>NC_090275.1:29793750-31192500 GCF_040414725.1 Anabrus simplex | reverse complement strand
TTACTTTTATCCTTTGCTCAAATCCTACACATTTTTTCTTGCACCTTCTTTCATCCATCATGTATCCATTGGGATAATGCGTAAGTCCCTAGCATTTGTTTCATAAATTTATTAAACACATAAGATACACATAAGAGAGAAGTTTGTCATCAACAATGCAGTGTATTCTTCTTTACTATGTACAACAGTCTGCCAACGCTTGGAAGGTTTTTTGATTCCATGCCTGTAGAAACCTTGTGGTTTACAGTTAAAGTCGTTGAGCCATGTTCCGGGTGCATTTGATCCAGAAAGTAACTTTTACGATAGAAAGCGAAGAAGGTGAAAAATTGAAGCTGCAAGATCAGGGAAATAAGGTGGGTGTTAACGACTTCCCAGCGTAACTCCTCTGACCGAGAGATCTGAAGTGGAGAGTTTGTGAAGGAATACACTGTATCTCTTCCATGGGGTCCACCAGAAGAGCAGATATTGTTGTCATCTAAGACTCTATCAGCTGTTATTCATGATCCAACCATCCGGTTCGAGAAAGACTTATCCCAGGCCAAGGAAGTTGGCCAGGAAAGAAGAGTATTTATGAACCATGCACCCCATATCTGAGTGAGGGACATAACATTCGCCCAGAAAACTAGTCCGGGATGGGTCTATTACTTGGAAGCAGAGGCAGTGCACCCAAGCATACGTGAGAAATCCTAAAAAAGCTTGGAATCCAGCACACGACTCTGGAAAAAAATATAGTGAATGTTTTAAAAGATTTGGTGACTAATTTCAATCATCGCTTATATTACTCTTAGATGATAAATCGTTTAGTGTTTTCTTTCCTCACAATTTTTTCATATTTTCGGTTGTTGTCTAAATTGTAAACATTCAGGATCCTTTTGGTCATTCACGATTTGTGAACTGATGTCTTCTGAAAACACTACTTGTCAGGTGAGCAGAGTGCCAGTGAGCATTATTATGCAGTAGCATCAGTTCATGCAGTCTTGTTGGTCATTTTTTTTGGATTGCATCTGCAAGGCATCTCAGTTGGTAGTAATAAATGTAAGCAGTGAAGGTTACACCTCGGGGAAGCAATTTGTAGCACAGCACACCCTCCTTGTGCCACCAAATGCATAACATAACATCTTTTGTAGATTTACATTGGCCTTCATACAGGTAGTTGCTGTTTTGTTAGGGCTCAGCCATTCTTTTTCTCAGGTTAGCATAAAGATACAATTTCTCGTTACCAGTAATGGTATTGAATAGGAATGGTTGATGTTGTTCACAAGCAAATTGATGATGACCAAGCAAAGATGCATATATGGCCAAAGTTGATTTTTATGGTTTTAACTTAGAGCATGCAGTAGCCATACACTCGATTTGTGAACCTTGCCCATAGAATGCAAATGTCGCATGATGATTGGTCACAGTTCATCACATTTGCCAATTCTCGGGTACACTGACGTGGTTCATTTTAGATTAAGGTCTTCCTGAACATGGGGTATCACTCAAGTCAAAATGACCCTCCTTAAAAGAAGAAAATTGTTTTCTTGCTATGCTCTAGTTGCCTCTGCTACCTTTGCCCCTGCACTGAACTCAAAAAGAAGAATGTGTCTGAAATATTCCACGTTTGTAATGTCCACAAGATTATTCACTGTCGGCAAGAATGTACAATTCAATACGTAACCTGAAGTTCAATACATGCACTTCCAAACAAAAATGACAGTCAATAAATAAATCCTTAGCAATCAGAGTACCAACATGGAAAACAAAAATGCTATCACCATCCTAATACTGTCTAATAATGCCTTTGTTGGTGAGACATAATGCTTACAGTGCATTATGTTTTCTGGTATGGGCTAGAGCAATTTTGTTACTTTCAATTATCTGTTTTAGTCTTATCCTTGGCTTTGACAATATGAAAGTGACTGAGGTATGAGTGATGCTAGTAATGCCATTTCTTTTGCAGCCAGTCCCTGCTACGTATGGTGTGTTGCTCATAGGCTTGGTTGGTGCACACATTTCAGTGGGCTTGGCAGACTGCTATGTAATATCAACTTCTGGCTCAGCGAGCAAAGCAACGGGAAACTACCTTGCTCCTCCATTTCCCTAGTATGCCTCTTCAGTGATGCTTGGGCTGTTGAGAATCCAACCAACCTTTGGATTTAGGACGGAACATCCATACACAATACTGTGTAACATAAAATCCCTGGTAGGTGCATGTCTGTGATTGTGCAAGATAATCACAATATCTACCAAATGGATTTTGATGCGGTTTTCACTGTTGTATAGGGCATTTATCGAGGACGATTTAGGTGTATGAAACGATAATCTATGATGGAAAGGAGCTGAGCAGTGGTGATTTAAGTGAATGCACTTTTTTGGCTCATACTGCCTGAATTGCCACCGATAAGACTCCAAGCATGTGAAGAAGATATGTGGAGCATAAAATCCTCTACGAAAACGTCATGACAGATTATACCTCTCTGTAAAAGATAGCACTCAATAAGAGTTTTTATCTCAAAAATTAAGCTCCTACAAGGAAAAACCATAATTGAATTTCATAAATTGCAAAGGTACATATTTCAGTCATGAAATTACCAGCAGTTTGCCCCAGTGTGGCAGCACGGTCATTAGCTGGATTGTCACGCATTTCCAAGACACAGGGGGCTAGTGCGGTGGGGGTACATATCTCTCCTACTGCTCCATCACTGCATTGTCCTACAACGGAGGCTTGCAGTGGAGTCTCAACCATTTTAATAAAACAGTCCTATATTGGGGGGCGGGATCAAAACAAGAAAATACAAAATTTCTCCATTAATATTAGCTGTATCGAAAAACTGTATGTGATAGAAGTTGTTAAAGAAAAATTATATAATTGGTCTACTTTAGTCAATACAAGTGTGCTTAAAAGAAAAAATAAAATTTACACAGTTGGTACATGTTTCGTCCCCATTGTGCCTTCTTCAACCTTAAAATAGAATATAAAGTTAATAAAAACACTTGAAGAAAAACCAACATTAAAACATCCTATGAAAATCAAAATTGAAATATATCTTATAGCATCATTAAAAACAATACTAAAATCTAGTGATGGGCAACACTCTCGCTCGAGACTCTCGAGACTGACGTCGCAGATCTCGAGACTCTCGCGAGAATCTCGAGACCAATCCTCCTGTAGCGCAAGCTGTGCGACGTACCAGTAACTACGACTGTAAACTTGATAGTATATCATTGCCAGTTATTGCGTGAAATAACGTTCTCATATGAAAACGTGTGAGCCAATACATTTTGTCAAAAGCCTGGAAAAGTACTGTATGTTCAACTATGAACCCTTTAATACCATTAACGACAATGAAAACAGAATGTCTGTATCTTAAACTGTTCATTTGGCGTGGACATCTTAGCTGAATAAGCCTGCATAATTTGTGAATAACTGTAGACAGAATGTACACCTACTTGGATACTACAGGCGTGCATTACTCGAACTTGAGACGAGGAAGATGTGCTTTGCTATATATGCAACCCCCATTACACATGAGTGGAATGTGTAATCTAAAATGCCCGACTTTGCTCCAAATTCTTTCAGCAGGGGTGATGGGGCAACGCTCTAGAGACCGATTCTCGTGTGGTGCGAGCTGTGCGACGTCCCAGTAACTACGAGTGTAAGCTTGATAGTTACCAACAGCAGTTCTTATATGGAAACGTGTGTGACGATAAATTTTGTCAATAGCCTGGGAAAGCACTGCGTGTTGAACTATGAGCTCCTTAATATCATTAACGAAAGTGAAGACAGAATGCCAGTATCTTAAACTGTTCTCGAGTTATTTCAGGTGGACTTCTTAGATGAAAAACCCGTATAATTTGTTAATAACTATCATTAGGATGTAAACCTACCTGGATGCCTCACAATCGTTGTTAGCAGGGTAGCTTCTTGTAATTCAGACCGGGCCGGAGGTGTTCTGTGACTATTCCTCTTCATTTATATTATGTGTTTTTAAGTGTCAGATCATCCCAGAAGTATTTCTGCCGACGTATTTGACCTATTTTGAATAAACAACACAGCAGTCTGTGCTATGTGGCATCTCTTCATAATAACCGACACCCAAAATTACATTTCGGACATCGTCTTCAAGTTGTCGCGTACAACTGGACACAATTACACATCGCACTGTCATATAACGAAGTACCTAATTATTATTATTAACAGGTACATAACAAATGGGAAATATCCCGGTGGCAATAGTCACTTACAGTAGTGTAATAATAACGAGCATACTGATGTGGGCAAGTTTTCCTTCGTAAACAGGACCATAAGGAATTGGATTAAATTACGTGTAGCAGTCTTTGATATATTCTCTTCCGGTATCAAATCGTTTAAGAAGATGACTAGTGTAAGGTAAAAACTGTAAACGACGGACACTGAATTTGTGATTTTCTGCTGGATTTAGAATGTTAAACTAGTAGCATTTCTTGTAATATTTTCTCTCCATGGAATTGCTTGTTGTTTTTGTTGTTGGGTAATTATGCTAACTTTACATATGACGCGAATACTCTATAACATTGTAAGGAATTATTTCCTTCATCATCAAAATATCGGTAAACACAAGCAGTGGTTATAATATGATGTTGAATGTGGGGTCTGATTACGATGTACACCTACCTGTTGAAAGAATTGGAGCAAACTGAAGCATTTTAGATTACATATTCCACTCATGCGTAATGGTGGTTGCATATGCAGCAAGGCGCATCTTGCCTCGTCTGGAGTTCGAATAATGCACGCCTCTAGTATCCAGGTACGTGTACCTACAGTAGCCGTCAGGTTCTGTACATAAATAACTAATTCGTGTACCTACCAGTGCATACAATGCCAGAATGCGTATCCTTTATAATTGTTACACTGCGTCAAAATGTATCTCGGTAGAAATAAACGCCCTAGTGGCTTGTTGACGCGAATTTACGAAATGGAGAAGGTTCGTGGTTGGCTATTCGCATACCCGGCACAAACAACATTCAGCTCCGACTGCCTGTAGGCCTACGATACGCTGCTCGCCGCACAATGCGGGGACAACGCTCTCGAGATCTCTCGAAATTTCTCGCGAGAAATAGCGCCTGCGCTAGTCTCGAGAAATCCCGAGAAATCTCGAGACCTCGTCTCAGACTGCCCATCACTACAAAAAACCATGTACAAGAACATATAAAAGCACTCGTTCTTCAAGTCTTGATGTAAGAAGCTACTGAACAAGTGCGAACAGTGGTTACACATATCATAAATTTGCAAGATGTGTCAAAAATAATCTGCATGTAGAAAACCTTTGTGAAACCCGGTGTCTGTACATAGCCTACTCCTGTCGAATAACGCCAAGGGGTCTGCTGAAAGCTTTATGTCTCCATCCGACGGACGAATCACCATCAACAGCGTCATATGCCCTCACTCACACTGCAGAGAAGTTTGGAATTTAATCCGGCCTTTTGCCATGCAATCTAGTGATTAGAAATTCTATACCACAACCTCTCCTATCCTGCCGGCCAACATTCTGATGGTAACTTTTTTCCCACCAATGGCACTTGAACTGGTTAACCACGGTGTCAGACCACATGGACTTGACACCTGAACGATCATGGCCACCAGGCGGGCTTATGGCCTACAATATCCTAACACATAAAACTGATCAACAGTAACATTACTTGTTGCACCAAAGGCCACCATGTTAACCAGTTAGCCACAGACGGGGGCAGATGTGTTATGTCTCTTCTGCTGCCACTCATCTCCACTAGATGGCACTGCCGTTGCAGTCATATAGTGTGTCTGAAAGTACATAACGGAAATTCTAAGAGGACATAGTGTTCTGAAACAAAAGTCGATCTATGGCGTATTTTATTTCTTCCTAGTGGAAGCTTATCAGAAATGTCCGCCGGTCCATCTCGACAGACGACATTATCCTACAAAGTAATCAAAAAGCGACAGATCTCCAAGGACAGAACACAACCAGCCTCCGCTACAACTACGCCATCACAACTAGTAGTCACTCCACTTCTCATCAGGCGTAACGTACCAATGGCCGAAGGACAGCAACCACCGCCACAGCAACCGCAGCCGCAGCAGCCGGAACAACCACCGCAACCACCGCAACCTCCGGCCCCGCAGACACTCGAACAGCTTTCAGCCATCGTCAACCAACTAGCAGTGAACATGAACGTGCTGACCCAACATTTTTTAGCCGAAGGACGGGAATCCGACGATGGCGGAGGGACGTCGGAAGCTGGAGATCTCAATTTTCGCAGCCTACGTCCCCACAACTACTCAAAGGGATTGGAAGTCCCACCGGACTACAGGGTATATCAAATCGCGACGGCTCTGGAAGCTCTTCTACCCGGGATACCAGCAGGACGCGACCACCACGATGCAACCACGACATTATGACTCCTATCAGCCTGGGACGTCCTGGACCACGCACAACGCAAATATGCGTTCAACAGAGCCAATCTGCTGTATATCGCACTCTCAAGAGGGTGGCAAGCAGCCATCCAACTCGATCAAGCCACCGGAGACGAGGTGGCCCTACTACCACAAGGCTTCCAATTCCAGCCTCTTCCGAGGTTACCGGTCAGCCACAGCAGCAGCAGCAGCAGCAGCAGCAGCAGCACCTCAACAGTAGACAAGGCAACAGTTTCCTCTCCACCGGCCTCATTCCCCCGAGTCCGGAGGAGTCCGATTCCATCACCGACCAGCAGCGACCGGGCGACTCCACTTCAACCTCCTCCCAGACGCCGGCGCAGACCCATCCGAAGACGACAGCCCAGCAGACGCAGTCCCAGGAAGCTGGCAGGACAACGCAGAGTCCCATAGGCGAAGTGTTATGTATTGGTTGTTTCTTGTTCTTATTATTCATTGCATTGTTTTTATGGTTTCTTTTTATGTACAAGTTGAGTTGCCTGTCTATTGTATAAATATTAATAAATAGCACAGTGGGACCACCCTTCAGGGGTCCCACGGCTCGATAGCCTCTTGCCCCAGCGCGGGGGAGAAGGCTCTGGAGCAGTCGCAAGCTGGGACAGGAGGCAGAGCCAACTAAGAAGAGTAAGGTGCGGATCGTCGGGCACACCCACGCACCAACCCAGCACGGAATTAAGTTCAATTGTGACCAACTTCTGCGTCTGCATGTTCAACATGTAGTTGGCCATTGTTTGATAACCTTGGGTGGTGTGCTTCCGTATATCTAATGGCGGCGTATTACAGAGCAGCATCTGATCATCATGCTCGGATAATGTAGCGTCTATATTCTGATTATCATGCGCTAAGGTATACTGAACCGACTGGCATACACAACTGAAATCCTAGTACTAAAACTCCTCCCACTACCGGGCAAGTTGGCCGTTCGGTTAGGAGCGCGCGGCTGTGAGCTGGCATCCGGGAGATAGTGGGTTCGAATGCCACTGTCGGCAACCCTGAAGATCGTTTTCCGTGGTTTCCCATTTTCACACCTGGCAACTGCTGGGGTTGCACTTTAATTAAGGCCACGGCCGCTTCCTTCCAACTCCTAAGCCTTTCCTATCCTATATTCGCCATAAGACCTATCTGTGTCGGTGCGACGCAAAAAAAAAAAGAAAGAAAGAAAGAAAAAAAGAAAACTCCTCCCGGTTTCGGGTGAACACAATGCATTTGTTTTATGAAGCATATCTGTAAACACAACACATTTCGTGCACGTCAAGGTGTGCCGAACTGCAAAATAATTACTGAAATGACAAACCCTCGTAACATAAGATATCTATTAAAAGTAAACATTGCAAACACGGCCTGTGGTATTGACAGGTATAAAGGGCTCAGTTTTGAATAGTGTGTCCTAGGACTAGGATATAGGTTAATAAAACTAAGTCCAAAGTAGTTCCGTACGTTATTGTGTTTTGAATGGCGATAATCAGAAATGTACACCACTATTAATGCTAAACATCTTTACTATATTTAGATTTCCTGATGTAACAGGCCGGGCCTTTACAGCTTGACTTTGGAGCCCTTAGGTCATTGAGGAGGTATGTTTAGTGATGATTGATATCTCTTAATTTTTTATGTATCGTACACATCGTGAACATTAATATTTTTATTTCGTTTTTGTAGTGTGTTTCACCCGGCGCAAGGCACAAGCGCAGAAACTTACAGGAAATTACGCTTTAAATTTATCTTTCCCGACGCCCCGCTTGTCCACTCCCTTCTTCAACATGTGTTGAATCACGCAATGCGCTCTTACTACTGTGTATTGCTTGCCGGCTGCACAGCACATGTAAACAGCCAATACCGTGTGGTCCTCGGTCGCACTCATGTCTGTACTCCGTTCGCTAGTAGATATTCTGATCATTTCTGCGTATCCCATGCATATTCCTTGGGAATTTTGAATGCTAATATTAACGCTCTTCACCACTAACGTTCTGTTGCGAATTCACTGCAGTACGTCGCAAGACATAGGAGATATGAACTAGTTACCCCTGACGATTAATCAAACGGTTGAGGAAAAAATTGATGTCCATTCTCAGGACAGCCGATGGTGGGGACCAGTTCCTCTCCATCTCCTGAATGCAGAGGTGTACAGCCACGGTAGAGCCTTGGCTACCCGTCCTCTGCTCGGTTGCTCGGTCGGAGTGCAGAGCTGTCGGACCACGGACCAGCGGTGGCCACTTGTAGACAGAAGCGTACTCCGCAACCGCCGTGCAAAACCTACTCGTGGCGTTACACGCAACAGTGTTGGGAGTATTGGGATTGCACCACCGTTATTAAAGATTGGATAACTGTCCAATTGTGCATTTCCGGGTCTATGTTGTCTTAACCTGTTTTCTGTATATGACTTTTGTCCTTGAGTTTCGATACATTCTGTAGAATTAAGTCCACTTTAACACGTAGACACACTGCATCGTCGCGGGCAGACACTATCACATCCGCGGCCTTGGAGACAACAAAGTTTATCCCAATTTATTTTGGTTTCCGGGTGTTATTGAACAGACCCGGAATGTCTTCTGGCCTTCTCCTTTTATGGACAATACTGCTTCTATAAGCTGAATGGAGCTGGAATATTTTTGCTGTCTGTTCACAGTACACACACAAAGCGATTTTCTTTTCAAGGAAGAATACGCCAGGTAGAACATAACTAGAAATCATATGGTGTCTATACTTATAATTCCGTTTTTATGAGTTTCGATTTGACAGTTACGAGTACAAACAGCTGATCTACGACACACAAAAAGAACGGAAATAATTCAAGATTCAATTATTCTTTGTAGCAACATGCATAGCGCGAACCGAAATGTTGTGCTCCTTAAAGCTCTCAATCAACTCATTATTTCTACCCGCCATTGTTGGTTCTTTGTCAATAATGACCGCGTAAACTGACAAAGACCGCTAAAAGAACTGAGCACAATACAACACACAACTGATAGCACGTGGTTTCAGTAAACAACAGATCGGCAACACTTAACTGGAAGTAGAGTCTAACGCGCTCTATCGGACCGATCGGCTGCCTATGATTTGCTATTTATTAATTCACTTAGCTGCCGCCAAAAGGCAGCGCTCAAATATCAAGTCGAAACTCATAACAACTGAACTATAAACAGAGTAGGTACACTGTGATAAAAATACAATTTTCATCTCATAAAAGAAATTTAAAATTGGATTCCCTACCAGGTCATGGTTTTTTACCTGGATCTCAGAGCTAGTTCGAGATCCACTCAGCCAAGGTCGGAACAATTGAGGACCTATGTGACGGTGTGAGATGATTATTGTGATGATAATAACAACAACAACAATGCCTGGCTGAGTGGCTCAGGCGTTAGAGCGCAGGACTTATGAGTCCAACTTGGCAGGTTCGATCCCTGTTCAGTCCGGTGGTATTTGAAAGTGTTCAGTTATGTCAGCCTGGTGTCGTTAGATTTACCGACACGTAAAAGAAAACATGCACGAATTTTTTTTGACACCTCTGAATTTCCGAAAATCATTAAATAATGTAGTTGTTGTTCGGGTCATCATTCTACAGACACCACGCCTCCCTATCCTGTGCTAAACGTTTCATTTCTACGTAAGTACTACATCCTACTTCTATTCTAATCTGTCATATTCAACTCCTACCGTTTTTACCACCTACACTTCCGTCAAAAACGAATTGAAGAAGTCCTGGGTGTCTTAAAATGTGTCCTATAATTCTCTCTCTTCTTCTAGTCAAAGTTAGCGAAATCGTTCTCTCAGTAATTCAGTATTCCTTCATAAGTGATTCGATTTACCCATCTTACCTTCTGTATTCTTTTGTAACATCACATTTCAAAATCTTCTCTTTCTTTCTGAGCTGGTTATCGTATTGAGCTGGTTATCGTATATGTTTCACTTCCACACAACGCCACGCTCCAGACGAGCATCTTCCAAAACATCATTCTAATTCCTATTATCAGTGTTCGAAGTGAGTAAATTTCTTATGCTAGTCTGCATTTAATGTCTGCCTTACTCCTGCCATCGCTAGTTATTCTGCGACCCATGTACCAATATTCATGTACTTCCTTTAAGACTTCTTTATACCGAGTTATTTGGCTGTGAGTTTAGGGGCACGCAGTTGTGACCTTGCATCCGTGGGTTCGAAGCCCACTGTCGGCAGCCCTGAAGATGGATTTCCGTGATTTCCCATTTTCACACCAGGCAATTGATGGGGCTGTATCTTAATTAAGGCCACGACCGCTTCCTTCCCACTCCTAAGCATCTCCTATCCCATCAACGTCATAAGACCTGTCTGTATCGGTGCGACGTACAAGAAAAAAAGATGGATCGGCGGCTCGGTATGTGTGGCAACTTCTTAATTAGGTTTCATCATAGGGAGGGCCCCATCCTCACAGACGCGCAGGTCGCCTATAGGGTGTCATCTCAAAAGAGCTGCACCAGGCCTCTTCGAAGGCCACACGCCATTATTATTATGATCTGCATTTAGGACTGTCGCCCAGGAGGCGACCTTTTCTTAAATGATTGCAAATAACTTTGGAAATTTATCGAACATTACCCTTGATTAATTATTCCAGTCTCTTACTCCTTGTCAGGGTGCGAAATTGCAGGGGGAGGGGGGACGGGAGACGGAGGGATTCCCCCCCACCGACGATTTTATCTGAAAGCCCCCCCCCACTAAAATTGTTCGGGGGTATTCTTTCATTATAACATAATGAGGAAAATGTAGAACACATATAATTTATTACTGAAATTAATGATTTTTACTGTGCATATTTTCATAAAAACATCAGCAATATTTCAAATGACTGCCAGACCTTGAGCAATAAAATAACGTAGCAGTGACAATCCAGACCTGCATGTTTCACTCTAGCAAGTCCATCTGAAACCCGGGCAAAACTATAACTTACCGTACTTAAGTTCTTCTCACTTGTCACACTAGTAGTTAAGCCCTATGTTTCTTCTTCCCCCCCCCACCATTTCTTTCTAATTTCGCACCCTGTTCCTTGTCCTATAAATGAATATTTGCCCTAACTTTTCTTCTTGAATTCCAACTTTACCTTCATATTATGATCTTTCCTATTTTTAAAAGCCCCACTCAAGCTTAGCCGTCTACTAATATCATTCTACCGAGCTCGATAGCTGCAGTCGCTTAAGTGCGGCCAGTATCCAGTATTCGGGAGATAGTAGGTTCGAACCCCACTGTCGGCAGCCCTGAAAATGGTTTTCCGTGGTTTCCCATTTTCACACCAGGCAAATGCTGGGGCTGTACCTTAATTAAGGCCACGGCCGCTTCCTTCCCTGTCCCATCGTCGCCATAAGACCTATCTGAGTCGGTGCGACGTAAAGCAAAAAAAAAAAAGTAATATAATTCCACGCTATCTATCTACTGACAGCTCGGAACATAACACTTAGTTGAACAGTTTCCTTTGGACCTTTTCCAGTTCTCGAATCAAGTAGTCCTGGTGTGGATACCATACACTGGAAACATACTCCAGTTGCGATCTTACCAGATACTTATATGCTCTCTCCTTTACATCCTTACTACAGTTCCTTTTTTTTTTAAACTGGCTTTACGTCGCACCAACAGAGATAGGTCTTATGGCAACCATGGGATGGGTAAGTCCTAGCAGTGGTAAGGAAGCGGCCGTGGCCTTAATTAAGGTACAGCTCCAGCGTTTGTCTGGTGTGAAAATGGGAAACCACAGAAAACCATCTTCAGGGCTGCCGACAGTGGGATTCGAACCCACTATCTCCCGAATGCAAGCTCACAGCTGAGCGGCCCTACCCGCACGGCCAACTCGCCTGGTACTCCTAAATACCCTCATAACTACATGAAGAGATCTGTAACCTTTATTTACAATCCCGTTTATATGACTATAATGAAGATATTTCCTTATATTAACACCTAGGTACATACAGCGATCCTCGTGAGGTAGGGCCTACTATCACTCCATAAACTCTGTAAATAAATGCGAGAGGACTTTCCCTCTTGGTGAAACTTACAATCTGACTTTTCATCCCGATTTTCATCATATTATTGTCTGCTGTCCATGTCACAACATTGTCTAGGTCATTTTGTAGATTTTTTAAATAATTTGTTTTATGTCGCATCGACACAGATAGGTCTTATGGCGACGATGGGGTAGGAAGACTTAGGAATGGGAAGGAAGCGACCGTAGCCTTAATTAAGGTACAGCCCCAGCATTTGCCTGGTGTGAAAATGGGAAACCACGGAAAACCATATTCAGGGCTGCCGACAGTGGGGCTCGAACCCACTATCTCCCGGATGCAACATTTTGTAGTTGCTCACAGTCCTATAATAATAATAATAATAATAATAATAATAATAATAATAATAATAATAATAATAATAATAATAATAATAATAATAATAATAATCACAGGCTGAAAAGCTGGCCTCCAGATCTCTTTGGAGAAAACGCAGTTCATAACTAACATCAAGCCAGCAGCAAGAGAGCTAAAAGTAAACCAGGCGGCAATCAAAAGGACAGATAAGTTTAAATATCTTGGTGAGCGGATAGAACCGAACATCTCTGAAAAAGAAGCCTTCGCTTCGCGCATGAATAAAATAGAAATGGCTTATCAACTGACCCAAGGACGTTTACAACAAAAAGTCCATATCCTTGAACGAAAAACTCAGACATTACTGCACTGTTATAAGACCAGAGGCTTTGTATGCAGCGGAATGCCTTGCTATGAACAAGGAAGTCCTGATAGAAAAACTGGGAATTAAAGGAAGATCTTAAGGGATTTTTTTTTCCCAATTAAAGACGCAGACGAATATAGACGTCGGCATAAACATGAGCTGTATACTCATGTCCAGAACATCTCTGATGTCATGCGGAGAAGGAGAATGTTATTTTATGGCACTTGGCTAAGAATTAAACTCACACGATTAGGTAAGAAGACCCAGCCAATTTGGTATTTTTTTGCTATTTGCTTTGCGTCGCACCGACATAGGTATGTCTTATGGCGACGATGGGATAGGAAAGGCCTAGGAAGTGGAAGGAAGCGGCCGTACCCTTAATTAAGGTAGAATTTGCCTGGTGTGAAAATGGGAAAAAACGGAAAACCATCTTCATGGCTGCCGACAGTGGGGCTCGAGTCCACTATCTCCCGATTACTGGATTCTGGCCGCACTTAAGTGACTGCAGCTATCGAGCTCGGTCCAATTTGGTTCAAGGAGGTGGAAAGGGAAGATATACAAGAACGCAGCCCACTGAGGAGGATACTAAAAGACCACCAGGGTTTTCATGAAAGGCCGAACTTTAAATCGGGGAAGACGTGGACGAAGGAAAGAAAAGAGGAACACCGACAACGAATGAAGGAGAACTGGGCAAAGATCAAAGCCCAGAGAAGAACAGCTGAAATAACAAAGTCCTTAGTAGGCCGATACGAATAATAATAATAATAATAATAATAATAATAATAATAATAATAATAATAATAATAATAATAATAATAATAATAATAATAATAGTAATAATAATAATAATGAAAATCCACAGCCTGTTTCAGTCATCTGACCGGGTCCGGAATCGAATGAATGAAGCCCCATCTAGCGGCGAGGATAAGAAATGTGCCGGCTGCCGAAGCCTATCGCACCCCTCCGGGGCAATGATAAATGGCTGACAGATGAAATGAAATGTTACTGGAGAGTGTTGCTGGAATGAAAGATGACAGGGAAAACCGGAGTACCCGGAGAAAAACCTGTCCTGCCTCCGCTTTGTCCAGCACAAATCTCACATGGAGTAACCGGGATTTGAACCACGGTATTCAGCGGTGAGAGGCAGGTGCGCTGCCGCCTGAGCCACGGAGGCTTCAATAATAATAATAATAATAATAATAATAATAATAATAATAATAATAATAATTTTAAGTCTCACTAAATACTTTTTGTGGTTTCTGGACATGCCGAGATGCCGGAATTTTGTTCCGAAAATCTGCCGGTACGGGGCAGCGAAAATGAGTACCTTCACATACTACCGAACTGAGCCGTTATCTAACCCGCCAATTTGGATCCAGAAGAAGGGAAGCGCTTCTATCAGCTGGGCCATTCAGTCCGGCATTTAACGATGTCCATTGTTATCTTTGTCTTATGATGTTAGTCTATCACCTACCAGAGCTGTGTAACTTCCGTCCTGAATTCATTGCAGTGCAATAACTGTTATGTTGTGTTTTTTTCTCGCAGTGAACTGAACAAACTGTGCTACAGATAATTACAGGTGATTGTGCACACGCAAAGGAACACGCCTTCTTATTATGGTGTGTGATAGAACTAGTCCAGTTGACAGCTGGTGAATCAAGTGATATAGTTGAAATGAAAGCGAAAGTCTTTGAGAAAGGTCTGTTGTTACACCTTTCACCGTAAAGTAGGTGTGGTTGGTTAGTTGATGTGTCGGACAGAAGACCCGAGACCGACGCACTCTTTAGAGAAAGTAGATCGGATGACATCAGCCTTTTAAAACTTGTAACGTTAGAGTTAGTAGTTATGTGAGACTTTAAAGTGCATGGACTGGAAAGCATTTCCTAGATTTAAAGTAGGTTGTAATTATAGCTGATCTTCGGCTCAGTTCTTGGTGGTATTGTAATAGTTCCTGCTTCAGACAAAAAACAAAAAGCTGAGAAAAGTTGTTATACCCGGAGTTGGGAAGTAAATGAGTAAAAGTAATCGAATTACTTGTAACGATTACTTTCGTAGTAATTTTTGGTTGTACTTCGTAGTTACTTTTTACAAAATTTAATTTTTTCTCGTAATTTATTTCTTGAAATAAAATGGTCATCGTTACATTCTAGTTATCGATACATTGGAGAAACCGTTACATTCTACTAATCGTTACTTTGCGGTAATCGTTGCATTGCAGTAGTGGTTAAATTCTAGTAACTGTTACATTTCAGTAATCGTTACATTCTACTGATCGTTATATTGCACTAATTGATATCTTGTAGTAATCGTTACACTGTTGTAATCGTTACTTTATGGTAATCGTTACATTGCAGTAGCGGTTATATTCTATTAATCGTTGAATTGCATTAATCATGACATTCTAGTAGTCGTTATATTTCAGTAATCGTTACATTTTAGTAATCGTTACATTCTTGTCGTCGTTACATTTCAGTAATCGTTACGTTCTAGTAATCGTTACATTTCAGTAATCGATACATTCTAGTAATCGTTACATTGCACTAATCGTTACTCTTTTTTTTGCTATTTGTTTTTCGTCGCACCGACACAGATAGGTCTTTGGCGACGATGGGATAGGAAAGGCCTAGGAAGTGGAAGGAAGCGGCCATGGCCTTAATTAAGGTACAGCCCCGGCATTTGCCTGGTGTGAAAATGGGAAACCACGGAAAACCATCTTCAGGGCTGCCGACAGTGGGGTTCGAACCCACTATCTCCCGATTACTGGATACTGCCCGCACTTAAGCGACTGCAGCTATCGAGCTCGGTAATCGTTACTTTCTTGTAGTCGTTACATTGCAGCAATCGTTACTTTCTTGTAGTTGTTACATTGCATTAATCGCTACATTGCACCAGTCGTTACATTTTAGTAATCCATACACTACATTGCAGTAACCGTTATATTCTAGTAATCGTTACATTGTAATAATCATTACTTTGCGGTAATCGTTACGTTCGAGTAGTGGTTAAATTCTAGTAAACGTTACATTCTGATAATCCATGTTCTTTTTTTAAATGTTTACATTTCAGTTGCACCGACACAGATAGGTCTTCTGGCAACGATAGGATAGGAAAGGCTTAGGAGTGGGAAGGAAGCGGCCGTGGCCTTAATTAAGGTATAGTACCAGCATTTGGCTGGTGTGAAAATGGGAAACCTCTGAAAACCATCTTAAGGGCTGCGAACAGTGGGGTTCGAACCCACTATCTCCCGGATACAAGCTCACAGCTGTGGAAATGAAAAAAAAATTATGGTGAAGATAACCCTTTCAGTTCTTCTATAGTAGAGCCAGTAGCTTCACGATTACTGCATGAGGTACTTTCTTACCTTTCCAGAACTTCCAGTGACATCAAATTTCTCTTACAATATCTGTCGCTGTTGGAGATGTTCTTACATTAAAACAATAGTCATTTCGAAAGCTTTCCATTCTGTAGATCACACTCTGCTGCTCCAGAAACTCTTCGAACGATTTAATATACATGACCCTTCTTGGTGGCTTCCTACATAACCGTCGGCAGAGAGTGGTGATATCAGGCATATCATACCAGTCACCTTCGGTGTCCCACAAGATAGTGCTCTTGGCCCCTTTCTGTTTCCCTTGTTTGGACGTTCTGCCGTCCAAACTCAACGAAACAGCAAATACCCTACTTTTTGCTGACGACTGCAAGATATTTAGAGAGATCAGGAATCCAGTAGAGGCAACTCTTCTAGAGTCCTTACTTAACGTCCTCTCGAACTGGTCCGTACTTGGAAACTTTTCCCCAATCTACAAACATGCAGCTACATTACCATAACATTACGTAAATCTCCTCTACCGACATCATATTACCTACTCGACAAGCCCATCGCCATAGTTACGCAACAGCGTGACTCAGGTGTAATATTCGATACAAAATTGCAATTCAAGAACCACAGAAACATATACAACCAAGGCTATGAAATTACCAGACATTTTCTACCGCTTCGTAGAAATTTCTGATCCCACTCCTCATCGTCACTTCTTCCTCATGATTATTCAACTTCTCTTGAACCACTGCTCTCCGATTAGGACAACAGCCTCCCCCTCCAATATTAACCACTTGGACAGAGCAATGTCCTTCTTTGCTGCAATTGTTAAGAACAGAAACCCCAAGCTCAGAAACCTGTCTACACAGCAGGGCAATAAATGTGTCACGTCTGCACATCAGGTGACAGGTAGCTGACCTAACTTTCCTCCACGTGAACTGAAATGGGCCCGGAACATCTTGTCTCACTCTTCTCTCTCCGTGTTTCTTCCTGCTCCACCTGAATCAAAGACCTTCTCCACATTCCCCACACTCAGCACTCAATACTTAAACGTCCGCCTCCCAACTCCCTTCAAAACTACGAGGGTCGAGTCGTAAGTCATAGCAACTATTTTTTTTCGTGAACAGGAGACAACACGGAAAATCTAAGATATGCATTTCGAAATATAGGACATGCACTTATGCATAGTGCCTGAAGACAAATTCTGACTTCAGGAGATTCTCGTAGGAAAGTGACAGATCACAGGCCATTGGTAAACATTGTTTTATTATGGTATAGACAGCAAATACACAAGACTACGCACAAAGGACAGGTGTCCACTGGTTACAGACCTTCGAAATAATCACCCAAAGTTTCCACTGTGCATTGCCAGCGGTGGGATAGGCGCTGAATACCATTCGCTGCATGTGCATCGCTAACGTGTGACACCTCTCTCCGAAAAGCTGTTACGATGCCCTCTTTGTTAGGAAACCGTTGTCCACGTAATGGCTTCTTGACTTTGGGGATTAGATCATAGTCACATGGGCTCAGATGAAGCGAATAAGGCGGGTGTGGAAGAACCTCCCATCCCCACCGTTGTAAGCGACGCTGACCGATGGCTGCTGTGTGAGCTGTCGCGTTATCGTGTAGGATTATGGCGTTGGCCAAAAGATCTGGACGCTTGGTTCGCACTGCACGGCGCAATCGGTACAACAAAAAGGAATGGTAATAAACTGCATTGACATTGCGCTCCTCACGCACTGGATGACACACAAGAACACCTTGAACATCGTATGCCAGGATTACCATAACCTTATTGGGCGACTGATTTTGTCGAACCTTGTGTCTCCGTGGTGACCCCTGACGATGCCATTCACTTGGCTGTCTATTCAGTTCAGGTTCATAAGCACGTGCCCATGTTTCATCGACTGCAATAATGCGATTCAACTTGGCTTGTCCTTCTTTCTGAAACCTCTCCAGATTGATGCGACATGTTTCGTAAGGAGTCCACCTCTGTACCTTAGTTAAGTGACGTGGCACCCACTTTGCACAAAGTTTACTCATCTGTAGGTCCTTGAGTAAATTGCGCCGTATTGTTGCCGCTAGTATTACTGTATGTTCTTGCAATTTCGCTAGAGTCCAGCGCCTGTCCTCATGTAAACACTGATCGATCACCATTATCCGTACATCTTTGACCATGGACACTGGATGGCCTGGACGAGGCAAATCGGCAGTTGACACTCTTCCCCGTTTGAACGTCTCCACCCACCTCGCCACTGTTCTATAGGGCATGGCATGCACACCGAATGCTTTCCGCAGCTTTGCATGACATTGGCGTGCATTTCTGCCGCGGAGAACTGCTATTTTAATATACGATCGTTGTTCCAGCTTGTTGACTTCCATTTTGTGACGCTCTCACTCACACACTGAACTTGGGGGCATGCTTAGACCCACACTGTTGTTTACATACACCATCTACTGGCATCATACGCAAGTAAATACCATACATTTCCAAGTGCAGATCTTAGATTTTCCGTGTTGTCTCCTGTTTGCGAGAAAAAGAAAAGGTGCAATGACTTATGACTCGACCTACTTATTAATAGAAGACAAGAGCTTAATATAGCATTAAACAATAAGAGTATATTCGAGAGGGGTGTATATAGTCTCTGGGAAGGTTGATGTGGTTATACCGCCATCTTGACCTACGGTGACTTAGCTATGAACATGGACATTCTCATGGTTTTCGATTTGGACAGTCGTTACTAGTAGGGTGTGTACCTGCTCCTGTTATCTTTTGTTTTGTTTGTTATATATTATCATGAAAGTTTACATTTATTGATTAGTCTGTTGACAGTACAAGTGAATTTTGCTCAGAGTAGCTGTATCTTGTAAACAAACAAACAAACAAACAAACAAACAAACAAACAAACAAACAAACAAACAAACAAACAAACAAACAAACAAACAAAACAAACAAACAAACAAACAAACAAACAAACAAACAAACAAACAAACAAACAAACAAACAAACAAACAAACAAACAAACAAACAAACATCAAACAAACAAACAAACAAACAAACAAACAAACAAACAAACAAACAAACAAACAAACAAACAAACAAACAAACAAACAAACAAACAAACAAACAAACAAACAAACAAACAAACAAACAAACAAACAAACAAACAAACAAACAAACAAACAAACAAACAAACAAACAAACAAACAAACAAACAAACAAACAAACAAACAAACAAACAAACAAACAAACAAACAAACAAACAAACAAACAAACAAACAAACAAACAAACAAACAAACAAACAAACAAACAAACAAACAAACAAACAAACAAACAAACAAACAAACAAACAAACAAACAAACAAACAAACAAACAAACAAACAAACAAACAAACAAACAAACAAACAAACAAACAAACAAACAAACAAACAAACAAACAAACAAACAAACAAACAAACAAACAAACAAACAAACAAACAAACAAACAAACAAACAAACAAACAAACAAACAAACAAACAAACAAACAAACAAACAAACAAACAAACAAACAAACAAACAAACAAACAAACAAACAAACAAACAAACAAACAAACAAACAAACAAACAAACAAACAAACAAACAAACAAACAAACAAACAAACAAACAAACAAACAAACAAACAAACAAACAAACAAACAAACAAACAAACAAACAAACAAACAAACAAACAAACAAACAAACAAACAAACAAACAAACAAACAAACAAACAAACAAACAAACAAACAAACAAACAAACAAACAAACAAACAAACAAACAAACAAACAAACAAACAAACAAACAAACAAACAAACAAACAAACAAACAAACAAACAAACAAACAAACAAACAAACAAACAAACAAACAAACAAACAAACAAACAAACAAACAAACAAACAAACAAACAAACAAACAAACAAACAAACAAACAAACAAACAAACAAACAAACAAACAAACAAACAAACAAACAAACAAACAAACAAACAAACAAACAAACAAACAAACAAACAAACAAACAAACAAACAAACAAACAAACAAACAAACAAACAAACAAACAAACAAACAAACAAACAAACAAACAAACAAACAAACAAACAAACAAACAAACAAACAAACAAACAAACAAACAAACAAACAAACAAACAAACAAACAAACAAACAAACAAACAAACAAACAAACAAACAAACAAACAAACAAACAAACAAACAAACAAACAAACAAACAAACAAACAAACAAACAAACAAACAAACAAACAAACAAACAAACAAACAAACAAACAAACAAACAAACAAACAAACAAACAAACAAACAAACAAACAAACAAACAAACAAACAAACAAACAAACAAACAAACAAACAAACAAACAAACAAACAAACAAACAAACAAACAAACAAACAAACAAACAAACAAACAAACAAACAAACAAACAAACAAACAAACAAACAAACAAACAAACAAACAAACAAACAAACAAACAAACAAACAAACAAACAAACAAACAAACAAACAAACAAACAAACAAACAAACAAACAAACAAACAAACAAACAAACAAACAAACAAACAAACAAACAAACAAACAAACAAACAAACAAACAAACAAACAAACAAACAAACAAACAAACAAACAAACAAACAAACAAACAAACAAACAAACAAACAAACAAACAAACAAACAAACAAACAAACAAACAAACAAACAAACAAACAAACAAACAAACAAACAAACAAACAAACAAACAAACAAACAAACAAACAAACAAACAAACAAACAAACAAACAAACAAACAAACAAACAAACAAACAAACAAACAAACAAACAAACAAACAAACAAACAAACAAACAAACAAACAAACAAACAAACAAACAAACAAACAAACAAACAAACAAACAAACAAACAAACAAACAAACAAACAAACAAACAAACAAACAAACAAACAAACAAACAAACAAACAAACAAACAAACAAACAAACAAACAAACAAACAAACAAACAAACAAACAAACAAACAAACAAACAAACAAACAAACAAACAAACAAACAAACAAACAAACAAACAAACAAACAAACAAACAAACAAACAAACAAACAAACAAACAAACAAACAAACAAACAAACAAACAAACAAACAAACAAACAAACAAACAAACAAACAAACAAACAAACAAACAAACAAACAAACAAACAAACAAACAAACAAACAAACAAACAAACAAACAAACAAACAAACAAACAAACAAACAAACAAACAAACAAACAAACAAACAAACAAACAAACAAACAAACAAACAAACAAACAAACAAACAAACAAACAAACAAACAAACAAACAAACAAACAAACAAACAAACAAACAAACAAACAAACAAACAAACAAACAAACAAACAAACAAACAAACAAACAAACAAACAAACAAACAAACAAACAAACAAACAAACAAACAAACAAACAAACAAACAAACAAACAAACAAACAGTGCAAATCTCTGACACTAGCAGACAGTGATCCGCCCGGAGGCTTTGTATGAAATTGATGAAAACAGAATTGGTCAAGTTGGTACTGGTGGAGAGGAAGATTCTGAGGAAGATACTGGGACCCCAATGAGGATGGATCATACAGAAAGAAAGGAAACCACGAATTATATTTCAGGATGGAAAAGATCTCAGATACCATCCTGAAGAGGAGAGCCATGTTCTTCGGACATATCTGCAGAATGAAACTGGGAAGACTGACCAATCAGATAATACGATTTTTTGAGACCAGGAAAACTAAGGTGTGCTGGTATCAAGAAGTGAAGGACCTGGAAGAAATGGGAATACAAGGAACGGAAATTAGTATCAGGGATGTTTACAAGTCGAGGATCAAGGCCACGAAGAGGTTACATCCCGTACCCAAGTGCTGTGTACAGAAGTAAGAAGGGGATTGCAGAGTGAAAGGATGGAGTTCTGGACGAGGATTAAAGCGCAGAAACAGATGAAGCTGAATTCAAATTAACGTGGTCCATAGTCGGTCAAAACGAAAGAAGAAATATACACATTTATTAATTATCTTATACCACTTAATGTAATATCACATGGAACACATTTAGAGCAGGTTTTGAATCAAGTTTACCAACTGTTCTGTTCCCTGAACTGGTTATGTTTTTCTGCAATGTCAAGGACACTTGTTCATCAGGTTTGTTTCTGTCTTGATGTAAGACAGTTCACAGTGAGGTGCCAGTCCTGCTGTAACTGCAATATGCCACATAATGAATTATTTCCTATTGTTCACGTAAGTTATTAACAGGCTGTCCAACAGCTCGGCGTGGTACGAACGCTCTTGTGTGTATGGTTTAACTTCGCACTTACACATGGAAGGTTGTCGGCCACGCAAGGGTGGGAATGAGCTAGAACTGGGAAGGTAGCGGCCGTGAGGTACATCCCCTAGCATTTACTTGGTGTGAAAATGGGAAACCACGGAAAACCATCTTCAGGGCTGCCGAAGGTGGGATTCCAGCCCACCATCTCGGCAATGCAAGCTCACCTTAACCGCGCAGCCAACTCGCTCGGAGGTTAGAAATTGTATACCATCACTTCTCCTAATATTCTGATGGTGAACATTCTTTCCAAACGCGATTCGAACCTGCTAACCACGGTGTGAGAGGATTGCCACCTTAACGATCATGGCTATCAGGCGGCCTATAATAATAATAATAATAATAATAATAATAATAATAATAATAATAATAATAATAATAATAATAATAATAAAGTTATAAGCATAGGGACTTCGGGATAAAGAATGCGGATAAAGTGCATGGTTTTCGCTGATGATCTAGCTATCGTTACTAAGCCTAGTGAAGAACCCAATATGCCATACAGCAGTTACATGAGAGAGAAAATCAAGGATAGGCCTCCAAATATGGTATGAGAAATCTCATTTTATAGAAATTGTACATCAAAATATCAGGAGATCCCCACTACAGAGGAAGTATTTCATATGTGTTTTCCTTCAAATATCTCGGAGAAGTCATACTGCCATCTAAACTGGGAAGTAAAGCCAATGTTGAAAGAACCACCAAACTCCAGAAAGTGTATAAAGTAATATGGGATCACTACAGAAGATCGAGCTCACATAATGCGAAACTTGGTTATTACAGGGTAGTTGTTTTGCCGGAAGCATTACATGCATCAGAAACAACATCTCTAGGAGGCCACTCTAAAATTGATGACATTGGAAAGCAAGAACGGAAAGTTCGTAGGAAAATATATAGTCCCACTCATGTAAATGGCATATGGATTAAAAGAAAAACTACAGACATGTACAAAGCAATAGATAAGTTTACTACTGCCGTACGTAGGAAACGCTTGAAATTCTATGGTAACATCTGTAAAATGGAGAATATTATTATTGATTTAAGCCCACTAAGGAGCGCTGGTGACTAGTTCTTCCTCGATGCTCTTCTTTGTTCCCAATATCTCTTGAGCCCTGCTGATAATTTCTCCTTTCTCTCCTGTGAAAGGGGCTTCCGACTTCTAGGAACTCTAGGTGGTGGGGTCCAAGACTGTACCATAGCACAAAATTTGGAACGATCTTCTATATCAATATCTGAAATCCCAGCCGAATCCAAGTCCTTCTGTACTTCATTAAGCCACAAGCTTCCAGTCTTGTAGCTTTTAACCAAAGAAAAGATATTCTTGGTAAGCCTGTTGCTGTCCATTCGTTGTAGGTGTCCATAGAACTTAAGCCTCCTACGTCGCATGCTGGTATTGTCTGATTCTAACTGTCGATACAGCTCAGAGTTCGATTTAAGTCTGTAGGTTCCATCTGGGAGCAATCTCGGTCCATGAATTTTCCTGAGGATACGTCTTTCGGCTTTCTCTAGATCATCCATGGTGCCTTTTTTGTTCAACGCTCCTGAATAAGATTCGGAGTGGCCAACCCTGAAGGCGTTTAGTCTTCACCCCTAGTAAAATGGAGAATAATACATTTACTAAAAAACTATTAACTATAATCAATTCAAAGAAGGTCAAGATCAACTGGTTGGAAGAACTTAAACATGATTTACAAGAAATAAATGTTACATACGATATGTATGTATGTTCAGTCTTCAGCCCTAAGGCTGGTTGGATCCTCAACAGCTCTGCCATCAGCTGTCATAGATGGCCTAGGCATCACTGAAGAGGCGTACTAGGGAAATTAGGAGTGAGGTAGTTTCCCGTTGCTTTCCTCACCGAGCCAGAAGTTGCTATTACATATCAGTCTGCCAAGACCACTGAAATGCATGCACCAACCGACCCTATGAGCAACATTTTCACACCATTCATAGCAGGGACTGGCTGCACAAGGAATGGCATTACTAGCATCACTCATACCTCAGTCACTTTCGTATTGTCTAAGCCAAGGATAAGACAGAGACAGATCAATGAAAGTAACAAAATTGCTCTAGCCCATACCAGAAGACATAGTGCACTGTAAACAATAGGTCCTGCCAGCAAAGGCATTTAAATACGATACCACAAAAAATAGTAGTCTATGGAATTCTGGTTGCATATTACACATCCGTGGAAAAAGCTAAAAAGACCGCTTGAAACAGTGGATAGAAGAACGGATAAAACACCACAGTGAATTCACGAAGAGATTTTGGAACAAGAATAATAATAATGGGAATAAGAAGAAAATGATAAAGAAGAAGAAAAGAGCTGAATAAGTCAAGGCATTAGTTTGATGACGAAAGAACAGTAGAAGCAAACACACAAAGTGTAATTTCTACAAAACTCGAATGAAATACTCTTTCGGTTCACCGTACTTTTATAGAAGAGCCTCTTATCAGAAGAAGAAGAAGAAGAAGAAGAAGAAGAAGAAGAAGTGGACATTTTGATATCAGGTATTGAGATGTGTGGCGCGGGACAAAGAAATAGGGCATTGAAGAGAGAATAATGGTCTGCAAACTAACCGTGTGGTATGCAGGAGGGCGTCAAAGAGGAAGAAAGTTGGCCAGCTACTTGTTGACGCTACTATTAAGATCTGTTGTACTCGTGAGGTGATTAATAGAGTTGCCGGGATGAACTTTCTAAAAGCTACTTGCTCGTGACTAACCCAGGCGATAGACCGAAATAAGTAACGACATATACACGTCCACTCTAATTGACTTACGAGGGGCGGATAGTTACAGACAGACAGACAGACAAAACGATACTGGTCATGTGTTACACTGTCTAGCATCGTGTGTAGTTATCGCTGGCGATTATCACATTACCCGGGTGACTAGATACTATCGCACGTTGGAGGTACTTGGACAGAGTATGCTTTCTCTCTACTAGCACAGTTGAGAGAATACTAGGTTAATGTGCTAATACGAGCCGATGTAAATGGATTGCAAGAATGAACACTTGATAACAAAATGAAATACAATTTAAAAGTTGTTATTGTTGACGATTTAATGTCAGAAAGATTTTCGGCAGCCATAGGATAACAGAGAGCTAGGCACAGGGGTCCTGTAATTATTAAGAGGGGAATTCCTCAAGGGAGCATTATTAGACCTTTATATTTTCTTATATATAAATCAAATGAGTAAAGAAGTGCAATCAGAGGTAAGGCTTTTTGAGGATGATGTTATTCTGTATAGAATAATAAATAAGTTACAAGATGGTGTGCAATTGAAAACTCACCTCGATAATGTTGTGAGATGGACAGGAGGCAATGATAACAAAGGGGGTTAAAAGTCAGGTTGTGAGTTTTACAAATAGAAAAAGTCGTCTGAATTTTAATTTCTGCGTTGTTGGGGTGAACGTTCCTCACGGGGATCATTGTAAGTACCTACGTGTTAATATAAGGAAAGCTTTCCATTGGGGTAATCACATAAGTGGGGGTTGTAAATAAAGGGTACGTATATCTGAACATGGTTATGAGGGTATTTAGGGGTTGTAGTAAGGATGTAAAGGAGAAGACATGCAAGTCTCCGGTGAGGCCCTGACTAGAGTATTGTTCTAGTGTATGGGGCCCTTACCAGGATTACTTAATTCAAGAACTGGAAAAAATGCAAAGAAAAACAGCTCGATTTGTTGTGGGTGATTTCCGACAAAAGAGTAGCGTTACGAAAATGTTGCAAGTTTGGGCTGGGAAGAATTGGGAGAAAGGAGACGAGCTGCTCGACTAAGTGGTATGTTCCGAGCTGTCAGTGAAGAGATGGCATGGAATGAGATTAGTACACGAATACGTTTGTGTTTTTAAGAATAGGAAAGGTCACAATATGAAGATAAAGTTGGAATTCAAGAGGACAAATTAGGGGAAATATTATTTTATAGGAAGGGGAGTTAGGGATTGAAATAATTTATCAATAATTTCAATAATTTCAATAAAATTCCAATTTATTTGTAATCATTTAAGAAAAGGCCAGGAAAACAACAGATAGGGAATCTGCCACCTGGATGACTGCCCTAAATGCAGATCAGTAGTGATTGATCTTGATGAGGAAAGGAAGCGGCCGTGGCCTTAATTAAGGTACAGCACTAGTGTTTGCTCCTTGTTTGCTAGGTTCGAACTAAAGCCCTGCATGAACTAGTATGAAGACCATAGGTTAAATTAAATTGTATTTTTACCCGTCTATCTAGGCAAACCACCAAACGTTTCTGTAAAGCAGTATTGTATACCAAAACCAAGTATGAAAGTTCTGGCTGAGTAGTTTATGTTCCGTCAAATCTGTCCCTTCAGGTAATTATTTGATTTGCTGTAAAAGACTGGTGGAATAGAGGTCACTTAACCGGAATAGTTCATTAGTTTGAACATTTTGGATTGAAAACAAAATGTAGCTATCAGTAATACTACTTGCGTATTCCTCTTTACCCCCCCCCCCCACCAAAATAAATATCTCAAGGGGTTTATTTGAATAATAAAAATAAATAATTCAAAGATCTAAACGCTGCTACGCCGGGCTGAGTGGCTCAGACGGTTGGGGCGCTGACCTTGTGACCTCAACTTGGCAAGTTCGATTCTGGGTCAGTCCGGTGGTGTTTGAAGGTGCTCATAAACGTCAACACTGTGTCGGTAGATTTAATGGTACGTAAACGAATTCCTGCGGGAATAAATTGCCGCTCCTCGGCGCCTCCGAAAACCGTAAAAATAGTTAGTGGGACATAAAGCCATTATTATTATTATTATTATTATTATTATTATTATTATTATTATTATTATTAAAATACTGATTCGCCCATCATTTCCCACGTCTAAGAGTAATGAAGGTCACAAGTCAACAAACAAAAACTGGGCTTAAACTGACCTATTTTAATAATATTTAACAATGACTTGAAAATAGATAGAATCAATAAAGGAGACAATGGCCGAAATTTAATAATAATAATAATAATAATAATAATAATAATAATAATAATAATAATAATAATAATAATAATAATAATTCTTTCCACTTATTCAGCTCCTGACAGGTCAGGGCATTTATGGTACTTTTTCACCTTCCTCTCTCCTTCCACCATTCCTCTTCTATCTTTTCGTCCCAGTCCAGGTTTCTTCTTATTGCACTGCTCTTTATCGAATCGATCCATCTTGTTCTGATCTCCCTCTCGCTCATTTTCCCTCGAACTTTTTCTCCATCACCTGTTTTGGTAATCTTTTCTTCTCCATCCGCTTTACATTTCCAGACCATCTTAGTTTACTCCCATCAATTCTCTCATTTAGGTTTTCTATTCCGACTTTCTTTCTTCGTTTCTAAATCTGTTGTTCCTTGTCTTTCCTATCGTACTTCTTAGGTATTTCATTTGCTGGCTTGAATTCTCCTCTCCTCTCTACTTATTATTGTCCAGGTCTCAGTCGCATTGATCAGTATGGGTGTATTTTGTACAATTCCTTATTCCAGACAAACTTTCTTACACTCTGGTAGAATGCATTGTCCTGTTCCAACCTCTTGCTATCTCCATGTCGAGCCTTGTATTCTGCATTAATTCACTCCCTCGGTATTTGAAACTGTCAACAATTTCAAGGCTTTGACCTCCAATTTTCACGCTGCCTTTCCCTTGTCTAATAATAATAATAATAATAATAATAATAATAATAATAATAATAATAATAATAATAATAATAATAATAATAATAATAATAATAATAATAATAATAATAATAAATTCATGTCGTATAAGCCAACTTCGGACCACGTCATTTCAACTGGCTACTTTTGACTTTGATGTATGCCCAGTACTTCCGCATGCGTTCTCAGTGTCGTTCTTTCCTCTCCTGTGTCCATGCCTTTCCAATTTTTAATTTTGGCTTGTCTGGGAAACCCTGGAACGTTTGTGGATGCGATTATGTGTGATTGCCACAAGGACTCTGTCCATCTCAATGAACCAATAATAATAATATGGTCTCAGCTACTATATGCAGATATTTCGGTTCGATGACATTTAGGCTGTCTGCATGTCAATTTCGACGATCCGATTTAATATTCCAGATTTTGGAGAAACGAATAATTATTATCACGAAAGCACCAAATGTGTCACCAGGGGTCTCTTACATGCCACCGTCGTAGAACAGGGAATGTCGAATGAATTCGATTTTGCCTTTCAACAATCTGATTAATGTAAGTACCTCTGCCAGATTTTAACTTAAGATATCGGGATCCAAAACCAGACACTCCACCTCTGAACGCCAGAGGTAAGACGATAAAATAAGATTTTTTCAGTCTGCTTTACGTCGCACCGACGGTGGGATAGGAAATGGCTAGGAGTGCAAAGGAAGCGACCGTGGCCTTAAATAACGCACAGCCCCGGCATTTGCCTTGTGTAAAATGGGAAACCACGGAAAACCATCTTAAGGGTTGCCGACAGTGGCGTTCGAACCCAGTATCTCCCGAATGCAAGCTGATAGCTACGTGAACCAGACAGCACAGCCACTTGTTCGGTGAAAATAAAAGAAAGAAAGAAAGAAGCGGAAAGAAATGCGTGACTTACATAAAGGGCGCGCCTCTTGTGCTGGTCGAACTTTAACCCATCAGCTAAAGAGAACGCGCGGAGACTTCGCGGAACAACAGGTGTGTTGGGGGTCCTGATGGAAAGTCATCACACCTGCAAAGTAGAAGAGCGGTAGGGAACAGCTGATGTAATACTACACAGCTTTCTTGTTCTTGAACCACTTCCTCACTACCTTCAAAATTTATTGACCCTAAGAGAGAGCGGGAGAACGATTATATGTTGTTAAAAATGTACGAATATCTTGAATGATATATAGTCCGGCCTGACAAAGACTCAAGTGTTCAAAGGACTTTCACTATACCTACTCTTCGGATTTATTGGTATCTTAGTCGACATATTTGATTTATTAGCAGGCCTGGTTTCTGGTTTCTATTTTGATCTAATATCCTTCCATAAATAATAACATAGAACATCTAAAAAATATTCCATGGGTACTGGAAGTGAAGAAGGATCTGGAAAAGGCCCAGATGAACTCGAATGACACCGCTGACAGACCACCTCTATAGGAAAAAATATAATGGATGGCAAGTGCAACCAAAGAACGAAGTGAAAAAGAAGCCTGGGGCAAAGTGGGCAGAAGAACGAAAAAGGATCCACGGAAAAAGAATGAGAGCTGTTTGGCAACTCAGAAAACAGAATTGTTAGAGCTTTGCGTGACCCATTGGGTCCATACGCACATAATAATAATAATAATAATAATAATAATAATAATAATAATAATAATAATAATAATAATAATAATAATAATAATAATAATAATAATTGCATTCGAGAAAACTAAGTATATGCAGAATTTTCAGCAAAGTGCAAGAAAGATAAAACTGAAACGTCATATGGGGCAGTTTCACAGGTACCTGTTTTTAAATACCTTGGAGAAATAATTCTTCCTTCAGGATTAGACAGTTTGGCCAATATAGAAAGGGTCTCAGAATTTCAGAGGACATTTAGACTGACATGGGATCACTACAATAAACGAGTAATGTCACGTGATGCTAAATTGAAACATTACAAAACAGTTATTATTATTATAATAATATTTTTTTTGCAAGTTACTTTACGTCGCACCGACACAGATGGGTCTTATTGCGACGATGGGACAGGAAAGGGCTAGGAGTGGCAAGGAAGCGGGCGTGGCCTTAATTAAGGTACAGCCCCAGCATTTGCCTGGTGTGAGAATTGGAAACCGCGGAAAACCATCTTCAGGGCTGCCGACAGTGGGGTTCGAACCCACTATCTCCCGAATACTGGATGCTGGCCGCACTTAAGCGACTGCAGCTATCAAGCTCGGTAAACAGTTATTCTACCAGAAGCTCTATATGTATTAGAAACCTTAACTTTAGGTCATTGTAAAATTGCAGATTTTGAAAAACAAGAACGAAACATTCTTAGGAAACTTTCGGCCCCATACAAGAAAATGGAATTTGGATCAAAAGGCGAACTGCAGACCTATATAGTTACACAGATAGTTTCATCAACATCGTACGGAGGAGACGTTTGAATTTGTTTGGACACATTTTTAGGACGGATAATAATAGACTCACGAAAAGGTTACTCAATGTAATACATTCCCAAAACCGGAGAATAAATTGGTTAGAACGAACACGAGGAGATCTGGATGAATTGAACATCAGAGAAGACATAATGGAAAATCGCATAGTCTTCAGGACCTCAGTTAAATAAACACACATTTGTGGTGAAAACTAGCAGGAGCCCTGCTACAAAGTAGTCAGAAGAACGGAAGAGTTAAAACAGCGAGTTAATGAAGAGAGATTGGAAGAATAGGAAGGCGAAAGTCACCAAGCCAATGAACAAGTTCCAACGTGCTCTATGAATGGGCATAACGAAATAATAATAATGATAATAATAATAATAATAATAATAATAATAATAATAATAGTATTAATAATAATAATATCATGGCGTAGGGATGTGGCGACCCCATCGCCCAGTGGGTAACCACTGCAATCAGCCACCCGAGTACTGGCGGGAAAACCATACCTATTTAGAGTAGGAGTAAATGCCTGCTCTTAGCCAGAAAACATCACGGGGCTCTCCAAGGCTCACGACCTTGGTAGTATTTTGGTCAGTGCGAAACATCACCAACCCCCAATCTGCACTTTTTCTCAACTGTCTAAGGCATGGAGCAAAGTTCAGCAGAACCCCAGGTGGTAACCAATCCACCATCGTCTTGAGCGAAGCATGCAGGCCTTCGGATTCTGGGGAGCCTGCACCGACATGCATGAAGGTATCGAAAACTCCAGGAAATATCCAACACAAACGCTGGAATTTCTTTGGTACCTTTAACGTGTATTCCCTTCGGAAGATTGGCAAACTGAAACAACTAACTGATACTCTATTCCAAAATCAAATACTGATTGCAGCGATTCAAGAAACTTCACTGATGAACAAGTCTTTGAGTCAGAGGGTTACAGAATCTTTAAAGGAAAAACTAGCAAACGTGTATTAAAAACGGTTCCCCCTCTTGGCACAGGTTTCATGGCCAGTAAAAAGATTCTGGATTCAGTCATTAACTTCACTTCAACTAGTAGCAGAGTTTCAACACTCTTCTTCCGGAGCACAAAGAAAGTTTACACTATTGTGAATGTTCATGCCCCAATCAAGAGAGACCCGCAAAGAACAGATACATTCTCGGAAGATCTTGAAGACGTTCCCTGTAAGATCCCAGACAAACACGCGATTATATTTTTTAGTGATTTCAATGCACAGCTGGGTTAAGAGAGAAATTTCCAAAACATTATCGGAAAATATCCGGCGCACCAGAGAACAAACCGCAGTGGAGAGAGACTCGTGGAGCTATGTAAGGCCTTCAAGTTGGTTATTAAATCTACAGCTTTCAAACACCTGTACAAGAAGCAGTCTTGGACATCTCCGAATTCCAATCTCGGGGAGTTTCAAATTGATCACGTCACAATCTTCATTAAATCTCAAAAAGAGATACAGAATGTGAAGGTTCTAAGGAATGCCAATCTAGATTCGGATCACTATCTACCCAAAATCAAAGTTAAACTGATTCTGAGAAGCATCAGAAAGGTCCACTTGAAAAAAGATCAACCGATTTGATATTGAAAAACTACGCTCATGTCCTGAATTTACTAAGAAACTAGAATGCCTGAATCCCCAGAACTGGGACAAGCTACAAGAGGCCTTAGTTACAACAGCAAAGGAAACAGTTCCACTGATGAAATCAACGAAACTTCCTTGGTGGAATGATGAATGTGACTCAATGGTCAAACAAAGACAACTTGCTTGGCAAAAATTGAATTAGGAAAAGAACGAAGATAACTGCGAAAACTTCGTGAATGACAGACAATGCGCAGGAAAATCTATTCGCAATGTAAAACGTACCTACAACAAGAATCAACTAATACAGATTGAACAAGACTTCCAGAGAGACAACACATGTGGCTTTTACAGAACCTTCAAATCCAATTTAAACAAGCATAATCCTACAAGCTTACAATTCAAAAACTCGGATGGAAAACTAGCTTACACTGACAAAGAAAATTGCCAAATTCTAGCGAAGTACTTTGAAACTCTTCTTAACTCTGAAATTCGAATATCCATTTACTTATTTGAAGAAACTTATGCGTCCACCCAGATTCATCCCCTCCGACGAAAGTGGAAATCAGGCAGATTATCCAGTCCTTCAAGAATAACAAGGCACCATGTGAGAAATCCATAACTGCTGAATTATGGAAGTAAACTAGTGACAAAATGAATGATAAATTGACTGACATCATCAACGAGATTTGGAAAACTGAAAAACTTCCACATAACTGGAATTCTGCTCTGATTTAAAACGGTTGTTAACAATTACCTTGGAATTTCCACCTATTGGTATCTTACAAAATTCTCTCAAAAGAGCGCTCATATACCGAGAAAATTATGAATATGAAATCTATCCTCTCGTATATGAAACTAAGGAACAAGAAATTTGTGACCTTCGTCGACTTCAAGGAGGACTCTGATTGGACTGGTAGACTCACTCTTATTGAAGTCCTAAAGGAATTTGGCGTGCATAACAAAATCAGGGCAATCATCAAACTGACCCTAACTGCCACAACCTCCAGAGTTAAGTTCAGAAGAGAAATTTCAGACGCTTTCAAGATAAAGACAGGAGTTTAGGCAGGGAGACGGGTTCTCGCCCTTGCTCTTCAATTGAGCTCATGAAAAGAGTGGTACAAAGAAATTAACAATGGTGGGCCCCAACATGGTTTGAGATTGAGTTACAAGACCATGAATCTTACAATTGATTACCTAACTTTTGCAGATAATCCAGCAATTTTCTCTGATTCTTCAGACATGGCTGCAAAGGAAATTAACCACCTCGGGACACAGACCTCCAGATCTCTTTTGGAAAAAAACGCAATTCATAACTACTGTAATATCAAGACAGCACCGAGAGACAAGAGAGCTAAAAGTAAACCAGAGGGAAATCAAACGGACTGATAAGTTTAAATATCTTAGTGAGTGGATAGAACCAAACATCTCTGAAAAAGAAGCTTTTGCATCGCGCATGAATAAAATGGAAATGACTTATCAGCTGACCAAAGACGTTTACAACAAAAAGTCCACTTCTTTGAACGCAAAACTCGGACATTATTGCACTGTCATGAGACCAGAGGCTTTGTATGCACCGGAGTGCCAAGCTATGAACAACAAAGGCCTGATAGAACAATTGGAAATTAAATAAAGAAGTATTTTAAGGAACATTTTTGGCGCAATTAAAGACAAAGATGAATATAGACGTCGGCATAACCATGAAATGTATATTCATGTCCAAAAGATGTCTGATGTCATGCGGAAAAGGAGAATTGCATTTTATGGCCACTTGCTGAGAATGAAACCCACGCGATTATCGAATCAGATCTTTATTTTAAAGATAGGAAGAGGTTCAAGGAAAGGGACCTGCAGCAGATGGGGATCACTTATGAAGATATACAAGAACGCAACCCACTAAGGATACTGAAAGACCACCAGGGTTTTCAAGAAAGGACAAAGTTGAAGACGGGAAAGACGTGGACGGAGAAAATAAAAGAGAATATCTGCGACGAATGAAAGAGCACTGGACAAAGATCAAAGCCCTGAGAAGACAGCTAAAATGACGTGGTCTTTAGTAGACCGATGTGAATAAATAAATAAATAAATAAATAAATAAATAAATAAATAAATAAATAAATAAATAAATAAATAAATAAATAAATAAATAAATAAATAAATAAATAAATAAATAAATAAATAAATAAATAAATAAATAAATAAATATTGTTAATGTCGCAACAGAAGTCGCTTAATGAGCAACACATTTTCCGGTTGAGATCGAACCAGGAGCTCTATAGAGCCTTCAAAAAAAGACTGACCTTTTATGGACATATTAAAATGACGAATCAAGGAAGGTTGGCCAACGAAACACTCCTTCTAGAAGAAAAGTGGAAAACAGATTCAGGGTAACTTACACAGGTAGTCCGGCCCCGCGGTGTAGGGGGCAATGCGTCCGCCTGTCACCGGCGGCCCCGGGTTCGATTCCCGGCCGGGTCAGGGGTTTCCAATTGTAAATGATTAATATCCCTGGCGTGGGGACTGAGTGTTTGTGTCGTCCTTAACGTTCCTTTCCTCACATTCAACACTTTACACTTCCGCCATTTACATAATACGCGCAGGTGCATGTAGGGGCAAAATATTTCATAGGTCGACGCCCCGAACAAATAGCATTTTAAAAAAAATCCTCACACAGGTGCACAAAGCCCTAGCAGAAATGGGTATCAAGGCGGAAGATATACAGGACAGATAACATTTAGGAAAAAGGTTGCGGGAGTGAGGCACTGGCCAAGCCACGGAACATCTCCGTGGAAGAAAAAGAAAGGAGAAGCCAAAGACTGTGGCGAGAGTGCAACAACCATAACATAAACATTATGAAAATAAATACGAAGAACCTGGTCATAGTGCTGTTCAAGAGGTCGATTCAATGCATGTAGTTATAGAACGACACATTGGAAGTATGGAACTGCATTGTCCATTGTCCGTGTTCAGGGTTATTCTGAACTGTAGTCAAACAAGAAATTCAAATGGTGCCAAAAGATGCTTTTGATTTTGATTTTAAATCAGTTGCTCTTTAATCACATCTAAACAATGTGCCATACACAAAATTAAAGCATAAATACAATGTGAAAACAGTAGTAGTTCAGTGGAATTCAAATGCTCATTTTCAGATTGTGATTCTTGAGGAAGTTAACATATTGGTGCACTCTTAGGCGAGGTTTAATTCTACTGTAAGTTTACTACAACCAACAGAAATTAGCACTGAAAGCTGTAAAATTGATGCAAAAACGATAAAAGGACATTAAGTCACTTTACAAGTATTTCTCATTAGAAGACAAAGAGGTATGGAACGCTTTCCTGAAGTGAAACTTGTATCAATGATGTCACAAACTGAGAATGTATTACAGTTATTTGGTAAAATGAATTTAAATAGTATGATGAACAACCTAAGGTATAGACTCTTCGGATGAAACTGAGAGATCAGCAGCTTGAAACATGGAAAAAACTACCACACCGTGGGAAAAGGTGTCTCGCATTTTTCAGAATGGACACAATCGAACACCTGGATTACAACGAAGAAAGGACTTTCAACTTCCCAATGGACTAATGCCATTAAAATGAACTGCAATGTGATAGCAGTCCGAAGCGTTCCCGGTAAAAGCCAAGAAAACCGTACCGAGCTCGATAGCTGCAGTCGCTTAAGTGCGGCCAGTATCCAGTATTCGGGAGATAGTAAGTTCGAACCCCACTGAAAATGGTTTTCCGTGGTTTCCCATTTTCACGCCAGGCAAATGCTGGAGCTGTACCTTAATTAAGGCCACGGGCGTTTCCTTCCCACTCCTAGCCCTTTCCCGTCCCATCGTCGCCATAATACCTAGCTGTGTCGGTGCGACGTAAAAAATAAAAATAAAACCGTTGCCGTCATTGCAACGAGATAGAAACCCTCCCTAATGTTCTTGGTTTCTGCTCGAAAGGGGAACTATTGAGAAATAACAGGCACCATAGGGTCAGGAACATTATTGCAGAACTTCTCAAAATATCTGGCAGATTTGAAGTCTTTGAAAAGTGCACTGTATCTCTAGCGATGGATCCAGTAAACGTGCAGACATTGTCTCCATCACGTCTAGTATATGAATTGGCCAAAGAAAATTTTTACATTCAGGACCTCAGAATGAGACTCCATCTGCCATCTACTGGAGCTTACAATGGACTTCGATGCAGAAGGCAAGAAAAGAAAAAGGAAATCGACCCCGACTTTTATACCTCAGATGCCATGTTGGTGAGAAACTGGACCAAAGAAAATCAAGATCAAAGACATATCATAACACGACTTTCCATTCATAGTTTTCACTACAAGATATGCACAGTGAAGTCTTTTCATAATCCAGATGTTAACTGTATAGGTATGCGTTTTATGTGGCAAACAGTGTGACAGGTGAAGACTTGCAACAAGAGAATGATGTCGATAAGTGAATATTGTAAACCCTAATGCCCATTCGGGTGCCCTTTCTAATAATAATTGTCGCGATTGACAAGAAGAGAAACATTGGCGTTGTTGTTGATCCAACAATGAAGTTTGAGAGTAACATTTCACAGGACAAAGAAGTTGATTCTGAAAAGAAGAGACACTACAAACCCTGTTGTAAGTAATTTTAAGAAAAGTATCACATACCCGCCAGATGCTGGGAGGTGATTGAGTTACTTTTCGGTGCGCGAGAATGTCACAAAATTTTCAATGACTTTCTTCCTTCGTTTTGATATTCCCGTTTCGTATCTAAAAGATATTTGTTTAGATGTTTTACGAGATTCATTGGCAATGGTAAATCATAATTTGTACGGTATGTGTAAAGAAAAATAAAGTTTTCCTGATCGGGGATAGCTGTACGGCTACAACAGGGGAAATTCAAAATGTAAAAGAGAAACGTATATAAGCTCATTTTATTCTAAGATAAATAGCGCGAAAATTATTATGTATTTGATTCTGTTACCGTACGGTACCCTTTGTTCTAGGGTGGCTATTCCTTGTGGATTCTCTCTCTCTCTCATCATCTCTGAAATAAATCTACGTCCATCACCTCCCTGTGGCGTATTAATTTCCAGTGTCTGGAATGGTTTGTTCATTACTACAGTACACCTCATGATTACATAGGAAACTAATAAAGTCACAAGGCCGGCCTGTGATAATATATAATGTATAAATCGACTGCCCTGAAATGAAACCGCTTCTATTGTGAAGTGAGGTAAATGGGACTTGGAGCAGCATGGTTCTAGACTATTGACTTATCCTCTTCACTGTATTCCGAAGAATGAGTTCTTTAGGTGAGTACTTCTACAGTATTTATTACTACTTTAAAGTAGTATTATTTTGCAGTGTTGTTGGGAATTAATTGATAAATCATTGCTGAACTTGCCATGCCCGTTCCGGGACATACAGTACATGGATATGGTTATGGACTGGGGGTATATCTGGAATTAGGGTCGTGAATTTACTGACACCATTGTAACCATGGCAACTAGTGTTCGTCTATGTGTACTAGGTCACTGTGCACTTTCTTCCTGTAGCAAAGTGTGTGAGAAAGTCTCGTATCAATTGAACCTTGTTCTACACCTCCGTCCAAAATTAAACTCCCTAAATTGGCCGGAAAACGAACCTAGGGCCTTGGAATTACAGGCGGGCACGCAACTTCTACACTACAGGGTTGGATAATAATAATCTGCTGTAGAGCAAAGGGTACAAAAGATGCAGAGAGCATATGGCATCACAAATAATGTTTATAACAAAAAGTGTCTATCTAAAAGCCTTAAAATAAGGCTACAGTGGTGAAACCGGAATGTTTATATGGAAGTGAATGCCTGGTACTAAGCTATAGATTACCGAGCTCGATAGCTGCAGTATCCAGTAGTCGGGAGATTGTGGGTTCGAACCCCACTGTCGGCAACCCTGAAGATGGTTTTCCGTGGTTTCCCATTTTCACACCAGGCAAATGCTGGGGCTGTACCTTAATTAAAGCCACGGCCGCTTCCTTCCCACTCCTAGCCCTTTCCTGCCTCACCGTCGCCATAAAATCTGTCTGTGTCGGTGCAACGTAAAGCAAAATAACAAAAAAGAAAAAATCCAAAAACTATAGATTAGATAAACTTGAGGTACTAGAAAGGAGAATCATGAGAAAAATATTAGGCCCTGTGGAAACAACAGAAGTATGGAAATTAAGATCTAATGATGAAATATACAGGAACATAGAAAACATAACAGAAACCATAAGAAAAAGGAGATTTGCAATTTTTTGGACTTTTTACAGAATGGATGATTCCAGATTAACAAAAAGGATTTTCAAGTACGTTTGGGAGAAAAAGCAACAACTAGATGGATTCAAGAAGTATATAAAGATTTAGAAAGAAATAACATAAGAGAAGAAGATGTAGAGAATTAGAAAGAGGGTAGTAAGTATGGAAGGATTACAAGGAAGATTGAATAAGAAACCGAGGACTGAAAGAAACAGCATAGTCAAAGGATGAAAGAATATTGGAAGGAACGGAAGAGAAAACAAAAAAGTATGAAGAACTGAATTGAAATTGGCAGGCGGTCCTTAACAGACCACATCGGAAATAAACATAAATTATTATTATTATTAATAATAATAATAATACTAATATAATATACTTACGAGGTCTAGAGTGTTTTCAATTTTCTCACAATTCATGAGCCTTGCCGTTCTTTTATGGGTGCGCTCATTTTTCTGTCGATTTACTGGATGACTTATCTGTACCCCCTGCTTGTCGTAAAAGGCTAGTAAGAGCGGAACAACCAAAGAATCTGTATTCGCACTCTCGTCTTCTAAGCACAAAAACAAAGCCATGATTCTATGGTTTTGTATAGCGGAACAAGTATACGATTGGTAAGTATTTTCCATGAATTATTTCTTCCATATACTACTTTCCCTTGCATATTTTATCCTAAATACTTATTTTGCCTACGCTACGTTTTTGATTAATGATCTACCACTCATGATTAACATATATTGATTTGTGTTTGATTACTGTATTATAAAGCCTTAGTTTTGCTTTGCTACATATTGACTTTTTTGTTATATGAATTTCAGGTGATTCGGTATGAATTTTTAAATTTATAGATTCTCTTATTCTTCTTCTTATGTTTATTTTGACCACTTTGGATCACGGAGGAACAACTACGGTATCCTGCATCATCTGTTTCCTCCACTGGCTTTGATATTCTGTCATTGCAGCTTCCTTTGTTTGTTTATCTTTTTAAGATTTCTTTTCTACTTCTCCTCGGAAGCCTCTGAAGTCTAAAAATAATCGAATAGGTTATTTGAGAAAGCACACATAACCGCTAATACTAGTTTTGAGAAAAAAAAAAAAAAAAAAAAACAAAGCCTACAGCTTCTAATGTTTGAAATTTGTGTCTGGTTTTCAAACCGATTATTTATCAGATCTTTTGTAACAATTGCCGGCCCCGTAATGTAGGGGTAGCGTGCCTGCCTCTTACCCGGAGGCCCCGGGTTCGATTCCCGGCCAGACCAGGGATTTTTACCTGGACCTGAGGGCTGGTTCGAGGTCCACTCAGCCTACCTGATTAGAATTGAGGAGCTATCTGACGGTAAGATGGCGGCCCCGGTCTAGAAAGCCAAGAATAACGGCCGAGAGGAATCGTCGTGCTGACCACACGACACCTCGTAATCTGCAGGCCTTCGGGCTGAGCAGCGGTCGCTTGGTAGGCCAAGGCCCTTCAAGGGCTGTAGTGCCATGGGGTTTGGTTTGGTTTGGTTTGTTTTTGTAACAATTCTGATCATTTTTGAAGAAATATTTATTTTTCAAAATAGAGTGGTATGGGGACTAAAGTAACTGGTCACGCGTGGCTTCTCAAATAAATAAACTCTTGAGAGAGAAAAAAAGTGGTTATTAAATGCTTACCAACATTTAATCATCCTATATATTACACTTTAATTATGTAACAATGGGGAGTATGTACGCCCTATATCTACAAGTGTTAAAATTGCAATTATTGATGACCCATTAGCTCAGAACCTTTGGTAGATAAAATATCTGAATTTATGGAAGTATACGGTATTATCACCCCTTTTCTGATTACTAAATCGGAATCATAATATAAAGACAAATAATAAGTTTCGATTTTTGAAAAATTATGTTCAATATTTTCTTTTTACAACTTTATTTACGCCGCACAGACGCAGATGGGTCTTATGGCGACGATGGTATAGGCCTAGGAGTGAGGAGGAATCGGCAGTGGCCTTAATTAAGGTACAGCCCCAGCATTTGCCTGGTGTGAAAATGGGGAAACCACGGAAAACCATCTTCAGGGCTGCCGACAGTGGGGATCTAACCCACTACCTCCTGGATGCGAGCTCACGGCCAACTTGCCCGGTTATTTTCTTTTAAAAGTCCACTTATTTTTCTGCAAGTAAAATCCCTTAGAGGTAGAAGTGTTTTGGTGGTTAAATAGCTGCAATATACTAAGAGGTAACACAGTGTAAAATTATATATATCTGTAATAGTTCTTGAGATAATGGGTCAAATATATTAAAAAAAGGTCATTTTCGGGAAATCAAGTTTAAAGTTTCGCTTGGTATCAACTTACATATCACAAACCTTACATGAGACAGCATCTTGTAAAATTTGTCCTCACACACTCAAATCTAATAAAACATAACCTAAACTATATACATGAACTTCTTTATAAATAAATAAATCCTCTTGGTTTTCAAGTTTCCTCCTCGAATCACTAGTGGGCGTGTCCGTATATTGTGTCTGTGAAGTAGGCTATCTGCACTACGTATATTAATTTCAGGATCAGCATTGGATTCAGATCCAGTCGTATGCTGATTTTCATGGAAATGTGGTTTCTTAAAACAAAGCTTTCTTTCCGCCATGTTGAAAAAAGGTATAAGAATTTGTAATAACACACCAAACAGTGTGTTTATAGTTCAACACATATAAAACACTATAATCGATGTGTTGAAAGTTCGATTTTGTCGGTCGATTTCATTTGTATTTGTACTGTGTATCGTTGCGATGACATTAAAAACATTTTTCTCACGTGTCGTGCAATCAGCTGTTGTTACGGCGGCAAAATCGTTTCGTGCGCCATTGCAGTGGGGCCAACATTGTGCGCAGCTGTCATGTGCAACCTTACGCCGGCCCACCTATAGAGCCACAAAGTAAATCCACAAGATGCATGACGTGCAATACCACCAATTATGTTTACACAGTGCATCCACCCTCTTAACATGAACATTAACAGGAAACCAAGGAATAAATAGTTGAAAACCACAGCCTTGTAGATTGAGTAGTTCCAGAGATAGAGATACTTAACCAAGTCAATGCAGAACGACTAGATTTTTTTCCACTTCCACTGTAAACTTTGAAATGATAAAAACTACACTTAGAATAGGAATTATTCGACAAATATACATCAGTTTTTTCAAGAGAGATCAAGTATTCTTAAGAGATAATAAATGGAAAATGTCACTTTTTGTCCAATTTCACCATACTTACTTCCCTGTTTCATCGTTAAATTTCCATTCGTACAACAGCATTAAGTCCAAATTCAGAATATTTTCCAACATTGTCCGTCTTAACACTATCACTTGTTACAGTTACTCAGGGACATCCTCCCTGTCAACAATAACGCTAAGAGGATGGCTTGTCAGCCTGTTATTCAAGTTCTTCAGATATGTTCCATCCTGCCTGTTAGTAGTAGGCCAGCGGAATATTTTTAAGATCACAGTAAAACTGTGTAAAACATGTATGCTTTCTGTTTGAAAGGTAGGAATACATATAATTTTAACATATATGCATGAAACCTATTTTGTCCGCAGATGGACATGTGTGGTTTCTCAAATAACCGGAAGTGATTCCTGTTTTGAACGTTTTCGTGACTATTGCTCATTCTCTCCAAATCGGTAAGTATATCCATAAACCACCTGGAAACAATCTTTTTCGAAATGTGTAAGGAGCTTTCGAGTCAATCCTTATTGATTCATACGTAACAGATGACCATAAAAGTGTATTCGGTTTTCCTTCATCGACTCTATAATTCCTTGCGTATCTTTGAATAATTCTTTGTTAGGTCGTAATCTCCGTTCTCCACCAGAATCTTCCTTAGGATCTTTCTTTTTTTCTTGTTTTTCTTATCCTTATTTCCCCAAAACTTCCTCATCCTTTCACTTTGGGCCTGTCTTCTTTCTTGCGTCTATGCATTGTTCGGTTTCAAAATCCTTCCTGTTGGGTTCTTGGGTATGAAGTTATGTGCATTGATTTTCTGCCTGTATGTAGTCCGTGTAGTTGCCAGTGGGTCAATATTGACTTCTGTGAGGTCACTTTGGGTGTCCACCAGACAGAGTATTTAGGATTGTCGGGTTCCGTTGACGATGCGCAAGATCTTCTTGGTCAAGCGAGAGTCGTCCATTCGTGCTAAATTACAGTACAATTTCATGTCTTTTCCGTGCGAGTGAGGTAAATCGTTCAGTCAGCCAATTAAAGTTCTTCTGAGCTTTTACGCATCCAGATATCATCTTGAACCTTGGGTCTAAATATTTTTCTCAGTATCTGGCGTTCCATTTTCTCGATGTCTTTGACGTTGGTAGATTATTATTATTTTTTATTATTATTGTTGTACCGGAGGTACACCAACTCCGTACATTCAAACTAAGCGTCTTTTAGAAGACCATCTGTTGTATGAATAGTGAAACTCATTTCTGGATAAGTTTCGAACTTTATCTCCAGATACTGTCGATTTATGTGCTCCCTCTGGTGAGAGGATGGACAATTAATTTCAAGAGAAATTTTGTATTCATAGGTTTTCAAAACTGAATTGTTTGTAGATTGTTTTCGATGTTCTAAGGTTACTAGCAATTCTATCTCTTCCCGCCTGCTTAAAATTTTAGCCATTCAGGAATTTTTGATATTTATTGAATCAACCAATAGAAACTGTGGGGGTGGACAGGGCTTCGGCCCAGAAAATTCTGAAGCCTTCCTCTCCGCTATAAAAGCAGGGACCTTTTGGGCCATGTTATCCTTCGATCGCTCCAGTTAAGAAGTAGTGTGTGTTCATACAGGAGGCAGGCGGCACGCCTCGCCCATCTCCGAAAGGCCTTCCAGCTCAAGGTAATGGCAGACATCTTTTAAACATGTAATAGTTTCAGAAAGATAACTCGAGGGGAAGGTTTCAACATCCTTTCTTAAAGTGTATATTTCAATATAAAGTTTCTACCAAGACTAAATACCTTAGTCTAACTTAGGGAGTAAAGAGTGTGAACCCTCTTTTATTCCCCTTCAGCTTGGTATTGAGGTGACTGTGATATCGTAAACTTTATCTATTCTCTTTGTAATTTAAAAATTTCCCTCCGTTTAGTCACCTCCGTAGTATAGTATTAGCCTCTGTAACTTCGGGCAATAAGCGCATATAGGGATTTTAGAATTTTCAAGTGAACTTCAAAGGAGTGCAAGGGTTCGCCTCCTAATAGTTTGGTTTACGGCCGACAATATTCATTTTTTATTTTTCTATTAAGGCCATGTAGAATAGGTACTTTTCACCTCTGCTAAAAGTTTATCTATTTAAATGTAACTTAGACTAGCGGGCGGGTTTGACAATGGAATCTGTTGGTATTGATCTAGTGTTAAAATGTAGATTGTACCTTGGAGAGGATTGATTGTAATAAATTTAGCCTCCTAGAGAGTAATCGTGTGGAGCAAAGTCGCTCTTTGAATGTAGGAAATTTCGTTGGAGTAATTGAATGGAACAGTGGTACTCTTGTAAAATTGTAACTCAAGCTCACTCTGTTAAAACGTTGTTCTAGACTTTTCTAAGATTGTTTCTCGAGCTCAAGAGCTAACCTGTATCTATCCAATTGTTATTTGTTATTGAATGAATGAATGAATGAAATACTCCCGTCTCCCAGTTCAGGATCACCTGAAGCTGGAGAGAGAGAGCATTCGTTTATTAGTATTCATTAAATTTGACACATGCCTTACATTTCCCTCTCACAATTATTGACTATTACTATACTAAATATAATTTATTTTGTCCTAGACGTTAACAATATTATACAGTCTAGGACAACGTGTATCTTCCCCTACTTAAACAATTTTTATATTACTACATTAAAATGAGAAATTAAAATCAGAATGGCAAATTTAAAGTGAATTACGGCATTACGGCACACTGGCACCTTGGCGCAAGGCCATCTATGTGGAGGAAAGTATCCTCCTTTATCTCACCTGACTGACACAGCAAGTCATAACATTCCACTTCTACCTCTCCTGACACGATCCACTACCACTTGTTGTACAGTCATCATATTACATCTCTGCTGAACTTGTGTCTTACATTGTCTCCATGTTTCTACTTAGTGCATTATTCTGTTTACATGTTACCTCTCATTTCTCATACTACTACTTATAATTTATTTGTTATTGTTTAAGAACGTTTAAAATCTGAAAAGAAACAAAGATTCAAGGAAAGAAATAAAATTTCAAATTTTAGAATTTTAAATTATACTTTGAGCTTTTCTCTGTCCACCCATTCATGGCCACACCTTCTTATACTTCTGCGTTCCAGGAAATCCCCGGAACAGTTATTATTATTATTATTGTTCCGAGGTATCTGTGGAACAGCAGAGGTGAAAGAAGGTGTGGGATGGAATAGGTCTCAACTACCAAATTAAAGTTAATTTAAAACTTTAACAAAGGTTATATTTTCTTTTCAAATCAACAAATAACAAAGTATAACAGGTACCAAGTAGGAGATCAACAAATTAAGAAATTACAGATTACAGTTCGTTACAAGTTTTGGGCTTCGAGCCCCACAATTACAATCTTTGAGCTATGAGCCCAACTTTACCAATGTACCCAGTTCACACAAAGGGGCAGAAAACCCCTATCATGCCAAGGAGCACTTGCTCCCAATTACCATGTTAAGCCTCCTAGAGGCACGTTTCACACACAAGAAAGAGCAGATGCGCTCTCAAAGTCTTCAAGCCTATTTAAGAGGCCATAAACTGACTTTACACTAACTGCCCTCAAGGCACACATACAGTGAAACAGGGGTATCTAGTACCCAATCTCCTGGGCCTTCGCAGGAAGGAAAACAAAACGGGTTAAGTAAATGGCCCAAAATACAAAATTGAATGGAGGCGATAACTTGCACTCCTGCACAAAGTTTTTGTCTAAAACCCTATGTGGCGCTAGGCCGATCATACAGGGGCTAATCCCAAGCTAGGGAGGTGACACGTATGAGAAAACTTACTACATTAAAGAAGAGAAGAACGGTTATGAAAACGTAGTCACCTCCTTTTCAAAATGAAGGGGAGTTCGAGAGGGTGAAGCACTCTCTATCCCCGCTTTACAGTTCAAGAAATAGTAGTTTTTACATAGATAGAGAAAGGGAATTACATTTTAAGGAAGATGGATTACATTTTAAAGGTTTCGAACCTTCTCCGAGAGTTAAACTGCTGAGCTAGCAAGAAATAAAGATGTTAACAGGCCATTACCTTGTTGAAGAACTTCTGCTTGAAGAAGGAGGCGCTTCCCGCCCCCTGCTACATATTCACACACTAAGAGAGATGTTACTGAAGTGGCCCCGAGACCAGAAAATCAGCAGTTTTTATACCCTCGTGGAACGTTCGAGACCTTTCATGAATGATAACAACCCGCCCACAAACTTTTATTGGATAACAGCAAAAAGTAATACACAAGGCGAGGAAGAAACACCTTCTTGGTGGAAAATTAATTACAGACATTCTTGATTGGCTACATTCAAAACAGGTGGAAAGAAAGGATTTATATTGCCAACCCACAAACCACAGAACAAAATTTAGTAAAAAAAAAAAAAACAACTTAGGAATACAAAATTTCTGCAGGAGAGTACATTCCTTTACACCAGAGTGCGTTATCATAGTTTTGGTAGAGACATCTGTTAGAGAATGTCCAAACTTCTTGATACGGAGCAAACAAACACAAATCGAAATAGACACAGTTCAGAACTTTACCAAATTTACAGTAGTGACATCTTCCGAGAAACCGTTGAGTTAATACAGTTTGTTAAAGTTCAGGCTTTCTCCTGTGGAGGAGTTTCAACTGGCGCAATATTTGAACTAGCGGCGTGGAGGTGTACCGACCGGTACAATTATTATTATTATTATTATTATTATTATTATTATTATTATTATTATTATTATATTATTGTTGTTGTTGTTGTTGTTACGGGGTTACCCGTGGAGCAGAAAGAGGTTAAAGAAGGTGCTGGGGTGAATGGGTCTAACTACAATATCAAGAATTGAATTAAAACTTTAACAAAGGTTATATTTCTTTAGAATTTCAAAAATGAACAAATAACAACATGACAGGTACAATTAGCAATCTTGAAACAAGACTTGGAAAAATTCAAAATTCAGAACTTTAACAATTTTGGGCTTCAAGCCCCTAATTTTACAATTTCTAAGCTACCAGCTCAAGTTTACAATTCCAAATGAGGAATAATTTAGTCAAGGGCAGAAATCCCCTAATTCAAGAGCACTTGCTCCTTAAATTACAATGTCTAGCCTTCCAGAGGCACCCTTCACTATTACAAAACTTCGAAAAGAGCTAACAAGCTCTCAGTTTCTTCCAGCCTACTCAAGGCAACATCAAAATCTTACAATCTCTGGCCACTCAAGGCCCAAATTAGAAATTGAAACAGGGGTATCTAGTACCCACACTACAGGGCCTTTGCAAAAAAGAACAGGTTAAATAATCGTCCCGAACACAAACTGAATGGAGGCGTACACTGCGCTCCCAGATAATGAAAACTTAAAAACCTACAGGGCTCTCGGCCTATGAAACAGGGGCTATTCCCAAACTACTGAGGTGGTTCGCATGGAAATAACTTTAATACATTACAGCAAGAAAACAGTTCAGAAAACATAGTCACCTCAAACCAAGATGAAGGGGAGCTCGAGAGGATAACTCACTCTCTGTCCCCGATTTACAGTTAAACCTTTATGAAATTTTTACATTAGCCGAAAGGAGATTTACATTTTAGAAAAGTTTGTTACATAGTTAAAGGTTCGGACCTTCCCCTCGGATAAAGCTGCGGAGGTAGCTACAGAAAAGAACATTTATGTGGCCATTACCTTGTAGATGTTCTGCCGGCCGAAGAAAGAGGAGCCTCGCCTCCTACCTTAACACACACACACTTAGAAAGACGGCGATCAATTGACCAGGTAGCAAAAAAAGCCCCAGTTTAGGCCTATATACCCTCAGGGAAGGTTCGAGAGGATACTGGAAAATCCGGATACACCCTCTCAATTTTATTAGTTGAACTCAAAAGTTACACTCATAATCGAACAAGAAGCCTGTGATAGGCTGAAAATTAATTACAGAAATTTTTCATTGGCCAGATTCAAAACTGGCGGACTGAGACAGAAGTGTTGCAAAACTAGAATTACATAAAAAATAAATGAAGGTTGGGGAAACCTCTAAACACAAAATTTCTTTCAATAACAACTTCCTTTACCTTGCACCAGAGTGCATGATCATAGTTTTTTGGTAGTGAAATCTGTGGAAAAATGTTCAAACTTCCTGATGTACAGCAAAACAAAACGAGGAGAAATTCAATCAGTTCAGGAAACTTCACAATAACGCAGTTACTTAATATTTCAGTAGTGACATCTTCTGATTAAAGTTCCAACTTCATGTGGTATCAGTTTCCCCTTTTGATCGAGAGAGGAGTTCAATAAGGCGCTTATTTTGAATGCGCGGCGTTGAGGTGTACCTCCCGGTATAATTATTATTATTATTATTATTATTATTATTATTATTATTATTATTATTATTATTTTCGATTTTGGGCATCCAAGAGCCAGGGAAAATAGCACTGTGCATTCACCTTGACCCTTCTCTTCTTGAATTCCCATTATTCTTCATCCTTTCATTTTACTGTTTCATCCTCTCTTGTGTCCAGATGTTATTACCTTTCCTCTTCTACTTTTCCTGAAAACCCTTAAAATTTTGTATCAATCTTCTTAAAGTTGTTGCTGTCTTGTATTACATCGTCCGAGTTTGTTATTCTTATCTCTGTTGTACCTTCTTTTACTCCTTGGATCCACTGGTTGCCATTCTTGCTGTTGGTTAATCACTCGTTTTGTCAGTTTGCTCTTATCCATCCTCATTATGTGACGAAAAGTTTAATTCTCCTCTTTCTGATCATGTCTGACATCCTTTCATTTTCTTCGTCCTTCTATAGATCTTTATTCCTCCTATATCTAAACTATTGTTATCACCCCTGTGGGCGGGGGACGCAGGCTAAGAATAACACCCTCGGTGTCCCATGCCTGTCGTAAGAGGCGACTAAAACGGTCCCTAGGGGATCTCAGCTTAGGAGCGTGGGTTGGCGACGACGGGGCCCTTAGCCGAGTCCTGGTATTGCTTCCACTTGCTTCTGCCAGACTCCCCACATTAATCTATGTTGTCCGGCCTCCCTTAGTCAACTCTTGTTCTTCTTCTACCCCGACTGTGTTAGGTATCGAGGCATAGGGAGTGTTTCATTTTCAGGGCCTTCGTGGCCCTTGTCTTTCTTTGTCTGGTACTTCATTTTTCGATGTGTCGCATCCCTTCCTTTTTCTCTGTTTCTACACTCTGTGGGTTGGGGGCGCAGACGAAGACTACACCCACGGTATCCCCTGCCTGTCGTAAGAGACGACTGAAAGGGACGACCAAAGAATTATGACACTAGAATCATGAGACTACTTGTGATTAGTACCACCTTGCGAGGGTCTACGTTGCCTGAGAGTAGTATGAGGAACACCATGGGTTTGTGTTGCCTGTGGGTGTTACCATGATGTGTGATACACCGTGGGTCTACATTGCCTTTGATTATAGAAGTACAACTATATGAGCAACACCATCAGTTTATGTGGCCTGTGATTAGTTCCACCAAGTGAGGAACACCACGGGAATACCGGCGCCGTATGTGCGAAACACCATGGGTTTTTGTTACCTGTGGGTGGTGCCATTGTGTGTGGGTCTACATTACCTGTGCTTAGTGCCATTATGAGGGGCCGGTGACCTGGATTTTGGACGCCTTTATATAATAAGCATCATCCCAGTAATTAAGGCATTGCGAAATGGTCCCCCTGTTTGTTTTTGTTTTAAGATTATTTTTTCATCAGTATTCGTTTTAGATTCTAGTCAGTGGATACATTTTGAAGTTTTAATTTTCATTTCGTTAAACTCGTACCATGAGGGGCCGATGACCTAGCTGTTAGGCACCTTTAAACAACAATCATCATCATCATCATCATCATCATCATCATCATCATCATCATCATCATCACCATCATCATCAACATCATTCTTCTTATTAGCCCGCCTGGTGGCTATGGTCGTTAAGGCGTTGAAGTCGGTCTGACACAGTGGTTAGCTGGTTCGAGTCCCGCTGGTCGAAAAAAAATTTCACCATCAGAATGTTGGCCGCCAGGGTAGGGGAGGTGCTGGTATACAATCACTAGATTACGTGCTAAAAGTCTGGATTAAATTCCAAACCTCTCCACTGTGCTCATATGGAATGAGGGCATATGATGACGCTGTTGATGGTGATTCGTCCGCCGGATGGGGACATAAAGCCTTCAGCAGACCCCTTGGTGCTATTCGACAGGAGTAGGCTAGCTGCCGGCACCGAGTTTCACCCTCTCTCTTTTTACTTTCATATATCACGTAATTCATTTCATCTCATCTCATCTCATTAACTCTTCTGATGGGGTTGATGTCAGGAAGGGCATCCGGTCGTAAAATTCGCTACAAAGATTTATCTCATTCCATACCCAATATACATTATTATTATTATTATTATTATTATTATTATTATTATTATTATTATTATTATTATTATTATTATTATTATTATTATTATTATTGTTATTGTTACGGAGTTATCCGTGGAAGTCAGAGGTGAAAGAAGGTGCGGGCTGGAATGGGTCTAACTACAAGTTCGAAAGATGAATTAAAATTTCAACAAAGGTTATATTTTCAAAATTTAACAATGGTGACATAGAATTTAGAGCGTACAACAAATAACAACCAGTTAAATCAGGTACAAGGCAACTTTACAAATTCTGGGCTACGAGCCCCAAGGTCTGAGCTCACAGCTCACAACCCCAAATTACCAAAGGGCAGAAAACCCCTTCATTACATGCAGCTCTTGCTCTCGCTTAGTAATACCAAGCCTCCTAGAGGCACCTTCCAAAATACCAGAAAGAGCTGGCCTGCTCTCATTTTTACAAGTCTATCAAAGGCCACAACAAACTTTACTTCTATCTGCCTTCAAGGCACACAAAGAAACAGGGGTATTTATTACCAAACCTACAGGGCCTTCGCATGAAGAAAACAAAACATCAGGTTAAGTTACTGGCCCAAAGTACAGAAAGGACTGGAGGCGTGAGCTTGCACTCCTAAATACACATTTTAAAACCTAAGTGGCTCTAGGCCGATACACAGGGGCTAATCCCAAGCTAGGGAGGTGACTCGTATGAGAAAACTTTAATACATTAAGGAAGAGAAGAAACGGTTATGAAAACGTAGTCACCTCAATTTCAAATATGAAGGAGAGCTCGAGAGGGTAAAGCACTCTCTATCCCCGCTTTACAGTAAAAGAGATTTGTAGTTTTTACATAGACTGAAAAGGAATTTACATTTTAAAGAGATGGGTTACATATTAAAGGTTTCGAACCCTCCCCGAGAGTTAGACTGCTGAGCTAGCAAGAAATAAAGATGTTAAAAGGCCATTACCTTGTTGAAGAACTGCTGTCTGAAGAACGAGGCGCTTCCCGCCCCTGCTACATATTCACACACTGAGTTAGATGTTATACGAGTGGCCCGGAGACAAGAAAATCAGCAGTTTTTATACCCTCGTGGAAAATTCGAGACCTTTCAGGAATGAGTAGACACACCCACTCAATTTTTATTGGTAGACTAAGAATTACACATGGAAATTTGAAGAAGAAAGCTATGATTGGAGGAAAATTAATTACAGAAATTACTGATTGATTAAATTCAAAACAGGCGGAAAGAAAGGATTAATATTGCCAACCCACAAACCACAGAACAAAATTTAGTAAAGACACAACTGACGAATACAAAATTTCTTCAAGAAAGTTCATTCCTTCACACTAGAGTGCATAATCATAGTTTTGTTGGTAGAGACCTCTGTTAGAGAATGTCCCCACTTCTCGATCAATGAAAAACAAAAGCAAATCAAAAACACACAGTGACATCTTCTGATAACCAGTAGAGTTAGTTCGGTGTTTAAAGTTCTGGGTTTCTCCAGTAGAGAAGTTTCAATTGGCGCAAGATTTGAACTTGCGTCGTAGAGGTGTACCGCCCGGTATAATTATTATTATTATTATTATTATTATTATTATTATTATTATTATTATTATTATTATTATTATTATTATTATTGTTATTTGCTTTTCGTCCCAGTAACTACTCTTTTACAGTTTTCGGAGACGCGAGGTGCCGGAATTTAGTCCCGCAGGAGTTCTTTTACGTGCCAGTAAATCTACCGTCACCAGGCTGACGTATTTGAGCACCTTCAAATACCACCGGACTGACCCAGGATCAAACCTGCCAAGTTGGGGTCAGAAGGCCAGCACCTTAACCGCCTGAGCCACTCAGCCCGGCTATTATTATTATTATTATTATTATTATTATTATTATTATTATTATTATTATTATTTACATTAATTTCTTCGTGGGTATTACTTTATTATTGTATCTAGGAAGAAAATGCCCATTTATTTTGTATTTTTATGTACTATATTAGACAGTTTATGTACAGAAAGATAGCGCAGTAGTATAACATATTATTTCAGTTTTTCGTAATACGTTTTCATTGATTAAGAGTAAGGTAGGGACAACTGTCCTCAACTGTACCATTTAAAATTTTAAAAAAATTCTACCTGCTTATTTATTTCCAATTTCGCATGAATATTGTGGATTTGGTCGAATCAGGCCTATATTTAATAATTAAAAAGAAGATAAATTTCAACGTTTATCTCGAGTGTGAATGCGGTGTCCACTTGCATGAAGATGGGTGTCATTGCAGGGATGGTAGGAAGCGAGATCAGGGTGGAGTCAGGGAAAGTTCGCGAGAGGAGGGGCCGCGCCTTGCCAGGTCCGGTTTCTGGACCTTAGTATATAAACAATGGGTTAACACTATCTGCAACACATCTCGACCCTCCTTCCTCACTGGACATACACGACGAGCATGGAGAGCAAGGTGAGTACCTACTAGAACTTGACACAGTTTTGTTCTACTCTGTGCAGCGCTAAAATTTGTTCTCTGGGGGATTTCCGACAAAAGAGTAGTGTTTCGAAAATCTTGCAAACTTTGGTGTGGGAAGACTTGGCAGTAAAGAGAGGAACAGTTCAACTAAAAGGAATGTTCCAAACTGTCAGTAGAGAGATGTCTTGAAATGACATTAGAAGACGAATAACTTTGACCGGAGTTTTTAAAAGTAGGAGAGATAGCGGAATAAAGATGAAGTCAGAGTTGTATTAAGGCAAATATTCGTTTACAGGGAAGGGAATTGGGGATTGGAATTTTTTTACCAAGGGAGATCTCCGATAGATTTCCAACTTATTTCAAATAATTGGAATTTCCCACTTGGGCGATAGACCTGAATGCTTGTCGGTGATGATCAATTCATTGTTTATTAATAACTAAACTCGTTAACGGATAGTCAGTGCATGTGACGTGATGTTTTATTCATCCTGTTAAAATTAGGGATTTATTTTCTTCCTTACACTTACCTAGTTTTAACCGGCTACATTATTACTAGTAATAAATTAAACGAAAATCCACAGCCTGTTTCCAGTCATTCGACAGGGTCAGAAATGGAATGAATAAAGCACCATCTAGCGACGAGGATAGGAACTGTGCCGGCTGCTGAAGCCTGTCGCACTCCTCTGAGGCAATGATTAATGACAGACAGATGAAATGAAATTATATTGGAGAGTGTTGCTAGAATGAAAAATGAGAGGGGAAAGCCGTAGTACCCAGAGAAAAACCTGTCCCGCCTCCGCTTTGTCTAGAACAAATCTCACATGGAGTGACCGGGTTTTGAATCACGGAACCCAGAGGTGAGCAGCCGGCGAATTGCCGCCTGAGCCACGGAGGCTCTATTATTACTGCTAATAACTACATTTAAATAATATGAATAATACTATTGTCCACCTATGGCGCTACAGCACCACTGGGTCTTGGCCTACAAAGCGACCGCTGCTCAGACCGAAGGCCTGAAGATTACAAGGTGATGTGTGGTCAGCAGGATGAATCCTCTCGGCCGTTATTCTTGGCTTTCTAGACTGGGGCCGCCATCTCACCGTCAGATAGCTCTTCGATTGTAATCACATAGGGTGAGTGAACCTCGAACGAGCTCTCAGATTCAGATAAAAATTGCTGACCTGGCCGGGAATCGAACCCGGCCTTCGGAATGAGAGGCAGGCGCGCTACCCCTTCACCACGGGGCCGGCTGAAGAATAATATTGATAAGAAGCAAAATACATATAACGACAATAATGAGGACAGAATCATATTATATGTAAGACGGTTAGAGCCCGGATTTTTATGCATTAGTACGTTAGTATGCAAACTTACAGAAGCGAGCAGCAAGTATAGCCTACCTTCACAACGATTATGCTACATGATTTGCATAAACATTTGGGGTATGGCCCATCAGAACCCCTATCATTTATGTTACTCTTGCTACATTATGGAAGAGCAGGTGGCCGACACCCTTTACTAAATTACAGTGGTTTGCAATCTAACCTGTTACGGCATAAAAATCCGGGCTTTATAATATAACATACACTGGTATCGTTCATACGAATATTAAATTCGTTATAATAGCTCAGTCTAAGAGAAGTAAATTTACAAATTAAAAGAAAATGAAAAGGATACGAATTTCAAGAAGGTACAGAAATATCGCCTGCGATATAGAGAGGATGTAGAAGACGTATATAATCTATGGAAGGAAAGGAGTAGTAACGATGAAATGGAAGGACGAGTTTTAAGGTCACAACCAGACCGATCGACAGTTGCTTTTACGTTTCACCGACACAGATAGGTCTTATGGGGACGATGGGATAGGAGTGGCCAGGAAGCGACCGTGGCCTTAATTAAGCTACAGCCCCAGCATTTGCGTGGTGTGAAAATGGGAAACCACGGAAAAGCATCTTCAGGTCTGCCGACATTGGGGTTCGAATCCATTATCTCCCGAATGCAAGCTGATAGCTGCGTGACCCAAACCACACAGCCACCTGCTCGGTGTCAACTAGATGATTCATTCATGTGCTTCTTGTGTTTCTATGCAGGCACGTTTAAAAGCTAAGTTGCCAGATACGTCTCTCCCGTCTACTGGTAGGTGCTTCCTTTGTCGTGCTGTGGTAATGACGGGTGTTTCAGTATAGACCTTGGTTCTATGTACGGGAAGAAATTCAAGGTGTTGCAGGATAAGGTATTTTTGGTATGGTCTGGAGAGAGGAAAGCTACACATATTCAACTTTAAAAAAAGGGAGTCAGTTTCTGAAAATAACAGGAAATTTTATAAATAGCAAGTATCTTTTCAATATAAATTACTGGCTGAAGTGGAAATAAGACACAATATTTTATTTTTAACGTCTTCTTCTCACGTTTATGTGGAATCGGTGGAGCGAAGAGGCTCAGTTTGTCATAACTGTGATTCTATCGAAAATACTTCCTTAAGTATTCGGACCTTTGACTGGCTAGATCACTACACCAGGGGCCTAAGAAACAGTTATTCATTTAATGCAGTTTTATATTATAAATTGTTTCATTTTTATAATATTTATACATTATTTGCTTCGTGTTTATTAAAGGGGAGTTGAAACCGTATTTTTGTTGGTGAAATGTTCAGATTTTCGTCCCACATATACATTTACAATTTACTGATTAAAGTGTAATAAAGAACAATTTAATACGGTATATGCAAAGAAAAATAAAGTTTCCCTCATCGGGGATAACTGTACAGCAAGGGAATTTCAAAATTAAGAAGATATGTAAGCTTATTTTTTCCTAAGACAAATAGTGTGAAAATTACTATACATTTGATGCTGTTACCGTATGGTACCCCTTCTTCTAGGGCAACTTCCCCTTGTGGATTTTCACTCTCTCTTATTAGTAATTTCGTTCCAGAAACAAGGTTTCGTTGTTAACTTATTTATAGTTAAAATTAACCCTTTATTCACATTCTTCTCTTGAAATGTCTCCATTTCCAAAATCAGGTGACAAAGAAGACTTTGGTTTCCCATGATATATAGAAACAAGTCAGTTATTTATTTTGATAATATTACCTTAAAAATATGGTTGTCAAGATTGACATGCTTGGTTTGTATCTGTGCTTCAGTGCAATGAGTACACATAATGCCTTTTCTTTTATGGCAATTTTTAACATTTATTCATAGGTTCCTATATTTCTCGAACGGCAGAATGGTAATTATTAGACTCTTGGTTTTTATGCAGTAATACGTACGTTAGAACACAAACTAATTTGGTTATTAGGAAGTGTCGCCTAGTCCGTTCTTCCGTAATGTAGTAATAGTAACATACATTCTAGGGGTTCTGATGGACCGTATCCCTAAAGTTTATGCATGACTCATAACATAACTGTTGTGTAGGGTAGACTATACTTGTTACCCGCTTCAATAAGTTTGCATTCTAAACTATTACGGCCTAAAAATGCGGACTCAAGTGATTATACGAGTTATCATAAAGTCTTTAAGAAACCACTGAACTAAACTTGAGAAAATGAATTAGACCCTCTTTTGTAATATTTGTTCCTCGCAAAAATTACTTTAATTAAAAAGAATATAATGTTATAAACAGAGCGTTCACTTCATTATGATTGAGTAAACATGCAATACATGCTGAAAACAGATCTAAATAGTTCAAAATTGTAAGTGAGGCGATTTCAGAGATTTATGAGCATGAAGTTGGCCATTTTGTCCCTTCACAATTGAGAGAGATTATCTGTAACACTAACATGTGTGTGAAGTCTCAGGGACCGTTGCATGTTAAATTGTCCAGCTCCTTGGGTGAATGGTCAACATAGGGACTCGCGTTCGATTCCAAGCAGGTTGGGGTGTTTAATCTTAAATGATTAATTCACTTGCTCGCGGACTGGGTGTTTGTATTGTTCACAACATCCCAGAAACTCAGAGAGTACACACAACACTATCCTCCATCACTCAGTTTCCCATACACAGGAAATTACGCCCATCCTCCTGGGAGGTTTTGCCTGACAAAAGCTGCACTACTCTAGTAATAGCCACACGAAAATTAAAAAAAATAATTATTGACCCATTCACGAAAGAAAGTTATTGTGAGGCAAAACTTTAATATTTTCAAATACATAATTTTAAGTGCTATGGGGGTATACTGGCGGGAAACAGGATTTCGCTAGAGAAATTTTCTTTTTGCTAGTTGTTTTACGTCGCACTGACACAGATAGATCTTATGGTGACGATGGGATAGGAAAGGGCTAGGAGTGGGAAGGAAGCGGCCGTGGCCTTAATTAAGGTACAGCCCCAGCATTTGCCTGGTGTGAAAATGGGAAACCACGGAAAACCATCTTCAGGGCTGCCGAGCTAGAGAAAATAATAGCCATTATTGGATATTAACGTTGCTTATTGTTGACGTATTATGTTTTAGAGATACTTGATGACACATGTAAATAAAACCTTGCTCAACACTTACGAACAACGCCACTCTAATGCAGTATTACAGTAGAGGATATGCGCAGGCTTAATAGCCAATCAAACTCCTCTAGCAAGTGATCTGGCAACACTTTGCCGCCAAAATACTGTTTTTCTGTTTCAGGGGGTAAAGTATAGTAATATAGCAAGCTATGAAGTATTTCCTCGGAATGGACGAAAGTCGAATATTGCAGCGAAAATAAATAAATAAATAAATAAATAAATAAATAAATAAATAAATAAATAAATAAATAAATAAATAAATAAATAAATAAATAAATAAATAAATAAATAAATAAATAAATAAATAAATAAATCGACTAAAGTCGAATGCCGCAGGGGCATGATATTATGTCGTGTGTTCTCCGGAAGAGGCCTGGTGGAGATCTTTCTAGATGACGCCCGTGTACGACCTGTGCGTCTCTGTGTTTGTGTGTGATATGATGATAATTATGATGATGATGATTATACGGGCCTTATTTTTTGGTGAAATAAAAGTGTTGATTTCGGTGTTAAAACTGACACTATTTCGGTAGGTATTTCGTGAAATAAATTGTTATACTGATCGATGTTTCCTGCGAAATCTTCCTTGTAGAAACGTATGGGGTAAATGTAACTAACTTTGTGATAAGGGGTTTTAAAGTAAACTCTTGTAATATATCATTGTTATTAAATCTTAGAAAAACCAAATATGCAAATTGTTATAGAAATAAATATATAAATCACTAAAGAAAAAAACCAAACCCCATGGCACTACAGCCCTTGAAGGGCCTTGGCCTACTAAGCGACCGCTGCTCAGCCCGAAGGCCTGCAGATTATGAGGTGTCGTGTGGTCAGCACGACGAATCCTCTCGGCCGTTATTCTTGGCTTTCTAGACCGGGGCCGCTATCTCACCGTCAGATAGCTCCTCAATTCTAATCACGTAGGCTGAGTGGACCTCGAACCAGCCCTCAGGTCCAGGTAAAAATCCCTGTCCTGGCCGGGAATCGATCCCGGGGCCTTCGGGTAAGAGGTAGGCACGCTACCCCTACACCACGGGGACGGCATATAAATCACTGATTCTTCGAAATGAAGTTAGGTGATCTGCCCTGTGATACACATTTATACATAGCCTACATTTTTTACTTGTCTCCAAAGTACAAACTAAGCATGGTTTCAACATTATCAGGATGCAGAGTTGTGCGACAGTCAGATTGTGTCTTTGTGTAAGCAGAGAAGCTCCTCTCGTTGACCACATTAGACGTCGGAAACCATAAAGCTACCACTGTCTTCTTTCACTTCCTCAACCAGATGTGCTTTCATTGCATTTTTCAAAGTAATGTAGCTCTGGAAGATGTTCATGGATATGCTCTTTTCCCTGGTCGGGGCTGAGTAGCTCAGATGGTTAAAGCGCTGGCTTTCTGACCCCAATTTGGCAGGTTCGATCCTGGCTCAGTCCGGTGGTATTTGAAGGAGTTCAAATACGTCAGCCTCGTGTCACTAGTTTACTGGCACGTAAAAGGACTCCTGCGGGACAACATTCCGGTATCTCGGCGTCTCCAGAAAACGTAAAAGTGGTTAGTGGGACGTAAAAACAATACCATTATTACTACTCAAACAGGCGATTTATTTACAATAGGCCTACCAATACCATCATATTTTACAGTAAAGACAGTATTATTTATCTTTCCTTTAATATTCATTCTCTTCCTCATGCCAGGATTATCCTATTTTTCTAGAGGCATGTTGGCTTGCATGAATGCTTTTTTTGTATCTATTACAAATTGCTCTCTATAATTTTTCAACACCTTTACCAGCTGTAAAGTATCGCCGATTGTTATTTGCCGCTTGGAATTATGTTCATTTGCTTCATTCTGATTCTCTGCACTGTATATCGTAGCCTACATTTCAACTTTACGAATATTACCGGTACACTATTGATACATTAGAATCTTTCTTGCAACGTCAAATACATAGAACCCCTCATTGTTGTATTCTTCGGCCCTCGAAAAACCTGTTGTGACTTCAGTTTTCGGCATTTTTATACTTAAATGTTGGACATTTGCCGATAAAGGTTCGTAAGTAACGAACTCTCATTGCGCACTGCTGTATCTACGACCGGTCTTGTATCTTGTTACGACCACAACGCTATTTGCTGTAATCGATAACAGATATTGATTTTTATCGACTGCCTTAGAGATCGCGGAACTGAGTACACATACTTTCGATACACAGTGCGTACCGCTTTGTGTGCATTTGTGTGGGGAATATACAGCGCTATCAAGCAAATGAGAAGGAAACTACAATAGCCAAGTTCTCAGAAGCATTTAAACGTTTATTGGAGAGCTCTTCTGGTGCCATTTTGCATTTTACACACGAAATGGTGTATATTTCGCATTAAATCAAATTTCGCAATATTTCGCGAGTTCATTTTGCTAAAATACGGTATTTTTAGTACCTGGGAAGTCATATATAGACAAGAAAGAAGATATCAAGAAAACTCGTGCATATCGTTATTACCAAAAAATACGGCCCCTAATGATGAAGTAGGGAAGGGCCAAACTTGGTGTCGGTACATGGCTTACTCCTGTCGAATAACACTTAAGGGTCTGCTCAAGGCTTAACGACGGACGAATCATCATCAACAACTTCGTATGCCCTCACTTCATACGACCAATGCGAAGAGGTTTGGGAATGAATCCAGGTTTCCTGCAGGCAATCACCACATATACTACACTACCGGACATTATGACAGTGAAAAATTTCTTCCACCAACGAGACTCCAACTAGGTACCCATAATGTTAGATCATAAAGGTCTTAGGTCTTAACAATCATGGCCACCCGGTTTGGTTGACAAAAATTGAGTCAAGGCTCATCTTTATTTAAATAAAACTCTCTTTAAGTGATCAAACAATATCATATTCTCATTCTTCATTTGAGAATTAATACTGGTTTTATGGTTGTAAAGTTTGATCACTGCAACCCTGTCGCACTTCTCTGGGACAAAGACTGATGAATGGCAGATGAAATCAAATGATATTGGAGAGTGTTTCTGGAATGAAGGATGACAGGGAAAACAGGAGTACCCGGAGAAAAACCTGCCCCGCGTCCGCTTTGTCCAGCACAAATATCACATGGAGTTACCGGGATATGAACCACGGAACCCAGCGGTGAGAAGTCGACGCGCTGCCTTCTGAGCCAGGGAGGCTATTGTATTTTATCATTCTAACTTAAATATTAAAATAGTTAATCTTTTGTTGGATTGGTGCCTATAAATCTCAAATGTTTATTATCACGGCCCTGCATGGGTATTAGACCTGATTAAGCAGGAGGCACAGACAGAACTCTGTGATTTGCCGATTATATTGTTGTTATATCTTAATCTGTAGAAGTCAGGAGAAATTGCATGAATGGTATGAACGAAGTCTTGGAGAAGGAGTACAAGATCAAAATAAATAAATCTAAAACAAATGTAATGATTACAATTTACTTTACGTCGCACCGACACTGACAGGTCTTATGGGGACGATGGAATAGGAAAGGACTAGGATTGGGAAGGAAGTGGCCGTCAGCTTAATTAAGGCACAGTCGCAGCATTTTCCTGATGTGAATATGGGAAACCATGGGGATAACGACAGGGGGGTTTGAATTCACTATCCCCCGAATACAAGGTGATAGCAACATGACCCAAACCGCGGATCCATTTGCTCGGTCAAAATTAATGGAGTGCAGTTGAAAGGAATTCAGGTGATGCAGGATAAATTAGATTAGGAAATTAAATCCAGAAGGAAGTAGATTAATGTTGTTACTTGGGTAGTAGAATAATTACAGATGGCAGAAGTAAGGAGGGCATAAAATGCAGACTAGCACAAGCAAAGAAGGCCTTTCTTAAGAAGAAAATAAATTTCCTCACTTCGAAGATTGGTATAGATGTTAGAAATATTATTTTGAAGAATTTCGTCTGGAACGTGGCATTGTACGGACGTGAAACATGGACAATAACTAGCTCAGAAAGAAAGAGAATAGAAGCTTTTGAAATGTGGTGTTACAGAAGAATGCTGAAGGTGAGATGAGTAGATCGAATCACGAATGAACTGTTACTGAATGGAATTAGTAAAAGGAGATCGATTTGACGAAATTTTTACAAGAAGAAGAGGTAGAGATAGAATGATAGGGCACATCTTAACACACCCAGGACTTGTGCAGTTAGTTTTTGAGGGAAGTCTAGGCGGTAAAATCGGTGGGGGTAGACCAAGGTATGAATATGACAAGCAGATTAGAGCAGAGTAGTATTTACCTAGAAAAGAAAAGGACTGGATAGGATGGCATGGTAGGCTGTATTAAACCAGTGTATGGACTGATGACCCAAACCAACAATCCTGAATAACATGAATCCATCTATGAGCGTAATATTACTGAGATTATTCCTTTTTTGTAATGCTGCTTTTTATTTCTTTTTAGGTTGGATTTATTCTTCTTCTGTCCTTGGCGTTCTTGGCTGCGGCAGAAGACGCCAAGAAGGAACCAGTAGAAGCATCGGAACAGCCAACCAAGAAGCAGGAAAAACGAGGAATTTACGGAGAGTCTCTGGGCCTAGGACTGGGTAGTTACGGTCATGGAATCAGCTCTGGTATTGGACTTGGTTCCGGATATGGACTTAGTTCCGGATATGGACTTAGTTCCGGATATGGACTTAGTTCCGGATATGGACTTGGTTCCGGATATGGACTTGGCCATGGAATTAGTCTTAGCTCCGGATATGGATTGGGCCATGGAATTAGCTCTGGTATCGGACTTGGTTCCGGATATGGCCTTGGAATCGGTTCTCTCTACGGATCGGGCCATGGAATCAGCCTGGGCTCTGGATATGGACTGGGCCATGGAATTAGTTCTGGCATTGGACTTGGTTCCGGATATGGCCTTGGAATCGGTTCTCTCTACGGATCGGGCCATGGAATCAGTCTGGGCTCTGGATACGGGCTTGGACAAGGCATTGGACTTGGCTCTGGTATTGGACTTGGCTCATCCGCAGGGTACGGGCATGGTTATACCCACATCCAGCCAGTGAAGGCAGTCACCGTTACCAAACAAGTGCCTGTACCGGTTCCCCATCCTGTTCCCGTTACCGTGACTAGGAACGTTCCCGTTCCTGTTCCTCACCCTGTTGCTGTTCCTGTCAGCAGGCCGTATCCAGTCCATGTTCCTAAGCCCTACCCTGTGCCCGTTGAGAAGCCCTACCCCGTGACCGTGGAGAGACCTGTTCCCGTTCCTCATCCAGTAGCTGTTCCCGTCAGAGTTCCTAGGCCTTATCCCGTACCTGTACCAAAACCCTACCCTGTAGCTGTTCCCAAACCCGTACCAGTTCCAGTCCCTCATCCAGTCACAGTTCACAAACCTGTTCCTGTTTACGTTAAAGGACACGAACCCATTCTCTCCTTTGGGTACGGCCATGGCTGGTAAACATACATTAAGACTGATTCATTTCCACCACATCCAGCTCATTCGCTCTCCATCGCTTCAAGGGAAAGAGAAGAAGAGATATGTTGAAGCACACTTCATTCATTATCATCATGATTTAGCTGAATAGTCCCAAGTTATACATTTTTATATTGTGCCATTTATAGATGAACTTTATAGAGTACTATTCAAAATAAATTTTATTTTGCATAATAAACTGATTTACTTTGTTATTTATCCCTAGTTGTATAGTTTGTCCTGTGCTGCGTCTTCTTCTTCTTTCGTCATGGCCGACTATGGAGTACGTTAATTCAAATTCAGCTTCATCTGTTTCTGGGCTTTAATCCTCGTCCAGTTCTCCTTCATCCTTTCACTCTGCAATCTCTCCTCCTTTCTTCTCTCCACAGTGCTTGGGAACGGGATGTAACTTTTTCTTGAAGCCTCTTGGTGGCTTTGATCCTCGACTTCTTGCTGATTTCCGTTTCTTGCATTCCCATTTCTTCCAGGTACTACTTCACCTGCTGATAACCAGCGCACTGTAGTTTTCCTGATGTCAAAAAGTCTTATTATCTGATTGGTCAGTCTTTCCGGGTTCATTCTGTAGATAAGCCCCAAGAACTTGGCTCTCCTCTTCCGGATGGTATCTGAGATCTTTTCCATTCTGTATGATCCATCCTCTGTTGTTTGGGGTCCCAATATCTTCCTCAGAGTCTTTCTATCCACTTTGTCCTGTGCTATTGTATTTAGAATTAAACTACCTCTTACCTTCTACCACAACAAAAACTATCGTATTTACGCGAATAATCCACGCCATCGAATAATCCCCACACCCTAACTTTAGGAAGGCTAATTTTGAAAAAAATTGCCAACATTGACTCAAATAAAACCCGCACCCCGATTTTGTGCCTCATTTAAAAAAAATATGCGGGTATTATTCGCGTAAATACGGTAGGTGTCTTTTTAAACGTTTTGCGTTTGAACAGTAAGCCTCTCCTAGATACTGTGAAATAATAGTCATTTACGCATCGCCCACGGAAAGTGACCTTTTACCTTACGAGTGGGGCTCGAGGGGAATTTATTAATTTGGGAAACCAAAATAGAGAGATACCTAATTACAGAGTTTCGCAATTAAAAATATATTTACAATGGAGTAGCATAATGCAAACTTTTTTAAAAAAGTGAAAGAACAACGAAGAAAAATCCTCTATTAACAAAAGTGAAAATGAAAATCCACAGCCTGTTTCCAGTCATTCGACCGGGTCGGGAATGGAATGGATGAAGCCCCCATCTAGCGGTGAGGGTAGGAATTGTGCCGGCTGCCGAAGCCTGTCGCACTCCTCTGGGGCAATGATTAATGAGTGACAGATGAAATGAAATGATACTGGAGAGTGTTGCTGGAATGAAAGATGTCAGGGAAAACCGGAGTACCCGGAGGAAACCTGCCCGGCCTCTGCTTTGTCCAGCACAAATCTCACATGGAGTGACCGGGATTTGAACCACGGAACCCAGCGGTGAGAGGCCGGCGCTCTGCCACCTGAGGCACGGAGGCTGCCTAATGACAAAAGTAACGGGAGCAAATTAAAAACTAACAAGGTAACTGTAGGAAAACAGTAATTAACAGTAAAACATAAAGGCAAATTAATAGAACGAGGAAAATTTAAAGTATCTCCTTCAACCAGGAAATACTGAGACTTTTCAGTGTGTCCTACTTCCTTAGCCCACCAGTCATGGAGCAGTTCTCCTGATTTTCACGACAATCGCACGTCGCAGATCACAAATAGTGTTACACACGCACTGAATGATCTACAGCACTATACAGAGGTATAGCTGGCTGGCCAGTTCTTACGAATAGGCGCAGTAGGTGCCATTCGAACTTTTCGGAGCCTTGCCAAAGCATTACATTCCTTTTGACTGTTGGTTCAGGTCTAAGCTACGTAGTTGGGTGAGGTACAAGAGATGTTACTTAAGTTCGTGGGATGCGTACAAGAGATGTTGCCTAAGTTCGTAGGATGCCAAATTGCAGGTCACAATAATAATAATAATAATAATAATAATAATAATAATAATAATAATAATAATAATAATAATAATAATAATAATAATAATAATAATACAAAGACACAGACACACAGGTGAATGATTTAAGACATAACTAGAGGACCCGGGCTACTCCACAGCATTCGCCGGGCTGAGTGGCTCAGACGGTAGAGGCGCTGGCATTCTGACCCCAACTTGGCAGGTTCGATCCTGGCTCAGTCCGGTGGTATTTGAAGGTGATCAAATAGGTCAGCCTCGTGTCGGTACATTTACTGGCACGTAAAAGAACTCCTGCGGGACTAAATTCCGGCACCACGGCGTCTCCGAAAACCGTAAAAAGTAGTTAGTGGGACATTAAGAAAATAACATCATTATTAACTTCATAGCATTCGTTATAAATAGGTGAGATAACTCGCCTTGATATGCCTCTCGTAGTCATATTGTTTTCTCTGCCATGAACATTTAATAAGAAGCGCGTTATGGTATTCTGCAGTTCGTCCTCAGAATTCATCCATTCTGACGTCATCTTACCGTCTGTTTGGTAAAAACCTATCCATATATTTTCGCTTTTTTTAATCCAGCAATTCTTGATTGGTATTGTGTCGTAGAAGGCAGTGGTATTTTTAATCGGAGTTCTATAGAGAACGGTTGTCTTGTGAGATCATAGGTTAGTCTCGAAGGAGCATTTTTTGACAGGCAGAGAATATTTTAAGATGCATGGCCTTCACACTTTCTAGTATTGCCAGGTTATCCTTCGATGGATGTTCCCAGATAATGCTTAATGCGTATGTCATGATGGGGTCTGTTAGTACGTAGACTTCTTTCTCTTAGCAATACGTTATTAGGAGCGCTCTGCCATCTGTTGAATATATTTGGAAGCTGGGAAAGGTTAGAGAATCAAAGAGTATCTAGCAGGGAATAGTATTCTTCCATGATCCAGTGAAGTGTATACTCTCTGGATTGACAGGTAGTAATCAAACATGGCTGCATGCAGTGTCATGACTAAGGATGGGCATCACATATAACAGAATATTAATGAAAGTGTTAGTCGCTTAGCAACCTGCTAAGTAGAGAATGTGTTGCGGGTTAGGGTAAGCCTTCGCCTACAAATTATTGGAGTGATCATTTAATGATTTGAATTTCCGATTACTCAAAGGTGACTAAACTTAGAGACCTTTCAATGTTTCATGATTCACTGGCAGGTAATTCCGGACAGAATCAAACAAAAATGAAGGGAATCGGTCCAGTTTTTAGTAAATTCTTTTAATATATAGATGCTGAGGACCATCTTTAGGAACAAAGTTGCGAGGTGTAAGTATGATCCAGAGAAAGAACGTGCTAAACCGCGGGGAATCTCGGCGGAAGAACGGCTGAAAGGAGCGTGACCTTTGGTTACATGTAAACAAAAAGGCGTAAGCCTAAGAAAGAAAGGCGGGTAGTTTGTGTAACCGTAGTCCACAGTTGGCTGTATCGATGTAAATAAATAAATAAATAAATAAATAAATAAATAAATTAATAAATAAATAAATAAATAAATAAATAAATAAATAAATAAATAAATAAATAAATAAATAAATAAATAAATAAATAAATAAATAAATAACAGAGTATGCTGGAATCAGCGGACACATGTTTTAAAAAGTACGATTTTCGAGAGAGCTGAGTAGCTCAGACGAGAAAAGCGCTGGCCTTCTTGGCGGAAGTTGGCGGGTTCGATTCCGGCTCATTCCGGTGGTATATGAAGGTGTTCGAAGAAACGTGAACCTCGTGATGGTAGATTTAATAACAGGTAAGAGAACTCCCACGCTAAGAGCGTAGCCAAAGATAATACCAGATCCTGCGAGATCTCTGCAGTTAAGCAACATTGGACGTGCTCACTATTTGGATGGGTAGCACAAGCGTTGTTGGCTAGAGAAGAAGCAGAAAGGAACTGCCGCAAGTTAGCTCCGGCTCAGGATGCTTCTGGTGTAGTTGAGGGTCACTAACGTCCAGGTGTGTATAAGGTTCCTTTAAATAATATCACGGAACAACATTCTGGCTTTTCGGTGGTATCGATGGTTTGCCCTGCGGACTTTCTCATTCGCTTCTCTTCACTTTTTTATTTGAGCGCAAATGTCAGAAATTCGCTTTCATTCTTAATATCCGAGACAGCCTGTTTCGCAGCGCAGCACAGCTATTAGACAAGGGTCCTTTTCAAGCGTTTCTATTATTGCTAATTTTCCTGAATAGGAAAGACACTTATTGGTGGTCTGTCCAGAAAGGTGATTACTGAGTGAAATAATGCTGTTGTTTTGGTCATCAGTCCGCAGACTGGTTTGATGCAGCTCTCCATGCGGCCCTATCCTGTGCTAACCGTTTCATTTCTACGTAACTACTTCATTGGTAACATTCGTACCTTGGTCTACTCCTCCCGTTGTTACCAATTACTCTTTCTTCAAAAAGCAACTGAACAAGTCCTCGGTGTCTTAAGATGCGTCTTTTCTTCGCCAAATCATTCTCATCTCACCAATCGGAGTCAGTATTTCTTCATTCGTGATTCGCTATACCAATCTCAGCCTCAGCATTATTCTGTAACATTTGAAAGCTTCTATTTTCTTCCTGTTATCGTCCATGTTTTACTCCCATACAATGCCCCTATTAATACTGGGTTCGATTCAGTGTCGGTAACCATACAGTTTAGGGACCCTACTTGCCGGTACGACGTCTTACAGTTACTCTCAATCCGGCACGTTGGCACTACACAGTCAGGGTTTATTTCGTGATTTGCGAGAATTATGTGTTGTCACTGCCGTGTTGTTAAAATCACTAGTGATTCATTTGCGGGTATAATTAAAGCATGTTTCCTTTTTCTGTGCCAACGGCCGTAGCCGTGTTGAAACACCGGATGCCATGAGATCTCCGAAGTTAAGCAATATTATGCGTGGTTAAGATTTGGATGGGTTGGCACGCGCTGTTGGTGGGGAATGTAGGAGCGGAAAGGAACTAGCCACCCTACCGTACGTAAACTCAGACTCAGGCACATCTCTGCGGAGGTTCAGACGTGCCTTCGGGCAGAATATACCCTTACCTTACCTTCTTTTTCTGTGGGATTTTAAATCTGTTTGTGTAATACCAGGTAAATAGAATTGTGGCATGTGCGAATAATGTATTTAATAACGCAGTTGGTTTGAAATGACGAAGACGGCATTTTATTAATTTCGGTCTTATTTCGTCCAATACTTACGTATAGAATTCGATTAGGATACCTAACAAGCAAGGAAAATCTGCATGAACTTCTACGAAAAGGAAAGCAACATTACTTCCTCCATAAAGCTCAGTTCAGTTGAAATGGAAGGAAATTTTGTTATCAACCTAACTTAACCTAACCTTGTCTTGTCACGATTTCGGTATGGTTTGCAGACGTAGCCTTTGTGCATTCTTATTACTTACGGCATATATACATGTAATATACCGTATTTACGCGAATAATCCCCGCACCCTAACTTAGGAAGGCTGATTTTGAAAAAAATGCCAGCATTGACTCAAATAAAACCCACACCCCAATTTCGTGCCTCAATTTTTTTTAAAAAATATGCGGGTATCATTCGCGTAAATACGGTATTTGCTTGTGTGTATTATTACAGCGTGGTTTGTATTCAGTCCGACAATTAATTAGCAAATTTCAAGAAGGGAGCTATATTGTTTACACCAGGCAAACACCGAAGAATATACTTACAGTAATGCGTATATCAAACTAAAGGCAGAAATATATAACATTAAATTGAATGAGGGTGAGAGAGAGTGTGTATTTCCTTAATTTCTAATTAAGCTTGAAAACCGACTTAACAATATCTTAATTGAACATTTACTTGGGTAAGGAAACCTCCATTATTCATACTTACATTGAGGTTAGTTTGTTGATGGTTATGTCTCTTGATTTCAATATGTAACTAGTCAAGTTGGCAGCAGTGATGAGTCATTAAAAAAGAGAACAGGGTGGCGATATTTGCTTTATGACACGAATGCCATACTAAGGAACTTTTCTGCCTTTTTTCGTCAGGATAAATAGAAGTACGACTTATCGGGGTATGTATTAGTGAGGGTTTACTGTAGTTAGTGGGGCGTAAATACATCAATGAAAATCCACAGCCTGTTTCCAGTTATTCGATTGGGTGAGGAATGGAACGAATGAAGCCCCATCTAGCGGCGAGGTTAGGAACTGTGCCGGCTGCCGAAACCTCTCGGACTCCTCTGGGGTAATGATTAATGAATGACAGATGAAATAAAATGATAGTGGAGAGGTTCTAATATTTTGGAACTAGAAAAAATAGGTGCAATGAGCATGGGAACAAAATTAACCTTTCGAAGATTAAATTGATATCAATAGAAAAGAAATCCAAGAGAAATGAATATCAGATTGGGGATACAAAGCTGGAACAGGTGAATAATTTCAAGTATTTAGGATGTGTGTTCTTTTTCTTTTCAAGTTACTTTACGTCGCACCGACACAGATAGGTCTTAGGGCGACGATGCGATAGGAAAGGGATTGAAGAGGGAAGAAAGCGGCCGTGGCCTCATTAAGTGGTAGTTTACCTATTAGAACAATGGACTCTGTTACGGAGAGTAAGAGAAGTAGATGGAGACCAAGGCGACGATGGTTAGACTCAGTTTCTAACGATAGTGGAATGAATTACGACAGGGAAAACCGGAGTACCCGGAGAAAAACCTGTGCGCCTCCGCTTTATCCAGCACAAATCTCACATGGAGTGACCGGGATTTGAACCACGGAACCCAGCGGTGAGAGGCCGGCGCGCTGCCGCCTGAGCCACGGAGGCTCTAAATAGAACAATATTATAATTATTTTAGGAGGAAGTTCCATTTAAGGAACTCACATACAGTGAATTGTTACTTTGTGACGTAATAAAGGGCGGACCGGAACAAATTTTTCCACATCGGCAAGGGAACTAAATTAAATTAGTTCAGATCTTAATAACACGCTTGTCTGAGATCTTATCTGGAGCATGTGGGAGTGCAACGAGGAGAAAGTACTCTGCCTTTCTGCAGGCGATGTGTAACTGTAGAGAGCTATGTATATCGTATTATCTGTCCCACCTACAGCTTGGACATCTTCCACGGTCGGATTGCGGTACAGGTTTTAAGCATTGTGTAGGTGATCTATCCCCTCTCATTGCTGAAGATATCAGTACGAAATCAAGGGCAAACCACTACGCGTATTTAATGAAGTATGTGATCTGGGAATTACATTTACCTACGACCTACACTTTAGGGTAGATTATTAAAATCAATCAGTTGAAAATTTTTTTTTTTTTTTTTTGCTATTTGTTTTACGTCGCACCGACACGGATAGGTCTTAAAGCGACGATGGGATAGGAAAGGCCTAGGAATTGGAAGGAAGCGGCCGTGGCCTTATTAAGGTGCAGCCCCAGCATTTGCCTGGTGTGAAAATGGGAAACCACGGAAACCATCTTCAGAGCTGCCGAGAGTGGGGCTCGAACCCACTATCTCCCGATTACTGGATACTGGCCGCACTTAAGCGACTGCAACTATCGAGCTCGGTGAGTTGAAAATTGGGCTGCAGTGGGAATTGATGGAAGAATGAGTTCTTGGTTGAAGGGGTTGGCAAGCTGTAATCTTTCACCTTTGTTGTTCATAGTTTACATGAATCATCTGCTGAAAGGTATTAAGTGGCGGGGAGGGTTTCAGTTACGTGAACATGTAGTAAGCAGTCTGGCCTATGCTGACGACTTGGTCTTGATGCCAGATTGTGCCGAAAACCTGCAGTCTAATATTTTGGAACTAGAAAATAGGTGCAATGAGTATGGAAACAAAATTAACCTTTCCAAGAGTAAATTGATATCAATAGATAAGACATCCAAGAAAATTTAATATCAGATTGGGGATACAAAGCTGGAACAGGTGGATAGTTTCAAGCATTTAGGATGTGTGTTTATTTCAAGTTGCTTTACGTTGCACCGACCCAGATAGGTCTTATGGCGACGATGCGATAGGAAAGGGCTAGGAGAAGGAAGGAAGGAAGGAAGGAAGGAAGGAAGGAAGGAAGGAAGGAAGGAAGGAAGGAAGGAAGGAAGCGGCCGTGGCCTCATAAAGGTAGAGTCCGAGCATTTGCCTGATGTGAAAATGGGAAACCATGGAAGACCATCTTCAGGGCTACCGATAGTGGGTTTCGTAAAGGTCAAGTCTAGAGCCTCGATTATCTGGTACCCGTACACCGTGTTGTATATCGATCTAATTGAGGAATCCGAAAGAAAATTTCTGACATATGTTTAGTAGAAGAGGCGTGGTTAATATTCCTACTACGAATTGTAACCCCTAATATTCAAGCAGTTGATGCTAGGGAACTGTCACTCAGAAGAAATTGTCAGGGTATGTATATCCTTTATAAAGAAATAAATAACAAAACTGACGATAGTAGAATCAGATAAAGAATTAATAGATATGTTCCTAATGTAACTCCAGTCATTTTCTTCTTCTTCTGCTTCTTCAAGTGCTATATCCGGTCCCCCGGACTTTGACGGTCTTCCTGGAGAAAGCATCTCTTTCTTTAGCTAACTTGAAGAGTTATTCGCTGTTGTTGATGCAAGTCCAGTCTTTGATATTTTAGAGGCATGAAATTGGTGGTCTAACAGTTCCTCGATTGCCTTCTATCTTTCCTTGTAATGTAAGGTGTAGAAGCCAGTACATTCTACCTCGTAGAACGTGGCAAAAATGAGCTGTTTTCCTGATTTTGATGATGTATGCCAGCAAACGCTCAGCTCTAGATCTCCGTAAGACTTCATTATTGGTTACAAAATCTGTCCACGTAATTCTGAGCATTCTCCTATGTAACCACATTTCAAAGATTCTAATCTGTTCATGGAGGAAGCTTTGATAGTCCACGTCTCTACCCCAGACGTATCATCTCAACAGCTTTTGTCCAAGTTTAAGGTTTAGATTATAATCACAAAAGAAAGACCTCATCTTTAGGAAAGATGATCTGGAAATCTCAGTACGGCGTGGAGACACCTTCATGGTTACTTCTGCTAAACACCAAGAACTTTGTTTTTGTGGTATTGATGTTTAGATACACTGAGATGAATTCTACTGAGAAGTCCTTGAAGACCTTCAATGGTGTCGCATATAATTACGGTTTGATGTGCATATCTAACATTGTTCATGCCTACTCCATTTACTTTCACACCTTGCTCAGTATCATGCCAGGCTTCTTTGAAGATGTGATCGCCATAGAGGTTGAATAGAGTGATGAAAATATGCAACCTTCGATAATTATCTCTGAAGTTCTTGTTCTTACAATCTTAACTCCCAGTAGATTCCGGAATATATTCTTCATACACGAAATGAATGCAGATTCACACAAGAACTTCCCTTTATACAGAATTGTGACTCAGTGCAATTAAGAGTCACATCTTTATGCACACATTTTCAGAGTCGGAAAATAGTCGCTTTAGCCTGTGATAGAGTGTTACAGTCTTTGTAAGAAAATAATATTTTGATGTAACTGAATGTATCCGATGCTAATATTATTTCCCCTTCCTCTATATCTTTCGTGTTATGATAATACACAGCCTGTTTCCAGTAATTTGACCGGGCCAGGAATGGAATTAAAGAAGCCCCCATCTAGCGACGAGGATAGGAATTGTGCCGGCTGCCGAAGCCTGTCGTACTCGTCTGGGGCAATGATTAACGACTAACAGCTGAAATGAAATAATATTGGTGTGTGTTGCTGGAATGAAGGATGCCAGGGGAATCCGGAAAATCCGGAAAGAAACCTGTAACGGGATTCGAACCACGAAACTCAGTGGTGACAGGCCGGCACGCTGCCGCCTGAGCCACGGAGGCTCTCCATCTCTTTCTTGTGTAAGTAAATGCTGTTATTAGTTGAAACTGTTGTTTTACTGTATTACTTCTTATTAATATTCAAATAGCGGTGAACACTTTAATTGGGGAAACCTTTAATATTCACAACAGTGCTTTAATAAGTAATTAAACAGCTAACTATTTATATATTTCTTTTGTGAGGGCTCTCAATACTGTTTTCTCCTGACCTTCCCGGTACGCTGTGACAATTGTAGGATCTACACTACTTTCAATTTTATGCGCTTATCATAACCTTCTCCAGAGGATCTCCTCCTTTTATAGTTCTCGCAGTTTCCTCGTTAACGATCGGCGCGCTTTTGAAGCCTAGCTGGCTGGCTGTGTTTACATTCCGCAGAGTGCCACGATTTCCCCGACTCGAGACACAGCGTTGTCAACTATTAACTTTTAACTATATAGCCACTGACAGCGAACTGTAGAACTGGAGAGAACTGCGTGTAGCTATGCAACACTGGAGATCTGACAAGCGAGCCGGCCTCAGGACCGGCACGCTTTTGAATTACTCCACGTGGACTGTCACTGACAAAGTAAGCATACTATTGGTCACAACAGAGGTAAATGCAGACAGTCATAAATCTCGTTACTGTTGGGGGCTTGTACTGCTTAACGTTTGAGTCGCCGATCGCTAACGAACAACTGAGAGAACTATACGTACAATGTAGCCAAAGAACTGCAGTTTATGTTGGAGACAAATCAGACCTGTCAAGCTAGATGGCAAAGAGTTACAACAGAGACGTTTATTATCTCAAAAGTGCTGCAAAAAAAAACACAGCGTGTAATTTCAGTTTTAAGAGTAGCTCCTATTTTGGGATGCGGTGGTTCTCCTAGAGCAGGGGTTTCCAATTTGTAAAGGCTCGAGGGCCACATTGGAAACCTTAAGCTCTTTCGCGGACCTCAGTTTAATAATAGGCAACGTTTCGTAAAATTTAGTCAATAGAACAGAGGTAACAGTATGAAATATTATGTTTAGTTCAATTTAAATGAAGGTTTAATAATTGCAATTGTTTAAAACACTATTTTACAATTTCATAAAAGAGTGAAATTAAAATAAATACTCTTTAATACCCAGGACAATTGAATTCAGAAGAAGAGCACCCAACTATGTCAGTTCATTCGAATTGATATTTGACAAACGACAAAAAGAATAAACACCTGAAGACAAACTGAAATTAATAATATAGTCAAACCAAACTTAAGGAATGCCAGTTTAGTGGGAGTAGTGTGAAGGGAACAATGATATACAGTTGTAAGAGCCTAGAATCGCAGCAATGTACTTCCAGGAGTACTTCCCTGAAAATCTCTTCGAGTGTGCAGCACTGTGTACAAGTCAGTACTACCAATGGGAGACGAACGAAGAATTGAAATCGCTTCTTACACTTATTTAAGTATTTCTTTGTATTCATTGCATGCTACGTTGCATAAAACGTCCACAGTGAGTTTGGTATGGATCCCATAGCCATTTTTATAATGGCATATGTAAGGCTCATTTTCCGTGGAAGTTTGGATTTTAATGTCTTAAATAAAGAAAATAATCTATTTACTGTAGAACAAGTGAATACTTAAAAACAGGAAATAATATTAAAGAATGAATTAGTTCTTACTTGGATCATTACATTTCGTAAAATTTTTTTTAAAACCTCTCACGGGCCCCAAAACAAGGCTTCGTTGGCCGCCATTTGGAAACGTCTGTCCTAGAGGATAACGCCGTTGCGGTGATTTGTTGTGCGGAGAAGAGTTACCGGGGGTGGGGGTGGGAGTGGGGCAGATGTGGCCTGTATAATAGGAACTGTCCTGGCATTCACCTTAGTGAGGAGAATGGAAAACAATGGACAAAACTTCTCAACTCAGCCAACGGTAGGAGCAGCCCATCGCTGTAAAGCTACAGTAAAGCCGTGGTCACTGTTATCCCAAGTTGTACTTCCTGTTAAAACAATAATTACAACCCCCACGCTGCCAAATATTTATCCTCAACTGAGGCATTGCAGATTTTCTTTTTCCTTTGACAATAAACATCTTTCAACGAATATACCTGCAATAAAAATAAAAATTCACCTCCGTGAATTTGACTTTGCGATACCTTTTTCTAAATATCATTTTTCAATTAAAAGAATATCTTTAAAGGTAATGGACAGAATCAGGAGAGATTGAGCATGCCTGTACAAATAAAATAGACTAGATATGCACCAATATGTACTGCGATAATAATTCTTCTTTCAGTTTCTTTGATTTAATTTAGTTTTGTCTCTTTGTATATTTTTATTTCTTTGCTTTTCTTGTTTAAAAGTTAATTAGCAGACAATTATTCATTACTTTTCATCATTGTTTATTACGACAATTATGGCTAATATTCGTCCATTTGTTCAATTTTTGTAAATAATATGGGTCAAATACTGGTACCTATTTAATCAATATTGTTCTGTATATGTTCATAGTGTTAAGGAATGTAATCTTAACACGATTTGTATAATTATTGCTATTATTTCCGTAAATGTTATGTAATAGAAATTATAATAATGCACACGGGTGATTGTTGATCCGTCCTGTCAGCATATTATCAGGATTTCATTTTTACCTTGTTTCATACGTGCATGTTTCGGGAGCCTCAACTCTCTGCATCAGCGTTACAACATCAAAATCAACCTTCCCCAAATACCGAGATCTAACATCGTGCCATATTTACATTAAACATTGCCCTATATAACATTAACTTTAGTCCAATATATATACACTGTTCTTGTATTCACATTGTCTGTTATAATGTATCACGTAACACTTTATGGGACACTTTAAAACACTCTTGAACAGTTCACTATTCCTTCTATATTTTACACTCTTTTAAATACGCATCATCACCTTAGATGGGTTTATTAGCCGAGTCGGCCACTGATGAAACGTTGTTTGCCACTGTTTGTATTATTGTTGCCTCTAAGAATCATCTATATTAGTGTCAAATTTAAAATCGTGTTGTTGTTAAGATCCTTTTTAGGATGCATTGATTTATTATTAAATTATGTAACATATTAAGAGTTATGTGTGAAGCTATCAGGGCAGATGAATTCGTGCTTTCTGTTGTTGGACTGGATATTTTTCAGAGCTGAACAAACCTCCCGGATGTCCTTAAATTTGTTCTTCTAGTAGTACTATAAAAACGAAGAAAACTATATTACACAGATAAAATAAATGTTAAACATTATATATAAGTATACACTATGGGAATTTATTTAAAATGTTAAAGCGGAGGAAGCCTATCCGCTTGCCAGCCAGACACTTACTAGAATGTATACTGCTACATGTGACCTTGACCGCCAAGGAGAAGGGAAGGGTAAGAGGCCGGACGGTTATGATAGATGTTATCTATTATCCTTTTTCTTTCTTTTCACATATTGGTTAGCTAACTTAAATAGCGGATTTTCTTCGTTAATGTGTTCATTTAAATTGTCAATATTTTGTTTCTGTTGTAAGTAAATTTCTAATTTCTCCAGGATATCCATATATTTCCTTTTATTTGTTGAATGTATCAACTTAATGTCTTGTTCTGTGCTGGTAAATGAGTGGTTATATTCGTGCATATGTTCGCACATGGCTGAATATCTCCCGTACTTTTTGGCGTTTGTATGTTCTTTATATCTAACGGCTAAATTTCTTCCTGATCTTTGGTTGCAGTTTTGACATGTCAGTGTGTATATCCCTGATTTATCGAATTGGTTGTTTATGATAATCTTACATGCATTTGTGAAAATCTTCTTCTTCTTCTTATTAACCGGCCCCGTGCTGTAGGAGTAGCGTGCCAGTCTTTTACATCGAGGCCCCGGGTTCGATTCCCGGCCAGGTCGGGGATTTTTACCTGGACCTGAGGGTTGGTTCGAGGTCCACTCAGCTTACATGATTAGAATTGAGGAGCTATCTGACGGTGAGATAGCGGCCCCGGTCTAGAAAGCCAAGAATAACAGCCGGCAAGATTCGTCGTGCTGACTACACGACACCTCGCAATCTGCAGGCCTTCGGGCTGAGTAGTGGTCGCTTGGTAGGCCAAGGCCCTTCATGGGTGTAGTGCCATGGGGTTTGGTTTGGTTTGGTTTATTATCATCATTGAACTTCTTGAAAGTGTTAGACAGATCGTACGAGTGCCTGTTCCTATATGTGAATACCACGTATTTTTTCTTTTCTTTCTGTTTTTCGAGAAGCGTTTTAGGTTTATTGATGATTTTATTCTTTATTTTATTGACATCATTTCTTGTGTAACCATTGCTTTTTTCTATAACGTAATTTACTGTCATTTTTTAACGTTTTATTTCTGAAAGTGGTGTGGTTATCACCCTGTTAATTAAATTAAAAAAAGTGGCCTTCTTGTGCTGTCCTGGGTGATTGAAAACATTTCTAACTATTGTGTTGTTTTGTGTTGGCTTTCTGTATATTTGGTATACAAAGGACTGATAATGGTCAAGTTTGTTGGATTATTAATAGAAATTAGTCAACCGTCCATTTTAATTCGGGAGTTATCCATGTTATGGGCGGAATAAATAAATAAATAAATAAATAAATAAATAAATAAATAAATAAATAAATAAATAAATAAAAAATAAAAAAAAACCTAATGACAGCCGGCCTCATGTTCCACCGTGGTCATTCGCGCTCCCGTCATTGCTTGGACGATGGCCTCATCTACCGGAGAAACGTTGAACTGAGTGCTTAGTCTGTAGCAGAAGGTAGTGCTGCCGGTGGCGGAAGTTTGACGAACTTCATCAGTTAGGAACTTGTGCTTCTGCGTGACATGATTCTGGTCACGGGACGTGTAATGTAGTTCCCCGTCCAATACGAACTACTGGGACGTTGGGACGTCACCCAGTACAGACGGCTTCAGCCAGAAGGGTAACGAATATCATACACGCTCCGCCTGCAGAAATTATAGTTGGGCCCGCTAAAAGAAAGTACAAAATCTATCAATAACACACAAATATAACCGCATCAAATACTAATACAACTTTAATGTAAACTATATCCCTTTAATTAATACAGTACAGTATGTACAAAAAACCAACTGTAAGATTACAAAAACCGAGCGATTTGGCAGTGAGGCTGGGGGCGTGCAGCGGTGAGCTTGCGTTCGGGAGATAGTGGGTTCGAACCCCAAGGTCGGTAGCTCCGAATATGATTTTCCGTGGTTTGCGATTTTCATACAGATAGGTCTTATGGCGACGATGGGACAGGAAAGGGGTAGAAGTGGGAATGAATCGACCGTGGCCCTACATTTCCCTGCTGTGAAAAAGGGAAACCACGGGAAACCATCCTCATGTCTTTAACAAGATCCAGCTGAAGTTGTTGTAAGCTTCATAGTGCATATCTCCAGGTGCAAAAGTGCTGTTATTTGTTTTATTGCCTTGAAAATGAAATGACAGATAACGTAATAAACATTCGGGGCAAATAACTGTCCCAGCGAAGTCTTGTGCCAACATGGGACAGCTCCATCGAAACTGAGACAGTTGAGAATAATTCAGGACGAATAATAGATTTACAAAAATGAAAGTACGGTAACAAGTTTGATCTAGGCCACACCAGAAGACATGGTGCTCGCCACATACTGTATTTCGTATTACCAGAGTCCTGACGTTTCGCGATCTTGTTGTTGGGCGCCAAACAATACAACAACCACTCGCACACCGAGAAAGCAGCTTTCACCCCTCCTTTCGTTTAATTTGAACACTATTCATTCTGCTATGTTGACAGACCAATTCAAGGTGTTCAAAATCATTCAGTAAAACAACAAATTCGTTAGGAAAGCAATCACTTTGCGCAAGAATCATCAATCTTCTTAGGCGTAGCATAGATATTGCCTTGAGTTCGCTGTTCCGATCAATGGTATTCTGTAAGAAATAATTCATCTCTTGGACGAAACTGTCTTTATATCTGTTTTCAAATCAACTTTGCAGCGAAAGGTGGGTGTATACAGGATATTTTATTCCATTGTTTAAGATGTTTTGAACGTATAATTTGCTTTTAAAACCCTCATTCATACTGATATTGATATTTCTACTAGAAATAATGTTTATAATGAATTACTAAAAACATTATTGTATGAACGTAGTCACTGAAGCCAGGAAATTTTATTTATATGCAGATAAACATCACGTAACAAGGACTTCAAAAATCTTCATTACAAGAATAAATTTGGTCTTGACTAAGACTTCATGTGCTGTTGATTCTGATTGCTGTATTTCTTCTCTTATCAAGCATGTCTTATTTTTTACTTACTCTCGTTTTAAAAATATTATATATATATATTATATTTTTGAACACGTAGTGCGCTGTAGATAATAATTATTCATTTATTTAAAATAATAATAATAATAATAATAATAATAATAATAATAATAGTAATAATAATGAAAAAATGAAATGGCGTATGGCTTTTAGCGCCGGGAGTCTCCGAAGACACGTTCGGCTCGCCAGGTGCAGGTCTTTTGATTTGACTCCCGTAGGTGACCTGCGCGCCGTGATGAGGATGAAATGATAATGAAGATGACACTTACACCCAGCCCCCGTGCTAGTGAAATTAACCAATGATGGTTAAAATTCCTGACTCTGCCGGGAATCGAACGCGGGACCCCTGTGGCCAAAGGCCAGCACGCTAAGCATTTAGCCATGGTTACAGAGAGCCAGTATAGACTCCGAGGAAGAGAATACCTATACAGGGATAATTAACGGCCGATGGAGTTAATAAGGAAACGGTGACTGAATTTCTATCAACATCTGTTCAGGATGGATGCAACCCGACTAACAAAGCAGATTTTTAATGTTTGACAACAGACCTAACGTCTCGAATAAATGGTTCAGGTCGGTAAAGAATGACCTCAAGAGCATGGGACAGAAGCAGGATGACATCTCTAACCCATTAAAGTACAAATCAGTGATCAACAACTTGAAGGGCTTCCAAGATGAGTAAGAGCAGAACAGCGGATGGACAGAAGAGAGAAGGCAGGCGGTCAGAGAAAAGAGTGCAACGTTTCTGGGCTGCAAAAAAGGCTTCCAGTGATGCCTTATAGTTATTTGACGTCGTCTGTAATGGCCCTACACGATAATAATAATAATAATAATAATAATAATAATAATAATAATAATAATAATAATAATAATAACAACAACAATAATAATTAGAGCCCAGATTTCTATGCAAATGCATGTTTTTAAATAAGCTAGCTACACTTCTCAAACTTTGCAAATATTCGTTTTACGGCTTAACAATTCCAAATAACCGTTCTTTTTCCGTGCATGTTTGCATGTTTTGGCATTTTTCGGAGAAAATTCATGCATAATGCATATTTGGAGGATTTTGGATTTAATAGCGCATATTTGGACGTTTAATATTGCATAATATGACTTTTATTCTGACTTTGACGCATATATATTGTTAACTTGCATCATAGTACATTTTCTGAATGTTAGTTTGCAGAATTTGGGACAATTTTTCACGTTTTAGGCTACAGTATGTCTATTACTGAGAGACGGAGAGAATGTATTCCTGGCATCCTATGTGACAACCATAGTACCCTACATACGGTACAGGTCCTACAGTATAATGCAATTAACCAAACACTTTCTTATCTGTTGCTTGAGTAAACAATGACGTAAGTCGGAAGGCCCCACGTCGAAATCTAATTCTTAGGAATGAGGTGTCCCAGTTTTACAGTTGTACATTGCTATAAATTGAACCGTAAATTGCGCATTAATCATTGACGGCTCATTTTTCGTCTGTTAGACGAACAAAAGAAACCTTGTATCGCACTTTTGTGGCGCCGCGTTACTGGGATAGCAGCTTACAAACTCTGGTTTTTCATTGAACCCTCTACCGTTGTTATCCTGGAATGTCCTACCCGTAACTCTCAATCGTCACACGTCTGTGTTATCGCAGCAAGCAATCGTTACCACTTTTTGAGGACATTCAAATGTGTCTGCAATCATCGCATGGAGAAGCAGCTGCTGCAGATAGAGATAAGTTGAACAAACTAATTCGTTCAAATCCTGATTTTGAATTCGTCAAGCTTATAAAAGACGTATTGTGGTGAAAATGCAAAAGACGTACAATTTGACCTCACTTTGTCCAAATGTCTTCATTGAATTATGCATCTATCACTTCTCGTGACGTAAAAAGATAATTTTCTGTGCTTAAGTATGTGCTGAATGATAAACGGATGAGCTTAAATCAAGACAAATTGGGGAAATTAGGGTAGTTTTGGTTCATGTTTCAAAGGGAACTGAATTTTGATAGTGCATATTTTCCAGTTTATTGTGCATGTTTTGCCATATGATAGTGCATGAATGCATGCATATTTTGAGATTTGATAGTGCATGGAAATCCGGTCTCTAATAATAATAATAATAATAATAATAATAATAATAATAATAATAATAATAATAATAATAATAATAATAATAATAATAATAATAATAATAATAATAATTTACTTTAAAGTATATATATGTCTTCCTGTTCATTTTTCTGTCTCTTTAGAAAGTCTATTAACTCTTTTGGGTATTATGGTCTATTTTTAATTTTTAATGCCTTTGCTGGCGAGACTTAATGCTTACAGTGCATTATGCCTTCTGGTGTGGGCTAGAAGAATTGTGTTACTTTCATTGATATGTCTCAGTCTTATCCTCGGCTTTGATAACATGAAAGAGGCTGAGGTATGAGCGGTGCTGGTAATGCCATTCCTTATGCAGCCAGTCCCTGCAATGAATGGTGTGAAAATGTTGCTCATAGGGTCGGTTGGTGCATGCATTTCATTGGGCTTGGCAGAGTGAAATCTAATAGCAACTTCTGGCTCAGTGAGGAAAGCAACGGGAAACTATCCCCTCCTCATTTACCTAGTAGCCTCTTCGGTGATGTCTAGGCCATCTATGAAAGCTAATGGTGGAACTCTTGAGGATCCAACCAGCCTTCGTGCTGAGCACTGACCATTTTTAAAATTTGTAATGTACTGGAAATGCCTATTGCTGCTTTTCTTTGTGATAAATTAGTGCAAAATTTATTTTTAGATACTAGGTTCTCTCACATGTTATTCTTAAAAATGAATGTTCATATGTTTGTATGTTGATTAAACCATCTGTAATTGGTTGGTGGTATTAAATAAATAAATAAATAAATAAATAAATAAATAAATAAATAAATAAATAAATAAATAAATAAATAAATAAATAAATGACAAGATACGAGAAAGTGATGGGAATGTTTTCTGGTATAAGCAGGTGAAAGCAATGGCAGGAGGGCATACGGAACGAGGAGATGAATACTGAGTTAGGACTGAATTCGATATATGAAGCTGTGTGTATGAAACAGTTTCAGTGGTGAAGTCATGTGAAGCGAATGGAGGAAGATAGATTTCCTAGGAGAACAATGGGCTCTGTCAAGGAGGGTAAGAGAAGCAGAGAGTGACGTAGAAAACGATGGACAGACTTACTTTTTAATGATTTAGACATAAGAGGTCTGGGGATAACTAAGGCCATAGAGTTAATTGCTAATAGAGGATTGTAGAGGTCCTTAGTATTTCATGGGACCTTGTGGACTTCACGCTGAAAGGCCTATAGACCCTAATGAAGACGTTAATATGAAGGTATCTGATGTACAGTATGGCAATAACATTTCACTTCTGGAGTTAATAAATACTATTTTTTGTCACTGTTATTAATCGGAATTCAAGCTTTTTTAGTCGTAAGCGTGATGTTTTGGTCCCTGGATATCTTAGTCCAGATGACCACCTCTACTCAATATTCCCTTGCCTAGACTAAACTTCCTCTATATTACATGAAGCGATATCAACTTGCTGCCAGAGAAAGCCCTCTACATAGCGGAACACTTCCTGATAATTCTTTATTCAAGAAGTCATGGCCCGCTGGTTCAGTTCCTTTCTAACAAGTCTCTGGCCAGTAATAAAACTTCAATTACATTATTCGAAATTGACCAATTTTGTGCTCTTTTGTTGTTTAATACAAGTATATGAGGAAATGTGTATTTTTAACATGTTGAAAACTTCTTCAGTTCATTGAATATCTTAGGCAGAACTATTGCCCTCTGTGTAGTACAGATTTGTGGCATGATTTGTCAAATCAGATGTCATGCCAATGACTGCTGAAGACGATTTCCATATACTCTCTTGGAAACCTGTGAAATATTTTTCCAGATCTGAAGGCTAGAGACCGAGCTCGATAGCTGCAGTCGCTTAAGTGCGGCCAGTATCCAGTATTCGGAAGATAGTAGGTTCGAGCCCCACTGTCGGCAGCCTTGAAAATGGTTTTCCGTGGTTTCCCATTTTCACACCAGGCAAGGCCTTGGCCGTTTCCTTCCCACTCCTAGCCCTTCCCTGTCCCATCGTCGCCATAAGACCTATCTGTGTCGGTGCGACGTAAAGCAACTAGCAAAAAAATAAAATAAAAAATGGCTAGAGATGTACATCAAGAGTACATTACTGTTTAGTCCTTGTTTTTTATACAATTCTTTTCTTAAACTTATATTTCAGTAAGTTTTTCAAGGAGTCTTTCTGTGTGCCAGTATGTTTGTGAGTAAGAAAATAGCTCCCTCTCTTCGTAAATGGCATTGACTGAATTTCTGCTGATAGGGACTGTGTTCTTATTAATTTATTGCATTGTGAATCATTAGCACTGTTTTTTTAAGTATGGTGAATGGAGGAGGGTAAGTTACTTAGGAGAATATCGCACTCGGTCGTAGAGAGTAATAGAAGGAGAGGGAAACTAAGATGACGGTGGTTAGACTTAGTTTTTATGACAAATGAATTGGCTGCGCGTTTTGGGTCACGTAGCTGAGCTTGCATTCGGGAGATAGTGGGATTGAACCCTAGCGTAAGCTGTCCTCAAGATAGTTTCCGTGGTTCTCATTTTGATGCCAGGCACCGGATTCCTTATTTAAGGCCACGGCTGCTTGCTTTCCGGCCCTAGGGATTTCCTATCCTATCACCGTCAAAAGACTTAACTGAGTCGACGCGACGCTAAAATTCTTGCAAGTTCCTTATGATTTAATAATGAGAGGTGTTGAACTAAATGAAGCCTCAAAACTAGAAACAATTAAAGGATTGTGGGGGCGCCTAGGTTAATACTCAGCGATTTGCAGATTGAATGTTTTGAAGATCTACTACTACAACCAATAAGATCGTGCACTGATGCCTTCAGTGTAGCTAACAAAGCCTACACCAACGTACGTTCGTGGATTAGCGCCTACAGTGTTGGCAACAGAGCGTTCACTAACATACTGCTGTTTATAAGTTCGTGGACTGGTGCCTACAGTGTAGGCAATTCAGCGTGCACTAACTTACTACAGTCATTAAGTTCGTCGGCTGACGCCTTCAGACTAGGTAACACAGCGTATACTAACGTACTACAGCCAGTACGTTCGTGGACTGGTGCCTACAGAGTAGGCAACTCAGCGTACACTGACGTATTGCTGTCAATAAGTTCGTCGGCTGACGCCTACAGTATAGGCAACTCATCGTGGCCTGATGCCTACAGAGTAGGCAACTCAGCGTACACTAACGTATTGCATTCAATACATTTGTAGACTGGTGCCTACAGAGTAGGTAACTGAGCGTACACTAGCGTACTGCTGTCAATAAGTTCATCGGATGACGCCTATAAAGTAGGCAACTCAACGTAAACTAACGTACTACAGTCAATACGTTCGTGGACTGGCGCCTATAGATTAGGCAACTCAGCGTACATTAGCGTATTGCTGTCAGTAAGTTCGTCGGCTGACGGCTACAGTGTAGGCAACTCAGCATGCACTAGCGTACTAGTCAATACGGTCGTGGACTGGTGTGTACAATTCAAGCGTCACTTAATCTTTTGGCCTGCCATTTCGTGGCTTTTTCGCGTCGTGGTGATAGGGTAATTTCGGCTTTGTCATCTCAAACGTTTTGTTAGCGGATTTGCCTAATTTTTGGCAGAACTTGAAATTTGCCAGTTGCTCAAACTACGATATTTTCAAGTTCCGCCGCTGACATTCAACTCCCTTCACAACAGAGACCGTAGTTCTGTTTATACTGTACACACGCAACTATCTCTTGCCGGCACTAGCGAAGAACTGTCACGACAACATCCTGTGGTGCAAACTATCCGCTATAATGCACCACAGCGACTCTAGATGGCCAGTCCACGAACTTAATGACTGTACTATGTATGTATGTATGTATGTATGTATGTATGTATGTATGTATGTATGTATGTATGTATGTATGTATGTATGTATGTATGTATGTATGTATGTATGTTGTTGTTGTTTTCAATAACATAGGCCGGGCTGAGTGGCTCAGACGGTTGAGGCGCTGGCCTTATGACCTCAACTTGGCAGGTTCGATCCTGGCTCAGTCCGGTGGTATTTGAAGGTGCTCAAATACGTCAGCCTCGTGTTGGTAGATTTACTGACACGTAAAAGAACTCCTGCAGGAGTAAAACCCGGCACCTCGGCGTCTCCAAAAACCGTAAAAGTAGTTAGTGGGACGTAAAACAAATAACATTATTATTCTTATTCTTCTTCTAATTATTATCACATCATCAATGACATAGTTCTTTTCGCCAAGACCTGTTCTCTCTTCACTATTAGCAACTTTGCCGCTAACCAACAGAGAGGGGAATAATCTCGGCCCTCTTCTTTCTGCTCAATAATAGTCACCTTGACTGGTCACGCTCCACAGATAATAACACACCATCACTCAGAGAGCAGCAGACCGTTACATCACGGCCGCAATGATCAAATTACGAAGAGTAATGGTCACATTCATATCTCACAAGAATGGAACTGTTACAATATTCATCGAGAGGTATAACATGATTAATTTCTCGCATATAGTGGAACCCCGATAATACGTAATTATGTAAAGCTCACAGCTACGTCCAGCCAACTCTCGGTTGCTGAATATTGTAGCCCCGTACGGATCACCAGTGCACACGTAGGAAAATTTGATGTCCAGTTAGATACAATGAGGACAATATCAGGCACTCTCAAATCAACACCACTCAAATGGCTACCAGTGTTATCCAACATTGATCCTCCACACTTTACAAGGTTAACAGCTCTAAAACAGGAATGGTTAAAATGTACTGCAAATGATTTCTTACCCATACATCAGGACTGCTATCCTCAGAAGCAAGGGAGATAAAAATCTCGACATCCCTCGTGACAACTAGGCAAGAGGTTGACTGAATCAAATTACAACATGGACGAAACTTGGCGGGAAGAATGGACTACAACAAACCCTCATCAGATAGGATTGATCACCGATCCCTGCAGGAAACCTCCTGGTTTCGATCTCACAAGAAGGATACGGATGTATCTGAACAGAGTGCGGATCGGTCACGGAAGGTGTAACTTCTGGCTACACAAGGGAGGGAAAGCTCCTAGCCCTCAGCGTGACTGTGGTGATGCAGTGGAGACAATTCCTCATATTGTGACGGAATGCCCATTACGGTCCTTCAGCGGAGCATATGAAAACCTTCAGAATGCAAGTGACGATGCAGTGAAGTGGATTACTTCTCTGGATATTAAATTGTGATTTTTAGTGACCATGAGTGGATGTTACTAGATATTTATTACTCGTATGTAGTTTTACCTTCATATTTGCAACCGTATCCTCTGCATGCTATACGAAATAATAATAATAATAATAATAATAATAATAATAATAATAATAATAATAATAATAATAATAATAATAATAAACTCTTCCATAAAAACATAAGGTAAGGAAATGTGTATCATTGACATGTTGAGGACCTCTTGGGTTCATGTAGTAAGTAAACGCCCGCTTAATAAGGATTTTTCCTTACATTCCTAGAGGCCGATGAACTAGATGTTAGAATGCGGGCGAAAAAAATCATCATCATCATCACCACCTTGCGTTCCTGCATATCTCATATAAAAGGCCAGGAAAGAACCATTTACGTCCTCATTTTTACGATTTTAAGTTCTATTGGTTAGAGGTACTGTATATGCCTGTCAAATCACCGTGCATTAATAAGAGACGTAGACCATATGAAACAGACGATGTTCACATTCTTGATTCCTACACTTTCTATTAGTCTTCGACTCTAGTGGAATGGGGTTATTGTTGTAAGCATGGCAATTGTAGCTCTGGTTTGATTGTGTATTAGTTGCCACAGGGGTAAATGCTCGTTAACGAGACGTGTGCTTAGCTAGCCAGGGGTTCAGATGAGTTGTTGGATTGACACTAATTCATTGGGATGATTGTAAGCGACTACGTGTTAATATAAGGAAAGGTCTTCATTGGGGAAATCACATAAACGGGGTTGTTAATAAAAGGTTACAGTTCTCTTCATATGGCTTTGAGTATATTTAGTGGTTGTAGTAAGGATGTAAAGGAGAGGGCGTATAGTCATCTCAATAACAGTATGGTTCTATGGATCTATAGTTCATTCCATGTTAAGGAAACAGTATTGCTTTTAAGATCTGCTAAACACCATCACGGGAATACGACGGAATAAAATTTTTTAAAAATTCAGTATAAATGCAAGATAAAAAGCGGAAGATACTATGCTGCAAATTATTTTTATGAACTGAAGCGGACTGTGGGGAGACGGTTACAGGGGCTATTGTTAGTTTGTACAGAATCAGAGGTAAACTATGGCACATGAAAATCCTCATCATTGAAGTGTAACGCAAATTGGGGGAGAAAATAGCATTTTTTTATTGAATTCAGGGGTGAGGGATTCGTTTAATTGCATTGAATAAATTTCCCCAGGCAATGCGGGGTACTAAAATAGTAAAAATTAAATGCGGTCGTAAAATTAGTGGTAAAATTAAAATGCGCTTAAGAAAGAACAGCTAAATAGCAATGCGAAGCACAAACAAAATACACGGCAATTTCTATCAGTAAGTTACAAGTTATGCCATGATGTATCGTTGCACACCACAACATCAAAATCTTCAGTAACAGCTTCTGTACTGTACGAAACTAATAGAACACACACATATACTATGCAATATACAACAAATTCCCACTCAACACAAGACAAGTACACTCTGATTTAAAGCCACACACACAACGAATAAATACTACAGATGACTTCACTACGGAAGTGAGTCGCCGGCGGTTCACAGAGTGAGGGAGTACACGAGCCTTGTACCAGAGCAGCACAGCAGAAGGAAAATGAAGGAAGGCAACGAAGCGATGGCTGTTCCTGCCATTGTGCTTCCTCCCTACGAATATATTTATGAAAAAGGGAATGTTATGTAGTTATTTTAATAACTCACGTCTCATCCTTTTTTATCTGTCTTTCATAATACATTACAAAGTACAGTATAATATCCCTTAATCACGAGGAATTATGGATGTCTCAGAGGGGGTGTGTTTACTCCTTGTAGGTCCATAAAACCAATACTGGATTCTTAACGTTCCTTGATACGAGAACGAAAAAATATTCAATACAAAGCAGCACGATTTATTTTGGGTGATATTAGTAGACGAATAAGTTTGAGTCGAGTATTTAAAGGCAGGAGGTATCATAAAATGATGATAAAATTGGAATTCAAGAGAACAAATTGGGGCACATTCGTTTTTATCAGGAGAGGAATTAGGGATTAGAATAACTTATCAAGGGAGATGTTGGATACATTTCTAACTTCATTGTAATTATTTAAGAAAACGTCCGCCTCCGTAGTGTAACGGTTAGTGTTATCAGCTGCCATCCTCGGGGCCCCGGGTTCGATTCCCGTTACTGCCAAAAATTTAAGAATGGCTGGAGGGCTCGTATGTGGTTGAAATGGTACATGCAGCTCACCTGAAAGGAGCTGCACTTTTATTTAAGAAAAGACTGGGTAGGGAATCGGCCACCTAGGCAATAGTCCTAAATGCATCATCATTGATGATTCCGGTTCTAGATATAATTATTTTTGGGAGCGCAGTGAATGTGAACGCCAGGGTATCACTTCATACGTGATGATCTGGGCTGTAAGGTGACATTGAGAACGTAATGTCTTCTTCACTGATATTTTCTGGGCTCGAACGCATGATCTTGAGCGCTAGAAACTTATACATTATCACCTGCCGCCGCGAGATTAAACGTTACCCCTCTTTCTCTTACGACATCAGTGATATTAATAGCAGTTCGCCTTGCGTGCAGTCCGGTGTCAGTACACTACGCATCGACGTAAAGTGTATCACGAGAAAGTTTTGTCTAGAAATACCGGGAGTTCTCAAGGACTGTGTGAGCGAGCGAAAGTAAATACATACCAGCGTTTCCATTTATGGTTTGTTTACAGTACGTGACAGAATCAATATAAGTTGCTCAGTATGTGGATGTAGAAGCTTGTTACTTGAATTTATTAATGAAGCTAGAATTCTATTTGACGATGAAAGATTACAAACAGACACAGCTGAAGAGGAAATAATATATTGTTTAAGCTTAAAGAGGGGAAACGGGAGGGAAATACGTAATTCAGTTTGCCAACATGGGACGAAGACTATTGGATAAACGAAGTGAAAAGGATGCTAGACATAATAGGAATGGAGGACTGCTGGGATAAAGAGATTCATAATGAAGAACTGATGCTCAGTAAGAAAACTAATAGAGTGAAAGGTACTGAGAAAGAAATTGGTCAGGTCGGATTGTAAGACGAAAACTTCATTACTAGAATTCTGCGTAGCAAAGAGTGGACGATAAAGAGTGAAAGAAAAAGAGAGAAATAAGATATATGGTGAGGTGGATCAATCAATCAATCAATCAATCAATCAATCAATCAATCAATCAATCAATCAATCAATCAATCAATCAATCAATCAATCAATCAATCAATCAATCAATCAATCAATCAATCAATCAATCAATCAATCAATCAATCAATCAATCAATCAATCAATCAATCAATCAATCAATCAATCAATCAATCAATCAATCAATCAATCAATCAATCAATCAATCAATCAATCAATCAATCAATCAATCAATCAATCAATCAATCAATCAATCAATCAATCAATCAATCAATCAATCAATCAATCAATCAATCAATCAATCAATCAATCAATCAATCAATCAATCAATCAATCAATCAATCAATCAATCAATCAATCAATCAATCAATCAATCAATCAATCAATCAATCAATCAATCAATCAATCAATCAATCAATCAATCAATCAATCAATCAATCAATCAATCAATCAATCAATCAATCAATCAATCAATCAATCAATCAATCAATCAATCATCTGCAAATAGAACTGTCGCCCAGGTGGCAGATTCCCTATCTGTTGTTTACCCACACTTGTTTAAAAAAATATAATTGCAAAGAAGTAGGAAATTTATTGAACATTTCCCTTGATACATTATTTCAATCCCTAACTCCTCTTCCTATAAATGAATATTTGCCCCAATTTGTTCTCTTGTATTCCAGCTTTATCTTCATATTGTGATGTTCCCTACTTTTAGAAACACCACCCAAATTTATTCGTCTTCTAATGTCATTCCACGCCATCTCTCCACTGACAGCACGGACCATACCACTTAGTCGAGCAGCTCGTCTCTTTTCTTCCAACCTTCCAACTCTTCCCAGTCCAAACTTTGCAACATTTTCGTAACGCTATTTTTTTTCGTAAATCAACGAGAAAAAAATCGAGCTGCTTTTCTTTGGATTTCTTTTCCTGTTCTTGATTCAAGTGACCTGGTGAGGGTTCCATACACTAGTTGGGGTCTTACCAGAGACTTATGTGCCCTCTCCTTTATATCCTTACAACAATTCCGAAATACCCTCGTAACCACGTGCACAGACCTGTACCCTTCATTTACAATCCTATTTATGTGATTACCCCAATGAAGATCTTTCCTATTATTAATAGGTATTAAAAATTAAAGGCGAAACAGTGAATAGATGATCGTTATCATTGTTTGTTATCTGATGAAACAATGGAAGTAGCGTATCTGTTAAAATTTTCTCTCGAATCAAATATCTTGATAGTGAATCTAAAGCCAGTGTACTGTAGAAAGAGAGAAAGACATTCATACAAAACTGTTAAACAAAGATTGGATCGCAGTGGAAAATGTTGCAACCTTACATTGTATCGAATAAAATAAAATAAAATAAAATAAAATAAAATAAAATAAAATAAAATAAAATAAAATAAAATAAAATAAAATAAAACATAAAATAAATGAAGTAATCAGATTGTGAGTTCTCCCAGGATGGTGTATATTTAGTGAGATTGAACCAAGGTGCAGTAAAGCTAATGCAGTGAGCTCGCAGTAGCGATCATCAGGATTCTGTAAGATGGAAGTGAGGTCCTGGACGAAACTATCTTTACATAAATTAGAAGAAACAGGCATGAAAGTGGCGAGAAATATCGCTGGTGACAACAGGTGGGAAGAATGAGGAGATAAAGGTTACGTTAGGAATGAACTCTTTTGATAAAGCAGTGGTCATAATCCGGCGTCGGTGGTGGGGTCATGTGAGGGGAATGGAGGAGGATAGGTTAATTGGGAGGATAATGGATTCTGTTATGGAGGGTAAGAGAAGTAGAGGGAGATCAAGAGAACGATAGTTAGACTCATTTTCTAATGATAGAGATGTGGAACTATACAAGACCACAGGGATCGTTAGAAATAGAGGACTGTGAAGGCATTTAGTAAATTCACTGGGGCTGGCAGGCTGAACGGAGGCGTAACGGTCTATAACGAAAATTTAAGTACAGTATGTACATAAAATATGTGACCAAGAAAATGAAACGTCATAAAAATAATGAACACTTGGATTCAGGTTTGTCCTAGAATATGTAACACTTGGTAACATCTAGGACAATGAGAGAGAAAATCTTTACTCTAAAATGTTGCTGATGATTTTTCTACTAGATGGCAGAGACACAGGTTACAAAATCCATCATTAATAACAGTACGGTTTCTAACCTGGTTACAGTCTTGCTCATCCATCACTTTTTATTGTTTTAAATCATAATTAGAGAGTTCGAATTATTCTTTCTGAACAGTGATTTCTTCATTTAACTTCTACAATTTTTAAGCTATGATAAACAAATTTGTGTCATAGGTATAAATACTTACTGGTAACCTGTATACTGAATTTAATTCATTCAAGTTTTCAAGTTGTTGTGCTTTTCATGTAGATTTTATCACGCACATTCAAAAACTCTCTACGTTGTCCAGTTTCAAGAGAAGTGAACCAGAATTCGGCACAGATGTAATTGATGGATATAATATGTAGATGGCTTTGTATTTTGTAATTTTGTTAAAAAGAAAACAGTCAATATTTTTAAATATCTTATGTGTCCAATTTTTGTCAAAAGAAAGAACACCACCCTAATTAAGCGTGCAAAACTCACTGTCAGGCGCACTGGATATAAAAGAAAAAACTGATAGCAAGTTTTCATCAGAACAGCATGTAAAAACAAATTCTCAACAGGTTATAGTGAAAAATCTGTCACAAGGAGCAGTTTGTACACAGGAAGAAGTACTAAAATGTGAAGCTGAGGAAATAGTACTTAAGGTCCGTGTTCACGTTGCAAATAAACGTGTACAGGTACTATTTAATATTTTTGAAATTTAAGTGATCGATTCAGCATTTATGTACATTGATAAAGGCAATTTTAGAATAATGTTTTTTTTTAAAATCTGAAGTGCTGAAAAATTAAAAAAATTTTTTTTTCGAAATATTGTATCTCCACAACAAGTAATAAAAATGAGGATCACGCTTCGATACCTTTTTCCTGTTCATAGTGCCCAAGAATTATCTACAAATACGCGTTTTGTTGCACTCCATGCAACTGGGCGTGCTCCTGTCTTTCTCGCGCAGTAGGTTTTAAAAATGGCTGCAATTGGTATTATAAATGGCAGATTATAAAATATTGTATAGTCAGGTAGAGTTTGGAATGGGTTATTTTATTATGCAAAATAATAAAAATGACATTGTCTACAAATTTCAGTTGTATCTCTTCTTAAAACTCTCTGCATCAACATCCATGCATCTCGGTTTCTGATCAGTTCAGCGGAGTGTGTGTGTGATGCAAATTTGCTTTGTAATAAACGACGGACTGCATTCTCCACTTATTTGTCATGAGCGCGCAACTTTATAACTTCTGCATTGCTGATGTCATAAGGCTTTGTCAGCAGAAACTGTTTCGCAGTGGATAGCAGTGAGAGTGCGTAGGGTTACTGCTGTTTTAATTCAACTGTGACTCAAGCAGTGCATTTTCACAATAAAAATTATTATCCCCTAAATATGTACCCTACATTACAAGGCTAATAGTAAAATCCAAATCAACAGGAGTGAAATTCATGAGAATAATGAACCAAAAGATTAGAAATGAAACAAACAGGAAGGAGGCTGGCATCAAAATACCTATTACCGAGCTTTAAGGACATGTTTGGACATGTTATGAGGATGGGCGGAAGGAAGACAACGAGGAATTACTTTGACAGAGAAATGAAAGGAGAGAGGCCAATAGGGAAGCCAAGGAATCGATGGGTAGACACAGCGAAATCGGAGGTCAGCAGGAGGAATTTGAAGTGGGAGGACATAGAGGAACAGAAACTATATTTTAACTGGAAGAATTGGCGAGTGCTTGTACACCACATCCACGAAACTGGAGCTGGATCAGACTTCATGTGAAACTGCGGGTCCTTTATTTGTGATAATGATATCAACAGCCATGTAAAACTACATGATTGCTTGCTTAATAATAACAATAAACCTTATAAATACAAACACCGCCTCCTCCATAAAAGCAACAACAACTACAACAACATCGATAAACGGAACTGTTGACTGCTACGCTGTTCAAAATGTTTACCAATGCTATCATCAAATCTTCCACGTGAAATGTACCATGTGCCCTTCTTAACACTTCATCTTAAAAAATTCCACGCACTCTTTGACAATATTATTAATTTTATGGAAAAGCCAAGGTGCAAGCATTTTTGTATCACAGGTGTTTTTTTCACGTGTCTGCTGTGTTTGAGCATCTTCTAACACTACCAGACTGAACTGCGATCAGACCTGGCATCTTATTGACTCAGCCCTATTATACTCATTATTCCTTCACTCAGTATTTAGGAGGAATTAATTTATCTCAGAAATGAAACAAGTCGATGACAACATATTGCTTTGTCTGCTGTGTGACGTAGGCTTATGGCTAAATGATTGTAGTTACGGATATTTCGCACAGGGTATGTTGATACTTGGGGATTATTCACCCAAGAAATTTGGCCCAGTACTACTCGTACAAAGAACATTCAACCAATAACACCGGGCGAGTTGGTCACGCGGTTAGGGCTGTGTAGCTGCGAGCTTGCATTCGTGAGGTAGTGGATTCGAATCTCAGTATCGGCAGCCCTGAAAATGGTTTTCCGTGGTTTCCCATTTTCACACCAGGCAAATGCTGGGGTTGCGCCTTAATTAAGGTCACGATCGCTTCCCTCCCACTCCTAGGTCTTTCCTGTCCCATCGTCGCCATAAGACCCATCTGTGTCGGTGCGACGTAAAGCAAATATTAATAGTAAAAAAACCCAACCAATAGCAAGACTCATCTAACTCATACTTATGTATCCTTGGAAACAATTATCTGTGTAAGACTGGATAATGAACGGGAAATTATTCCAAGTGAAAGAGAATGGCTACATCTTGGTTTATAAAGCGTGCATGTACAACCTTTATTCTAGGAACAGTAATTGGAGTCTTGCATTAAAAGGGCAGTAATAAAAATTCATGACAGCACCTACAGCTCAAATTCCGAAGTCAAGAGGTCATGCTATGAAGAAGTGGAAGCTGCTTGCAGGCGTGTGCATTTGAAACGATCTGCATAAAATGAACTAATGTTAGCTTCTTTGCAATTGACTCAACGCGAGTTGGAAAGAGTATCATCAGGAGTACTTCCATTCCTCCGCTAGCGGGAGTCTTTCAAGCAGTTATTTAAAAGAAACCGTTGTCAACGTAATTCATCAGCCAAGCCGAAGGAGATGACATATTTTTTAGGCACCCAGTGAATTCCGTGTTACAGGAATCATGCCGCTCATAAACAAAGTTGTATGGAGACATCAATGCTGGAGAAAGCACGTAACGTCTTCTCATAATAATAATAACAGCAAATCGCCATGGCCCGGATACGAAAACAACTTTGACATCCGAGTCTTTTCGCATGGCACGTGACAGCACGCACGGCTATAGTGGTCAGACCGGAAGAACAGAGTGGTCTTGATATGTAGCTCTCATTTGAAGTATCTGTAAATAACTTTCCAATGACGGATGCTCTTACCTAATTTTAGGAGAGTTATAGAAAGTGACCGTGCTCTGATTTAGGGAGAGAATGGAACTTACACAGCTGTCGAGTGCCTGCATTCGGTACTTATCTTCCTTACTAAGATTTAAAATATTGTATCATTATTATTCATTGGGCTGTCCGAATTTTTGGCTGAATGGTTAGAGTCGCGGTCTTCAGTTCAGACGGACCCGGCTTCAATTCCCGGCCAGGTCTAGTTAATTCCTCTAGCTCGGGGACTATGTATTTGTGTTTTTCCAAATACACAGGTCTTCATATACACAAAACACACCCCACTGTCAACCTCTACGTAAACAAGCAACAGCGAGCATATTCCTCCACATAGGCTTGGCGTCGGGAACAGAACTCGCGCCGCGACCACTCCAGGATTTGGAAAAAGTGGCGAAACGAGATTTAGATCTTGCGGTTGTGCTTATCTTTACTGACAGCTTAGAAGATACCATGTAGTCGAGCAGTTCTTCTCCTTACTCCCAAGTTTTCTCGTTCCGAAGTTTGAAACATTTTTGTTACACTAATCTTTTGTCGGAAATCACCCAGAACACATCATGCTGCTTTCGTTTGGATCTTTTCCGGTTCTCGAATCAAGTAATCCTAGTGAGGGTCCCATACGCTGGAAGCATACTCTAGTTGGGGTCTTACTAGTGACTTATATGCCCTCTCCTTTACATTTAGAGATCTGTAACCTTTACTTACAACCTCCTTAATGTGATTACTCCAGTGAAGATCTTTCCTTATATTAACCCCTAAGTACTTACAGTGATGCTCGTGAGGTACTTTCACTCCATAAGGTCAGTAATTAAAACGCAGAAGACTGAAACTTACAACCTGACTTTTCATCCCATTGATGGTTGGACGGTTGATGTGGTTAAGTTAAAACCCTTTCGTGGCCATTGGGTGACCTGATTCCCACATTTGATTTGTGCTGCTACCAGGTGTGGACATCAGAAAATCTAGAAAACATTTCTGCTCTGGTATATTTGCAGTTTCTAGGTTGGTGGACGTGTTTGTTTACATGTGCGTAGTGTAATGGCTGCCAGGAGCGCGCATTTTTGGGAAGTGAATGATTTTCTGCACCAGAAAGATGGATGCTAGTAATTCTAAGCTATTTACGTTATCATAAATTATTCTGTAGTGCTTCAGACATAGACTGGGCATATATTTTTGGTCTCAGTATGGGTAAATAAATAGGATTTATGTAAAGGTGAAACACAGGGACATAAGTTCTTCATCTTGCCATGATTATTCATCTCCCGAATTATTTTGCTAGTTTATTTTATTTCATTTTATTAAGTTACCGAGTTCCAGAAATTCCATGAAAAGTAAAATGTAATGTATTAGAAGCTTGTTTCATGACAAATAAATGTGTTCAGATTACCTTTCCAATATATGATTGTGGATGTATTATTAGTTTGGCGCAGTCGCTTAAGTGCGGCCAGTATCCAGTAATCGGGTGATAGTGGGTTCGAGCCCCACTGTCGGCAGCCCTGAAGATGGTTTTCCGTGGTTTCCCATTTTCACACCAGGCAAATGCCGGGGCTGTACCTTAATTAAGGCCACGGCCGCTTCCTTCCACTTCCTAGGCCTTTCATATCCCATCGTCGCCATAAGACATATCTGTGTCGGTGCGACGTAAAGTAAATAGCAAAAAAAGAAAAAAAAGAAAAAAAAGAAAATGGTTTGCCTTTCACTTTGTACACCCCTTATTCTACCTGAAATTATGGTTACAGCTGTATTCAGTGTAAATTAGTTATACTTCTGTGTGGTATAAGATTAATGCACATATTCACAATATATGTCCTGATTTGTGTGTGCTAGGGTTTGGTTATTGGGGTATATAGTTCCCACATTTTTTACACAGTTCCAGTGTTTGAAAAAAAATAGCTTCTCATTCCTTGACATTCCATCACTATAAAAACATGTTTAGTTCCCAGAAATTCATTTCTTAATTAATTTGGCCAAGAAAGGGTTATGTAATTTTGTCAGGTGAATGACATGGAGTACCACGTTTATTGATCATCCTTTAAAAATCGAATGCTTTATTCGAGATCGAACCCACGAACCTGAGATGGTAAGTCGGACACCCTTCCACTGATCCACTAACACAGTTTAGTATCCATGACGGAAACCTTTGATAGTCCAAACTGTCTTCATAAATTTTTTATCCTCCCGTTGGTGGGGGGATAGAATATCACCCACATTATCCCACCACTCTTATAAGAGACGACTAAAAGGAGCTCCAGGGTCTCTTAACTTCGGAGCGTGGGTTGGCGACCACATGGTCCTTAGCTGAGTCCTGGCATTATTTACACTTACTTGCTGTACCAGGCTCCTCACGTTCATCTGTTCTGTCCGACCTCTCTTCGTCAACGATTGTTCTTTTCCGATCCCGGCGGCATTAAGTTGCGAGGCTTAGGAAATCTTTCATTTGCACGCCGATACCTTCATTTTTTCGAAGTGTTGGACCCCTTCCATTTTTTCCCTCTGATTAGTGTTAATCTAGGTTGGTTGCCAATTGTACGTTATCTTGAAACAATAATCACCACATAAACTTTCGAGAAACATGCAATTTGCCTGTTTTTTAATTCCTTCATAAAGACGCATGACTAATTTTATTTTCCTTCGAGTATTATGGTTTTGCGCGTCAGCCTGTAATGAATGACACGAGGTTTGATAACGATCAATTATATTTCATCGTTCATAATTTACTTCAGGCTCAATTAACAATTTGTCCTTCGGTGCTTTTGATTTCTACCTCTGATAACGAAAAGTTATAATAGCTCCTTTCCGGCAAGCTAACTGAAGCTCATTAACAACTCCGTCCAAAACGACATAAAATTACAGGAATGAATTATTAATGTACTGTTTCTAGAGGTATTTTCTTTTAGTTTACTCCTTTGACGGATTGTGAGTACAATGTTTTTTAATTATATCCCGATAAAGCATGCGTATTACCGTGTATTACGCGCTCCCAAATCACATAAAGGCTTAATAATCATCCTGCTTATATCACTTAAGAAGTCCATTTTCTGTAGAAAATTCATCGATATAAATATTTTCTGTAAAAACATCCCGCTTGTCGTCTATTTTCGTCGGAATATTCTTCGATATATTTGGCAAAAGCAAAAAAGGAAAGTCACCTTGGAGGAGTGGAAGGTAAAGGCTTCCACCATTGTTAACCTCGGCACGTGATGGGGTAGAGTGGTTAGCTCTACGCCCGGCCGCCTTTGCCCCCAGGAATTAATCTGGTACTCATTTTTGGATTAGGCTGAGTAAACCTCAGGGCCATATGCACCTCCGGAAGTAGAAATCTCGTTTCTTAAATTTTACGACTTCCCGACGGGGTTCGAACCCACGTCCTTCCGGGCGAACCGAGCAAGCCTTTACCTCCTCGGCCAGGCAGCCCCTTCGATATATTTGGATACTTTATAAAACGTTCTGCTTAAGACGTCGTTTTTCGTGGTAATATTCTTTGATATATATAAATCCTTGACACCAGTATTGCTCCGATCATATGAGCGATTCGCTCGTTGCAGCGACTCTATGCGTCAGCGCGATAAGATTTTCAGTGAAGCAAATAGCCCAAGGAACGAGCTATGCGATGGCATATTTACATTAAACGTACCGCTCATTCCTGAAGATAATTGCCACGCAACCTAGAAAAAAAATCTTGTGACGCTCACTCCCGGAGATGAGAGGCTCACCCAATTGTAAGACGTGATCATGACAAAAGGATTCATGACCTTCATTATCCATTACGAGGGTCAGACGGACCATAGATGCAGCTCTCCATGCCTCCCTCCCTGTGCTAACCTTTTCATTTCTACATACCTACTGCATCCTACATCTCCTCTAACCTGCTTGTCATATTCATACCTTGGTCTATCCCTATCTGTTTTTATCGCCTACACTTCTCTCGAAAACCAACTGAACGAGTAATAGTGTCTTAAGGTGTGTCCTATCTTTCTATCTCTTCTTCTAGTCAAATTTCGCCAAATACTTCTCCTCTCATCAATTCGATCTCTTCATTCGTGATTCGATCTACCCACCTCACCTTCAGCATTATTCTGTAACACCACATTTCAAACGCTTCTATTCTGTTTCTTTCTGTTTTACTTCCATACGCTGCCACGCTCCAGATGGAAGTCTTCAAAACCATCTTTCACCTGTCCTCGCTTAATCACAACCCTTGACTGCACATGACCTAAAATATCAGATCTCCCTACTTAAGCCTTAATAATAATCACCACCAACACCACTACGGAGGCTGGCACATAAAGCCGTGGAAATCCCCGTTGGGGTAAATCGCTCGAATATTCGTAAACTCTTCTCTGCTAACGATAAACCGTGTGAATTGGCCGTGTGATTAGAGGCGTGCAGCTATCAGCTTGCATTAAGGAGATAGTGGGTTCGATCCTCACTATCCTGGTCCCTGAAGATGGTTTCCTGTGGTTTCCCACTTTCCCACCAGGCAAATGCTGCAGCTGTTCCTTAATTAAGGCCATGACCGCTTCCTTTCCACTTCGAGCACTTTCCTATCCCATCGTCGCCATACGACCTATATGTGTCGGTGTGACGTAAAGTAAATCGTAAAGAAAAGAACACGATACGACGGAAGATAAAGAAATCTATCGACAGCAAAGGCCATTGGTATCCAGAAAAACAACCCGAGGACTGTGAAGTAAAAGCAATGAAGAAGAGTTGTGGTTTTCTTTTCTTGGAACTCCTGGCACTATCCTTCAACAAGTTGCATTGCATGTCACACCTAAATATTGTCTACTAACAGTAGTTAATTTAAATTGTTTAACATGTACGTATAATAATGCCAAAATCATTTAATAGAGGGTTGGGTTTTATAAACTGCATTTAGTTCTACATTTCAGACAGGGTTCTGCTTTTACTTGGCACGTTCTCAATATTACCTAATCCAAGAATAACAAATGTAGGTTCACTTGGTTAGTAATCATTAGAGCCCGGATTTTTATGCATTAATAGGTTAGTATGCAAACTTACAGAAGGGAGCAGCAAGTATAGTCTACCTTCACAACGATTATGCTGTGGGGTTTGCATAAACATTAGAGGTACGGCCCATCAGAACCCCTATAATTTATGTTACCCTTGCTACATTATAGAAGAGCGGGTGGCCAACACTTTTTACTAAATTACAGTACTCTGCAATCTAACCTGTTACTGCATAAAAATCCGGGCTTTGCTAATCATCTGGGTTACTTTTATACTTGACCAGTCTAAGTTTAGCTTGCAATCGGCGAGACGTTCAGAAGTTTAGATATAACCTGAGGCTGTTGCGGCTAACCTTCTATTAACGCACCTGTCTAAAGCGTAGTAAGAGAAATGATACACACTCAATAACTGACAATTAAATACTGGTCTCATTTCTCGTTTAGGCTGAGTGAACCGCAGGGTCATGTGATTGTTCAGAAGTGAAAGTTTTGTTTTTAAATTTCTCAAATTGGACTAGAACCTTTCTTATATAGAACTCAGGCTGTAGGTAGAAACTTATGTAGCATGTCTGTCTGTCTGTTAGGTCATCAGCCCAGAGGCTGGATGGATCCTCAAATAGCACCACCAAAGGTTATGCGGTTATAAGGAAACCGCAAAAACCAATGGCAGCACCAAAATGAGGCGTACTAGGCAAGACGAGGAGTGAGGTAGTTTGCCATTGCTTTCCTCATTGGGTCAGAAAGAGCTATTGCAGCACGACTGACCCTATGAGCAACACCTTTCATAACACTCAGATGCACTAGTCGTGCTCTGAATGTCAGTACTCAGCACTACCCATACCCCAGCAGCTTCCATATTGTCACAGTCATGGGTGTTGACTGGGACTTCGCTGGAAGCTACACTTTACTCTGGCCTGTGCCAACAGATGGATACAAAAGTACTGTATCCATCATTATGTAGCATTTATTGTCTAAATAGAAAACAAACACACCGGGCGAGTTGGTCGTGCGGTTATAGGCGCGCGGCTGTGAGCTTGCATCCGGGAGATAGTGGGTTCGTTCCCACTGTCGGCAGCATTGAAGATGGTTTTCCGTGGTTTCCCATTTTCACACCAGGCAAATGCTGGGGCTGTACCTTAATTAATGCCACGGCCGCTTCCTTCCAACTCCTAGGCCTTTCCTATCCCATCTTCGCCATAAGACCTATATGTGTCGGTGCGACGTAAAGCCACTAGCAAATAGAAAAGAAAACAAACAAACAAGAACAAAAACGAAACAAAACAAAACCGCATATGAACTCATCGGATGCAGGAAATGTGTATGGTTTCCTTTGGTTTTCGCTTGGGACAGTGATCAATTGAGTTTTGGGTCTTCAAAAAGTGGCATTCGGTGTGTCAAAACGAATTCTAAATTTCAGCTTAATTACGCATGATGTCAACCTCTTCCCGCTCCTAAGGAGATACACTGTCTGGCTCCACGGCTAAATGGTTAGCGTGCTAGCCTTTAGTCCAGAGGGTCGGGTTCGATTCCCGGCCGGGTCGGGGATTTTAACCTTCATTGGTTGATTCCAATGGCTTGGGATCTTTCGGTGTGTGCGTCATCTTCAGCATTAGAGGAACAACCTATGATTAAGATAATCTATTACCGTCACGGAGCCACTGCCTTCGTGATGTACAGGCCGTACTGTAGAAAGCACGCCAAGCTTATAAGTTGATCGATTAGGGCGGGTAAACGAATGTTATCAGTTGTACATTTGAATGCAATTTATAGTGATTGAGAGCATTCTTTTACAGTTAAATTACTGTTGAAAAACAGACCTTTAATTTTACGTATATTACATGCCTGTTCTCTGTATTTCTCACTTCAGGATTTACGTAAACAGCTCTTATTGAAATAATGATTCTCATAGTTTAGGTTAGGTATGTTGATTTCACGTCGTGAGTAGTGAAAATTCAAGGGACTTAATGCTTCTCGTGGAATTACTTCAGTGAATTATTATTGTATAGAACGTTTTTTGTGGAAATATAATGCGTTGTGAATTAAAATAAATTGTCACACTGTCAAAGAAATTGTGTGCACCATGTAGAAAATCTAACTATACAAGTGACTATACACCAATATTTTCATTTCCTTCGAAAGAGACCAGGGGGGATATATATATAGAAGACGAAAATTATAACCGCAAGTATAACTATTACGAGTTTCAATCATTTTTTTGGGCTGGTGGTGAGTTCTACTTTTGACTTTCTTCTTTTTATAGGTATAGATTTATAGCAGTGCGGTTTCTTGTTGATAAAAACAAGTCTGAAAGTAATCCAGTTGATTGGTAACTAAGTGAACCTACATTTATGTTATTTCTTGTATTAGGTAATATTGAGAACGTGCCAAGTAAAAGCAAAACCCAGTTTAAAATGTAGAACTAAGGGCCGAATTCATAGACAGCACTTTTACATAAGTGCCCCCTATAAGCCAGGTTTCATTTCTTATTACCTACTTGGGGGTCCCACTTATTGCTATAAGTGGACCTCCCACACGCACTTAAGTGACTCGCTTATGTTGCAGCAAGATGGAGGATAATGATTTTGCTGAATATGTTGCATTTCATTCACAGAATACTTTCCGTGCACACAGTAGAGATGGAAAATCCTGTCGAAATGTAATGTGACCAACAATTTAAAGGTTTCGTTTTAGTAAAGTGAGAGTTATGAATATTCTTGTTGTTCCTTTGATTGAGAGAGTGAACATAACCTCTAGAGGACTCACTATCACTATTGTTTTGAGATTTCATGCCACCTCTTAATTTCAGGTTCTTCTTCTTCTTCCTATTATTATCATCATCACTATCATCATTACCGGTATTTCGCTTAATTAATTGGAAACGTGGTACAAGTCGATAAGTTATCAAGACTGTAAGCCTATGGAATAGTAAAGAACTGTACTGAGTTATAACAAAAGTGAACGTGTTGCACTACCACCATTTATTTTAAGGTTGATTTGTGCTAATTATATCAGGTTAGTCAACCAATCATTTGCTGGATTATATCAGAAGTTTCTGAAATTATGGCGATTATAGGTGTTAATGATCTCACCTGTTATGTTAATACAACATGTGGGAATATTTCTTAGTAACTACAAGGCACAGTCGTATCATTTGCTTGCATTGTGCGGGTTGGACCGAGGCAACTGTTCGCCTCTTTGGGTGACGTCATCGGAGCTACAGTACGACCTGTACATTACGAAGGCAGTGACGGAGCATATGGGAAACACGCATTAGTTCCAAGTGTTCCCTCCAGAGGCGCTCAAATAATTTTTCAAAGAATGTTGCAGTCGATTAAGTAGAAAGCTTTTCATAAATGGGCTTCTCACTCGTTGAGAGGAACAGACCTCTCACTATACGCTGGCTTACCCAAAGCCAACTTTTGAGTGAATAATCGTAGTGGATTATCGTCTTCAGAATGGACAAACCGCCTTACAATGTTATACAACATCTGGGCTGTTCGAGCAGTCCCTGGAAGGTGTACAACCCGCTGTGAGACTGAAACTTTAGAACACGTGCTTGGTATCTGTCCCAAGAGATCACTGCAAAGAAATAACAGCCATTACAGAGTTAAATCAACTCTCACTTCAGCATTAATAGAAACCAAGTGGGAAGTTCATGAATAGAGCCCGGATTTTTATGCATTAATAGGTTAGTATACAAACTTACAGAAGCGAGCAGCAAGTATAGTCTACCTTCACAACGATTATGCTATGGGGTTTGCATAAATATTAGAGGTACGGCCCATCAGAACCCCTATAATTTATGTCACTCTTCCTACATTATGGAAGAGCGGGTGGCCGACACTTTTTACTAAATTACAGTAGTTTGCAATCTAACCTGTTACTATATAAAAATCCGGGCTTTGTTCATGAAGAAGTTCACTGTGTGTCTTCTACGGGGCCGATATCATTGGCATTCATCTAAAAAGTATCACACTGCTTTCCGGTTGGATCTCACTATTGGCTTTGGAAGAGACATTCAGCAGGTGATTGAGATTGACACAGAAAAGAAAGATTTTTTTGAAGCATGCCTCCCATATTTAAGCGAATACTACAACATCCGACTTGAGCATTGGTCAGTTGAAGTATTGTTTTCTGGTAGCAGGGGAAATACTACAGAATACACCTGATAAGAGAATATCGGAAGATACAGACGTTGCCGATCTACATGTGAAACGATTACGTTCAAGACATCCACCTATCTGCACAGCGGAGAACCTCGTAGCTAACAAATTCAATTTGGCTGAGAGATAGTCTCATGATTGGAAATTGTTTGCTCCTCCAGAGAGTTCAGAAATGCCCTGCGTAACTGAGAAGGTTTCAGGGTCCATTCAACCTAGAAAGATCTGGTTGAAATTAAATAGAATTCGGATCAATCACGGTGTATGTGGAGATCTCCTGTACACGTAGAGGAAAATACCTTCATCCTGTTGCTGTAAGACAGACTGTTAGGCACTTGGTTCAAGAAAGCCCACAAACGTCTTACAGTGGTGAATTAAGGGACTTCTTCCTAGGGACACCACAGGCACTTCAGTACATTTGTAATCTTGATGTAGAATTATAATAGTACATTATGGAACAAGCCTATAATGGCAATAATCAAAACACGCGAGTTTTATATTTTCCACAAGAGTGTCTTAATTGCCATTGTAGGCGAGTTGCATAGGACTGTGTTTGCTTGACGATAATTATAACTCTATTTTTTAAATATTCACAAATTTCTGTCGAGATGTCGCTTGACAGTTGAGTTTACTGAACAGAGCGCAGAGCGCATGCGCTGGGTTTCGTAAGTGGATCAGAGACCTTGACAATGTCGTATGTTTTCAAGGCTTTGACTGAAGGTTATCATAACCTAGCTTTATTTCAAATACAAATTGTTAATTGTACAGTTGGTGAAGTGAATTTTCGGGAATGTGCCGTGTGGTTGTGGAATATTGGAAGTAGAGGGTGCTTTGATGTTAATATTTATGTCCGACATGTTTGATTTTGGAAATAAGTGCGAAGCTAGTGCGTTGAGCGCAGGTGCGATGCTATCCTTACCTAATTGGTCAAACAGTTGTATCGTATCATAATGAAAATCTGAACTCTGATTGGTGGAGAACCTGTATCATAATGGAAATCTGTTCTCTAATTGGTGGAGAACCTGTATCATAATGAAAATATGAACTCTGATTGGTGGACAACCTGTATCATAATGGAAATCTGTTCTCTAATTGGTGGAGGACCTGTATCATAATGGAAATATGAACTCTGATTGGTGGACAACCTGTATCATAATGGAAATCTGTTTTCTAATTGGTGGACAACCTGTATCATAATGGAAATCTGTTCTCTAATTGGTGGAGGACCTGTATCATAATGGAAATTCTCTAATTGGTGGAGAACCTTTATCATAGTGAAAATATGAACTCTGATTGGTGGACAACCTGTATCATAATGGAAATCTGTTCTCTAATTGGTGGAGAACCTGTATCATAATGAAAATATGAACTCTGAATGGTGGACAACCTGTATCATAATGGAAATCTGTTCTCTAATTGGTGGACAACCTGTATCATAATGGAAATCTGTTCTCTAATTGGTGGAGAACCTGTATCATAATGGAAATCTGTTCTCCAATTGGTGGAGAACCTTTATCATAGTGAAAATATGAACTCTGATTGGTGGACAACCTGTATCATAATGAAAATCTGTTCTCTAATTGGTGGAGGACCTGTATCATAATGAAAATATGAACTCTTATTGGTGGAGAACCTTTATCATAGTGAAAATATGAACTCTGATTGGTGGACAACCTGTATTATAATGGAAATCTGTTCTCTAATTGGTGGAGGACCTGTATCATAATGGAAATCTGTTCTCTAATTGGTGGAGAACCTTTATCATAGTGAAAATATGAACTCTGATTGCTGGATAACCTGTATCATAATGAAAATATGAACTCTGATTGGTGGACAACCTGTATCATAATGGAAATCTGTTCTCTAATTGGTGGAGAACCTGTATCATAATGAAAATATGAACTCTGATTGGTGGACAACCTGTATCATAATGGAAATCTGTTCCCTAATTGGTGGAGGACCTGTATCATAATGGAAATCTGTTCTCTAATTGGTGGAGGACCTGTATCATAATGGAAATCTGTTCTCTAATTGGTGGAGAACCTTTATCATAGTGAAAATATGAACTCTGATTGGTGGATAACCTGTATCATAATGGAAATCTGTTCTCTAATTGGTGGAGGACCTGTATCATAATGGAAATCTGTTCTCTAATTGGTGGAGGACCTGTATCATAATGGAAATCTGTTCTCTTATTGGTGGAGAACCTTTATCATAGTGAAAATATGAACTCTGATTGGTGGACAACCTGTATCATAATGGAAATCTGTTCTCTAATTGGTGGAGGACCTGTATCATAATGGAAATCTGTTCTCTAATTGGTGGAGGACCTGTATCATAATGGAAATCTGTTCTCTAATTGGTGGACAACCTGTATCATAATGGAAATCTGTTCTCTAATTGGTGGAGAACCTTTATCATAGTGAAAATATGAACTCTGATTGGTGGATAACCTGTATCATAATGGAAATCTGTTCTCTAATTGGTGGAGAACCTTTATCATAGTGAAAATATGAACTCTGATTGGTGGATAACCTGTATCATAATGCAACTTGAACTACAATGAGCCTCATATGATTCACTTTTCTGGCATATAATATTCATAATTCGGCATCGTCGAGCATAAATATTTTTAATGTATGCCATACGATAAATAACACCTGGAATATTATGAAATCTCCAGAAATATACTCAGCAACATCATAATTGGCATTATCAAAGACTCATTAAGCATTCTGCACCACCTTTTTTTTTCTTAATTGTCAAACTAGCCCACTTTATATGATTATCCTCTGTCAATGTGTTGAATTTTCCTTACGTAAAGTATGAGTCCAAGCAGTTTTTTTAATTGTGCATACGAATAGTTCATTTTTCCAAGTTGTAACATTACGTCTACTAGCGTTTTTTGTGAACTGCAGGAGCCGTGTGGTCAAACAAAATACGTGTGCTGATGTTTGTGAATATTTGTCTATATATATTTTAATTTTATTTAAATCAGGACACCAACGAGCTAGAAGCTTACATTGAGGGGCAGTACCTATTAAACTCACAAGTACATCATACTATCTATAATTATAAAAGGAAGTGCTTGTCTGTCTGTCTGTCTGTCTGTCTGTGTGCCTGTGCGCGATGCCCAGCAAAATCTACAGCACTCAGATATCTGAAATTTTGAACATAGGTAGATGGAAGGGGGTCCGAATGCACCTCGAAGCCGGAATTTTCATTTTCGCTTTCGTTGGTGAGTTATGGACGAAAAACCATTGGAAAACGTGCATTGCTATATGACAATCCAACGTGCTGTCACCAAGATTAAATGCATAGAGTCGCTGTCGCTAGGCAACGTTCATGAGATAGGTAGAGAACACAATATTCAAGGAGCCATTTTACGTCCAGGGCGTAGGAAACCGTTTTTGGTCTTATATGGTGTGAGGGCATATGGCACTGTTGATGCTCTGCGTTGAACACGGCTCTGAAACTGATGACGAATATTATTGAAGCCACCATCATTACTGAGCATGCTGCGGACGAAGTAGTATTCCTCGGACTGTAAGTCCATTGAGTAGGAGGCCATTTTCGATCCACGACACGAGGAGCCATCAGCCTGTAATATTCGGAAGTGTTTGGGTGTATGTGTGCGAAGCCCAGTCAAATCTACTGCACACTGAGATTTGAAATTTTGACATAGGACAATCGCTTAAAGTTGTAGGACTCCATCTTCGAAAACGGTGCTTTTGCCATTGTCAGCTGTACGTGGATGGTGGTGGTGGTGATTATTGTTTTAAGAGGAAGTACAACTAGGCAACCATCCTCTACATAACACTAATCGGAGAGAAAAAAGGGAAGGGGTTCGGCACTTCGAAAAATGAACGTATCGGCCAAAGGGAGACAAGGGCCGCGAAGGGCATGAAAATTAAAGACTCCCTTGGCCTCCATACGTAATACCGTCGGGTCGGAAAAGAACAAGAGTTGACCAAGAGAGGTCGGATAGGACAGATGAAAGTGAGGAGCCTGGCACAAGTAAGTGGAAGCAATGCCAGGACTCAGCTAAGGGCCCCGTGGTCGCCAAACCACGCTCCAATGTTCAGAGCCCCTGAGAACCCTTTTAGTCGCCTCTTACGACAGGCAGGGGATACAGTGGGTGTTATTCAAAAGCCCCCACCCACAGGGGGAGCTGTACGTGGATTGTTCAAGAGTTCGAAAGGCAAACACAATACAGTACACATCTTGCCTCCAAATGGAAGGACATTAATATAGTTTATACCGAAGCTATAAGGAAACAATATATTTTGTATTATATAACATGGTCTTTTAATGGTTTTAATATTATTTGTACAATCCATCAACCCGGTATCTTAAGCATTGAAAGTAACAATATAATAGAAATAAAATAATGTCTCCTTATTTCTACAGATCCCTTACCCAACTCTTGAATCTCCTGGCTAGAGGGAAGGCGTTATTTTCTAGGTGGCCCGCCTCCCCCTTCAGGGGAGGAATGAAAACTTGCTTAACTTGTATATAAAAATATTGGATGGATATTTAATGACGACTTACAGAGGGCATTAATTTGATTCTTCATGTATTTCGGTGGTAGGTGTTAAGGGATTCAATCTATAAATAACAGGAATAGCTCTAGTTTGTAAAGTCTGTAATGGTTTTAAACTCTATTTATTCTTAACAACCAAGATTAAACACATGTAGGATAAGTGTGATTGAATAAGACTGTGGTAAACCGATTACGAATTGGTAGGTAAAACGCCTGTAATTCTAGACAAAGTTCCAAATTCATCCGACGATATTTTTACGGACAAACTGAATATGTGAATCTTGTGAATGTAACCCTATATATGAACATATTATTAACTGAAATACTATCAGTAAATTTAATTTTGGGATGTATTTTATAGATGCCGAGGAAGATTGATTTTTCTATATTGATCGGAAGTTTATTTATTCATAGCCATTTATGGATGAGTTGAATATTACCTTTCACAAAAGTAATAATTCCTTGTATGTTCTCTGCAGTGTAGAATTTGCACCGTGAATTAAGAATATAATTTGCAGTATTATCTGTGAACTCTTAGAGGTTAAGAGATTTATTACATTTAATGGTAAGATCGATGGGTAATCTTTGTGAATCTAATATAAGTGTTAATATATGTATGCGTAGTAACAGCTATTGACATCTCTCCACGTTCGACACATTTCAAGCATCGAGTTTAGTAACGGATTATCAGTTCATCACATTTATTATTCATGAGGTACCGAACTCACGTGTTTTTTGCCTCCTCTGTGAATTAATATTCAGAGTTTTGGAGAAATTCAAGTGGTCCGTTTTAGAGAGAGAGAAGAAAGTTCCATCACCCTAACTGGTTTAATTATGGAGATTTTCTGTTGATTACTTTCTAGTTGATGTAGGTGAACTCAAATTGCTTTAGATTCTGAGCGTGAAACTGAAAAGTCATTATCCATTAGCTGTTCCTTTGAGCATACGACCGACTTCACAGAAATAGCGATAAGAAAATTTCTCCAACCAAATTCTTACAGATTTATTTCTCTCTGGCCAAGGTATAGTTTGCGGTACTTATCTCACAAAAACTGGAAGATAAAACAACCTCAAAGCAGTGAGAATTACTGATAATATAAATGGATGTTAATTATGTTATTAATAATAATAATAATAAAAAAAGAGATGTGTTTATTTTACGGCTACCGACACGAGTCATGTGGTAATGATTTGATATGATATGGGATAGGACTGCCAAGGAAACAACTATGATCTTAATTAGGATAAAGTATTTGCTTGGTGTCACTGTATCAGTTCTCTAACGCGAACGGAATCAAATGAATCGATTAAGTGAAGTGAATCGAATATCCCATCACTATAAGAGTAGGCCTAGGGCCCTGACTTTGTTACATATAAAGGCATTATCTATCTATCTATCTATCTATCTATCTATCTATCTATCTATCTATCTATCTATCTATCTATCTATCTATCTATCTATCTATCTATCTATCTATTATCTATCTATCTATCTATCTATCTATCTATCTATCTATCTATCTATCTATCTATCTATTTATCTATCAGGTTTATCAAGCTTTTAGAGACTCATCAATTAAAGACCAGATACACGGCATATTGAGTCTCCGTTCCTATTACGTTAGGATTCGTGATGAGGAATGTCAAACCGGGCGAGTTGGCCGTGCGGTTAGGGGCGTGCAACTGTGAGCTTACATCCGGGAGATAATGGGTTCGAACCCCACTGTTGACAGCCCTGAATATGGTTTTCCATGGTTTCCCATTTTCACACCAGACAAATGCTGGGACTGTACCTTAATTAAGGTCCCCCTGTGGGTGGGGGCGGTAGAATAACACCCACGGTATCCCCTGCTGTCGTAAGAGATGACTAAAAGGGGCCTCAAGGGGCTCTGAACTTGGGAGCGTGGGTTGGCGGTCACGGGCCCTTAGATGAGTCCTGGCATTGGTTCCACATACTTGTGCCAGGCTCCTCACTTTTATCTATCCTATCCGACCTCTCTTGGTCAACTCTTGTTCTTTTCCGACCCAAACGGTATTAGGTTAACGAGGCCTAGGAAGTCTCATTTTCACGCCCTTTGTGGCCCTTGTCTTCCTTTGGCCGATATCTTCATTTTTGGAAGTGTCGGATCCCTTCAATTTTTCCCTCAGATTAGTGGTGTATAGAGGATGGTTGCCTAGTTGTACTTCCTCTTAAAACAGTAATCACCACCACCACCTTAATTAAGGCTACGGTCGCTTCCTTCCCACTTCTAGCCCTTTCCTATTCCATCGTCGCCATAAGACTTATCTGCGACGTGGAGCAAATAGTAAAGAAAAAGGAAGAGGAATGTCAAACCCTTTAAATACCTTAAAAGCTCTCGTCAGGCCCAAAGTAGAAAACACAAGTGTTGTATGGAATCCAGCAAACAAAATATGTATTGCACAGATCGGAAAACTCTAAAAAAAGATATTTGAAATATTTATGTTAAAAAACCCGGTAATTATCCACATAATGCTATCTTACAACGACCCTCTCCTAAATCATGAAATAGAAAGCTTGGAACTGAGGAGAAAAAAGGATGACATGAAGTTTCTATACAAAACTGTAAATCCCATAATTAACAGCCTTGACTTTTATTTCTCGTGAGCTTTCATGTGCCCCGCTTTAATTCAAACACAAATGTAATATTCCAGAATAAAAATTAAGATAGAACAACCGCTCATAAAAATTCCCCATTCAACAGGCTATGCATTTTCTACAACAGTGCAGTTTAGAATAATTCTTTAGACTTCTGTGTACCTCTAGACTTGTTTCTTCAATAATTCACCAGCTCCGTCAAAACTTTCTAAATAATTTGTCTGTATATCAGACATATTTATGTATTCTGTCTTTTTATAGTGATTTGATCTGCCCCAGTGTTGCCAGATATTTAGACTTACAAATTCCCATCAAATTGCAAAAAAATTTCTCTTATATATCAGATTTTACCACATCTGTGACATTTCTAATTTTAAACATCAGACTAAGCTTCACATTGCTATAAAGTATTAAAGCAAAACCGTTGCGATTTGAAGGACAGAAACAGTGATTGCTAGAACATTTCTAATATACCAGTCGTTCTCCCAATTACTCAGGCGATAATTCACTCCCATTCCTCCTTTTCTTTTCAAGCGGGATGTTTAATTCACGTATAATAATAATAATAATAATAATAATAATAATAATAATAATAATAATGATAATAATAATAATAATAATAATAATAATAATAATACAGTCCTAATATTTGCGCTGCTGCTACGAGAGCTACAAATTAGTAACGGACGAGCCGGAGCACTCGAGCAGTCGCGGCAATTGCTTCGCGCTCTGTCTTCCGGGGTAAATATCCATAAACCTACTGATCCGTACCCGTCACCCCATTCGCGTATTGCAAAAGCGGCAGAGAAAGGAAGAAAAACAACATTCGCTAAGGGCTTATTCGATGTAATATGGCTCCTTCTTTTCTTCTTCTGTATTACGAAAAGCAGTGAAAAAAGAAAGAAAAATAACAGTTGCTGAGGGCTTATTTGATCAAATATGGCTCATTCTTTTCTTATTTCCTTCTTATTTTCTTCCTCTTCTTCTCTTCTCCTTTAGGAAAAGCAGTGGTGAAAGGGTTGTAAGGGCTTATTTGATCAAATATGGCTCATTCTTTATCTTCTTTCCTTCCTCTTCTTCCTCCTTTTATTCAATTTTCCTTTAGGGAAAGCAGTGGAGAAAGTTTACTAAGGGGTTATTTACTGCTGAAGTTAGCCAATTAGATCGCTTTGTGGGCCACTTGAGATGAGCTTTGCGAGGCGGTGTTCCTAAATCCGCACGTGGCTTATCACCGGCTTGAGAGAGCCAATAGGAGAGTTAAACTTCTCCAGGGGTGGGACTTGAACAAGGACCTCCCTGCTGATAGGCTCGGCCCATAGCAAGCACGCTATGGTGCCATTGGCTGAAACTCACGGTGTGTCAGTGTTTGGTGCTCATTTCTAGGCATGGCTTTCAAGTCCGTACCATCCCGGCAATTGCCTGGAGGACAAGTGGAAAACCACAGAAAAACACTTCGAGGATGGCTGAGGTGGGAATCGAACCCCCTATACTCAGTTGACATCCCGAGTCTGAGTGCACCCTGTTTCAACCGTCGTACCGCTTCTCAAATTTGGTGGCATAGCCGGAAATCGAACCCGAGCCTCCGGGGGTGGCAGCTAATCACACTAACCACTACACAACAGAGGTGGACGATTTATATTATCCTATAATAAAGGTGTGCGGCAGATAGGGCTAGAACACGTGGAGAATGAAAGTGGTTTAGGCAAAAACGAGATCCAACTATGGGAAATAAAAATATATAAACGAGACTTGTTAAAAGTATCGCTCACTGGTTGGACCGGTTAACAAGTCGTTACTCACCGCTCGCGGTGGAACGGGATGTATACTCATCTTCATAAAATCCACAGCACCTTGAAAGACTAGTTCATATATATATTTTCCAATTTATTTTACGTCACACAGAAACAGATAGGTCTTATGGCGAGGATGGGTTAGGAAAGGGCTAGGAGTGGGAAGGAAGTGGCCGTGACCTTAATTAAGGTACAGCCCCAGAATTTGCCTGGTGTGAAAAAGAGAAACCACGGAAAACCATCTTCAGGGCTCCTGACAGTGGGGTTCGAACCCACTATCTCACAGCTGCGCGCTAATAACTCGCCCGGTGAAGTTCATATTCACAGGACATGTGCATTAGTATGTTCTGAAGAAATGGTTAGCATTTGAACCATGTCGGCCCTAAGGTTGAAGGTCCACATCTATATCTCGGCGCACCACCACCGACTGGCAAAATCTGCCCGCGGCTCTCGTTGTTGTTATAAACCGAAGGTAATGGATCAGTGTGACTTGAGCAGACATGCAGGATGCCTCGCAGATGTATGCAAGAACCGTACCGTCAAATGAGTGAGTTTGCATTGTTAGCGTGAGAGAACGTGACGAATCCCTTGGGGAAATTGCTGCTCATGTGGACGATGTGTGTCGGCACTGCAACGAGTGTGTACAGAATAGTTCACAGAAGGCCGTAGAACACGACGAGATGGGTCTGGTCATACCACCCAGACCCCCCTCCGAGAAGATCGACCCCTCATCCGAATGGCATTGCAGGACAGATGTGCGTTCTTCTCGGCTCTGGCGCAACAGTGGAACAGTGTAACACATCGTACACTATCAGGAGTGACAGTCCGTCGCCGTTTATTACGGTCTGGGTTACCGGCGCGTCGTCCACTTCTCCGCCTCCTTTTGACTGCAATGGTGTATGGAACGACGTCACTGGCAGGAATGGTAGCAGATAGCGTTTGTTTGAGAATGATGGCCGCATTTTGGTTTGCCGCAGACAGGGGGAGAAGCATCACATTGACTGCATTCTCACAAAACACACAGCACCAACTCAAGGCCTTGTGGTGTGAGGTGCTATTGAGTACAACCACAAATCACAGTTGGTGCGTGTCCAGGGCATTCTGGCCACTTTGACCTACGTGAATGACATCCTGCGACCCGTACCCATACCCTTTCTGTACAACACCCCAGACGCCATATTTCAGCAGGACAATGCGCGACCACATGTTGCTGCAGGATGTCAGAATGTTGCCCTGGCCCGCCCGATCACCGGACTTGTCGCCAATCGAAAATACGTGGGATATGGTGAAACGAGGTGTGCGGCGCTGTAACCCAATGCCAACCACCAAGAACTGTGGAACCGGGTGGATGCAGCATGGATGGCTATACCCCAGGACGCCATTCGTGCCTTATACGCATCGATACCAACAAGCATGGAACAAGTTATCAGTGCCCATGGAGGACCTAGTGCCTACTAGACAACAGGACACATGCTGAACCTTGGTGACTGAAGTGCTATCGTTTCTGCAGAACATACTAATATAAACTTCGTATCTTTGGTCTTTCAGGGTGTTATGTTTTTTATGAGCATGAGTATATTTCTGTGCCTTAGGTAGAATCATATCATGGCTTAATTGGAAAGTGCACAGTTCTCCTCTGGCGTAAGTTAACAATGAAATATATATATTTAAAATTATTTATATCGCACCGACACAGATAGGTCTTATGGCGACGATGCCATAGGAAAGGGCTAGGAGTGGGCAGGAAGCGACCGTGACCTAAATAAATTAAGGTACAGCTGCAGCATTGCCTGTTGTGAAAATGGAGACCACGGAAAACCATCTTCAGGGCTGCCGACAGTAGGGATTAGAACTCACCACCTCCCAAATGAAAGCTGATAGGCACGTGACCCAAACCGCACAGCCTCTTGTTTGGTTGCTCTAATTTAATTAGACATACGAGTAGGATCCGCAAAATAGAAATCTTTCATATAATGTCCATTAGAATGATTATCTGATTGCCACTTTCTACCACTCAGGTTTCTCTTTCGAAAAAGGAGTTCTACTCCTTCCCTGTTTGGAATCATTAAATAAAACTTGCTCGATGAACATTTAAATTTCACGACCGCATTGTACTCTAAATAAACTTTCTATGAATTTGGTCGTGCGCGCACTCTGCGCTTTAGATGGCAGTAGTGTCCATATTCCGGCATTAGACAATCTACCGGCAAGTCCGACTCCTTTGCTGAGTGGTCAGTGTTGAGGTCTTTGATTCACAGGGTCCCGGGTTGATTCCCGGCCGGGGTCGGGGATTTTAATAGCGTGTGATTAATTCTTCTGGCTCGGGAACTGGGTGTTTGTGTTTGTCCTAACACTCTCACATTCACACAACGCACCACACTACTAACCACTACAGAAAGACGCAATAGTGATTACATCCCCCAGACAGGGGAGGCGTAAGGAAGGACATCCGGCCGTAAAACAGGGCCGAATTAACATGTGCGACACAGGTGTGGGAAAAGCGGCAGAAGGAGAAGGAGAAGACACTGTCTACCAGCAAGTAATTGAGTCCACAATGTTTGTTCCGTAGTTTTCACCGTTAAAACCTCATAGTGCCACGTACTGGGGCTATAACAGCAGGCGCCCTGTCATAAAAACTCTCAACGCGTGTGTGCATGTGTGTAGGACATCCACTGGTATTCGTCCCCAGTCGCTTAAGTATCCAGTATTCGGGAGATAGTGGGTTCGAACCCCACTGTCGATAGCCCTGAAGATGGTTTTCCATGGTTTCACATATTCACACCAGGCATATGCTGGGGCTGTAACGTAATTAAGGCCACGGTAGCTCCCTTCACACTCCTAGCCCTTTCCTATCCCATCGTCGTCATAAGACATATTTGTGACCGTTCGACGAATGGAAAAGGTATTCGTCCCCATTCTTCTTGCAACTATTCCGAGAGCTGGGCAATGAGTTTTGGTCGCTCCTCCTGAGAACTTACCCGGCTGTCCTATTCGTGCCAAAGATGCCGCCGCCACCACCACCACCTGAATCTCGATTCATCATTCCTTATTCCACTGATCCAGTATCTGGTTCCGATAGCGCAAACACCATCTGAGTCGCCGAGATTTATTGTTTTATCGTCATAGTCTTCAGTTTTATGTGCTGCTGTTCTTTTGGAATATCTGGTTTGGTCGGCCTCTGTACCCAATGTTCCAATGGATATAGTTACTCCTGTTGCTGCATGAAACGCATAGTGGTTATCAGTTGTGCCCTATTTTTTTTTGGACAATTTTATGTTTCTATGCTCTGCGATTTTTGTCGGTCAAACTTTCAGGTCGCCCATAACGTGCACCATGGGCACAATACCCATCCACCTTCCACTTACGCAGGATGAATGCTACTGTTGATTCAGGCGTGTTCAATTTCACTGCAATTGCTCTGCTAGACATCCCATTGAGCTGGCAGGCCCACAGTTATGCTCTTAGCGGAGTCCGATAGTCCTGTACCTCGTGACATTTCCACGTCAAGTGGTTTTCGCACGTCCTGAAGCATATATCAGATACACAAGTCAATTGAAGTACTAAATTACCAACCATCATGATGCCCAGTTACTATTACTAAATGTTTTCATCCCTCATCTGAAGGGGGAGGCGGGCCTCTTAGATAGTTTTGCCGTCGCTCAGGCCAGGAGATTTTTATCGGGGAAGGTGAGAGGGTTGGCAGCCGTGGTCTGTACTAGGAACTGTCCCGACATTCGCCTTAGTGCAGGAGAGTGCAAAACCATGGAAAACTATTCTCAGGACAGCCGACGTGACGGTTGGGACCAGCCCCTCTCCGTCTCGCGAATACAAAGGCTTATAGACACGGTAGAGCCGTAGCCACCCTTCCTCGGAGTGAAGAGGTGTTGGACCACGAACCAGCCGTGGCCACTTGTGGGCCGAGACGCACTCCGAATTCGCCGACGTGGTCATTTTTTTGGTTAGTACTGTATTGGTACCTGTGAAGGATTTAGCTTCCAAGTCCTGTCTCCAAATAACATGATCAAGAAGTTAGCCCCGCTTATTTATAAGAAAGGGAAACTAAGATCTTATAGTTGTTAGGAGAAGTAAAGGCGAACATATTTCCTTCCACATGAAAAATGAAAATCCACGGCCTGTTCCAATTTTGAAGCAGGTCAGATTTGTAATGAATGAATCTCCCATGTAGCGGCGAGGATAGGAACTGTGCCGGCTGCCGATGCCTGGGACAATTATTAATGACTGACAGATGAAATGTAGAGTGTTGCTCGAATGAAAGATGACAGGGAAAACCGGAGTACCCCCCTCCGCTTTGTCCAGCACAAGTCTCACATGGAGTGACCGGGATCTGAATAACAGAACGCGGCGGTGAGAGGTCGGTGCGCTACCGCCTGAGCCACGGAGGCTCTACATCACTGACCTTATTGTGTGTGTGGAGGTACATGACACACCCTAGCACCAAGAATCTTATCTCACACGATGAATGTAACAAGAGCAGTCAGTGTGTCAAGAAGCGTGTCTAATTCCCTTCACTCCGTGAACAGGTACAACTCATACTATTCTCGTATTTAGCGTCGATCTGGCAGCAGAAAGTTGAATGTTACGTAAGACGCGGGCACCAATCACTACGACAAGTGAATGCGGAGAGTTCCAGAGTGGGATGTGATAACCTCATTGAGAAGGGGACGCTTTAAACTAATTACGTCTACACCTAAGCAATAATTCAGATATCAACTTCTGCAATGTGTAAGATGTTAGCTATGAAAATCACCATCTACATATCCGCTCCCAATGGTATTTTCTACCAGTGGCGATTCGTACCATTCTACTCTGGCAGGGCTGTGCCACCATCTCTTCCCCCTCCCAATCGGTCTACTTTTCACTGACCAGTATCACGATATTTTTTAGATGAAATATAATAATAATAATAATAATAATAATAATAATAATAATAATAATAATAATAATAATAATAATAATAATAATAATAATATTTTTCACCAAAAACTTGCTATTAAATACAGACGGGTTGATGAAAAACTGCCCTATTTTAATAATAATAATAATAATAATAATAATAATAATAATAATAATAATAATAATAATAATAATAATAATGTTATTTGTTTTACGTCCCACTAACTACTCTTTTACGGTTTTCGGAGACGCCGAGGTGCCGGAATTTTGTCCCGCAGGAGTTCTTTTATGTGCCAGTAAATCTACCGACAGGAGGCTGACGTATTTGAGCACTTTCAAATACCACCGCACTGAGCCAGGATCGAGCCTGCCTAGTTGGGGTCAGAAGGCCAGCGCCTTAACCGTCTGAGCTACTCAGCCCGGCGCCCTATTTTAAGTACAGCCCTGAAAATCTACTCGAAAATGACTAAAATGCACTAATAATTTCGTGTGGCTATTTCTAGCCGAGTGCAGACCCTCCGATGAGGGTGGGCGGCATCTGCCATGTGTAGGGAACTGCGTGTTATTGTGGTGGAGGATAGTGTTGTGTGTGGTGTGTGAGTCGCAGGGATGTTGGGGACAGCACAAACACCCAGCCCCCAGGCCATTGGAATTAACCAATGAAGGTTAAAATCCCCGACCCGGCCGGGAATCGAACCCGGGACCCTCTGAACCGAAGGCCAGTACGATGACCGTTCAGCCAACGAGTCGGACACTAAAATGCACTGGGACCGAACAATAATCACGGATAAGGCAACTATCCACAGCAGAGCGGATATAGTGGTGTTAGAGAAGGGAATAAAACGTGCCGTTCTGATCGATATAGCTGTCCCGAACACCGGGAACCTTCATGAAAAGTATACCGAGAAAATCAACAAGTATACAACACTAGCAGAACATATTAAAAAGCTATGGCACTATGAAGAGGTGATGATTGTACCAATCATCCTTTCGAGTGCAGCTGCTATACCTAACACTTTGGTGGCAGGACTGAAGAAGTTGGATGTCAACACCAATTGGACTTGACGAAAGAGTGACTGAATGGGTGGCTATGTTCCTAGAAAATAGAACTCGGATAATTAGAGCAGGCGAAGCTTTATCTGTTCCTGTAATAATTAAGGGGGGAATTCCTCAAGGCAGTATTATTGGACCTTTATGTTTTCTAATATATATCAATGATATGTGTTAAGAAGTGGAATCAGAGATAAGGCTTTTTGCAGATGGTGTTATTCTGTAAAGTGTAAAAAACAAGTTACAAGATTGTGAGCAACTGCAAAATGACGTCGATAATGTGAGATGGACAGTAGAAAATGGTGTGATGATAAACGGGGTTAACAGTCAGGTTATGAGTTTCACAAATAGGAAAAGTCCTCACAGTTTTAATTACTGTGTTGATGGCGTGAAAGTTCCCTTTGGGGATCATAGTAAGTACTTAGGTCTTAATATAAGGAAAGACTGTTAGATCGGCACCTATATTGACTTCAGTTAGAAAACCACAAAGACAGTCTTACTGAGAATTCCGTAGCGAAGCAGGGGTATATCAGGTAGTATGAAGATAAAGTTGGAATTCAAGAGGAAAGAATTGGGGTGAATATTCATTTACAGGAAGAGGAACCAGGGAGTAAAAAAATTTACTTAGGGAAATGTTTGATGAATTCTCAACTTCTTTGGTACCGTTTAAGAAAATGCTATTTTTTGCTATTTGCTTTACGTCGCACCGACACAGATAGGTCTTATGGCGACGATGGGATAGGAAAGGCCTAGGAGTGAGAAGCAGTCGGCAATGGCCTTCATTATGGTACAGCCCCAGCATTTGCCTGGTGTGAAAATAGGAAACCGCTGATAACCATCTTCAGGGCTGCAAACAGTGGGGTTCGAACCCACTATCTCCCGGATGAAACCTCACAGCCGCGCGCTCCTAACTGCACGGCCAACGCGCCCGGTAAAGGAAAACAGGTAAACAAACGATAGGGAATATGTCCCGTGGTCGACAGCTCTAAATGCAGATCAATTGTGATTGATTGATTGATTGATAGTACGAAAATGTCTTACTTTGTACAACGGAGTCACTTTAAGAATAGGATTAAAGCAATGTCATAAAAATAGAACACTGGAATTACACTCTCTTCTATGAGATCATAAGCAAATTATTCCTTCTGCTTTTCTTCTACCACTTTTCACACACCTTTGCGGGTGCGAACTGTGTCACACATGTGGATTTGGTCCTGTTTTACGGTCGGATGCCGTTCCTGTCGCCAGCTCTGTGTGGAGGGATGTAATCACTATGGCGTGTTTCTGCGGTGGTTGGTAGTGTGGTGGGGGTGTCTGAACATGAAGAGCATAGTGTTGGCACAAACACAAACACCCAGTCCCCAATCCGGAAGAATTAATCAGACGCGATCAAAACCCCCGACCCGGTTAGGAGTCGAACGCGTGGCCCTCTGAACTGAGGACCTCAGCGCTGTTCATTGTACAAAGGAGTCGGACATCTTAATTAAATGACATAGAGAAGACAATACTCTTCTTTCACACATCAACTATTGCAAAATTGTAGCTGATCAAACTTCAAAACATAAAACAATCTAGAATAGGTCAGAAAATAATTAATGATGAGGTTACTAAGTACAGTACTCTAAGGTCTCATTCACGAAGTGATAATATTACGAGTAAGCTTAGAACAGACGTTCGTGTGTGAATCAAGCATTGAATTCCCTGTCACGAATGCTCAATTAATCTACTTAAAGTTAATAATTTCAATCATGTTTCTAAGGTTGCTCAACTCTTAAATGCACACATACCACGCTGATTGAAGTCATCATACGCTGATCTGATTTTCTCCATTCCAGTAGCAAAAAGTCAGCCTTTTACGTAAAGTTCTCTCTCCACAACTTGCTTCTGAACGAAGGAGTATTGTATTGTGTGCCTGCGTCTAGATGTCGAGTATAACGTTCTAATTTGCTTTCGTAATAGGTTCTGTTTTGTCATCGGGTCCTATACCTCAGGGTCTATTGTATTCTGAGTGTGTTTGTGTGGAGCTACTCTACAAACAAACACTTGAGGTACATTTGAGCCATAATTTATTAATTAATCCCTAAGATCATGAACGATATTCCGTTTATTATTGTTCACGAGATGATCCATTGTATGTGTTAATAATAATAACAGACACATTCAAACGTAAAATTCATGGGAGAACTATCCAAATAGTTTAAAATTTAAAACTGGCATCGGACAAGGTGATGCACTCTCTCCGGTTCTCTTCCATTTCATGTTAGAAAAGGTCATCCGAGAATGGGAAAAAAGAATTGGCCGTGAAAGGGTTACTGAACAAAGTTCACTTCGGAGGTTCAACAAACGGCGGAAAAATCAACTGCCTTGCCTTCGCCGATGACCGGGCAGTCCTGTAAAGAAACATAGAGACAGGTGTGGAACAAATAAACATGCTAAAAGAACAGGCAGAGAAAGCTTCCGAGAAAACAAATAGTACCTCAATGCCTAATAGCAGAGTACGATAAAATAGAAGAAGTGGACAGTTTCAGATATTTTGGTGGGGTAGTGCAGATGGAAACTAGTGACAAAGAAGCTAACAGCAGCAGACGAGAGACGATGGCCGCAGCCATTCGTAGGACGTATGTCCTATACAAGGGAGAGGCAATCTCAAGGAAAGCTAAACACAGTGATCAAACCCGAGTGTCTGTACGCAAGTGAATGCCTCAGAATGATAGGAAATAAGAGAAGCAGAAAAGTATGAGCGCAAGATCCTTCGCGAAATAATGGGTCCTAAGATGGACAGCATAGACTCTGAGGAAGAGGAAGAGCTGTACAAGGATAATGAACGGCTGATGCAGTCAATAAAGAAACGACACCTGAAGTTCTACGGATATCTGTTCAGGATGGATGCAACCCGACTAACGAAGCAGATTTTTAAGATATTGGACAAGAGACCTAACGTCTCGGATAAATTGTTCAAGGCAGTAAGCAAGGACCTCAAGAGCAAGGGACTGAATCAGGAGGCGATTTCTAACCGATTAAAATACATATCAGTGATCAACAATTTTAAGGGATGTCACGACGAGCAGGAGCAGAACAGCGGATGAACAGAAGAGAGAAGACAGCCGGCCAGAGAAAGAATGCATCGTTTTTGGGCTGCAAAAAAGGCTTCCAAAATGCGTTATAGTTACTTGACGTTGTCTCTAATGGCCCTAAACGAAGAAGGCGTTGCTCTGTAAACAAGCGTTTCGTCTGGCACTAGACTGATCAGAATGGGATGTATTTAACCAATTAAAATACTGTATACTCTTTTTACAATTCGCTTTACGTTGCACCGCCTCAGATAGGTCTTATGGAGATGGTGGGATAGTAAAGGGTTGGGAGTGGGAAGGAAACGGCCGTTGTTAATTAAGGTGTAAGAATGGGAAACAACGGAGAAACATCTTCAGGCCCGTCGACAGTGGGATTCGAACTCACTATCTCCCAAATGCAAGCTCACAGTTATGCCTCCCTAAGCACACGGCCATCTGGCTCGGTTGTACTATATTCTAAGGATGATGATGATGAGATGGAGAAGGCTTGTTGTTTAAAGGGCCTTAATATCTAGGTTATCGGCCCCTATTAGTCCGAGATGAAACGACATGGAATAATAATAATAATTTACCCAGTGAATAAAGGGAATTACTATGAATTTAAAATATTCAGTGAATCTAATACGCAAAGATTTATTTTCTTATGAAATGATTTAAAATAGATAAAATTGTAATAACATTGAATAAGGCATTGCTTTTTAAGTGAAGTAATTTATTTTATTCAACTAAAAAGTTCACACCATATTAAAATACACAAAAAGTTACCTATAAAAGTAGTCAAAAGAATAAAAACGTAGTTAACAATGAAAGGAAAACTTATAAACAAATAAAGATAAGAACTTCATTATTAAAGGCGATAAAACAGGCTACTATCCCTCATAAAACGAATGATACGGTCTGCTGACTGCTCGTTATCTTGTATATTCTAAAGAACTAGGAATATAGTTATGAGGTACGTACAGTGGGAAATGTGTAGTTGGTTGTTATCTCTTAATGTCTCCATCATTGTACCATTTACAAGGGAATTCATTGACAATACTCTAAAAACTATTGTAAAACAACGTATTAATGCTGTAGTATAAGTATTTAATTTCATTTTCTGCAACTGATGAGTGTGCTGTCGCAATGAGCTGAAACGCTGGTCATTTTATGGTTGAAAAGTGTATAAAACAACTTTAATGCTTCCAGTTTTTATTGGCATGATATTCTCAACCGGTGAAATTAAGTCAATGTGAGAACTTAATTTTTTAGTTCGATCTAGTTAAGTAGCTCGAATACTCCACCGCTTTGGCTGAAGCAGTGTTAATTACAACAGGTGTCAACTAAATACGTCCTGTTCAGCGCTTTCACTTGTCCAAGGCTTTAGTTAAAACAGCCCTGTCTACCTACGCTATAACACTAGCCAACATGATGCGGTAAAATAGAAAATATGTAATTCTTATGGAAATCGCTGCCCTGATTCCGAAAATGATGCTATTCTTTTCCTATCACGTCTAGTTTTGACGCAGTTCGGTGTTTTAATATCTGCATGAATTCGTAAGATGTAATGTTGAGAGATGTTCTCGCGCAACGTTTTTAGAGTACAATTACGTGGTTTGATTTGTTATTATTTGAATTTTATTATAGGTTTATTGCTGTCTAAATGTTCATTTTATAGTTGGGGGTTTCCTGGTAAATTAATAACAAACTCCCCCAGATACGCAGTAGACCGCGAGGTATGTAGTATTGAAGATAGGACAGTTGAGCGTTTGTCTTTCATCTTAGACCACTTGACTAAACAGACGTGTTAAAAGCCCCAGCCCTTACACAATGTTTACGATGGACTGATAAAGCAGTTTCCTTGCACAGTCCACAAAAATGTCTGAAACATGCGAGATCTGAAAGTTGGTGCTTGAAAAAATTAAATATCATGAGCATTTGTGGCAAATTTGCGGTGATTTGAAGATCATTGGATTGTTGCTGGGACAAGAAAAAGGCTATACAAAATTTCCCTGTTTCCTATGCGAATGGGCTAGCAGGGCATGGGATAAACATTGAAATACAGTGAATTGGCCAGAAAGGAAACAACTACAACCAGGTTCCAAAAATGTTTTGAATGTAAGTCTTATTGAGCGTGAAAAAATTCTACTTACGCCCTTGCACATCAAATTAGGATTGATGAAACAGTATGTCAAGGCATTATATAAAAGTAGCCTATGCTTCCAATATTTATCCACTAAATTTCCTTCATTATCAGATACAAAAATCAAAGAAGGCGTATTTGTGGACCACACATTCGTAAACTGATGAAGGATAAAATGTTCACAGACACGATGACCAAAGTTGAGAAAGAGGCATGGAACGTATTCAAAGATGTAGTGACTAAATTCCTTGGCAACATTAATGACCCTCAATACAAAGAAATTGTAAGAAAAATGTTGGTAAAGTTTAAGGAACTCGGTTGTAATATGAGCCTTAAGCTTCACCTCTTGGCTTCGCATCTTGATTATTTCACTCCAAATTTAGGAGCTGTCAGTGAAGAACAAGGTGAAAGGTTTCACCAGGATCTCAAAGATGCAGAACGACGCTATCAGAGAGGTTGGGATGTGAATATGATGGCCGATTACTGTTGGTCGATTGCGCGAGACGACCCTTCTAAAGATCATTCAAGAACTTAAAAAACCCGGAAATTCCACGGAAAACGGAAAAAGACGGAGGTGTGAATCTAACTTGCACATAATGTAAGTAACAAAACCATGTATGTTTAACCATGTCATTTCTATTCAAGGTACGGTTATATTAATTTAAAAGGAACTGTACAGCCGAAACTAAATAGGCGTTTTATGCTTGAGTTTCACGAATTTCAATATACATTAAAAATATAATACAAACCATATACTTGCTTACAAAGCAGAATTTATGTGCATTTAATGCATGCAAAATATGATTACGTTTTGCAAGCTGAAATTTATATTAATATATCAAATTTAATCAATACTAAGTATCAAAAATTTTACGTAAGAACAAAATAACATTTTGTAAAATTGCCACTAAAGCAGACGTGATACGCCAAAACTAATTTTTTCTCAAATTCTGCGTTAAGGAATTCATAAAATCCACCTATTTTCCTTTTTACCGCACAAAAATTTGTTTTTTGCAGGCTAGTGAATCAGAGAAAGAATGTTTTAAAAATGAAAACCGATTTGTAAGGAACTTCAGTGGTGGAGGAGGGAGTGACTGTGTAACGTTCTGACTCATACCAGAAGGAGGTGCACTCCATTGCAAGTTGCGTAACTCACTGAGTCACCAGTAAAGTAAACTTTCAGGAAAGGAGAGTATACTATGTTTAAATTTCCACTTAGTTTCGGTAATTTATGGACCACGTGGATTCAACTGTGTGAGGACGTTCTTCAGGAAGTGAGCAAGGAAGAGTCCTTGTGGTTCTGGAAATTTGATTGAAATGCGTTGTTAACTAACCATCTGCAAGGGTAAAATATTTGATTGCCAAGAGAATCCAACCATTCTCTTTTACTCCATCTTCAACAAGTAACTTCCTAGAGGTGTCGCTAATTAGCCAGCAAGTTGGGTCGGCGCGCGGAATAGTGCTGGAGGTTTTAAGGCTCATTATTAGACTCCGGATGTTTAGATAGTAATGGATTAGAATAAAACTAATTTGATGATTAGGAAGTGTGGACTAGCCTATTCTTTCGTTAAGTAGCAAGAGTAACATAAATTCTACGGGTTCTGATGGGCCGTACCCCTAACGTTTATGCAACACTCATAACGTTTGTTGTGTAGGGTAGACTATACTTGTTACCAGCCTCAATTAGGTTGCATTCTAACCTATTACTGCCGAAACACCGGAGTCTAGTAATTAGTAGCCCTGAGAATTTTATCTACTAAAAGCGTTTATATATAAAACTCCTTATTACGTCTGTCATTCGCAGGGATATTGAGAAAAGGAGAATGTTTCAACAGCTGAAATTGCTACCATTTATAGATTTCTATGTCTTCTTTACAAAAAGAAACAAACAAAAAAAAAACAACAAAAACAATAAATGTCTCACGACCACAACATTTGTACTTTTTAAGATAAAAATTGGTTTCTATTGGCGAAGTTATTGTCTCATCGCGATGATGACGTAATTACACAGATGCATGTACTGGGATGTGTTGGAACTACGTACATCCTGACTTCTGTTGCCTTCCAACTGGTCCCAGATATGGATTACAAGAATAATGCATTGTTGAGCTTCATACTGTTTATTGAAAAATGCTATCTTTCAGTAAAATAAATTAATCATTTTTGTTTTCATTCTGGGTTACGAAAACACATTATCTCCATCGATAATCCTGAAAGTAAACAGTCCGTCTGTTATCCTAGTCGTTAAGGCGTTAAATTTATGGTCTGACACCATGGATAGCCGGTTCAAGCCCCGTTGCTGGACATAAATGCCACCATCAGAATGTTGGCCCATAGGGTAGGAGAGCTGGTACTTCACAAATTCTAATCACTAGATTGCGTGACAAAAATCTGAATTGTATTAAAAATCTCTACGCAATGCTCGTAAGGGCTGTTGATGGTGATTCGTCTGTCGGATGGAGACGTAAAGTCTTGAGCAGACTCCTCGATGCTATTCTACAGGAGTAGGCTATACACCGACGCCGAGTTCCACCTTTCCTATTGCCACTATCATATATCACGTCCTCCATTTCATCACATTAACTTCTCTGAACAGGTTGACATCAGGAAGGGCATCCTGTCGTAAAAAATCGCTGAAAAGATTCATCTCACTTCATACCCAACCCCGTAGAGAAACATACATTCCATTTTTAATTCATTAATCCAAATAAATATGGCAATCACTAGTTTCAAAGTTTTGGAGACATCAATGAGTGTGGAAGAGAAATGCAAGGTCCTCCAGTCATGAGATATGAATTTGAACATGCCCTTCGGAGTCTGAAAGGAGGAAAAGCAACCGGTGTTGATGGCATCCCAGCAGAATTAATGAAGAATTTATGTATCAACATGAAAGACCAATTATTCAGAGTAATAAATGAATGCTACGAAAGAGGAATCGTGCCAGAAGACTTCACACAATGCAGAACCATTACCATTCCTAAAATAGGAAAGGCAGTTGATTGCACAATAATAGAACACTATCAATGTTAACACATGTCTCCAAGGTAGTCAATAACATAGTTAAGAACAGAATATAAAAGGAAAAGTAGATAAGTATATTGGAAAAGACCAATTTGGATTTAGAGAAGGCAGAGGAACAAGAGAAGCAATTCTGGCCTTATGCATGTTATTGGAGAGAAGGATGGAAATGAATAGAACAACTTATCTTACCTTCATTAATATAAAAATAGCTTTTGACAATGTGAACTGCGAACTACTGTTCAGAACTATGAGGAAAATATGACTGGACTGGAAGGATAGAAGAATGATTTATCAAATGTATTTGAACCAAAGCACAAAAATAATCATTAGTCAGGTAGAAGAAAAGACCAGGATTAGAAAAAGAGTTAGACAAGGTTGTCCCCTATCACCGTATTTATTTAATATGTTCATTGCGGAAGCTATTCAAATCATGGAGGAGAAGAAAAAGGGAATAGAATTGAATGGTGAAGTGATACGTTGTATCAGATTTGTAGATGACATGAAAGAAATGAGTAGAATGCTGCAAGTCCTCTCAGACACGCTTAAACTATGGATATTAAAATTATCAAACGGGAAACGAAAGTAATGATAGTACGGAAAAATATGGAAGAAATTAAAACGAATATAAAAACTGATGGCGTGAGAATTGATCAGGTGAAACAATTGTGTTATCTTGGTAGTAAGATAACAGAAGATAATACATGCTTCCTGGAAGTAAAGAGAAGAATAGCATTGGCACAGCAGGCATTTATAAGTAAGAAAAGCATTTTAACCAGCACACACATGAATATAGATGTCAGAAAATCTTTTGAAAAATCATTTGTATGGAGTACACTTCAGAATGGAAGAGAGAGTTGGACTCTGGGTAAATTAGAAAGGAATCGACTTAAAGCTGTTGAAATGTAGATATGGCGGAAAATGACCAGAACAAGTTGGACGGAAAGAAAAACTAACCTGGAACCTGGGTGCGGGAAGGCTCTGGACTAAATCCGGACACACCGTCTCATTTTTATTGGCAGAATAAAAAGTTACAAGAAATGGTTGAAAAATAAATACAGAAAATTTCTGATTGGTCAGACTCAAAAGCTGGCGGGATGAGAAGGAAGTGTTGAAAACCTTGACATATTAAAATAAATGAAAGTTAATTTAGTTTAGAGAACATATAAAAACAAAACTTCTTTAAATCACTCACTCTTCCATCTTGCACCAGAGGGCATGCCCTCAGTTTTTGTAAGGACATCTACTGTATGGAGGAAAGTCCAAACTTCTTGATGTACACCAAAACAAAACAAAGAAATCCAATCAGTTTAGGAAACTCTAAGATAACACCATACTCTGTTATTTATGAGTGACATCTTCTGATAAATGTCCCAACTTCATGCACTAGCTGTTTCAAGATTTGTATGAGAGATAGCGTTCCTTAAAGCGCTTCTTTTAAATGTGCGGGGTTGAGGTGCACCTCCCGGTACAGTGGTAATCAAGATGTTTGCTAATCTCTTGGAATAAGAGAAGGGGAGGTTGTGGTTCGATCTGCTTGGCGACAACTAGGCTGCTTCTGATCAATTAACTTAGCTGTAAATTAAGTACTGAACTAATAAACCCTTTATAATGGGCTGTTTCTGGGACAACGACCGGTTTTGAACCATCTGGTAAGAGGTTCCCTTCGAAGATTCCCTCAGGATAGCTGGTGCTTGAACGAGTCTCCTCTGATCAAGCGAATGATTAGAGACACTGGGTCCGAAACAACCTCAAAATTTCAGTAGCCGCGAGATTTGTTTCTTCGATCGGAATGCCAAGTGGGCCACTGCTTGTAAGCAGAGATTTCGCTATGGGATGAACCTAACGTAGAGTAAAGATGCCCCAATACACTCACATGGGAAACCATAAAAGGTTTTAATACAGCAGGACGGTGGCTTTGGAAGTCGGAATCCGCTAAGGAATGTGTAACAGCTCACCTGCCGAAGCAGCCATCCCTGAAAACTGCACCTCTTGTCCGAGTGTACAACAAAGCCTCACATCTGAACCTTCTCATTGTCCAACAGGCCGGGAGTAGTACTGTAATATTACTTCTTACAGAAAACACTTCATGTAGCTGGGATATTCCCGACCACTGACCTAAGTCGATTCTTCCGCCTATCTGGAAAGTTCTTCAATGAGTTGCACACGAGCAGCTAGTAGAATTCTTAACCAGTCATTCTCTTTCTGACACATTGCAATCTGGCTTCAGAAAGGGCCACAGTACTACGACAGCCCTTCATTGCGTAAGAGATGACATAGGACTAGCAATGCACAAACGGCAGGTGACGATATGGACTCTCTTTGATTTTAATAGTGCGATTGACTCGGTATATATAGGCATACTATTATCCAAGCTCCGCTCCCTCCATATCGGCCCGATGGTCCTAATTTTAAAAAAGTCGTACCTTACAAATCGTCGACAGTGCGTAGTAGTAAACAATCAAAGATCCCAATGGGCTGTAAAATCATCCGATGTTCCTGAAGAGTCTATTATAGGGCCCCTATTGCTCGTGTTGCATATTAATGACATATTGTTCAAACTTCAATATTGCAACTACCACTTACAGGTTGATGATCTACAAACACACCATTATAAACAATTTACATGAAACAGTCCAACATATTAATCGAGATATTGAAAAGCTTACCGCCCATTCTAATAACGACCACTTAATTGTAAATCCTCGTAAAACACAAAGTATTATCGTAGGAAACTCTATATTATTACATGTAATAAGCAATGTCAATCCTCCTCCAATCATCATCTATGTCATTGCTGTACTGTACAGACTGAACATACATACATACGTTAACAGTGTAACTAATCTTGGAATCTAGCCTGAAAAGAACACGTACCTAATGTATGTAGAAAGGTTCATGTGGTTGTATATGCTCTAAAACGTCGTAAGAATGCTTTTCCTCAAAACCTTAAATGAAAATAAATCTAAGCATTACTGTTCCCGATTTTAGACTACTGTGATACGGTGGTACCACCAACACCACCACGACCATTCCTGAGTTTCATGAATCCGTGTATTGATGAAATTGGGCCATCTATTAAGATCTATGATCCTTATCAATGAAAACTGAAAGAGATCCCTCCGTGATCATTTTCACTTGGTCTTGGTTCAACTGTCCTGCCTACGATTCTGCCGTGTACAGTGATCTTTTTGCTGTTTTCTCCACTTTCTCATTATCGATGACGTTATACTGTATAGTTAGATGATTATGATCAAATGCATAAAGACCTCGGCAATGTTGTGAGATGGACAGCAGACAATGGTATGGTGATAAACGGGGTTAAACATCAGATCGTGAGTTTCGCTAAAAGGAAAAACTCCTCTAAGTTTTAACTCCTGAGCTGACCTCACCTGAGGATTGGTTTCCGCCCATGTGAGCGTCCACAGAGGAGACTTTGATATTTGTACATTTTTATTTTATTTAGTTATTTTTTTGTAGGAAGGGGGAGGGAGGGAGTGACCCCAAATGTTGTTGACAAGGTGAATAGACAAAGGTCCAGAGGGAGGGAGGGTGACGGGGTGCCTGGGGTGCTGGATTCCAGCACGCGGGTGGCCTCTAATATAACGGAATGGTGAGGATATAGCTTTGTCAACTTTGTAGAGGGCCGAACGTGTCGTTCCGGGGAGGACGGCTCCTTTTCTCCTCCCCAGGGGGGACGGCACGGCCGATCAGTAAGGGGTGGCGCTTGCATGTGGCCCGGTTTTTCGCCCATATGAGCGTCCAAATAGTAAACTTAGTTTATTTTGATTTTGCGTCCACATGGTAGATTTAGTGCATATTTTTTATTTATTTCCCTTTGTAACGGGAACATGTATTTGGGCCGAACGCCTGTTATGCTCTTCAATGAATATCAATAATGAATGAAACTACTGTGCTGAAGGGGTGAAAGACCCTTATGGGCATTATTGTAAGTATATACGTGTCAATATAAGGAAAGATCTTCATTGGGGTAATGACATAAATTAGATTGTAAATAAAGGGTGCAGATCTCTGCACATGGTTATGAGGGTATTTAGGGTTTGTAGTAAGGATGTGTAGGAGAGGGCATGTAAGTCTCTGAAAAGACCCCAACTAGAGTATGGTTCCAGTGTATGGGACACATACCGCCGTTACTTGATTAGATAAATGGAAGATATATCCAAAGAAAAACAGCTCGATTTGTTCTGGGTGATTTCCAGCCAAAGAGTAGTGTTACGAAAATATTGAAACGTTTAGTCTGGGGGGAGTTGGGAGAAAGGAGACGAGTTGCTCGACTAAGTGGTGTGTTCCGAGGTGTCAGTGGAGAGATGGCGTGGAATAACATTAGTAGACGAATAAGTACGAGTGGGATTTTGAAAAAAAAAAGTAGAACGATCGCAATATGAAGATGAAGTTGGAAATGAAGAGCAAGAATTGAGGGCAAATATTCATTTATACGAAGAGTAGTTAGGGATTTGAATAATTTAGCAAGGGAGAGGTTCAGTAAATTTACATATTCTTTCCAGTTATTTAAGAAAGGACTAGGTAAAAACAGATAGGGAATCTGCCATCTGGGTGACTGGCCTAATGCAGATCAATGGTGATTGATTGGTTGATCTCGTCTCATGACAGACGAGCACAATTCTCTCATACATCCGAGCAGATAAGTGTTTTTCTGCTAAAACGGAAGAGAGGTTGAAACTTGTGCCTATATTCTAGGGATATGTCCACATGGCGAACTTCTACGCCATACGCGTCTTCAAACAATTCGATCAATGATAGAACATGCCTTGAAGAAAATAAGATATACAGTTTTGGCATTTCCGAGGCAGACATCAATTGTAGAGCTGTTTTTGGAATTGTGTAAAATTGTAGATCTAATTCCACAAAGAGTTTTTTCACTATTTCGAGTACTTTTCAATTAAAAAGTTAATATTCACTCTATTGTGCATTCTTTGTCTTTCGAAAGCCACTAAGTGGAGGAAAAATTAAAATTATTATTATTATATATGTCATCATCATCATCATCATCATCATCTGTTTACCCTCCAGGTTCGGCTGTTCCCTCAGACGCAGCGAGGGATCCCACCTCTACCGCCTCAGGGGCAGTGTCCTGGAGCTTCAGACTCTTGGTCGGCGGATACAACTGGAGAGAATGACCAGTACCTCTCCCAGGCGGCCTCACCTGCTAAGCTGAACAGGGGCCTTGTGGAGGGATGGGAAGATTGGAAGGGATAGACTAGGAAGAGGGAAGGAAGCGGCCGTGGCCTTAAGTTAGGTACCATCCCGGCATTCGCCTATAGGAGAAGTGGGAAACCACGGAAAACCACTTCGAGGATGGCTGAGGTGGGAATCGAACCCACCTCTACTCAGTTGACCTCCCGAGGTTGAGTGGACCCCGTTCCAGCCCTCGTACCACTTTTCAAATTTTCGTGGCAGAGCCGGGAATCGAACCCGGGCTTCCGGGGGTGGCAGCTAATCACGCTAACCACTACACCACAGAGGCGCGCATTATATATGTATTAATCAATTTTTGCTATTTTTGGATCATAATGAAAATCCGCAGCCTGTTTCCAGTCACTCGACCGGCTCAGCAATGGCATGAATGAAATCTCCATCTAGCGGCGAGTATAGAAGCCTGTCGCACTCCTGTGAGGTAATTAATTATTAATGACTGATAGATGAAATGAGCCAACGGCCGTAGCCGTGTTGAAACACCGGATCCCGTGAGATCTCCGAAGTTAAGCAACATTGGGCGTGGTCAATATTTGGATGGGTTGCCACGCGCTGTTGGTGGGGGGTAAGGGAGTGGAGGAGCAGAAAGGAACTTGCCACCCTAACGCACGTAAACACCGGCTCAGGCACACCTCTGCGGAGGTTCGTACCTGCCTTCGGAGAGAATACACCTTTACCTTACCTTACCTTAGATGAAATGAAATGATACTGGAGAGTGTTGCTGGAATGAAAGATGATAGAGAAAACCGGAGTGGACGGAGAAAAACTTGTCTCTGGAAGGTTACATCATAGACCCTAAATTCAAATTCGAGTTTCACATAAGGTAGCCAGAAGAAGTACACGAAAAAAAAAAAACTACATTCTACTTTTAAAAAGAGAAGTATCATCTGGAACCCATTGTTGTAACAGGCCTCATGATAGGTTGTGGGGTAGTCCTCACTCACGATTCTTAGTTGATTTTAGGAAATCTAAGACTTGCCTAAAGATACACTGAATGAGAACTCAGTTTCAGCTCTCAAACTCTCTGTTACCATTTTCAGGCACGATAAGATACGAGTTGAATCTAATTCAACCAGCCGAAGTTGATAAAAAGAAACGTATATGCACTTGCCTACATTAAACAGAAAAAAAACAGAAGTTGGCGGTAGGCTGTCGGCATATGAGTCTCTGGTAAGACCCCAACTAGAGTATATGAGACCCTCACCAAGATTACTTGATTCAAGAACTGGAAAAAATTCAAGGAAATGATCTGGATTTGTTCTGGGTGATTTCCGACAGAAGAGTTGCGTTACAAAAATGTTGCAAAGTTTGGGCTGAGAAGACTTGGAAGAAAGGAGACGACCTGCTTCACTAAGTGGTATGTTCCGAGCTGTCAATAGAGAGACGGCGTGGAATGACATTAGTCGGCGAATAAATTTGAGTGGAGTCTTTAAAAGTAGGAAAGATCACCATATGAAGATAAAGTTGGAATTAAAGAGAACACATTGGGGCAAATATTCGTTTATAGGAAGGGTAGTTAGGGATTGGAATAACTTACCGAGGGAGATGTTCAATAAATTTCTAATTTCTTTGAAATCATTTAAGAAAAAGCTAGGAAAATAACAGATACGGAATCTGCCACCTGGGCGACTGCCGTAAATGCAAATCAGTAGTGACTGATTGATTGATTGATTGACTGTAGTGATTGGTTGATTATAGTGATTTACTGATTGTAGTGATTGATTGAATGTAGTGATTGATTGATTATAGTGAATTATTGATTGATTGATTGATTAATTGATTGATTGATTGATTGATTGATTGATTGATTGATTGATTGATTGATTGTAGACCGAGCTCGATAGCTGCATTCGCTTAAGTGCGGCCAGTATCCAGTCTTCGGGAGATAGTGGGTTCGAACCCCACTGTCGGCAACTCTGAAAATGGTTTTCCTTAGTTCCCCATTTTCACAACAAGAAAATGCTGGAGCTGTACCTTAATTAAGGCCACGGACGCTTCCTTACCACTCCTAGCACTTTCTTGTCCCATCGTCGCTATAAGACCTATCTGTGTCGGTGCGACGTAAAGCAACTTGCAAAATAAAAAGATTGATTGTAGTGATTAATTGATTGATTATTGTAACGGCTTCGGGGTTTTGAGTCTAGCGTAAACTTACTTATTGAATTTATTATTATATACAACTGACCACGATGCATTCACAACGACAGCTATCCTCCAACTGAGCGCGCGAGTCAACACAGCGCTATCTTATAACAGAGTAAGCGTGTGACGTCATATATTTAGCACAAATTTTGCCTTAGTCTGAAGCGCTATTTCATGAAAACTGCGGATTTACAATTGTTTTTGCAACAGGCAGCCTCCCCTTTCATCTGTCAACTGAGACATTAAACATAATCGTAAGTTAGGTACACTCGGTGTTGTATGCGTTCTAGCCCAAACACTAAAAGCGTCTTAAAAGTTTTGGTTTCCATGAATCTGTTGCCGAGGAAGGTAAGTCTACATTAATATCAGGTAGAAGATACCAAAGTGACGGGTCAAGGGGCCCATCCCTCCCAAAAAAAGGAGTTTGGAAATCGTGAGAGTCTTCTGGGTCAGCACTGAAGAACTAAAGCCCTCAGGGGTGTCTATTCTCATTTCTCATTATGAGACATCATCTATAGCCTACTCACCTGGCCTCATGTCTGAATCATACTTACATTTTGTAGAAATTATTTCTCAATTTATTCTTATAACCTCTAAAAGCTTTTGTGTAATTTTTAATTTCACTAATTGTTTTTAGACTTGTATATCTAATTCCAAAAATAGTTTGTACTGTTGAAAACAGTTCCTAGCAGACAAACTAGGATTCCCCATACTACGAAAAACGTAAAATTAAGCAATTTTTCTCAATTGCGCCGAAGGTTGAAGGGGTAAAGGGCCCCGAAATTTATAAAATTGTGCGTCTTTTGAACTAAAAAACAAATTTCGAAAATCACATCCGGGCTAAATGCAGTTTCGAAAAAAAGCCTAAAATCGCGTGTTTCCTTACTCGTTTTCTTTTTGATTCAAATCGTAGCTAAATTAACTTATTTACATAGTTCTTTCTATAATGTGTTCCTTGGATTAATTCCCTCAGCCGGTTTTGAATTTTTTGAAAAATGTCCACACCAAATGTAGTTATAAGGACTTAAATGAAACTGCATTGACTCACCTTAGCGCTTGTAGTGGTGCTTAAGTGAAACAGTGAACTGACTCATATTAGCGCTCGTAGTGGTGCTTAAGTGAAACAATGAATTGACTCATATTAGCGCTCGTAGTGGTGCTTAAGTGAAACAATGAATTGACTCATATTAGCGCTCGTAGTGGTGCTTAAGTGAAACAGTGAATTGACTCATATTAGTGCTCGTAGTGGTGCTTAAGTGAAACAATGAATTGACTCATATTAGCGCTCGTAGTGGTGCTTAAGTGAAACAGTGAATTGACTCATATTAGTGCTCGTAGTGGTACTTAAGTGAAACAATGAATTGACTCATATTAGCGCTCGTAGTGGTGCTTAAGTGAAACAATGAATTGACTCATATTAGCGCTCGTAGTGGTGCTTAAGTGAAACAATGAATTGACTCATATTAGCGCTCGTAGTGGTGCTTAAGTGAAACAATGAATTGACTCACCATAAGCACTCGAAGTGGAAAAAAAGGTAATCTAATCGACCGGATAATGATGATGAAGAAAAAGGATTGCAATTTTTAGGAATAAATAAATAATACAGGCTTCTTGTTCAATCTTCCTTGGAATCCTTCTATACATACTACCCTCTTTCTAAAAATTTATCTATCCATAGTTTCTTCTTCTCTTATATTATTTCTTTCTAAATCTTTCTTTACTTCTTAAATCCAGCTGGTTGTTGCCTTTTTTTTAAATCCCAAAGGTACATGAAAATCCTTTTTGTTAATCTGGAATCATCCATTCTGTAAATATGTCCGAAAAATTGCAATCTCCGTTTTCTAATGGTTTCTGTTATGTTTTCTTTGTTCCTGTATAGTTCACCATTAGGTCTTCATGTCCATACTTCTGTTGTTTTCACAGGGCCTAAGATTTTTCTTTATTATATTTTATAAAATTCGTAGGTCATATCCCTAGGATGTTTTGAATATTACCATGCCCCAAGTCTCACACAGAAACCAAAGATTAGGTTCTGTTGAGGATTGTAGGCTGTAGCCCTCCGACCGATTAGGTCTTGGGTGCTATCTCCTTCACAGAGTGATGTTGGACTGAATGATGATATGTGGAAGGGGAGTCCTGTTTCACGAGTCTTAGCTGGTCAGAATATTGAGTTGCTTCCTGAAGGACTAGAAATGCGGATTTTAAAAGTATTTCGACTGATTTTCAATTTAAAGAAGTCGATATTCACTGTATTATTCATCTTCGGGAGGAAGAATTTAACATGAAATGACATTATTATATATGCATTCATCAATTTTTCCTATTTCTGGATCCTGACGAAAATCCACAACCTGTTTCCAGTCATTCTACCGGATCAGGAATAGGGTGAAGGACGTCCCCATCTAGCGGCGAGGATAGGAATTGTGCCGGTTGCCGAAGGTTGTCGCACTCCTCTGGGACAATGTATAATGATTGACAGATGGAATGATATTGGAGAGTGTTGCTGGAATGAAAGATGACAGGGAAAATCGGAGTGCTCGGAGAAAAACCTGTCTCGCCTCCGCTTTTTCCAGCACAAATCTCACATAGAATGCCCGGGATTTGAACGACGGAACTCAGCGGTGAGCGGCCGGCGCGCTGTCACCTGAGCCACGGTGGCTCTATTTGGATCCTAATATAAAATGAAATTTGTGTAATTGAGCATTTAACATTTTCAGAAAGATTGTGAATACGGTACTCTGTGTCTCTGACAGCCTGTAGTTGTTGCAGGAATATTTTAAATAAGTACACATATTTAATTTATGCTTGTTATAATTCGGTCTTATCAGAGTACAGTATCCATGTTTTTTAGTTAGAAATACAATCCCTAGTCATGCTCCTATATTTGTCGACAGGAGAGTCGACTTTACTGTACCTAGCTTAATGATGTTGGTGACATAATCCGTATATGTTGTAGTTGCAGAAGCTCGTCCTACATGTACCCTGCAGGTACCAGCCGGGAGGGTAGGGCAGGGCGACTGTGAAAGGTGCTCTACTACTAGTATAAAACAGCCGTCAGTTCTCAGATCGTCAGTGTTACAATCATACATCCATCGCAATGAAGGGTCTTGTAAGTAGTCTACAGCTTCTAGTTTCTTCTCTGGCATTCTAACTTAGCATGTAGGATTGTTTCCTTGTATTCCCTGCATATAAAAATCAGATGACATTACGTCTAAACCACTGAGCGCAATTTCATTCAATTTTACAATTTCTCAGAGACACATTGCAGAGTACGGTTTAATTCAAAATATTGTTGTTTTTCGGTCATCAGATGGTGTTGGTGATTATTGTTTAAAGGCCGGGCTGAGTGGCTCAGACGGTTGAGGCGCTGGCCTTCTGACCTCAACTTGGCAGGTTCGATCCTGGCTCAGTCCGGTGGTATTTGAAGGTGCTCAAATACCGTCAGCCTCTTGTCGGTAGATTTACTGGCACGTAAAAAGAACTCCTGCGGGACAAAATTCCGGCACCTCGGCGTCTGCGAAATCCGTAAAAGAGTAGTTAGTGGGACGTAAAACAAATAACAATATTGTTATTGTTTAAAGAGGAAGTACAACTAGGCAACCATCCTCTATATAACACTAATCAGAGGGAAAACATGCAAGGGACACGACACTTCGGAAAATAAAGGTATCGGCCAAAGGAAGACAAGGGCCACGAATGGCATGAAAATGAAAGACTCCCTAGGCCTCCATACGTAATACTGTCGGTGTCTGAAAAGTACAAGAGTTGACCAAGGGAGGTCGGATAGGATAGATGAAAGTGAGGAGCCTGACACAAGTAAGTGGAAGGAATGCCAGGACTCAGCTGAGGGCCCCGTGATCGCTAACCCACGCTCCAAAGTTCAGAGCCCCTGAGGCCCCTTTTAGTCGCCTCTTACGACAGACAGGGGATACCGTGGGTGTTATTAGGTGATTTTGGTCATCAGTCCATGGATTAGTTTGATGCAGCTTTCCATGCCACCCTATCCTGTACTAGCCTGTTCATTCCTATATTACTAGTACATCCTACATCTACTCTTATCTGTTTGTTTTATTCATATCTTGGTCTACACGTACCGTTCTTACCGCCTAGACTTTCCTTAGAAACCAACCGAAAAAATCCTGTTTGTTTTAAGATGTGCCGTACTATTCTACCTCTTCTTCTGGTCAAATATCGCCAGATCATTCTCTTCTCACCAATTCGATGCGGTATCTCTTCTTTCGTGACTCGATCTACCCACATCACCTTCAGAATTCCTCTGTAACACCACATTTCAAAAGCTTATATTGTCTTTCTTTCTTTCTTTCTTTCTTTCTTTTCATCCTCCATGTTTCACTTCCTTACAACGTAATGCTCCAGACGAAAGTCTTCAGAAACGTCTTTCTAGTACCTATATTCCTCTTCCTGCATTCTATATTCTCTTTACTTTTATCACCATTAGTTGTTCTACTGTCGGGCTCCATGGCTAAATGGTTAGCGTGCTGGCCTTTGGTCACAGGGGTCCCGGGTTCGATTCCCGGCTGGGTCGGGAATTTTAACCATCATTGGTTAATTTCCGTGGCACGGAGGCTGGGTGTATGTGTTATCTTCATCATCATTTCATCCTCATCAAGACGTGCAGGTCGCCTACGGGTGTCAAATCATAAAAGCCCTGCATCTGGCGAGCCGAACCCGTCTTGGGATCTCCCGGCACTAAAAGCCATACACCGTTTCCGTTTTAGTTATTCTATCCAAGCAGCAATATTTATCTACTTCGTTTAGGACTTTATTCCCCACTCTAATATTTCCTGCATCAGGTGACTTCGTACGACTGCACTCTATTACTTTTGTCTTGGATTTATTTAATAATAATAATTTTATATTCCAATAAATACCACTGCTATGGTTTTTGAAGACTTTACCGACAGCACAGAACTAAGCCGCGATCAAACCCGTCAACATCGGCTCCACGGTCTGAGCCATTCAACCTGGGAACCTGGAATAATAATAATAATAATAATAATAATAATAATAATAATAATAATAATAATAATAATAATAATAATAATAATAATAATACATCTGTTTACTCTCCAGGGTTGGTTTTTCTCTCGGACTTAGTCAGGGATCCCCCCTCTACCGCCACAACGGCAGTGTCCTGGAACATGAGACTTAGAGGTTGGATATCGAACTGGGGAGGAGGACCAGTACCTCGCACAGGCGCTGAACAGCGGCCTTGTGGGGGATGGGAAGATTGGAAGGGGTAGACAAGGAGGAGGAAAGGAAGCGACCGTGGCCTTAAGTTAGGTACCATCCCGGCATTTGCCGGGAGGAGAGTTGGGAAACCACGGAAAATTACTTCGAGGATGTCTGAGGTGGGAATCGAACCCACCTCTACTAAGCTGACCTCCCGAGGCTGAGTGGACCCCGTTCAACCCTCGTACCACTTTTCAAATTTCGTGGCGTAGCCGGGAATTGAACCGGAGCCTCCGGCGTGGCAGATAATCACGTTAACCACTACACCACAGAGGTGGACATTGTTGTTATTATTATTATTATTATTATTATTATTATTATTGTTATTATTATTATTATAGGTACGCTAGACCAGTAATCTAGTCATTCGACACCGAACTCGAATGTCCTGGTGTGAATCCCGGTCACTTCGACTGGGTTTTTCTCTGTGAGAGGAAGGGCATCTGGTCTTAAAACCCCTCGATAAGTCCTAAACCGCATCTGGTAATACCTATAAGTGTTCATGTAGCGGCAAGAGGGACTGCATTTCATTGTACACATATACCTCTTCAATGAAGATATTATAATATATTATAATCTATATATATATATATATATATATATATATATAATAATTATTAAGCCCGCCTGGTGGCCATGATCGCTAAGGCGCTGAAGTCTAAACGGTCTGATACCGAGTTTACCCGGATCCAGTCCCGTTAGTTGAAGCAATTTTCACCATCAGAATGTTGGCCGGCAGGGTAGGGGAGGTGGTGGTATACAATTTCTAATCACTAGATTGTGTGCCAAAAGCCTGGATTAAATTCCAAACCTTTCCGCAGTGCTCATATGGAGTGAGGGCATATGACGCTGTTGATGGTGATTCGTCCGTCGGATGGGGACGTTAAGCCTAGAGCAGACCCCTTGGTGCTATTCGACAGGAGTAGGCTATGTGCCGGCACTGGGTTTCACCCTCTCCCTACTATCATTTATCACGTCATTCATTTCATCTCTCATTCATTCCTCTGATGAGGTTGACGTCAGGAAAGGCATCCGGTCATAAAAAACCCGCCACAACAGATTCATCTCACTTCATACCCGACGTCGTAAGGAAACGGGACAAGGGTTGGACAAACATATTTATAATAATTATATTATTAGCAATAATTATTCGTGTTCTTTTCAGGTTCTTTTGCTGGCAGTCAGCGCCATCTGCTTGGCCGAGGAGAAGGAAAAGGAGAAGGCGACTTCCAAGAATGAGAAGAGGGGTCTCATTGGACTTGGCTATGGAGGAGGATATGGGGGAGACTATGGAGGTCTGGAACTGAGTGGAGGTCATGGATTAGCTCTGGGAGGTCTGGAGCTCGGAGGAGGACATGGCTACATTGGAGGAGGTCAGAGCTACATTGGAGGAGGTGAAGGGCTGTACGGGGGAGGTCACGGACATCTTGTGAAGACTATCACCAAGGAGGTTGCAGTCCCAGTACCCGTACCACAACCTTACCCCGTCATCAAAGAGGTCCCTGTACATGTCAAGGTCCCCGTAGCAGTGCCTGTGGATAGGCCATACCCAGTACACGTACCCAAACCCTACCCAGTCCCCGTAGAGAAGCCAGTGCCATACCCAGTAGAAAAACATGTTCATGTTCCTTACCACGTACCAGTCAAAGTTCCAGTCCCACAGCCATACCCCGTCCATATCCACAAACCCTACCCAGTGCCCGTCCATAAACCAGTACCACTACCGGTACCACAGCCCGTCGTGTACAAGAAACCCGTGCCCGTGCTGGTCAACAGTCACGGATATGGCGGTGGAGACTACGGCGGTCTTAACCCCAGCTACTTCGGCCACTAAACGAACCATCTCCGAACATCTCATACATCATCAGTATTCATTCTTGTTGTCCTTGTAAAAGCTTTGGTGTAACAGGATGTAAATAACAGAATATATTTAAAAATAAAGTATCTATGTTTATAATTAATAGAGTAATTTATTTTAAAACTAGTTGTAGTACCCTTTGTTGATGGGACAGCCATATCTAACTCACCAGCTACTTTCCGCCAATATTCAGGCAGGCTGTAATCCCATTTATCGGAGATGAGTGGCAGCAGAAGAGAAAAATCACATCACAACAATGGTCAATGTAAAGTTATTGTTGATCAGTTTTATGAGCTTTCGATATTTTAGGTCTTCACATTTAGTATTCATCCATCTCACTAAATAATAATAATAATAATAATAATAATAATAATAATAATAATAATAATAATAATAATAATAATAATAATAAAAATAATAATTATTATAATTTTTATTTTATTTATTATCGTTCCGGCCATCTATGGATCACGTTTTACAGTCTTTACGTTATTTTTCACCAGTCCTGACTTCACATTCTGCCAGTACTTCTTCATCCTTGCACTGACTTCTTTCTTCTGTTCTTCTGTGTAGGTTCTCTTCTTCTTCTTCTTCTTCTTCTTCTTCACAAGTTCTTCCCCAGTCTCCTGGAAACCCTTGAACTCCTTCACTTTTTGTCTAAATTTGTTTCTGTTCAGTACGTCCTCTTTTTCTACCCCTTTCACTCCCGACACATATACTATGAGAATACGGGTGCGTAATTGCCATTTCCTAAGTGAATATGGTCTAAATATTACCAAAAATTAATTTTTTCGCATTTACAAACGCCACTAGGGGTTTTTCTTGACCCCTCACAATCGTGAGGGTCAGTAGTAAACCATGACCCTCACAATTGTGAGTATCAGATTCACTAAGGCAATGAGGATGGTTGAGATCGTGCATTTGTCATCATAAAATGTGCTTCGTGAATGAAAAATCAATTTTTGCCATCATATCCTTAATTGAAGTAAATTTTTAATAGTTTGTAACCAGAAATATAACAAATTATAACAACATAAACATTGACTACAGCAAGGTAAGTGTCACTTTAGGATTTGTCTTCATAACGGAATTTCTGCACTGCATTAGTACGTCTACTTCACTGAGTAGAACAAACGGAAACAATTATTGTATTTATTTAAAAAGAGGTAAACATTGCATTTCATGCATTGTGTGTGAGATCTCCATTGCGAGCCATGAAGTGTGCAATATAGTGGCGTCTTCAAATTATCTACAACTGGATAATTACAACTGGATAATTTTCAAAACCATCAAGTCGTTTGTCTTTTTCGGGTATACCTGCAGGTATGTCTTGTGGGGGAGAAAGTTTCCCATTCTGCTCACTGAAATCGTCATACCATTTTCTCTTGGGTCCACCTATAATACACTCTCCAATGGCCAACCGGAACATTAGTAGGTCCATCATCTCTTCTGGTACCTTCCCATTCAAGTAGCAATCCGTAAATTTGACTCAACGAAACTGGATTTCCTCCTTCTATATAAATAAATTCAGGACCAGGTTTACATTTTAATGTCTTCTTGGACCGTGAGACACTTGGCGAAGGAGCTGGGTTCACTGGCATTTCTATTTCAGATTCTGAACTAGAACAATCTGCACAAGGTTCTGGTTGCCATGCTAACTGGTCATCACTGTCATCAAATTTCTCAATATCTGACATGTCTAATTAATCTTGAATAGGCCCTGGGTCATCTAGGAGGTTTTCTAGTGCCCGTAGTTTATCTGAAAAACTACAGAGACCTTGAAGTACATTTTTCTTAAAATTAGGGGCAGATAGTACAGACTGTAATGTAAATTAAAACAGTTACAACTACGTGAAAATATACTGCCAACAAGTAAAAATATGGTTCGAGTCTGTAGTTAGAAATAGGAACAACAGACAGGTAGCTAGAGCTACTTTAATAGCAATAAATGCATGTCTGACGAACTTAACCTCAAAGCCGAGTGGTACACGTACACTCCCAACACTCACAAACGTGAGTGCATAATTCATAGATGAACTGAATATCCAAAATACTTTTAGATTGGAAATAAACGTATATAATTTAATTCTAGAGAGTATTAAGTTAAAAATTTATAACAATATAATAATTAAAAGTAAAAATTGACTAAAATAGAAACATAATTAACTCTTTGTGCCATCTTGTCACAGAGCAAGCAATGAGACTCCTTGTTTTCAACTTTGATTCTGAGGTATACCGCCAGACTGCAGTTGTTTCACATAAACCACAACTCTCACTTTCATGTGAGAGCGGAGTGAATGAAGTCAACAAAAAAATTCGTATCTAGGCAATGTTAAATCTACACTCACAATTGTGAGTGCAGGGAGCGAAAGGGCTACTCCTATCCTGGCCAGGTCGGTCCTTACTTCCCGAAACCATTTTGGTTCCGTCTTCCTTAGGCTGAAGAAGCTGAAAATCCTTTTTGTCAGTCGGTTGGTGTCCATTCTCTGTAGATGTCAATAAAATTGAAGCCTTCGCTTTTTCATCATCAATAATAATAATAATAATAATAATAATAATAATAATAATAATAATAATAATAATAATAATAATAATAATAATAATAATAATAATAATAATAATCGTATGGCCTCAGCTACCGTGTACAGACATTTCAATTTGGCGCCATCTGGCTGTCTGCTCGTCAATTTCGACGTTCCGTTTTACTCTAGGCCCACTAGATGGCAGACCGAGTAAACTGAAACTCTCTTGGGTGTCTGTGGCTGAGATTTAATAAACTTTGTCGGGTAAACACCAAATGTGTCACTAGAGATCTTTTACATGCCGACATCGTACGACATGGAGTGTCGAATGGACTTTCTTTCGCCCTTCAGAAATCCGACTACCTCTGCCGGGTTCGAACCCGCTATCTTGGGATCCGGAGGCCGACACTCTACCACTGATCCACAGAGGCAGCTCACTGATATCAGGGCATCTAATGTAAAGGGAGCACTTTCTTCTTTTATGATCCCCTCTTTTCTTATTCTTCAAGCGATCGTTCTTTTACAGTTTTTCTCATTTTTTAAATAATAATCTACACATATTTCCTTGTCGATATGGACTGATGACTACGCGGCTTTACATCTTAAGACGACCATGACAAAAACCATCACAAGTTAACAATATTTCCATGCTAGAAATGCTCGATGTTGATACGGACTAAGTAACAAAAAATAGTAAATTCATGAATTATATTATCATACTTTGTATGGAAAAACTGTATAAGACTTAAATAATGGGGACTTATGTAATACCTTTTGACATGACCAATAAATTATGTATTTAAAATATTAAATTTTAGGCTCCTTCCCCTAAACTACAATGTGAAAACTACAATCGTGAATAGAATTATTTATAGCCTAGATTGTAGTACCTTATTCCCAGAATTAGCATACCGATTTTCATTAAATTCTGTTCGCCCATTTTCTCGTGGTTCGGTGTTGATTTAGACTTGATAACAAAAATCGAAATTCATGAAAACATCTGTTATCATAGCTGGTACGGTACAAGTGTATAAGACATAAATGGTCGTAAATATTAATTCTCTATAATTTTAGTGAAGTGATATTTATCGATAGGACCACTAATACCATAAATATTTGAGAATTAAATTATAGGCCTTCCCTTAAACTACCATTTCACTCAACGTGAATAAAATTATTTATAGCCTAGATTGTAGTGCCTAATTCCCTAACTTTACATCCCGATTTTCATTAAATTCTCTTCAGCCATTTTCTCGTTATGCGCGGACAGACAGACAGACAGACAGACAGACAGACAGACAGACAGACAGACAGACAGACAGACAGACAGACAGACAGACAGACAGACAGACAGACAGACAGACAGACAGACAGACAGACAGACAGACAGACAGACAGACAGACATTTCGAAAGAGCATTTCCGTGTTGCTATGGACACGGCCGATAGAGAAATACCATTCTTTTTAAATTCTGAGCAATGTACAGACAAAACTCTCTATATGTAGATGTGAGCAACATTTGAGAAATATTATTTTCCATTTATTTATTTACTTATTGATTTATTTAGTACATTTTACACGTTTGTAACACAGACTAATTCAAATTACAGTAGATGGGCTAGTTTTGTTTTAACAAAATGGTTTCCTGAAACTCAATATAATTCGACACATTTGAAGCCGTTTCTTTTCAGTTTTGAATCGTAGGTTCTTAGTCTGCCGAAAATAATTTATGAATAAATAAATTTAGAAACAGCCCAAAAATGAAAACATATAATAACACTAGTTAACAAATTTGAACTCTTTTTTGCATCTGGTTTGTAAATGGGTGGATGTACCTAATTTTGGGGTGCTGAAAACACTGGTAAAATCAGTTTATCTCTATGACGTCACATTTCCTAGATATACATTAGAATCAAAAACGGCAATAGCGAAAATTGACACAATTAAGTCAAACAAAAATACACATTCAGAACGTTTGAAATCAATACTGTTTTGTATGTATATATGGGCATGATGCCAATAAAAGGTCCAAATTAGTTCTGAAGATATTTTCACCTTTAATCGTCTTTGGTTTTTGAAAAATGCGATGACGGAGCTCTTCTTTTGTTTGCAGTTTCATCACTCTCCCTAGCAAGGTCCCAGCAGTAGTCACCCATCATCGAAGGGTGCCAATGGCCTTGGTAACGGTGTTCCATGGTAAGAATGTCTTGGTGAAAGCGTTCACCATGCTCATCGCTTACGGGTCCCAAATTTTCCGGGAAGAAATCAAGGTGAGAATGTAAAAAGTGAATTTTAAGCGACATTCTACACCCCATGTTCTTATAGTTGTCCAACAGATCATTCACAATGGTAACATAGTTTTTGTCTTTCCTGTTACCCAAAAAGCCCTTCACAATTGCTTTAAAAGAAGACCAAGCAGCTAATTGGATATCTGTGAAATCAAAGGTTGGGTCTTTCAGCAATTTTCTTATTTGTGGTCCAACAAATATACCCTCTTTCAGCTTTGCCTCACTTAATTTGGGAAACTTTTCTTTTAAGTGATTGAAGGCCCTCACCTTCTTTATCCATAGCTTTTACAAAGTTCTTGATAAGACCCAACTTGATATGAAGGGGAGACAAAATGATTTTATCGGGCTCAACCAATGGGGTATTGTTCACATTCACGTTTCCTGGAACATATGACTTCCTTATAGGCCATTCCTTGACTATATAGTGGTTCTTGGTGTCACGGCTGTCCTAAAGGCACAAAAAGCAGCAGTATTTCGTGAATCCAGCCTGTAAACCTGTAAGGAGTGCAATAACTTTTAAATCACAGCAAAGCTGACATTCATGATCCTTATATTTGATTGCCTCTAGCAGCAAAGCCATGGCTTCATAAGTTTCTTTCATGTCTACTGCGTAAGCCAAAGGTACCGATGGAAATGTATTGCCATTATGCAGTAGTACTGCTTTCAAGCTGGTTTTACTGGAGTCAATAAATAGTCGCCACTCCTGTGGATTATGTTGTACACCTAGCTGCATCATCAGACCATTGACATCTCTACATACACACATTGAATTCTGCATATCGAAATATTGAGCGAAGGAAGCACCTCTTGATCTGAAACAGGAAATTTTTGTCCCTGGAGCTAGAAGGTTCCGTTGCTGCAGTCTCGACCCCAAGAGTTCAGCTTGCTGTTTCGAAAGTTTTAGATCACGAACCAAATCGTTCAATTCCTCTTGATTAAAGAGCTGAGGTGAAGTGTCGTGATATTGAGGGCAGTACTCTTCTATATGTTCAGTACTTTCTGATTCACTTGACATGGTGTCTGGTTTCGTGGCTTTCAAGTTACAGACAGGAACAGGCAACCCCTCATCATGGGGCATAGGCAAATGCACTGAAGATACATTTGGATACTTTATTTTATGTCTAGTTTTGCTTGAATGTCCCGAAATATTTGTAAGACAGACGTAACAGTCTGACTAATGGTCTTTAGGCTCACACCACACCATCGGAACAGCGAATGGCATGGCTCGGCGTTTTCCTTTCAACCACTCGGTTAAAGTTGTAGTACAGGTTATGCAGACAATATGAGGTGCAAAATTTTTATCGTGATCACCAACAGGACAATCAAAATACAGTTTATATGCCTTCTTAACCAAATCAGTGATTGGTTTCCTTTGGACTTTTGGAGTGAATTTCCCACACACATAACAAAAGTTGTCGGGGTGGTTTAGACAGCAACGAGATTTACTAGATGCCATTTTTCTTAGTGTAAATTTTAAACACAAAACGTTTGCACTATCTTTCACAGGAAACACTCACTGAGGATCTCTTTCACACCACTGGATTATCACACCAACCATTTACTGACGATTTGTAGATCTTCTAGCTCTCCTCTGCAAATCAATAAGAAACAATTAGACATCAAAACAGAAGAACAGCAAAAAGCGAAATACTGAATACAAAAATTAAAAACCTTTAAAAACTCAAAAATGGTACGTGCTAGAACATTTTGAAAGGTATATTCGGATTATACACACCAAAATACATACTAGTTGATGTATCACATTCCAGATGCAAAATGGCTGTTGATTAGTGTAATATAATTATACGTCAATTTCTTAAAATTACAAATAGAATGTGATGCTTCGTTTTTGAAAATGCATCATCAGATTCTATCAAATCACACTTGAAAATATTCATAAATATATAAATATTCGTGTTTTAAGTACTGCATGTTTAAATTCTTCAAGTCTCTTTTCTAGGACAATGCAGTGACCGTGCACTAGAGGAAGCATGTGCTTCCACTTGTATAAATGCCTGCTTTTGGCCTTTATGTCTCAACAGCGCACTTGCCGCCAGAGTTTTGGAAAGGTGTAGCAATCCAACTGATGAGCCCACTGCTACACTGGGGCGAAACGCTGGTAATTTCACGATTGAAAGGTCTAAAGAGCTTAAATGTTTTTTTTGCAATAATCACTAGGTTCGTACTTAAGGAATAAAGTACGACAAGGAGCCAAAAAAGTATTAAACAAGTGGAAAAAGGTGCTGACATTGAGGAAATGTGCAACTAAAACACAGTTAGGAGTGTTCATTTTATCTTTTCTTTGCAAGGCAGACAAATTTGGGCATTTTTATAGCGAGAAAGAAATAAGGTGCAGCACCCAAAATTCCCAGCTGTATTCATCACTCCCTTTTGCATCAGTAGGATACTCAAATAACCTCTCCCTTCCCTTCGTAAGACCAAATGCTGGCTGCACATCTATTTATAGTGTAATCGATTGTTCAACACTGTGTTTCAAGTCAACCGTAAAAGGATGGCTTTGATATGGAAGGCGAGGTTAGTGGTAGTACGAGGTTTACTGCAATGGTTTTACGCCAATTATATTGACTATAAACCTTAATCTTTGGCAACGTCCCTAAAAAAAATGAGCTGTCTTCGGCTTGTTCATGACTTTAGATCTTCATATTTGGATTGTGTTGTGACTTTGTGCCTGACGGTTTATGCAGTCTGGCTCATTTAACTGTTCTCTGCTTTTCGTGAACATTGTGAGACAGTGCCAAACATTGCGTGTGCTGTGCTGATGTTCGGAAGATTACGCATTACTTCTTTTAAGTGACTTACATTCCACTTCGTCTGAATTTTACAGTGCCTACCCCCGTCATTTTTATATCGCCTCTTTAACTGATATTGTGTGGACTTGACCGTTAACTTCTTTCTTACTTATGCATTGTTTTTCGAGTTATAATCGGCTGATGATGACCCAGACTGGGGTCGAAACCGGTACCATTTCCACTTTTAATTAAATAAGGAATGTAATCTCTATATCTCTTATTTACATGTACTGAATAGGTTGAACTACCATATTTATTATTTCAATTTAATTGTGTTTCATGTCGCTCCCGAGACATCTTTATCAATAGTACACCCGAACAAATGTGAGCTTCACCTCATGGCAGTACAAGTTGACAGAATGATAATTACTCCTGCAGGACAAAATTTCCGCACCTCGGCGTCTCTCAAAACGGTAACAATAGATCATTTATTTACCGAATGTGTAATCAGAGATCATATACATGCCGTCCAGCTCCATGGTTAAAAGATTAGCGTGCTGGCCTCTGGTCACAAGGTTCCCGGGTTCGATTCCCGGCAGGGTCGGAAATTTTAACCACCATTGGTTAATTTCTCTGGCACGTCTTCATCATGACGCGCAAGTCGCCTGCGGGAGTCAAGTCGTGAGAGGTCGCACCTGGCGAGCCGAACATGTCCTCGCACACTCCCAGCACTAAAAGCCATACGCCATTTCGTTTTTCATATACATGCCGATATTGTACGACAATTTTAATTAGCAAGTGCTCATCAAGATAAAAAATTCTTGTATATGGAACATACTGAATATTTTAATTGTGTACATATGTGTGTTTCTGTGACCATATTTGTGGTCATAGCTTTTAAAAATTCAGTTCTGTTTGGCGTTTGTATTAAGATATTCAATTTTAATGACAGTGTGTCCTTCTTCTAAACTCTCTTGCTATGAATAGCTCAAGATGGCCGTTTACATTGGCCGAAACTAGTCCTAATATAGAAATGTACTGTATTGATTATATGGTCAAAAAAAACTTTAACCAAGACAATAAGTTCTTGTTATTAGATTTTCTATATTCATTGATGCATTTAAGTTCCAATGGCAGTTAGTTACAACCGAATAAGTCTCTGGTCATACTTGTAATTAACACGAAATGAATATATTTCTATTAAGGAAAATTCCATTTCGTTCACCAAGTTGTTTCCAAGGAGTCCCTCGCTTGTCATACGAGAGTGGGACTAAATTACTCCCATAGGTCCGAGGCATGCTCGGTAAATTCATGAAGCAGGGTGCTATCCTACTTACACATAGTCCAAGTGAGGATCTCTCCTCTAACGGGTTAGGGGCAACCGGTGGATTGTATAGCCCTAGCCGCTTGAGCACAAGGAGGGCCATGACTCAGAATATGTCCGAGATGCCCACTCCCATTCCGTAGCAACTGGTATCCCGACTCTCAGGACCATTTACTAGGCCACTCAGCTGTTGCCCTTGGTTCACGAACTAGGCTGTGACTACAGTAACCCAAACCATGAACCCCGGGAGCGAAAGATGGGTGGACTCAGGATATCTTATTCATAAGTTAGAAGTAACAGACATGAAAGTAGCGAGAATAATTGCAAGCACAAACATGTGGGAACAATGACAAGAAGGTACTCGGAGTGAGGAGATAAAGGCTAAGTTAGGAATGAACTCGATGGATGAAGCTATACGCATTAACCGTCTTCGGTGGTGGGGTCATAGAGGCGAATGGTGGAGGATAGGTTACCTAGGAGAATAATGGACTCTGTTATGGAGGATAAGAGAAATAGAGGGAGACCAAGACGACGGTGGTTAGACTCAGCTTCTAACGATTTGAAGATAAGAGGTATGGAACTAAATGAGGCCACAACACTAGTTGCAAATCGAGGATTGTGGCGACGTTTAGTAAATTCTCAGAAGCTTGCAGACTGAACGCTGAAAGGCATAACAGTCTATAATGAAGAAGGAGAAGAAGAAGAAGAAGAAGAAGAAGAAGAAGAAATGACCAAAACTACAATATAAATACCGCAATTAATTAATTCACCCATTCTTTTCTTCAATGATTCAGTGCGGTTCTATGGATGAGTGATCAGCGTCCTAGCTTTCGGTCCTCGGGGCCGCGAGTTCGATTTCTGGACGATTCTAGGGATTTTAATCTTAAATAGTCAATTCTCTTGGCTCAGAGACCGAGTGCTTGTGTTGTCCCCAACATTGCTGCCACTCGTATACCACACTCAATACTGTCCTACATCACAATAAAAGACACTTTCACCACCCACCGTCATCGGAAGACATGTCTCAAAAGATCTGCTGCGAGATAACAATAGCCTCACGGAATTAAAGTCCGGCTCCATGGCTAAATGGTTAGCGTGCTGGCCTTTGGTCACAGGCGTCCCGGGTTCGATTTCCGGCGGGGTCGGGAATTTTAACCATAATTGGTTCATTTCGCTGACACAGGGGCTGGGTGTATGTGTCATCCTCATCATCATTTCATCCTCACCACGACGCGCAGGTCGCCTACGGGAGTCAAATCAAAAGACCTCCATCTGGCGAGCCGAACTTGTCCTCGGACATTCCCCGCACTAAAAGCCATACGCCATTTCATTTTTACGGAATTAAATATTAATATATGTCAGCAACTGCACAGGACTATCTAAGAGACTTGGATAATCTAGTTAGCGGCTAATTTATCTCATTATGCACTGCAACAGTCTGATAACTCTGCATCTCTTTCTTTGCTGCATTCCGTGCTGGAGTTTCCGTATATTAGAAATTCCTTGTGCTCATCACGAACTGTCACTTTTCCTCATAACTTAGCGTAACAGAGGCAGACTTCGCCGATAACACGGGAGATCTGAACTAATTATACTGCCGAGCATTAGAAGCGACGGAGCGTATGGCTAGAATATCGGAGGGAGATTCTGATAAGATGAACAAAGACGGATATGTGCATTCAGCACTTGTCTTTCCTATAAATAGTGTGTTCACTACTTGTTAGAGCACAGTAGCACAGTGTTGCGGTTACATTCGTTCTAGCAGCAGCGACATGAAGCTTCTGGTAAGTAACTATTGACATGAATATGCCATATGGATGGACCACCTGGGGGTGGGGACGGTAGAATAACACCCACGGTATCCGCTGCCCGTCGTAATAAGCGACTAAAAGGAGCCCGAGGGGCTCTTAACTTGGGCGACCACGGGGCTCTTAGCTTACTTGTGTCAAGCTCGTCACTTTAATCTATCCTATCCGACCTCTCTTGGTCAAGTCTTGTTCTTTTCCGACCCCAACGTTATTAGGTTTGCGAATCCTAGGGAATCTTTAATTTCCACGCCCTTCGCGGGTCTTGTTCTTCTTTGGTCGATGCCTTCATTTCTCGAAGTGTCTAATCCCTTCCATTTTTCCCTGTGATTAATGTTATAAAGATGATAGTTGCCTACTTGTACTCCTTTTTTAAACAACAATCACCACCACTGAAAATTTGTGTAGCGTAACGCGACAAAACGTATGACGGAGTTATAATTATAGCAACCGTGTAGCCCGTGATGTAAGGTATGAATGGATGGTCAGGCAATGTTACCTAGCAACCATGCAGGCCATGCCTTGTGGCTGGTTGCCATCTGAAATCAGCCGTTGATAGATGGCCATGACTGGGAGACATATTTATAACAATTTGATTTATGAAAAGGGAAAGTGGTTTCTTTCTTTTGATATTTTATGAAGTGATATTACTTCTGGACCGTGCTGGAAATGAGAATATCAACCTGGGTTAGCATATCAACATACTGAAGGCAAAAATTGTGCTAGATGATAGAGCCCATAATCTGAAGGAATCCAGTGCCTTCAGGCAAATGGAAATAGTTTCAGATGTGTTGTATCTTTGTGCTATTATTACTAGCGACAACAGCTGTAAGTTGGAGAACATGAGAAGGATCGGCATGAAAAAGGCAAAATAGCTCAATTAACCCACATATAGGAGGATCGGTCCATTTGAATGAAAGTGAAGATGAGATTGGTCCAGACTTAAGGTCTGTCTTCCTCTGTGGTGTTTAAATGTGGACATTAAAACCTGCAGATTTAAGAAAGATCAGTTCATTTAAGATGTGGTGCTGGAGAAGAATGCTTCACTTCCCTTAGGCAGAATTTCGACGAATAACCCCACCTTCAATGAGCTGGGCATTAATATTAGGTTATCGGCAGTTTGTAAATGAAAAATTCTCCCATTCTTTAGTCACGTTATGTGGCATTGAGAAGGGAATCTTGTAAAACTCATAATCCTAGGAAATATTCCTGAAAGAGAGAACGTATACGAGCTCCTACATGTTGGGCAGACTGCATAAATCATGCAATCAGAATATCCCTCAACAAGCGACCCATTTGGGAAAAGACTATGAAGGATGGAAACTCATACAGATAACTGTCCTCAGAGATCAGAATCCTCAGGATTGTGAGAACGATGAGAAGCGAAGATAATTACAGGTTTATATGGCGAATATTCTAATACCATTCCTGCACAAAGAATATTACTGAATATTTAAGCTCTGTAAGAGAATTTCGTGTTGAGGGATAGCTGAAATTATGCTGAAATTTGACGAATGTACTTAAAAGAATCCAAAAGTAATATTTTTAATTTACACGAAGACGTGAAGGAATCATCATCATCATCATCATCATCATCATCATCATCATCATCATCATCATCATCATCATCATCATCATCATCATCATCATCAGTGTCTAAAGTCAATGCCTTATCTAAGCAACAATTCTTGTCTGTTCTCAGCTTCTCGTTTCATTTCATAATAAGAACCATAATGAAGACTCTGTGCCAACTCTTGAATTTTTTTTCCTCGGTCGTCCTCGGTCTTTTTCCCCGTGATTTTCCGTTCCAGCAGATTGGTGTATTATGTCGCAAGATGTGGCCAGTGAATTAGCTCTTCTTCTCTGTATCGTTAGCATCCGTTCTCTCTTCCCTTGAATTCTTGCAGAACGTTTTCTTTTGTTCTCTTTTCAATCCATTGAATCCTTAGCATTCGTCCCCAGACCCACATCGTAAACACTTGCAGTCGTTTCGAATCCTGATCTCTGACTGTCAAAGATTCACAGCCATATAATAGCACACTCCATACAAAAGAAATCACATATTTCTTCCTAATTCCAAAATATAAATTTGCACTGAGTATTACTAAACGTCTGTTTGTCAAGCGCTTTTCGCCTTTTGATCTCTTTGTTCCACCTGTTGTCATTGCTGATCAGAATTCCTAGATAAGGGAAACTAGCGACTTGTTCCACTATCTTGTCAGTAAGCTAGATGTTGGTGTGAATTCCTTCAGCATGTTTACTTACAACTAATATCTTGATTTTAACATTAATATTTAAGCGTGGTGGCGACAATACATTCAGCACCTTGGACAACTCTTTCTCGGAGTCTGCCACAATTGCTATATCATCTGCAAATCGAATGCATTGCATATTGAAGAAAGTGTCTGCTTTTAAATTCAACTGTGTGTTTAAGCTTGTGATTTAGTTGCGCAGATTCTTAACAATAAACCGGGCTAAGTGGCTTAGGCGATTGAGGCGCTGGCCTTCTGGCTTAGTCCGGTTGTATTTGAACGTGATGAAATACGTCAGCCTCGCGTTGGAAGATTTGCTGGCACGTAAATTATCTTATCGGGACAAAATTTCGGCACCTCAGTTTTCTACGAAAAGCGTCAAAAGAAGATATTTGGACGTAAGACAATACCATTATTATTATTATCTTCACCATTACAGTACGTTTCTTGTCTACACTATCATTGAGGTCTCCAACACAAATGATTGAAGTGTGTGGTTATTTATCCTTCTTTTGTAATGCTCATGATGGAACCTTGTGATCTAATGGATTGGTCATAATTAAACAGCTATGATCTATTGATAACGACATGAAAACTCATTAGAAGAAATTATTTCAATTCAAGTAATTGCACGATAATGAAAGAACAAGTATAACAAATACAGCAATAAGAAGGTTTTGAGTTATTGGGCGCGTGCACTGTTTCGACCACAACGTGCCATTGGGCTTGGCAGTAGGCCTTAATAGAAGATGAAAATATATAAAAAATAAGAAGCGAAATGCACTTGACAATTAAAAAGTACCTATGAGTAGTGTAACGTAATAATTACAAACAAATGCTAAGAAACTCATACTAAAACGAATAAAATAATTGGGATGTTCTCTTACACATATCGTAACTTAATTTCAACACGGTAAATTTGTAATTCAATAAAAATATTCAAAATACAACTTGGAATTTTTCATTACTTCTAATAATTAAATAATTACAACGCAATTGCATAGCAATTTAGGGGTAAATATTTCCATTACATTAACACTAGGATTTACAGTAGACTGAGATGTACAGTGACTTACTACCACCTTAACATTACAAGTATAACCCCGTCACACAGAAACTTACACAAATTGTACAGGATATCAGAACATTTCCATGAAACATCTTACATTTTCGAGGAACTTCTCTCATCGTTTGTTAGAGTTATTCATTTGCCTAACTCTTATCTTTGAGAGGTGGATTAATAAATAGATCTGATATCGTAAAAAAGCCCATTTAGAAATCAATTTGTGTGGTCATTTATCATGCTCATTTTCCTGGCCTACGAATTTCTTCGAGTTTGCCCGACTCCTGTCATGACGTGATAAAAATCTACCTGAGGGTCAACAGAAACCGAGAAGCACTTCCGGACCATACTACTGAAACGGTTGTTCTAATTTCTGTCTCAGGGCCTCTTCTTGTCTTGTTGTGAAAGGATTAGCCGAAATTTCATCGGTTGAATAGGAACTGTGAATCTGAATAATTATCTCCATAACAGTGCGTACTTCGGCGAATCTCCGAAAAAATAATCTACAATGGTTGCTCTAGATTATCCCCATTAAGTCAACATAGACGGGGAAAGGGTGTTATTACTTAATTACTGACACAGAATATCGATCACCGCAATATCAGGGAGAATTTATATACTGAACAAGTACATCAGAGTTTTGACCGCATTTTGTCCAGAGTTCAACGATCGAATATTTAAGCCCCATTTCTTCTTAAACTACGTGATTGAATGCATGTCTCCCATTTTAAGGGGAATCTTTAAAACGCCAGCGGTGGAGCTTCCTAACTGTAAGGACTTAAGTTAGACTCTAGCAGGGAAATAATTTCTTAACTCGACCAGTACTTTCCGGACGGCTTGTATTTGATCCAAACTAAGTGTACTAATGTACATCGTCGGGAGTTTCTCCATAAATTGAATTTCTCTGCGGATGAAAGTCAGTATAGTTGTGATGCTGATGTTTCCATCACCTTCACTTTCTGTGCCCTTGTCCGGCTCCATGGCTAAATGGTTAGCGTGCTGGCCTTTGGTCACAGGGGTCCCGGGTTCGATTCCCGGCCTGGTCGGGGATTTTAACCATCATTGGTTAATTTCGCTGGCACGGGGGCTGGGTGTATGTATCGTCTTCATGATCACTTCATCCTCATCACGACTCACAGGTCACCTACAGGAGTCAAATCTAAAGACCTGCACCTGGCGAGCCGAACATGTCCTCGGACACTACCGGCACTAAAAACCATACGCTATTTCATTTCATTTCCATGCCCTTAACCGGAGTTGGAATCCTAAAAATAGAAACTTTGGACATTTTCAGACTTATATACCCCTTCACCCAAGAGTTACAATTTACTTACTAAATTCGTGTATCATTTTTTTTTATTAAGAAGATGGTTCCAGAAACATTATTTTGAAGGCTACTAAAAACACAAACCAAACTCACGGCAATACAGCCATGATGGGAATTCGCCTACCAAGTGACCACCCCTCAGTCCGAAGGCTAATAGATTACGAGGTGACACGTGGTCAGTGGGACAAATCCCCTCGGATGGTATTCTTGGCGCTTTATACTGCGGACGCTATTCCATCGTCAGATAACTCCCCAGTTGTTGTCACGTAGGCTGAGTGGACGTCGAACCAGCCATCAAATTCAGGCGAAAATCCCTGATCCGAACAGAAATCGAACCCAGGAGCTCAGAATAAGAGGCAATATCTTTACCCGTAGACCTCCGGACCGGATTTGAATTTTATTACGTTAATATTTTTTGTGCTATTTGTTTTACTTCACTTCGACACAGATAGGTCTTATGGCGACCATGGGTCAGGAAAGGCCTAGGAATGGGAAGGAAGCGACCGTGGCCTTAATTAAGGTACAGCCTCAGCATTTGCCTGGTGTGAAAATGGGAAACCACGGAAAACCATCTTCAGGGCTCGTAACCGCACGGCCAACTCGCCCGGTACTACGTTAATTAAAATTACTCCAAATTTCATTTACTTGCCTTAAAATTTGCAGATTTGCGAAGTCAAGAGACTAATTTGTTGCAACATCTTCGTTATTTATGTTGGTAGTATTGCCTTGCAGGTATGGCTGTCCCGAGTGATGTACCTGGTTTATAATTGAGGGATCGACTGTATGATTATATATGATGCATTATTTTGTTGCCAATTTTGGTATTTTATACTTTTAACTGTATCTCTGAAACTAAATGACGAAGGATATGCACATTTCCATTAAGGCTTCGAAACATTTAAAAAGGCCCACTGAGGCAAAATCATATAAATGATTTTCTTTCTCTCTCTCTCTTATACACTCTCACGTAATATTTGTTCCCCTCAAAATTTGTTTTAATTGAAGTGAAATCATACATCATGTTAAATTCAACATTCTAGCAAGAGTTGTAATTTACGCATTTCTAGGTCTCCTTTTATAAACGTGGTATACTTGACCTTTTTTCTGTTGTTAGGCATCCCAACGAACGTCATTGGTGTGATGGTCGATTCTCCTCTGCCGTCTACCAAGCTACAGTCGCCTTTAAAGCATTTACTGCCTCATCACAGCAAGACTTTTGCAAAAACATGTGTGCGACAGGTATTTACATAATCCATAAAACAGTCATATAGTTACGTGCCGGGCTGAGTGGCTCAGACGGTTAAGGCGCTGGCCTTCTAACCCCAACTTGGCAGGTTCGATCCTGGCTCAGTCCGGTGGTATTTGAAGGTGCTCAAATACGACAGCCCCGTGTCGGTAGATTTACTGGCACGTAAAAGAACTCCTGCGGGACTAAATTCCGGCACCTCGGCGTCTCCGAAGACCTTAAAAAGTAGTTAGTGGGACGTAAAGCAAATAACATTATTATTATTATTATAGTTACGTAAAAAGTACGTACCAATTATAACCTTTCGATATGATATGAAATTAACGATAAAAGTGATGGTATTCTGGTAGAAAACATGTGCTTGTGAAGCGGGAAGTAGTTTTACACCATGTAAGCTTTATAATAAGCTTGAAGAACCGGGCGAGTTGGCCGTGCGGTTAGGACGCATCCGGGAGATATTGGCTTCGAACCCCACTGTCGGCAACCCCGAAGATGGTTTTCCGTAGTTTCCCATTTTCACACGAGGCAAATGCTGGGGCTTTACCTTAAATAAGGCCACGGGCGCTTACTTCCCATTCCTAGGCCTTTCCTGTCGCATCGTCGTCATAAGACCTATCTGTGTCGGTGCGACGTAAAGCAAAAAAAAAAAAAAAAAAAAAGCTTGAAGCAATAGAACCCGCCGTGACGGGCTAATCACAAGCGTGCTGACGCATGTGTCGATGGTAATTGGGTTCGAATCCCACGGGCGCTAAACATGTTTATTCACATTTAAAGCTTTGAGGATCAAATACAAGGCCATTCTTGCCACATTCGATTAATAGCATGCGTATTCAATGTGTACTGGCCTGATAATTGGTGTAGCCTGGCAGTGCTGTTCATTTCTTCGCTGTGTATTCAACAGATGAATATGTTGACAGGCTCTTCTTCTGCGGTGAAGCAAGAGGGAACGTACAGGAAATACAGCACCTGTACCACGAAAGATTTCCACACAGACTACCAGCCACAAATAAATAAATAAATAAATAAATAAATAAATAAATAAATAAATAAATAAATAAATAAATAAATAAATAAATAAATAAATAAATAAATAAATAAATAAATAAATAAATAAATAAATAAATAAATAAATAAATAAATAAATAAATAAATAAATAAATAAATAAATAAATAAATAAATAAATAAATAAATAAATAAATAAATAAATAAATAAATAAATAAATAAATAAATAAATAAATAAATAAATAAATAAATAAATAAATAAATAAATAAATAAATAAAAAAATAACCCAGGAGGTAGGATATTCATATACATTGGCTTTGTGGATGATTCTCGAAGTACAAAATGCAAATACATTTATCAGGCTCAGGTGGGGTTTGAACCCACCTACCAACCGCAGCACCCCACTTAACCCGTGACACCACGGCGGCTCCAGCCAGCAAGTTTCCGGAAAGCATACTAGATGGACAACTATTTCCGCTTCACGAATTCACACTCGTTTTTTTTATCAGTATGCCATCGCTTTTAGCGTTCATTTTATACCGTACTGAAAGCTTATAATTAGCACGTACTCCTTAAATGACCGTATGACAGTTTGATGCACTGTGTAGGTCTATATACCTGTCGTATACATGTTTTTGCAAAGGTGACGGTGCAGTAAGTGGTTACTGGAGACTGTTGCTTGGTGTACGGCAAAGAAGAATCGACCATCACACCACCTGCAACGTTCGTTGGGATGCATAACAACAGAAAAGTCAGGCGCAGTGGACTCATCCGGTATTCATGTTAGTGGATTTAGTGACATTTTGAACAAGCTATTTTAAGGCAAACTTCCGGTAATCCAGTGTCTTAAGATAGACAGTGATTACAGAACAATAAAAATATAGTATTACATTATAAATACTTTATTTGTTTTTGTCGGCAGGTGGTGTGGATCATGCTGGGGCTGGTGCTGTGTTGCGGAGCTGAAGAAGAGAAAATCAAACGCTCTGAAATGAAACAGCGAGCTGTTGAAGACGTTGGTAATGTTGGGACCGGATGCCATGTCGCACACAAGCATAAGGAGCAACACCAGCAAGAACAACAACAGAAGCAAGAGAATGTGAAGCTCAGTGGCAATATTCACGCGGTTCGAGGCGCACCAAAGCACGAGAAGTATGGCGGCTCCACGGGACGCAGCCGAATCAAGAGCATCGTCATCACCAGGGAAGTTGAAGTCCCTGTACCGCACCCAGTTCCTGTCCCTGTTGAGAGAAAGATCCCTGTAGCGGTCAGTATACCTATCCCTATACCAGTACCTGCCGATGGCCTGGCTCAGAAACCAGAGGCAAGTGGTACAAAGTTATTCCAGTATGGACAAGGACCAATTATAGGAGTCGGTCATCATGGAAAGACCGCCATTCATTCACAGCGATGGATCGAAAATCCTACCAATGAATTACCAACTCATGGATTTCATGACACTCAAGATCATGGGCCAATTGTTGGTTCATCTCCAGCAATAGGGCGGGAATCAAATCTTGTAGGGGACATTCATGGAAAGACTATTCATCAGGTACAAGACTGGAATGTAAAAACACGCACTGTTTATGACAGATCTAATCTAGGACAAGGATCAGTTTTTGGAGGAGTATCACCTGAAGGATACCAGCCCATTAGTGAAAATACAGATTATAAACAAGGATGGATCGACGCTGCTGAAGTATCACAGCAAGCAACTGGTCAAGGATCTAGATTAGAGTCTGTCGAACAGAAGGAGGCTGGGGATGCGTTCGGTAACTCCCTACGACCAGCCATCGTTACGAATGGTCTTTACCAGGGACCAATTGTAAACGATGAACGTCAGAATCAAGAAGGATGGACGTTTATCAGAGATACTACACGACCTTCTTCCGAAAAGAACATCGATGTTGCACAAGGGTTAATCTTAAACAATGGTGATCAAAAGCAAGACTGGACGGAGGGCAATTTGGGACAACGCAATAACAATTCTCCAGGTGGCCCAGGGCAGGATCTACTTGTTAAAATTGTGGGTCAGAGATATGAAAGGACCACTACAACGAATTTGGGACAACCTAACAATCAAATGATTGCCCAGCCTGTCCATGCAGTCCAGGAACAAGGTCGGAAGTACGGTACAAATGCTGTGCAAACATTACACATAACACCTTCTGCCGATGGATATGGAACACACTGGAACACTGGGAGGTACGTAAAGGGATTGGTTTACTCTATACAACCTATCGTAGGATCATCCTATGATCATGGTTCAGTGCTGAGTGGGAAACAAGGGCGGATTTACAACGCTAATGTTGGCCAAACTGCTATTACAACACGAACCGCTGGAGGAGATCAGCACAGTTTCAACAATCTGAAGTCTGACAGACCAAGTGGAACGCAACCTAGTGGTGGATTTTCTTCGGGCGTTGGTCACGCATCACTTATAAATTCAATAAATCGAAAACATGGGTGGAATTATGGGAAGCAATTTCAAGAACCTCCTATTGGAAGGAATATTGACATTGGACGCAGACCCATTCCTAGTAATGTACATCATCAACAAGATGGGACTTACAGTGTGAATAATGAACATCCTACGATTGGTACGCCAGCTGAAGGTGAATTTCGACCCGTTTTGAATCAAAATCAAGATTCGATTGGCGTTGTCAGTACCGGTCAAACTTCTGTTCAGTCTATATCTAGCATTGGCCATAAGATTCCTTTCAGCACTCTAAATAAAAATGGAGGACGGGTGAACAGTGGTTATGTTGGACAGCCCATTATTGTAAGAACGCATAATTATGAGCATGAGTCCGTATTAGATCAGAAACAAGAATGGCCACAAAATACTGATATAAGGCAACCTACAAGGAACCCTTCTTCTAGCCATGAATATGAATCTAATCTGCAAGTCGTGCAGAGGCCTAACGATTGGAATCACGGAGAAAAAGTGGGACAACCTACCATTAATTATGGCTCCAGTTTAAATCAGAAACAAGACAGGACATTCAGAGTTAATGTCGCACAACCTATTGCAGGAACGTCTACTGCTACAGGACTTGGGTCTATTTCTAAACTAGCAAATCAGAAACAGGGTTGGAATTATACAATAAATCTCATGCATCCCTCGTTTAGAACAGCCTCTTCGGAACATTCGAACCTGAATCAAGAATGGACTGATGGAGCAATTCAGAAACAAAGTAGTTTAGGCCAAGAATCCAACTTGAATGCTGGTAGTCAAAGACAAGGTTGGCCTAGTAATGCCAATCAAGGTCAACTTGATATAAACAAGTCCTCTTTGGGTCACGGATCCAACCTGAACATCGCCAATCAAAGACAAAGTTGGCCGAGCAATGTCAATCAAGCTCAACTTGATATAACAAAGTCCTCTTTAGGTCATGGACAGATATTTAACAAACAAGCATGGAGCGACAGCATGAATGTAAGAATTCCAAATTCTCCAGGTCCTACACCAAATATTCATAACATTAGTCCACAGCAGAGATGGATTCATCAACCTCATCTTATTCCACGACCTTTCTCCTTACTGAGCAAGATACATCAAAGGGATATAAGGAACTTTGTAAGCCATAGGCAGGAAGTGCAAGCCAAAGGGATCGTTCCTTCACGTACATCGCACCAGTGGACTGCTGTGACACCACCAGGAGTGGAGCCGCCCCGCAGCTAGTGGTTTACGCGCTCTTGCAGGCAGTCCTGCCACCATAGGCTATTTGCAAGGACACTACACCAGAGCTACCGTTACTAGTCATGTCAGCGCAACACTCAAGACTTGTTCCATCCAAGATCTCAGCTATTAATTTGTTTCAAACTTGTTGAATCACATTGTAAGATAATAAAGTTATTTTTTAAACTTTGTGTTATTTCATTACGATCCTTTCAAGTATTCTTATTTTCATAATTATTAATTATTATAAAGATTCATAATTTTATGGGTATATAATTCAATCCCAGTTTCCTATACCGCGCACATGACTTCTTTTTACCTATTTTGTAATGTGTGAAGACTATGAAGGGAGCGTTCGTGTGGTAATGCATGTGGAAACTAATGGGGGTGAACGGGGTGGCATGGATAGTACACCACAATAAACAGACCTAGTGAAAGCCAGGCTTCAATTAGAGCGGCAAAGAATAAATGAAGTCGAAAGAATGTGTTATGTAATTATTGACGAGTTGTCTTGTCAAACAGTAAGTACAGTAAGACAAAAGAAACGTTACCCTTTGCGAAAAGCTAATGATCATGAATATACACTGACTGACAGTGACAATGCAACACCAAGGAGGAGTGGTTCGAAAGGGATGAAAGTTGGGAAAAAAAACAGAGACGGCACGGACGAATAATTGATGTTTATTTCAAACCGATATGCAGGTTACACAATGCGCACGGCATCGACTCAGTAGGATGTAGGACGACCGCGAGCGGCGATGCACGCAGAAACACGTCGAGGTACAGAGTCAATAAGAGTGCGGATGGTGTCCTGAGGGATGGTTCTCCATTCTCTGTCAACCATTTGCCACAGTTGGTCGTCCGTACCAGGCTGGGGCAGAGTTTGCAAAAGGCGTCCAATGAGATCCCACACGTGTTCGATTGGTGAGAGATCCGGAGAGTACGCTGGCCACGGAAGCATCTGTACACCTCGTAGAGCCTGTTGGGAGATGCGAGCAGTGTGTGGGCGGGCATTATCCTGCTGAAACAGAGCATTGGGCAGCCCCTGAAGGTACGGGAGTGCCACCGGCCGCAGCACATGCTGCACGTAGCGGTGGGCATTTAACGTGCCTTGAATACGCACTAGAGGTGACGTGGAATCATACGCAATAGCGCCCCAAACCATGATGCCGCGTTGTCTAGCGGTAGGGCGCTCCACAGTTACTGCCGGATTTGACCTTTCTCCACGCCGACGCCACACTCGTCTGCGGTGACTATCACTGACAGAACAGAAGCGTGACTCATCGGAGAACACGACGTTCCGCCATTCCCTCATCCAAGTCGCTCTAGCCCGGCACCATGCCAGGCGTGCACGTCTATGCTGTGGAGTCAATGGTAGTCTTCTGAGCGGACGACGGGAGTGCAGGCCTCCTTCAACCAATCGACGGGAAATTGTTCTGGTCGATATTGGAACAGCCAGGGTGTCTTGCACATGCTGAAGAATGGCGGTTGACGTGGCGTGCGGGGCTGCCACCGCTTGGCGGCGGATGCGCCGATCCTCGCGTGCTGACGTCACTCGGGCTGCGCCTGGACCCCTCGCACGTGCCACATGTCCCTGCGCCAACCATTTTCGCCACAGGCGCTGCACCGTGGACACATCCCTATGGGTATCGGCTGCGATTTGACGAAACGACCAACCTGCCCTTCTCAGCCCGATCACCATACCCCTCGTAAAGTCGTCTGTCTGCTGGAAATGCCTCCGTTGACGGCGGTCTGGCATCCTTAGCTATACACGTGTCCTGTGGCACACGACAACACGTTCTACAATGACTGTCGGCTGAGAAATCACGGTACGAAGTGGGCCATTCGCCAACGCCGTGTCCCATTTATCGTTCGCTACGTGCGCAGCACAGCGGCGCATTTCACATCATGAGCATACCTCAGTGACGTCAGTCTACCCTGCAATTGGCATAAAGTTCTGACCACTCCTTCTTGGTGTTGCATTTGCTCTGTCAGTCAGTGTATATTTCGATAAATGAAATTCAAAATTGTATCAAGAGACCTGCAAATCTACGCCAAAGGAACATAACTTGTAGTGGCAGCATCTTTGGCGACCAAGGCCTACGGTAACTTCTAATGTGACGTCATTGACGGAACACTTTCTATTTCAACACACACTATTTATACAAATACACAGCCACAGCATCTTTAGTGACCATGGCCTGCGATAACGACTAATATAACGTTACTTCCGTCATACGTTTTGTTGTGTTACCAAATTTCTGGACGACCTCCAGTCATAAGACATATTCATGTGAACACTAAAAGTCCCGTGAAATATGCCCTATGGTTGATCGTTTATGCGGTACAGACTTTCCAACTTTATGTTGGTAACAGCCTTACCTGGCATATTTCACGTCGAGTAGCTGTGGGTTTTTTGGTATACCAGCAGGGATATTGTATTGTAATACAAGAAGTGCTCAGAATGTCCACCATGGACGTAAATGAACGCGTCCTCAAGGATAAGGAGTTTCTGCAGTCCATTGCTGATGACTATTTCTCACAATTTAAATGTATACGCTTCATGACTCTATAGTGTGTGTCAAATGTGTCCCTCTTTCTAATAATGTGGAATATAAGTAATCTTTTCCAGTGTCCGGGAAATTTCCTATCTTTAAAAAATGTAGCTGAAAAGTGTACTTAAAAATACAGGGTGAAGCGTAATTCGCGCACTCGGGCGTCGCAGCGCGACTCCTCACATGCCAGCAATAAAAAAAATGTCTCTTACAAAATTTCGTCTTGCGAGTATATCCGGCAGAAAAACGACGTTGAAGAGTAGCAATCTGGCAACACTGTAACCACATGTATAATAACTACCTCTGTCAGCAGTTGCTAGTCGTACTATACAGTTGGTGCAGTGGATAGAGTTTTGGATTACCATGCAGGAGGTCGAGTGGTCGATCCTGGGTCGAGGCGTATGTTTTTTCTTTCGTAAATGTAGTCCAGGTGGTATGGTATCTGGCATCTTAATCGTCAACAGCGATTGCAGTGGGTCCTCTAGAAACCATTTGCACTTACATACTACGATCCTAGAAATGGACGAACAATCGTTTTCATTGGTCAGCTTTGAAAGGCGCCCTTTCCACGTCGTGAGCGTGAATTTATTCGCACCACTTCATCTACTAGATGTGAAACCTGTTTGTTTCAGCTGTCTATTTCTTATTAGTCTAACCAGGTATTTGTTGTTTCAGCGTTACAAAATATTGTAAATGTAGGATACATGTCACCTCAGAAACGGTGTCTTACTGTATTACAGTAGGTAATGTCAGATGGAAATTAGCAAATAAAAAATGCGCCTCAACCCAGGATCGAACCATCGACCTCCTGCATGCCAACCAAAAACTCTACCCACTGCACCAACTGTACAGCACGACGAGAACGTGTTGACAGCGATAGTTACCCTACATATGGTTACAGTGTTGCCAGATTGCTACTCTTGAACGTCCGTTTTCTACCGGATATACTCGCAAGACGAAATTTTGTAAGAGACATTTTTTTATTGCTGGCATGTGAGGAGTCGCGCTGCGACGCCCGAGTGCGCGAATTACGCTTCACCCTGTATATGGCCTAGGTAATACAAGAGTTTCCATACTTCAGTAGGTATGTCATCATAACATCATCATCATCATCTGTTTACCCTCCAGGTTCGGTTTTTCCCTCGGACTTAGCGAGGGATCCCACCTCTACCGCCTCAAGGGCAGTGTCCTGGAGCTTCAGACTCTTGGTCGGGGGATACAACTGGGGAGTATGACCAGTACTTCGCCCAGGCGGCCTCACCTGCTATGCTGAACAGGGGCCTTGTGGAGGGATGGGAAGATTGGAAGGGATAGACAAGGAAGAGGGAAGGAAGTGGCCGTGGCCTTAAGTTAGGTACCATCCCGGCATTCGCCTGGAGGAGAAGTGGGAAACCACGGAAAACCACTTCCAGGATGGCTGAGGTGGGAATCGAACCCACCTCTACTCAGTTGACCTCCCGAGGCTGAGTGGACCCCGTTCCAGCCCTCGTACCCTCGAACCCGGTCCTCCGGGGGTGGGAGCTAATCACGCTAACCACTACACCACAGAGGCGGACCATCATAACATATTGTCCTATTATTTACCACTGTCTAAAGAGCATCTAAAGAGCGTCTTCAGGTGAGATATAGAGTAATGGACTGTATTTTTGCGGAGAACCCTCCTTGTATTACCTGGGGTATGTCACATTCAGAAGATTTTGACAAAGTCCTTCGACATTACTTTTATTTCTCTCACCTGCGAAAGACGATTATTCTGTTGATTAGAAACACATCGGATTGTCCTGATATCTTTCGAGTTCTTGTGTCTAAATTTCGCTATTCTGTCCAGCTCTATGGCTAAATGGTTAGCGTGCTGGCCTTAATTGGTTAATTTCGCTGGCACGGGGGCTGGATGTATGTGTCGTCTTCATCATCATTTCATCCTCATCACGACGCGCAGGTCGCCTACGGGAGTCAGATCAAAAGACCTGCCCCTGGCGAGCCGAACTTGTCCTCGGACACTCCCGGCTCTAAAAGCCATTCGCCATTTCATTTTTTTTTTTTTTTTTTTTTTTGCTGTTCTGAAGATTTCATCGACGTTTGACGTTTCTAGCTTTCTCCAAGCAATAGTACTGTTATTCTCACTCTTGCGCGAACTACTGCAATTCGTGCAATCTTCCCGCAAATCCATGGACATATTTTGATAAATAATTATGTATATAAACTAAAAATGAAAGCCGAAATATTAGCGGTATACGTATGAAGGTAGGTATAAAAATTAATATTGATATGCATTAATGAGGCACTTCTGAGGAATTATAGAAACTTAAAACGTCGTACCAGAGAACCTTAGACCTCATCATCCCTAGAAAAGAAGATAATTCACAAGCTGAAGTATTCAGAACAAAGGCAGTGTAAACATTATTGGTTTCAAGAGAGGAACCTTTTCTCAAAGAGATGAGGCATAATTTTTGTTGACATAACAGTTTCCTGATAGTATAATTTTTTTCTTTTTTTTTTTTTTTTGCTAATGGCTTTCCGTCGCACCGACACAAATAGGTCTTATGGCGACGAAGGGATAGGAAAAGCCTAGAAGTTGGAAGGAAGCGGCCGTGGCCTTAATTAAGGTACATCCCTAGCACTTGCCTGGTGTGAAAATGAGAAACCACGGGAAACCATCTTCAGGGCTGCCAACAGTGGGATTCGAACTCACTATCTCCCGGATGCAAGCTGACAGCCGCGTGCCCTTAACCGTACGGCCAACTCGCCCGATAGTACAATTTAAGAAGACTCCAAACCTCGAGAAAATGTGAGATACATTTTGGAGATATCACGAGTTAACAGGGATTCAAGGTGTAGCTGTTTACAAAGGTAGGTATATAAATAGAAACAGATATGAATTAATGAAGGAACGTGCGAGAATCGCCGCACCATGGATGTGAAGGAGAGAAATTACTGGTGCCCTTTTTAATAAACATGCCGGGCTGAGTGGGTCAGAAGGCTGAGGCGCTGACCTTCTGACCCCAACTTGGCAGGTTCAATCCTGGCTACATCCGGTGGTATTTGATGGTGCTCAAATACGTCAACCTCGTGTCGGTAGATTTACTAGCACGAAAAAGAAGTCCTGCGTGACTAAACTCCGGTACCTCGGCGTCTCCGAAAACCACAAAAAGTAGTTAGCGGGACTTAAAACAAATAACATTATTATTATTATTATTATTATTATTATTATTATTATTATTATTATTATTATTATTATTATTATTATTATTATTATTGTAACAAACAAATGCCAACCCGAATGCTTTTTTTTGCTAGGGGCTTTAAGTCGCACCGACACAGATAGGTCTTATGGCGACGATGGGATAGGAAAGGCCTAGGAGTTGGAAGGAAGAGGCCGTGGCCTTAATTAAGGTACAGCCCCAGCATTTGCCTGGTGTGAAAATGCCAACCCGAATGACGGCGGAGGGTATGCGCACAGTGGGAGTTCGTTACCTGCTTGCTGCTTACCAGCGCGGATAAGCCTCTTCCTGCAAGCAGGATTTAGTCTATATTTTTAAATTTACACAGCTCACAGTGAACGCTGGAGCTGGTTTCTTCCAGCAGGAAGTCAACGCGTACCTGCTAGCTGGTCACTGGATAGCATTCAGTATAATAAGGGTGATGTTAATATACAGAGTGTAACAATAAGTACACGAAGAAGAAGAAAATGCAGTATGTTATATGGACATGGGTTCTGGAACGCTTTACGAGTATTTCCATGTTAGAACTCATTTTTTATAACTGCACACATGGGAAACATACATAAAGAGAACGTATTGGAATACCGCATGAAGCTCTTTCATTAAATGTTGAAAATGCCCCCGTTAGCACTGATACGTGAATTAACCAGCCACAATTGAATAAAGGGTGGAGTTATGTGTTCCTGGAGTACTGCGTATGGTTCTTCGCAGACTCCAGCAATATGGCCACGATGTCTCTCTTAATTTTGTACCGAGTTTCGATATGCGAGAGTTTTCAAATGCCTCCAAAATAAAAGTCCAGTGGGTTTAGGTCCGGAGATCGTTGAGGCCAGGGAAGCTTTTCCGGCTCCATGTCCATATAACATATTTTCTTCTACATGTAAGGAATGCGTTCTGAAAATTTGATGTACGTCATTGTTACATCCTCGTCCGGCTCCATGGCTAAGTGGTTAATGTGCTGGCTTTTGGTCACAGGGGTCCCGCGTCAGGGGTCAGAATTTTAACCATGATCGGTTAATTCCGCTGGCATGGTAGCTGGGTGTATGTGTCGTCTTCATCATCATTTCATTCTCATCACGACAAGCAGGTTACCTACGGACGTTAAATAAAAGAACCTGCACCTGGCGAGCCGAACATCTCCCCGGACACTCTCGCTACTAAAAGCAATTCGCCATTTCAGTTAATTTTGTTACATATGTGTTTCATACCAGCTATGGAAGAAAGTTACTTCTGCTTCAGTAAACGATGCTCTATCTTGTTCAGAATATAATTAAATGTTTCCAGATTTATTCTTACATACTTGAAAATCTATCAATATGTTCCATCAGTTCTCCGAACAGTTGGTGATACTCGCCATAGCTACTCCTGATCTTATTTATTTCATGAACACACACTCACTATTTGCTATGCCAAACCTTTGTGATAACAGAGTCCGTGGGAAACAGTTCATAATCTCTGGAGCTCATTTCTATCCAACAGCTTCTCGTCTACTGGCAGGATGCCCGCTTCAACTTCGTACCTTTCACCAACTTGACTCGGTACCAGCGATAAGCATGACAAACTATTCAATCAACAATCAAGAAACCAGCTCCCACTGTGCGTGTACCGCAGGATTTATCGGACAGTGGTAAGACAGGTTGCACTTCAAAGCACCGCATGCTGGATCAGTTCGAAAAAATGCGGAACATTCTCCACATAATTTGGAAATATGTATGTTCTGCAAGACATTTGGAAATTTCCCTACACGATGATGTCTATAACACAACCATCAGACAGTGGATCGTGTTGGCTCTAATTCATGAAAAGATGCATCATGAAAACACCTGGCGTAGTCATCAATACTTAATGTTGATGGACAAAGACAATGTGGACGACCTCGTAAGTTTAGCCCTACGCCCGGAAGATTTGGCCGATAACAGAAAGTGGCGTTCATTGATACACACAGGGGGCCCCGTAGCAACGAGATAGCACTTAGAATAATAATAAGAAACGGGAGAAATTTCAGACTAAGATCATCAAAACGGCGAAAGATCTCATCCCTCTTCACAAGAAACCAAAACACCCTTAGTGGAATCATGAATGTGAGAGGGCACTAATAAAAGTACAATTGCAACAAATCAGAAGAAAAACAGAAGAAATGTTTCGAAGTTCGGAAACAAGCATCTAAGATTCTAAGACAAAGTAAACGGATAAGTCAACGATCAAACGGAGTAAATTGAACACAATTTCAAAAATCACAACACATACGATTTTTTTACAGGACCTTCGCGAACCAAATTAAAGCGTTTTCTGCACAGAACCTTTGCTTTCGGAAACAAGGTGGTAAACTGGTCTTAACAAATAAAAATTTGCAAGGAATTAGCCACGTATTTTTTCACACCTTTTAAATTGTCCAGAACCTGCAGAGAGATTCCCGAAAATACAGCCAGAATCACACTCAAAGTCGTCACCACCAATACTAGAAGAAATTTATTCACACATCAAGAAACTTTAAAAAACAACAAATCATCAGGAGAGGACGGAATTGTAGCTGAACACAAATAATTCAAAACATTTGGCAAACTGAAAAGCTCTCGGATAACTGAAAGTTTGCTCTAATCCTTCCACTACATAAAAAAAAGGTGACAAATCATATGTAAATAATTATAGAGGTATCTCTCTTGTATTTGTGACCTACAAAATTTTATCAGCACGTCTCTTGCAAAGAACACAAAAGCAATTAGAACCCAAATTAGTTGAATTGGAAGCAGAATTCAGACCAAATAGATCATGCCCTAACAAATTTTTCACCTCAAAACCATACTCAAAATGCGAGCTCTCAGACAAAAACCCATCATTTCAATAAAGGCATACGATTCGATTGGTAGGTCCTCACTCGTCCAAATTCTAGAAGAGAGGGTACTAGATACCAAAACTCGAGAACTCATAAACGAAACACTGACTGGCACGAAGTCTAACGTGAAATTTGTGGAGAAAATCTCAGAATCCTTTGACATTCAAACAGGCGCGAGACAAGGTGATGGACTCTCTCTCCTATTCTGTTCAACGTCGTCCTAGACAGGGTTATGGAAGAATGGGAGAAAAAACTCAAGAAATCTGAGTTTTGGAAGCCAATCCGTCTGGGCTTTCCCAAGTATATCCTCTACATACCACACCTCGCTTTTGCAAATAATCTGGCAATACTAACAGAGGGTGGAGAGACTGCCGTTAAACAGCTCGAGATACTTAAAGAAAGTGCAGAAAAGGTGGGATTACAGATATCGTTCGAGAAAACTAAATTCTTACGTTCAAAGACTGATATCAAGAGCTTGAGAACAGGATCTGATACAACTGACAGGGTCCCTTGCTTTAAATACCTTGGAGAATTGATCGAACCGACAGGCCTTGAAAAGATCTCACAACAAACTCGTCCCCCCAAAAATAAAAACATAGAGTTAGTCTAAAACATCTACAACAAAAAGCAAACATGCCAAGACATACGAAAATTAGGCATTTCAACACAGTCATAAAACCAAAAGTCCTTTATAAAAATAAACACTGGCACTCAAGAGAAAAGAAGAACTTGAAGAAATCAAAAAAAGAAGAGAGAAAGATCATTAGGAAAATCTAAGGAGCATGATACAGCCAAGACGTTTATAGGTTACAATCAATCAAAACAACAGAAAAGTTCTCAAACCTCGAAATTGACATTAGGAAAAGATGAATGAAACTCTTCGGTCATCTCACTAGATTACCAGAAAATCGGTTGACAAAAATGATAATAGATTATGTAAGCTCGCCTAAGATCTCAACACCCTGGCTTAATGAACTTGGAAAGGACCTCAAAAACGCAAACATATGTTCAACAGACATTCTAGAAAGAGACATCCATAGACACAAAGTAAACTGTACACTTCAACCCCGCACATTTAAAAGAAGCGCCTTAAGGAACTCTATCTATCAAACAAAACGTGAAACAGCTAATGCAGAAGTTGGGACATTAATCAGAAGATGTCACTCATAAATAACAGAGTAATGTGATATTTTAAAGTTTTCTAAACTGACTGGATTTATTTGTTTTCTTTTGGTGTACAACAAGTAGTCTGAACATTTTTCCATAGATGTCCTTACAAAAACTGAGGTAATGCACTCTGGTGCAAGGTGGAAGAATGAGTGATTTAAAGAAGTTTTGTGTTTATAGGTTTTCATAACTAAATCAACTTTCATTTATTTTGATATTTCAAGGTTTGCAACATTTCCTCCTCGTCCGGCCAGCTTTTGAATCTGGCCAATTAGAAATTTTTGTTTTTATTTTTCAGCCTATCATAGGCTTCTTGTTCACAGCTTTTTATTCGACCAATAAAAATGAGAGGGTATGTCTGGATTTAGTCCAGAACCTTCTCGAAACCTCCCCTCGGGTATATAAGCTGCGGCTTTTTCAAGCTACCTTGTCTTATAGATCGTCGTATTTCTGAGTGTGTGTGTTAATGCAGGAGGCGCGGTGCCTCATTCTTTGGCAGGCAGAACATCAGACCAGGTAATGGCCACCCGTTTTCTATCTCTGTAGCTATCTCTTTAAACTTATCCGAGGGAAGATACTAATCTTTAACTATGTAACATCTGGTTTTCTAAAATGTAAATTTTCTGTCGGCTAATGTAAAATTTCATAAAGTGATAAACTATAAATCGGGATACAGAGTGCGTTACCCTCTCGACTTCCCCTTCAATTTATTTTGAGGTGACTGCGATTTTTGTTAACTGTTTCTCTTCCTGTAAAGCCTTAATTAATCTTTCTTTCTAGTCACCTCAGTAGCTTGGGATTAGCCTCTGCATCGTCGGGCCACGAGCCCAAGTAGGGTTTTATACTTGGTTTTCCAGGAGCGCAAGTGTATGCCTCCATACATTTTGATTTTGGGCCAGTAATAATATCCTGTTCTTCTTTTCATGTAGGCCCAATAATATGGGTACTAGATACCTCTGTGTAAACTACATGGTAATGTTGCCAGAGATTGTAAAGTTTTATGTAAAGTTGCCTTGACTAGGCTGTAAGGAATTGGGAGCCAGTCTCCTTTATTAAACTTGTTGAGCATGTAAGTTCTTTTCTGATATCTGTGAGTGGTACATTGGGAAGGCCATAAACTGTAACGGTTGGAGCAAAGTGCTCTGGATAATTTGTGTCTTGGGAGAGTTCTCTCCTTTTCGATCTAAATACCATATTAGAGGCGCTGTAAACTTGTAACCTTAGAGCTCGAAGCTCAAACCTTATAAAGTACCGGTCTGTGGGTTTTCTACTCTTGTAATAAAAATTATAATTGCATTTGTAACTATTTTATTTAACTAAGTGAAAAGGTTTGTTAAGTTTGAGATTCTGAAAAGAAATATGACCTTTATTTCAAAGTTTGAAAAGAATATTTGATATTATAGATAGACCCATTCAAGCCCACACCTTCTTTCACCTCTCTGGGATCCACGAAAACCCGGTAACATAAACAATTGGGAAGCTACAGCAGAGCCACCACAACAAAAGCAGTACAGATCGAAGTGGTCGGCAGAACGTAAACAAGCCTTGTCCGAAAGAATGAAAACCTATTGGAACAACAAGAAGAACCCACAAAAGAACTGATTGAGTTATTTGCTTAACGTCTTCCAAAACTTCTGAGCCAAAGGCCTTAGCCGTGTTGAAACACCGGGTCTCGTGAGATCTCCGAAATTAAGCAACATTGGGCGTGGTCAAGATTTGGATGGGTTGCCACGCGCTGTTGGTGGGGGTTAGGGAATGGGGGAGCCGAAAGGAACTGGCCACTCTACCGTACATAAAACTCCGACTCAGCTGAGGTTCGGACTAGCCTTCGGACAGAATACACCCTAACCTTACCTTAATACTTCTGAAGTAGGATAATAAACGTTTACAGATTCATTCAACCTGGCAATCTGAAGAGGTGAGCGTAAAATGTTGTCCTTCTTTTCCGGGCGTATATTTATAAGTTGCTCCGAAGTCTGTGAACACCATCTTTGAGGTTGGAACCAATAATTTTTCAGATAAACCTCTTTTCCTTAATTCCCAGTTCTACAAGCAATCTGTGTGTTCGAAGTGTTAAACATGCTGCTGCATAGAATGCTTCAAATTACAGTTTGACAATGCCTTTTTTTTTTTGCATTTCGGAAGATATACTTTTTGTTATGTATGTTTCGAGTGAGTCGAAAGGCCGTTTCAAACTTGTTGACGTGTGTTAAGGCGGCGAACTTCTCAGAATTGTTGGATTCAACCCATTGACCAAGGTATTTGAATCCTTCCACATTCAAGATTCTACCGTGGGTAGTCAGAAGATGTGGTGGAATATGTATGATGTTAGAAATGAATGGATTTTGGTATAGGAGATTATGAGGCCAATTTTAACTGCGCATTCATGCAGGTAATTGATTTGTTGAGTAGCTAGTTCAGGAGAGGAAGTAAGGAAAGCTAAATCATCTGAGAAAAAGCAAGGCAGTCAATATTGATGCCATTACGAGTTCGGCCTATTTGAACTCCTTTAGGAGTTTCTTTAGAACGGAGAACATGTCTCCATTTCCGGATGTCTCTCCCGAGACTACAGTTGAAAAATAGTGATTATTATTATTATTATTATTATTATTATTATTATTATTATTATTATTATTAATTATTCCTGAATTTCGACTAAGTTTCTAGGCTAGTTTTGAGATTTACGTTAGAAAATGAAATTTACATTATTGAAGATTGGAAATTTAAGGTTACATGGTTAAAGATTTTAAACATTCCTCTCGAGGTAGCTTTCAGAGACTATCACATAGTTATTAAATGGCTGCCGTTACCTTAATCAGCTGAGAACTTGATGAAGGGCGAGACGCCCTCGCCTCCTCTATTAGCACACACTCAGTAGACTGGACGATCAATAAGACAAGGTGGCTCGAAAAGGTACCTGCTTTTATACCCGAGAGGAAGGTTCTAGAGAGCTCTAGGCTAAGGCCCAACACACCTCCAAATTTTATTGGATAATTAAATATGTACAGGAAAACGATGATTGGTTGAAAATTAAATACACAAACTTTTCTATTTGCCAACATCACAAGTTGGCGGGAAGAAATAGAAGTGTAGCAAACTGTGATACACAAAAAACTAAGACTATTCAACTCAGTTTAGGAAACCTTAAAATGAGAATTACTTTGGGATTTTAATAGTTCCTCTTCACACTAGAGGGCATAACATAAGTTTTTTTAGGGAGCGACATCTGTAGACAAAAGTGCAAACTTTTCGCACTAGTTGTTGCAATCTTCGTATCTCAGATGGCATTCCTCGAGGCGCTTCATTTGAATGAACGGGGCGGGTGTACCTCGCGGTACAATTATTATTATTATTATTATTATTATTATTATTATTATTATTATTATTATTATTATTATTATGATTGGGGGAGTGATTAGCTCAGTGTCTTATCTGTTGCCTTTCCACCCGGAAGTCTGAGGTTCGAAGCTTGGCGATTCGGGTTTGAGATTTTCATCTGAAGAATCACGTGGTGTCAGGAAGGGCATTCGGCTTTAAAACCGCGGCCAAAACCAAAACGAACGGTGGTGGCTCCAGTGAACCCAGAAATAGCAGGGATGAGCTTAAGAGGAAAGAAAATTTTATTTTAATATCATCATCATCGTCATCATCATCATCATCAGCAGCGCGGGATTTCCTGTATATGCCAGAAAATTTACCAAGAGGTAACTAAGGTATTTCACCACACCCACATACCATGGGGTTTATGCGACATAGATACCACCAACTTAGCCTCAGAAAACCAACTCTCTGCTTATTATTGCGATGATCCAATTAATGTTGTAATTTCTATCTTATGGGTACTTTATCGTAGCTTAATTTTTTCACGTGCAGAATTAATTCGAAAATTAATCACCTTTTGACTGACAGAACAGCCTAAGCGATTATATTATGGTCTATATATCTTCTGTGTTATATATTTTCTATTTCAGTCTATAAATTATTTTGGGTTTTATTAAAAAAGGTATTGAAAAACAATGTGCTTCATGACCGGTTTGAGTACACCGGTATAGATGGAACTCGAAGACAGATTACAGTGATTATTATCCCTATCATGAAACATCACCAAAAGGTACTCGTCATTCATGAACAATAAAATAGTAATTGAAAAGATGATGGTATTTATGTTTGATTAATTTATTGGTCTGACTGTGAGAGTACAAGAAAGTATTTGTGGTGAGAAAAGTTTCAGAGCTACTTCGGTACACATTTTTTTCATTACTGCAGCGCCTTCAGCTCCCTCGCCACCATTCACTTCCTTGTTTATGGCTCGTAAAGGTATCTGATGTTCTGCTTATCTTTGTTAAGACCCACATGTATGTTATCGTGTTAATTAAACTGATGATGGTATTGTGGGCAGCAGAGCAGAATTTTGGTGGCCATGTAGCAGACCATGAAAGGGATATAAGAATAGAATGTGTCTGTCAATTGTCAGCATAGTGTTGCAGGTTCCTGGTCCCTAGTGACGGCAACATGAAGCTCCTGGTGAGTTGAGGCAGTGGTTAGGAAAGGAAACATTGTGCCGGTCAGGATGTCGAATTCCCTTGCCGATTCATCATGATGAAGAAATGAGGAGTGAATGTTAAATTACAGATCTAGTTTTCCGATACAGCCTCATGTTCGACAGGGTTCTAGGGCATGGATGAGCAATTCCTGATTTATTTTCTCAATGTTCCATTCCTCCACAGGTCCACCTAATCGGGTGAATGGTCTGCATCAAGATTCAGAGGGTCTCGGATTCGAATCCCGGCAGGATCGGGAATTTTAACGCCATCTATTTGATTTTTTTTATAATTATATGACTGGGTCTTTGATTTTGCTCTTTTATATTCTTCTTCCTATATACACACAACAAACACATCACAGAAACCCTGAATGGTGAATACATCCCGCCACGTATGGTTGGTGTCAGGTAGGGCAACCGGTCGTAAAACAGTGTCAGATCCACATCTACGGTACTGTTCGCATCTGCGACCCCGCCAAATTTGAGTAAAGCACCAGAAGAAGAAGAAAATAATATATTTTTCCAAAACAAGAGTCACAGATCCCTACCACCAGTTAAACCTAGCTAAAATGAAATTCCACTCTATTATTATTATTATTATTATTATTATTATTATTATTATTATTATTATTATTATTATTACTTAATCTGTTTACCCTCCAGGGTTGGTTTTCCCTCGGACATAGCGAGGGATCCCACCTCTACCGCCTCAAGGACAGTGTTCTGGAGCGTGAGGCACTGGGTCGGGGGATACAACTGGGGAGAATGACCAGTACCTCGCCCAGGCGGCTTCACCTGCTATGCTCAACAGGGGCCTTGGTGGGGGATGGGAAGATTAGAAGGGATAGACACGGAACAGGGAAGGAATCGGCCGTGGCCGTAAGTTAGGTACCATCCCGGCATTTGCCTCGAGGAGAAGTGGGAAACCACGAAAAACCACTTCCAGGATGGCTGAGGTGGGAATCGAACCCACCTCTATTCATTTGACCTCCCGGGGCTGAGTGGACAATGTTCCAGCCCTAGCACCACTTTTTCAAATTTCGTGGCAGAGTCGCGAATCGAACCCGGGCCTCCAGGGGTGGCAGCTAATCACACTAACCACTACACCACAGAGGCGGACATTATTATTATTATTATTATTATTATTATTATTATTATTATTATTATTATTATTATTATTATTTCGTTGCGTTTAGGCCAACTGTGGACCACGGTGCTTGTGTTCTAGCTGTATTTTTGTCGTCGTCTGCCCCTTTTGGCGTACTGGATTGTGTTCTTAGTGGCCTCTTGAGCCTTCCTGTTGGCCCAGATTTTCCTTCATTTTATCACTGAATTCTTTCCTGCGCTCCTCTGACCAATTCCCGGCTCCTTTGTGGCTAGCTGATGTAAGGGATGTTAGGAAATGTTTAGTTTTGACCATTAAACCGTATGCATTCCTGTCAGTAATGGCGGCTTGATTAATATTAAGCTCTGCAAGATCTTTGTCCACTTGTTTGGTCCAGGGGAATCCAGTAGCTTTCCCTTTGTTAGCAACCTTGAAGATCTTATGGGTTAATCTATTAGGATCCATATTATTATTATTATTATTATTATTATTATTATTATTATTATTATTATTATTATTATTATTATTATTATTATTATTATTACACGTTGCTTTACGTCGCACCGACACAGATAGGTCTTATGACGACGATGGGATAGGAAGGGCCAAGGAGTGGAAAGGAAGCGTTCGTTGCTTTAATTAAGGTAGAGCCCAGCATTTGCCTGGTGTAAAAGTGGGAAACCACGGAAAACGATCCTCACGGCTGCCGACTGTGGGGTTCGAAATCACTATCTCCCGGGTGAAAGTTCACAGCTGCGCGCCCCTAACCGCACGGCCAACCTGCCCGGTCGTGTTATTATCAAAGGTGTGAACCTTACAAAACCGTGAAATGCCGAAAAATTTCATAACTCTGTCACTTCTTTAGAGGAAAAAATTATCAATTCCTGCAAATCAAACTTCAGAATCGAGTAGATGGTGTCCGTGGAGTTCAAAAGAGGAAGAAATCGTGTAAGAACAACATTGAGGACTGGACAGCAGTTTGATTTTTACAACGAGTTTTCAGAACGGCTGACAACAGATGTGAATTTATCAGACTCGTAGTCATTATCGTTGACAAAGAGATCTGATGCAGTACATAGAATTCTCCTACTTCTTTTCATTGTTATTCTAACCTTCTGCTGCCGGGCTCCAATAATAACTGCGGAAAATATGAAGCACATTGCTTTTCGTCCGTAGATTTCATCACGAAGTATGTAGAACTGTGGGATTCCATGTGCCTGGTCCGAAATGTTGGCGCTGTGAGTGAGAAATACCATGATTTGTCGTGTGCACGTTGTTCACATTCCTGTATTGTAACATGTTCGTACTACTTTATACACGTTCTGAAGTTCATATAAAGCTAGTATTACGGATGCTATCGTCGCTGTGGTTAGATCATTTGTTTTTGCTTGCCTGATTGCTCTGTTCCTTCTTTAATCTCATTCTGTTTCAAACGCGATGGTATGCAAAAGTGCGCGCCTCAGATGTCTTTAAATTTATCGCGCTTCTCATGGCCAGAATTTCTGAACGTGTCCAATCTCTTTCTTCTATTAACCCAAACATTTCTTATCTTCTCTCCTTTCGTGGGGTGAAAGTTCAAATGAGCCCGTGGACTCACTCTGGGGGCCTACAACTCGTGATGAAGGAGTGACATTTTCTCTACTATCTTGTGCCAAGATAATCTCTTTTACACCGGGCGAGTTGGCCGTGCGCGTAGAGGCGCGCGGCTGTGAGCTTGCATCCGGGAGATAGTATGTTTGAATCCCACTATCGGCAGCCCTGAAGATGGTTTTCCGTGGTTTCCCATTTTCACACCAGGCAAATGCTGGGGCTGTACCTTAATTAAGGCCACGGCTGCTTCCTTCCAACTCCAAGGCCTTTCCTATCCCATCGTCGCCATAAGACCTATCTGTGTCGGTGCGACGTAAAGCCCCTAGCAAAAAAAAATCTCTTTTACGTTTTCTACATCACCTTCCTTGGTCAATTTTATTCTCTTCCGATTCATATGTATTTAGTCTGCAAAGCGTGGACAGCCTATCATTTTCATGGCTTTGGCAAATCATAATCATTCTCTTCTTTATGTGTTACTCTCTTTCTTCGATGAGTACATTCTTCGTATATTTAGTATTTTTAAGTACCATATTAATAATCCCTTATTTTTCCCCCTTGAAAATGAAAAATCCACAGCCTATTTCCAGACATTTGACCGGGGCAGGAATGGAATGAATGAAGCTGCCTTCTAGCGGCGAGGGTGTGAATTGTGCCGGCTGCCGAAGTCTGCCGCACTCCTCTGGGGCAATGATTAATGAATGATTAATGAAATTAAATGATATTGGAGAGTGTTGATGGAATGAAATATGACAGGGAAAACCGGAGTACACGGAGAAAAACCTGTCCCGCCTCCGCTTTGACCAGCACAAATCTCACATGGAGTGACCGGGATTTGAACCACGGAACCCAGCGGTGAGAGGCCGGCGCGCTACGGTCTGAGCCACGGAGGAAAGGTAATATTTCAATGTTATTGTTTTTACGTCCCGCTAACTACTTTTCACGGTTTTTTGAGACGCCGAGGTGCCGGACGTTTGTCCCGCATGAGTTCTTTTACGTGCCAGTAAATATACCAACACGAGGCTAACGTATTTGGGCACCTTTATAATTTTTTACACGTTATTTTACGTCGCACCGACACAGATAGGTCTTACGGCGACGATGGGAGACGAAAGGGCTAGGAGTGGGAAGGAACCGGCCGTGGATTTTATCCCTATGTCATTATTATCTGGATAATTTTGGTAAAAGTCTGAACACAGTTTTGAAGTATGAAGCTGAATGGCATTTTTTATGATATATTCCTGATTCAAATTTTCGTAAATTTGGGACGATCCAATTCTATCCTTTCAATTCGTAAAAACTTTTGAGACTAGTTTTCACCCTCTTAAGGAGAATTGGTTTTTGAATAATAATAATACACTCATGTTCATAAAAAACCGAAGAGTTGAAAGACTAGAGACAGGAAGTTCATATCCACAGGACATCTGCATTAATATGTTCTGCAGAAACGATTAGCGTTTCAGTCACTTAGGTTCAGCATTTGTCCTGTTGCGTAGTAGGCACTAGATCCTCCATGGGCGCTGATAACTTGTTCCATGCGTGATGGCATCGACGCGTATACGGCGCGAATATAGTCCTGGGATAAAGCCATCCATGCTGCATTCACTTGGTTCCACAGTTCATGTTTGGTGGTTGGCATTGTGTCACAGCGCCGCACCCATCGTTTCAGCATATCCCCCCACACATTTTCGATTGGCGACAAGTCCGGTGATCGGGCGGGCCAGGTCAACAGTCTGACATCCTGTGACAACATGTGGTCGGTCACGCATTATCCTGCTGAAATATGACGTCTGTGGTGTCGTGCAGAAAGGGTATGGCTACGGGTCGCAGAATGTCATTCATGTAGGTCAAACTGGTCACAGTGTCCTGGCCACGCACCAACTGTGATTTGTGGTTTTACCCAATAGCACCCTACACCATAAGGTATTGAGTTGGCGCCGTATGTTTTGTGCGAATGCAGTCAAGGTAATGCCTCTCATCCTGTCTGCGGCGAACCAAAATTCGGCCATCATTTTCAAACAAGCAGAAGTTGGATTCGTCCGAAAATACGATCTGCAGCCATTCTTGTCCCCAGTGACGTTGTTCCATACACCATTGAAGTCTAGAATGTTTATGCACATTAGTCAAAAGTAGGCGGAGAAGTGGACGACGCGCCAAAATAACCCAGACCGTAATAAACAACGACGGACTGTCACTCCTGATGTACGATGTGTTACACTGTTCCACTGTTGCGCCGTAGCAGAGGAGGACGCAGATCTGTCCTGAAATGCTATTCGGATGAGGTGTCATCTTCTCGCGGGGGGGGGAGGTGAGGGGGGAGGGGTCGTGGCTAGACCCATCTCGTCGTGTTCTATGGCCTTCTGTAAACCATTCTGTACACACACGTTGCACTGCCGACACACTTCGTCCCACACGAGCAGCAATTTCCCTTCTTTCCATTCTTTCATGCCAATAATGCGCACTATTTCAAACTCTCTCATTTAAATGTACGGTTCTAGCATACGTCTGCGAGGCATCCTACACGTCTGCTCAAGTCACATTGATCCATTACCTAGTAACAACGCGAGCCGCAGGCACATTTTACCAGTCAGTGGTGATGCGCCGAGGTATAGATGTGGACCATGAACCTGAGGGCCGATATGGTTCAAATGCTAATAATTTCTTCAGAAAATACTAGTGCACATGTCCTGTAAATATGAATTCCCTATCTCTAGTCTTTCAAGGTGTTCTGGTTTTAATGAACATGAGTGTAATAATAATCAGGGCCAGGATTTTGATGAGCTAAAATGTTTAATAAATGATCTATTAAATGACGGAAAAAATCCAGTATAATGATCCAAAAACTTTAAAAATGATGTTAATTTTAAATGAGTTTTTTACAATCAGTTTACTAATCAAGTCGATACAGCCTACGTTTATGTTATAGACATTATAATAAGCTTTTGAGCTTTCTCGATGTCAGGAAAACAAGGTGAAATTCTTTACGTTTCGTAGACAACTTTGCCCCGCGTCTTCAGAAGAAAATCTCGACTGTTCACAAGACTTTTCCAATTGGAGGTGTCTCTCCTGGAATGTGAACATTTCCAGGAAGTGAGTGGTGAAAAAAATGTTTCTTTAGTCTCCAGATTGACAAAAATTTGTGAAGATTCTCAAGTTTCCGTATTCATCCTCTCTTAAAGTTGCGATAATATCCAATTCTTCAAAATCATCAAGCATGTAAAACAAATTACTCAAAAATTATAAAATAGTCTAATAAATTTCATAAAATGTCCAAATAATGCTGTATAATTTTAAAAATAATCTATAAATGCAAAATGGCAAAAATTGACAAAAATGACGTAATAAATTAGCATTTCTACAGTGTGGGAACTATGATTAGGATTTCTGTACAAGTTAGCAATGTCTGTTGTGGACCAATTAAAATATGTCATCAAAATCCTAACCCTCATAATAATCACTACGTCTGCAGAAATGCACATCTTTTGAAGTAGGGCACTTGTGGGTCATTTTGAGCGTTGTATTGTCGTTGACAAGTCTCACTACAGTAGTTCACCAGTCACCACTAATGCGGTGCAGAATCCTTTAAAACAAAGTGGAGCATGTATTATGCATTAATTATTGCGTAAAATATAATATTGTGTCTTTTTACATGTTAGCTTTATTTTTATGTTTATAACATGTAATTTTCTTACCCGCAGGTGGTGTTGGTAGTGGCGACAGCTGTATTGTGTACTGCTGAAGAAGATCCGACTACTTCAAAATCAAGGAAAGGAGGACTAGAAGGTCTAATCTACGCTGGAAGTCCTGGTGAAGGACTTACTGTAGGAAGAACTAATGCACGATCCCGGTCTGGCAGAGGAAGTATTAAATTTGGACGGGAAACAAGGTTTACAGTCGGAAATATCAATGGAAGTCTTGACGGAGGACCTCAGGGAGGTGAAATTAATTCGGGACTTCGGCTCGCTGGAAAAGACAGAAATAATCCCAACAGAGATCTTAATTCTTCTGAAAATGACGATTCCACAAAAGTTCCCGTTAACAACGGACATTACAACAATGATGAATATGAAATAGGTGACATTCAGAAGATGAGACATTTCGAATTTCAATTCCACAAAGGTATTAAATTCGGAGATAAACATAAACCTATATTACGGGGCAAGAAATCTCCTGGAAGTAAAAACCTGGAAAGTAATCAGAATTCTAAACGTGGGTTTACTGAAGGTGGAATTAATTCAAGACCTTTGTCCTACAGAGCTGTTCAAAACAAAGGAAAGAAATTCTCTGAAAGTGACCAAGGGGTCAGACGTTTCTCTAACTTACTTCTCCCTTCCTCTAGTAATACAAAGCTTGAGCAGGTATCTTATAAAGGCGATCATTCGACAAACACAGGAGCTCCACTTGGGTCCGATCAATATTTTGGAGATGAGATTCCCAGTACAGGGCTTTATTCCAACGTTGATGGAAACGTTAGAAGTAATGGACATTTTGTTCAAAGTTTTCCTGCTAGTGGGAACAAGCTTGGATCCTGGTCAAATAAAGTCGTTCAGATTAATAAACGAAGGTTTAGGAGGGGCAAAGAAGGTGAGGGATATTATTCCAATGCGGTATCACCTCCCAGATACGTTCAAAATCTTGGACGTGAACCTACTAATGTTGTTCCCAGCATTGTGAGCGATCCAGTCGAGATGGATGGGCAGCAATATACTACAGGTGGAAGCATCCAGGGCTCCTTGAGTACTCAATCCGTTCAGAGAAACACACAACTCTTTTCAAGGGGTGAAGTTGGTGTGGGGCATTTCCCCAAAATAACCTATAATGAAGGCCATCCTTCTAAAATTGTTGCAAACTTTGGAGGTAATAAAAATGTTGCTCATACAGTTCCTAGCACAGGATACTATGTCTATCTATTTTACTTTGGTGAAGTTCAAAATTATGAACGTGGAGACCCGAATGCCGTCCGCAACTTTGTTGGCAACCCTCGTCATAACGTTGGAGAAGATGGCTTTGGCGCTTGGTCCAGTCAGTCAGTTCAGAGAAATACAGGGAGATCTTCAACAGGGGAGGCTGTTGTAGGACACTCCTCGAACCCAACCCCCAATGCAGGACGTTCGTCAGCTACTGGTACGAACTTCAGAGGGAACTATGTTGAACTAGATTCTAACTTTGGGCATATTGAAAAGTTTGAACATGGAAATCTGAATGTAGTCCCCAACATTTTTAACGATCCAGTTCAGCCTATTGGGGAACAGTATACGGCAGACGGAAAATACCTAGGAGCATGGTCCAGCCAGTCCGTTGAGAGAAATACGAAGGGTTTTCCAAGAAGTGAAATTGATATTAGACATTTCACAAACATAAATCCTAACGGAAAGCATTCGTATAACATTGTTGCACACTTGGGAGGCAAACAGAATTTTGAATATGGGACAGCAAATTCCGAACAATTCTCGAATGCTGGTGTTAATTTTGAAGGAAATCAAAATTTTAGGCACGCAGCTTCTAATGTCGATTGCTTTTCTAATGCAGATACTACCGATGTAGAAGTAATTCAGCAGGGAGCATCAGACAATTGATATTCGTCTACTAGAGATTTTGGAAGAAATCATAATTTTAGGCGTAGAAATGTCGACGCATCTCGAACGATGGTTTTTGACAGTGGTCTGTTGGAGGAGGTAGTCACGAATCCTACAGTGTAGTCCACGTGTCCTTTGGAGGCGACGAAGAGGGCAGTCGAAGCTGGTACTGGAATTGCCACAACTTCCCAAGGAGCTACTGGAGAAGGCTGTGTCCTGCATGCAGTCCTGCCAACCCCGTTGTGGAGTCACCTAAACGACCCCAGGAGCTACTGGAGAATACGGTGTCTTGCATGCAGTCCTGCCAGCCTAGTTATAGAGCTACCATAACACCCCCAGGAGCAATTGAGAATGCTGTGTCTTGCATGCAGTCTTGCCAGCCTGGTAGTGGAGTCACCAAAACGCCCCAAGGAACTACTGGAGAATGCTGTCTCGTACATGCAGTCCTGCCAACATGCCTGGAGGTACTTTTAAAGGTACATCGTTGCTAGTTACTGAAGCACTGATTTGATCAAATGTATTTGACAGTTTCCTGCAAATTCTGTGATGATTTTTTACAAATAAATGATAGACGTCTACAATTTTTTTATCTTTTGAACAATCAGTTCTTTTTTCCTGTGTACAACCCCCTGTGGGTGGGGAACTCAGACGAAGAATACACCCACGGTATCCCATGCCCGTCGCAAGAGGCGACGAAAAGGGGGCCCAGGGACTCTAAACTTGGGAGAGTGGGTTGGCGACCACGGGGCGCTTATCTGAGTCCTGGCACTGCTTCCAATTACTTGTACCTGGCTCCTCAGTTTCATCTATCCTTTCCGACCTCCCTTGGTTAACTCTTGTACATTTCCGACCCCGACGGTATTAGATCATTCGAGAGCTTGAAAGTCTTTTCATTTTCACGCGTATCGTAGCTCTTGTTTTTCTTTGTCTGCTACTTCATTTTTTGAAGTGTTGGATTCTTACTTTTACTTCCTGTAGGTTGGGTGGGGTGGGGGGTGCAGATGAAGAATACACCCACGGTATCCTCTGCCCGTCGTAAGAATCGACTAAAAAGGGCGATCAATGGATGATACTTTCGGAACCACGAGGCAGTCTGTGATTAGTATCATTACGCAATGAACACCATGGATCGACTTTACTTTCAATTAGAACTACTACTATGCCTGGTTGTGCTCCCTCTTAGAGCAATAATCACTACTACCTGATGAACTCGTACCGCCACTGCCTCCAGTTGGGTCTGTGATTAGTAAAGCCAGGATTTTCATGCGGTAATGGGTTAGATTGCAAACTAATTTGGTTAGTAGGAAATGTCGGCCACCCGCTCTTCCATGGTGTAGAAAGAGTAACATAAATAATGGGGGTTCTGATGAGCCATACTCCTAATGTTTATGCATACCCCATAGCATAATCGTTTTGAAGGTAGACTATACCTGCTTCTCGCTCCAGTAAGTTTGCATTCTAACCTGTTAATGCATAACATTCCGGGGGGAGGATGACTATAGGTGTTGTAGAAGAACACCATGAATCGGTGTTGCCTCTGGGTGGTGCTATAATATGTTATACACCGTGGGTCTATATTGCCTATGATTATTAACACTACGTGAGCAACACCGTGAGTATACGTAGCCTGTGATGAGTACCCTTATGTGAGGAACACCGTGGGCCTGTGTTGTTTGTGAGTAGTGCCGTTATTTGTGACATACCCTCGATCTACATTACCTGTGATAAGTACCCACCATGACTTTTCGTTACCTGTGATTAGTACTACTATAGGAGAAACATCATGGTTCTGCTTTACTGGTGATTAGTACTATTAAGAGTGGCCGGTGACCTAAATTTTGGACTCCTTTGGACAACAAGCATCATCCCACAAAATAAGGCATTGTGAATAGGATCCACAGATTGTTTTATATTCATGGTCATTTTTTTCATCACCATTCGTTTTAAATTCTAGTCAGTGGATACAGTTCTGAAGTCTTAATTGTAGTTTCATTTCGTTGCACCTCGTATCATTAGGGACCGATGACCTAGCTGTTAGACGCCTTTAACCATTATTAGACCCCGGATGTTTATGACCTAAAATGTATTAAAATATGACTTAATTTGTTTGGGTTACATTTTCGAAATTTTCAAAATCTTGTCGCTGTTTAAATTATTGAATATATTGAAAATATACTTTTAAAATCTATCACATTCAATAGTAATAAATGATATTAATTTTTCTTATTATATTTTGAATTTATTTACTCAATCAAGGAGGTAACTCTTGACTCTGCAGAGAATGAAATAAATGTCACATTTTGATGGGCGCTCAGAAGGAATTATAATGACAAATTACATATATTTTGAAGGTTTCAAATAGGAACGATCTCCTATTTTCACGCAGTATTGACTTGTAAAGGGGAAAATACCGCTCAACTTGGCAGGATGTTATTGGGCCATATTTGAAATACGTCAAATCCTTAAGAGTTCAATTGAGGATCACTATTCTGTCTCTCCCTGTACAGCTTACGTTTCTAATCCACATATATAAGTTGTGTATTTCTAAGTCATACAATTGTAAGAAATTACAGACAAAAATTCGGAGATGTGAAAAATCCGTCTTTGAGACGCCTGCAAACAGGTATGCGAAAATGGAGTTAAAAAGATAAAAAAAATGACAAAACTACAAAAATTCACGGGGAAATATGCCCATAATATGAAAATTTCCGGAAAATAACAAAAACTTAAAAGAACTAATATATCACTTTATGCGACCCTTGAAAATTGGATAATTTTAGTCACCGTAGTTAAAATAATGCTTAAGTTGTATTTTCCGTGGAAATAATATAAAGAAATATGACATGTCATAAACATCCGGGGCCTAATCATCATCATCATCATCATCATCATCATCATCATCATCATCGTCATCATAATCATCATCATATACCTTTATGCCTTTCAGACCTCAGTCTACATTAGTCTGTAAATTGACTAAGATTCTCCACAATTATCTGATTACCACAGGCTCTGTGACAATGTTCGACATGGACAGCAAACTATGATGTTAAACGGCGTGAAAATTCAGGTTGTAATTTTCGTCGAGAGGAAATGTCATCTCAGTAATCTCATTCATGAGATTGTAAATAACGGTTACAGATCTCTTCACATGTTTATGAGAGTATCAGAGGTTGTTGCAAGGATGTAAAGGAGAGGGCGTATAAGTCTCTTGTAAGACCCCAATTAGAGTATGGTTCCAGTGTATCGGACCTACACCAGAATTACGTGATACGAGGAATGGAAAGTATCCAAAGGAAAGCAAGCTAATTGTCCGGCTCCTTGGTTGAATAGTGTAGTGTTCTTCGGTTCAGAGGGCCTCTCTTTCACTATAGATATCCGAAGATTTGTTCAGCGTATTCACAGGGAAAGGGTACGAGGTACATTCTCGTAGTTCGTAACTATAAAAGACGATGGTACAGGCTACGTGATCAATTTAAAGCCCGGATGTTCAGACTGTAATAGGTTAGAATGCAAATATACTAAAGCAAATAACAAGAGTACTCTACCTGGACAACAGCGCTGCAATATAAACATTAGGGCCACGATCTATTAAACCCCCTAAAATATATCTTATTTCCACTGCATTACTGAAGGGCGGGTGGACGACACATCCTACCAGGTAAGTTGATTTGCATTACTGCCTAAACATCCGGACTCTAGTGATCATATACAAATCTCAAAATCATACAGATGGCACTGTTACGAGGGTTGATTGTGATTATAAACCACTTTAAATACTTATGTAATACGAGGGGGATCAAATATAAGCGGGATTTTAATTTTATTGAAATCCATTTATTAAAAAACACAAGGCAATTACAATTTTTTTCCCCACAAAGTTTCGTGCTTTGGAAATGTATTTCTCCCAACGTATGGGCAGCTTTTCGATGCCCCCATCGTAAAAAGAACAGGGTCGTGTCACCAGCCAGTTGCGCTCGAAGTCTTCCACACTCCCGTCATCTAAAAATAGTTGCCCTCCTAGAGCTTGTTTAAGCGGTCCGAACAAATGGAAATCGCAGGGCGAGATGTCTGGGCTGTAATGAGGATGACCAAGTGTAGTCCAGTGCATTTCCTGTAGCTTGGAGACAGTTATAGCTGCAGTATGGGGCCGTGCATTGTCGTGGAAAAGGATGACCTGTCGAATCGGCTGGTGTCGACTTTTGTGGTGATATGCAATCCTCGCCTTTTCCAACAGCTTGCAGTAGTAAGCGGCATTGATTATGCGACACTCATGCCCGTCAATAATGTCTTTAACCGCACGGACGGCGATCGTGTTGAACTGTGCAGCCAAACGCCAAATTTCCACCGCTGTAACTCTTTCACGAGCAAGAAATTTGATAATTATGCGTTGCGCAATGGAGGGATGCACCTGTTGCTCCGACATCGTGAGCGTTACTGAAGCACGCTCTCCCCACTCCTGACGGTCCAGCCTAAGCATATCGGAAGCGCGTGGCCAGTCCTACCAACTGTTGATGTCCAGGAACAAAAATCCCGTTCGACCTTTGTATTAATAATATTATGACGTCCGATCCCAATCCCTTGGTTATCATCACTGATCTACATTTAAAGCAGTCGCCCAGGTGGCACATTCCCTATCATTTGTTTACCCAGTTTTACTCAAGTTATATCAAATAACTTAGACACTTATCGAACATCTCTCTTGGTAAATTAATCCAATCCCTCATTCCTCTACCTATAAAATAATTTTTGCCCCAATGCGTCTTCCCGAATACCAAAGGTTATATTTACATTGCCATCTTTTAAAAAACACCACTCAAACTTATTCGTCTACTAATGTCATTCCACGCCATATTTTCACTGACAGGTTGGAATATACCCTTAGCCGAGCAACTTGTCTTCTTACTCTCAACTCTTCCCAGCCCAAACTTTGCAACATTTTCGTAACAATACTCTTTTGTCAGAAATCACGAAGCACAAATTGAACTGAATTTATTTGTATTTTACCGAGCGGCCAGTATCCAGTGTTCGGGAGATAGTGGGTTCGAACTCCACTGTCAGCGGCCCTGAAGATGGTTTTCCGCGGTTTCCCATTTTCACACCTTACCTTAAATTAAGGACACAGCTGCTCTCTTCCCACTCCTTGGCCTTTCCTATCCCCTCGTGGCCATAAGACCTATCTGTGTTAGTGCGACGCAAAGCAACGTGTAAAAAAATAATAGATTTTCCCAGTTCTCGAATAAAGTAATCCTGGTGAGGGTCCCATACACTGGCACCATACCGTAATTGGAGTCTTACCAATGACTTATACACCATCTACTTTACATCCTTACTACAATTCCTAAATACCCTCAGAACGATGTGAAGAGATCCGTAAACTTTACTTATAATCCCGTTGATGTTATTATTACCCAAAGAAGATCTTTCCCTATTTAAACAGAGAGGTAAAAATGGAAATGGTGTATGGCTTTTAGTGTCTGGAGTGTCCGAGGACAAGTTCGGCTCGCCAGATGCAGGTCTCTTGATTTGACTCCCGTAGGCGACCTGCACGTGGTGAAGATGATGAAATGATAATGAAGACGACACATACACCCAGCCCCGTGCTAGCGAAATTATCCAATCACGTTTAACATTTCTGACCGGGAATCGAACCCGAGGCCCCTGTGACCAAAGGCCAGCACACTAACAATTTAGCCGTGGAGACGGACAAACGGACAGGTATTTACATTGATCCTCACGGGTTATTTTCACAACATCAATAATAATTAATACCCAGAGAACTTCAGCAATTACAGTAGCTTTCTGCTGATCAGGAATTTGGCAAACGTTCTTTGAAAGTTGATTCCATAAAATTCTACTTTTTTATTTAAACATATTTAGAAGTACAGAGCGGTGAAGTAAATGGGCAATGTATTATAAGGATCTAAGTGGCCAGAAAACAAGCAACAGAGCCAGGAAATGGAGCAAATGAATAGGAAATGGAAGCCCAAAAGTAAAATATATAGAACATTATACCAGTCGAGTTAAAATGAAGGAGGAGTTCAATATGACTAACAAGCTAAAAATACTTTTTTATCTGATCTACTGTAGACATTAACAATACTTTAGTAATAAAATTAACAATGAAAATGTCACATTCGTATTTAATTTACTGGATTTAGTCTCTTACCAGGAGCTTCATTCTGCTGATATTCCAGGAAACACTGTGCTATCGACCACCAATTTAACACGATATTTATACAGAACTCGCCACACGGTCTGTGGACTAAATCCTACTAATTACTCCCAAATTATACTCTCCTGTATAAAATAGGTCTTTAGTTGGAACGCCCCTGCGTTCTCCTCTCTAATTCGAATATTTCTGAATAATATTTCTCTAATTTCAGACTCTAGATACCATAAGAACCTCGCATTTGGTGGCCGATTCTCTTCAGTAGGAATACATATATTAAACTTGATGATTTTGGTTTCTTGAGAGTAGTAAAGTGACAAATTATACTTTGAATGACAATTTCTCGGCGAAAAGTATAGATTTCTGAGGGAAATATGATTTCAGAAATCCTAGTACATGTACTTTTATCGATAATTTTGATATGGGAAATACCTCCTTAAAGGAAATTATTCAGTGATAGTTGCCGGCCTTCTACAAGGAGACGACATCAAAACAAGACCAGCAGGTTATACTGTGTATCATTGTCGTACAAAGTCACTTTTATGGTTGCTTTTCGACCCCAGCATCGAAGTCTATTGAATCACGTGGAGAGTGCTTCACCTTTCAATTGTTATGTGTAATTTTATAACTATTGGTTTTCAAGTGCTTGGATACATTTAGACTTTGATGTTTGATTTCTAAATAACTGCAAAGATGAACTGATATTTTCAATAACAACCCACTGTGGGTGGGGGTGGTAGACTAACACCCACGGTATCCCCTGCTTGCCGTAAGATGCGACTAAAAGAGGTTCTCAACTGGGAAGCGTGGGTTGGGGACCATGGTGTCCTTAGCTGAGTCCTGGTATTGTTTCCACACACTTGTGCCTGTCTCCTCACTTTCATGTGTCCTATCCGACTTCCACTGGTCAACTCCTGTTCTTTTCTGACCCCGACGGTATTTGAGCACTACGGATCCGGGGAGTCTTTCATTTTCACATCCATTGTGGCCCTTGTCTATCTTTGGCCGATACCTTCATTTCTCGAAGTGTCGGATCCTTTCCATTCTCTTTCTCTCCTTCTCTCTCTCCCTCTCTCTCTCCCTCTGATTAGTGGTTTATAGAGGATGATTATCTAGTTGTTTTTCCTCTTGAAACCACCACCACCACCACCACCACCACCACCACCACCACCACCACCACCACCACCACCACCACCACCACCACCACCACCACCACCACCACCACCACCACCACCACCACCCTCTAAAATTCCCACTGAGGAGTTAATTACTTCCGTTGAGGCAGCCATCCACAAAGTACCTACGGATGAGTCTGAGGAGTTAAGAGAGAAATGTGTGAGACTCATAAGGTCCTCTGTTGTACCCGCGCCCAATTTAACAAGAGGCGAAAGAAGAGCTCTGAAGGAACTTAGAGATGATTCTGAACCGACCATTCTCTCAGCTGATAAGGGTAATGCGACAGTGGTTATGGACACTGACGAGTATAAGAATAAGATCTCGGTTGTACTGTCAGAGCCTGTTTACAGACTAAGCTCACGTGACCCCACCACTCGTGTGTCCAACGCAACCGTGAAGCTCTTAAGGCAATATTCAGTTCCAGAAGAGGAGGCTAAATATCTGTCCCCGGCGGATGCAGTGCCACCTAGATTATATGGACTGCCTAAGATCCATAAAAAGGATGTTCCCCTCAGACCTATTGTCAGTGCGATAGGTTCTCCTACGTATGCTCCGGCTCAGTACCTAAGCAAATTGCTTCAGCCACACATAGGACGTACTGAATCATACGTCAGGGACTCTCAACAAGCTGACAACCATAACTCTTCAACCTAATGCACTTTTGGTGAGTTTCGATGTAGAGTCCTTGTTCACTAACGTGCCGATTGACTCGGTCATATCTCTCATTGAACACCTGTTCTCTGAGGACATTACTAAGCTATTTTACCACTGCATGACGTCCAGCTATTCCTTGTGGGGTGGGAATGTTTACGGACAGATGGACGGAGTGGCTATGGGAAGTCCACTTTCGCCCTTAGTGGCTAATTTCTTTATGGAGCATTTTGAGGAAGAGGCAATTGCTTCGGCGCCCGTCAAGCCTATGGTATGGTGGAGGTATGTTGATGATGCATTTGTGGTCTGGACAGAAGGTCCTAAGAAACTTAATCTATTTCTAAACCACCTAAATCAGCAACATCCGTCAATAAAATTCAGATGGAGGACGGATGCCTTCCTTTCTTGGATGTTCTAGTAAGAAAGAAACCGGGCGGTTCCTTAGGACATACAGTCTATCGTAAGCCTACCCACACAAATCGCTATCTTCATGCAGATTCTCACCACCATCAAGCACAAAACAAGTCATTCTCACGACACTCGCCAAGAGGGCGGGACGAATTTGTGAGCCATCACATATCCAGATGGAGATGGACACGCTAAAAATCGCGTTCAAGGGTAATGGTTACAGCGATTGGCAGATTCATATAGCCCTCCATCCCAGAGAAACGACCAAGCAAAGCTCACAGAAGGAAGAAGTGAAGGGACCTTCCTACTTGCCTTACATCCACAACACCACAGATCGAATTGCCAAGGTTCTCCGCAAACACAATATAAAAACCGTGTTTGGCACCGCCACTAAAATTGCTCACAGTCTGAGTAAAACCAAGGATAAATTGTCCCCACTTTTACAATCTTAGGTATATGACATTCCCTGCACGTGCGGTAAGGTACACATCAGCCAAACATGCCGGTCCATTGGTACCCGTATCAAAGAACATGAACGTAATATTCGTCTCAACCAACCAGACAAATCGGCAATAGCTGAGCAAGCTCTATCGCCGGGTCATGATGTCATGTTCCAAGATGCTCGAGCTGTTACCCACACTAGATACTATAGGTCCAGGATTATATGGGAAGGTGTGGAAATACGTAGAAATACTACCAATTTCAACAGGGACACCGGATATCCATAAAGTAATACCTGGTTGCCAGCCATTAAGGATTTACGTAGGTAGTTCCCTTCCCTGTACCTTCACTATTGTTATTTCGTCTCGGCGTTTTCCAAATTCGTACGTTCCTCGTCGCCAGATGTTTCATTCTAGGCTTGTGTCAATGTCATACACCTGTCATGTCATATGTTACGCAAACACGTTATGTGAACTGCTTAGTTTGATTGTGATGGTTCATTCAGCTTCCACTTCGAACGCTTGCATTGTGCCTTGGGTCCATCGGGTGGCGAATGAACGTACCATTTCCACTTCTATTATAACGTCCAAATTCAAAGTGTCATTGTTTAAGAAGCCTTTCTTGTGGACAGTCAAGATTTCTTCTGAGGACGCAGAGCACAGTTCTCTGCGAAACGTTAAGAATTTCACCTTATTTTCTTGACACGGCATAATCCCAAAAGCCTATGCTGTATCATGTCTATACGTACGGGCCATGAAAGCATTAATGACAATATAATAATAATAATAATAATAATAATAATAATAATAATAATAATAATCACTTAGTCACATTCCTAAAAAAGTTGTATATGCCATAGTTTACGACTTAAATAATGTAAAAATGGAAGCTTGCTTTTGAGAATATTCTTATGCGATGCCAGATACTTTAGAGTTAGTCAGTATAGTCAAAATCTGACATCGAGTGGTGTTTATTATTATTATTATTATTATTATTATTATTATTATTATTATTATTATTATTATTATTATTATTATTATTATTATTATTATTATTATTATTATTATTATTATTATTCAATGGGTACAGACATTTGATTCTATAATCCTGAACCAAAGAAGAAAAACTCTTAATTTGCCGTTTTACTGAGATCGCCATGCAAATAATAACAGACACAAATTGAACCAAAGGAAAAATGACAATATTTGATGTTAATTATTCTTTGAGAGGCGTTTCACGCTGTGAAATGGATTCTACGGTCGTGATAACTGAGTGAGGGAGGTACGCAGCTAAGGCGGTCCACGCGTACTCTCTTCACTTGAAAGGACCTGAATTCGAATCCCCGTCAGGAAGTGGGAATATTTAGAAACAAAATTTACAGATCTGGAGAGGAACATACGTCTTGAAGTTCGCTCAGCTCTCCGCTGTACTTGCCTGTAGAGGAAAATTTTGACGTTCTGTTCTTTAAGGGCCTTCATGGCTTGTGTGGAGATATTTTTTCTTTGATTGCTGAGCGACATCTTACCAAGCTGTATTCTGATCCAATCTGATGTTTTCTAAACGGAATGTTGCGTTCTACTTAGTCACATTCCTAAAAAAGTCGTATATGACATAGTTTACGACTTAAATAATGTAAAAATGGAAGCTTGCTTTTGAGAATATTCTTATACGATGCCAGATACTTCAGAGTTAGTCAGTATAGTCAAAATCTTACATCCAGTGGTGTTTTTATTCAATCACTCAAATAGTTGTCCCGGGATTTGGCCTCAACTTCTCTGCACCTAACACCCAGGCTCACTTATGTAACCATGGAATTTCCTCTCAAGAGTAAAAGGAAATGAATGCTCTTGTCCTGTGCACTCCTTTGCTCAAAACGCGGAACTGCTCTGCTCCAGGTAACACACAACAATAATTCCACTCACTGTTATTGAACCACTTTCTAATGGAGAGCAATGGGTTTTAAGCACAAATTAGTGTCACAGAAGACGTATATACTGTAGAAATATCGACCTGTTGGCTGCATGAAAGAAAGTGGAACTATAGTTTCAAAATACTGCTCCGCCCCTCTTAGGTCGTGGCATAATTGAAGACAACCGAACGACATTAACATTACTGCTGGAAAACCTGAGGACTTTGGAACATCCCTAAAACATATTAAGGCGACACGTGAATGAAATTCTTCAAACATCCGCAGTTCTAACCCTTCAGGCAAGCAACTCAATGTTGAAAATATCCTAGGGGTATGAGCTACGAATTTTAGGTAAATGAAATGAAAATGAATTGGCGTATAGCTTTTAGTGCCGGGAGTGTCCCAGGACATGTTCGGCTCGCCAGGTGCAGGTCTTTTCATTTGACTCCCGTAGGCGACCTGCGCGTCGTGATGAGGATGAAATGATGATGAAGAAGACACACACCCAGTCCCCGTGCCAGAGAAATTAACCAATTATGGTTAAAATTCCCGACCCTGCCGGGAATCGAACCCGGAACCCCTGCGACCAAAGGCCAGCACGCTAACCATTTAGCCATGGAGCCGGACTAGGTAAATGAAATACTGTATAATAAAGTACAACTAGGAGCGTTAATGTGAGTCAATGCAGAGTTTCACATAAGCTCTTATAACGACATTCGGTGGGGACATTTAAAAGAATCAAAAACTCCTGAGGGTATTGAATCAAGGAACATATTACAGAAATAATTATGTGAATAAGTTAATTTGGCTACGATTTTTATAATAAATAAAACGAGTAAAGAAATAAGAGATTTTAGGCTGTTTTTCCGCAACTGCATTCGGGCCGGAATTGATGTTCGAAACTTGTTTTTAATTTAATTTTTAATTTGAAACCTTTCCGGGCCCTTTAACCCTTCAGCTTTCGGCACAATTGAGGAAATTGCTTAATTTTACGTTTTTCGTAATATGTTGGCCCCTACTTTGTCTGCTAAGAAACGATTTCAACATTAAAACTATGAAATAAATTATTTTGCTGAAATTGCCAACTTATTATGTTGGAAATGTAGCCCCAAAAGGGTTTGGTTGAATTGAGTACCTAAGTGCAATTAAACATTTACATTACTAACACATGCGTGACAGGTGCCACGTCCCCCTTTCTTCATGCATAGCTTTTTTTATTTTCGCTTAACTCTTTACGACTGATTGGTGTGGCAGTTGACGGTATCACACTTAGAAGGCTGTGAAGTGTCATTTCTGGTTTGTCAAGCATGGCGATTACCGCGGAAAGTTCCTTTTGATTTGAGAGATACAGTGCGAGGTTGCGTATTTTGAAATTCAATTGTCATCTCCTGAGTTTTCCCTTTTCCACGACAAAGGTACCTTTCTCTCTTGAACTACTAAATAGACATACAGGCTAAACACTGTCATACATTTTCCTGGAAGGGAATTACAAAATATGCCATTTCATAGACTTCACAGTTTCATTTATATGCATCTTTTGTGAAAATTTCAACTGAAAAAAAAATTTGTTTTTAAAAATCGAAAAATGTATGAAATTAAAAACTCTCTTAGGCATTAAATTATTAAGGTCTTGGAAATTACAAAAGAAAATTACAAGGTCCAGGACCTCAGCGTTGCTGAGGAAAAGGTACATAATTATGACTAAAATTCAAATTTGAATTGCTTCAAAAACATTTGATCTAAATTAACTGATTAATGTTTATAGCTAAGAACAATGTATTTTAAGTGTGTGCAAAGTTTCTAACTCAAATAGTGTCCAAGTTACAGAGAATTTGGAAAATACATGAATTTTAGTGCACGTATTCTCTTAAAGGGGGGAGTCGTAAAGCCCTGTGTTATCTATGTTAAACTAGCGAGTAAGTGCCCCATTTTCTCGGGATCTGTCAGTTGTTGAGAGTGCACACTGGGCATGGAAGAAGCGGCTCTGCGATGCATTCTTGGGGCCTGCAACCACCTGCAAGCTGTGACTGTGGTGAAAAATTCCAGACAATGCGACACATTACCTTCTGATGCCCACATAGAGCCTTCCATGGAACTATCGACGACCTCCTGTCAGCTTCAACAAGGGGTATTTAATGGATGCAACAACTGGGCATCCTAGTTTAGTTTTCACTTTTTCATTTGTTACTTTTTGTATTTATTATATTTTACATCAGTTTTATGTTTTATATTTTTCCGTACTGTACGTATCCCTCTCCATTTCTATTTTATGTTTTACCTTGACTTTTTATATTTATTCTGTTTTGTAAATTATTTCTTGCTTTTGCATGTTATTCAATTTGTGTGCGGTTTAACTTGCACCATAAGCTAAATAAATAAAATTGTTGAGGTCTGATTTTTATAAGATATTTATTCAATTACCTTCAGTACACTGATCCTCAATCAATTAAAAATATTTATCAGAAGAAAGGCTGTGCATTTTTGATGGGTGCTCCAATTTTTCAAAAAAGTTGGCCGTTTTAATTTTATAATAATAATAATAATAATAATAATAATTGTTACCGAGTTTGGTGGTAGGTAGAGGTGTAAGAAGGTGCGGGCGTGAATGGGTCTCAAACTACGGAATCAAAGTTAATGTAAAAGTTAACAAGGTTATATTTCCTTTTCAATATTAAGTAATAACAAAGAACAGGTACTTAGTAGCCGAAACACAATTTGAAATGTACAATTACAGGGATTACAGAGTTTGGGCTTCGAGCCCTGAGTTCACAATTTTTGAGCAACTAGCCCAACTTTCCGATATACAAATTTTAACAAAGGGGCAGAAGACCCCAATCAAACCCTGGAGCCCTTGCTCCAAATTACACAGTAAAGCCTCCTCGAGGCATACAACACTCCGTTTCCAAAAGAGCCACACGCTCTTTAATTTAAGCCTCTCCTAGGCCACACCAAACTCCACCTTCAAGTTGTCCTCAACGGACATAAACACAGGGGTAAAATACCCAATCTACTGAGGTCTATTAAATGAAAAGCAGGTTAATTGAATGACCTCTAAAACAATTTGAGAGGAGGCGAACTTGCACTCCTAATACACTTTGATTTTAAAACCTACTTTGGCACTAGGCCGTTATTACAAGGGCTAATCCCATACTACAGAGGTGACTTAATAGCAATTTACATTACATTACGGAAGAATTGGTTGAGAGAATAAGTTCACCTCAAGACGATGTGAGTGGGAGCTCGAGAGGGTTAAGCACTCTCTATCCCGATATGTCTTTTTAAAATAGAATAGATACCAGTTGTTTTTACATTTTAGGAAAAGGTTACATGGTTGAACGCTTAGAACCCGCCCCGAAAGTTAAACTGCTGAGCAAGAAAAGAAAGAATTTATTAATCGGCCATTACCTTATTGTTGACCGCCGCCGAGGAAAGAGGCGCTTCCCGCCTCCTGCTATGTACTTAATACACTGAAAGATGGAACAGAAGTGGCCCGGAGACCCTAAAATCAGCAGTTTATATACTCTCGCGGAAGTTTCTAGGCGTTAGGGGAATGAAAACACCCGCCCACAATGTTTTTATTGGATAGGACCCCGCAACAGATACAAGTTGGGGGAAGATACACCAGATTGGTCAGAAATTACTAAAAGGAATTCGGGATTGGATAAATCTTAAACAAGGGGAAAAAGAGGGGTATACAGCCAACTTAAACAATAACAGAAGGAAATTTAACAAGAAACAAACTTTTGAAATAAAAATTTCTCCAACAAAATAGTTCTTTGACTCCGCACTAGGGTGCGCTATTGTTGATCTTCAGTAGTGTCCTCTAGAAGAGAAAGTTCACACTTCTTACTTCAAGCGAAACAAAAACACATCAAAAGTGACACAGTTCAAAAACTCAAAATTTTCCACGTGGTGACATCTTCTGAGAAAGTAGAGAATTAATAGAGTAGATAAAGTTCAACCTTCCTCCAGAAGAGGAGTTTCAACTGGCGCAACTTTTAAATAAACGGTGTAGAGGTGTACCGCCCGGTACAATAATAATAATAATAATAATAATAATAATAATAATAATAATAATAATAATAATAATAATAATAATAATAATAATAATGTTACTTGCTTTACGTCCCACTGACTACTTTTACGGTTTTCGGAGACGCCGAGGTGCCGGAATTTGGTCCCGCAGGAGTTCTTTTACTTGCCAGTAAATCTACCGACACGAGGATGACGTATTTGAGCACCTTCAAATACCACTGGACTGAGCCAGGATCGAACCCGTCAAGGTGGGGTCAGAAGGCCAGCGCCTCAACCGTCTGAGCCACTCAGCCCGGCATAAAAATAATCTACTGAAGACAATTTACTTGCAGAGGATCCACAGCATTAAAGAGCTATTCTATACACGTGGTAAAAAAAATTATTGGAAATATAACCAGCAGATAACGGGGCAGTTATGCACGAAAATGTATTTTCGAGTAGATTGAGTTTAAAGTAAAACAAATGCCATCTAAACTCGCTTTATGCAGAATAAATAACAAGCAGCTATCATAACAATAATAAATACAGTCGAACCTCGATATCTCGAAACTCCATTACACGAATTTTCAGTTTCTCGGAGCAAATATTTCCTCCCTTGAAGCAAAAAATACTCTGTAACTCGAATTTTGTGCAATACGGCACTTATGGTTTGTGAATAACAGTTAACAAGTAAAAGACATGGCGTTACAATGATGCTGGGAAGCAAATATGATGGGAATCGAAAAAAGAAAACTTCTAGTCATCGGAAAATCGGCGAAGCCATGGATGACAAGCTCCATTTACGAATCTTGGCTGCGTGGTTTCGAACCTACACACAGAGTCAGTCGAATATAATATAAATTACAGCGTTTCTCACAGCAATAAATGTTGTTAAAAAGTATGTGGAAGAAAAGAAGGTTAACAGCAAAATACAGAAGAGACTAACGAATTGTTTTCTAAAGGTGTTAACGGAGGCACGTTTCTTGTTTAATTACTGTGTGTACTGTATTCTATCTTCTAAAAATTTATTTTAATAAGGTCCTAATTAAAGCTATGCCGTAAAATAGAGTTTGTTCATATATTTTTAAATACTGTAAAAAATATTTTAATCAGTATAAGCCCGTAGATACATATGATTCAGTCAATTGAAAATATTTATCAGAGGAAAGGCTGTGTTTTCTTGATGGGTGTTCCAAATTTTCAAAAAAGTTGGACGTTTTAATTTTATAAAAATAATCTACTGAAGACAATTTACTCGCAGAGGATCCACAGCATTAAGGAGCTATTCTATAAATGTGGCAAAAATTTATTGGAGATATATCCAGCAGATAACGGGGCAGGTCTGCACGAACATGTATTTTCGAGTAGATTGAGTTTAAAGTTTATGCAAAATAAATAACAAACAGATATAATAACAATAATAAATTCAGTCGATTTTTTTCCAAAGGTGTTAACGGAGGTATGTTTCTTGTTTTACTACTGTATGTACCGTATTCTATCTTCTAAACATTTACTTTAATAAGGGTCATAATTAAAGCGATGCCGTAAAATAGAGTTTGTTAATATATTTTTAAATACTGTAAAAAATACTGTAATCAGTATAAGCCCGTAGATACATATGATTTCAATTATACGCTCAAAAGCCTATACAGTATCATGTCTATAAGTAGGGCCTTGAAAGCATCAAAGGCAAAATTTAGACATTGTTTAGCTCTACAACAATTAAAGCACTTTTTCTGCCTAAAATACTCTCTGTGGACGACTGGAGTATTGCTGAAATAATTTTATGGTAAGTTACAATGGGAAAATAAGATTCATTTGAAGAAGGCCACACAGCTATTTAGGTTACAGGCGTCAACAGCGCATTCAGGTATTTTTTAGGTACAATCAAATTCATATGTTCTGCTGCATGAAGTGTGAAATGAATATCTATCTTGTTAATTAAATAGCTAGGAAAAATAGGTTAAAATCTTTAAAAAAATCCGGGCTCCAATTATAACGAACACAGTGAGTGTAAAAACAGTGTTGCTGCTGTCAGTTTATAGAGAGAAAAATAGGGGCACTGATAGGAAGCAGAGTGCACTTCTGTACTGTGAGGAGAGAGTTCCGTGAAATGTGGACAGACAGGAGGTGAAACTCTTGGGAGAGTCTGCCTCAGTTAACTCTGAAGTATGAAATTAACTAACACCAGGTGTTCATAATGATCTGCTTCCCAGCAGGACGGTGTCACTAACGGCTGGCGAGAGATGGAGAGAAATCTGGCATGGCCATAATGCATATGTAGGATGTTTCATAAGTCGTGTGTTTCTTAATGCTAATAATAAGAATAATAAAATTATTAATAATAATAATAATAATAAAACAACAGCAGATGGGATCTTATGAAAGAAAAGGTAACAGCAGTAGGCGAGATAGGATGGCCGCACAACACACGACCTGTGCAAGAATAGAGCAATTTCAATGCAAGCTAAACTCAGACATCACAAAACGGTATTTAAACCCGCATATCCCTATGGAAGTGAATGCCTCGGAGTTTCTGGAAAGACTGGTCTGAGGAAAGCTGAGAAGTTTCAGAGGAAGCTTCTTCGAAAGATAATGGGCCCAAAGATCATGGCTGGACAATACAGGTTGCGAGGAAGAGAGGAGCTATATCAGAAAACTGAATGACTGATGGAAGAAGCAATTACTATGGATGGTAAGTGGTTGACTAAGAACATTTTTAACATGCTCGATAATAAACTTAATACATGTGATAAGTGGTTCAGAGAGTTCAGGAAGGATCTGAGGAAAAAATGGACTAAATCGTGCAGACATTGTTAACAGAACCAAGTACCGATACCACATCAATAACTTCAAGGACTTTCGTGAAGAAGAACGGAATAACAGCGGGTGGACAAGAGAAAAGAGACAGACTGTCAGAAAGAGGGAACAACGATACTGGGCTGTAAAGAAGGCTTCTTCCAAAAATGTACAAATCTTGCTTATTGCGGTTTCTAATGTTCGTAAACGTATAATAATAATAATAATAATAATAATAATAATAATAATAATAATAATAATAATAATAATAATAATAATAATAATAATAATAATAAACATACATACATTAGGCCTATAATTGTAGACCGTTATGCCTTTCAGCGTTTAGTCTGCAAGCCTCTGGTAATTTACTAAACGTCGCCACAATCCTCTATTTCCAATTAGTGCTGTGGCCTCATTTAGTTCTATACCTCTTATCTTTAAATCGTTAGAAACTGAGTCTAACCATCGTCGTCGTCTTGATCTCCCTCTACTTCTCCATTCGCCTCACATTACCCCACCACCGAAGCAGGCTTATGCGTACAGCTTCATCCATCGAGTTCATTTCCAACTTAGGCTTGATCTCCTCATTCCGAGTAACCTCCTGCCATTGTTCCCACCGGTTTGTACCAGAAATCATACACGCTACTTTCATGCCTGTTACTTCTAACTTATGAATACGATATCCTGAGTCCACCCGGCTTTCGCTCCCGTAAAGCAAAGTTGGTCTGAAAAAAAGACCGATGTACAGAAAAATGTTGGTAGCAACTGCGAGCTCACTGCATTAGCTTTACTACACCTTGATTCTATCTCACTTACTATATTAGCGTCCTGGTAGAACACACGACCTAAATAATAATAATAATAGTAATAATTATAACAGCAAAGGGAACATATACATACAGTAGAATCATAGGCGTATATCTGATCAAATAACTGAAAATGAATTAAGACTAGATTCTGGTAGTGACTTCCACCCGCTCTTCTAATAGTAATAGTTACATAATTTAAAATCTATGAGACAAATGTTCCAGGAAAGTTTAAAATAATTGTAATCATTACGTCAAATACATGGTCTTAACTGTAAACTGTGTAACAGTAGCGTTTTTAAGACTAAAATTATGTCAGTTGAGAAGCAATTTAAAGAAGACTGAATGTTTAGATAGCGTATATCAGACTCGAACAAGTGGTCCATTTCGAATACAATAGTTTTCACTTTTCAGTTTGAATTGTATCTCTAGTATTACCTCATGCTCACGCTAGAATTGTTCTCCGTTTTAGTGGCGGTGGAATTAAGGTAAGGTAAGGTAAGGTAAGGTAAGGTAAGGTAAGGGTGTATTCTGTCCGAATGCAGGTCCGAACCTCCGCAGAAGTGTGCCTGAGCCGGAGTTTACGAACGGTAGGTTGGCCAGTTCCTTTCCGCTCCTCAATTCCCTTACCCCCACCAATAGCGCGTGGTAACCCATCCAAATCTTGACCACGCCCAATGTTGCTTAACTTCGGAGATCTCACGGGATCCGGTGTTTCAACACGACTGCGGCCGTTACGATGGTAGTGAATCAGTTTTTAAGAGGAACCCCTCCCCACGATTTTTCAAGCTATCAATCGTAATTTTTACCAAATATGACAGCAGGTAATAATTTTTTGATAAAAAACCCTCCTGGTGGCCATGACTGTTAAGGTGTCAAGTCCATACGGTCTGACACCGTGGTCATACGGTCGGGGAAAACATTTAACTGTCAGAATGTTGTCCAGTAGTTTAGGTGAGACGGTGGTATACAATTTCTAATCACTGGATTGCGTGCTAAATGCCTTGATTCAATTCCAAACCTCTCCGCAGTGTTCGTGTGGAGTGAGGGCATATGAAGCTGGTGATGGTGATTCATCCGTCGGATGGGGACGTTAAGCCTTGAGTTGACCCCTTGTGTTATTTGAAAGGAGTAGGCTATGTGCCGACACCGAGTTTCGCCCTCTCCCCACCTCATTACCACCATCATCCCCACATCCAGAAGCGGAGGTCACCCATGGGTGTCAAATAGGAATACCTGCACCAGGCGAGCCGAACATGTCCTCGGACACTTCCGTCACTAAAAGCCATACGCAAAATAAAACTCACCAAGAGACATTTTGTAAGTGAAAGGTAGTCGCTCAGGTTTATGTCTTGACCTAGCATTGAGATCTCCATTACGAAATATACTGCTTGATGTCATTCTAGCGAGGAGTGAGGGATACGTCGTAGAAAAATAACGATGATTATTTTGAACAGGAAGAAAAACTTGAACGTTTGTTTGAATACGTTTCTGCTATTGAAGTTTCAGCAGTCTAAAATATTGTCACATCTATTGTCAGGAAACTATCTTTACATCGGTCTGTTTTTCAGACCAACTTTGCTTTACGGGAGCGAAAGATGGGTGGACTCAGGATGTCTTATTCATAACTTAGAAGTAACAGACATGAAAGTAGCAAGAATGATTGCTGGTACAAACAGATGGGAACAATGGCAGGAGGGTACTCGAAATGAGGAGATAAAGGCTAATTTAGGAATGAACTCTATGGATGAAGCTGTACGCACAAACCGGCTTCGGTGGTGGGATCATGTGAGGCGAATGGAGGAGGATATCTTACGTAGGAGAATAATGGACTTTGCTATGGAGGGTAAGAGAAGTAGAGGAAGACCAAAACGACGATGGTTAGACTCGGTTTCTAACGATTTAAAGATTAGAGGTATAGAATTAAATGAGGCCACAACACTAGTTGCAAATCGAGGATTGTGGTGACGTTTAGTAAATTCACAGAGGCTTGCAGACTGAACGCTGAGAGGCATAACAGTCTATAATGATAATGTAATGTACGTATCTATTGTCAGAACTGCATTATGTCGTTAAAAATATTTACGTGATATTTGTTAGGGTTTTCAGGTAATTGCACGAAATGTTCCATGAATGTCCTTTCTGGTACCGCCGGTAATGCGAATCTCAATATTTAGCCAATATTTAACAAAACGTTGTTAAATAAAGCAGTAAAGCAGTAGTTCCAGATCAGATACCAGATGAGATTCTAAAACTAATAACTGAAGGGAATGTTGACCAAATTGCTAAACTTTTCAATACAATTTATGATACTGGAATAATCCCAGAGGACTGGTTGCAATCGACATTCCTCTCAATACCTAAAAAGTCTCATCCAAAGAAATGCAATGACTACCGTCTCGTAAGTCTGATGAGTCATATGCTAAAAGCATTCTTACGTATAATACACGCATGCATTAGAACGAAGGTCGAAATAGACTTGGATGACACCAAATGGGTTTCAGAAATGCCTTTGGTACACGAGAAGCGTTATTCAGCGTCAATGTCCTGCTCCAAAAATGCCGCCAACTACACAAAGATGTATTTGCATGTTTCTTTGACTATGAGAAAGCTTTTGATAGAGTGAAACATGAAAAACTGATAGAGATTCTCCAACGAAAACATCTCGATGGGAAAGACATACGCATCATACAAAATCTCTACTGGGGCCAGCAAGCAACAGTTAAAATCAATCAAACCAAAACATCAGATGTGAAAATCAGAAGAGGGGTACGCCAAGGTTGTATACTCTCGCCGCTCCCTTTTAATATCTATTCTGACATCATTTTTAAAGAAGCTTTGCATGATGTTGAACTGGGTGTGAAAGTAAATGGTGTTTCGATCAATAATATTAGATATGCAGATGACACTCTGATTCTGTGCAATATAGAATGCCTTCATGAACTCCTGAACAGAATCCATGTCAAAGGTTTACAGTATGGTCTCAATATAAATGTAGCAAAAACTAAGTTAATGGTATTTAGCAGAAATAGTAATGCAAAAGTAACCTTGACATTAAACAACCGTAAAATAGAACAAGTCCACCAGTTCAAGTACCTCGGTAGCATAATAACAGACAGTATGGATCCAGATAAGGAAATCAGATGCAGAATTGAGAACGCTAAAGCTGCATTTCGCAGCATGAGCTCTTTGTTCTGCAATAATCATCTGAATCAGAAGCTCAGACAGAGATTAATGAAGTGCTACATCTGGTCAGTACTGTTATATGGAGCAGAAACATGGACCTTAAAAGCCACAAGTATCAAACGACTTGCCGCCTTTGAAATGTGGTTGCACAGAAGAATGCTTAGAATACCCTAGACAGATATGATAACAAACGATGAAGTCCTAAGGAGAGCTAGGACGAAGCAAGAACTAATAACAACTATAAATGTTCGCAAAATAGCTTATCTAGGCCACATATTAAGAGGAAACAAATATGGTCTCATAAAACTCATTCTTCAGGGTAAAATAGAGGGCAAACGGCGAGTTGGCAGACCAGAGATAACATGGTAACACAACATCAAGCAGTGGACCGGTATTGAGGCAACTGAGAGACTCCTCCGACTGGCAGAAAACAGAAAAACTTTCTCCAGAGTAATCGCCAACGTCTGGGCAGTCGGATATGGCACTTGAAGAGGAATAAGAAGCAGAAGAAGAAGAAATACCATAATTTCAATGTTATAGAAATGTATTCTCTTCTTCTTACAGTACACATTTTTTAACATCGAGAAAACTCGTTGTTAATCTGACTACTGACTTGAGAATTAAAATAAATCACTTCAAAATGTCAAAAATCTTGAATGCAATTTCGAGACTGACTCTTAAGGGAAAATTTTACAATGAGTATTTTTTAAATCCAACTGTCAAAAATTCATACTTTTCGGTTGAAGAATAAGCTTCAGATATAATGCACATTTAATTTCACTGTGATGAGGGATATAGGATAGATTGACCAACATTTTATAAATTCGTCTGATTTTCAACTACTGGAATACCGAGCAGAATCATATTAACGACAAAAACCAATAATCTGAAGAATTTTATTTCCTCCAGTCGAATTACAAGTGCTGTAATGGATTTTTAGAGTACAGTGTTGTAAATCCAGCCCTGGAGAGACGACCCAAACAGTGCCTCCAAATGGGGCAGCAGGACTGCCTGCAAGGTAAGTCATACTCCACTAGCTGAATAAGAGGCAGCTCCTGGGGTTTGTGACGGATTTCTACCGCTTCCAACCTCCACTTCCACCGCTCAGTCCGCTGCCGTAGCTACTTGCTCCGAATTTAGAACCACCTCCGATGGAGCCGTGTCCCAGACTGGAGATACCTCCGTAACTGCTTCCTCCGCTGGATCCATAGCTATAGCTGGAACCACCGCCGAATTTACCGCCTCCAAGACTGGTTCCAATGCTGCCGCTTCCGAAGGATCCATGTCCAAAACTGGAACCACCTCCGATAGAACCACCTCCAAAGGACCCGTGTCCAAAACTGGAGCCTCCTCCAACAGATCCGTGTCCAAAACTGGAACCTCCTCCGATGGAGCCGTGTCCGTAACTGGAACCGCCTCCGATAGAACTACCTCCAATGGATCCGTGTCCAAAACTGGAACCGCCTCCGATTGAGCCATGTCCAAAACTGGAACTACCTCCGACTGAACCACTTCCAATGGATCCATGTCCAAAACTGGAGCCTCCTCCAACAGAGCCATGTCCGAAACTGGAACTGACTCCGATAGAACCACCTCCAGTGGAGCCGTGTCCGAAACTGGAACCACCGCCGATAGACCCATGGCCAATACTCAGGCCACCTCCATAGCTGCCGCCTCCAATGCTGCCGTGGCCCAGTCCTGCACTGCCAATACTGGAGCCATGGCCAAAGCCAGAACCACCGCCGATAGACCCATGGCCAATACTCAGGCCACCTCCATAGCTGCCGCCTCCAATGCTGCCGTGGCCCAGTCCTGCACTACCAATACTGGAGCCATGGCCAAAGCCGGAACCACCGCCGATAGATCCATGGCTAATACTCAGGCCACCTCCATAGCCGCCGCCTCCAATAGATCCATGGCCTAATCCAGCACTAGCATCAAATCCTCCTCCTCCTACGGAGCCATGACCAATGCTGATACTGCCTCCGTAGCCACCACTTCCAACTGATCCATGACCAAACCCGGAACCGCCTCCAGTGGAACCATGTCCAAGGCTCACACTACCACCGATGGAACCATGTCCAAGACCAGAGCCTCCACCATAGCCAAGACTTTGCAAGCCTCGCTTTTGAAGGCTGGAGTCCTTGATGCTTTGCTCTTCAGCCACAACCAGCGCCACTCCAACAGCTACTAGCACCACCTAGAAATAATAAATTGGATCCTGAATTATTAGTAAGCATTATAATCTAAATGAGATCGATGTAGTATCCTCTTCAGTCCCGAACCTGTTTCCTCATTCAATATGTTATATTTTGCTCAAATAACTTTAAAATGTTAAAAAACAGAAAATAAAATTTTGCTAATTTTTTAATGACTTGTAGTATATATGCTACATCAGGACTCAAGAGTTGATTTTTCTACCATTATTAATCTCTTCCTTATATTTTATTGTATTATTGCAAGTAATTAAAATGACATGTAGAGTATATGCTACATACGGACTGAGGAGGGTATTGAAAGAGCTACAGTTGATTTTTTCAAAGAAAATACAGATAGGCAATTTGGCAATGCGAGCAGTAAGCTAGGGAGAAAATGGAAATCTTATAGAGTGCACCCTAAATAAATAAATAAATAAATAAATAAATAAATAAATAAATAAATAAATAAAGAAGGAACGAAAAGTGGGTCTCAGATAGAATTGTTTAAATATAAATCAGGCGGGAGAAGAAAGTTGAACATTAGCCTTAAGAAATGAAATAATTTGACCGTAATTTATTTACACGATTATTTTAATATTTTTAGATCTGCCCTATTTACAAATAATCTTTAAATCGGGTATTCATTTTTCAGAAATATCCAATAATGTCTGTACTTTACGGGTGAATATTGTACCCTTTGAGGTCCTGGCCAATGGGTGCATATTATTTAGTGAAATAGCGTGCTACGGTAGAGATTATTATTATAAGCATTCTAATTGATTTGCCGCAATAACACAGACAGCTAAAGAGAATCCCTCACCGAGTAAGGGGCTGCGCGCTATCAGCTTGCATTCTGGAGATGGGGGATTCGAATCCCACTGTAGGCAGTCCTGAACATTTTCCCCATGGTTTCCTACTTTCACACCAGGCCAGGCCTTAAATAAGGCCATGGTCGTGTCCTTCCGTCTCCTAACCTTTTCATATCCCATCGTCGCCATAAGATCTATCTGTGTCGGTCCGACGTAAAACAAATTGTTAAGAAAGGAGAATATCACTCATGAAGAATACGACGCACTTATAAACCACGTTGATCCTCTAATAATAATAATAATAATAATAATAATAATAATAATAATAATAATAATAATAATAATAATAATAATAATAAATTACTTAGCTTACCAGGAGCCTCATATTTCAGATGTTGTACGGTGGGGTGTTCACAACACTGTGCTACTTACAATCACTACCACACAGCATTTATACAGAGCTCGCGCCACGGTCCGCAGATCAGAACCTGGGATAATCACGCCGAAATTCTGCTCTGTTGGATACAATATGTCATTAACTGTGGGTCTTCTGCACCTCCTCCTCTCTAAATGGAGCATTCGAAAGGATGTGGACTTTCTTTCTTGCTCCTAGTGTATCTCGTACTGAGATCTGTAGCGTCTTAGCAGAGTTTCGGTTCCTGTCTAGCTCATTGGAGTGATTATAGACAATCGTTAAGGGGAGCCTGAACTTCTACAATTTATGACTTATCAAAACCAAATTTAAAACACAAGCACATCCCCACGCAAAATTTGGAATTGATTATTGAATTGTTTGCAAGGTTAAGGACAAATTATTTTTATATATTGCATGGAGCATGCTCCTTTGGGCACTTTTCTTGGGCTATAATTTGGCAAAGTTATAAAAAATACTCAAATATTTTGTAGTAAGATATAAAATATTGCAGATATTTTTAATGTTGAGAATATTTCTTAACAGAGAAAAAACGTAAAATTAAGCAATTTCCTCAATTGTGCCGAAAGTTGAAGGGCTAAAGGGCCCGGAAAGGCTTCAAATTGTGGGTCTTGGATAGCTCTATCAAACTGAAAAAAATCGAAAATCACTTCCAGCCTAAATGTAGTTCCGAAAAACATGTTTCCTTACTCGTTTCCTTTTTGGTTCAAATCCTAGCCAAATTAACTTATTTACATAATTCTTTCTGTAATGTGTTCCTTGGTTCACTACCTCAGGCATTTTTTGATTTTTTGTCCGCACCGAATGTAATAATCAGAGCTTAAGTGTTACATGGCATTGACTCAAATTAGCGCTCGTAGTGGTAGAAAAAGGGCAAATTGCTAATCTAATCGACCAGATAACGATGATTAAGGAAGGAATTGTAATATTTAGGAATAGATAAAGTAGGATATTCTCGTAATTTATTACATTATTTTTACCTAAAATTCCCAGTTCATATCGCTAGCACGTTTTAAATTTTTTTTTGCTAGTTGCTTTACGTCGCACCGACACAGACAGGTCTTATGACGACGATGGGACAGGAAAGGGCTAGGAGTGGGAAGGAAGCGGCCGTGGCCCCAATTAAGGTACAGCCCCAGCATTTGCCTGGTGTGAAAATGGGAAACCACGGAAAACCATTTTCAGGGCTGCCGACAGTGGAGTTCGAATCTACTATCTCCCGAATACTGAGGACGTTTTCAACGTTGAGTCGCTTGCCTAAAGGGCTAGAGAACTGTGGATTTTTTGCGAATGTTTAATGCCAGGTGGCGTTCCTTATGGTATGTGATTCTTCACGTTATGGACATTCCAGCCTTTAGACAAACTATATTGAAAAGTAATCAAATGACTGGCTTGATAATTATATTTTAGTTCTGGCCATTGTTCAGGTAGTAACTAGCTACACTTGGCCGGATCTACGGTTCTGCTGTGGTGGGCATAATTAATTACGATCAGGAAGAGGGTGCATTCACCCTTGGAAACACAATAATTAGGAAGGGACGTGTGGTTCATTCCCACTCTCGCCGATAGTGGGAGTCATTTTATTTTATTCACCTAAGTGTGCATATAATGATTCAATGGTACCTTCGACACTGTGGAGGATTGGTCCCTTTGCATAGTAATCGTTATCAACAAACCCCCAGTTCAAGAGCATATTGGGTCTTGACTTCCAAGACAACTGCTGCCCTGCTCACGTGGTGAGCTTGATAACATCCTCAGCTGTCGTGTTTTGCTTTCTTGACCGGACCCTTTGTGGTTGGGGGACGCAGACGAAGGATACACCCACGGTATACACGGAATACACCCCTGCCTATCGTAAAACGCGACTAAAAGGGGCAACCAAGGGATGATGGACTTAGAACCACGAGACTACTTGTGATTGCATGAGGAACACCATGGGGCGACGTTACTTGCGATTAGTACCACCATGTGAGGAACACCAAGGGTCGACGTTACCTAGGAGCAATCCGGCTCCATGGCTAAGTGGTTAGTGTGCTGGCCTTTGGTCACAGGGTTCGATTCCTGGCAGGTCAGGAATTTTAACCATCATTGGTTAATTCCGCTGGCACGGGGGATAGGTGTATCTTCATCAACATTTCATTCTCATCATTACGCGCAGGTCGCCGACGGGAGTCAAATCTAAAGACCTGTACCTAGCGAGCCGAACATGTCCTCGGACACTCCCGTTACTAAAAGCCATACGCCATTTCATTACCTAAGAGTAGTACCATTATGTGCGGAACACCACGGGTCTGGGCGTTGCCTGCGATTAGTACCATCGTGTGCATCCCACCGAGGCGGGGGACGGCTGCTCGGCTGCACAGACTTGTGTCTAGAGGAGGTAGGTGCCGAGCGCTGCGCTGGAATGGGTTGGTTCCTCTGTGCAGAATGGGTCTGCGTTACCTGTGAGTAGTACCACTATATGAGGAACAACACGTGTTTGCGCGTTGCCTGAGAGTAGTACCATTAGGGTCGGTACACCATGGGTGGTTCCATAAAGTGTGCCACACCGTGGGTTTGCATTGCCTAGGACTAGTACCACTATTTGAGCAACACCATTGCTATTTGCTTTTACGTCGCATCGACACAGATAGGTCTTATGGCGACGATGGGAGAGGAAAGGCTTAGGAATTGGAAGGAAGCGGCCGTGGCCTTAATTAAGGTAAAGCCCCAGCATTTGCCTGGTGTGAAAATGGGAAACCACGGAAAACCATCTTCAGGGCTGCCGACAGTGGGGCACGAACGGCAAAACCATTAGTATACGTGGCCTGTTTTTAGTACCACAATGTGAGGATCTGCGTTGCTTTTGGGTAGTACCCTCATGTGAAAAATACCATGGGTCTGTGTTACATGTGAATGGTACCATTATGTAACTTATAACATACCATGGGTCTACATTACCTGTGACTAGAACCACTATGTGAGGAACACCATGGTTCTGCTTTACCAGTGATTAGTACTATTATGAGGGGCCAGTGACCTGGATTTGGGACCTCTTTGGACAACAAGCATCATCTCAGAAAATAAGGCATTGTGAATTGGTCCACTGATTGTTTTGGATTCACGGTCATTTTTTCATCATCATTCGTTTTATATTCTAGTCAGTGGATACATTTTGAAGATTTTAATTATCGTTTCATTTCATTACACCTCTTACCATTGGGGACTGATGATCTAGCTTTTACGCCCCTTTAAACAACAAACGAGGAGCTAAGTTATCTGCGAAACGTAAAGAATTTCAGTTTATTTTCTTAACATGGCATAAGCCCAAAAGGTCTATGTCATGTCTATAATTACGGGCCGTGAAAGCATCAGTTGTAACAACAAACATAATCATTCGCTGCCTGTAATATCAGGCAGAGTTGGTCTCATCAGGCAGAGTGAACCAGGCTCCAACCCTCGGTCTGGAATTGAAATACCTTGGTTGGAAATAGAACCCGAGGCCTCCGCTACTCGTACATCACCATAAAATTATGGGCTATGTTTATTTCCATGTTGTTAGGACACCAAATTCATTAGATATATACACACACTTGAACAAACCCTTTAGCTATACAGGTTATGCAAAGAGAAAATTCTGGCTTTGATTTTAGTCTAGACCTTGCACGGGGAATGAAAAGTAATTGTAAAAATGTTGTATTTAATTGAAGTATATCTACTTTTACTTTCCTCTTCGTATTGGATCAAGATTTGATCTGACGCCAACTCAGAATAACCCTCTGACCGGGGCTGGAGGCTGCTGTTGACTCACTACTTGGAATTCATCACCAGCGCTACTGCTAATATTGGGGGTCAGCACAACTTTGTCAATAGCCGCTCTCCTGGAGTTCAGACGCTATCTGAAGGATTTCAATTGCATTTCCTCTACTTAAGCACTTTTATCATCTTTGAGGAACCCATCGACCCGAAGTCATTGGCTCCACGCAGCACTCGGCGTTGAGATGCTGACTGTATGGTCTACTCCATTGCCATAGCAACATATTCTGGGCAGTTACAACCTGTTGCTTCTTTAACCAACAGAGTAATAAGATGCTCTAATGGAGTTTAAACACCTGTATCAGATTTATATTTACACTGCGATGATTCCTACATTATTTTACCTTATTAGAGGGAGTTTTCATGGCTTCGAGTGAACGATCGTCGCAGTCTCCACATGTTGTCTCTTCTGCATGGAGTTCTAAGCTCAGGTGGTACCGAATTACCTTTCATCAAACTTTAATTACCTCTCCTCCTATCAAAACAACAATACACGATGTGGCTCCTCTTTAACTGTGTCTCTCAGTCACTCCAGGACTTACAACCGCTCCTTGTAGTCATTGCGTTCTCGTAGGAGGTTTAAGATCGATTGTAGAAATCAATTGATGAGTACTTCGAACTGACTTGTATGATGGGTGAAGTGTCAATGAGTGCGTGAATGAGCACATTTTCGTAAAAAATTAAAAATGTATTTGCTAGCTGTACCTTTTTACTCTATTTCTTTATTACTTTTTTTTTTGCTATTTGCTTTACGTCGCACCGACACAGATGTCTTACGGCGACGATGGGATAGGAAAGGCCTAGGAAATGGAAGGAAGCGGCCGTGGCCTTAATTAAGGTACAGCCCCGGCATTTGCCTGGTGTGAAAATGGGAAACCACGGAAAACCATCTTCAGGGCTGCCGACAGTGGGGCTCGAACCCACTATCTCCCGATTACTGGATACTGGCCGCACTTAAGCGACTGCAGCTATCGAGCTCGGTTTTATTTTGTTATTACTGTTGTTAGTTTTATATTTATTATCATCTTCATTTATATTGTCATGCTGTATATCCTATAATTATGTCTATTATTACTCTCTCCATAGTACTAATATATAATTTAAACATGATTTGTAGTATTTTGAAAAATTACATTTCTGAGAAAAGCCATTATGGTCTCAGTTCCAATGACGGTGAAATCCTGAAATTCACCTCCCCGCGGTAGAGAGGGGGGAACGACTGTTTATGACAATTTTGTTATTTGCAGGCGGCTAACGAATGAAGGGACCGAGTATCTTCCGGTATAAGAAGATCCCCTCTATCAAGTGCCAACAGTCTTCTTGAGGTGGATGAGCGGGTAGAGGTTAGGGCACTCTATTGTCCTTGGGACAGGAAATGGTCCCAAAAGGCGGAAGAACCTACAACTGGTCAACGGCATTAGGATGCAGAAGGCAACGGGAAACCACTGCATTAAAGATCCTGAAGGATATCCCTTTAAGTTCATATAGCATGTCTCTGTTTAACGTGCAGTTATTATCCAAAGTTTCTATTCCCCCATTCGGAACACCGGGGGGGGGGGGGGGAATGCTTTGAAAACTGATATGATTAGAAAGCCCGGCAGTTTTGGAAAAGATTACGACAACAAAGTTCGAATTGAAGGACATACGTAAACAACTACACTTCAGAAGATGCTTTCCATGCTGCTACATCACGTTCGGAGCTGGCTATGTGGACCGCCAACCTCCACTAGGAGAAGGCGCCTTAAGAAGAAGATGTGGTTAAATGTTAGTGAGGGCCTTCAGCCCTAACTTGGCCACGAATAAAGATTTACTTCCTACTTCTTCTTATAGGACGCCGTCTCCCTACGAAGGTTGGGGATTCAATTGATTATGATATTTCGTGAAACAGCGACTCGAAATATTTAAATAGAAGTTCGTCCATACCAGCGGTGAAGATCCTTAAGGCAGAAATTTATCCGTCTCCCCACAGATCAAAAAATTATGGTCTATGTTTATTTCCATGCCGGTATGGCTCCTTCAATTTCCCCTCGATGATGATTTGCAGAAGTTCACATTACTCATCTTTCATGATAGCTTTCGTTTCTTGATGGTTAGTGGATCTTTTTTTCTTATTTAACAAGTTGAGGACTTCCGCATTGTTCTTCCTTTCTACTCAGGATATTTGAAGCATTCTTCTGTACAAGTACATCAATCCGCATCTCCAGCAAAGGAATGAGCTTCCAGCCTTCAAAACCATACAGGAGGGCAGGGACAAGAACATCGCAACATCCGAACTCTGAGCTGAACGGGACCCTCATACTGTTGAACACATTTTGGGCTTGCCTAATCCTGGATAAAATTTCATTCTTGGGTTGTTCGCAATGCTCAGTCCTCCATACTATTTAGTTTATATTTCCTGTAAAGACTCTTCAAATAAACATCCACCCTCTTGATATAAAGATTGACTAAAAATAATTCTCTTTCCCATATTCAACCTTCAAATCCCAATAGGACACATTAAACGGTCACGAATAATAGTGAGCTTTTGGACGAAACTATCTTTACATTTGGTCTGTTTTCATGATATTGCTGTACTGGAAACAAATCTCAATCATTCATAAATGATCTGCGTTTAGGACTTTTGCCCAAGTGCCACAATCCCTATCAACTGTTTACCAAACTTTTTATTTAAGGTCTACCAAATACATGGGTATTGATCGAAAATTTCTTTTGATAAATTATTCCAGTCCCTCATTCCTCGTCCTATAAATAAATATTTGCCCCAGTTTGTCCTCTGGGTGGACTCAAAAACCATATTCATTACCTGGATCTATCGTAAATAAACAAATAAATAAATAAAATCAATCTTGATCTGCATTTAGGCCTGTCATCCACGTGGGAGATTCCCTATCGATTGTTTAAATCACCGAGCGAGTGGCTGCCTGATTTGGGTCACGTAGCTGTCAGCTTGTATTCGGGAGATGGTTTTCCGTTGTTTCCCATTTTCACACCGGACAAATGCTGGGGTTGTACCTTAAATAAGGCTACAGTCGCTTCCTTTACACTCCTAGCCCTTTCCTATTCCATCGTCGCCATAAAATCTGTGAAACGCGTCTTCGGTCCCTCTCAGTCAGGATCTTTCTCCAACCACAATTCTGACGTCGAGTTTCGAGGCCACATGTAGTACACTACTGCTTGTAGATACGCTGAACAGTCCGCAGCGAAACACCACCAAATCCAGCAAGTTCATGCACCGTGTGGTCATGGGCACGGCCAAACACGATTGTCCCTTTTTGCCACTTTGTCACATCCTTACATCTACCCACGTTGAGGAACACTGCCCACTTGAAACATCAAGGTCTCATTGATCGCTACTGACAAGCATGTGCGCGTGCGGTTGAGCACGAGAATCGTCCGCTGCGCCATCTGTAAAGGCTTAATGATCCATCTGTGTGTGCGCATTAGCGTGACTAATTTTTTGTCCGATGAGCTTATATTAAGACCTCCAAGAGCTATACACTCAGTTCCTGAAGGAAGTGGGTTCACCTGCAATCGCGGTATATTAACGTTACCAGAGTCCGACTCGTTGGTTGAATGGTCAGCGTATTGGCCTTCGGTTCAGAGGGTCCCGGGTTCGATTACCGGCCGGGTCGGGGATTTTAACCTTCATTGGTTAATTCCAGTGGCTCGGGGGCTGGGTGTTAGTGCTGTCCCCAACATTTCTGTAACTCACACACCACACATGACACTATCCTCCACCGGGCGAGTTGGCCGTGCGTGTAGAGGCGCGCGGCTGTGAGCTTGCATCCGGGAGATAGTAGGTTCGAATCCCACTATCGGCAGCCCTGAAAATGGTTTTCCGTGGTTTCCCATTTTCACACCAGGCAAATGCTGGGGCTGTACCTTAATTAAGGCCACGGCCGCTTCCTTCCAACTCCTAGGCCTTTCCTATCCCATCGTCGCCATAAGACCTATCTGTGTCGGTGCGACGTAAAGCCCCTAGCAAAAAAAACACTATCCTCCACCACAATAACACGCAGTTACCGACACATGGCAGATGCCGCCCACCCTCATCGGAGGGGCTGCCTTACGAGGGCTGCACCCGGCTAGAAATAGCCACACGAAATTATTATTAACGTTACAAGAAAAGCTAATGTTAGTGATGATTTATTTACTTTGTTTCGGTGTCAATAAAACCTATGTCATGCCAATCAAGCGCGTCAATTATTTCCTCTCAACCTCCAATATTCCTCGAAGTATTGCCTCGTCCAATGTTAACGGACCTTTGGGTCACCTGTATATGAATGGCTAGAATGCGACGATAACAGTTTGATTTGTTGAAGTAAATTACAAGTAACAATTATTAAGAATGTAATAGTTACACGTAATTCAATCATCTTTACCCTATTATTTCCACTCTGGTTGGAACACATGATATGGGAAGCTATGACATAACTATAGCACAATCAGACAGCGCAATGTCTAAACATTGTTGTGTGTCGTGTAGAAGGACGTCCGCCAAGTGAGAAAGTATCAACGTGACAGATAGCGGAGGTAGATAGATCATCGCCGTAGATCCTTCCTCTTGTCAAGGCCTGTTTCTCCTCTTTCTACCGAACTCTTCATGATCTTCGTTTCTTCTAACCTCCAAGGACAAGGTGGAAGAACCGAGCGGTGGTAATATTTCACCAGGCTACTCTGGAGGATGACAGAAGATGGGCGAATATCTTGTGAAAAATACGTGCGATTGTGACTATCAGTAATTGTAGCTTTTGTATCCTTCCAGGTCCCTTAAAGGCCTGTTTATAGTAATACATGATGGCTATAATGACTCGTTGGCTGAACGGTCAGCGTCCTGGCCTTCGGTTCAGAGGGTCCCGGGTTCGATTCCCGGCCGGGTCGGGGATTTTAACCTTAATTTCAATGGCATGGGGGCTGGGTGTGTGTGTTGTGTTCATCATCATTTCATCCTCATCACGACGCGCAGTACTCCTACAGGTGTCAAATAGAAAGACCTGCACCTGGCGAGCCGAACCCGTCTTGGGATATCCCGGCACTAAAAAGCCATACGACATTTCATTTTCATGGCTATAATGATGATAAAATATATATTACGAGGAAAATACGTCATCTTGTACTCATTCTTTTTTTCCGTGACTATACATACATTCTTCAATTATTTGACTGTGTAATTGACTTCTCCAAGATGTAGTGTAAACAATATTATACATCTAAAAGTACTACATTCTGTAATCAAGTATATTTTATTATATCACTAGCTGATGTACCCGTGCTTCGCTTCAGAATTCTAGTTTTAGTGTACGCGTTGTGAGAGATATTGTATTAAATTACATAGCTCCAGAAACGCGACGGGGAAGTCACTATAGGTCTTTTCTCATGTAAGGACTGGGTAAGGAAATTTTCATTGTAATGCCAGGCCCTCTTGCCTTCTATTAGTCACGATCAAGTTGGGGAGTTTTGACTATGCTGGCAGACACTAACTTTCCACCTGCATTTTTGCATCCTCAGAGGTTTTCCCAACTGAAATCATTGTAGGTCATTACAATGACGTCATTAGGAATGTCGCAATTAATAGAAATGCTATCATGTTAAATACTCGACCAAATGAAAAGCCGCACATTTTCTCACTTTTAACGAACAATACTACGCTGCCAGTCTAACAGTCCAAAGTTACAGAGCTGGAATGACCAGGCCGAAGACAGCCGTGAACACTCCAGCCAAATGTTACTGTTTGGGCACCCCCGACGGAGGCTCTATTTGTTACAGTATAGGTGCGCTATTGCGCTCCTCACCCGGTCTTTTCAGAAAAATATGAATAAAATAATTTTATATTGAGTGATAATAATAGCGATATTTGAAATGTTGTGCGTGATATTTGTATCGTGAGAATTGGCTTTCCAGACACTCTTGAGCAGTACTGACCATGGTTGAGGTGTTATTAAGTTAATTTGTTCCAGCGGCAAGGGCCAAGCTTGGATGGTGACCCATCCAAACTTTGACCACGCCCAGTGTTGCTTAACTATGACCGGACCTTGCTGCTGGTTTGTCTGCAAGAATATTATAGTTATGTTCTTGTGTGTCGGTGTTTTTGACACTGTAATGTGGAATATGCAGCCATGTGTGGGCGGGACGCCTCGTCTTCCTGCCTGGTTTCTAGTGCTTCGGTTGTGGTGGTGATGATTACTATTTTTGAGGAGTGTTCGTTGGTTGTGGTTTAGGTTGGTTTATAATTGTGGGTGCTTTTCTAGAAGGCAGGTGGGGTATATCTTGGCTTAGGAACTGAGAACAATTCGTATTTTTTTCCTAGTGGTTTTACGTCACACCGACACATATAGGTCTTATGGCGACGATGGGATAGGAAAGGCCTAGGAATTGGAAGGAAGCCGCCGCGGCATTAATTAAGGTACAGCCCCAGCATTTGCCTGGTGAGAAAATGGGAAACCCCACTGTCGGCAGCCCTGAAGATGGATTCCGTGGTTTCCCATTTTCACACCAGGCAAATGCTGGGGCTGTACCTTAATTAAGGCCACGGCCGCTTTCTTCCCACTCCTAGCCCTTCCCTGTCCCATCGTCGCCATAAGACCTATCTGTGTCGGTGCGACGTAAAGCAACTAGCAAGAAAAAGGAAAACCGCGGTAAACCATCTTCAGGGCTGCCGACAGTGGGATTCGAACCCACTATCTCCCGGGTGCAAGCTCACAGCCGCGCGCCTCTAACCGCACGGCCAACTCGCCCGGTAACAATTCGTAGTCTTACTAGGCTTGGTGGGAATGGTTCTTGGTTGGAGCTGAGGTCTGGGGTCGTTTGGGTATTGTGGGGTTGGGGGGTTGGTTATGTCTGGAATGGGAGGGGTAGGGAATTTTGTAATGAGTTGTGGGTGAGTTGCGGTGGGTCCTGGGTTCAATGGTGGTGGGACTGACAGGCTTAGTAGTGCTGGAGGTTGTGGGATTTCTGCAATTATTCCGTTAAGTGTGCACACTGCTCATTCTAATCAGCGCAGCAGAGTAGGGATAGAATTGCTGGAATGCCATTATGAACCAGCGTGTTCCGTAATAGTAGTATCAGAAAGTTTATGAACCAGAGGAATGAAATGCTAACGAAGAAAGTAATCGAACTCCCCAGCTACTTTCTGTCAATATTCAGACAGGCTGTTTTACTTTAGACGTAGCAGTAATCCCATCTATGGGATATGAGTGCCAACAGAAGACAGAAATCACTTCACAACAATGGCCAATGTAATGTTATTGTTGATCAGTTTTAGGATATTTCGATATTGTAGGACTTCACATTTAGTTTTCTTCCAAATCCGTGATATTAGGGGGTTTAATATAAAGGGATTCTTTCCTTCTTTTATGACTCCTTCCTGTCTTATTCTTCAAACGATCGTTCCTTCACGATTTTTCTATTTTGTAAATACTCGTTTTCACAATTCTCCTTGTCGATATAGTCCGATTAACATGCAGGTTTACACCTGAAGACAATGATCACGAAAACCATGGTCAGTTAACAAGATTGACCGATATCTCCATATTAGCAACGCTCGGCGTTCAAATGGACTAAGAAACAAAAGTGTAAATTCATGAATTCCATTACAATAGTCGGCATGGAAAAACAGTACAAGACATAAATGATCGGAAATTGTATTCTAAATGATTTTTGTTATGTAGTAATTTTTGCTAGGAACAATAACATAGGTATTTAAAAAATAAAATTTTGCCGCATTCCCCTAAACTACCATTTCGTCCAGTGTGAATAAAAATATTTATAGCTTAGACAAGAGTACCATAATCTCTGACGTTTACATATCGATGTTCATTCAATTCTGTTTACCCATTTTCTCGTGGTTTGGCATTGATGTGGACTTTGCAACAAAAATCGAAATTCATGAATATCTGTGGTATCGGATCCGGTACAGTAAAAATACATATCGGTAAGGCATAAATGATCGGAAATTTAAATCTGTATAACTTCAGTTATATGGTATTACCACACTAAAGAAGTCCATTATGATCTTCAAGAACCATGCTTGCGGACCTCAAATAAATGTTTGAAATGCCTCACTCGATTGCCTACACTTATCATCATACGATCACATTATCTACTGTATCCATATCCATGATTGTATTTAAGGTAGGCCTACACTTTGTCTTTGGGCATCCTGCACATTATCTACTGTATCCATATCCATGATTGTATTTAAGGTAGGCCTACACTTTGTCTTTGGGCAACCTGCACGTTATCTACTGTATCCATATCCATTATTGTTGTTAAGGTAGGCCTACTCTTTGTCTTTGGGCAACCTGCACGTTATCTACTGTATCCATATCCATTATTGTTGTTAAGGTAGGCCTACTCTTTGTCTTTGGGCAACCTGCACGTTATCTACTGTATCCATATCCATTATTGTTGTTAAGGTAGGCCTACTCTTTGTCTTTGGGCAACCTGCACGTTATCTACTGTATCCATATCCATTATTGTTGTTAAGGTAGGCCTACTCTTTGTCTTTGGGCAACCTACATATTATCTACTGTATCCATATCCATTATTGTAGTTAATTAAGGTAGGCCTACTCTTTGTCTTTGGGCAACCTGCACATTATCTACTGTATCCATATCCATTATTTTCGTTAAGGTAGGCCTACTCTTTGTCTTTGGGCAACCTGCAGCTGTTGCAGGAAGATTGTGTGATAAATAATACATATATATCTGAAAATTAAATTTTAGGCCTTCCCTTAATCTACTATTTCACTCAGCGTGAATAAAATTATTTATGGTCTAAATCAGGAATTTCCCAACCTTTTAGCAACTTCGTACCACTCGAAATTTTTAGAATTTTTGGTGTACCAACAGTCTTAATTTGTTTAAGAAACATATTTAATGTCGGAAAAGTGCCCAGTGACTTATTTTAATTAAATTACTGAGAAAACTTCATAGTTAATTATTAACGCACTTGTATTTCGATTTTTTCAACCCTCCCAGTCAGCATTGTATTTCACAGTGAATTCACATGTGAAGCAACTTGAATTACATGTGTTTCACTTGTGATTCACAATTTGCGCTCCATTATGCTGCAAATGACATTGCAGTGAATTATTTTTTAACTCACAATGAATTTGCAGGAACGTTTTTGTGAGTTTCAACGTATTTAATTTCTTTACTGCTCAGTCAGCATTGAAATTCACAGTGAACTCACAGTAAATTTATTGTGAAATTCGATGCTGACTGGGCTTTATCAAGACAACAATCAATATTTATATGTGTAGATTTTTCAAAATTTTCTTGCTAATTCTTATTTCAAAATATATATAGATATATCCTCCTCTGCGAACCATGTGACCTTGCCGTGGTGGGGAGGCTTGCGTGTCCCAATGATGCAGATAGCCGAGCCGCAGGTGCAACCATATCGGATGGGTATCTGTTGAGAGACCAGACTAACGAATGGTTCATCGAAAGGGGGGTTGCAGCCTTTCGGTAGTTGCAAGGGCGGCAGTCTAGATGATTGACTGATACGGCCTTGTAATAATACTCAACATGGCTTAGCTGTGTTGATACTGCTACACGGCTGAAAGCAACGGGAAACTACAGCCGTAACCACCTCCCGAGGACATGCAGCTCTCTCTGTATTAATGATGGACTGATGATGGCTTCCTCCCGGGTAAAATATTCCGGAGGTAAACTAGTCCCCCATTCGGATCTCCGGGTGGGGACTACACGAGAGGGGGCGATCACCAGGAAGATGGATACTGACATTCTGCGAGTCGGAGCGTGGAATGTTAGAAGTTTGAATCGTTGTGGTAGGTTAGAGAATCTGAAAAGGGAGATGGATAGGCTAAAGTTAGATGTAGTTGGTATAAGTGAAGTACGTTGGCAGGAAGAACAGGATTTTTGGTCAGGCGACTACCGAATTATCAACACAAAATCAAACAGGGGTAATGCAGGAGTTGGTTTAATAATGAATAAGAAAATAGGGCAGCGGATAAGCTACTACGACCAGCATAGTGAAAGAATTATTGTTGCCAAGATAGACACCAAACCAATGCCCACCACAGTAGTGCAGGTCTATATGCCTACTAGTTCAGCGGATGATGAAGAAATTGAAAGAATATATGAGGAGATAGAAGATTTAATACAATATGTCAAAGGCGACGAGAATCTAATTGTGATGGGAGACTGGAACGCAGTGGTAGGCCAAGGAAGAGAAGGTAGCACAGTAGGAGAATTTGGATTGGGACAAAGGAACGAAAGAGGAAGTCGGCTGGTTGAATTCTGCACTGACCATAATTTAGTCCTCGCCAATACTTGGTTCAAACACCACAAACGACGGCTGTATACGTGGACGAGACCTGGAGACACTGGAAGGTATCAAATAGACTTCATTATGATTAGGCAGAGATTCAGAAACCAGGTGTTGGATTGCAAAACTTTCCCAGGAGCAGACGTGGACTCTGACCACAACTTGTTGGTCATCAAATGCCGTCTGAAGTTGAAGAAATTGAAGAAAGGAAAGAATGCAAAAAGATGGGATCTAGACAAGTTGAAAGAAAAGAGTGTGATGTATTGTTTCAAGGAACATGTTGCACAAGGACTAAATGAAAAGGCCGAAGGAAACACAGTAGAGGAAGAGTGGAGAGTCATGAAAAATGAAGTCAGTAGGGCTGCTGAAGAAATGTTAGGAAGGAAGAAAAGGTCAACTAAAAATCAGTGGATAACTCAGGAGATACTAGACCTGATTGATGAACGACGAAAATACAAGAATGCTAGAAATGAAGAGGGCAGAAAAGAATACAGGCGATTAAAGAATGAAGTGGATAGAAAGTGCAAGGTAGGTAAGGAAGAATGGCTGAAGGAGAAGTGCAAGGATGTCGAAGGCTGTATGGTCCTGGGAAAGGTAGATGCTGCATACAGGAAAATTAAGGAAACCTTTGGAGAAAGGAAATCTAGGTGCATGAATATTAAGAGCTCAGATGGAAAGCCACTTCTAGGGAAAGAAGACAAAGCAGAAAGATGGCAGGAGCATATCCAACAGTTGTATCAAGGTAATGATGTAGATAATTTGGTTCTGGAACATGAAGAGGCTGTTGATGCTGATGAAATGGGAGACCCAATTTTGAGGTCAGAGTTTGACAGAGCTGTGAGTGACCTGAATAGGAACAAGGCACCTGGAATTGATGATATTCCCTCTGAATTACTGACTGCCTTGGGAGAAACCAGCATGGCAAGGTTATTTCATTTAGTGTGCAAGATGTATGAGACAGGAGAAGTCCCATCCGATTTTCGGCAGAATGTTGTTATACCTATTCCCAAGAAAGCTGGTGCTGACAGGTGTGAAAACTACCGCACTATTAGTTTAGTATCTCATGCCTGCAAAATTTTAACACGTATTATTTACAGAAGAATGGAAAAACAAGTTGAAGCTGAGTTGGGGGAAGATCAATTTGGCTTCAGAAGAAATGTAGGAACACGTGAAGCAATCCTGACTTTACGTCTGATCTTAGAGGATCGAATCAAGAAGGACAAGCCCACATACATGGCATTCGTAGATCTAGAAAAGGCATTCGATAATGTTGATTGGACCAGGCTATTTATGATTCTGAAGATGATAGGGATCAGATACCGTGAACGAAGAATTATCTACAACCTGTATAAAAATCAGTCTGCAGTGATAAGAATCGAGGGCTATGAAAAAGAAGCAGCAATCCAGAAAGGAGTGAGGCAAGGCTGCAGTGTGTCTCCTCTCCTTTTCAATGTTTACATAGAACAGGCAGTAAAGGAAATCAAAGAGAAATTTGGAAAGGGAATCACAGTCCAAGGAGAGGAAATCAAAACCTTGAGATTTGCCGATGATATTGTTATTTTATCTGAGACTGCAGAAGATCTCAAGAAGTTGCTGAATGGTATGGATGAAGTCTTAGGTAAGGAGTACAAGATGAAAATAAATAAGTCCAAAACAAAAGTAATGGAGTGCAGTCGAACGAAGGCAGGTGATGTAGGAAATATTAGATTAGGAAACGAAGTCTTAAAGGAAGTAGATGAATACTGTTACTTGGGTAGTAAAATAACCAACGATGGCAGAAGTAAGGACGACATAAAATGCAGACTAGCACAAGCAAGGAAGAGCTTTAAGAAAAGAAATTTGCTCATTTCAAACATTGATATCGGAATTAGAAAGATGTTTTTGAAGACTTTTGTGTGGAGCGTGGCATTGTATGGAAGTGAAACATGGACGATAACTAGCTCAGAAAGAAAGAGAATAGAAGCTTTTGAAATGTGGTGTTACAGAAGAATGCTAAAGGTGAGATGGATAGATCGAATCACGAATGAAGAGATACTGAATCGAATTGGTGAGAGGAGATCGATTTGGCTAAATTTGACGAGAAGAAGAGATAGAATGATAGGACACATCTTAAGACACCCAGGACTTGTTCAGTTGGTTTTTGAAGGAAGTGTAGGTGGCAAGAACGGTAGGGGTAGACCAAGGTATGAATATGACAAACAGATTAGAGCAGATGTAGGATGCAATAGTTACGTAGAAATGAAAAGGTTAGCACAGGATAGGGTGGCATGGAGAGCTGCATCAAACCAGTCTATGGACTGATGACTCAAACAACAACAATAGATATATGTATATTAGTAACATTTTTATAATAAAGGAAAAAATAAAAAGATTACTGCAAATTACAATTTTTATTACTCATACCGGTAGGTCTAAAAACATACAATTCTATGTAATTAGTACAAACTAAGCAAAAAAGCCATCAACATAATAAAAAATCAACTTTCAGTGAGAAACTTGTTGTTGTTTTCCTGAGATTAAAATATCAATATTACTCTGTTTCTATATTTATTTTTGATGTATAAAAGCAGAAAATCCACTCTCACACAAGTAACTTCTAACAAACGTCCCCTCTAATCTATCTCCTTCTATCTTAGATGCATCGGATTGGCATGCTTGTGTACTCTATCTGTATTATCTCTATACTCGTATCACCCACGCGTACCAGCGGTTGGGAACCCTTGGTCTAGATGATAGTGTCTTATTTCAGGATGTTAATACAGATGTTTATTAAATTCTCTCCAACCATTCTCTCGTGATGTACGTATATACATAGAGATAGCCAGAGATGACGGAAACTTAAGAAGTGCATTTCCTTATTGCTGTGAACTCGACCGATACAGAAATACAATCTTTGTAAATTCTGAGCAATGTACAGACAAAACTCTTATTTTATACTAGCAAATGTACCCGTGCTTCGCTACGGTATTCTACATTGTGTTTGAATATCGAAGTAAATACTGTACATACAGTAAATAAGATTGTTTTAAAATGGCATGTCTCTTAGCGTTATCCGAGAAACAGCATAGGGAGGTTCCCAATACGGTGTTTCCAATGTAAAGTGCTTGTTACGGATTTGTGATGATAACGGCAGGCTCACTTGCCTACTGCCATTCACAATCGAGTTGGGAAGTTTTCATTATAATTGCAGGCCCCATCGCCTACTGCGCGGTCACAATCGATTCGGGAGTTTTCGTTACAATGACAGGCCCCCTTTCCTACTTCCAGACAGATTACAGTTTTCATTAGAATGTTTGGAAACTTCCCTACTACCAGTCGAAATTGAGTTGTGCAGTTACAATTATAATGACAGGCCCCTTTTCCTACAGCCAGCCAGCTTACTACCAGTCACACCAAGTTGGTGAGTTTCCATCAAAATAGCAGGCCACTATGCCTAATACCAGTCACATTTTAGATGGATACATTTGTTTATAAGGGCGGGTACCCTTGCCTACAGCCAAACACAATTGGATAGGGGACTTTTAAACAACGATGCATGCTCCGTTGCCTTCTGTAAGTCAAATCGATATAGGCTATATATAGATTTCTTCATAAAGGATTTTCTTTACAACTTCGATGCTGGCAGATAGTAGCACTGAAGTTTCAGGGTGGGGAAATCCAGAAAAGTACAAAAAATCGTAGTTCAGTATTCGGAGAATTCACGGAGAAATATAACTTATCATTCTCGTCAAGTTGGTTTTGGTAAACATGGATAGTCGTCGCATTTCATCCTCATTTACTTTCCAGCGGGGAATGTTTTCGAAGCGATCCAACACCTTATGTTTACAAAGTAGAGTGCTGTATACATAAGAGTATTGACTCACGCTTTGCCACTCCTGTCAGCTGCCCGTTTTTCACAGCCAAGCCTTGAGTACTTCACAAATAACGTAGATGATGTGGCCTGGACTAACTTAATGTCACGTAATCGAATATTAGATAACTGCAACTGTTCTCTGTTTATGTCCTCTGTTCGAGCAAATTATACAGAAGACTGTTTAGAGATCTAAGATTACTGTCAGGAAATTTTATTTCTTTTCAGCAGGTAGGAAGAACCTTTTCAACATTTTATCTTGCAAATTTTTAAAATATTCTTAGATTAAGTTGGTGTTTCATTCGCTAGGAACTTGTGTTTATTTGTCCAACCCTTGTCCCGCCTCTCTTACGGGATCGGATATGAAATGAAATGAATCTTTCGTGACGGGTTTTTATGACCGGATGCCCTTCCTGACGTCAACCTCATCAGAGGATTTAATGAGATGAAATGAATGAATTGGCGTATGGCTTTTAGTGTTGGGAGTGTCCGAGGATATGTTCGGCTCACCAGGTACAGGTCTTTTGATTTGACGTCCGTAGGCGACCTGCACATCAGGATGAGGATGAAGACGACACATATACCCAGACCCGCGTCACCGATGTTAACCAATGATGGTTAAAATTTCCGCACCGAGCTCGATAGCTGCAGTCGCTTAAGTGCGGCCAGTATCCAGTATTCGGGAGATAGTAGGTTCGAATCCCGCTGTCGGCAGCCCTGAAAATGGTTTTCCGTGGTTTCCCATTTTCACACCAGGCCACGGCCGCTTCCTTCCCACTCCTAGCCCTTCCCTGTCCCATCGTCGCCATAAGACCTATCTGTGTCGGTACGACGTAAAGCAACTAGCAAAAAAAAAAATTCCGACCCTGCCGGGAATCGAACCCGGGACCCCTCTGACCAAAGGCCAGCACGCTAACCATTTTGCCATGGAGCCAGACGTGATATATGATAATGGGATGGGAGAGGGTGAAATCCGGTGCCGGCACATAGCCTACTCCTGTCGAATAACACCTAGTGGTCTGCTCAAGGTTTAACGTCTCCATCTGGCGGACGAATCACCATCAACAGCGTCATATGACCTCACTCCATGTGAGCACTGCGGAGAGGTTTGGAATTTAATCCAGGCTTTTGGCACGCAATCTAGTGATTAGAAATTATATGCCACCTTCCCTACCCTGCCGGCCAACATTCCGATGGTGAAAATTTTTTCGACCAACGGGACTCGAACCGGCTAACCACGGTGTCAGACCGTTTAGACTTCAATGGCTTAACGATCATGGCCACCAGGCGGGCTCGCTAGGAGCTTGTGTATAAACACGATTCTTTTCGTTGGCTAAATTATTCTTGCGTAGTTAAACTTACTCTATTTTTCCCTCCCTCTATTTGATATGGCATAGAAGGCGTGGTTTTTTGTCAGTTTGTGGTGAAAATTTCATTACTTACGTTTGATAATAATCATATTATTGGCTTTACGTCCCACTAACTACTTTTACGTTTTTCTGAGACGCCGAAGTGCCGGAATTTAGTCCCGCAGGCGTTCTTTTACGTGCCAGTAAATCTAGCGACACGACTATGACGTATTTGAGCACCTTCAAATACCACCGGACTGAGCCACGATCGAACCTGCCAAGTTGTGGTCAGAAGGCCAGCGCCTCAACCACTGAGCCCGGCACTTACGTTGGCAGTACATTATTGTTATAATAAAGATACCTGTGTGGAGAATTTGATTTTGTAATTCAATGTTCAGATGAGTGGTAATTTCCAAAATTGTCTAGACTATTCCCTTTTGTTTTTATTTGAGTTTAGTCAGAGGATTCGTCTGTTGCCATGAGTTTCTCAAGCCGTCACGTTTCTTAGTGGTTCTCTTCATGGTCAATTAGCTATGTGCACACCGAGCGACTGGCCACGTGCATGCATTCGGGATATGTTGGGTTCAAATCCCATTGTAAGCAGCCCTGAGGATGGCATTCCGTGGTTTCCTATTTTTCCACCAGACAGATGCACCTTAATCAAGGCCACGGCCGTTTCCTTCACGCTCCTAGCTCTTTCCTATCCCATCGTTGCCATAAGACTTATCTGTGTCAGTGCGCCGTAAAGCAAATTCTAAAAAAATTTAAATGCATCCATTTCTTCTAGGATCTGCTTTACGAAAGTTCTTGGCCCTCCTCGAAGTCGTTTCCCAGTAACGTAGCCTTAGTTTAAAGTGGTTTGCCGCGATCATTTGCTGGGTAGATCCCGCTGACTTGCTGGATAATTTTTGAGCGAATGAAGGAATTGAATGAGGTGAATGAATGGATTACTGTAGTTATATCATTTAAGTGTTCTTTATTTTGTGTATTTTAAAGTTAAGGATTCTTTCATGATTATTATTATTATTGCTATTGCTATTGATATTATTTGTACTCGAAATTATAAGTTATGTAAATGTATACTCATCTAGTGGTTAAGAGAGGGCCTTGAGCCCTAACTTCGCCACCAATAAAGGCATTATCTATCTATCTATCTATCTATCTATCTATCTATCTATCTATCTATCTATCTATCTATCTATCTATCTATCTATCTATCTATCTATCTATCTATTATAAGTTCAATTATCGGAGTGTACAGTCCCACCAAGAAAGAATTCGGTAGTTGTTCTATGTAATAATCTCTTTTGCTTCATCATTTTGTATAACTTCAGAATTTATCAGTCCGTCTGCTCAGAAATATTTGAGGTTTCATCTGAAGCACTATCACATTTAAAACACCTTAGGATTGTTGGTTCAGAAGGGGTTTTATATCTGACCGATATTCAAGGATACTCACCTTACGTGATACTCTCCACTTTATTAGACCCCCAGCACTGTGGACTACCGCCCGGCATCGAAGCAAACTCCGCTGGAGCCCACATTATGAGTCTTAAGTCCCATTCCTCCTTGTAAGATTTACAAACACCATCCAAGGTGCTCGAAAGGCGATGTCTTTTCAACAGTTCACATCCCTTGGATTGGCATTAAGGCTCTTCATAGGAATGTTTTGAAACGGAATTAGATGAATTCCCCTTCCCCATTCCATTTCCTGATAAAAACGGAGATATGATCTGGCCGTATGGCTTCAGGCCTTGTCTATATGGATCCGCACCTTATTTGAAGTGTGGGATGTCTGTCCGATAGATATGTATCGTAATTCATTCCTGGATGTATCTTGCATTCACTTGTACGCTTCTTTCAAACTTGCGTATCATCAACTTACAATTTTTATTTATTTATTAGGTATTTATTTGTCAAGACGTCTGAGCTAAATATAGGGATGGCAACGATATATCGGTTTTTACGAAATACCGATATTTTCCTTTCGATTTATCGGTATATCGATACCGAAATTTTGATTCAATTTACCGAATAATATATCGGTTTTTCCGTAAATGTATCGCTTTTCTTTGAATTATTATTTTCATAAATACATCCGCACTAGAGAACGCCGATAATTCTTCAAGAGATGGTGCTAGTGAAAGTGGAATTGCAACCTGGAAATATCCAATTTAATCAATACCTTGCTCTGAGCCTCTGATAGGCTGGATTATAATTCGAATACAAACGGTGGAATATGTAACACCGTTGCCTACGTGATTAGTAATAAGGCCTCCGCATGGCAGTTTACGCAGCGTGAAATACGTTCTAGTTCCAGAGTCGCCGCTAGACTTCGTGTTAGCCCTCCATTGTTTCACAATACAGACGTATAAGGAAACTGTGAAGCAAAAAGGTAAGTCAGTGAGTTTTTATGTGAGATAAGCCTTAAAATTAATTATAAAAGGCGTTGATTTGTGTATTCAGCTTGGGGTGAGTATATGGTTTATATTTAAACGTAACATTAAGAAAATAGAAGCCTCCGTGACTCAGGTGGCAGCGCGCCGGCCTCTCACCGCTGGGTTTCGTGGTTCAAATCCCGGTCACTCCATGTGAGATTTGTGCTTTCCCTGTCATCTTTCATTCCAGCAACACTCTCCACTATCATTTCATTTCATTTCATCTGTCAGCCATTAATCATTGCTCCAAGAAGTGCGACAGGCTTCGGCAGCCGACACAGTTCCCATCCTCGCCGCTAGATGAGGCCTTATTCGTTCCATTCCTGACCCGGTCAAATGACTAAACAAGCTGAGGATATACATTAAGAAAATGTTTTGTGCATATTGATAAATATGCAAGAGCCGAGAGAGGTTTTTTTTTGTAAACATTATATTCACAGGATGTTTAATGCGCGTGATAAACAATGGTTTATTGCTGTGTACCATTCTGCCAAAGTAAACTTCAGAAAGGTAGTGGCATTTCTTTCCACGAGCAAATCTAGAACTACGAGAAAAATGGGTCAAAATTATATCATGTCGGGGTGACGAGAAGAATAGCATGTGGCAACCTTCCTCGAAGTCTGTAGTATGTATTAAACATTTTGAAAGCACATGCTTTAGCATTTCTACTTAAACTAGCTGCAGTCAATGCCAACACTTTCTTCAGGGTATCCATCATATTTGCATGGCAAGACTAGGCTATGTACTACTACTAAAATGTTCTGATTCCTCACCTGAAGGAGGAGGCGGGCTTCTTAAACGTTGACGCCGTCTCTCAGGCCGGGAGATTTGTCACGTTGAAGGAGATGCTCGGAGAAGGTGAGGGGGTTAGTGGCCGTGGCCTATACTAGGAATTGTTCCGGCATTCGCCTTAGTGCTGGAGAATGGAAAACCACGGAAAACCATTAACAGGGCAGTCGACAGTGGGGACCAGCCGTGAGGTCCAGCCCTGTCCCGTCTTCCGAATACAGAGGTGAAGAGCCACGGTAGAGCCGTGGCCACCCCTCCTCTGTTCGGTTGGCCGGTCGGAGTGCAGAACTGTGGGACCACGGGCCAGTCGTGGCCACTTGCGGACCGAGACCCACTCTGCATTCATCGACGTACGCTATGTGAATACTGCAGTGTTTTAAAATATGCTATGGAGTATTTTCATTTTTATTAGGACGTGAACTTTCCGGTTGCAATCATACTACCTCATCTTGAATTACTGGGTGGTACATTTATTTTTCTTCATTAAACGTCATAGAAATATCACTTTCCTACTCAAAACGCAATGTTTTATATTTGTAATGTGCTTTTATCTGCAAGTTATTTTCGTAATGCCAATTGGAATCGTGCTGAGGAATAGAGGGAAACCTGACATCCAGCGGCACCATTTGAACTGCTGCTACTCTGGCAATTTAGTACTTGAAGAGACCGTGCATGCAGAGGCCTTTACTTATCTCGTACGTAACGATAACATCTAGGGACGTTCCGATATACCGTACTAAAATATCGATATTTCCTTCGATATCGACATGCCGATATTATCCAAGACCATTATCCTACTATCAAAACAAAATATCGATATATCTCGAAATCTTTCTTTTTTCATAATAGGCTACAAGGATTTGAAATTATATTGAAGTTCTATAAAACGGGGACCACGACAGTTCCAAGAAAAACAAGATAATTAAGGGAATCAAATATAATGACCAAAATATTTTGTGTAAAATGGTATCAGCAGTAAAGTACAAAACATTAAAACCTAATTCAACCATGAATTCTAACACTTTAAGTGTCTGAGTTATTGTTATTCACCAGAAAAAAAAAGACCTATGATATCTTTATTCCCAGAATGCAATGATAAAGCCTTGCACGGTACATTCTGCACCATATTCTTAACTATTTTCGGCCATTCCTACTAATTTACGAGGTTTATACGGACTTCATCAAGCATTACTGACACTATTTTTTCACTCTCTTTCACAGGTGTACTTAGTTCTTTCAAAATACTAATTATTCAGGGTCTATGCCTTGACTGCTGGAGCCTATTGACATAAGTATATCTTGTGGCTGAGGGTCAATGAAAATTTGTGTTTTGGAAGTATAACCCTAGTACCGTGCAGGCTGGTGCTCATCTGAAATTAGCAGCCGTTGATGGATATATTCCATGGATAATTAAACCGCGAATTCCAGTAGCAAGATAAACTCAACCAACCAGTCGCGTGCACAGGCAGAATACCAATATTGATATATATGCATTGAGGTCTGATGATATTGTTGTTGGTCTTAGACTCTTGGGTAATCATTAACGATATATCGAAATCGTTTGAATATACCGATATATTATGTGCTATAAATATCGATTATTGAAAATAAGTTTTCAATATATCGCAATGTCAATATATCGGTATATAGATTTTTTTTCCATCCCTAGCTAAATATCACTGTTTCGCGGTATATTCTAATGCTACAATACCTACAAAGTATTTATAAAATAAATTAATGCACTCCAGTAACATAAATATGAGTTTGCATCATCAAATCAGTTTAACGATAATTATACAGTAGTTACATGAATGGATCTAAGTACTACATATCACACATACGTTAGTATCATAAAATATTAATATATCATAGAAATATAATCATATGTATAAGTTTGTTTTACGTACTTGCATTATTTCATACTGACACACTTTAAGAGTAAACAAGCAGGCAAACGAACAACTAAATACACAAGAAAGATAAAGTAACAGTCAGTTTCAAAATGTATTGAAAATCCACAGCTATTTCCAGTCATTCGAGCAGGTCAGGAATGATATGAATGAAGCCCCCTTCTAGCGGCGAGGATAGGAACTGTGCCGGCTGACGAAGCCTCTCGCACACTTCTGGGGCAATGATTAATATTGGTATTGAAGAGGCGCTCTTTATATCCTCTGGCAGTTTAGTGTACAGACTGACATAATAATTCCCCAATGAATTGAGTCGACAATCGACGAATCTTCCGAAGCACTACGGGTTACACTTTCTTGGAGCCATCTTCCTAGTGCTTTGCGTGGAGCGAATGTTTCACCAAGGGCTCCTCTGTTGTGTGCAAACGGCCACGATAACTTTCGCAGTAGTTACCTTGAGTATTAACCCATTCTCCCGACTTTGTTTTACAGTACGTGTATACCAAAGAACCAGCATGGAATAGGACCTTATCATATCCTTCCGAATAACGATAGATTTTCGGCGCCGTTTTACGGTGCTCACAAACGGCACTATCATAACTACAAAGTCGGACAAAACCCCGTTTACAATAGACCTGTAGGCCGTAGTTCTAATGGTTACTCACCAGATTGCAGTAGTGTTACGCAATCGGTCGGATATAAACCGACGATCTACCGTATAGCCCAAGTTTTTGATGCTTTAAATAATTATGTCCAGGTAAATGCTTGCAATGTCCTAAAAAAACTAATAAGCTGGTAATATTGATATCTGAAAAGATGTTATCAAACTATTTCAACCGAAGTCATAGGAAAAAACTGCTTGGACGTGACAGACTTAATAAATTACAATAAATCAACTTAATTCCGGTTCCGTATTGACTTTAGATATCTAAGATAAAATTCTAAAAGAATTTAATTGTATATAAAGTACACCTGTTCAATACATGTTTGCCATAAGATAAAAGGTCTGTCTAAAATCTACATACATGTAGTCAACATGTACATTTTAAACACAGATTTCCATCGAATTTGTTGATTGTATTTTATCTCAAGTTTTCATGTATCACTGATTTTGTATATGCATTTATTCTTAATGCTGTTTTAGCTGATGATGATCTCTAGGCTAGGTCAAAACATGTCCTATGTAGCTCTTTAGAAAGAACATTTATCTGATGGCAAACGTGTATTGAACAGGTGTACTTTATACGAATAAATTATTTTAGAACTTTATCTTAGAGACTTAGTCAGACATAAGCAATGTATTCCCTATTAATCATTTCTTAATGTATGAAATGAGACAAATTATTCAATCAAGAGACTTAAAACTCGGCAAATATACCATAGGTAGGAAAAAATTCTAAACCTTTCAAAAGTCTAGTTGTGAAGGTTTCAAAGATCCAGGGTAAGAATTCTGCCAAGGTTGACATTGGTGAGACAGTGCATTTCTTCTCCCACTTAACTGTATAGTAGCTCCAAGTGACTGGGAATATTTTAACATTCTAGTTTGTTAGCTTCAATAAATCAAGTGCGTAATGAGAGGATGTGTCGGCTTATTGTCCCAGGAATTATTCACAGTCAGTAACAATGCATACTAAATCCCTTCCATATGCAGCGTGAGAAATTACGATCAAACTTCCGCAAAGAGTTGAACTAGGTTCCTAAACCTCTATTCAGTCAAGACCCCAATTGTCTTCACGTCATTAATGGTATGTACCGTGTACTATAGGAGGAGTCTTACTCAATAGGACAGAGCTTATCAAAGTGGGTGTAGCAGAAGCCAGAAATTCTTCATCGTAATTTATGTGTGCCATAAAGTCCATGAATGAAAGTTTGAAACTTGAAGAAAATGAAGGAGACTTCTCACTCGTATATTTTCTACGCTACTCGGAAAACCATACGGTAGACTCATTGGTATGTTTTTTGGCTTAGAATACGAGAGAATGAGTACAGGTTTGGCTCTTACCTTCTACTTAAGACATGCAGGGGCTGCAGATAAACATGTGTGTGGGTCATAATAAACAACAAAATTCCGGAGTGAGATGCAGGCCTGTATTTTATTGAAATTGATGCTACGCTATTAGAATCTATGTAGTAAAATTATAAAAGGTTAAATTAACAAACTGAAAGAACAGACATTCACAGTGTGAGCATACTGTACATACAACCCACCATGGAAATGCGTGATAGAGAATACATCCCTCCGTATGGGGTTGGTGTCGGAAAGGGTATACAGCCCTAAAAGTGAGCTTAATCCACATGAAGTGCCGACGCCAGTATTTAGAAAAAAGGTAATAATAACTAAAGACAAGGTATGGTAAGTTTGAAAGAGCTAACAGCTTCAAATATCTCGGTGAGGCTGTGCAGATGGGATCTAATGCAAGAGAAGCTAAGAACAGTAGGCGAGATAGGATGGCCGCCGTGTTTCGCAGAACACACGACCTGTGCAAGGAAAAGGCAATTTCAATGCAAGCTAAACTCCGACATTACAGCACAGTGTTTAAACCCGAATGTCTCTATGGAAGTTAATGCCACCAAGTTACTGGAAAGGCTGGTCTGAGAGAAGCTGGGAAGTTTGAGAGGAAGGACCTTCGAAACATAATGGGCGAAAAGGTCGTGGTTGGACAATACAGGTTACGAGGACTAAAGGAGCTTTATCAGAAAACGGAAAGACTGATGGAATCCATCGAGAAGTGATGACTCAAGTTCTATGGCCATCTATTTAGAATGGAAGACAAGCGGTTGACTAAGATATGTTTAACCACACTCGATAGCAGACTTAACACATGTAATAAGTGGTTCAGGGAGGTCAGGAAGGATCTGGAAAAAATAAGGACTAAATCCTGAAGACATTATTAACAGAACAAATACCGACAGCAGATCATAACTTCAAAGGCTTTCGTGAAGAAGAACAGGAGAACAGCGGGTGGACATCAGAAAGGAGACAGACTGCCAGAGAGAGAGAGAGAGAGCAACGATACTGGGCTGCGAAAAAATCTTTTAAAAATGTTTGAATGTTGCAAAACGTCAAAAAATAAATATACTGTAGGTTGATGAACTCTCTCTATTTTCCAACAATATTCAGGCAACTCTACGCCAAATTAAATCTCTGCAAGAAATAGCACGAAAAATAGGTCATAAAATGTTATTATTTTAGTAACCATTTCATAGACTGGTTTAATGCAACCCTCCATGTCACCCTATCGTGTGCAAATATTTTCATTCCTACGCACCTACTACATCTTACACATGCTATAATCAGTTCGTCATATTCATATGTCGGTTTATCCTTACCGCCTACACTTCCCTCAAAAATCAACTGCACAAGTCCTGCGTTTCTTAAAACCCTTCCGTGACTAAATTATTTCTGTTAATATTTTCGGTAAAATTTGCTCCTAAACATCAATAAATGGAACCATATAATGGACCAGGACGTTGTCTATATTTTTTCCATGAATCATTTCTGAAAAAAATTAGTGGGAAGTATACATCCCAGTGGTCTCCTCTGTGCTATAATGCTGTGATTACATTAGCATTTCAAATTGATAACTATGGTATGGAGATGCTCAGAAATAAACAATAATAACGCAGTAATATATTTACATGTATTCTTAAACATAAAACCAATACATTTCAAAAAAAAAAAAGAGTAACAACTTCACACACTGATCGTAATCAATTTTCAATCACCACTGTAATAGCTTATAGTGCTGCATACTGATAGTCCGAATGTTTTGGTTTAGTAGGTAGTTTACTGCTCATGAAATTGAGCAAAACAAGGGACTGCACAAAGTGGTACTCGACAAGCCAAACAGATAATCTAGGAGCGTTTCTCCCCATTTTTGTACTACATTGCCTGCATCTACACCAGTCTTTACCCTGTGCTGGCGTATGAATACCTACTTGAGACAGACGAATGTCATCAGGTACTCCAGTAACACCTCACTTTGGTACCTAGAATGCCACTATACCTCTCCACTTTCTTGAATGTAGCCGTCAATTAGCTTTAGAGCTAATCCTTTCCTAAATGTCAGCTGATCAATGACTCCAAGTTTGTTGAGTCTCCCCTCCAAAACCAGCTGTGGACTCATCAATGGATTCCTCAAGTATCATCAAGTTGAATTCAAACAGATTAGCCATCTATGCCACTGCAGCTTCATCTTGTTCCTCCTCAGCATCGTCATCACCATCAGGAAGAGAATACAAAGTCTCCGTTAACTGTAGATCTGACAACCCTTTCCGAGCCATCTGAAAAAGGACTACATATTCGTCATACAAAAGTTTTGATAAAGGAAAATATATTGGCATAATAATAAATGATCCACATAGTTTGATACTTGAGGTGACTAAGTATATAATTATGCTTGAGAAAAAAATGTGATCTGTTATAGAAATTAAAACTTATATATGCTTGTAATATAAATCTGGTAATGCGTGCTCATGGCATATGAGCAGACTAATGGTAATATATTTCCCACTAACTAAATGGGCTATAATTCTATAGATATTCATTATTTATGACCTAATATGATGGTAGCACATTTAAAGATAAAGTAACAATACATAAAAATTGAATAAAACATACCTGCACTCGGATTTCAGAAGTAAGGAAGAAAAATCTTCAATTTTGCGCACTTTCAGCTCTGTTTACATCAATTCACAGCCTTCTTGGTCAGATATCCATGTTTGACAGACACACGAATCAAAGAACTTCATTCCTATATTTTTTTCTCGTTCCCTGCACTCTTCGCTAGATGGCAGCACATACTGTTAGTTGGAATTATACATCCAAGTGGGTTTAATCTCGCAAAAGTATTAGTGGGAAGAAGGTATCCCACAGAGCATGAAAGAGATGTTTCCTATCATTCTGGTCAAATTTCATCAAATAATTTTCCTCTCACCAACTCGATTCAGTATTTCTTCATTAGTGATTTGATCTACCCAACTCACCTTCAGCATTCTTCTGTAACACCACATTTCAAAAGCTTCTATTCTCCTTCTTTCCAAGCTAGTTATCGTCCATCTTTCACTTCCGTACAATACCACGCTCGAAACGAGAGTTTTCAGAAATATCTTTCTACTTCCTATATCAATGTTCGAAGTTAACACATTTCTTTTCTGAGAATATATCCTTTGAGAAAAACGGAGATCATATTTGCAGATCCACCACTGGTAAATAAAATTTGATCGACAAGAAATCAAATATTTTTAAATTTAAGTATTTAGGAGAAATCATAACTATCTTAATGAGAAATCCGCTTTGCGCAATAGAATAAATAAATTGAACAAAGAAAATTATATTACCAAGAAACTACAAATAAAAGCTTATCGATAGCAGAAAACTTATGATATTATAAAACAGTCGCGTCCGCCTCTGTGGTGTAGTGGTTATCATGATTACTTGCCATCCCCGGAGGCGCGGGTTCGAATCCCTGCTCTGCCACGAAATTTGAAAAGTGGTACGAGGGCTGGAACGGGGTCCACTCAGCCTCCGGAGGTCAACTGAGTAGAGGAGAGTTCGATTCCCACCTCAGCCATCCTGGAAGTGTTTATCCGTGGTTTCTCACTTCTCCTCCAGGCAAATGTCAGTATGGTAACTAACTTAAGGCCACGGCTGCTTCCTCTTCCTTGTCTATCCCTTGCAATCTTCCCATCCCCCAACAAGGCCCCTGTTCAGCATAGCAGGTGAGGCTGCTTGAGCGAGGTACTGGTCCTCCACCCTAGTTGTACCCCCGGCCCAAACTCTCACGCTCCAGTACTCTGCCAATGAGGTGGTAGAGGTGGGATCCCTCGCCGAGTGCGAGGGAAAAATCAATCCTGGAGGGTAAACGGACTAAAGAATAATAATACAGCTGAAATAGACAAAATACTTGAGACAGAAACAACAGGTAGAAGATGCACAAATAAACAATATCAAGTTAATGGAGAACGGAGAATAAAATCAAATAAAACAGCTCTTCACCTCTCAACTGAAGGCGATATTTCGGTGTACTGTAGAAATGTATATATTTTCTAAACTTTTTCTTAAGTAGTTGTTATAACTTAGTACTCATTATTCATAATTACATTCTTAGTACTCATTATTCATAATTATAACCTTAGTACTCATTATTCATAGTTATATTCCTAGTACTCATTATTCATAGTTATATTCTTAGTACTCATTATTCATAATTATATTCTTAGTACTCATTATTCATAATTATATTCTGCACTTTACGTACGATTTATATTATATAGATGATATGATCTTTTTTTTAAAAGTGTGGTTACTTTCGTTAATGGTATTAATGTTACTATTGTCCATATTATCATATTATTGTCATCAGTAGTTATTATTAAGTGTTCTAGGTTAAGACTGGTTAAGTGTAAGAAAGGGATCGTTCTTTGAACATCTTAACAGAACACCTGACACCAGATTTAACAGAAGAATAATCGAAAAGTTTTGGGATAACAAGACCAAGATTAAACTGATTACGGAAATTAAGGAAGATATTGAAGAACTCCAAATAACAATAGATGATGTTAAGGACAAAACAGGTAAAATTAAGATACTTCAAGAAACACACACTCAGGCCCTAGACCAAGGTCAATTAAAGGTCTAATGGAAGGGTGATTTCATTTGAAGTAAGGACGACTGTACCTCTCAGAATGAAGAAATATTAGGCTGATAGAAAAGCAATGAAAAAATCCTCTGTATATTTAAATAGAGTGGTCCAGTAATGGGGATAATACACTGAAGAAAATGGAAATTGCAACACCCAGAAGGAGGGTTGCTACATTGCTGCAATTAAACATGCAGAACGAGTGTTCGGTTGTGCTTCGATGATTCTATTTTCAGATCCATCTGACCGCAAGGTTGGACAACAATCAATACAGGATGTGCCCACCACGAGCTGCAATACATTGATGAATTCGTCGAGGCATGGAGTCAATAAGGCCCTGGATCGCTTCCTGAGGCATTGTGGCCCATGCTTGCTGCCCTGCATGGGTCAGTTGTTCCAGAGTTGTGGGTGGCTGAGGACGGTTGGCCAGTTGTCGACCCATCATGTCCCACATATGCTCAATAGAACTGAGGTCTGGGAGTCCGGCGGGCCATTCTAAGATTGTGATGTCGTGGAGAACTTCTCTGGAGATGCGCGCAGTGTGAACCCGGGCATTGTCCTGCTGAAACATCCCATTAGCAATGTTCGTCATCATAGGGACCCTATCAACGTACTATCGAGCAGTCATAGTGCCCTCAACAAGCACTAATCGTGATTTCACATTAAAGCCAATAGCTCCCCAGACCATAATGCTTGATGTTGGCCCTGTGTGCCTCTCGACAATAAGATCTGGGCTGCCCCTCTCCCCGGTACGTCGGTGCACACGATTCCGGCGATCACTGCGGGCAAGACAGAAGCGCGATTCATCACTAAAGACGACCCTATGCCATTCGTCGACCCACGTCGATCTTTCTCGACACCAGGCCAACCTTACACGTCGCTGTTGTGGGGTCAATGGAACACTTTCTGCAGGGACACGGGCTCGTAAGCCAGCTGAACGCAGGCGATTACCAACTGTTTGTTATGTAACGTGGGGTGCCACAGCTGCTCGAATTTGCGCTGCTGTTGCATAGGGTTCCATCCGGGCCATCCGAATGATGCGGCGATCCTCTCTCACAGTTGTCTGTGCCAGGTCTACGAGGGTGGGTACCTTCATTTGACCACTATTGCCATACACGTTGTACCGTAGATGCCTGTCGGCCAACACGTGCAGCGACAGTCCTTAACGATAATCCAGCCTCACACAGCCCAATTATCCGAGCCCTCTCAAACGGCGTCAGTAAGTTGTTGATAGCGTGCTCTTCTCTGTCGTCGAGGCATGTTTGACGGGGAACACTTCACTGCACAAACCGCTACACCAGAGTCCGTATACTGGAGTTGATTCCTCCGCGACCAATCACGTGGGGAGACCTGTAGCAACAATCCAATAGGTCTGAAACTTTGATCGTTTATATACCTACATGGCATCGTTCCATATATTGAAAATCAACACAAACGACCAATGCGTTCATGGTGTTGTAATTTCCACCTTCTGAAGTATATGTAAAATAAAATAAACAAAGAGTATTGTAATGAGAAAAGTACGAGAATATTCTACTGTATTAAGAATGAATTGAATAATGGAATTTTTAACTGGAAATGGCGTACCTTCGTCTTAAGTTATTCGAAGGTGAGTTTTCCAAATCAGTTTTTAAATTCGGTACAGACCAAGGAATCGAACCTGGTACAAGTGGGATGAGCAATATTACGACAAATTTGTTATTAGAAAATATTTTATTAAATTCTGGCTGCAACTCGAGTTTTCGCTCATTAATGTATTCTTTTCAATTTCCGACTGCAACTCGCGTTTTTTGCTTCATCCTGTAATCTTGTAATTAGTTTCTTTAAATGCTATTCCACGCTCTTCGAACACCGGAAGGTAGCTCTCTTTTATAATTACACGGATGTTCCAACACTGTGGCGGAGATGATGTATCAACTACTTCCATCGTGATCACCAGTGCATGAGTTCGCGAACATGTCTCACGCAAGGCAACAGAGACTGTTGTGTGAATTTAACTCTTACTGAGTTCTCGAAGGCAAAGCTTTTCTTATATGTAACTTACACCTGCACATCATGTGCTGGGTTATTTATTGAAAGGGGAATTTTAATTTGCTTTTGCGATTCATATGTTTCCAGACACAGGACAGTATTAATAATAATTGTCCTCATTTAAGGGGGCTTTGACTGACAACTGGAAAAACTATCGATAGTAATCACCATCGATATTTTCCGATATTATGAGCTCTACTATCGACAGTAATCGATAGTTTTCAAAAAGTGGAACGTATCATATCATTATGCCCGAAAATAGAACATTTATTGAACACAATCCACAAAAAATCAGTAGAAAGAACAATTATATGTCATGCTATGCAATTTTTGAAATTCAGATCGGAATCACTCTTAAATCTCTTCAGTGGCGCGTGCGAGACATTCTCGTTCAGCTCCAGTGTTCATTTTGCGATCGCCCGACATTTTCTAGGGTACTGCAATGTCTTTGGAAAAATGTTTTACAGCATTCTCAACAGATGGCAGGAGAGTTTTCAGTTGTTTTCATGAAGTCTTTGAGCTAAGATGTGCCTTATCTTCTCTCGCCTACATACAGTCTCTGACAACTTATAAAACTCATTTTTTGTCCCGTATTGGCATCAACTCAACTAAGGTTAGGTCAAGACCAACTACAATATCTCAGACCTTAACCGACCTATCGAAACTGTCCATAATAGCGGCAGCTGGAGTGCTAGCATGCGTTTGTTTTGATTTGTGTAAGCCGTGTTGTTACCAAATATTTATGGAAATTTGAATATTATTAATCGTACATGATATTTATTTATGGTCTTAAGAAGATTATAGATCCTCTTTCAGTGCCGTAAGAAGCTGTTTGTTCTCAAAGAGCTTATTTATTCCAACAATATCGGTGGCGATTAGGTTAATCTTGATTCTCGTGTTCTTCTCCGAAAGTACTTTCTTTACTTTTAGTTACCTATGCAATATGTTTATAGTTCAATGTGCTGTGTGCTCAGTGTTCCCGTTTCCAATAGACCTAGTATTAAGGCAAAATTGGGTTAAGAGCATTCGTAAGGAAAACTTCGAAACGAATCATAGGACTAATAATGTTGTGTGCATTAATGATTTTATCATTTTTGAAATCAAATGTATTCTTAGGGAAGACATATACCTATTGAAGGTGGTGATCTAAATCCAGTGCCGCGTAAACTTCCGAAGTTAAAACTAATGATGCCTATCCTAGCATTTACCCTATCAGCCAACGTACCTTACTACAAAGAAAATCAAATCAGTCCCAGAAAGATCCGGAAAATCATAACCAATATTTTTGATTTAGAGAATAAATTAATCTTAAACGGTGGTGCAAGAATGATGTAACTTAATTAATTTTCAGTGTTTTACAGTGAACATGCGTAAACTAAACCTAACCCCATTTCCCGCGAGTTAACGTGAGGATTATGTTCTTTTTTTTATATAAAATACAATTATGCCATCAATTCTGATGCATTTTAAGGTGACGAGTGCTTTAGACGGTCAAGTTTATCATACAAATATCGCTTGTACCTACTCAACAATACAGGTAGATTTTGGAGATTTGAAATTTTGTTGGAGAAATTTGTTTGCGTGTTTTACATAATGGGCTGTGGTTAATGGTGGTGTTACATAGTATTTCATGTAAGGTTAATAATGTACTTTGTTGACATCTATATATCGTATTTGCTGACCGAAGATTCATATGTGAAATATTTTTATACTCTGTGTTTCAACCTGACGTTGATACAATAATTCTCCATTCGTTCCCCTCCCCCCCCGACATTTCATTTAGATTTACAATACGCGATAACACTACTTATGTTGTTTAATTATTCATATTTTGAGTTAGTGAGTTGCATTTCATGAGGTTCGACTTGTGATATTTTCTTTAGGTGACTCGGAATAAACATGCATAACCTTTCCCTCAACCTCTCATATCGCACGCCGATGTCCGCCATGTTTTTTCTGCATTAGGGTCTGATGTAATTGTAGTTGGTCTTGGTTAGGTTGAATGGAGAATCCCACCTTCCACAATGCTAAATTGTCTTTTGCCGGCACTGAAGTCGCAGGTACGGGGGGATACTTAAATGCACACCTATGAATTAGAACAAACTCCTCAGCAGTTAACTGCAAACAGCTGTACAATGTCTTTTAGGGCGAAAAATAAGCCAATGAGGGACCCAGAAAACTATCGTTGACTATCGATAATAGGCAACTGACTATCGGTGTATTACGATAGTGGTCGCTATCGATAACCATCGATAGCGCTATCGATAGTTTTCCGCCTCTAAACATCGTTACCATGGTCAACGTTACCATGATTAGGTCCATAAAATCCGATCGCAGCTCAGGCTTAGCGACAAACTGATAACCTCAAACAATTTCTCAAATTTCCCTTGTTGAATGACTGTGGAAATACGATTGATAGGTGGATAACGCCTTTATTTATGGTGAAGTTGTTGCCCAAGATCCTCGCCTACACGTAACCGCTGTATAATATAAATACATTTATATAAACAAATACAAGTAATACAAAATAATAGTACGGTATACAGTATGTAGTCAAACCGGAACGCCTATACGCGAATGAATGTCTAGTACTGAATTACAAGCTGAATAAATTAGCAATACTGGAAAGAAAAATTATGCTGAAAATACTCCGTTCGCTAAGAACTACAGAATTCTGGAAATTAAGCAGTAATGATGAAATATATCGAAACATAGAGAACATAACAGAAAAATGCGAAAGAGGTGATTGATATTTTTTGGATATTTTTAACAGAATGGATGACAACAGGTTAACCAAACAGATCTTCAAATATACTTCGATCAAGAACTAAACAACAACCTGGATACATGATGTAAATATTTTTGGGAAGGAACAATATAAGAGAAGAATATTCAACAGAGGGAAAGTGAGGGAGATAAGTGTTAAAAATGGAAAGATTCCAAGGTCGAGAGGGACAGAAAACAGACTCAAAATGGTCCGTGGAGAGGAAAAGGAGACGTAGTGTGCAGATGAGGAATAATAATAATAATAATAATAATAATAATAATAATAATAATAATAATAATAATCATAATAATAATAGTAATAATAATAATCATCATCATCATCATCCGCCTGCAGCCGTCACTGGATGGACTGAGTAGTTCAGTGGTTGCTGTTGCCGGTCCCAAGCCCGGGTAGAGGAGGAGGGTTGGTTTTGACTACATATTTGGTCAACCGTAAAAGAGAATTTAGCGAGAAGACACGAAGGGGCACCTATTCATCTCAACAATCGAGTTGTAATCTTGTGTTCATACTATTATGATCACCCCTACATTTATCTTCAACTTGCAACATTGGCATGATGGATAACACGTTATCACAGCAACTACTCCAGTGCTTCGGACACACCTAGTCCGGTTTCTTCCGATCATCGGATTCTGAGCATCATGCAGAGAAGAGTCGGAGATTCTCAAAATCTCTTCTTCCCAAGAAAAAGGACCTTCTTACGTACAATTAATGTCAACGCCCTGCTGCAAACAGAAAAGCTTAAATAACTCACTTACACTATGGACAAGTTTGAGATTCAAATAGCCGCACTCCAGGAAACGCTTTTCCGATATGGAAACCATTTTGACTCTGAAGATTACAGGATGTTTAAAGGTAAATCTGTCATCGGAATCGACGGGAAGATACCACAGCTAGGGACAGCTTTGCAATACGAAAAACAATCATGAATTCAGTACTTGACTTTACATCCCCATCTGAAGGAATCTCAGTACTTACTGTGAAATCGAGCAACAAAGCTTACTCCTTGGTCATCGCCCATGCTCCCACAAACAATGCCAACAATAAAAACCCACAGAAAGTTGAAGCCTTCTGGGAAATCTTAGAAGAAACTACTAGCAAGTTTCCAAAACATCATGTGAAAATTTTAGTAGTTGATTTTAACGCACATGTTGGCAGAGAGCGGAAACACAAATGGATTGTAGGCCATCACTCGGCACATCGGGGAACGGAGAACACCTTATAGACTTTTGTAACTCATGTCTGCGTATTATTTTTTGAAATCTTCACACAAAAATAAAACATGGAAATCATCGAACCCGTTATTAGGGGAATTCCAGATTGATCATGTTGCAATCTCCAGAAAAAAGATCTGTACGAAATCCAAAATGTCAGAGTACGGAAGGGAGTTGTCGACTCAGGCCTCCATCTATCACAAATCTCCAGAACTAAACACAATAGATCTCAAAGAGTTGATCTAGAATGCCTTAAACAGAATATCAGCACCTTCTTACAAGACATACGAGAGCAGGATCCCAAGGGCTGGCCAGACCCACTTAAAACACTTCAAACGTAAGCCCTGAAGTTAGAACAGCCTCCGAGGAAACGAAAACATAGATGGTGGAACACGACCTATGATAAAGCCATTGATGATAGGATGAAAGCGCGGAATCAGTGGAATGGATATCAAAGAAGTGAAAAATGGAAGGCCTTCTTAAAGGTTCAGTAAATTACCTCAAAAATAATACGCCGGGAGGAACGAGTGTATGACAAAAATAGACTCTTAAAAATTGAGGAAGAATTCCTCAAAAACAACAGTAGGAATTTCTACAAAATCTTCCGTGAGCATTTATCCAGTAATCAAATACCATCTTTATGTTTCCATCGAGCAGATGGAACTTTAGAAACGAACACCAAAGAGAACTGCACAATTCTAGCTGACTACTTCCGAGACCTCCTCAAGTGTGATCCCCCAAAAGAAAAACTGAACATCGAAAAGCCCATGCCGAACCCTGATTTATAATCCCCGACAATACAGGAAACAGAATAGATCATCCGATAGCTTAAAAATAATAAAGCCCCTGGAGAGGATGGCATCACCGTGGAGATGTGGAAACTAGGAGATGACCTCGTAAGTAGAATTCATGCAAACCTAATAGAAATCTGGCAAACTGAAACAATCCCGCAGGATTGGAAGTGCGCATTAATACACACATTGCACAAAAAAGGCGACAAGGCGGATCCAACTACAGAGGCATATCCCTACTACCGATCAAATACACAATTCTTTCTAAACAGACCGATCACCTGATAGGCGAGTACCAAGCGGGTTTCAGGAGAGGTCCATCATGTGCTGAACAAATCCGTTAAACTGCCAGCACGATCGTCACTTTTGTGGACTTTAAGAAGGCGTATGATTCTATGGACAGACAGACCGTTTTTGATACTCTAGAAGAAATCAGAGTGGACAGGAAGACCAGAGAACTAATCCGGAAAACTCTCATGAATACGACTTTTAGAGTGAAATTCATTGCGGGAAATTTCTGAGCCTGTTGAAATATGTGATTGCATCTCCCCTATTCTGTTTAACTTAGTTCTAGACAAAGTTATTAGAGAATTGGGAAGGGACGTCAAAAGTATGAGCATCGGAAACTTGGGAAGTAAAGTCAAAGTGAAATGTTTAACCTTTGCTGATGACCTAGCAATCATTACTAAAACCAGAGATAAAACCAGATACGCCGTGCAAAGATTACACAATATAACATCAAAGGCAGGCCTCCAGATATCGTACGCGAAAACCCAGTTCATGGAAAATCTACATCAACATAGCAGAAAAAAAAAAACTCCGCTAGATATGGAATATGGCACAATTTCACAGGTGTCCTTCTTCAAATACTTTGAAGAAATCATACTACCATCGGGACTAGACAGTAGGGCCAACATAGAAAGAGCCACTAAACTCCATAAGGCGTACAGACTAACGTGGAATTACTTCAACAAGAGAGTCATATCGCGTAATGCAAAATTACAACATTACAAGACTGTTTTGTCGGAAGCTTTATACGCTTCAGAAACCGGATCCCTTGGAGGTCACTCTAAATTTATAGAAATTGAAAAACAAGAAAAGAAAATCCTTCGGAAAATTTATGGTCCCACGAGAGAAAATGGAATGTGGATTAAGAGGAGAACAGCGAACCTCTACTCATTAACTGACAGGTTCACTGATGCCGTACGCGAGAGACACCTGAAATTCTATTGGCCATATCTATAGAATGGACAGCGACAGACTCACCAAAAGATTATTTAAAGAACCAACTCAAAGAAAGTAAAATAAACTGGCTAGAAGAAACTAAGGCCGATCTACAAGAAATGAACATCACGAGCGACATCATAGAAGATCGTGGAGCCTTTAGTACAATAGTAGCTAAGCACAAATTCGTGGAGAAAGCTAAAAAGAAAACTGGTAGGAACAGGCCACAGAACGCAAGATGCAACACAGTGCATTCATCAAGAGATTTTGGGAGGACAGGAAGGCGAAAACTATCAGACCAACGAACAAATTCAAATGTGCTCTTTTGAATGGGCATAACGAAGAAATTTCCGCCTCTGTAGTGTAGTGGTTAGTGTGATTAGCTGCCACCCCCAGAGGTCTGGGTTCGATTCCCGTCTCTGCCACGAAATTTGAAAAGTGGTACGAGGGCTGGAACGGGGTCCACTCAGCCTCTGGAGGTCAACTGAGTAGAGGTGGGTTCGATTCCCACCTCAGCCATCCTGGAAGTGGTTTTCCGTGGTTTCCCACTTCTCCTCCAGGCGAATGCCGGGATGGTACCTAACTTAAGGCCACGGCTGCTTCCTTCCCTCTTCATTGTCTATCCCTTCCAATCTTCCCATCCCCTGGCAAGGCCCCTGTTCAGCATAGCAGGTGAGGCCGCCTGGGCGAGGTACTGGTCATTCTCCCCAGTTGTAGGCGGTAGAGGTGGGATCCCTTGCCGAGTCCGAGCGAAAAACCAACCCTGGAGGATAAACAGATTAAGAAGAAGAAGATAACGCAGAAATAATAATAATAATAATAATAATAATAATAATAATAATCATAATAATAATCATCATCATCATCATCTTTATTTTCTCGTAATCCGACCGCCTCAAGGGCAGCATTCGGGAGCGTGAGACTTTGGATCGGGAATACGACTGGGGAGAAGGAGCAGTACCCCGCCCAAGTGGCCTCACCTGCTATGCTGAACAGGGGCCTTGTGGGGGTTGACAAGATAGGTTTGCTATTTTGCTTAACGTCGCACTGACACAGATATGTCTTATGGCGACAATGGGATAAGAAAGGTCTAGGAAGTGGAAGGAAACGGCCGTGGCCTTAATTAAGGTACAGCCCGGGCATTTGCCTGGTGTGAAAATGAGAAACCACGGAAAACCATCTTCAGGGCTGCCGACAGTGGGGCTCGAACCCACTATCTCCCCATTACTGGATATTGGCCGCACTTAAGCGACTGCAGCTATCGAGCTCGGTGGGAAGATAGGAAGGGACAGACAAGGAAGAGGGAAGGAAGCGGGCGTGGCGTTAAGTTAGGTACCATCCCGGCATTTGTCTGGAGGGGAAGGGGGAAACGACGGAAAGCCACTTCGAAGATCGCTGAGGAGGGAATCGAACCCCCCACTACTCAGTAAACCTCCCGAGGCTGAGCGGACCCGGTTCCAGCCCTCGTACCACTTTTCAACTTTCATGTCAGAGCCGTGAACCGAACCGGGGCCTCTGGGGAATCATACTTACCACTACACCACAGAGACGCAAATAATAATAATAATAATAATAATAATAATAATAATAATAATAATAATAATAATAATAATAATAATAATAATAATAATAATAATAATAATAATAATAATAATAATAATAATAGGTATTGTGGTGAAGAACAGATGTTTGCCAGTTTTATTTTGGGCAAAATAGGATATTTTGAACCCAAATGGACTTTTATTTCACTCCGAATTCTTCTCAAATATTCGTAGAGTTCCAGTGTGAGCGACTGGGTCGGGTTTGCAGAGTGTTATTACGGTAAAATTCAGAGTTTTAGTATGGTGGTACTGAGCTTAAATGTCTAGAAAGCTTAATATATTCCTGCAAGAAAATTATCCAACATGTCATACAAGATCAACTCGACCGAAAATTCAGGAACTGAAAAAGATAGCTTTTGTTACCATTTTCAGTATACAGTCCAAACCATACCTGCTTTGACTATGATTTGTTCTGGTTCATGGCATTACTCTTCGAAGAAGATCATTTGATAATCTTCAAGACATCTTCAAAGTCTTTTGCCTCCAAATACAGAGAATCGTAATGCCAATAAATTCGAATGCTGGCAGAAAGGAAGAAAACCACCGAAAATTATGTTCTTTTATATTTTGTTTAGTTATCTATTCTGACAAGTAGATATGTTAGGTGTCCACCTCTGTGGTGTAATGGTTGGTGTGATTAGCTGCCTTCCTCTGAGGTCCGGGTTCGATTCCTGGGTCTGCCACGAAATTTGAAAAGTGGTACGAGGACTGGAACGCGGGGTCCACTCAGCCTCGGGAGGTCAACCTCAGCTATACTCGAAGTGGTTTTCTGTGGTTTCTCATTTCTTCTCCAGACAAACGGCGGGATGCTACCTAACTTAAGGCCACGGCCGCTTCTTTCCCTCATATTTCAAAAGAATCATAAGTACAATGTACGTTGTTAACTTATATTTCTATAATAGCCTGTCTTTAATCTTATTCGTGCAAATAGGGAAAATTATTTTCATAATTTTATGACATTATAAACCTGATTTGTAACTAATTTTGAGTTATACGTAACATTTTCTCTTCACTTCAATATACAACTCAGATTCCACTGTGTATAGGCCTACCAGTCATCTCATCCAGACATATTATCAAGCATTTTTAATGTGACAGATATTTGTTTTAATTATCAAACACTAATTCTGACACTTCGCAGAGTTTTGCAGCCGGCATTCTCAAGTATTATGAAATCAACAAGCAGTTAACATTAGTGGCAAGAATGTCTTTTCAACGAAAAATCTTTCTTTAATGTCATAAATAAAACTTAACACCTGACAACAAAATACATCTCACGATCAGTGGCGTATACTGAGGGCTACCAAGGCTCGGTGAAGCCCAAGCTGCTTGAAAGCAACGAGAAAAACCGTCACACGTATTTCTGAGAGCAAGGCATCGGAGACTGACATTGAAGTACAAGCGCTGCGTCCCTCTCCCCTCGCCGCACCTAACGCGGCTTGCTGCTGAATGTCTGATAGGGGCGAGGACCGGGCAGATAGGTGTGCTAGGCTTCGCTCCGTCAGATCACCATTGCTAACTGCTAACGAACAACCATGCGTTACTCATCTATCATCGTATATACTTCCTCACCTCATACTTCTGACTTAATTATATAGATAACAGAGTGCTGGTATTTCACTGCCGTTTACCTCTACATCCTTGCAGGAAGACACTGCAGAGCTGCTGTTATAGGAGTAATATAGTTTTCTTTTTATAAGTAGATCTGCCAAAATGAAATGCAATCTTTCAGGTTTAGTGTTCTCTTTCGTTTGTTGGAACAGAACCAGTGTTCATGGGTGGGACACCACCATTAATCTCTCGAGGAAGCTAATAAACCAGTAAACGATGGGTACGACCGCTGGTAATGTTGTAAAATTCAAAATTTTAATTTAATAATAATAATAATAATAATAATAGTAATAATAATCATAATAATAATAATGGCGCATGTCGTCTGTATAGGCCTGATGGTGACCTAATGAGGATGAAATGAATGGTAAAGACGTCCCCAAGCCAGGGGAGTTAGGGGTACGAGAGTGTTGATTCTGAGAATTGAACCGGGGCTATCGGACCACAGGCAAACATTCTATCCATTTAGCCACAAAGCCAGACTTTCATTTGCTAATCCTTAGGCTACTATCTCCACTGATCAGGTGTTGATTATTGACAGTAGCAGAGGCCAGGGCAGTCAGTAGCTTGTGAAACAGCTTTGACAACACAGCAGGCTTGATTTAATAAAATGCTATTTGTTCGGGGCGTCGACCCATGTGGATCTTTTGCCCCTACTGGCACCGTATTGTATGAACCTGCGTGTAATTGGAATGGCGGTAGTGTGGAATGTTGTGTGTGAGGAAAGGAAGATTAAGGACGTAACAAACACCCAGTTCCCAGGCCAGGGATATTAATCATTACAATTAAAATCTCCTGACCCGGCCGGGAATCGCACCCGGGACCGCCGGGTGACAGGCGGACACGTTGCCCCCTACACCGCGGGGACGGACACACTCCATTGTCTATTGGCTGCAGTTCAAAACTTTTGAGGCTTGACGTTCATTAAACCAACTATCGAAAACGCGTAACCTGAGCCTAGTGGTAGCCCACGTCTCGATCCCAGCATACACCACTGCTCACTATAATTTTTAGTCGGAGTTACCATTTTTTGGGGGAGTTTTTCATTCGACAGCGAACCATACATGATCGCGATGGCTCTCAAAATGTAACGCAAACTATAAGAACGAAATTGATTTCCCTTATTATGATATGAATTCAAGAATATGTCTCACCTTTTAGACGAATCTAGGTCGACTCGGTGCGTTGTTCCAACGAAGACTGAGAGAACTTAACAGTCTCACAGGTTTTCTCACCCCAGTCTCTAAGATCATTTTACCTCTATATAAAGCAGACACAACCATAACAGGCCCTAACACGTGGTGATAATAAACTAGCTGTTCTTATACTCGGAAAAGCAGCAAACACGTCGAATTCTCTTCACGCTCAAGAGGATGATGATCACCGACGATGTAAGTTAAAACTAAACATCGTAATCTTCATCATGCACACGTTTGATAGAAAGTTTCAAATATAGAACGAAGACAGTCTTTTAATTTTTCATAATCGTGAACTACCATGAAGTCACGACATGAGAAACTGCACTATGCAGTAAAATGACTCAACAGTTCGTAATGACAGCTGTAGGAGACGTCATATGATGACAGATGGCGGATGCAATTTCTTCAAAGATTGAGGATTTCAGATTCTACGACATTTGTATTATTACTTAAAGATCTTGTTTTAGCAACTTTTAATTACGGTTAACAATTCTCAATGTTTCTGGATTTCCAGTACTTTGTGAAAAATGAGGTTCTGCAACCTTCAGATTTCTTTGCGCTAGTTTTTGGGATGTACAGACCTTGAAGGAGAGGCGCTGACTCTGATCCAGAATTACTTTTGGGAAACGTGATTGTAGGAGCAATTTGCTAAACGGCAATTGGGAAGGTAATGTGAATGACAGGAACCATGACCGATAGATGTCAAATAAGTTACCTGGGAAGGACAGCTGAATCAGAAACTGATGGAACCAACTCGGTGTGGTGCTGGTTAAACAGATGAGCTGTATAGAGGAACTGAAGTGAGAGATGGTATAAGTGACCATGTATCTGTCTTCGTCTCAATTTGAAATAAATGCGACAGAAGGGAAGGATGCTTGAGTGTCAGTACCGGTGTTCCATTTTACTCCACCAGATGGTAAAGAAACAAAACACTGTTGTGCGATCTATGAGTGAGTTTTGATTATCTTTTGTCGGGTGAACAACAAATATGTCATCAGAGAAGTTTTACAGGCCAAGATATGGAATCCCGAAAAGACTTCTTTATCATTCTTCAAAAATCTGATTACTTCTAACGGTTTGAACCAGAAAACTTGGTACATGCAAGCCTGACACTCTGCCACTTATCTACTGCCACTTTTCAGTTAATACATTTTATTTAATGTCACAAAATAGATTCAAATTTTGGACATAATTTACTTTCGTTTCAGAATCTGCTTGTGAAATCCTCGCTTGAGGTCAGATTCCGAAAAACTTCACTAATTCTGGAATATTTTCCATCTAAAAGATTTCACTCATATAATATTTTGAGAATTATTTAGAGTTGTTTTTTTATTCATATCATCACCCAATGCTCCAAAATTTGAACTTCTTCTGCTGTACTAAACAAAGTGCTAACAATGTGCAAGTGGTTAGAATTAGACTAATTTTATAAATATACCTAACCATTTCTTTACTATATTCCTTGATTTTTAGCTTCAGAAAATCCAAAATAAGTATATTATAAGAGAAAGTACTCTTTGATAATTGGAAAATATATCTAAAATGGTCTTTGGTGATAATTCTTCCAAATTAACTACAGAAAATTACAGTATTAAAATATTAGTTCCTAAAAGTACGAAAAATATTATTCAGATGTGGGAAGTAGTTTAAAAATTAGCGAACACTTTAAAAAAACAAACAAAAAATTACAAAATGCAAAAGACATAATATCTTTCCATCGACGTATGACAAATTAAAAATCTAACGTTAATTATGGTTTCTAGCAATCGGGAAGAGACAGCTAGAGCTGAGTGCATGACTGTGAATACCAGATCTCATCTTGAAGATAGTCCACGAACCGTGAAGGAGAGAAAGGGGGTCTTGTGGACTGGTATAAATGAGCTCTGCAGTGTGCAATCTTCAGCGCAGTACACCATCTCCTGTCTTACGCACAACATGAAGCTTCTGGTGAGTTCGCCTTCACAAAAACTGCAAACTAACAAACATAAGGTTTCGAATTTTTAAACAACTTATAACAAATTTCTTTTGAAGTATATCAGTGAGAAGTCCACTAATTTCTAATAAAAATTTGAGTACTTTTGTGTATTATATATCTTTAAAAATATATCAGTAAGAAGTTCGCTAATCTATATATATATTTATTGAAGTCGATTTGTAGCGATCTAGGAAAGGGACATCTACCATTATAATTAATACTTTACAAATCGATAGTGACTGTCAGTAGGAGGGCGTCCACTACTGTCATCAATACTCCACAGATCGGCTTTGACTGGTAGTAGGAATGGTGTCCTTCTCCAGCTCATGTGTAAGTGGCATTAGTAAGGAGGGTCTACCATTGTAATGAATAATTCCCATCTCGATTTACTGGCGGAAGGGAAGGGAGCATGCAATTTTGTTCAAAACTTCCCTGCAAGGGCGTCCGCCATTATAAACAAATTTACCCATCTAAAATGTGACTGGAATTAGGCAAAGTGGCCTGCTATTATAATCGAAACTGACCAAATCGAGTGTGAATGGTAGTAAGCTGACTGGCATTAGGAAAAGGGGCCTAGCAGCAGGGCAAGTGCCTGCCATTATAATAAAAAATCCTCAACTGTAATGTATATGGAAGTAGGAAAGGGCACTTGTCATTGTAAGGAAAACTCTCCAGATCGATTGTGACCGCGCAGTAAGAAAGGGGGCCTGACGTTATAGTGAAAACTTCCCAACTTTATTGTGAATGACAATAGGCAAGTGAGCCTGACTTTATCTTCACAACTCCGCAACTCGCACTTTACCTTGGAAACAACACATGGGGATCTCCCCATGCTGTTTCTCTGGTAACGCTAAGATATATGCAATTTAAACAAATCTTATTCACTGCGTATACGGTAATAATTTACTTCGAAATTCGTATACAATGTAGAATACCGTAGCGAAGCCCGCGCACATTTGCTAGTTTTTAATAAAAACTTGAGTATTTTTGCGCATTCAATTTCTTTTAGAATATATCAGTAAAGAAGTTCAGTAATGTTTAATAAAATTTCGAGTACTTTTATGCATTAAATTTCTTTAAAAATATATCAGTAAGAAATTCACTAACTTTTAATAAAATACATAAGATTTTGAATACTTTTGTGAATTAAATTCTTTTACAGTTATATAAGTAAGAATTTCACTAATTTTTAATACAGTTTTGTGTACTTTAGTGTATTAAATTTATTTTAAAATACATCAGTAAGAATTTCACTAATAATTAATAAAATTTTTGAGTACTTTAGTGTACTAATTTTTTTAAAGATATATCAGTAAAAAATCACTAATTTTTAGAAACATTTTGAGTACTTTTGTGTGTTTATTACAGAAAAAGAAATAGTTTTAACATTCGATGTTTGAAATATCGAATGAAATTGAATTCACAATTTGAAACAATTTTTTGTTAGTTTTTTATTTTAAATCGGAAGTTAGTGGTTACGTAGATATGAAGAGGTTAGCACAGGATAGGATGGCAGGGAAGGTTGCATCAAACTTGCCAATGGAGTAATGACCCAAACATAAAACAAAATTTTAATAATACAACTTTAACTTGAGTATATATGAATAATTTTTAGTCTTCATGGATATGAATGTCAAGATCCAGATAAGACAAAAGGAGTCTATTGCTTATATAATAATTGGTTTTCAATGTATTTTGATGAAATATTTATTATCTACCATACTTCGGTTAATTTAAAAGTTTGCAAAGAATTGACGGAATGTATAAAATGTTGTGATTTGCAATGCTTTCCTAATAGAATGGATGCCCGCATAAATCGGTCTAACCATGGTTTCATTAGAACTGATGAGGGAATTTTGTTTCAATATATAAAATATATTGGTGGAATAGGATTATAATTATATCGTCTTGTTCTTATTATAGAAACTTTAATCTGTTTATTTTAAACATTTACTTTTACATTTTACAGTAGTATAATTTTTCATATCCTATCCTTCAATAGAAACCGTACACGTGAGTTCTTAGAGTGGTACTTCAAAGTTTCGTCACCTCATTCTTCTGATAACGGAAATAATGAAACATTTTGAATTTATGAAGTCTTTCTACTTACGAGTAGGCAACGGAATTAGAAATTCTGAGCGATAATATTGTTAGCACTACGTTTAGTTCGGTAGAATAATTTCAAAATTTGGACCATTGGGTAATGTCATGAATACAACTCTAAAATAGTTAGCAAAATATTAGATGATTTAAATCTTTTCGATTTAAAATTCTTCCCAAAGAGTGAAGTTTTTACGAAATGTGACCTCCAGCGATGATTTACAATGAGGACATCAATAACATATTTAAAATTTTTAATTTATTTTCATTAAATGTACAGCATGCAATGAAAGTCGCCATTATCTAATTTGAAGCATTCAGAAGCAGATGCTGACAAAAAAGTAAATTATGTCCAAAATTTGAATCTATTTTGTGACATAAAAAATTACTAACTGAAAAGAAACAGTAGGTCAGTGGCAGAGTGTCAGGTCTCCGGATACCAGGTTTGCGAGTTCAAACCCGTGAGGGGTAATCGGATTTTTGAAGAGCGGTAAAGAAGTCCTTTCGGCATTTCATGCCGTACGATCTTGGCCTGTAAAAGATCTGTGGTGACTCAATTGTTGTTCACCCGACAAAAGATTATCAAAGTTCACTCACTGATCATCCAACAGTGGTTTCTCTACCATCTGGTGGAGTAAAGTGGAACACCGAAACTGACACTCAAGCATCCTAAATGGAGCCATATTGAAATACTTGCCCACTGTGCCTGAGGCCATACTATAATAATAATAATAATAATAATAATAATAATAATAATAATAATAATAATAATAATAATAATAATAATAATAATAATAATAATAATAATCTCCATGGCTCAGGCAGCAGTGCGCCGGCCTATCAACTCTGGGCTCTATGATTCCAATCCCGGTCCCTCCATGTGAGATATGTGCTGGACAAAGCGCAGGCAGGACATGGTTTTCTCCGGGTACTCCGGTTTTCCCCTTTTTCCCCTTTCAACTGTCTCCAGTATCATTTCATTTCATCTGTCAGTCATTAATATTTGCCCCAGAGGAGTGCGACACGCCTCGGCAGCCGGCACAATTCTTATCCTCGCCGCTACATGGGGGCTTCATTCATTCCATTTCCGACCCGGTCGAATGGCTGGAAACAGGCTGTGGATTTTCATTATTATTATTATTATTATTATTATTATTATTATTATTATTATTATTATTATTATTATTATTATTATATTCTTTCTTCAAGTTTACGCAGGTGTGGACCACCTGGAGTAACTTCATGACTTTTTTCCTCTCCCCGCCTTCTTCGCTTTGCAGTATTTCTTCATTCTTTCCTCCGTCCATACAGATTTACTTTGATTCATCTCTTTCTCTTGGAAATTATTTATCGAAATGACGAAATATTCTCTTCAACAGCATTTGTCTATTCATCCGGACCAAATAGCCATTTTGTAGAGGTGTGAAAAACGGTTATTTTTGTGTAACTACTGCATCTGTCACTGCTACAATAAAGTAACTGTGGAAAGTAACAGTTAAAAATAATGTACAACGTTACTCACCTTTTATTGGTCACAGCCTGGTCACGGCTTCAAGCTTGGATCCTTACAGCTGTGTTGCGAAGTCCCATTCATTCATTCGCACATGCGCGCACGCATCACTACACTGGTGATAGTCGGTGCAGCAAAACACGCATTCCTATTTGCTATAAAGTTAACGAGAGGCAGACAACGGATGAAATGAGAAGACAACATAGCGTATTTTCTGAAATCTACAGGTGTGAGTTTCACAATGCCCCGATCAAGGATAGAAGACAAGAAAACATGATGATCTGTGCGAAACCTCGACACAAACCGGTACAAGAGGATCGATTCAGTAAAATGAAGTAATGTTATGTTATCTATAATATCAATATGGAAAGTTAGCAGACTAATTTATTTATGGTACAAGAAAAAATATACGGGTGAGACTTATTATAATGTAAGTAGCCCTGCGCGATTTCTGAGTCACCGATTACCCATTATCAGTTGAACATGTCATAACAGTTTACACTTTAGTTACCAGATGGCAGCAGCAACTTAAACAAATGCACTATAGCATGTTTGACTTAAAGGAACCTCCTACGAAAGCGTACCGAGCTCGATAGCTGCAGTCGCTTAAGTGCGGCCAGTATCCAGTATTCGAGAGATAGTAGGTTCGAACCCCACTGTCTGCAGCTCTGAAAATGGTTTTCCGTGGTTTCCCCATTTTCACACCAGGCAAATTCTGGGGCTGTACCTTAATTAAGGCCACGGCCGCTTCCTTCCCACTCATAGCCCCTTCCTGTCCCATCGTCGCCGTAAAACCTATCTGTGTCGGTGCGACGTAAAACAACTAGCCTACGAAAGCGAAAAAGTATTATCTTTCTAATTGTTGTTGTTATTGGTTCCATTTCACTGTATACTTCTTTACTGGATTTCGGTCCAACCAACCCGTCAACCCATCTGTTGCCCAAGATCTTCCGTAGTAGCCTGCGTTCTCTTTTAAGTAGTTGATTGACTTGTTCTTTTCGATTCATGCACAGGGTCTCCGAAGTATATAAGCCTTCTGGTCTAACAGTAATAATAATAATAATAATAATAATAATAATAATAATAATAATAATAATAATAATAATAATAATCATAATAACGTATTTTATTGAAACCACATTTGTCTAGTTCTTGGTATATTTCTATTACCCCTGTAACTTGTGTTATCTTCTCTCCTGATGAGATTTGTTTACTTTTCTGGTTCCATCATTCTGATGTCTTCAGAAAACCATTCATCGCATCTCCATTTTATTTAATTTTGTTGCGTCGCCAAAAATCTTCGATGTGTTGGTGTGACGTTTAAACACTAGGAAAAAAAAAAGATCGGCTCCTGTATTCAAGAGCCCCTTTCTGGCTATTTTTGCCATCATCATCATCATCATCATCATCACAGATATCGTTTTCCAACGTCTATTATGATATTTCTTACGCTATTGCAGCATGAATGTTACAGATCCTTGCTAGTTTGCGTTATTGTGTAAGAGCACTGATGTATTATTTATTATTGCATTAAATATCGAGTAATAGGGTGAGGTACGGTAGTTACAATTTGTCCACCACCTAGAGTCACTGAGTTGTGTGAAAGACGGTCCAGCATTCAATTATTCAGTTGAACAGTTTTCATTCCTCGCCCAGAAGGGATGAGGCGGGCCACCTAAGGGGTTACACCCTTTCTCTTGCCAGAAGATCCGGAAGTTCTGTGGTTTAACTACGAATACCGTTTGTAAAATGGCAGACAGGGCTCAGCTGGGAACTCAAGACACTTGAGTCACAGTCCCTCACGAGGGGTGTCATTTCAGTCCGTAACAAGCTGTTCAGCTCCGAACTTCACTGTAGAATGCCGAGTTTGTTGTCTTACTCTCTGCTTCAACATCAAAGTGGATATAATAGGATAGATATGAATAATACATTTCGGCGCCAAGCCAGATGTCCCTTGTAGTTTCAGTCCGCAATCAGAGATAGCGCCATAATGCGCATTGTATGTAATGCCTTACTATTATTATCAAGAGATAGCGCAGAGATTTACGTTGAAATGAATGATTGACACATTAACACAAAGCTGATATTATGACAAATAATACAACCCTTCAAAAGCAAGACAGGAGAGCACAGCACACGCAAGATATGGGTATAATATCGGTATCCAAATACCACATAAAAATAAAAGTTAAGTGCACTGGGACAGGAAATATATAGAAATACATTATTAGAACCATTCAGCGTCCAGCCCCTGAGGTTTTCAGGATTTCAGGAAGACTGGCGAAGATATATTTTAAATAAACAAGCACAAGGAACACAGATTAACAGCACAGGCACTTTGACACTTGGAATTCAAACAACACAAATAGGATCATGGGAACTATCGCTTAAAGTCGATATGAGTGAGATCCGAACAAGATTCATCGACTGGGTAAAGTCGGATTCAATGGAATCTAGCAATAATAGCCTATCTCTACAATACTTGACCTTATATGACTAATTCTTTGTCAGAAGGGCACACTGATTGAGATTAGACTTTGAAATACTTCGCCTCGAGTCAAAAAGCCTCTAATTATTAAAATACCTCATTTTATGCCCACTTACCTGCCATTTACGGAACCTACCTATATTCATCTACGACTATCCTCACACTGTAAATGACCATCAACGCGATCTAAAACAAGTGACTGTAACTACGTGAAGCTAGCTACAGATTGGAACCGAAAGCCCTATTAGAGTTTCACCGGGGTGCTCAACACTCTGGTGTATCCCTCTCTCCTCTTCTTCCTGCTAGACTAGCTCACGCCACGAGAATTTTTGTGCCACTGTATTCCAGCCTAGCTCTAAAGGTTTCGACCATCCGTTTATTCGATACCAAGTAGATTAGAGGAATAAATTCTATGCCCAGCCACCTGTGACTCCAATACTTAACCTCGTATTCATTTCCACTGTAAGATAGGTGAACTTCAAAGTCATCCGCCTCTCCAAATGTGGATGTATCATTTCTAAACTTCTCGACTTGTAAGTCATGCCCTTAGGGCGAGCACAATGCATTCCTTTAATCCAGGAGTACTGCATGTACGCTTGATTGCCCTGTTAGACTCGTTTCCTGATAATGTGTTGGGGAAGGGGTAAGATAAAATTATATGGCTTGTTTTTACGGCCGGATGTCCTTTCTGACGCAAACCTCAGTTGAGGAGATAATGAAGGTGACCTATGAATCTAGTCCTTCTGCTTTCTAACCTTTTTAACAGCTGGTACTTTTTATTCAAACATTCAGCACTTCTTCATTGCTTACCCTACTGGTACAATAATAATAATTATTATTCTTATTCTTACTGATACAGAGTATTTTAGCCAGCACCACATTTCAAAGGCCTGGATTTTCTTTTTATCCCTATCCATGAGAGTGCAGGTTTCTGACCCATACAGTCCAACACTCCATACATTTCTTTTTATATATTTCTTGCGAACATCTATGCTAGATGCCTTAGATGTCAGCAATGATGTATTCTTACAGAAGGCTTCCTTGGCTTGTGCTATTCTGCATGTTGTCTCCTTTTCACTCCTTCTTCTTCTTTCCTTCTTTATCTCAGTCTTTTCCTACGTCACGTAGGGTCAGCGTTGCCTTATTGGATTCTTCTCTTCCATAAATGTCTATCCAGTGCTTCTTCCCTTTTCCAACCATCTATATATTAAACAAGTTTACTAAAAACAGCTTTGGAAAATCCGTCCGTTTGTTCTACTGGACCAATTTGCTTCAGATTTATTTTATTCACTCCGTAATTACCTGCCGGTAAAACATGTTCAGCCAATTTTGAGCAATCATAATATCAAATCATTAAATGATCACTCCAGTAATTGCAGGCGAAGGCTTACCGGGTTGCTAAGCGACTAAAACTTTCATTAATATTCTGATCTAATTATCTGATTTTCATCCTTAGTTTAATGGCATTGCATGCACCCATGTTTGATTATTACCTGTCAAGCCAGAGAGTATACACTTCGTCTAATCATGGAAGAATATTATTCTGTGCTATACACTCTTTGATTCTATGACCTTCTCCAGCTTCTAAATGTACTCAACAGATGGCAGACTTTTCCTAATAACTTGCATGCTGCTAATAGAAAACATCGACGTATGCACAAATGGGGTGGTGCCAAGTCAACTTGCCTTCTGTATAACCATTACCAGTAATAAAGTGCAGGGACAAATCCTTCAAAATGTTGGTGTCTACTTACCCAAACCAGTATTCAGTCACGGTCAATTGTATGTTGCACTGTATGGAAAGAAGTGTTATAAAAATCCTCTGCTACCTTGTATTTCCATCTCCGTTTTGGTGTTCCTCTCCTCCTTGACACTTCAATTTGCATTTTCCCCACGCAGTTCTCCCCCTCTTCTCTGCACATGCCCATACCACCTTAGCCTACTTTCTTGAACCTTCTTTGCTATTGTTCAGACTTTCTCTGTTCCTCTGATGTAATCATTCAATATTTTGCCCTTTATTGTAACTTCACTCATCCACCTTGACATTCTCATTTTGGCCACTTCCATTTTCCTTTCTTGGGCTTTTGTGGTCTGCCAAGTTTCTGCACTGTAGAGCTTTCCTTTCACCCTGCAGCTGAACTAATCACACAGTACTCCACTCAAATTTTTCCAGTTCATCCATCCAATATTTCGCTCCTTCTATCAGATGAAATTAAGCTGCCAAGGTAAGCAAAAACTTTCTTTTATTTTTGTTTGAGCCCCTTGGTACTTTACTTTTACGAATCCATGCAAAATATTGACTCCGTACTTTACTTGAGACCTCATTCATTTTTGGTCTTAATTCACTCCTTTCTTGAGTCTTATTTCCTCACGCATGTGTTTTCTAGAGGATTATTAGTCTTTCATTTGGACATCTTTATGAAGAACCACGACCACGGGAATGATGGGTACGGACTCGAACCACAAGTGACACAATCCCACTACCTTCTGTTGGGGGAATATCTTTCCAGCGCGCAGTTTAATATAAAATGTTCCCCGTTACCTTATTCAAGAATTCATTTAAATTGTTTGACAATATTGCTAAAATCGTGCAAATGAATATTTAAATGAGTACATTAAACGATGTAAAGGTTTCAACTTGTTTATCACCACGAACATAACTCTTGTGTCTGTACATAGTTCACCCTACCATGTGTTTTCATCAACACTGTGGCCAGCCTTGTGTTTACGAGTGTTCTGCAGTTTAAAGGTTTGTTGTTTCAATCTCACAATTAATTGTTGTTATTGTTCCTTCCTTCAGGTGGTGTTAGTCATAGTGGGGGCGGTGCTCTGTGGAGCAGAGGAGGAGAAGAAGAAAGCGGAGGCAACCGAAGAGAAGAAAGTAGAACAGGCTGCCGAAGGTGAGAAAGACTCCAAGACAGAGAAACGAGGCATTCATGGGCTGGGATATGGAGGATTCGGAGGAGGTCATGGACTAGACTTTGGAGGAAGTTTCGGAGGTGGACATGGATACGGAGGAGGTCTTAGTCTTGGCGGTGGACACGGAGGCTTTGGCGGAGGAGATTTTGGAGGAAGTTTCGGCGGTGGTTATGGAGGAGATGCCCAAATTAAGAGTGTCACCATCACCAAGGAAGTCAAGGTCCCTGTTCCTCATCCTTACCCTGTACCTGTCGAGAAAAATATCCCCGTTCCTGTCAAGGTTCCAGTACCAGTCCACGTAGACAAGCCATACCCTGTACATGTACCCAAACCATACCCAGTCCCCGTGGAGAAGCCTGTACCTTACCCAGTCGAGAAGAAAGTACCTTACCCTGTCAAGGTCCCAGTGAAAGTGCCTGTACCAGCACCATACCCTGTTCATGTGCCCAAGCCATACCCAGTCGCTGTCCATAAGCCAGTAGCAGTACCAGTACCACATCCAGTGATCGTCAAGAAGCCAGTACCTGTTTTCGTCAAGGGACACGACTTCGGAGGAGATCTAGGAGGCTATGGAGGATCTTACGGTAGCGGATTTGGCGGCGGCCATGGAGGACTCAGCCTTGGAGGTCACGGAGGATTTGGAAGTGGCCTGAGTCTGGGAGGTCATGGAGGCAGTCTGGGTGGTTCCTATGGAGGTTCCTATGGAGGTTCCTATGGAGGTTCCTATGGAGGCCATGGCGGAAGTTTGAGTCTTGGAGGAAGTTTCCATCATTAACTTATCATCAATCATTTCACCACCAGGAGATGCGCTAACGCCCGCCCCCCATGTTTCAGTGGGTGGAGTGTGTGACGCCCCTGCAAGCAGTCCTACCATCCCCTGGTACGGAGGCCTTGAAAGGGGCTAAATACAGCCACTTACAATAAATTCTTCAATTCATCTTCATTCTACTGGCACACCTGTCTTTTTCGCACACTCGCTAAATAATGTATCGATTCTTATTTTAAAATAAATAAAAGCAATCAGTCCAACATATATGTACTATTTAAATTTCACCCTCACTGTTGTCCAATAAATCGAAATAAAACCTATCCTTATTAGAATCGCATTGCTCCGAATTTTAACTCTCCCGTGCACGATTTTTCATTTCGAACATAAAAAGAAAATCTCAACGTTTTATTCATTGAAAGCTTAAGGCGAGTCGTGAAAAATACAATTTTGAATTTTAACCTTAAATTTTAACCTTCTTCCTGTTGCCAATCCCGTTATCAGCTTTTACCTAACCCTGTTCTTAAAGCTCTAAATGTCGGATTTAAATGGTATTCAGGTATCTCACATCTTGAAGTGTGTCTTTCTCGGTCTTTCTCTTCCTTTCTTTCCTAGTATTTTCCCCTCAAACTAGGAAGTCATTATGTCTCAGGATATGAAACTTCCTTCTTTCCACATCCTTTATCAGTCTCCGTTGCTTATTGACTTCCATTAGAACAACTGGATTCATATTTTTTTAGACCAGCATGTCCTATATACATTATGAACTTTCTGTTTTTGGACGTACCTCCTGTCTAGTAACCTTGCTGCATAGTAGACCACTTCTGAGATGCGATAGATTAAGTTATAACGCTGGATCGTCTATATTAGTCGTTATACAGCGAGCTTTTCTCATCGGTTGGCAGGCAGATGCGCCCAGCTTCTCTGCCTCCCGTTGACTCATCACTGCCCGCTTCGTGACGTAGCAACAAGGACAACACTTCGCACGTTTTCGTAGCCCGCCATGCAGAGTTCTTCGAAACCCCGGCTTCTTGTCAAAGTCGTCCTAGGGATGTTACAGCAGTATGTTCTAATCTTTCTGTGATTCCATTTATTTCTTCTTCGTTAAGTAAACGTTTTTTAACACTTCGCTTCTTATCGAGTAAAGAACCAGTTCCTCTGAATTTGTTTACAAGTTTATGCACGGTTTCTCTATGTGGAGGGCGTACACCTGGAAATTGTGTTGCAAATCACCTTATGACTTCCCTGCAAGACTTTGTTTCCACATAATTATCGTACATAAATACCCTTTCCTCTACCGTGTACACAATTGGAGGCATTATGAGAATTATACACCGAAGTAATACTTCACAACTCGAGAACAGTTGGCGCGACAAATCAACACTCAATACACATTCTAATCACGGACCTGAACTGCGAAGTGCGGTCATTCATGTGCTGTCGCTGCGCTGCATTATGGGAAGTGGTGAGTCACCGGCTAAGCAATCAGAGAAACTCACTGTACAAGGAAGAGGATGTACAGGACAGTTCGGAGGTTGAAGACACTCTAGAGCAGGTTTTCCCAAACATTTTGTCTCTGAGACCACCTGAACATATCGTATGCATGTACAATGACTCCATAGGCACAGAACAGAATACTGCATTCAGTGAATAAGAACAGAATTTTGTAATGATTCCACGTTTGATTTTATTCGTATAATTTAGGACTAATATTTACTTTACTTTACATAAAGTTACTAGATGTACAAAAATTATACAACAGTGTGACAATTGACTAATAATTACAAAACTGGATCTGAAAATTTACTTGAAAAATTCACTTGTTACGGTTGTTGGATCAATGCGACGGATGGTGCTATTTTTCAAAGATCAAGCGTTCCACAAGCGTAGTCACTCGAACTGAAGATCATCCTCTACATTAGCTCTGTTTCTGAACTGCGTTTACATTTGTGTGAGAGCAGAAAAGGTACACTTACACGGGTATGTTGTCATGAAAGGCATTAAGCGCACTATTTCCTTCGTAGGAATTGTGGGGGTATAGCGGATGTCATGGATACAAAACTAGATCAAAGATGTGGAGTTGTGATGCATTCATGGATCTAAATATGTCACTCGATCTGATTGACCACACTTATCATACTAAATTTATTCCTCAAGGGAGGGCAGTTCATGATCAGTTACAAGGAGGGGATTTCTAATCCGCGAGGTTTTCTCAGCTAGAGGCCTAAAATAGGGTCTGAGTGTGGATACTAGCAATTACAAGTGCTTCACAATTACATCACTTATACTGCCTTGCAGTATTTCTTCTCTTACCGGTGCTAACTTGTAGTATGTATTGACCAAGTCACGAGTTACATTTACTGTATATAAGTTATACAACATACTAAATTGAATATAATAATCTATGAATTGTGTGTGTACAATACAATTTCGCTCTTTAAATACTTACAACATACACTATAGATTATCATCGCGGCCCTCCAGGGGTCCGTAGAGCACAGTTTGGGAATAGCTGACCTAGAGGCAATACGAGAAACAACCACATTTGAAGAAGAAACGACATGTATTGATTCATTGGTGCTCAGATGAAATTAAAAAAAGCTCAGCATATTGTCAGTGCAAGCTGTGTGGCATTTTAGTATGTCAAAATAATCTGATATACAATTATTAAAAAACTACATCAGGATTGTTTTGTTTTACAGATATTAGAATTTACATGCATTTAACATTTTTCTGCTTATTTTGTATTATTCTATTTATTTGAGAGTTATTTTCGAAGAATGAATCTGCTTGATGAGCTTACTATCCGTAGATACAAGGTCAAAACGATCATAGCATGGCATGTCCTTAGAATAATTATTACAAGTTGCTTTACGTCCAAAGAAAAGCAGCTCGATTTGTTCTGGCTAATTTCCGACAAAAGAGTAGCGTTACAAAAATGTTGCAAAGTTTGGGTTGGGAAAAATTGAGAGAAAGAAGAAGAGCTGCTCGACTAAGAGGTATGTTCCGAGCTGTCAGCGGAGAGATGGCGTGGAATGACATTAGTAGACGAATAAGTTTAAGTGGCGTTTATAAAAGTAGGAAAGATCACAATATGAAGATAAAGTTGGAATTCAAGAGGACAAACTCGGGCAAATATTCATTTATAGGAAGGGGAGTTAGGGATTGGAATAACTTACCAAGGGAGATGTTCAATAAATTTCCAATTTCTTTGAAATCATTTAGGAAAAGGCTAGGAAAACAACAGATAGGGAATCTGCCACCTGGGCGACTGCCCTAAATGCAGATCAGTATTGATTGATTGATTGATTGATTGACACAGATAGGTCTTATAGTGAAGATGGGGCAGGAAAGGGCTGGGAGTGAGAAGGCAGCCACCGTGGCTTAATTAACGTACATCCTCAGTATTTGTCTGCTATGAAAATTCGAAACCACGGGTGAACCATCTTCAGGGCTGCCGACAATGAGGTTCCGACTCACAGTCACCCGAATACTGGATACTGTCCTCAGAACAAGTCTTCCCTAGTATTAAATATAGACTATACACATGATAATAAGCTTTTGGGCCTTGTCAGAAAACAACGTGAAATTCTCTACGTTTCCCAGAGAACTTTGCCTCTGCGCCTTCAGAAGAAAATCTCATCTGTTCACGAACCAAAACTTCTTATAATAATGTTTTGAATTTCAAGAAAGCTTTACCGTTGGTCTGTAGTAAGTGGTATTCACGTTCGTCGCTAGATGGCTCACTGTGCACTAGCCTAACGAATGGGAGGTTATGACCATAGAGTTAGTAAATAATACAATAATAATATTATTTACTAACTCTATGGTTATGACACCATATTATCTCCAATTAAGATGTTCCTGTTTCCATCGTATGTGCGTGTGAAGTAAGCAGCAAGGTCATCAGATGAATGTGGTAGAAGAAATAATACTAAATAAAAATACGATGGAAAAGAAATTACCGCGTATCTATGAGCTTGTGTTCGGGAGATACTGAATTCGAATCCCACTGTCTGTAGCCTTCAAGATGGTTTTCTTTTGTTTCCCATTTTCACACCAGGCAAATGCCTGGGCTGTATCTTAATTAAGGCCATGGTCGCTTCCTTCCTACTCCTAGCCTATTCCTTTCCCATCGTCGCCATAAGATCTATCTGTTCCACTGTGCCGTAAACCAACAACTACAACAACAATAATAATAATAATAATAATAATAATAATAATAATAATAATAATAATAATAATAATAATAATAATAATAATAATAATAATAATAATAGGTCCCAAGAATCAACCTGGGAGGGGTCCTTGTGACTCTGGCAAACGGGAGTGAAATGCATCACTGCTAACCATGTGCAGTATTAATATATTGAGTTCAGCAAGAGAACCGAACTAGCCTCTTTCACTCCAACTTCAGCATGTAACCTACACGTGGTGCCCCAGTTAAGCCGAGCAACCCAGTGGAAGGTTGGGTAACCAATCCCATCGGAGTGCTTCAAGGCTTACAACCTTAACAGTTAAACCTTCGTTATCTTTCAGGTAACCACCCCTCTACAATTCTCGTGGAACTCGAAGCACGGAGAAAACTTCTATCAGAAAAAACACCCGAGGTGGTAATTAATTCACTCCCATTCAAGATGGGGAATCTTCATCTTCATGCTTTCCGTCATTACAAATTCCACACAAACAAATGAAGAACAACAGAAACTTCACCTACCTAGCTACTGTAAACATCAACTCCCTCTTAAAGTGGTTAAGCCAAAACAGACACTTGACGTGCTAGACAATCAATCAATCAATACTGATCTGCATTTAGGGCAGTCGCCCAGGTGGCAGATTCCCTATCTGTTGCTTTCCTAGCCTTTTCCGAAATGATTTCAAAGAAATTGGAAATTTATTGAACATCTCCCTTGGTAAGTTATTCCAATCCCTAACTCCCCTTCCTATAAATGAATATTTGCCCGAGTTTGTCCTCTTGAATTCCAACTTTATCTTCATATCGTGATCTTTCCTACTTTTATGAACGCCATTCAAACCTATTCGTCTACTAATGTCATTCCACGCCATCTCTCCGCTGACAGCTCGGAACATACCACTTAGTCGAGCAGCTCTTCTTCTTTCTCTCAATTCTTCCCAACCCAAACATTGCAACATTTTTGTAACGCTACTCTTTTGTCGGAAATCACCCAGAACAAATCGACAAGTACAACATCAAGATAGTAGCGCTCCAAGAGACCCGGTTTTCAGACGAGGATGCCATTGAGTCAGAAGCTTATAGCATCTACAAGGGCAAACCAGGTGAAAGAGTGCTGAGTACAGTCCCACACCTAGGCACATGTTTTGCAGTACATCGCAGCATGATCGATCACATTTTAGATTTCACTTCACCCAACGGAAGGAGTTCCTCACTGTCATTCCGATCTCGTAACAGCATAGTGAGCTTACACCACCCACAAATGACACCAACAGGAAAGAGCTGCAAGAAAGACAACATCATCATACTAACTAACAATATAGAGGAGGATATCCACCATCTGAACGGCCTTCATACTGTAGTGGCTAGGGCTGGCTTGAAGATCAATATCAGGAAGGCTGAATTCGTGACCAATATTAAGGTAGCCCCTTCCACAATACCACTAGAAGACACCACCATCAAAAAGGTCCCTGCTGTCAGGTGCCCAGGAGAGTGGATCTCTGCAAACCAGATTGAGAACCTAGCCATAGACACCAGGTGGACCAAGTTTGAAGGGCCTATCAGTCCTGCAGAAGCATCTACGCATCAAAGTACTTCTCCAAGGACCTCAAACTTAGGCACTATAATGCAGTAGTAAAACCACCTGTTCTCTACGCCTCTGAGTGTCTCGTGATGTCCAGGAAAGGTCCTCTCAGAAAATTAGGACTAAAAAAGGAAGATCCTGAGGAGAATACTGGGACCCGTAAAAGAAGAGGGAGGCACGTACAGAATTCGGCACAACGATGAGCTATACAAACATCATAAAGACATCGTTACTTGTATAAGAAAAAGGCACCAGGTATTCTATGGGCACCTAACCCGCATGAACCTGCAGACTTACCAACAAGATCTTCGCTGTGGCAGGTACAGGGAAGGCATCTCTTCGGTCAAGTCGGATCTGGAACAACTAGGAATCCCGCATGAGTTCATCCATGACCGTCCACAGTTTCGGCAAGCCATCCAGTGGAGAATTTTTTCCAACGTCACTTACTAGTAGTAAGGACACAGGGACCAGCAGACTTATGTGAACAGAGGAAAGAAAGCTGGTTCAAAGCCAGGAACTGAAGGAATACTGGAAGAGGAGGAAATAGATGGCCCAAGTAACGAAATGATACGAGCCACGTGATCCTCAGTAGCCCAAACGACAAATAATAATAATAATAATAATAATAATAATAATAATAATAATAATAATAATAATAATAATAATAATAATAATAATAATAATAATAATAGCCATAGACACCAGGTGGACCAAGTTTTAATAAGCCATAGTAACGACGAAACCTACGCTTTTATGGACACTTATTTTTCCCATTGCCACGTATGCAGCAGAAATCAGGACCTTAACTATGACAGACTGATCGACGTTTTGGAAAAGTGCTGCTGTGGAAGAATATTGCGAATACCTTGAATGGTGAACCGAATGAACGAGTCAATCTTAAATCAGTTCGGCATCCAAATGAGGCTATAAACACTTATCAAATAGCAGCAGCTCAAGTACTTCGGTCACATTGTCAGAAGACTCAGTGGACTGGAGAAGAAGATCATTAAAGTCATGGTCGCCGCCCGAAGGCTCAGAGAACGTGCTCCGTTGTGATGGGTGGATCAAATAACTGGATATAAGCTCCAACAAACAATTCACCATGCCTAGGACAGAGACTCGTGGAGGCAGGTCGTCAAGGGTCTAACAAAATGAAGCCACTACACCCTTACCGAGGGTTTTAATAAGAAACATCAGAAACTGAAGTTTTTGCAACTTTTAATTAACTGAATTCCAGATACTGATTCGATTTTTAAAACTGTTTCCTAGTCTCCCATAAGTCCAACCCCTTGTCCACACCGTGGGAGATTGGCAAATTTAGAAATAGGAGAGTGCCTGTAAGGGTGAAGTACAGAATGCAGTGGGGACATTGTGTGCTCAGGGACCGCTACGGTAGATGCGAAGGCCTTACAGGAACCGTGAAAATAGCGGCTAACAGGGCTCTGGTGAAGCTGCTGCCTTGTAGTAAATGGAGTTAATTTTCCAAAGGCTAAGAGAAGACACCACGACAGAAAATTAGCTAGCCATGCACACCAGAAAATGAACCATTACAGAAACACATGCAGAACTAAACCGGACGGATATATCGATGACAACTTTTGGAATGAAAACACGGACTTGGAATGTGCGAACAATGTGGGAAAAGAACTGTGGGAGTGCATCCAGCAACGAAAGGGTGAAGTCCAGATAAAGGAACGAAAAATGGAAATGGATAGGACACACCCTACGCCGAGGATCTAACAACATACCAAAACAGACTCTTGAATAGAATCCACAGGGAGCTAAAAAGGGGAAGACCAAGGATAATATGACGGCGAGCAGTGGAAGTAGAGGTGGAGACAGTTGGGAAGACCTGGAAGAAAATCAAGACAGTGGCAGCAAATCGAGTCAAATGGAGAGTTCTCGTATGTGCTTTATGCCCTTCCCAGAAGTAACATGAATTAAGTCAAGTAAGTCAAGTTTTCCTAGTCCTCCAGTGGCGTATGCTGAGATCAAAACGTACGCCACCACTAGACCTAGGTTATATCTTTTCGATAGTTGGTTTATTGAACGTCATGCTTTAAGCATTTTGAGCTGCAGCCAACGGAGTAGCCTGCTGTGTTGTTAAGGCTGTTTCACAAGCTACTGCCCTGGCCTCAGGTTGTGTCAATAATCAACATCTCATCAGTGGAGATGGTAGCCTAAGGTTTAGTCGGGCTTTGTGACTAAATGGATAGAATGCTTGCCTTTGATCCGATGACCCCGGTTCAATTCTCAGAATCAACACCCTCGTACTCTTAATTCCCCTGGCTTGGGGACTGGGTGTTTATGACGTCTTCGCCATTCATTTCATCCTTACCGGGCGAGTTGGCCGTGCGGTTAGAGGCGTACGGCTGTGAGCTTGCATCCGGGAGATAGTGGGTTCGAATCCTGCTGTCGGCAGCCCTGAAGATGCTTTTCCGTGGTTTCCCATTTTCACACCAGACAAATGCTGGGGCTGTACCTTAATTAAGGCCATGGCCGCTTCCTTCCAACTCCTAGGCCTTTCCTATCCCATCGTCGCCATAAGACCTATCTGTGTCGGTGCGACGTAAAACAAATAGCAACAAAGAAAAATTAAATTTATCAATTCCTGCCCTTCAGGAACTCTGAAAAGTGGTGGCAAAAGGGGCTCTGGTTAAGACGCAGCAGGTCGTTATGCTACTTATGTTCCAAAATGGGTAAAATATAAATATGTAAATAAATTCAATGTTAATTTTAATCTTATACCAGTTGTATATTATTATTAGAAGTAATTTCACATACTGTATATGAGTTGACTATGTTTGTAAGATATTATAAGTAGAATCTTGTAAACAATATAAATTTATTAAGGATGATGTATGTGTTTAATAGAACAAATTATTAGCGCAAATTGTATAATATTGTATTCTAGGAAAATTTTCTTCGTCTCTTGTTAATTTAAAATTTAGTGCTTGACAATAATGTATTTTAGTGTACCATTTGCCACCGAGGTAGACACCTCATTTGATTTGAACTAGCATTTCATCCTCATTAGGTCACCACCAAGCCTATACAGATGCCATGCACAATTATTATTATTACTATTATTATTAAATTAAAATTTTTAATTTTACAGCATTACCAGTGATCGTACCCATTGTTCAGTGATTCATTAGCTTCCTCGAGCGACCAGTGTTGGTGTCTGACCCATGATCACGGGTTCTATTCCAACCAACAAAAGAGAACACTAAACCAGAAAGATTGCATTTAATTTCAGTAGATCTACTTATGAAAAGAAAACGGTATTATTTCTATAACAGCAACCCTGCAGTGTCTTCCTACAAATATGTAGAAGTAAATGGGAGTGAAATACCAGCACTCTGTTATCTATATAATTCAGTCAGAGGTATGAGGTGAGGAAGTAAGTATATACGATGAGTAACGCATGGTTGTTAGTGAGCAGTAGCGATCTGACGGAGCGAAGCCTAGCACATCTATCTCTCCGGTCCTCGCAACTATCGGACATTCAGCAGCTAGCCGCGCGAGGTGAGGGGCGCAGCGCCTGGACTGCAATATTACTCTCCGACGCTTTGCTCTCAGAAATATGTGCGACCTTTTTTTCTCACTGCTTTCAATTTTTATAAGTGTCAGGTGCTTATATCATAATGTGCTTTAGATTTCCATCATCCTCATTTGCAGTTTGGGCTTCACCGATAGCGTTGGTAGCCCTCAGTATATGCCACTGTAGTCCTCTTTATTGTTTGTGTGTGCATTTCACGTACAACCTCTTGTCTAACATAAATGAGAAGGTCTAGTTCCCGACGACCACAACGAGCCAGGTAGTAGCAGCTCCAAGAAATGCACACAGTAAACTTAAATCCAGCGTGAAGAACGAACATGGGGTAAAGCTTAGTTTTGTGTGGAGCAACTGAACTGAAAATGATTTCAACTCCTTCTCTTGATTCTCATTCAGGGAATCTTGCAAGATAAGATCTGTTACGATGGATGCTGTGTTGTTCGCCTCCGAACTTGTTAAGGAACACATCAACGTTATTGATATAAGTTGAAACACCATGTAGGTGTCCCAGGCAAATAACACAAATGTTTTCATAATCACCTCCACCCCAGTTCCTGAAATGTTATATATTAAGGCTCTGATGTTAGTCAAGATTAGGAGGAATATTTTTACTACTATTAAAAGTATTTGTATGCCATAGACTGAGTTAACCCTTAGAGCAGCGTCATAAAGTTGCTTGTGAATTTTTCTCAAATTTCGGATGGACATTCTGCACATTTCCTGTGTTGTTTGATTATGATTCAGTTGGTTTACGGAGTATGTGCTATTCTTCTGAACTTGATGCCGTTTGTAGGCTTTAAGATATTTATTTACACGGGAGAATTTTGTCTTTAGAAGGTAAACCAAGTTTATGAACTGCAGGTAAGTAAGGTCACCTAAGAATGTGGCAACAAACTGTGCGATAAAATGGTAATTTGTACAGTTGTGGTAGAAAACTACACCCACAAGAGTGTCCAAAATGAAAGCACAGAATGTTATACCTACTATCTGTATTATAAGATAGCGTCTATGGCGAATGTTTTCCATTCTATTTTGGATCCAAAATTTTCTATCGACATCTGAAAGAGTTTCAAATAGTTTTTGACACGACTTTGCGTGCACCACACTATTCATTATCATGCATAAAATTGCCGCTGTAATAACTTGTAAAATAAATACATTTCTAAGTATTGTAGGTAACATATTTTTCTCCCAGAAAAGTATTAATTCCGATGCGTAAATTATATTGTATGCCAGTTCCAGAAATAAAATTGCTGAAAGAAAAATAGCCCATGCAGAAGCACATTTCGAATGGCATAACCTACTCCGAACGCTTGGGAAATCACAATATTTTAGATTTGTCAAACCAAATACCCTTGAAATCCACCACATGGGTTTAATAACCCAATATAGATCCTCCTGTGCCATTTTAATCGGTTTTAGTGTTTAGGCAAAATTGTTCAGTTTGATGAAGGATGAAATCACCGGAACTCTCTGTGCAAATAAATTGTTTCCGAAGTACAAAATCTTTGAAGACCAGTCGTCCAGAATCTATAGGAGTCGAGGAGGATGCAATGAACCGTCCACCTGTAAAGAGAGATAACGTATAATCAAATATTTGAGGCCTCGCATTCCAAAACTTGCTAACTCCATTTGAGGAATTTTTTTTAGGAAACACGAAAAGTGCTTTCAGGCTACCAGGACATTGAGCAGCAGTACAAATGGCCCGTACGTGTTAAGAAGGCATTGCTGGTGAGTCTGTAGTAATCTTACATAAAGTCGTCAAAGTAATAGTGTGAAAAATGGAAAAGAGAAATGGAGTTAGCAAGTTTTGGAATACCAGAATGGAGAAATAAAGTTTTTGAATGATAGCATGTGGAGAAGGGCAGTTTAGGAATGACCACTCAAGTAAAGAGATTCGCGATTTCCCCCAATTGTAAATAAAATTGTTTAAGATAAATGCTAAAAGTATCACAGTATTGAATGGAAATAATTATGAACGACACTAAATGTATTTAATGCTCAATAGAGCATATTATTCTACAGAAAAATTGTGTTCACTTCAATATTGTTCTACAACATCGAACTGGTGCTTCCGATCCTGAAAAGAGGCAAATACACCTCTAATGCTGGAAAATAAATTCTTAGATTCTGAAGTCTTCGTCTTGAGCAGCGTCGGTGTGTTCACAGTAGGTTCCCCAGTTGTACTTCCTCTTAAAACAATAACCACCAGCACCTCACAATGTAAAATTGCTTTACTGTCACAAGCATCACTTCGTGTTGAGTCTTCAATGTAATTAAACAGTTTTTTTGAAAAACCAAAAACGTTCATCTTTATCAAACTTCCCACCAAAATGACTGACCAGTAAATTGTTGACATCTGTACCTTCCGCTGGATTCAGTACCACACCTCTTAACTGAATTTCAGGGAGGCAGCACCAAACCGTTCCCCCCTCTTCATCACAGACTTGCCCTCTCCTATATTTGTATTACTGTGGGGTTCCCCATTGACAATTATCCTGTCTGATTATGTCTTTTCAATACCTTTTTTCACAATTATTTTCTTCTATTTACTCGGATCACTCGTTCTTTTTCATCTTTGCCCTACTGGGGATGGTGTTACTCTTCTGTCACAATTCATTTTGCGTCAAATATTGTTGTAATCACGTCGGTAACAGCAATAACAACACAAAACATTTAGCTTGACAACAGCAACTCACTTTCTAAGAGAGGCCATAGGAGATCACTCCCCGTGTCTGCAACGCGTAACATCCAATGGCTCCACGGATTTAACTGGTTTTGGAACGATATCGGCGATGAAATTAGTGAGTTCTGGAATGATTACTGAACATTACTTTAATAGGTTTTGACAGGTTGTGGAATTGTATTATTACTTTATTCGTTAGCCCTGTTGAATACTTACCTAATGCTGTAACTGATTTTTTTAATGAATGGAGTTAGCGAGTTTTGGAAAGGGAGCCTCATTTATCAGGAATTCTCCGAATACTAGGCGTGAAAAATCAAGATGTATGTGAGTAAAATGCTATTTTAAGCTCTAAATCTAACTTTTACAGAACCAGGAAGGTGGGGGTTGGATTATTACTAGTCTATCCTGGGCTATGGTCTAAGTGGTACAAGCCAACCTTTGGGGGAGATGCGCACAGAAACGAGGCACTGAAGACTTTTTCCCGTTTAAAAAACTTTTTATATGAAAATACAAGTTGTGATCAATAAATACGGTGAACGGTTGATTTATCGTGATTTATTTGTAAATCTATGCAGGAATACAGCTTATTTCCTTCAAAACTATCGCCTCCCATGGTTATAGAAACGCGTGCAGAGGTCTCGTATACACTGACCGAAGGTAGCCAATGGAATAGGGTTGAGTTCAGTGTTCACATTCTGTTGAATGTCGGCATATCCGGGAAAAGTTGTCTTTTTACATGTTTATTCAAGCGAGGGGAAACGGAAATAATCGGCAGGGGCCGGACGTGGTGAATAAGTGGAAATATGGAGCACAGCAACTTCCTTACGTGCTAAGAACTGCTGCACGTCATGGCTGTGTAAGGGCATGCATTATAAGGGCGTGCTCAAGAAGTTTCCGTTTGAGAGCGTTGCTGCATCGGACATGCAACGTAGCGCGACTCCAATGCGGGTATATATGGACGGATATGTAGGCAAAGGGATTGCTGTGGCAGTCGTATCGTGCTGAGGTGCGTGCATTAAATATGGCCACGTGAACTATGGCGACGTCCAAACAGGACCAACGTGCTGTTATTCTGTTCTTGGCTGCCGAAGGACAAACACCGGTGGACATCCATCGGTGAATGAAGACTGTGTGTGGGGCAGCATGTCTATCGAAAACCACCTTTGTGGAATGATGCACTAAGTTCCGTGCTGATCCCGATTCGACACAAGACGCCGGTCAGTCTGGGAGGCCAGCCTCATCCATTACGGACAAGAACAAGCGGGTGGTGGATCAGATGATTAAAGCGGACCGGGGCGTAAACATTCGTGCGATTATCACGCCTTCGGTCCCCTCAAAAAGGGCTTGAAGTGTCGACGCTTCTGTCGGACGAGGGTGTGCAGCAGGCGGTTACGGTGTTTTACCACACGGGGATCTTCAACCTGGTGCGTCGGTGGGATGAGTGCCTCAGTGCTCACGGCGATTTTGCCTGATTGGCATACAGATTCAGGACTGTACAGCCGTCGAACGGAAACTTTTTGATCGCCCCCATATATCTTGCTGCAGTCACCAGAATCCATTTGCTGTATACTGAGGTCGCACACGTCTGATCTTGTTTACAAGTCGATCCAAGATTTTCACGTAGGTTTCCGCATTAATGTCGTACCTTCTAGTAGGTATTCTTTACGAATGATCCGTCCAGCACAAAACAAAAAAAAAAAAAAGAAAAGAAAAAAAGGCGATGGGCATTACGAGGTATCTTGATGGCAACTTCTCACCCCTCACCTTTTCGTATTTCGGTGACCCTAGGCTGCGCTACTCCATACTTTTCTTTTCGATTCTGGGTCGTACTTTAGGCAACACGACTCATTGCCTGTAACTATGCATTCAAGAAAGGTGGAGTAGGTATCATCATCATCATAGGTTGTTCTGCCATCCGGCAGGTCCGATCATGGCTGTGACCTCCATATCTCTCGATCTTGTGCCCTTTTCTTCACTTCTACATAATCTTCCTTTCTTTTTCTAATGCTGTCTAATAACTGATATCGTCTCCTTCTCCTTGTATCATCCCTTCAATTGCTACTCGTAGTAAAGTGTTGTGTCTTAGATTATGCCCTATCCAATTTTTCTTCTTTTATCTTGGATTACGGTCAGCATGCTCCTCACTTATCCCACTCTCTTCAGAACTTCCTCATTTGATATTTTATCTTCCCACTTTACTCCTTCAACTCTTCGCCAAATCCACATCTCAAATGCCTCTATTCTTCTCTGTTCTTCCTTCCTTCCTTAATGTCCATGTTTCAGCGCCATATAGAGCTATACTACATACGTAACACCTTGCAAGTCTCTTCCTCAGATCTTTCTCTAGCGGGCCGTAAAACAGTTTCTTCTTCTTGTTGAAGCTTTCCTTGGCTAAGGAAATTCGAGATTTTATGTCTGTTATAGATTGAAGGTCTTCAGTCACAATACTTCCAAGATACTTAAACTTATTCACCTGTTCAATAATTTATCCCCCTATCTTGATTGTCGCTTTTTTACCTTTATCTCCAATTATCATGAATTTGGTTTTCTTTTTGTTTATGCTCAAGTTACTATCCATCATGACGATAAAGGCTCCACAAACCTCAATCCTTTTTCGATAAAGCACTATCTCCATACACCTGGCACAGATTGACGTATTTGGTATTTTTCCAAGTCTGAAGCAGAATTTCACGTTCGTGCGTTGTTCTATTTGACCCTCAACAGCGTCCCAGCACTACACCGTACTTCTACAACGCGTGCGCACAAACTACACGTCTGGACAACCACACGGCTTCGTGAATGATGACTGAGCGACCTCAGGCCAGTAATACCAACTACACCGCACACCAGCAATTCATTCTCCGTATTTATTATTTCAACGGGAGTCTACGTCTGTAGGGCAGGCTGCAGACGAAACAGTTCACAATTAAATGCAACTTAAAAACCTTTTCAGTCTGTCGATTACACGAGTTAAATATTGCAACATACCTATAAAAACACATTATTTAAACAAGGAAAAACACACTATTAAAGTTACTTAGACTATCCATTAAAAATAATAAAAACTACGAATATGTTTCCATGAAAGCCGTTCACGTAAAAATAAAATACCAAACTGAAAATTGAAGGAAAACTAACTAACCAGTCAACAAAGCTCATTACTAAGGGCCGGATGTTTATGACCTAAAACTGTTAGAAATATGCAATGTATTAAAATATGACAATAAATATAACTTGAAAATGTTTTCGTCACATTTTAGAAATTTTCAATATCTTGCCGCTGTTTAATTTAACATTATATTTAAAGTATACTTTAAAAAATCTAAAACATTCAATAATAATCAATAAGTAATAATATTAATTTTATTATTATATTTTGAATTTATTTAATTACTCAATCCAGAGGTAACTCTCGATGCTGCACAGAATGAAATAAAAGTCATATTTTGATGGGCGATCCGAAAGAATTACAATAACAAATTCTTCTTCTTCTACTTATTTTCTTCATGGGGGCCTCCAAATATTAGTTCATAATTAGCGTCGACCTCTAAGATCTTTTGCTACCATGTTTTTCCTACATTCCCATCTAGATATACCTGCTCCCTTCACAAAGCTGCAGGTTGTTCTTATTGGGTCTTCTTGGATTTTTTCTCTCTCTTCACCTCGTAGTCCTAGAGTGGAGAGTCTGATTCTACCCAGCGCTTCACATTCGAAAAGTATTTGCTCAGCTGATTCCTCTGCTTCATAGCACTTGCTACATATGTTGTCTCTTAGTACTCCAGTTCTTTGTAGGTGTTTTCTCAGATGGCAGTTTCCTGTCAACAGTCCTACTACCCATCTTATATTTTCTCTGCTGAATTTCAACAGGTCTTTTGTATGCTTCTTGTTTGGTCCTCTTATCAGTTCCTTTGCAAGTCTGCATCCTGGAGTATTGTTCCAGTTACAATAGCAAATTACATATATTTTAAAGTTTTCAAATAGAAACGATGTTCTATTTTCACGCAACATTAACTTATAACGGAGAAAAGGACCGCTCAACATCGCAGGATGCTATTGGGACATATTTGTATTACGGCAAATCATTAGAGTTAAATTGAGACTCGCTACTCTGTCGCTTTAAACTCATCTGTCGCTTTGTATGCAGCTTACCCTCATATTTAACATAAATATATATTTCTAAGAAAGATAATTGTAAGAAATTACAGATAACAATTAGGATATGTAAAGAAGTCCGTCTTTGAGACGACCGAAAGCAGATATGCGAAAATGGAATAAAAAGATAAAATTACGACAAAAACACGAAAATTCACGGGGAAATGCGACCAATATATGAAATATTACCAGAATATGACAATAACTTTAAAAGAGTCAAAGATGACTTCATATGCCCCGTGCAAATTCCATTATTTTAGTCACTGTAAACAAAATCATGCTTAAGTTATGTTTTCTATGGAAATAATATAAAGAAATAAAATATGACATGTCATAAACATCCGGGCCCCCCTCCCCCCAATAAAATACATAGTTCCACGAAAGACATTCACGTAAACGTAAATTACATAACGGAAAATTAAAGGAAACTTTACCAACCCGTTGGAAAAGCTCGTTAGACTATACCTAAATTTTGTTTTAAAAACAATAAAAATTACGATAACTATGATAATGTTAGATTAATCCAACTGAACTCAAATGTACTCTTCCAAAAGAGTCAAATTAAGCGAAAATTACCAGTATAATAGGCAGCCCATTAGATGCTCATTAAGAACCCTTGCATAGGTTACGAAAATAATTGAAATACGAGGAGAATAGTAATAGTAATTGTTACCGTGTTTTTGCGGTAGGTAGAGGTGAAAGAAGGTGCGGGCTTGAACGGGCCTCAAACTACGGAATCAAAGTTAATGTAAAATTTAACAAGGTTATATTTTCTTTTCAAAATTAAGAAATAACAAGTACGGCAGGTACAGAGTAGCAAGGCAACAAAAGGTGCAATTACAGTATTTACAGTATTTGGGCTTCGAGCCCCGAATTCACACTTCTAGGGCAATTAGCCCAACTTTACTCCAAAATAAGTTTTACCAGAGGGGCAGAAAACCCCATTCATGTTCAAGAGCACTTGCTCCAAATTACACAGAAAAGCCTTCTCGAGGCACACAACACTCAAATTTCAAGAAAGAGCTGCTCGCTCTCAAACTTTAAGCCTCTCAAAGGCCACACCAAACTCCACCTTCAAGTTGTCCTCTCTGGACATAGACACAGGGGTAAAATACCCAACCTACTGAGGTCTATTAAGTGAGAAAAGGATTAATTACATGACCTCTAAAATAACAATTTGAGAGGAGACGAACTTGCGCTCCTAATACGCTTTGTTTAAAACCTACTTGGCACTAGGCCGTTAATACAAGGGCTAATCCCATACTAAAGAGGTGACTTAAGAAGGAAACAATTTACATTAAGTTAAAGAAGAATAGGTTGAGAAAAAAAAGTTCACCTCAAAACAATATGAGTGGGAGCTCGAGAGGGTTAAGCACTCTTTATCCCGATATGCAGTTTAAAGATAGAATAGATACCAAGTGTCTTTACATTTTAAGGAAGGTTACATTATGGAAAAACTTCGGACCCGCCCCGAGAGTTAAACTGCTGAGCTAGCAAAGAAAGAATTTATTAATCGGCCATTACCTTGTTGTTGACCGCTGCCGGAGAAAGAGGCGCTTCCCGCCCCCTGCTATGTACTTTACACACAGAAAGATGGAACAGAAGTGGCGCAGAGACCCTAAAATCAGCAGTTTATATACTCTCGCGGAAAGTTCGAGGCGTTTTAGGGAAGAAAACACCCGCCCACAATCACTTTATTGGTTAGGGATAAGCAGCATATTCAAGTTGGGGGAAGATACATCAGATTGGTCAGAAATTAATTAAAGAAATTCGGGATTGGCTAAATACAAAACAAGGGGAAAGAGAGGGGTATACAGCCAACTTAAACAATAACAGAAAGAAATTTAACAAGAAACAAACTTTTGAAATTAAATTTTCTCCAAAAAACAGTTCTTTCACTCCGCACTAGGGTGCACTATTGTTGATCTTCAGTAGTGTCCTCTAGAAGAGAAAGTTCACACTTCTTACTACAAGCAAAACAAAAATACGTCGAAAATGACACAGTTCAAAAACTCCAAAATTTCCAGGTAGTGACATCTTCTGAGAAAGTAGAAAATTAATACAGTAGATAAAGTTCAGACTTCCTCCAGCAGAGGAGTTTCAACTGGCGCAAATTTTAAATTAGCGGCGTGGAGGTGTACCGCCCGGTACAGTAATAACAACAACGAAAATACTGAATGAAGCGCTAAAAATAAGACACGGTGTATCAATGATCAGTTGCGATCAACAGTATTCTATAAGAAGGAAGTCAGCTCCCGGACGAAAGTATTTTTACATCGATCTGTTTACAGACCAACTTTGCTTTACGGGAGCGAAAGCTGGGTGGACTCAGGATATCTTATTCATAAGTTAGAAGTAACAGACATGAATGTAGCGAGAATGATTGCTGGTACAAACAGGGTAACAATGGCAGGAAGGTACTCGGAATGAGGAGATAAAGGCTAATTTACGAATGAACTCGATGGATGAAGCTGTACGCATAAATCGGCTTCGTTGATGGGGTCATGTGAGGCGAATGAAGGAGGATAGGTTACCTAGGAGAATAATGGACTTTTTATGGAGGGTAAGAGAAGCAGAGAGAGACCAAGGCGACGATGGTTAGACACAGTTTCTAACGATTTAATGATAAGAGCTATAGAACTAAATGAGGCCACAGCACTAGTTGCAAATAGAGGATTGTGGCGACGTTTAGCAAATTCACAGAGGCTTGCAGACTGAACGTTGAAAGACATAACGGTCTATAATGATGATGTACGTATGTATGTATAATTGATGTAGCCAAGGGGAGGGGCGTGACGTGGCGAAGGTAGGTCAGCGGACTGTGCAGCCATTTGGACTCACGCCAATGGCAGTGCGAAGTTTTTCAAAAGCCCTCGCAGTACATATTGGAGTAGAGACAAAGGAGGACATAATTAAGATAAGTTCAAAATTTCACGTTTGTAAGTATTAAACAGAAATATTTATTTCTAAACATTTTAGTGTGATTCGATAGAAACTGAAAATGTTCTTTCACGAACGGACTTCGTTCAATACTGTGTATTTTTATCCCTTGTTTAATAATATGCATACATACATACAGGTATGTTAAGTGTAATATTTATTTATTTAATTGCTGGTTTACAACAGGGTAGTAAGTTCCAATTACAGCAAACCTAAATACCTTTAAAGTAATTATAAAATGACATTGGTACAAGTCTTAGAGATCTTAATAACTAAAAATAAACTTCTTAATAATTACATTGTTCTATACCTACAGTAACTTTTTGACAGCTTTCAGTGTGATGTTAATTTTTTAGTGTTGTGGCAGTGTAGCTGCAAAACGTTTTATGAATTTGGTGAACGATTGTGGGCGGTTGTCTGAGCTCTTTTAGTCCTAAACGTACTGCGTTCTCTTGAGTGCAAGCAAGGAACATGAAAATTCATTTGGGACAGTAAATGGATATTATATATTTGATTGTTTAATAATTTATATGGGACTTGGCATCGATTATTTTTCTCTGATTTTCAAGGCTGATCATTCCGACACTGGTAAATAAATATTTTATGGCACCATAAACAGGTACAAGCCATGTATTTGGCGATGTAGGAATCTAAAAACACCATTTGCACTCTTTCGATTAACTTAATATATTTATCAAACCTTGGATTCCATACAACGGTAGCATGTTCCAATTTGTTCGTACAAAGGCATTATAGAGTGCTATGAAGGAATTATTTTTTCCTGAATTTGTTTGTTTGACAGTATCGATAGCTTTCGAGTTACAGAGTCGACATTGCAAAGTATGGTCTCCTTCCTACCAAAACACTACGAATATGATAAAAATGTTTGTTTTGGTTTCTGTCTGGAAAGAGTCTGGACCCAAAGAACACTCTCCTGCCCGTCTGTGTGCCCCTCTATTATACAAACACCAAAGATGAAAAATTACAGTCTAACTGTTAAGTGTTCAGTGATAGTCTTACCTAGTTTCTTTGAAGACAAGTTTTTAAGATGTTCGCCCTCTTAAACAAATATTTCCAGTTTTGAATGCAGTGTGTTGTACTAATAAGCGCAGATTCAATATATTTAATTCTCTGCTAAGTTCCAAAGTTCTGTTGGTGTTCAATAGTTTATACGGCAAAATTTTTCTGAGAACGCACCGACGTATACATCTGTACAATATAAGAAGTGAATTTACTGAAGTGTAGTAACTGACATTATGTCATGTCTGACGCTTAGGATCACAACAGGCTGTTAACATTATAATAAACTCCCATTAGCAAATTACATCCTTATAATAACATTAACCTGGGGCATGTTGTGATGTTTATAGAAATTAAAAAGTTATTCATGACAAAGGAAATGTCTGCTTAAAAAAAGTTTATTCTGCTTTCCCCATAATTGAAGATTTTATAAACTTAAAAGGCGTACAAAAGAGTTAAATTAATTTAAAATTTAGTTTAATTAATTTAAAATCTGTTATTTGTTATTTGTAAGAGACAAAAATTGAGTACCTACACTTAAAATATTATAATTATATTAAAATATTATATATACAGGGTGTTTCTATATTCCCATTACGGACTTCGAGGGCTGGCAGTGGGGACCAAAACAGTTAAGTTTTGCATAGGAACTTGTGTCCGGAAACGTACCGTCTTCCCGCTACCCGTAAAAAACCCACCATAGCACATATTAAAATCTCCTGCATTGTACACGTCACTGACTAGAGTACGTACGTCATTGAACGATCACGTGATGTATCATTCCCCTACAGGTTTGTTGACATTCCGTGCCATTCCGTTGAGTGTGTGACCCACACGGAGACGTGTTGTACCTGCTGTTGTGCTTGTGATCTGCGTTCATACTACAATATAGCAGTAATAGTTTACTGCGTACACAGCCCGATTGCTTGGCCCACACGTTCACCCGACTTGACACCGCTAGACTACTGACGTGAAAACTTGACTTACGAGACCCCTGTCGAATCCGAGGAAGACCTACTGTTGCGGGTTATGGCTGGGGCGGATGTTGGAGGACCAGAGATTGGTTGACCGTATGTACGAGAACATGATACGTAGGTACCGTGTCTGTGTTAACGTCGGTGGTCGTCACATCAAGCCCCACTTGTAATTGGACCCAGAAGACAAGCAGTAGGAGTCATACAGAGCGCCGGAAATGCGGGAGCTGTAAACGTGTGTTGTGGTGGTTTTTTGCGGATAGCGGGAAGACAGTACGTTTCCAGACACAAGTTTCTATGATAAATTTAACCGTCTTGGTTCCCACTACAAGCCCTCTAAGACTGTAATGAGAATTTTTAGACACACGCTGTATAATACGACATTACAATAAGGTAGTTAAACCAGAAGCACTCTACGCTGCGGAAACTCTCAACCTACAACAAAATGGATTAAAGAAACAATTACAAATTAGACATTTTCATGAGAAAAATCTTAGGACCAAGAATCATAAACGGAACTCATTACCCTAAACCTAATAGTGAAATATACAAGAACATTTCCAAAATTACAGAAGCAATTCGACTGCGACGAATCCAATTTGCAGGGAATTTGGGACGAATGAACTCTAAAAGACTTTCACATCAAATTTACAAATTTCTACAAAACAAGGCCACTAGACCAAAGTGGTACAAATTATTAGAGAAAGACCTTACTGAATGAGGATCGCCAAATATACAAGGTCGAAAGGAAGTACACAGCATCATTCAAACACGGGGATTTGAGGAACAAGAAAGGTAACCCGCGCGATCGGCCTGGTCGGAGGACCGGAGACGTGCACAATCACTGAAGATGAAGAACTACTGGGCAAACAGAAGGCCGAATACTGTTGATTCCGCGTGGTCCAAGGTGACCCATTCCCGAAGAAGAAAATTATAATGGATTTCGATTAATATATATATTGAAATAGTAAAACTGTAATTGAGTCCTTTGAATTTTTCATATGTAGACCATGATGGTTGGGAATTCCTCACTGGATATATAGATGATTCCTAAGGATAATTAGGGAAGCTCTTACATCTTATAGATAAACTTCATTAAGCAAAGCGTGTCTCAGGCCAAACTTCTTACAAAAGTTGGCAAATTTCAAGGGCAGTGGTAGTGGGCAATCATCCTCTATTAACACTAATCACAGATTAAAAAATTGAAGGGATCCGACAATTCGAAAAGTGAATTTTCAGCCAGATAAAGCCAAGGATTATAAAGGGCGCGAAATTGAAAGATTTCCTAACCCTCGCGAACCTAATAACCTTCGGGGTTGATAAAGAACAAGAGTTGACCAAAAGAGATCGGACAGGATAGAAGAAAGTGAAGAACTTGGCACAAGTGGAAGCAGTGACAGGACTGAGATCAGTGCCCCGTGGTCACCAACCCACGCTCCCAAGTTAAGACACCGTGGGGTCCCTTTTAGTAGCCTCTTACGACAAGGAGGGTATGCTGTGGGTGTTATTCTACCACCCCCACCCACAGAAGGTCAAATGTCTACCTCTAGCATCAATCATCAAAGCTAGTACTTCAGTAGATAGTTTATATTTTTGTTTACAGTACGCGATGCTTGGATTGGAAGTGCTCACTTCTCCTCATGTACATCTGCGGGTCGATGTCCGTTTGTTTTCGCTCTGATGATAGGATCAATAAAGAAACCATTAGTTGACTGTTGCGCAGATGGAGCAGGTACTGAGTGTTAGAGCCAAGTGATTCATTCCCACATCACATTGTCTTAACCAATTTAAAACCATGTTTTCCTTTCGATGAGGACAATTGGAATAATAATAATACACTGGCGGAAAAATATCCGAACACCATGAAATAAGGAATGTATAATACGGAGAAATTAGACCTGAAATGGTGGAGTATAGTGGGAAGGCAGGTATGAAATGGCTTCATAGAATAATAAGATTAGCGTGGAGTATTTGTAAGGTAACGTCAGATTGGACAAAAACATTAATTGCTCCTATCTATAAGCAAGGGAACAGGCAGGATTGCAACAAATATCGAGGTATCTCATCGATTAGTATACCAGGCACATTGGAAGGAAGGGTGCGATCAGTGGTGGAGAGAAAGTTGGATGAAAACCTGTGTGATTTCAGACCACAGAGGGGCTGTCAGGATCAGATTTTCAGTATGCGCTAGGTAATTGAAAAATGTTACGAGAGAAATAGACAGTTGTGTTTATGTTTCGTAGATCTAGAGAAAGCATACGACAGGGTACCGAGGGAAAAGGTTTTCCCCATATTGGGTGACTATGGGATCAAGGGTAGGTTATTAAAATCAATCAAAGGCATTTATGTTGACAATTGAGCTGCAGTGAGAATTGGTGGTAGAATGAGTTATTGGTTCAGGGTACTTACAGGGGTTAGACAAGGCTGTAATCTTTCACCTTTGTTGTTCGTAATTTACGACGTGGATCATCTGCGGAAAGGAATAAAGTGGCAGGGAGGGATTCAGTTAGGTGAAAATGCAGTATGCAGTCTGGCCTATGCTAACGACTTGGTCTTAATGGCAGATTGTGCCGAAAGCCTGCAGTCTAATATCTTGGAACTTGAAAATAGGTGCAATGAGTATGGTATGAAAATTAGCCTCTCGAAGACTAAATTGATGTCAGCAGGTAAGAAATTCAACAGAACTGAATGTCAGATTGGTGATACAAAGCTGGAACAGGTAGATAATTTCAAGTTTTTAGGATGTGTTTTCTCCCAGGATGGTAATATAGTAAGTGAGATCGAATCAAGGTGTAGTAAAGCTAATGCAGTGAGCTCGCAGTTGCGATCAACAATGCTCTGTAAGAAGGAAGTCAGCTCCCGGTTGGAACTATCTTTGCATAGGTCTGTTTTCAGACTAACTTTGCTTTACGGGAGCGAAAGCTGGGTGGACTCGGGATATCTTATTCATAACTTAGAAGTAACAGACATGAACGTAGCGAGAATAATTGCTGGTACAAACAGGTGGGAGCAATGGCAGGAGGGTACTCGGAATGAGGAGATAAAGGCTAAGTTAGGAGTGAAATCGATGGATGAAGGTGTACGCATAAACCGGCTTCGGTTTTGGGGTCACGTGAGGTGAGTGGAGGATGATAAGTTACCTTGGAAAATAATGGACTCTGTTATGGAGGTAAGAGAAGTAGAGGGAGACCAAGACGACGATGGTTAGACCCAGTTTCTAACGATTTAAAGGTAACAGGTATAGAGGTAAATGAGACCACAGCATGATTTGCAGAAGAGAATTGTGGCGTCGTTTAGTAAATTCACAGAGGCTTGGAGACTGAACGCTGAAAGGCATAACGGTCTATAATGATGATGTATGTATGTAATACGAGGTTTTTCGTATTCCTTGGATACAGCCACTGAAGAGATAAGCGAACTTCAGAGACATAGAAAACAGACTTTATAGGAAATATACGTTCACGTACTATCAGTGGCCTCTGGTAAGCCCGTCAAGAGGCATGAGGTAAGTTAGACATGCGAAAAAGTCTGCTGCAATGGAAATCAGGTTGTCGGCTGTAGCTAGAAACGCAGTTTTTGCTATTGAGCATGATCGTTGATGGAGACATGCCTTTTCATAAGTCAATTACCCTTCAAACGTCGTGTCTCCCCCAGAGATGCCGAACGACCCTCTGAAGTTTAACTATTAATTTATTTATCGTGTCAGAAGTACAAAGTAAACGAGACAAAAATTAAACAGAGGAAATTTTAAACACTGGTTGACCAAACGTTGGCCACGACAAACGCATTTGGAGTTGCCCTCATTAGGTCTTTAATGGTACAAGTGGCTGGAGAAGAAGGACACAGTAGAAGATGATCGTTAGCCTGCTTAGTACTACACTTGCAGTAAACTGTCTCCACAGGAAGGCCCCATTTCTGTAGGTTGGTCTTGCATCTCGTGGTACTGAAGCGTAATAGATTGAGAGTCTTCCATGTTGTCCACTTTTCAGAATGTCCAGGAGGAAGTTCTTCCTCTGGAACCACCCGTTCTCTCAAATGTTGACATTTTCCCCGCCACATTGAGATTCTTGCTTGCTGTGGTGCTCCTTTACGAGCTTCAGTGGTTGTCAAGAAGCTCTTTCTTGATTCCAGCCTAGCATGTGCTGGCTGACAGGCATACAAAGGGTGGGATTCCATAGTCATAGCCTTGCTTTTCTCATACCTAGAAGCAAACTCACGTCGGATTTCAGGTGGTGCTATACCAGCGGGACAGTGGAGTTTATCTATGGCAGGAGGTCTTAAGCAACCTGTGATAATACGGCAAGTGTTATTTAGTGCCACATCTATGTTATTGGCATGGCTGGACTTACGCCACATGGAGCATGCATATTCAACAGTGGAGTAGCATAGTGCTTGCGCGCTTGTTCTCACAGTGCAAGGGTGAGCTCCCCAGGTGGTGCCTCTAAGTTTCCGCACTACGTTGTTTCTGGCAGACACTTTTTGTTTCACTGTAGTTTAACTACAACACCATCATACAAATTCACATCCATTTTAAATATTTCCAGTGCCTTAACACTGTGATATACAGTTGATTGAGAGATACGAAAATTTACCGTTAACTTAACATTTGGATAGGATACCATCACATAGAAATTTAGGCGACATTTGCGGGATAGTGGAGTTTATTCTTAAAACATCTTATATTTTTGGGAAAGGGTTGTAATTGAGTCGTTTATTTGCGAAGTATCTTATGTCCATGAACTTAGAATGTTGGAAAATGAATAAACACGTATTTCAAGTCTTTCCCATGCAGACGTATGTGTGATTCATGTTGTGCAATATTCGTAAACACTTTTTGAAGGAATAGGTTGATGTATATAAATATAGTTCAATAGGAAAATACAACAACATACTGGAGATTGTTGAGACATAAAGAAAATTGCGGCCATACGAGGAACATAGTGCAGTTTGCATGTGTTTAAAAACTGAGACTGAAAACAATGAATCAAACAGTTTCCTGAAAAATAAAAACAGGAGAAGAACTAAATAAAGGGTGCAATAAAATATAAGATTTATTGTATCCATTATTTTCATTACATTTTATTACATTATTACATTTATGTTTTGTTTACTTTAGCACAATAATCAATACAAACAAACACAAGAGAAACGTTGATATGTATGAGTTAAGTTTTAATGGCTCATTTTGCCCACTGAAAAATAAGTGACATTGCAAAAAACTGCACTTTGGAACTCAACACATGAATACCTAAAGTACATAACAATCCTTACATCTGTATCTAACTTTGCAATGATTTCTAGCATGGAGAGAACGCGTTCAGGAAAGTTGTTTGTAGCCTTGTCTACTGAGGAGGTACTAAGAAGCATTTGCGCAAGAAGGAAGCAGAATTAGTTTTCCAGTGAACCTAACACGTTTCCTAAATGGAATAATGAATTGCTTTATAACTTCTCTAACCATTTGAACAACCCTAAGTTGATATTAAATATGTCAAATGCGGCAAATTGAGATCAAATTATTAAAATATGGGAACGCATGCAAACAAAGCTTGAATTACAAACTAAATACACAACTCCAGCCACTCATATTTGTTATGGCAATATTATCACCGTGCAGCCCATGTTTATTGCACAAATTAATGTAAATCTTCTGTGCCACGTAGTTATGCAAATATGGAGATTTAATTAGAAATAGGTCAAATATGAGCTAATTTTGAATTAGTATAGAGGAAAACGATATCACATTTCATGAACGATTTTCATGGCAAGTAATACATACATTTTAGCGGCAAGTTAATGTTATTCTCTCTGATTACTTCTCTCTCTCTCTCTCTCTCTCGTTCCATACTCTTTCATAGTAAAACAATGTAAACAAATACTTAATTGTTTTCTGTTCTAAATTACATCTCACTTTGCTGACTCTTATTGTTAAGTTCATAGTCTTAGTGCACTTTCTGGTTTCTAGTAATATCATCTACAGTACCTCTTCATCATTATCATCTTCGATAACATCACTACAATCTTGTATAATCACAGTTTACAGGTTTAAAGCCGTTAGTGAATAATTTTAATTTTAATATTTTAAATACCTTGTTACATTATGTGCTTATATAACTGAATATTTGTAATTATATACTAGTGAAGAAAAGTGTATTGTTATTTCATATATGACTTCATTTTACAAGGAGATAGTATAATTTTAAGTTGATATTACTTTTTAACATAATACTATAGGTATATGTGTTTCATATCATTAGGTTAATACCTGTCCGAAGCACAATAAATAAATAAATAAATAAATAAATAAATAAATAAATAAATAAATAAATAAATAAATAAATAAATAAATAAATAAATAAATAAATAAATAAATAAATAAATAAATAAATAAATAAATAAATAAATAAATAAATAAATAAATAAATAAATAAATAAATAAATAAATAAATAAATAAATAAATAAATAAATAAATAAATAAATAAATAAATAAATAAATAAATAAATAAATAAATAAATAAATAAATAAATAAAGAATAAATAAATAAATAAATAAATAAATAAATAAATAAATAAATAAATAAATAAATAAATAAATAAATAAATAAAACTCGGCAAGATAGGTAACTGAAATACTGCAAGCGAGAGGCGTAGTCTCCTAAATGTGTATTAACTACCTGCTCCAAAATAAAGACCACAAATACACATTCAAGGATCACTTTTACGTGCCCAGCGGTGGGTTAGGCCAGAAAATACACCCCAAAGGGAAAGACACAGCAATTTTAGCTAAAACGACTTCAGTCTGATGCGTGTCTGCCATAAAAAAAGGATGGAAAAACAGTGTGGTGCTACACGGTATTAGACCAATGTCTCCAGGAGGTGACTAATTTCTTCTCGGTGAACTTGCAAAGTCTACAATAATGAATTGGCAGTGAAGAAGAAAACTTATCTGTTAAGCAATGCGCCTTTACAGCATAATTTACAAAACATCAGGAAATATCTGGCTTATATTCCACACAAGTATCAACACTCCCATGATGAAATTATAAACTCACCTACCTACTGATGGAACCTAAGGAGAATTACACGAGGAATAAATGTGGTCAATAGGGGCTAATTAGACTAACATATTCTACAGTTTGTACTCTCATGTCTATGTATTTGTTCATTTTATCCAGGACAAAATATAAAATACAAATTATGCCTTACTAGCAGTTACCCGCGGATTCGCTCGCGTGGATTTCGTCTATACTAATATTATAAAGAGGAAAAATTTGTTTGTTTGTAACGAATAGACTAAAAAACTACTGAACCGATTTTAAAAATTTCTTCACCTATAGAAAGCTACATTGCGAGTGAGTAACATGGGCTGTATTTTATTTTCAAAACAATTCGAAGTAGTGGGCACGGGGGGGGGGGCGAGATATAAAAATAATAGGCTAATATAGGCAAAATATCGAATTTGTCGTATAAGGACGAGACAAAGCTCAACTTAATCCTCGACGCCAAGAACAAAACTCGGTAAGCCCTACGGGCCCAAAAACCATGTTTTAAGGCCCTAAAACCAACCGTTACGGAGATATTGTCACCATTCTACCGCTGCTATAGGAATCGGATAAAGTAATGAACTGCCGTAACCATGGCAACGTCTGTTCCAGGATTCTACAGCAGCGAAATTATCTACAATAAATCACAAAAACTTAACATGTTACAGGCATGAAAATTGATATTTGGAATCCTCTTTAAAAAGAAAAGAACACAAATATTAGTTTTCAGAAAATCCACTTAAGGGAGGGGGGGGGGAAGTGAGGAAGGAGTTGAATTATTTATATGAGGATACATATATCTCAAAAAAATAAGATGTTACAGACTTTAAAATGTGTACTTGGAATCTCCTTTAAAAATGAATACACTCTTTTTGGAAAATCCACATAAGGGGGTGAAAAGAATAAAAAAGCGGGTGATTTAAAAAAAATGAGTATCTTCTTCTTCTATCGCTTTAGCCACACCTGTGAGGTTGGGGTGTGAACTGTGTCGCACATGTGGATTAAACCCTGTTTTACGGCTGGATGCCCTTCCTGACGGCAACCGTATGTGTAGGGATGTAATTTATACTTCTATACTAATATTATAAGGAGGAAAAATTTGTATATTTGTTTGTAACGGATAGACTCTAACACTACTGAACCGATTTTAAAAAATTTTCACCTGTAGAAAGTTACATTGCCAGTGAGTAATATGGGCTGTATTTTATTTTCAAAACAATTTGAGGGGGGCGACGAGGAGAGATATAAAAATAATAAAAAATAGGCTAATACAGGCGAAATCGAATTTGTCGTACAAGGACGAGACAAAGCTCATTTTAAGCCCCTTGACGCAAAGAACAAAACTCGGTAAACCCTTCGGGTTCGAAAACCATGTTTGAAGGCCCTAAACCAACCGTTATGGAGATATTGGAACCACACTACCCCTGCTCTGGGAATCGGATAAGAAACGAACGGCCGTAACCATGGCAACGTCAGCTCCAGGATTCTACAGCAGCTAGATTATGCATGTACATTTTGGCAGAGCTGCCAACCAAAATTGATACACATGACTTACTATCTGGAAAAATAAACTGTTGTGTAAGACGCTCATAGCACTCCTTTGGGCGGGGATGAAAAGGTAGTGAATTATAAAAATAATAGCCCCGGAGATCTCCGTAGTACAGCGACCAGCGGTTGCCGACGGGCCTCCGATTTTACGTACTGGCTTAGGTTTCAGCATTTTGCGGAGTCTGTTACCTATAGTTTAAACTATTTTCTATCAAATCATGGAGTAGTAGGATCACTGATGTCATTAGTGCCGATATTTTGGTCCACTTTTACGATCATTGTAACCATGAAACCTATATACTGTACACAATTGTCAAGATGTTGCTCCCATGACTTGAAAAAAATTCTCAACATTTATACTCAGATTCATTATATGATGTGCGACATGAGTGACAAGCCCTGAGAATTATAATTCTCAATAATTATAGTAGTTTCTTTTATGCATCGCGTATTTCCTTTAACATTTGTAATAGTTATGAAATGTCGGATCAAACAAATGCATTCAATAATATTTATATTTGTGGTACTATCTGGCGAAAGTATACTTACACTAAACCTGCAGCTTTGTGAAGGGAGCAGGTATATCTAGGTGGGAATGAAGGAAAAACATGGCAGCAAAAGATCTTAGAGGTCGACGCTAATTAGGAACTAATATTTCGAGGCCCCAAGAAGAAAAGAAGAAGAAGATACACTATAATTCCAAACATGACAAATAATTTCTACGTACTTAAGTAAATACACCAGTGATATAAATATCTAACGAAGTCAGTCACACCGATAGTATGAGTTCCATTTACCCCAGAACCTCTGTGTAAACCACGCTTGTGGTATTACCTTTTGGGGCTACTGCAGAGCTAACTCTATAACATACGAGATATGAGAAACAGTCTTCTCTGAAGTCGAAAAAATAATACGTGTTCCTTATTTTTAAAGGGGATTCCAAATACCTATTTCTATGTCTGTAACATCTTCAGTTTTTCAGATATACTGTAAATATACTCATTTTAAAAATTCATTCGCTTCTCAATTTTCACCAACTTAAATAGATTTTTCGAATATAAAAATACGTGCCTATTTATTTTTAAAGATTGCAAAGACCAATTTTAACGTCCGTAACATCTCCCTTTTCTCCTCATAAAAATAAATGAACTCCTTCTTCACTTGTCTCCAACCCCCCCCCCACTTAAGTGGACACTCTGAAAACAAAAATACGTGTTTCCTGATTTTTAAAGGAGATTCCAAATGCCGGTTTTCACGTCTGTAACATCTTCAGTTTTTGAGATGTAATTATCCTCATAATAGAATTCAACTCTTTCTTAACTTATTTTCACCCTCACCTTAAGTTGATTTTCCGAAAAGAAGTTCGCGTTTCTTTATTTTTAAAGGAGATACCAAATACCAGTTTTCACGTTTGTAACCTGTTAAGTTTATGAGATAAACTCATTTTAAAAATTCACTCCCCCTTTCAGAAATCCTCTAATCTAAACGTATCCCCAAAATTTCATTTCTTTATGTAGTTTTGGCTCGGCTCAGTCAGTCAGTCAGTCAGTCAGTCAGTCAGTCAGTCAGTCAGTCAGTCAGTCAGTCGGTCGGTCGGTCGGTCGGTCGGTCGGTCGGTCGGTCGGTCGGTCGGTCGGTCGGTCGGTCGGTCGGTCGGTCGGTCGGTCGGTCGGTCGGTCGGTCGGTCGGTCGGTCGGTCGGTCGGTCGGTCGGTCGGTCGGTCGGTCGGTCGGTCGGTCGGTCGGTCGGTCGGTCGGTCGGTCGGTCGGTCGGTCGGTCGGTCGGTCGGTCGGTCGGTCGGTCGGTCGGTCGGTCGGTCGGTCGGTCGGTCGGTCGGTCGGTCGGTCGGTCGGTCGGTCGGTCGGTCGGTCGGTCGGTCGGTCGGTCGGTCGGTCGGTCGGTCGGTCGGTCGGTCGGTCGGTCGGTCGGTCGGTCGGTCGGTCGGTCGGTCGGTCGGTCGGTCGGTCGGTCGGTCGGTCGGTCGGTCGGTCGGTCGGTCGGTCGGTCGGTCGGTCGGTCGGTCGGTCGGTCGGTCGGTCGGTCGGTCGGTCGGTCGGTCGGTCGGTCGGTCGGTCGGTCGGTCGGTCGGTCGGTCGGTCGGTCGGTCGGTCGGTCGGTCGGTCGGTCGGTCGGTCGGTCGGTCGGTCGGTCGGTCGGTCGGTCGGTCGGTCGGTCGGTCGGTCGGTCGGTCGGTCGGTCGGTCGGTCGGTCGGTCGGTCGGTCGGTCGGTCGGTCGGTCGGTCGGTCGGTCGGTCGGTCGGTCGGTCGGTCGGTCGGTCGGTCGGTCGGTCGGTCGGTCGGTCGGTCGGTCGGTCGGTCGGTCGGTCGGTCGGTCGGTCGGTCGGTCGGTCGGTCGGTCGGTCGGTCGGTCGGTCGGTCGGTCGGTCAGTCAGTCAGTCAGTCAGTCAGTCAGTCAGTCAGTCAGTCAGTCAGTCAGTCAGTCAGTCAGTCAGTCAGTCAGTCAGTCAGTCAGTCAGTCAGTCAGTCAGTCAGTCAGTCAGTCAGTCAGTCAGTCAGGAGATGCTATTTTATTTATATATATACACACTTTGAAATGCCTACTACAGTAAATGGGCCACAGTACAGAAACTTTCATTTTACTGCGGAAAAACTGAAAGAACAAATGTAATTCTACACACGTGTTTGTATATGTGTTTGAATTTACAACCGTTAATTGCTTTATAGTGACTTTTCCTTTCCGTGGGACGTTCCCGTTTAGGCAGTGACAGTTTAATTCAGTTTTCTCGAAACTAGGTTTGATTGACTGAGGACCTAGTCATGATCCGATTCAGTTCTCCATCACGACAATCAAATATGTGATTGCTGTCCCAACAAATGCACACAAAAGATTTAAATCCAAAGTAAAGAAAGAACACGCGGTGAAATATAGTCTTGTATGTAGTAACTGCATAGAGAATGATTTTAATTCCCGTTTGCAAGGCTCGCTAATGCAGTCTTGTAGGAGGAGATCTGTTACTATTGATGCAGATTTCATTGCCTCCGAGCTTGTCAAAGAACATACCAGTGCAGTTGTTACAAGTTGAAAGATGCTGACCGAATCCCAGGCCAAAAATGCAAGTACTTTGAAGATATCGTCTGTTACAGTTTCTCTAATGACAGAGATCATGAATCTCATATCACAAAGTAGAAAAATAAATATTGAGATTATAATAAAGAAAATGGGTATATTAAAGATATAATTCACTGTCAATGCAATATCGTACAGTTCTTTGTGGATTTTCTTCAAGGATGTTAAAGAAATCTTCAATTTTCGAGCACCTCGAGTGTGTTTTTGTGGTCCGTTGATAATCATATGTACACATTGCTTATAATTCCACGGTTCCACGTTTGTGTCTGTATTCTCATACTGACAATATTTGTACGTTTCAAGATGTTGGTTTACAAGGGAAAATCTCGTTTTTAGGAGGTATATAAAATTTACGAATTGTAAGTGAATGACGTTAAGGATGAAGCATGAGATGTATCGGGAGATGAAATGATATTCGCCTTTCGATATGTAGAACAATACACCTGATAAAGCGTACACAATGGACCAAAACGATACTAGAATAATTATTTCTATAAGAAGATAGCGTCGCTGCCAAGTATAATTCTGGTCGCCTTGAAACAATATCTTTCCATCAATGAAATACAGTGCCTTAAATACTCTATGGAATGTGGCAGGATGCACAAAGTTGTTCATCAGTATGGAAACTATGACAGCTAATACTACTCCAATTATATTAATATTTCTTATAATTTTAACTAAAGTTGTCTGTTCACTGGTGAAGTGAAATTCCACTTCACGTTTCCCGTTATACACCAGACCAAAGAATAAAGTTATTGAGAGAACAACTGCCCATATGGAACCAACTTTAGAATTACAAACCTTTTCTTCTCTGTTTTGTAAAGAAGAATATTTTAGGTTTATCAAACCAAAGATTCTCGATACGTAGTACATAGGTTTAATAAGGTAATAGATGTCTTTCTCTGTCATGTTAGTCGATTGCATCTAAACTAAAGAAAATTACAAAGGAAAAATTGTTCTCCAAAACACTATCAATACTAATGGTATCGTGATCACCTGCCTGTAATTGTAATACTGTTTCTGTCGTTTCATATAACAAGTCTGCTTACCTATAATACGATATTTAACCAACATTTACTGAACAGCTTTGTCTCAAAATTGAAGAAGTATTCGTTATTGATTTGAATGTTTATCTTTAACTAAAAGAGAAAAATCATGTCCAAATGGCTTACCCTAACCTAGTCATTGCCCTCCCCCTCCTCCAACTTAGGCCAGCGACCACTGACTGGACGTCCTGAACGCGAGGTTTCTCGCGGTATGGTAGTTAGTTCATGTCCGCTCCTATCCACCCAGGTAATGTCCACGTCCAATGTTGCGTAACTTCGGAGATCCCACGAGATCAAACTATTAAAAATGGCTTCGCCGTTGAATAATTATTGTTGCAAGAATTAATATTTTACAATGTTGTTCAATCACCTTTACAAAGGACATTATAGTGCATTATATATATCTTAAGTTCTTTCAATATATTTAATTACAAAAAATATCGAAGTTGCTTGATTTCCTTTCGACTTCATTGCAATATTTGCTGGAATAATATACTGAGATATTACCATGAAGTGTATCACAGCATCACAGAATTTCGCATATTATTATTGCTTGAAGTTTTCAATTGTTTAACTATTATCGAGTTCCATCATGATCGTATGCTTATATTTTAAGTTCCCCACTAGTGTATGCTTGAGACAAATAATTAATTTAATAATTTCAAGACTTAAAGACTTTAATTGTTGTACGACAGTATTAGTCGCATGTTTTTGAATACTAAGAGGTGTGCTTAGCAAAATGAAAACATATCTTGGAAAATGATGAGAATAGTTTCGTATAAGGTGTACAAAAATTTACTAAACCATTGACACTGAAAACGGTCGGTTCACTTTGGTGTATGTGTACACATTTATAAGATTAGAACTGGAAATATCATGTGATGATTTCGGAACACTTTCTGAAATATCACTACCACAAAATGTATTGCAAATATATAACTTACTACTAATCACAATCATTTTCACTGATTTTATGTTCAGACCTGAGACGAAAAAGTTTGAAAGTTTATTACAGGTAACAAATAAAAACCCAACAGATAAAATTATGTTACAAACACCAGGACAATTTTTTCACCTCAAAGATCACTGACACAATCAGAAGCAATAAATAATCACAGTATTGTGTACAAAGACATCCCTACGACATCTTCAGTTACAACACCGTTTGATTAACTAACAGTTGCACAAGCTTGTTTTACGAAATATTGCAAGAGAACTTTATGAGTACTCCGGTTTGACTGATACAAGATACTGTGTGGCTTGTATCATTCATCGAGGATGTTTTTTGTTTTGCACTGCTTAACACAGAACGTAAACGAGACTCCGAATTAGGAAAATTGTGGTCGTTTGAATTGTGCGAAGTCAACTACCTTATTAACATTTTCACATGAAATACGAAGAACAAAATGCACAAGAACCTAAGTGTAAGTACTCTGGAATATTCTATTTCCTTCAGTAATTATGGAATGATAAAATCTTTCGTATTACTCCTTTTACCTTCAAAACAACACATTCATACGATTTCTCACGTGGTAGTTACATAAACAGCCATTGCATATTTGAAATGAATTGCAGAATAATTATTAGACTATTCAAATAACTGGCGTGCTTGTAATATTTTGTTCATGAATACTGTATCTGAGAAATTAGAGTTTCAACATTTAAAAATTATAATACACTTCAAATTCACTCTTGGCCTTGCATCTCCATGAAAAAAAGTGCAATATTTGAGACACTTTAGTTATGCTGTAATGTAAATTTGACAATTTTGAGACTTTTTACATAAACTGCGTTACTGAGCAAGAAATATTGCACCTACTCTTCAATATTTGGAATACGTTGTCTTTCCTTCCATAGATCGTCGCTTCAAAGTCACAGTAGGAACGCATTGTTCCAGCAACAAGTGCACTGGCATAATTAATTAATCAGAGGAAGTGCTAAAACATCAGTCACACTTTTTCATAGTGTTCGAGAAGGGTTGAAGAACGTTCAGGGCATTTTTAACCAATTGCATGTGTTACATTTTGGTCTCAAATTGAATGTTAACGATTTTTCAGTCAGATTACTTAAAGCGGATCTCGTTTTTCTTCCAATGCAGTGAATGTTCCATGATTATGGTGAGAAGAATTTCTATATAATGCATCATAATAATTTTAATTCTTATATTTCAAATTAATTACGAACTGTGGAAAGATGATATTTTATACGATGTCTTCATAAGGCACTTTACAACATTTCTACTCAATAGTACTGTATTCTGCATACAAAGGAATCGTTTATATCCTGGTCACGAGATGGGTTACTTAGACCCTTACTGTAACCACTAACCACTCACTACTGAACGACGCAGAATTATTCCTTATGATATCTACGTGTTACACGACAAAGTAATACAAGACGCTGAACTACGTACTGCGGATGACGCTATCAAATAAAGGGAACTCCGTTAGAAAGAATCTAAAGTCGATATTCACCACACTGATTAAATGATATAGCTGAAATTTCATCTTCCGACATTGTAAACTCTTTAAGTTGTGACATTAATGGATTAGTTCGTACAAACACCATGCATATAGCAATCCAAATAATGGGAAGGGTGATATAATTGATCACTTAAGTTCTGACATTTCTCAATGTGCCATCTGTCGGGCATAGCTATTGAAATGTTCATATGAACTGTCAACTACGTATGGAGCGTTTTATGGCTCACCCATTTAATTTCTCTTAAGGATTGTCAAAAGTCACTTCTATTCAGTGTAATATAACAATAGTTTATTTCCCAAGTGTCTTAAATCCACCTTAGCATTTCTGAGATATTTAAATTTAAATGTTTGTTTTTGGTGTCACTTTAAATTTAAGACACGAGTAGTAATAACAAAGTGGAGAATAGCAGGTGCTCCATGTCTCCGACTAGGACCAAAAATTAGGGTACTAACATAGACCGTCTAGCGTTTGCTGATGATATGTCACTACTTGCTAAATCCATCTCGGATCCACAGAAACAGATTGCTATACTGAAAGAGCAAGCAGCAATAATAGGACTTAAAATCTCATCTGAAAAATGTAAATGTATGATAAATATATTCAACACACAAAAAATGTTTATAAGTGGAGCAGTAAAATTCGTCATTACTTAACAGTGTTCAAACCTCAAGCTCTTTATGCTTCAGAAACGCTCAAAACCATCATGAAAATTTAAAGGAACAATTAAAGATTAAAGAAAAGAAAATCTGAGAAATATCTTAGGGCCAAGAAATAAAAATGCAAAACATTACCCCGAACCCAACTGGGAAATATATTTTAAAATATATGAACTTACTGATACAACGAGACTGCGACGAATCCAGTTTATAAGCCATTTGGGAAGAATGAGTAACACCAGAGTTACTTATCAAATACAAATTTTTTTGCAATTCAAAGGGTCTGAGATCAAAAGGGTATAATCAAGTAGAGAAAGACCTGACGGAATTAGGGTCACTAAATCTGCAGGATAGAAATGTAATCAGGAACATTGTTCACACAAGGGGATTTGAGGAAGATGAGAAGAAACCAACACGACGTACTTGGTTGGAGGAACACAAATTACAACAATCGATTAAAATTAAGAACTATTTGGCAAGGAGAAATGCTCAACAAATGTTGTTTCAGCGTGGTCCTAAGTGACTCATTCGCGCACAAAAAGAAGAAGAAAAAAACACAAATGGAATTTTCGTGTTGATTAAATAAAAATTCAAACCAAGTCTTGCCTGAAAAGTGTTATGAATGAACATATTCCACGACTCTCTAGTGTAACAGTTAGTTCTATTAGATACTGTCTTCGGAGGCCTCATCCGACTCGTTGGCTGAACGGTCAGCGTACTGACCTTCGGTTCAGAGGGTCCCGGGTTCGATTCCAGGCCGGATCGGAGATTTTAACCTTAATTCGTTAATTCCAATGCCACGGGGGCTGGGTGTATGTGTTGTCTTCATCATCATTTCATCCTTATCATGACGCGCAGGTCGCCTACGGATGTCAAATAGAAAGACCTGCACCTGGCGAGCCGGACCCGTTCTGGGATATCCCGGCACTAAAAGCCATACAACATTACATTTCGGAGGCCTCGTTTTGATTCCCGGTACTTCAACAAATTTAATAATGCCAAGAGGGCTGCTGTGTGGTTAAAATGATACATGCACCTGACCTCCTTTGAGGGTGTGCCAGAAAAGGAGCTCCGCCACATCGCGATAAGCATACGAATTGTCTTTACTTATCTAAACAATATGATTTTTGAACCTTAGAAATTCCAGATTCACAAAAGTCCGTGGAGGCCGACTTTCATACTGAAGGTACTATTTGCTCTTTTTTCTAAGATGAACACTGTCTTAGAACTGGTTACTCACTGTCCTTCTATCCTAAACACTTCTGAAATTATGATATTTTCTTTTCACATGATAACATATATCTTTAAGAAACCTTTCCTTCAACGACAGCACCCTTCAAGCAACTATTTGAAATTCTTTCTCCCTTCCTGGTCCTTTATGTGCAGTTGAACGCCCACTATTCATGTCGAAAAAAATCAATGAAAAGAACGTAATATCATGAAAGATCTGCAGAGGGATCCATATAAACCTGAACTACTTTAATGGGTCATAACATTTAAAACCAAACCCCATGGCACTACACCCCTTAAAGGGCCTTTGCCTACCAAGCGACCGCTGCTCATCCCGAAGGCCTGCAGATGAGTCATAACATTTGAATCAATAAAATAGGACACATGTGCAACTTCGGGAGATGATAATACACAATTGGGAGATCACATACATAGCGTACATACATACTTAAGATAAGATGAAGTCCGGTAATCCGGGGGCACAAATGTTTTGAGATTATTCGGTTAGCAAAGACACTGGTTACACTACTTTGTTGGGAGAGTCCTCAGAGAAAATGTTGAAAGAGCCCACCACGACCATCCATACATAACTGTACTCGTTTCACCTCATTCTACGACGTTTTGAGATGTGTATCCTCGCCAATGTTGCTTATTTCGTGTCTAATGGCCTCACGGAGTTCAGCAGTTGTCTAGTTGCTAGTTGCTTTTACCGACACAGATAGGTCTTATGGCGACGATGGGACAGGAAAGGGCTAGGAGCGGGAACGAAGCGGCTGTGGCCTTAATTAAGGCACAGCCCCAGCATTTGCCTGGTGTGAAAATGGGAAACCACGGAAAACCATCTTCAGGGCTGCCGACAGTGGGGTTCGAACCTACTATCTCCCGAATACTGGATACTGGCCGCACTTCAGCAGTTGTCTGAGGTCTATTCTTGTATACTCTGTTTTTAAGATACTCCCATACGAGAAAGTCGGGTGAGGTTAGGTCAGGTGATCGGGCGGCCCACACATTTTTGGAGATTATTCGATCATCAAAGAAACTAGTTACAAGTTGCATGAAAACTTTAGACGTATGACAGTTTGCTCCATCTTGTTGAAAATAACCTTCTGTCAGTTCAACTTCATCCAGATGATCCATACATGTATTGAAGATGCCCGTATAAGGTGCAGTGTCTTCATTCGTATCAAAGAAAATGGGAGCAGCAATCCTGGAAGCTGACACCGCGCACCATACTCCCACCTTTTCACTATGCAGTGGTGTTTCGTGGGTGATATGAAGATTTACAGCCTGTGATCTCACAGATTAAACCACGCCTCATCTGTAGACCGATTTATGGGGAGAATATCTGGACTTTGAATGATAAACCCCTGAAACTATCAGCAATAACGCATTCGTTTCTCATGATCTGCTTCTTTCAATGCTTGTATCATATCCACTCTGTATGGTCGCAACTCTGATTTCTTCGCAGCTCTCTGGCATGTGCCATATGAATTGCCTCTCTCCTGGCTCAATCGACACTACGATTTCTTGGGAGAGTTCTAGAAGCGTCCTACACTCATTCTGCATTCACTGTCACTGTTTGGTACACCAGTTGCCTCCAGATTCCTTACAATCGCTAAAATTGTTACCTTTGTTGAAACTTCCTGCACACTGAATTCTCTTCGGAATGCCCGTTCTGTTGTAACTAATTATTCTTTCTTCCAATAAGTTTTCACAATAAAAACAGGCTTTCGAAGTGTGTGATGCATCTTTCCGTTACGACTGCCAGCTAAGAATTGCGAACGAATTGTTCATTTGCCAACAGTGATCGTTATTGTCACGACAATCAATAAACTTGTCAACAATGGGCAGCGGTACTGATTCTCGCAGAGCCACTGAGAGCATTAAAATAAATTTCCACTTTCTACGGGATTTCAGAGGGAAATTATGATCTGTTCAGTTTTACATGGATCGCTCTCTATTTTTAAACTTGTACAAGCACAATTGTCTTTGTGTAAAGGACCCCATACACGCGCAAACTTCTGGAATATTTACCTGCACAGATTTGCCTCCGGGAGGTAAGTCGGAAGTATGCAGTTACTCACACACGCTCAGACTTAATGATTATTTACCGAGGAAGATGAATACGACGCGCTCGGCTGTTTTCTGTCTAAGATTATGCTTCGGATGGTTGGTACGGATTGAAATTAATTAGATAGTTGGTATAGAAGATGAGTTGTTACTTGGACATAATGTAGCGCTCTGCACGAAGAAGACGCGCAAAAAAAGAAAAGAAAAAGGATTGCAGTTTCATATTTGTAGGTTACCATGTTTATATTTTCCGCCGCACTCTGAGATAGCACTTTCGTCGCAAAGTCTCCGGTTGAATTCAAACAGCGCCAGAATGTCGGCAGACTTATCAGCCATACACACAGAGACATGTCTGAAGGAACTGGTTTATGCAGACTTCCCTCCGACTAAGTCTGCGCGTGTATGGGGCCCTTAACGAATAACATATTAGTAGAAACACAGTAATCGTAAAGAGGCACCTACTGCATGTCATCAATAATTTCGTTTATCCAGCCAAATTATTGCTACTCCATACGAATGACAAAGATCTAGAACATACTCAACTGCATCAGAAGGTGGGAAACTTCTTTCAGAACTGACATCTTGTTTTAGTCCAAATTCACATAAAAAAAACTTAAGCCTCTTGGAAATAAAATATCACCTATAACACTATATGCAGAATTAAGTAATGGACCTTGCGGCAACATATGTCGATATCGTTTATGAATAAGACTTATTTTCTGAGCAGAACTTCTTGTCGAATATTGGATGTGACCAATGCTTGAGGCCATTCCTTTTGTTAGTTGTCGAATCTTATGACTTCATAATAGGGGGAAGTTATTGATTATAACCACTAAAATTTTGAACACTGAACACATCAGCACATTCAAATATAACATAGAATTTAAATATCACTTACAGAGGAACTAAGACATAAAAGTAGGCTTTATCTGCGCGAATCTCGATAGCTCTTTCTCGCAGTACTGGGAAATATTTTTTAAAGAAGCCCGTTTTGGAACGCTTCGCATATATTATTTCTGAATTTTCGGCAGTGGTCACAAACTGCCTACGGGATACTGGATGGAGGTACAATTTTATGCTGCAGGGTACTCCTTTGAATCGGGAAACGTCTTGTAAAAATAGAAGACCCTATACAAATGCTTGGACAAAGAACGTTCCAAGATATTTTGCCCTTATGAAGGAATAATGAATTCGCCTACTGACGGAAGCTAAGAGGGATTAATGGGGACCAAATATCTTTAATAATAGAAAATTTAAGTAACACATATTTTTTGTACTCTTATAGAATGTATTCGTCCAGTTTAGCCATGACAAATGTAATATACAAGATATATTTTCTGAATCATAAAAATATATGCTAAAATGCCCTGGTAAAGCAACGATTTTCGAAGGAGAACTGATAGCAAAATATAATTCAGCTCATGTGTTTGAATTCGCTACCGTTCATTGACATATTATAATCATTGCTTCTCTATAGAGGGTTTCATTTTAACCAGGGATAGTTTCTCGATGGTAGATTTGGTTGACAGAGGCCCTTGTGGCATGATACGATTCAGTTATCCGTTATGAGAACCAAGAACGTGGTTACAGCCCCAAAGAATGCACACAGAACATTCAAATCCAAAGTAAAGAACGAATATGCTGTGAAATATAGTCTTGTATGTAGTAACTGTATTGAAAATGATTTTAGTTCCCGTTTGCAAGGTTCGCTAATACAGTCTTGTAGGAGCAGATCCGTCACAACTGATGCAGATTTCATTGCTTCTGAGCTTTTCAAAGAACAGACCAGTGTAATTGTTATAAGCTGGAAGATGCTGAGCGAATCCCAGGCCAAAACTATGACTACTTCAAAGATACTTCCCGTTATAGTTCCTGTAATGACACAGATCAGAAATCTAATATCAGGCAGTAGACACATAAATACTGAGATTAAAAGCACGAAGATAGGTAAATTGTAGATAGAATTCACTGTCAATGCAGTATCGTACAGTTCTTTGTGGATTTCCTTCAAGGCTGATAAGGAAACCTTCTTAAATTTTCGTGTCCGCTGAGTGGAATTTTGTGGTCCATTGATAAGGGAATGTACACATCGCATATAATTCAGTTGCTCTACGTCTGTGTCTGTATTCTCATAGCGACAATATTTGTACGTTTCAAGATGCTGGTTTACAAGGGAAAATCTCGTTTTTAAAAGGTATATAAAATTCACGAATTGCAAGTGAATGAGGTTAAGGATGAAGCATGATATGTATTGGGAGATGAAATGATATTCGCCTTTCGATATGTAGAACAATACACCTGTTAGAGTGTAAACAATGGAGCAGAATGATACTAGAATAATTATTTCTATAAGAAGGCAACGTCGTTGCCAAGTATAATTTTTATTGCTTTGTAGCAATATCGTTTCATCAATAATGTACAGTGCTTTGAGCACCTTCTGCAGTGTGGGAGGATGCACAAAGTTGTTCATCAGAATGGACACAATGGCAACGAAAACTATTTGACATATCCTGATATTTCTTACAATGTTAACTAAAATTGTCTGTTTACTGGTTAGGTCATACTGGACTTCACGTATTCCATAGTACACCAGACGAAGGAATAAACTTGTTGAAAGAACAACTGCCCATATGGAACGAACTTTAGAAGGACAAACCCTTTCTTGTCTGTTCTGTATATAATATCTTAGGTTTGTCAAACCAAAGATTATCGATACATAGTACATAGGTTCAATAAGATAATAGATGTCTTTCTCTGCCATGTTAGTCAATATACATTTACATCAAAGGTAAAATGTGAAGTTTCAAAATCAATAATTATCAGTGTGTATTATTATTATTATTATTATTATTATTACTACTATTAGTTTGAAAGTGTTATTGTCGTTTCATATTACAAGTCTTATTAACTACTACACGGAACGTAACTTACGTTCATTCATCGCTTTGTTTTCAAAATGTAACACATATTCACTATTGATTATCAACGTTGTATCATTAACTAAAAAGCCAGAACCGAAGGCCAAGTGTCTTATTCAAAGATAGTCATTGCTTCTGTTTAGCCCAGGGACCATTGACCAGACAACCTGAGCCAGTGTTTACCTATGGTAGAGTGGCCTGTTCCTATCCGCTACTCCTTTAGTCCACCGATCCATGCGGGATGAGGTGTTTGAAAATGTCAACACCGTTATTGTGGGGAAGGTTGATATATGGATATTAATTTAAATCAATTCTAACCTTTCCAAAATACATATTCATTATATGTGCACATTATATCCTCAGTTGCTTAAATATTTAATTACAAAAAATATCGTAGTACTTACTTGCTAGTACTGTTTACCGGAGTAATATACCGAGATATTTCGATGTAATGAATAGAACATTACTTCACCATAGTATTTCACATGTGTTTTTGTTGTGTCATATTTTCAATTATAATTTTATTATTACCAAATTCAATCATTATCATATGCTTATGGTTTAAGTAGGTACTTCTGTGTGGATATGTCATGAGGTAAAGAAATTATTATCAATAAGTTTGTCTTTTATTCCTTAGATCGTCGGTTCAAAGAGACGTCCCGTCGAGGCCCAAGATAAACAAATTCATCAAGCAGAAATTGCACTGGAAAAATACACTATTCAAAGTAAGTATTGAAGAAAAAGCCAGACGGTTTCACGGCGTTAGAGAAGGTTTGAAGAAATTTCAGAGAATTTTTAGGCCAATTTCGTATATTTTTCTTGGGCTCAACTTATACGCTAACGATTTTTCAGTCAGAGTTCTCAAAAAGCACTCGCGTAATTTTTCGAGTACAAGGCATGTTTTATGATTCTGCTGAGAAAGACTTCTATTTAACGAATCATAATATAGACTTCTTATACTTCAAAAGTAATTACGAACAGCCAGTGTCATCCTACGGCGTACCTTTGTCCACTTTGAATACTTCTGCTCCATAGTACTGCGTACAGGGGTATCGTCCACATCTTGTACGTGAGACGGTTTGCTATGTCTCTAAATCCTAACTAGTCGCTGCTAAAAGACGCGGAACTCTTCCTTGTAATGTCTATTTGTTACACGTCGCAGTAATATAAGACGCTGAACTACGTGTTGGAAAGGACGCTATCGCACTAAGTCAAAGAGACTAAAGTCGATATCCATCATAATTATTAAATTTCATCTTCTAACACAGTGAACTCATAATTGTGTAACATTAATTGATTACTTTGAAACAACATCATGAACATAGTATCATGCATATAGCAATTTAATTATTATAATGAGAAAGGTGGAAAATTGACCGCTGGGACTCCTAATTTTTCCAAGTTTCATACATTGGGCAGAGCTAGAAATGTTAATATAAATTGGTAACTAGTATGGAGCATGTCGGAGTTCACCCATTTAAGTTCTCTTGGGGATCGTCAAAACTAATTTATAATCGGTCTAATATAATAACTGTTTATTTTCTATGTGTCCTAAATTCACCTTAGCATTTCTGAGATGTTGCCAATGTTGTGTTTGATGTCATTGTAAATTAAAAACACAAATACTTTAAAATAAAAAAAATACCGGTAATGACAAAGTAAGAAACGGAAATTTCATGTTCTTTAATTCAAAATTCAACCCAAGTTTTGCGTGAATAATGTTAAGAATGAACATCTTACACATCTCCGTTCTCATCAGTCAGGACTATTAGCTGCTTCTTCGGAGGCCTCGTTTCGATTCTCCGTACTTCCAGAAATTTAAGAATGGTAAGTGGGCTGGTGTGTGGTTAAAATGATGCATGCAACTGAATTCCAGAAGGAGTTCGCCGCGAAATAGCTGCATCACCTCGGTTTTTGAAGTTCAGAAATTCCAGATTCAGGAAAGTCCGTGAAGGGCGACTTTCATAATGCAACTACTGAAAATTTCTACCTAGCTGTTTGTTCTGTATTCCAAAATTATCAATGTCCTAAACACTTCTGAAATTATACTTCTGAAATTATACTGCAATAACTCCATTAATCCTCCACGGATTTTCGTAAAAGTTGGTAATTATGTAGGTTCTTTTTTTTCTTTTTTTTTTGCTAGTGGCTTTACGTCGCACCGACACATATACACTGACTGACAGAGCAAATGCAACACCAAGAAGGAGTGGTTCGAAAGGGATGAAAGTTGGGAACAAAACAGAGACGGCACGGACGAATAATTGATGTTTATTTCAAACCGATATGCAGGTTACACAATGCGCACGGCATCGACTCAGTAGGATGTAGAACCACCGCGAGCGGCGATGCACGCAGAAACATGTCGAGGTACAGAGTCAATAAGAGTGCGGATGGTGTCCTGAGGGATGGTTCTCCATTCTCTGTCAACCATTTGCCACAGTTGGTCGTCCGTACGAGGCTGGGGCAGAGTTTGTAAACGGCGTCCAATGAGATCCCACACGTGTTCGATTGGTGAAAGATCCGGAGAGTACGCTGGCCACGGAAGCATCTGTACAGCTCGTAGAGCCTGTTGGGAGATGCGAGCAGTGTGTGGGCGGGCATTATCCTGCTGAAACAGAGCACTAGGCAGCCCCTGAAGGTACGGGAGTGCCACCAGCCGCAGCACATGCTGCACGTAGCGGTGGGCATTTAACGTGCCTTGAATACGCACTAGAGGTGACGTGGAATCATACGCAATAGCGCCCCAAACCATGATGCCGCGTTGTCTAGCGGTAGGGCGCTCCACAGTTACTGCCGGATTTGACCTTTCTCCACGCCGACGCCACACTCGTCTGCGGTGACTATCACTGACAGAACAGAAGCGTGACTCATCGGAGAACACGACGTTCCACCATTCCCTCATCCAAGTCGCTCTAGCCCGGCACCATGCCAGGCGTGCACGTCTATGCTGTGGAGTCAATGGTAGTCTTCTGAGCGGACGCCGGGAGTGCAGGCCTCCTTCAACCAATCGACGGGAAATTGTTCTGGTAGATATTGGAACAGCCAGGGTGTCTTGCACATGCTGAAGAATGGCGGTTGACGTTGCGTGCGGGGCTGCCACCGCTTGGCGGCGGATGCGCTGATCCTCGCGTGCTGACGTCACTCGGGCTGCGCCTAGACCCCTCGCACGTGACACATGTCCCTGCGCAACCATCTTTGCCACAGGCGCTGCACCGTGGACACATCCCTATGGGTATCGGCTGCGATTTGACGAAGCGACCAACCTGCCCTTCTCAGCCCGATCACCATACCCCTCGTAAAGTCGTCTGTCTGCTGGAAATGCCTCCGTTGTCGGCGGCCTGGCATTCTTAGCTATACACGTGTCCTGTGGCACACGACAACACGTTCTACAATGACTGTCGGCTGAGAAATCACGGTACGAAGTGGGCCATTCGCCAACGCCGTGTCCCATTTATCGTTCGCTACGTGCGCAGCACAGCGGCGCATTTCACATCATGAGCATACCTCAGTGACGTCAGTCTACCCTGCAATTGGCATAAAGTTCTGACCACTCCTTCTTGGTGTTGCATTTGCTCTGTCAGTCAGTGTAGGTCTTATGGCGATATGTAGGTTCTAATACCTGCTACACGGTGATGTAGTTCAAATGATTGTACCATTTTTATTAAGCTAGTTATTAACTACAGAAGGAATGGAATATTGGAAGTGACGTAATTTGTACTTGACTGGCCAGCAGCGAGCTCACACCAAGTTCGCTAGCAGCGGTCGGTTCTCCTTGCGCGCATGTTGTAAGTTCATGCTTCAAGTACGGACGCTAGACCAGCGTTCCTGTTTTAATATGGAGCGTGTCAGAGCTCAGCCATTTAATTTTAATTTCTCTTGAGGATTGTCAAAAGTAATTTCTATTCAGTGTAATATAGTAATTGTATATTTTTCAAATGTCTTAAATCCACCTCAGCATTTCTGAGATGCTAAAGGTTTCTTATGTTTGATATATATGTAAGTTTAAAACGCGAATAATTTAAATTTAAAAACTTTGTACTAATAAAATAAAAATTTAATTTTCATGTTCATTAATAAAAATTAAAAACAAGTCTTTCCTGAACGTTGTTAAAAATGAACATCTTACACGTTCCGTAAGTAAGAGGCAGTACTATTAGCTGCCTTCTTTGGATGCCTGGTTTCGATTCCAGACCAATGGGGGTTAAAATTCCTGACCCTGCCGGAAATCGAACCCGGGGCCCCTGTGACCAAAGGCCAGCACGCTAACCATTTAGACATAGAGCCGGACATTGTAGAGGTAAACAAAATAATAAGAAACATTTTATCATGCCGGAAGATCCATAGTTATCATAGTAGATTTTGGTTCAGATGATCCCGGGTTCGATTCCCATTCGGGTTGGGGATTCCAACTGCCTTCAGTTAATTCCTCTAGCTCGGAGACTGGGTATTTGTGTTCGTATTAATACACTTCTTTATTTGCGTCAAAGACATCACACTACAAACTAACACAGAAATACGCAATAGTGATACATCACTCCACATTTGGTTGGTGCCAGGAAAGGCATCTGGCCATAAAATTGGGTTAAATACATACAAATTGCCGACGTAAGGTTATTCGGAAATGGTCAGAAAGAATAAGAAGATGAAGAAGATGAAGAAGAAAGGAAGGGGGAAGTTTATATGGTTGGAGCAATATTCATCTTTAGGAAAGTTCAAGAAATATGTGTTTGAATTATTATTATTGTTGTTGTTGTTGTTAATTCTCCAAGGAAGACAGCCCTATTTTACCTACAAATATGCTAGGGCTATCGTTTATAACAATACTATAAAGGGCGATCAAGAAGTTTCCGTTGAACGGTCGTACAGTCCTGAATCGGGATGGTAATCAGTCAAGATCACCGTGAGCATTGTCCTGCTGCGTGAGAAGTCGTTAACCGCCTCTGTACATCCTCGTCCGACAGCAAGCAGCTGTCCTTTAAGGCCTTTATCAGGGGACCGAAAGCATGATAATTGCATGGAGAGGAGAGAGATGGAGAGAGATCAGGACTATAGGACGGGTTTTCCGTAATGGATGAGGTTGGCCTCCCAGATCGACCGGCGTCTTGTGCCGTAACGCGACCCGCATGGAACTTGGTGCACCATTCCACAACGGTGGTTTTCGACAGACATGCTGCTTCATACACAGTCTTCATTCTTCGGTGGATGTCCATTGGTGTTTGTTCTTCGACAACCAAGAACAGAATAACAGCCCATTGGTCCTGTTTGGACGCATTTGGTAATAACTTCGCCATAGTTCACTGGCCGCATTCAACGCACGCACCTCGGCACGACACGACTGCCACATTAATCCCTTTGCCTACATATCCGTGCTTATTTACGCGCATCGGAGTTGCGCTACGTTGCATGTCCGCTGCAGCAACGCCCTCAAACGGAAACTTTTTGATCACGCCTTATGTATGAAAGGTTATTAATACACTTGTTGAACACAATTCTGCATAGGAATATTACACAATACAATGGATTTATTTTGTCTGGCAACATTAAGGCCTTTAGGCCCTCTCTTCCATATAACCAGAAAATACAGTATCTACATGTGCAAAATTAAAATAAATACACTTACAATTGAAACATCTTGCAACTACTAAACAATACAATATTAGGATAAAAATAAAAAGTAAAAATAGGAAAATATAGGAGAATGGTTGTGATGATGATGATGAAGATGATTATTTACACAATTATGATATGATTAGCTAATTTCTATTAACCTTGGTAATAGCAGTGGGATTATATAAAGTGTCTATAGTTTGAGGAAGGCTAAATCTACAATATTTCCATAACATAAGAATAACAATTTAGAACTTAATCTACGTATTACTTAGTAGGAAGTGGTGATAAAGTTGCCTAAAACTAGAAGGTGAGGCTCCTCTGACAGAGATGGGTAGTGTATTCCATTATCGTGCCGAAGAAAGAACAAATGCGTTTGTGTATCGTATGGTGCGGTGAGGTGGAATAGATAGGAGTGAATCAGATTTTGAACGTGTTCCGAAACTGTGATTGGATGGGAGGTGGTAAAATTGACAGTACAAGTAGATATTACAAATATTTCAAAACATTGTCCCAGAAGCGGATAAAACATTTTCTAAAATGTTTTTGAAACACGAAAGATAACTTATTTTTCAAAAAATCTGTTTCCTAGGTGTATTTGTAGCTACGATGTAAATTTATTTTACAAATAAAAATATCACATAAATGCATAATATTTTTATGTAATTTATTAATTGCATAAGAATTAAAACCTTGTTCCGCAGCTTAGATAGAAACTGTTTTAGAAAGACCTACAGAATACACACTTATCACAAGGTTCAGCACAGCGCTAGCGCATCGTGAAATCTACATTATATTTAAAAACTTAAGCACAAATTTAGATGAAGAACTTTGGTCTTGTATTTGAAGGGCTTCATGGAGTTTGAGGGTGTCTCTCAAGAGTATGTTTAAATTATATTTGTTAAGAAGGAAGCCGTATTCTTCAGTACCGCTTAATATAATTTTTGAAGCTTCAGTTTGTCGAAAACATTAATCATAACCAATTTGAGTAGTGTATAAATTTTTATCTGTATGTTACTGTGTTATATGTGTTTTTTATAATTAGTGTTTTAGAGAGACTGAAAAGCTTTGAAGCTCTATTATGCGATATTTAATATTTTATTATACTCTCAGTGACTTTAGTTAAAATACAATAAGAACCACCTAACATTTAATATATGTATTAAATAGGCATTGGAATAATTTCCTGTAAATTTAGAGCATATGTTGAATGTTACTATACCAACATTTCACTCAACTTATGAATTACAAACATTGAAAGTCATGGATAAAACATTCAAATAAGGTCATTGACTGTTCAGCGTACTGGCCTTCGGTTCAGAGGGTCCCGGGTTCGATTCCTTGCCGGGTCGGGGACTTTAACCTTGATTGGTTAATTCCTATGGCCCGGGGTCTGGGTATTTGTGCTGTCCCCAACATCTCTGTAACTCACACACCACACATAACACTATCCTCCACCACAATAACACGCAGTTACCTACACATGGCAGATTCCTTCCATCCTCATCGTAGGGTCTGCCTGACAAGGGCTACACTCGACTAGAAATAGCCACATGAAATAAATATTGTCATCGGTACTCTTCTACTTCATTTCCATAATCTGTCTTCAAATTGAAATAAGAGTACTGATGCACTGGAGCTACGAAGTTTATCACCAATTGCATGTTATGAAGTTTAGCAGTTTTGATGAGTCTCCCATTGGATTAGCCTACTTCTCGTTCATAAATACACGTGCTAGTTTTGGGTGAATTTATTTTGGCATTCTGGAAGTTGATAGTCGTATAATGGCTTATATCGATGTACGTTTGAATATTATGATCCCTTAGTTTACGAAACTGATGAAAGAGTTCTTTCTTCTCGTCTTCTGCTATATATGTAGTATTTTTAACAACACCGTTCAGTTTTGGGCATTGGATGTTACCAGACGCTTTGGCAGGCGTATTGTTACTTCTGCGTGGAGAGTAATATACAGTATTATAGTCCACATTTCATTTCCGCTAATATCTTTCCATTCTTCTAAGTATTTATTTAGTTTTATCAATTACAAATTAAAAATACAAATGATATTGTATGAAACTTTAAAGTGTGTGCAAAAAAGGCCCCATGGGATCAACAGTTAATTGTTTTACCAACAAATTTGGAATAACAAATATAATTCTACATATATGTTTGAATTCGTAACCGTTCAAAGATATATCATCTCTGTAGGCCATATCATTTTGGGCAGTATGGAACTACGACCAAGCTTCACTGATGACCCTGGTCAACCCTCGGAAAGTGGCAGTGGAAGTGCGCTCATGGCTAGCGGTCAGGTATGTTCCTCTCTCCTCCCCTCTACCGAATTATGCTGTGTCGAGTGATGCCAATTTTAAGTGACTAATATTTTACATTACATTACATCTTTATTACCCACCATAGTTACAAACCATCGATATAAGGAAATAAAGACAAAAATAGCACATAGCTAGACTAACTACTTCACTACAACTAAACCTACAACTACTTTACTAACTGCTTAACTACAACTAATTTAGTCTAAAACTTAATACTAAGCGGACCGCTACACGGGCGGATGACCAGTCCACATGCTAGGGCCCACCCTACCACCCTCCAATCTTACAACTAACTTGGTGGCCCCCTGCACGGGCGGAATACCAGACACCATGTAAGACACCACACCTAACTAAATCTCTACTGCCTAATACTGATCGAAAAGAACTGGCTGATCGTGGCATCCCCGTGGTAAGGAAAACTGCCCGTCCTGCCCGTGACACCACTTCCAGCAACGCCTCGCTGGTCAGGTTTCTCACCCCACCGATAACTAGCTGACAATGTGTTTTCCTCCCATTCTTTGCGTGGCAGATCACATGAGGCAGAAGCCAATCCATCATGTGACAGGTAACGTTCTTATCTACTGACCAGCTTGTTTTTATACGAGCCGCCTTTATTTCACATTGTCAGCACCCGTCCTTGCTTCTCCTAAGTGACTCATTTCAAATCTGTGTAAACTTCCAGGTGACAAATATGAAACACAGGAAATAAAAATCAAGTACGGTGATGCGAAACCAGAACGCTTGATAGTGCGCGAATATTACACGCTTAAATGTACTGTAGAAAGAGTTTGCTATCTCAGTTGTTACTTGATATTTATATTTGATATTTGTGAAGTTTTAATTTTATCCTCCATTTCTGAGTAATTTAATAATACGCATTTTCTTCACACTTCAGGACGAATATTTTCTTGGAATGTTATCTGTTGGGTAACCGTAGTGCGGATCGTTATCGGACGGGGGACTTCCTTTTATTCTCAACGGAACGGAAGCTAGTGGTGGGAGACAGTCCGTCACTTCTTCTTAAACTGACCTTCAACTAACACCCGACTTGGCTATGGGCGCAGTTCGATCGGCCTAATTAAAGGATCTGGAAATACCATTGAACATGGGCGTAGTTCCATATCCCATATCTTTTTAACCAGTGACAGTTTTCTTGGATTTACCAAAAATACTGGCACACTTTCAGCATGATCCGATTCAGTTCTCTATCACAATAACCAGAAATGTAGTTGCAGCGCAAACAAAAGCACACAGAACATTCAAATCTAAAGTAAAGAAGGAACATGCGGTAAAATATAGTTTTGTATGTAGTAACTGAACTGAAAATGATTTTAGTTCCCTTTTGTAGTGCTCGCTAATACAGTGTTGGAGGATGAGATCTGTGACAATTGATGCAGATTTCATTGCTTCTGAGCTTGTCAAAGAACACACCAGAGCAATTGTTATGAGCTGAAAGATGTTGGCCAAATCCCAGGCCAATAATGTGACAACTTTGAAGGTATTTTCTGTTACAGTTCCTTTAATGACACAGATGAGAAATCTAATATGACACATTAGACACATAAACATTGATATTATAAGTACAAGAACTGGTATATTATAGATAGAATTCACTGTCAAAGCTGTATCGTACAGTTCTTTGTGGATCATCCTCAAGGATGATAAAGAGATTTTCTTCAGTTTTCGTGTGTTTTGATTGTTTTCTTGTGGTCCATTGATAACTGGATGCACACATTTCACGTTCGTCATTATATTTTCATACTGACAATGTTTGTAAATTTCAAGATGTTGGTTTAAAATGGTAAATCTCGTTTTCAAAAGGTATATTAAATTCACAAATTGCAAGTAAATGATGTCAATAATTGTGTATGATATATACTGGAAGAAGAAATGATATTCACCTTTCGTTATATAGAACAATATAGCTGTCAGAGAGTACAGAATGGAATAGAATGATATTAGAATTATTATTTGTATGATAAGACAGCGTCGATGCCGAATATAATTCTGATCTCTTTCAGGCAATATCCTTCCGTCAATAAAATACAGTGCTTTAAACACTTTCTGAAAAGTGGAAGAATACACAAAGCTGTTCATCAGTATGGACACGATTACAACTGAACATACCCCCAATATCATGATATTTCTGATAATTTTAGCTAAAATTGTCTGATCACTGGTAAAGACAAATTTGAATTCACGTGTTCCATAGTGCACTATTCCAAAAAATAAAGTTGTTGAGAGAACTATTGCCCATATGGAACCAACTTTAGAATGACAAGCCCTCTCTTTTCTGTTCTGTAAAGAAGTATATTCAAGGTTTGTCAAACCAAAGATTCGCGATAAGTAGTACATAGGTTTAATAAGGTAATATATATCTTTCTCTGCCATATTGGTCAATATACATATAAACTAAGGACAATTTCAAAGAAAACATTTGAAATTACCATACAAATTATTCATTCTAATGATTAGCATGATATCCTGTCTGTAATTTTACAAAAGTGCTTAAATATGCTACGACATATAACTGACATATTGAATAGTCTTGTTTCAAAATTTAACAAATATTCACTATTGATTTTGAATGTTGTATCTTTAACGGAAAAACGAAAACAAAAGCCAAGTGTCTTATCCGAACCTAGTCATTGCCCCCCCCCCCACTTTGGCTAGGCACTAATAACCTGACATCCTGAGTCCGAGTTTACGTGCGGTAAGGTTTCCTGTTCCTTTCTGTTCCCAACCTAGTCAATAGCACGTAGTATACCTACGCAAGTAGTGACCACGCCCAAAGTGGCTTAACTTTGGTGATCTCACGGGATCAGTTGTATAATGAAGGATACGTTGCTGTTTAATTCATATATGTCTATGATTTAGAATCATTTATCACCCTTACCGAAACATGACGAATTTTCAATTCTTTCAATATCTTCAATTACGAAGAATATCGAAGAACTTTTACACCCTTTAGACTTCGTTGCATTGTTTACTGGAGTAATATACTGAGATATTACCATGAAATATATACAATATTACTTCAGTACAGTATAACGCATATTATTGTTATTGGGCGAAGTTCTCAGTGTTTCCGTTATTATCAATTTCCATCAGTATCGTATGCTTATATACGAAGTACTCCTCTGGGTGTATGCCACGTTTCAAATTAAATATTATTATTAATTTAAATAGTTTAATTTAATTTATGTAAATTATTTTGCAGTATTAAACACATACACGAATTTGTGTTTTGCAGATTTTAAATTTCTTTAGGATAATTACGTGAATATGAACGTATAAAGTATAAAAATATCGTGGTTCACTTTGAATGTATTTTTATAAGATTAGAATTGAAAATTCCTTGTATTGATTTTGGAATATCTCTACTATAAAATGTATTGCGAATCTACTTCTTACTTTTAATTCTTTTTGCTACTTGCTTTACGTCGCACCGGCACAGATAGGTCTTACGGCGACGATTTACTTTTAATCACAATCATATTAATTGAATTAAAATTGTATTCAAAACAGAAAAAATAATATCAAAATTTATTACTGGTGGAAGGTACGGAAATGAACTAATTAAATATTAAGTTAACAAAATGAGCACTAATTTGTTCACCGAAATGGAGACGGTCACGGACACAAAGAGAAAGAATAAATGATTAAATTCACTGTTACAATAATTTGTTTGTGAAGTTTTTTGGAAACTTCCATTCAGTTATCGGTTGTGTTTAATACTGCATATCAAGACTTCCTTACGATATCTTATCTTCGAACACCATTTTGGAATTGTCGACAAAATTAACTGGCGGTGGCTTGTGAGCGCGTTACGAATTAACGCAACAGAACTTAATAAGTACTCCTCTTTGACCGGAACAAGATGCTGTATGGCTTTTACCTTTCTTCGAGGGTGCATCTTGTCTTGCATAACACGTAGACCAGATAGCGAACCATCAAAATTGTAGACGTTTGAATGGTTAAGGAATATACTACCTTGTTACCATTGTCGCATAAATTAGCAAGAGCAAAAGATAATACAAGTTATACACACGAGATATGATCCAAAGTATATGTTCTCCGGATTATTCTACTTGATAGTAATTAAGGAGTTATATAATATTTATTATTACTTATCTTGCCCCTGCAATCAAAATTTCCTTGCCCCTGCAATCAAAATTTCATGGTTCACTTCAGTTTCAGTTTTAACCTATGATCCTTACAAATAAAGCATATTACCTTTACTACATGTAAGTTCTAACACACATTTCACTGTTGTTTAGGTCTTTACATAAAATATTTTACTGAGCAAGATATATTCCATCCACTCTTCAATGTTACGAATACGCTTGAGTTTTCTTCCATATATTGTCGGTTCTAAGATCCTTCTCTTCGAGACACGAGGCAAACACACTCTTCCAGCAACAAGTCTACTGGAATAATCAAATAAAGGAAGTGCTGAAAAACAAACACCCACACATCTTCACAGTGTTTGAGAAGAGATAAGGGAAGATAGGACGTTTTCAGATAATTTCATGTATTTAACTTCGTTTTAACTTGTATGTTAAAGATATTTAGCCAGATTACTTAAAATAGATCTCGTTATTCTTCCAGCACAAGGGAAGTTCTATGGTTCTGCTGAGAAGATGTTCTATTTAATGGTTCACTATAGTATTGTTTTCTTATACTTCAAAAGACTTTCGAATTGTACAAAGTTGATCTCTGAACGATGCCTTCCTAAGACGTTTCTTAGCGCACTTTGAAAAACTCTGCTCCAATGTATTCTGCGTACAAAGGAATTGATTTTCTCACGGACGTGGGACGGGTTGCTTAGTCACTAACTTGTAACCAATCGCTGCTAAACGATGTAGAACTCCTCCTTGTGATATCTATGTGTTAGGCGTGTTAATATGTGTTGATATAAGGCGCTGAAATAATGTGGTGCGCAGGACGCCATCACAAGGATTGAAACGAGTAATAGGTCGATACCCATAATAATGATTAAATGAAATAGCTGAAATATGTGTGTGTGACATTGATGGATTGATCTGAATCAACATCATGAATATTTTCATCCAAATAATTGGAAACTTGTCAATATTGGCCGCTGAAGATCTGACATTTTCCAAGTGTCATCTTTCAGGCATAACTACTGAAATGTTTATATGAATTGGCAAATACATGTGAAGCGTGTCTGAGCTCACTTTAATGTGTCTTGCGTATTGTCAAAACTCATTTCTACGCTCTGTAATTTAGTAATTGTTTATTTTACAAGAGAGATCCACCTCACCACTTCTGAAATGTTTTTAGATGTCCTTCTGCTTTTAAGAGTATCGTATGAAAGTCGTAGTCTAGTGTCTATAGGCATCTTATTAATAATGGAAAAGGCCGAATCTTTGAAAATGTCGAGGATTTCTTTAGCTTCTACAGAATCATCTGTGCCATAAGTTACACGCTCATAGGTAGGGCTCCAAAGTTGAAGACCTATACATTGCCTAAGAAAAGACCAAAAATTATCCAAAAATGGACCTAAAACTGACAGAAATTATTTTAAAATGCGATCCAAATTTATTCATAATTTCAGTTTTAATTACATGTTTAATGAAGGAATATGATGTTTTAAAATGCAGAATTCAGATGATATGCAACATACAGTGCAAAATATATATGGAATACTTCTTCTTTGAGACAGTATATATATTTAGATTAACATCATAAACAAGAATTCCTTGTATGTTAAAAAAAGCACTTGCACAATTTAGAATGAAATATTTTGAGAAAGAAATTGAAATTAGTATAACTGGAATCATATTTGGCTTTTTTTTCAGATATGATTCAAATATATGTATTCACTAGAGAAAAGAAGTTTGCCAGGCGATGGATGAACTATTGATTCGAACTGAGAAGGCGAAGTTGCGAGTACAATCCGTTAAGCCTTTATGTCTGATCTTAGAGGATCGAATTAAGAAGGACAAGCCCACGTACATGGCGTTCGTAGATCTAGAAAAGGCATTCGATAATGTTGACTGGACCAAGCTATTTGTGATTCTGATTGATATCAGATACCGAGAACGAAGAGTTATCTACAATCTGTATAAACATCAGTCTGCAGTGATAAGAATCGAGGGCTTTGAAAGCAGCAATCAAGAAAGGTGTAGGCAAGGCTGCACTTTATCACCCCTCCTTTTCATTGTTTCGACATGAAATATTGTTAATTTTTTGTCTGTGATCATTGTGTTAGTTGTGTTTGGATCTTTATGTCTTAAGTTTTGCACCGCTTTGCTAATTGGCTGATGATGACACTTCAAATGTGTTGAAACCGGTCCCAAATGAACAGGTTGTAACTTCTATTTGGTTCAAGTTAACAACAGAGTATTGAAAGGTGGATCCTTCCTACTATATAATATTGTATATTTATACAGAACAAGCATTAAAGGAAATCAAAGAGGAATTTGGAGAGGGAATCACAATCTAAGGAGAGAAAATCAAAACCTTGAGATTTGCCGATGATATTGTTATTTTATCTGAGACTGCAGAAGATCTGGAGAAATTGCTGAATGGTACGAACGAAGTCTTGGGTAAGGAGTACAAGATGAAAATAAATAAGTCCAGAACAAAAGTAATGAAATGCAGTCGAACGACGGCAGGTGATGCAGGAAATATTAGATTAGTAAATGAAGTCTTAAAGGTAGTAGATGAATATTGTTACTTGGGTTGTAAAATAATAAACGATGGCAGAAGCAAGGAGGACATAAAATGCAGACTAGCACAAGCAAGGAAGAGCTTTCTTAAGAAAAGAAATTTGTTCACTTCAAACATTGATATAGGAACTAAGAAGATGTTTCCGAACACTTTTGTCTGGAGCGTGGCATTGTATGGAAGTGAAACATGGACGATAACTAGCTTAGGAAAGAAAGAGAATAGAAGCTTTTGAAATATGGCGTTACAGAAGAATGCTGATGGTGAGATGTATAAATCGAATGGCGAATGAAGGGATACTGAATCGAATTGGTGAGAGGAGATCGATTTGGCTAAATTTGACGAGAAGAAGAGATAGAATGATAGGACATATCTTAAGTTGCTCAGGAATTGTTCAGTTGGTTTTTGAAGGAAGTGTAGGCGGTAATAATGGTAGGGGTAGACCAAGGTATGAATATGACAGCAGATTAGAGCAGATGTAGGATGCAGCAATTATGTAGAAATGGAAAGGTTAGCACAGGATAGGGTGGCATGGAGAGCTGTATCAAACCAGTCTGTGGACTGATGACTCAAACAACAACAACAACAACAACAATAACATCAACAAAAAACCTTGAAAGGGTAAAGAATTACCAATAAGCCAAGAAACACCGAAAAAGTCAAAAAGACAAATAAAACCCGACCGTTTTCTGGTCTACAATGGCCCAGAATGAACATACGGTATACTGTATTATGTTGGGCCTCGTCTTCTGGCACTCGAGATGAAAAACAAATTTTCCTCAACTTCCGAGCGCTACTCATGGGTGTTTGATTTCTCAAATATTATTTTAAATTAATCCTGAACCTTTTCTCGTCCTAATTTAAGATCATGTATTATATTATCGTTTAACATTATTCTGACGGCTTTCTTATCTTTGATAAACGTACTGAAACTAAGTGAGCTCGTAATAAATGTTCTCTCTTTGCCTTACGCGATCTTTTTAACATAAATAGTGTGTCATAAAGATTGGGGATTCCATCCTAAAATTTGTGTAATGGAATAGTGTCCTGTAACAAAATATGTGAGATGATGTTTCCTAGCAACAGTATCTTGTGAGCTTCACAGGCCGTGGAACCGAATGTCATGGTCATCCAACATTACTTCACATCACAGCCTGCACTGTTGCTGGGTGACATGGCGTCACACATATTTATGATCATTTGATTTTCCAAAAGGGGAACTTAATAATTTCATTAGAAGATCTTTGTGGATTACCACAAATCTTGTTCTATCGATTATTGTTCTTGAATAATGCACGTTTGGGCGCTTCAACATACTTAGTAACCGGATTCCTTGGCGCTGGTAATGAATCCATTGCTGTGAATACAAATTACCTACTTTGATAAGTAATCATCGAAGTACCATTAGGTCATTTACTGATGGAATAGTTGATGCTATCTCTACATTTCTTTCTGATCTGTCTGCATATTCTCGTTGTGTTGCATGATAATTTGACAGGCGAAGGTGCACATTATTTGCATTTTGTTCGTTCCTGATATTTAGGCCTGCATATACAGGTGGGCGATAAGTCCCCGTACCCCTGTAACTGTTTAGAATCAAATAATGTTATTTATGCTATTTATGCTGTGTTATTTATGCTATGTTATTTATGCTGTGTTATTTATGCTATGTTATTTATGCTATGTTAGTTATGCTATGTTATTTATGCTATGTTAGTTATGCTATGTTATTTCATCATCATCATCATCATCATCATCATCATCATCATCATCATTTCGCTTTATCCAGCTGTAGCCGGCTAGGGGTAAATATGGTTCCTCTCCGGTCTTTCCACCACTCCTCCTCCAACACTGTGTCCCAGTCCAGGTTTCTTTCTATAATGCTGCGTTGGAGGGTATCTTTCCATCTCAATCGTAGTCGTCCACGGCCTCTCCTTCCTTGGATTTGCATTTCCATCACCTTTTTTGGCATTCTTTCGTCGCTCATTCGCTTTATGTGCCCAAACCATCTTAGTCGGCTCTTCTCTATTCTATCATTCATTTTTCCCACTCCAATTTCTTCCCGGATTTTCTCATTCCTTATTTTGTCTCTTCTACTCTTCTGTATCATACTCCTCAAGAATTTCATTTTGGCTGCCTGTATTCGACTCTCATCCTTCTTTGTCATTGTCCAAGTTTCTGCTCCGTAAGTTGTTATGGGTACGTAATACATCTTGTACATAGTATCCTTTGCTTCCATTGGCACATCTTTGTCCCATAACGTATTTCTTACACTATGATAGAAACAACTTCCAGCTTGAATCCTTTTACTAATCTCAGCATCCAGTCGAGCATTCTCCATTAATTCACTTCCTAGGTATTTAAACGTTTCCACTACTTCCAGGGGCTTGTCTGCAAGTCTAATCTGACCTTTCCCTTCTTTCTCCCCTCTAGTCATAACAAGAGTTTTACTCTTTTCTACACTTATTTTCAATCCACATTCTTCAATCTTCCCATTCACCACATTCAACTGTTCTTGAACCTTCCTGTCGTCTTCTCCCCAAATCACAATATCATCTGCAAATAACATCATGTTCATTTCTCTTCCTCCATATGCTGCTTTTGCCATTCTCATGATGTCATCCATTACTATTGTAAACAGGATTGGTGATAGAACACTTCCCTGTCTCAGCCCACTAGTTATTTTGAACCAACTTGTCCTGCCAACTTGTGTTTGCACGCAACTACAACATTCCTTATACAATGCCATGATCATTTTTATTAATCCCTGTCCAATTCCTTTTTGCACCAGACTGTCCCAAACTTTCGTCCTAGGGACACTGTCATATGCCTTTTCAATATCAATGAATGTCATTACCATATCATTCCCGTACTCCCAATGCTTTTCCATTAGTTGTCTCATAATGAAAATGGGTTCTATTGTTGACCTTCCACTTCTGAAACCAAACTGATTTTCCTGTATCTGCTTCCCAATCCTCAACCTTATTCTACTTTCCAGTATCCTTTCCATTATCTTAGCAACATGGGATATTAGAGTAATTCCCCTGTAGTTCTTCAAAACTTTCTTATCACCTTACTTGAAAATTGGGATGATTATTCCTTTTTGCCAATTCTCAGGGACCTCCTTATTCTCCCAGACATTCCTGAGAACCCGATATGTCCACTGCAGGCCTACAGCTCCAGCTGCCTTTATCATCTCCACTGAAATTTCATCTATTCCAGCAGTTTTTCCATTCTTCATCTTTCTTACTGCCATTTCAATTTCATTCATTGTAATTTCTTTATCTATTTCTTCGTCAACTAATTGCCTTTCCTGGTCGTCCATTGAATGACTGTCATCCGATCTTATGTTCAGCAGCTTCTGAAAATACTCTCTCCATCTATTTCTTATTTCTTCTGGCTTTGTTAAAATTATGCCACCTTCATCCTTCACAAATCTGGTGTTTACTTGATCTCTCTTTTTGTTTCTTAAGATACCATACAGTAATTTCTTGCTGCCCTGCGTATCATCTCTCAATGCCTGTGTGAATAAGGCCCAGCTTTTCCTCTTTTCTTCCTCCACTACTTTCTTGGCCAAATTCTTTGCCTCCATATATTTTCTTCTACTTTCTTCAGTCTTAGATGTTTTCCATGCTTTCCATGCCATTTTCTTTTCCTTCACTTTAATCTTTACCCTATCATTCCACCAGTGTGTTTCTTTGTCTTCACATTTCCTGATGTTCTACCACACACCTTTTCTGCACATCCAACCAGTGCTTCCTTAAATCTTTTCCATTCCTCTTCAACATTCCCCACCTCTGTCCTGGGTACCAAGGGTATTATTTCCCTTTGAAATTCTTATTGTATGCTTTTCTCCTTCAACTCCCATACTTTAATTCTTTTCTCTCTTCTTAATTGGGGTTTTTCAATCTTTCCAACTTTCAATTTTCCTATCACAACTCTATGATCTCCACCAAAGGCTTCTTCAGGCATGGCTGTTACATCTACAAGGTTCTTCCGGTGTTCTTTCTCTATGATTATATAATCAATCATGGTCTTTGTTCGTCTGTCTCCCCAGCCATACCTTGTAATCTTCTGACTGTTCTTCTTCCTAAACCAGGTGTTTCCAACAATCATTTGATTACTCATCCAAAAATCCACCAACAACTCGCCTTCTGGATTTACATTTCCATATCCAAAGGGCCCTACAACATCTTTCTTTCCTTGTCTTTCCATTCCAACTTGTGCATTTAGATCTCCCATCAATAGTACTTCCTTATCTTCTATCTGTCTCTCCACTTCCTCCAAGAAGTCCTCTAGATGTTTATCTATGCAACCAGTTTGTGGGACATACAACTGAAATAGATCTTTCACGCCATTTTCAAACTGGAGTCACATCATCATCATCCTATCACTGACGTACTTTGTATATTCCAGATATTCTTGGATTTCTCTTCTAAGTATGATGGCCACTCCATTTTTTGCTTCAGGTCCTCCGCTGTAATACAGCCTGTATCCTTCTCACAGAGGGATCTCCCCTGTACCCCTCTTCTTGGTCTCGCACAGTACAAGTATGGCTATATCTTTTTCTATCATGAAGTCAACCAGTTCTTCTGTCTTTCCCGTCAGTGTCAGTACATTAACTGTTGCAATTTTGATGTAGTTTGGTGCTGGTTGCCCATTTTTCACAGTTCCCCCAGCACCTGAAGAGCTGCGCGTCGCTTTTAGCAGGGGACGCCCTAACCTTTTCCGAGGCACCATATCTGCTTTGTCCATATAGGCTATTGTTACGATGGGCTCGCCACACTCAAAGGCATTTTATACCTACTGCCAGGTTCAAAATTAGGCCGCCCCTAACATGGAGACAGACGCCTTTCGTAGCCGCTCCTCTGGAGTACAGACGCTACGGGTATGCCCCTTCCGCCATCTCCGCCGTACCGAAGTCCACCTTCTCCGCCGTAGATGCCGTTGAGGTCTTCACTCGTAACCCTGAGCTGGGACACATACCAGATGTTACTCACCGGGTCAGTGTGCTCTGGGACTCACATAGGCAGGGGCGCCACTCCCTGGGTAGGGCTGCCTCCGAAGAGGGTCTCTACCTGCTACCTTATGCTATGTTATTTATGCTATGTTATTTATGCTATGCTATTTATGCTATGTTATTTATGCTATATTAGTTATGCTATGTTAGTTATGCTATGTTATTTATGCTATGTTATTTATGCTATGATATTTACGCAGGTTTGTAGCTATATTACTTATTATCTGGAATGAAGTGCTGGTATGTCACAGTTAAGTGTTAGTGTGAAGCCATGTGACTGGTAAGAGTTACACTACTGGGGAGTGGCTAGAGGAAAGTGTATGGGTGCAAGAATGGCAACACATAGGGCAGACAATGAGACAGATTATGGGAGCATTCCAGGAAAGATTTACTGAGGCTCCACCGCGAAAAGCAACACTTATCGATTGGGACAGACGTGCTTTTGCCTCGGGAAGTGTTTAAGACAGGCCGCGGAGTATAAGGAAGAAGATACGAGAAGAAACATGTGCTGAAATCTGTGCTTCGATTGAACAATGTCCTATGAAGGAGACCCGCAAACGTGCTTCGGAACTCGGTATACCGAAGACAACAATGCGAGATTACATTAAAAAGGCCCTTAAGATTAGACCTTTTCGACCGACGTTATCGGATAGAGAGAGCAATGAGCGCTGTAGAATAACATCCATGGTATCCCCTGCCTGTCTTAATTTAACTTTGGAGTACGGGATAGTGACCACGGGGCCCTTAGCTGAGTCCTGGCATTGTTTCCACCGAGCTTGATAGCTGCAATCGCTTAATTGCGGCCGGTATCCAGTATTTGGGAGATAGTGGGTTCGACTCTCACTGTTGGCAGCCCTGGTTTTCCGTGGTTTCCCATTTTCACAGCAGGCTGTACCTTAATTAAGGCCACGGCCGCTTCCTTCCCACTCCTAGCTCCTTCCTCTCCCATCGTCGCCATAAGACCTGTCTGTGTCGGTGCGACGTAAAGCAACTTGCAATTGACATTTCCATTTACTTGTGCCAGCCTCCTCACTTTCATCTATCCTATCCGATCTCCCTTGTTCTTTTCCGACCCTGACGGTATGGGATATCCAGGCCTATGGAGTCTTTCATTTACACGCCCTTCGTGGCCGTAGCCTTTCTTTGGCAGATACCTTCATTTTTCGAATTGTCGAATCCCTTCCATTTTTCTCTCTGATTAGTGTTATGTAGAGAATGGTTACCCAGTTGTACTTCCCCTTAAGACTATAATCACGACCACCACCACCACTGAGCGTGTTTTAGCATGCTGTGCTTTGTTAACTAATTTCCAAATGCTGTAAGCCGTGCCAAGGTTATGTTCAGATGAATGTGCTATTTATCGGGACTCAAGTGCTAGAAATATTGTCGTCTGGGCCAAAGAGAATCCTCATTACAGAGTTGAGTTTGAGAGGAACCCGCCTCACGTAATGATATGGGCAGCGATGACACCACAACATTTGCTCCGACCATACCTTTTTGAAGGGACTGTGAATGGCACAAATTATTTACACGTGTTAAAATCTCATCTTGAGGAAAGGGGCCTAACAGAACGCATATGTTTGCAGAAAGACGGAGCGTCTGCTCACTACTCTCTTGCAGTGCGCGAGTTCTTAATCGAACATTTCCCAGGACGGTCGATAGGTCGTGGTTCACTAGCAACATTCTTCTTCTTCTTCGTTTTGCCTCATGACTGAGGTGTCGTGACTATCATAATATTCAGCCCTCTAGCCTATGAACCATACTCCGCCATCCTTCCCTATCTAAAGCTTTCAATGTGGTTACTCTGAGAGAACACTGTAGGGGCCGTTCACCATGTCAATCCATCGCGTTGGTATTCGTCCTCGTTGTCTGGTTCCCTGGACTTTGCCCTCAACAATCAGCTTTTGTAGACTACCATCTCGGCGCATTATATGTCCGAAGTAGCGTACAATTCGTTGAGAGACCTTACACGATAGACGAACTTTTATCTGAAGTTGGTTCAGGATTGATGTGTTCGTGCGATGAGCTGTCCAAGGAATCCTTAACATTTTCCTCCAGCACCACATTTCAAAGCTTTCTATCCGTTCACGATCACGTTTGAGGATGGTCCACGTCTCTGCGCCATACAAGAAGACTGAGAAGACTAGAGATTCAACGAGCAACATAAGCTCCCTTGAAATGGCCACCAAGAAGTCCTGACCTCACCACACCTGACAACTCGTTTAAGGTGCATGTCTTTAGGATACAAATGAAGAACTGCCCAATGATGTTGAGGATGCATTTCGGACTATAACACCAGATATGCTCAGAAATATGCCAAGAAGAACATGAAGGCGTATAGAACTGTGTTTACAGCGTGATGGGGAACACACAGATATATTGAACCCTTAATACTTAAGTAACATAACCCAAATCACATTTGATACTAAGCAATTGCAGGGGTACGGTCACTTCTCGTCCACCCTGTAGATTTTGGGAATTAGAAACTGATTTGATTAAGAAGGAATCACGATATTCCTTTGGATGAGCCTTACTGATATGTACGATATTTTAAATCCTTTAAACTTTTGACGACTAAACTGATAAATAAACTTATCGTATTGGCAGTATTATTTTATTGTTTATTGTCTGTCATGATGTATTCATATTTCTAAGTACAGTTAATCAACACTTCATTTCCTCCCGGTTGCGTGTTCAGTGCATCTATGGAATTTACAGTTCATGTTAAGGCCCTTCTAAGATGTTTAAAATATTTTAATATTTTATGACAATTACATTTTTAATGGAATTTATCTTGAATACCTTGATTTCGTTGACTACAGAAATAATATTCTACTGCTAATCATCATCATCATCATCATCATCATCATTGGTTTGCCCTTCCAGCGAGCAGGGTAGGGTGTTTGAAAACGAGCGTCTTCCAAAGTTGCCTATTAAAAGAGATTTTGCTGTCCATGACAGATTCCCAATTCCATCCTCTTCTCTCCACGTCTTCCCACAGTTGGTCAATCCACCTTATTCTTGGTCTTGCAGCTGGTCTTCTACCTGTTATTCTCTTTTCCAAGTAAGCACATGGTAACCTTATGCTATTCATTCGTTTAACATGCCCAAACCATTTAAGTCTAGATGAGCTAAGTCTTTCCTCCATCGATTCATTTAGAGTTAGGTTAGATCGGATCTCATCATTTTTCACATGATCAAGTTGTGTCTTTTGGAGGGCAGTTCTAAGAAATTCCATTTCACTGGCTTGAATACTACTACAATCCTTTGATGTTAGTGTGCAGGTTTTTCAGAGAATACTGCCTTTATATAAAAACAAAAACAGTATAGTTTTAAGGAATGAGAGAGTTAGATATCAAAACAATGATGAAATATGAATGGATTTGTCGACGTGTTTTCCCTAGTTTAGTGACGTCCAGACCTTTTAAGAGTTCTTGCTGATGATAAAAATTTCGTCGAAAAGCTGCATTACTGGAAAGAAATAAGTTGCATCAAAAATGATTTGATGATCATTATGTATGGCATGTTCTGCAACAGCAGACTTCTCTGGCTGGCAAAGATTTAATTACTTGCAATGTTCTTTAACCCTTGTTGCTACGTATCTACACGTTAGGCCAACATAAACCGATCCACAGGAGCAAGGATTCATATATACACTGACTGACAGAGCAAATGCAACACCAAGAAGGAGTGGTTCGAAAGGGATGAAAGTTGGGGAAAAAACAGAGACGGCACGGACGAATAATTGATGTTTATTTCAAACCGATATGCAGGTTACACAATGCGCACGGCATCGACTCAGTAGGATGTAGGACCACCGCGAGCGGCGATGCACGCAGAAACACGTCGAGGTAAAGAGTCAATAAGAGTGCGGATGGTGTCCTGAGGGATGGTTCTCCATTCTCCGTCAACCATTTGCCACAGTTGGTCCTCCGTACGAGGCTGGGGCAGAGTTTGCAAACGGCGTCCAATGAGATCCCACACGTGTTCGATTGGTGAGAGATCCGGAGAGTACGCTGGCCACGGAAGCATCTGTACACCTCGTAGAGCCTGTTGGGAGATGCGAGCAGTGTGTGGGCGGGCATTATCCTGCTGAAACAGAGCATTGGGCAGCCCCTGAAGGTACGGGAGTGCCACCGGCCGCAGCACATGCTGCACGTAGCGGTGGGCATTTAACTAGAATCCCCACATATACTTCAGCTAGGCCGGCTCACTCATACCTACATACAGTCTCACTCACTCGGGTTCCCGTAAACTTTCGTCCGTCCTGCCACACATACTGAATATTTACATAGTAGAACAATTATGTTATGTACAGAAGGTTTCTTTACGTATACATTCTTTTTACCCCTTAACAAAAATTTTCTGCATGTAGTTCTGTTATCTATAGCGAGAGTTCATTCCACAGCCGAGCAGAACGAATAAAGGAGCCACTTCGATATGATACTGTTCTTACAGATGGAGGGAAAAGAGACACACCTCGACTTCTTTGAGCGGAACGATAGTTCAGATGTAAGCAGTTGAAAGGGTTTATGTGAATGTTACTTGCGAGGGATTTTCTCAGAAAAGCAATATCTATTTGTTTATAGAGAGCTTTTTAGGAGGGCAGTGACCTGGCTGTATTTAAATGGCCGTGTTGAGTTATTAGTCTTTCTGCTCGGCGTTGAACTCCTTCTAGTTTCATTATGTTCTCCACTGTAGTAGGGTGCTAGGAAGGAAGCCCGTACAACCGTATTGATCGTACTAATGCCACATAGGTTGTCTGAACTGCTTTCTTCCTGGATCCCAGTAGATATCTGCGGATGAATCCCAAGACTCTGTATGCTCTGCAACTTATTTCCTCAACATGCTTGTTCCATTTTAAATTGCTGAAAATGTGAATGCCAAGCCATTTTACTGAGGTGCAAGGCATCATGTTTTTACCATACAGTGCAGCTGGGTGTTTTAACTGTGATCTTGCTCTAGTTAAGCAGATGTATTTACATTTCTGTACATTTATAGATATTCTATTTATTTTGCACCACAGAGCCACATTAACCAGATCTGACTGTAACCTATTTACGTCGTTCTCATTGCAAATGGCTCTGTAAACGATGACGTCATCAGCATACTCTGCCATAGTAGACGATACATAACCTGGCAGATCCAGCGTAAATATCGTGTACAGAAGTGGCCCTGTCACACTACCTTGAATCATACCCGAGGTGACTGAGGTTTGTTCTAATCTGGCCTCACTGAACACAACGCTCTGCGTTCGACCTACCAGGAATGATGCCTGCAGGTTGCCTTGAATGCCATACTTGTTAAGTTTTAACAACAGTCGTTGATGAGGTACCTGATCAAAGGCCTTACTCCAGTCGAGAGTTACGCAGTCCAATTGGGATTTATTAGACTGGTCCAGGGAATGTTGCCATTTATCAATTACTGTTGTTAAAAGTGTAGTAGAGGTTTTTCCAGGAAGGAATACATGTAGGTTTTATTCAATAGGTTTCTCTCATTCAAAAAATCCAGTACATGTTTAACAATTAGGCGTTTCATGCATTTACATAAATCAGATGTAATATAGACTACATTTTCCCTGTCACCGTCTTTGAACGAAATTTGCTTTCTTCCATTCTTCTGGCACAGTCCTACTGTTCATTGCAATGTTAAATATTGCACAATGATAAGGTGCCAATATACGAGTATATCTGCACAGCGGTGGAGAATTCTGGCCGGCACGTTATCTGGGCCGTTCGCTGCATGAGGTCTAGTTCTCCGTAGACTTGTTGCGACCTCGTTAGCAGTTAGGGACGGAAAGGGAGGGTTGTCCTTGTGGTAAACATGTCTTCGTCCTTGTAAGCCATGGCGAAGTTATTTTTAAATTTACTGTTAAATGTGTCTGCTATTTCTTGGGGAGAGGAAACTGATAGTCCGTTGTAATTGAAGAGGATGGAGCACTGTTGCAGCTTTTAATTCTGATGAAAGCCCATAGCTCTTTACTATTGGAACTAAGGCTGTTGATATATGAATTGTAGGCATCATGGATTAATGATATGAGTTTGTTCCTAGCCAGTCTGTACTTCTCCCACCTACTGTCACTTGGGATTTCCTTCTATTTCCTGTACAAACAATTTCTCTTTCGAATACCTGATGTTATCTCTTTACTGATCCATGGCGTTTTTCGCTTTTTAGAGATGGAAACTTTCGGCACAACTTGATCGACATATTAAAAAATACCTTTTCCCTTTTTCCCAGATCTCGTTGATATTTATATCGACTGTGAAGGACGTGAGGGGAATAGGAAGATTTTTGACAGAAGAGAGGTAAGATCGTTCCAGTTGGTGCGGGAAAAATTATATATTGTTATGGGGTGGAGTTTTGGCATCCGTTCGATTTCTGGTCAGGTCGGGAATTTTAACGTAATTCCTGCAGCTCGAAATCTACAGTAGATGTTTGTGTTCTTCGTAATACACATCTTAATTTACATCCAACACATAACACTGTGAACAAGCTCAGAAATAAGCAATAGAGAATACATCACCCTACATATCCTTCGCGTCAGAAAGGGCATCTGGGCATAAACCTGGGCTAAATCATACAAAGTACCGACCTCAGAATATTAAGAAAAGGTCAGGCAGAATGAGGAAAAGAAGAATACTTGATAAATTTGAAGCAGAATAGAAATTTAGTGAAAACAATTCTAGAAATGTGTTCTGAAATAGGAATGAGATGTTTTGTATCAAAAAATGCTGATCCCCTGGTTTCTTTGTACCTGAATGAAGATATCACACAACTCTATAAATATGAGTGTACTAATTATATAAGAACTGTAACCTTGTATAGCCGACTAGATAGACACTATTAAAGAGCGCGTATACACAAGAAGCACTTATCATAAGGTTCAGCACTCTCTAAATTTACACTATGTTTTACTATTGCATTACAAATGAAATATGGAAAACACTGGACTTGTATTTGGAGTACCGATTATTCTGGCCAAAAATTAAGCAATTTCATATTATCTAAGATTAGCCATCTAATGCCATTTTATGGTACTATTTTATGTCAAAATGTAGGACTAATTGGAATAAGCGGGTATCCCTCCAAAGCATGTTTGTGAGTCATTTAGATTTTATTGCATTTGCTTTAACTTGTTTAAAAAAGAACACGAACCAAAACATATTTTGGATTCTGTATCGGAGAAGTTTTGGAATATCTTACGGTAAATATAGAGCATAGTAGGTTGATTTTTATTATATGAATATTTCACTCAAATTATGCATTACAAAATTTGGCAACACAGCGGATACACAAACTTTGAAATACATATATGAGGCACTCGAATAAGATCTTGGTCGTCATTCCCTTGTACTTCATTGCACTGTGGTCCCCTTAACACATTGTTTGCGGAACTGGAACTTGGTTTACGATGGTTATACGTCGACAGTAATATGCAAGTAACAGTGGAAGAGGTGAGAAAAGGTATGAAATTCATTTCTTAGAAACTTAGATTAGATTGAATTCTAAACGCCAGCCCCTTTCGATCAACTTTGTTTCTTATAGCGTAATATGAGATACCTATCGGTGTTTTCCAAACAACTAAACTCCACAAATCATGCTTTTTCATTTATTTACTTAAACATATACTACAAACAGAGACATCTTCCATTTACAGGTGCATTTTATACAACATAATGCACATTAAAAAGAACAGAATATGTGATTAAATAACAAAAAAACACTATTCAAAAAATTAAAGAAAAACAAACATGGTAAATAATACAATAAATTTAGAACGTTTGCTGTTTCCAGCAGCAGAGTTAATATAAATACTACTGTTAATATCCAGTAATAAATTTACAAAAAATATTATTAGCAAAACCTGTTATAAAAGTTTTCATTTACACTAAGTACAAATTAATGATACAGTATTTGCATTTAAATAAGAGGATGTTATATGTGTGAAACTAGAGTTTCCATACGATGCACGAAACCAAATATCTGATTACATGTAGCAATTTTATTGAAAATATTACGCATTATAACTACTGGGGATTTTTTGGTTCACTGTTTTGGAGTGTTCGCATAAAACGTTTTTTCTGATTTTTTCGATCTTGTTTATATGGGACGGATAATGAGGTATCCACACGGTACATGTATATTCAAGTGTACTACACGCAAAGGTAATGTAGAGAGTAATTCATTTACTGACATTTCTTAGTTTTCTCGAATTTCGAACCACAAAACCTAAGGATCTGTAGGCTTCATTTGTAACTTTTTTCAATCTGACCTTAAAAGGACAATGTACTATCCCTCAAAATTATCAATTCTTTTATTAATTTAGGCCTTCCTAAGACACTGTTATCCATTTTATATTCAAATATTACTGCAGTTTTACTCCTTCAAAAGGTTACTGTATTTTCTCGTTTCTACTCCACATACATGTATTATTGATATCAGTCCGTAATGTTAAAGCATCCTCATGAGTGGTGACATTTATGTAAAATTTAACATAATCGGCATGTATTAGACATTTTGACCACCTGATGACATTTGGTAAGTCATTAATAAAAATTGTGAAAAGAGAGGTCCTAAATTGGAGCCTTGAGGCACACCAGATGTAACATTGAATACAAATGATTTTGTTTGGAGAAACATTATAAACTGTTTTCTACCAGAGAGATAAGATTATGTTAATTTCAAAAACTCACGGACAGGGCATAATTAGGAAGTTTTTCAATAGTATATCGTGATTCAGTTTATCAAAGGCTTTTGAAAAATTAGTGTAAATCATATCTGTTTGGTTCTGATTATCTTCTTCTTCTTCGTCGTATTTTCCTGCTCATGCGGGGTCGATGTTTTTGACAAGTCTTTTCCATTTCCCTCGGTCCCAAATGGTGTTTTCAGTTAACTGCTTTTCTGCGAAGTCTTCCTACACGCAGTTCATCCATCTTCTTCCAGGTCTGCCTCTCTCCCTCCTGCCCTTCACCTCCAAGTCAAGCACTCTTCTTGCTACACAGTAGTCATCCCTGTGCTCATTTTTGACCATACCAGAGCAACCGGCTTTCTTGAACTTTCTGTGATGCTTGAGTGACCTTAACACTGCCTCGTATGAAGCTGTTCTTGATGTGGTCTTTCCTAGTAACACCACACATCTATCGCAGCATTTTCATTTCGGCTACATCCAGCCGTTTATTTTGTGATTGTACTATTGGCCAAGTTTCTGCTCCGTATATCATGGCAGGTCTCACCACACTTTTGTAGGCTCTCCCCTTTACTTGGACATTTAGTCTCCTGTCACAGAGGACACCAGACAGCCTTTTCCAATTTAACCAGGCAGCCTGAATTCGGTGTGTAATTTCCAGATCTAGTTTGCCATAATCGGATACATTTGATCAAAAGCACTTGAAACTATTACTTGCGTGGAGTTGATTTCCATCCATTTTCACACTATAATTTTCCTTTTCACCGAGACACAAGTATTCTGTCTTATTCCGACTGATTTTAAGACCCATATCCTCCAGTGCTTTTCTCCAGTGTTCTAGTTTAAGTTCAAGTTGTACTCTATTAGTGCTGCATAGTACGATGTCATCTGCAAAAGTCATGCACCAAGGAGCTGGTTCTCTAAGGCTTTCGGAGAGAACATCCATTATCAGGTCAAAGATATAGGAACTCAGTGTAGATCCTTGATGGAGACCAACTTCAACTGGTATGGTTTCCGTTAGCCTTACACTGCTTCTAACTTGCGTCTTTGCCCCGTGGTACATAACCTGAATGATGCGCACATACTTCTCTGGTACTCCCTTGGATCTCATGCACCTCCGTACTTCTTGGTGGGGCACACGATCATAAGCCTTCTCTAGATCAATGAACACCATATGTAATTCTTTCTTCTTTTCGCTGTGTCTTTCCATAAGCCGTCTTAGATAAAAGTTGCATCTATGGTTCCTTTCCCTGGCATATATACAAACTGTTCTCCTATTATTGTCTCCTGCCTAAGCCTACTTTCAGTGTCTTTTTCCCAGATCTTATTATCCATTCCATTAAAAATATCTTGAATACAATTTGAAAGGTTAGTACCTGTGGACCTGCCCGGGAAGAAAACCATGTTGAGAGGGAGTAATGTAACATTTTACATGAGAAAAAATTCGGCAGTAAATTATTTGTGCTGAAACCTTCACCGGAGCACACAGGTTTATACTTTTCCATCTTTTAACTGCCACCAGGCCTAAAGATAGGGCATAATCTGCTAATCTTCCATAAATCTGGCAATATTTGAGTGCCGATACTTAAAATTAAATTATATACACTGACTGACAGAGCAAATGCAACACCAAGAAGGAGTGGTCAGAACTTTATGCCAATTGCAGGGTAGACTGACGTCACTGAGGTATGCTCATGATGTGAAATGCGCCGCTGTGCTGCGCACGTAGCGAACGATAAATGGGACACGGCGTTGGCGAATGGCCCACTTCGTACCGTGATTTCTCAGCCGACAGTCATTGTAGAACGTGTTGTCGTGTGCCACAGGACACGTGTATAGCTAAGAATGCCAGGCCGCCGTCAACGGAGGCATTTCCAGCAGACAGACGACTTTACGAGGGGTATGGTGATCGGGCTGAGAAGGGCAGGTTGGTCGCTTCGTCAAATCGCAGCCGATACCCATAGGGATGTGTCCACGGTGCAGCGCCTGCGGCGAAGATGGTTGGCGCAGGGACATGTGGCACGTGCGAGGGGTCCAGGCGCAGCCCGAGTGACGTCAGCACGCGAGGATCGGCGCATCCGCCGCCAAGCGGTGGCAGCCCCGCACGCCACGTCAACCGCCATTCTTCAGCATGTGCAAGACACCCTGGCTGTTCCAATATCGACCAGAACAATTTCCCGTCGATTGGTTAAAGGAGGCCTGCACTCCCGGCGTCCGCTCAGAAGACTAGCATTGACTCCACAGCATAGACGTGCACGCCTGGCATGGTGCCGGGCTAGAGCGACTTGGATGAGGGAATGGCGGAACGTCGTGTTCTCCGATGAGTCACGCTTCTGTTCTGTCAGTGATAGTCACCGCAGACGAGTGTGGCGTCGGCGTGGAGAAAGGTCAAATCCGGCAGTAACTGTGGAGCGCCCTACCGCTAGACAACGCGGCATCATGGTTTGGGGCGCTATTGCGTATGATTCCACGTCACCTCTAGTGCGTATTCAAGGCACGTTAAATGCCCACCGCTACGTGCAGCATGTGCTGCGGCCGGTGGCACTCCCGTACCTTCAGGGGCTGCCCAATGCTCTGTTTCAGCAGGATAATGCCCGCCCACACACTGCTCGCATCTCCCAACAGGCTCTACGAGGTGTACAGATGCTTCCGTGGCCAGCGTACTCTCCGGATCTCTCACCAATCGAACACGTGTGGGATCTCATTGGACGCCGTTTGCAAACTCTGCCCCAGCCTCGTACGGACGACCAACTGTGGCAAATGGTTGACAGAGAATGGAGAACCATCCCTCAGGACACCATCCGCACTCTTATTGACTCTGTACCTCGACGTGTTTCTGCGTGCATCGCCGCTCGCGGTGGTCCTACATCCTACTGAGTCGATGCCGTGCGCATTGTGTAACCTGCATATCGGTTTGAAATAAACATCAATTATTCATCCGTGCCGTCTCTGTTTTTCCCCAACTTTCATCCCTTTCGAACCACTCCTCCTTGGTGTTGCATTGTCACTGTCAGTCAGTGTATTTTGCTTAAATATTTCCTCAGTATTTCATAACTCCCTGTTAATACGTGCACAGGTATACCATCAGGTCCACTTTATTTATTCGGCTTAACATTTAACATTCTCGATACCCACACTCGCTAATACTATATAGTGGCAAGACGTGAGATACTTCCAATTTATCTGACTCGGTAATACCGTAAGAAGAAAAAACTCAGCTAAGTTGTCTGTAATCATCGTACTATTATTTAGTGATGTTCCATTACATATCATTGAATTTGGAAGCATATTGAATTTCCTTCTACACTTAATGAAATTTCAAAACTTCAGGACTAGTTTTAATAATTTCCTCTGATTGGGAATGCAAGCTCTCCATGCAGATTTGATCAGAGATTTAGATTACCTTCTGATGTATTTGTATTTCTTAAAATGGTACTCGGAACATTTAGATCGCCCTCTGTGATATTCCTTTAGCTTTAATAAAGGTACATATATATATAATGTCTTTGGTATACCAACATTGATAAGTTCATTTCTTATAAAACCTTTTCTTTGGTACAGCATTTTTCTTCACCGAATTAACTTTTCTGTAGAAACAAGTAAGTTCCTCATTTGGCCTTCTGAGGTTGTTTAATTCCTTCCACGATTCCTCTCATACTTGAACATTCAGTTTATCAAAATTAGCTTTATGGAAATTGTACCTCTCAACCACTCGAGGCTTAATGAAAGGACTGGTTCATTTTAATGGACAATTCAACCGATCGACAGAGCAGGATGGTAAGAGTCGCTAATTTGACTTGACTAAACTATTCTATGTATGATAGGAATTTTTTAAACGAATTAAATGTATTCAGAATCGTGGGTACTAGTGTAGAAGTTCGTTAGTTTAGTATTAAGTCCCCTCATATTCTGATAGTATCATGCAGTTGTGTTCTCAGAAGACATCTGTTTTTCATAAGGGAATTCACATCATCCAGTATTCTTAATGTGTAAATATAATTATCAGTTTCCTTTTTCCTTAGGCGAATAGCTCCAGTATATTCTACCCACAAATCATCATTGCATCTGACGTATTTAAGGATGATTCCTCTGCTTGAATGACCTGGGTTTTTCTTTAAACAATGACAAACATCAATAATTTTTTTGATGACAGAAATGTGTAATGCCTGTCCTATTATTTCCGTAGTCACTTATCCAATTTTTCTGGGAAGCATTCTCGCTCTTGAGATTCTATATAGGTACTTGACATGCCTGGATTGTTTCAGCTTGCTTCTTCAGAAGATCAGAATTTTCATCTAACTTTTCATGTGCTGGTTAAAGTAATTTTCCAAGTTCTTCCGTTCGGAAATTTGATTTCATTAACCATTTTACTTCACGGTCTATTGAACTGATAATTTCGTATAGTTCACTAGGAAGAATACATTAAATTGCTACGAAAGGAAGAAAAACCTTGGCACTGTTTTCAGTGTTTGAAATCTAGGCGTGAAAGTAGAAATTGTGAAATGTCTATTATTGAAGATGATTTGGAAACTCCTACTAGTAGAAGCTGAGATGACTCATTTGAACAGTAAATAATTTGAATAATAGTTAATTTGAATAACATGATTTACTTTTTGTACTCTTATTTCTAAATATAACTATAAATTATATTGTACGCAAATTTCGAATGTGTGCTTAAGGGGCTTCAGTTGTGTAATTTCAAACATTTATTACGAAAAAACTGAAAAAACCAACATAATTATGCATATCGATCGTTGGTTCAAATGAAAGACATCTCAAAAGAGCTACTTCTGAGTTATACGAGATTGAAAATTTACGTGCCTCTACCAAATAGGACGTTCTTGGTACCTTCTTTTTCTCCCCAGCCACTGAAAAAGAATGACACTTAACATATTGCTTCTCTTCAAAACTACTATATTTCGAAAAGGTGAAGTTTGAAATTGGGGACAATTATACGGCAGTTTCTTCGGTTAAGTTCGGTTTTGATTAGCGATACGACGTACTGCAGTACTCTGTCCGGAGATAGCTTGAAAAATGGGTGCAAATAATTCAAAATCCACAATTTTTTATTTGTAGCACTTTTGAACCAGAAGATCATTAAGTTATATGTTTTAATTTGTAACTGTGGTTGATATGTTATATCCTCGCTTTGGGATGGTTCATTTGAAGCTGGACAGTTTTATCTGGTTGTCTCAAATATGTGTTGAATTAACTGAGGTGTTTCAACATAATCCGATTCATTTCTCCATCACAACAACCAAATATGTGGTTGCGGCCCCACAAAATGCACACAAAACATTCAAATCCAACGTAAATAAGGAACATGCGGTGAAATATAGTCTTGTATGTAGCAATTGCGATGAAAATGATATTAGTTCCCGTTTGCAAGGCTGGCTGATACAATCTTGTAGGAGAAGATCTGTGACAATTGATTCAGATTTCAAAGCCTCGGAACTTGTTAAAGAACACACCAGTGCAATAGTTACAAGGTGAAATATGTTGGCGAAATCCCAGACCAGTACCGTAATTACCATTAATATACTTTCTGTTATAGCTCCTCTAAAGATGGAGATGAGATATTTAACATCACACAGTAGACGCATAAATACTGAGATTAAAATTATGAAAATTGGTACGTTATAGATAGAATTCACTGTCAATGCAGTATCATACAGTTCTTTGTGAATTTTCCTCAAGGTTGATAGAGGAATCTTCTTCAATTTTCGTGCGCCTTGATTGTGTTTTTATGGACCATTGATAATCGGATGTACACATTGCTTATACTTCCAAAGCTCCACTGTCGTCTCTACATTGTCATACTGACAATATTTGTACATTTCAAGATGCTGGTTTACAAAGGCAAATCTCGTTTTTAAAAGATATATGAAATTCACGAATTGTAAATGAATGAGATTAAGGATGAAGTGTGATATGTATTGGCAGATGAAATGATATTCGCCTTGCGGTATGTAAAACAATGCCGCTGTCAGAGGATACAGAATGGAATAGAATGATATTAGAATTATTATTTGTATGAGGAGACAGCGTCGATGGCGAGTATAATTATTATCACTTTGAAGCAATATAATTCCGTCAATGAAGTACAGAGCTCTGAACACTTTTTGCAAAGTAGGACGATGTACAAAGCAGTTCATTAATATAGACACGATAGCAACAGAAAATATGTCAAATATCAAGATATTTCTGATAATTCTGTATATAACTGTCTGTTCACTGAAGAAGTCAAATTGGACTTCACATTTGCCATGGTAGACCAGTCCAACGAATAAAATTATTGAGAGAACAACTGCCCATGTGGAACCTATTTTAGAATTACAAACTCTTTCTTGTGTGTTCTTTAAAAAAGAATACCTTACGTTCGTCAACCCAAAGATTCTCGATAGGTAGTACATAGGTTCAATAAGATAATAGACATCTTTCTCTGCCATGATAATCAGTATATATTGGCATTAAAAGAATTTAAAAAGAAAAATCTGAAATTTCCATAAAAAATGACAATCAGTACCTGCTCACGATTATCACGCCTCCCGTTTCTTCATATAAGAAGTCCATTAAACTAAAACGTGAAATGTAACTAACATTGATACAACACCTTTATTTCAAAACTTTGCAATGTTCACTGTTGAATCTGAAAGTTATTTCATAAAAAAACAACGTCCTCTTGCGGTGCCTCGCTGCACCTCCTGTAGCTAACAGCAAATGAAACACCCATCCGAGTGGTGGCCACGCCCAATATTGATTAACTTATCCAGCGAGATAAGGTCTTTCAGTATGGCTACACCTTTGGATAATTTTTATGGGAGAAGTTGTTATGTGACTATGATTTTGAATCAGTTTTCACCCTTACGAAATACATTTTTATTATATGTGCGTAGGTCTTTCAATATGTTTCTTTACAAAATTATAGAAATGCTTTGATTTACATTCGATTTCCTCGCAATACTTACTGGAGTAATACACTTAGTTATACATACAATGTTACGTTATCACGGCATTTCAGAAATTATTATTGTGTAAGATTTTCAAATTTTATTATATTCAAGTTACATCATTATATGTTTTAAGTATTATTCTGTCTGTATGTCATGGAGTAATGATGCTATTATTATTATTAAGGACTTAAAACGGTCCGCTTCTTGTATGCTAGAGCCAGCAGTATTACTCGCATAAGAAATGAATACACGGACATGTGTTTTGCAAACTTTTAAATGCCTTTCGAAAAATTATATCAATATTATCGTATTAGTTACAATACAAATCTGAGGAAACCGTTGACGGTGAAGACCTGTTAGTTTACATAGGTATACATGTATAAAAATAGAACTGAAGTTCCATATGGTGATTTTAGAACGCTTTTCTGAAATATCATTACTAAAATAAGTTTTGGAAATCTACGTCTTAATATGAAGCACAATCATTTTAATTCATTGAACATTGTATTTGAAACCGAGATAAAAACATTTAAAAATGTGTTACTTTTAACAGGCACGGAACCCAACAGACAACATTAAGTTACTTACACTATCAATAATTAGTTCACTGAAGTGAAAATAGTCATTGGCACAAAGAAAGTGAAAAAAAATCCTTATCACTGTACAATACCTTCTCCATGATGTTAATAATAACATTCTGTTCAATTTTCGGTTATGATTAATATTAATTAATACGATTTATCTACACTATGACCTGTTTTAACACCTATTTGAACTTCTCGACACGAATTAAGCATTTACTGCTGTTGACATATGCGCGCTTTGCTATTTATGCGGGAGAACTTTATGAATATATATATTTGACTGGCATAAGATGCTGTATGCCTTGCTTTCTTCATCGAGAATACTTTCTCTCTTGCACCAGTTAACATAAAATATAAACGAGATAGCTATGTTAGAACATCTTAGAAGTTTGAAATGTTTGAGAAACCTATTCCCACGTTCTCATTGTCACATGAATTACCAAAATCAAATAACAATACCAGTTATGTTTTACTTCCTGTTGTAATTACGGAATGATAAACTATTACTTACTTTACCACGATAATAAATTAATGTATGAGTTTCTTATAAATGCATATTTCTCATATGAGAACAAGTACTCGATCCGTAAAGTAACTTGTAGGATAACTATCAGAGTGAACAAATGAAAGATATGTTCACTCATCACCAACGAAGACATCGACATTTCAAAATGATTTGCCTAAATTTAGACCCAACCTTTACCTTGCATCTCCACGAATATACGTACAATAACAGTATAATTAAGATGCAACATAACTTCCAAAATTTTCAACACTTTGTATAAAAAATGATTTACTATGCAAGAAAGGTTTCCACTCAGCGTTGTTATAGATAAGTTTGAATTTTCTTACATTGATTGCACGTTGTGAGATACTGTTCGAGCTGGCAAATGCACTGGAATTAAATATTAATTTGAAGAATTTGAAGAACTGCTCAACACATTACCACACGTATTCACAGTATTCGAGAAAGTATGAAGGAAGTTCAGATAATTTTAAAATATATTCGTGCATTTTTCTTGGGATTAACTGATATTTTAACACTTTTTCAGTCAGAAAAGGTAAAGAGGGTCTCGTAATTCTTACATTACAAGTATTGTTTCACGATTATGCATCATAATAATATTATCATCTTATACTTCAAAGTAATTGCGAAGTGCTGAAAGATGACCTATGAATGATGTCTTCCTAAGGCACATCTTATTCCAGTTTCAACACCCCTGCTCCATAGTTCTCTGCATGTAAAGGAATCGTTACATCATGCACGTGAGACGATTTGTTTAAATGTTTGGTTTGTAACCAATCGCTACTGAACGACGTAGAACTGTTCCTTCTGATGTCTATGTACTACACGTCACAGTAATGCAAATGGATGAATTTCGTGCTGCGATGGACGCTATCACACAAGTACGTGTTACCTTCAAAGAGTATTACATCGATATCCATAACAGTAATTAAATGAATTGGCGACAATGTCACCTTCAAACATTGTGTATGACAATGATGGATTATCTATTAACTTGACCATGATGGCCACTAATGACCCGTACTGACTTAATTATAACAGTTGTGTCCAGGTTCCGCCTAGTCAATTCAGAATGTATTATTATTATTATTATTATTATTAAACTATCATTTACTTATATACGCACTTATATAAAAACACAAGTACTGGCAATGGTATAATGATAAACGGGGTTAAAAATCAGGTTGTGAGTTTCAAAAATAGGAAAAGTCCTCTCAGTTTTAATTACTGTGTTGATGAGGTGAATGTTCCCTTTGGGGATCATTCTAAGTACCTAGGTGTTAATATAAGAAAAGACCTTCATTGGGGTAATCACATAAATATGATTGCTAATAAAGGGTACAGATCTCTGCACATGGTTATGAGGATATTTAGGGGTTGTAGTAAGGATGTAAAAGAGAGGGCATGTAAGTCTCTGGTAAGACCCCAACTGGAGTATGGTTCCAGTGTATGGGACCCTCACCAGGATTACTTGATTCAAGAACTGGAAAAAATCCAGAGAAAAGCAGCTCGATTTGTTCTGGGTGATTTCCGGCAAAAGAGTAGCGTTACAAAAATATTACAAAGAGTGGGCTGGGAAGACTTGGGAGAAAGGAGACGAGCTGCTTGATTAAGTGGTATGTTCCGAGCTGTCAGTGGATAGATGGCGTGGGAGGACATCAGTAGACGAATACGTTTGAGTGGTGTCTTTAAAAGTAAGAAAGATCACAATATGAAGATAAAGTTGGAATTCAAAAGGACAAATTGGGGCAAATATTCGTTTATAGGACGGGGAGTTAGGGATTGGAATAACTTACCAAGGGAAATGTTCAATAATTTTCCAATTTCTTGGCGACCATTTAAGAAAAGGCTAGGAAAACAACAGATCGGGAATCTGACACCTGGGCGACTGCCCTAAATGCAGATCAGTAGTGACTGATTGGTATACCCGCCGACTTTAACGGCCGAGGCCTTAATATAAAAACAATACATGTTACGAGAAAACAACAAATTCTCTTCTTCAGCTTGTTAGTAAAATAACTTGTATCAAAGACAATATAACAATGTTAGAAAATTCAAACATGAAAATCCTTTTATATTTTATCCCAATTCCATGAAATGTCTGTGTATCAACCCCTTATTTAAAATGAACTACGTGCCAACAGTTTGCGAAAAAAATGAGAAAACAACAATACAACAATGTTAAAAATTAAAATATGAGAGTCTTTCATTTTATATCCCAAATGTATGAAATATCTGTATATGATTGAATAAAATATAGCTGGTTGACTGTTGATCAATTATTCAAATGTGGCATTATTATGGTCTTTCGTAGTCCCACAGTTTGGTGTTGAGACCGTCTGCTGTCATTACAGTATCTTAATGGAAGGTACATCTGTTGATATATAGATCACGCCTGCCAGGTTAAAATGAACTTTTTCATTTCTCTGTAAGAAAAGAGAAAAGAACTAAAACTTAATGGTACTGAAGGTAACATGAAGGGCTGAGAAACCAACGCTGAAATAAAAAGTAACGTACGTAATATGTAGAGGTCTTGCGGGTGTGTGGGGACTATGAGTTCAAACAGCAGACTGACTAGCTAATGAGTTGAACGACTGGGAGAGAGGGGAGAGGTCCGGAACATTGTTAATACAACAATAACAATACAACAATGTTAAAAATTCAAACATGAGAATCTTTCATTTTATGTCCCAAATCTATGAAATATCCATATATGATTATTAAAATATAGCTGGTTGACTGTTGATCAATTGTATTTAAATGTGGCATTATTATGGTCTTTCATAGGCTCTGCTATCATTAGAATTTCTTTTCTAGCCGATATGAACATTTAGGTAGCAACTAGCGAAGTGCATGTTTCCTTCCCTCTCAATCACACTGCAGCACACGCAATTGTCCGCATACGAAACTAATTTAGTGCGCAACTGAGATGTTGTGTCATCAGATAATAATCGCGCTTATACACGCTGCAGCATGAGTCTCCACTACTACTTGATGTTAACTGCGTTGGCCCCGATGTGCGGAGAAGGACTCACTTCTACCGAGGTAAGTGTAAGGAATAAAAATTATATCCATTACCACACAGAACCTGACCATCACGGCCCCGATCTGACTTTAAATCCTGAAGCATTTAAATTTTATTATATCGTCTAAGGAATGCTTATTAAGTTTCAACAAATCTTCTACCAAGAGATACACATCAAGTGTGGTATTTACAACAAATGGTATTTTAAGATTTTATAAACAAAACTGGTATTTCCCAAGAACATCAACAAGAGAAATATGGACAATTTAACTGTTTTATCTGTTTTATGACTTGCAATTTTAACAAAATTTCGAAGATCTTATTTTAAATGTCAAAAAATTTTAATGTGTCTTTCCAATTTTAATAATATTTATTTCTGATATATTAATGTTAATTTATTATTAGCTGATGATGTTCCTTGGGGGACGAAACATGTACTAGATATAATAAATTATATATTGTATTGAATAGGCGGACCACTTAATTACAATATTTAAGTTTATCTTGAATATTCATTGATTTACTGTATTTTCATTCAACAAGACGAACCTTTCAAGATCTTGAAAGAGTAAGTATTGGCTACAGGAGACTTTACAGGCTGATACTCTTAGACGTTCAGGAGCCCAAAAGTCGGTCGTGCTTCTACGTAACCAACTACTATATAGCACGGCCAACTGGATCCCTCGCTGCGCTCAGCTAGAGCGAAGCATCAAGTCGGCCAGTGTATATAGTAAAGTTGCTAGAGACCGTTGCTGTGAGCTTAGCCTACAAGGAATACAAAGCCTGCTCACTCGCAGTGCTCTCTTCAGAAATAGTGTCCGCCTGGCAGTGCGCGTCTTGACCGCTGTAGCGCTAGTATACCACCTCACATCAGCGTTGCTAACGGGAGTTAAAACCAGCACAAACTGACCTCTATACCTACTATAATTCCTGTATATTATGTACATTACTGAGCATAATGAAGTAGAAAATAATTAATGTTCACCTTTTACTTGTTTTATATTTCCCCATAACGAATTATTATCAATTTAACAAAATCAACACGGTGTTTTAAATAATGCTGCCTAAAAATACTGTAGAGCCTATTTGAGAGTCTGTTTTAGGCAGTTAAAAATAACATTTTAGCACCTAAAAATCCGAGGTCTAGTAATCACTATATCAACAAACACAAACACCAGTCCCCGAGCCAGAAGAATTGATTAGACGTGATTATAATCACCCATCCGGCCGGCAATCGAATCTGGGACCTTCTGAACCGAAGGCCTCAACGCTGACCATTCAGCCAAGGATTCGGACAAAACAAAATCATTATTGAGTTTCATTATTTCTATCGGTATTAACATTCAACTTTCGTAGTAAACGTCACCAGTAAGCATACAATGTGTAGAAATACCGCCAACCGAGCTGTTCATGTGAGGTTGAATTGCAGCGCCTCTAGCGACAAATATAGCATCCACAGGGCGGACAGCTATGAGTGGCTATTGGGCAGGCTTTGTATTCCTTGTAGGCTAAGCTGTGAGGGTCTGTTATAGAACAGGGATGTATCTGGCGACATTAGATGGAAGTTCATCTGCTGGATCACGGCCGACTTGATGCGTCACTCTAGCTAGCCCCGAGCGCAGCAAGGGTCAAGTCGGCCGTGACTCGATATATAACTAATGGCTTTAAATTTGAAAATAAAACCCGCCATTTCTTTCAGTATATTCGTGAGCTTTGTTATGTACGTACAAGCTAAGCAGCTTATTGATTTCATTGAGCAAACATTCGTGTCAGCATGTGTGTTTTTATTATTGTGCATTTTTATCAGTTAGTGGTATTTTGCCGGATCATGAATTCGGTGCAGTCTTTAATGTCTGGGTCGTTTCCGCAAATCCGACGTGAGACGGATAGGTAGGCCTACGGGACGTTTAATTTCGAAACCAGATACATTAAGAAAAGGAATTTTTTCAATACCGGAATTAGGCTACTTCAAAGTGTTTAATTCCAATATGGTAAAAGAGTTTTTAAATAAAAAAATGTTAATAGGTTGTAGTAATATTCCTGAAAATAGAAATGTAAAATTATTGTTTTATTTCTAATAAAAAGAAGTATTGTTGATGTATCTGGATTTGAAAATTAGCCTGTAATCATATTATATCATTGGTAACAATTGTGCACCACTGAACTTTGAAACCACCAGCCGCCACTGGCGTTTCATACTTAACTAGAGGACCCGGGATGCTCCGCAGCATTCGCTATAACTAGGTCAGATAACTCGTCTTGATACGCCTGTCGTAGTCATATAGTTTTGTCTGCCCTTTTCAATGGTTTTATGAATATTTAATAAGAAGCGCGTTATGGTACACTGCAGTTCGTAGTCAGAATTCATCCATTCTGACGTCATCATGTCGCCGGTTTGGTAAAAATCTATCCATATATTCCCTTTCTTATCCCCCGTTTCTTGATGTAAAGATTGGTATTGTGTCATAGAAGGCAATGGTGTTTTTATTTACTGTTCTATATAGAATAGTTGTCTTGTGAGCGTTTTTTGCCAGACAGGGAACATTTTAAGATACATGGCCTTCATTCTTTCTCGGGTAGCTAGGTTATTCTTCGATAGGTGTTCCCAAATAATGTCTAAGGCGTATGTCATGATAGGGTCTGTTTGTACGTAGACTTTTCTCTTAGCAGCATGTAAGTTATTAGGAACGCTCTGTCACCTCTTGAATACCAACCAACCAACCAACCAACCAACCAACCAACCAACCAACCAACCAACCAACCAACCAACCAACCAACCAACCAACCAACCAACCAACCAACCAACCAACCAACCAACCAACCAACCAACCAACCAACCAACCAACCAACCAACCAACCAACCAACCAACCAACCAACCAACCAACCAACCAACCAACCAACCAACCAACCAACCAACCAACCAACCAACCAACCAACCAACCAACCAACCAACCAACCAACCAACCAACCAACCAACCAACCAACCAACCAACCAACCAACCAACCAACCAACCAACCAACCAACCAACCAACCAACCAACCAACCAACCAACCAACCAACCAACCAACCAACCAACCAACCAACCAACCAACCAACCAACCAACCAACCAACCAACCAACCAACCAACCAACCAACCAACCAACCAACCAACCAACCAACCAACCAACCAACCAACCAACCAACCAACCAACCAACCAACCAACCAACCAACCAACCAACCAACCAACCAACCAACCAACCAACCAACCAACCAACCAACCAACCAACCAACCAACCAACCAACCAACCAACCAACCAACCAACCAACCAACCAACCAACCAACCAACCAACCAACCAACCAACCAACCAACCAACCAACCAACCAACCAACCAACCAACCAACCAACCAACCAACCAACCAACCAACCAACCAACCAACCAACCAACCAACCAACCAACCAACCAACCAACCAACCAACCAACCAACCAACCAACCAACCAACCAACCAACCAACCAACCAACCAACCAACCAACCAACCAACCAACCAACCAACCAACCAACCAACCAACCAACCAACCAACCAACCAACCAACCAACCAACCAACCAACCAACCAACCAACCAACCAACCAACCAACCAACCAACCAACCAACCAACCAACCAACCAACCAACCAACCAACCAACCAACCAACCAACCAACCAACCAACCAACCAACCAACCAACCAACCAACCAACCAACCAACCAACCAACCAACCAACCAACCAACCAACCAACCAACCAACCAACCAACCAACCAACCAACCAACCAACCAACCAACCAACCAACCAACCAACCAACCAACCAACCAACCAACCAACCAACCAACCAACCAACCAACCAACCAACCAACCAACCAACCAACCAACCAACCAACCAACCAACCAACCAACCAACCAACCAACCAACCAACCAACCAACCAACCAACCAACCAACCAACCAACCAACCAACCAACCAACCAACCAACCAACCAACCAACCAACCAACCAACCAACCAACCAACCAACCAACCAACCAACCAACCAACCAACCAACCAACCAACCAACCAACCAACCAACCAACCAACCAACCAACCAACCAACCAACCAACCAACCAACCAACCAACCAACCAACCAACCAACCAACCAACCAACCAACCAACCAACCAACCAACCAACCAACCAACCAACCAACCAACCAACCAACCAACCAACCAACCAACCAACCAACCAACCAACCAACCAACCAACCAACCACCCACCCACCCACCCACCCACCCACCCACCCACCCACCCACCCACCCACCCACCCACCCACCCACCCTGATCTGCATTTAGGGCAGTCGCCCAGGTGGCAGATTCCCTATCTGTTGTTTTCCTAGCCTTTTCTTAAATGATTGCAAAGAAATTGGAAATTTATTGAACATCTCCCTTCTTAAGTTATTCCAATCCCTAACTCCCCTTCCTATAAACGAATATTTGCCCCAATTTGTCCTCTTGAATTCCAACTTTATCTTCATATTGTGGTCTTTCCTACTTTTAAAGACACCATCCAAACTTATTCGTCTACTAATGTCCTCCCACTTCATCTCTCCACTGACAGCTGGGAACATACCACTTAGTCGAGCAGCTCGTCTCCTTTCTCCCAAGTCTTCCCAGCCCAAACTTTGCAACATTTTTGTAACGCTACTCTTTTGTCGGAAATCGCCCAGAACAAATCGAGCTGCTTTTCTTTGGATTTTTTCCAGTTCCTGAATGAAGTAATCCTGGTAAGGGTCCCATACATTGGAACCAAAAGGGTCCCATACATTGGAACCAAACTCAAGTTGAGGTCTCACCAGAGACAAGTATGCTCTCTCCTTTACATCCTTACTAGAACCCCTAAATACTCTCTTAACCATGTGCAGAGATCTGTACCCAGTATTTACAATCATATTTATGTGATTACCCCAATGAAGATCTTTCCTTATATTTATACATAGGTATTTACAATGATCCCCTAAGGGAACTTTCACCCCATCAACGCAGTAATTAAAACTGAGAGGACTTTCCTATTTGTGAAACTCACAATATATTCACAATATATTCGGAAGCTCGGAAAGTTTAGAGAATCAAAGAATATTTATCCGGGAATAGTATTCTTTCGTGATTAGAGGAAGTGTATACTCTCTGGCTGGACAGGTAGTATTCAAACATGGCTGCATGCATTGACATTACTAAGGATGAAAATCCCATTTATCAGAATATAAATGAAAGTGTTAGTCACTTAGCAAACTGATAAGTACAGAATGTATTCCGGGTTAGGGTAAGCCTTCGCCTGCAATTATTGGGGTGATCATTTGATGATTTAATTTTTTGATTACTCAAAGTTGGCTGAACTTAGAGGCCTATCAATGTATCATGATTCACCAGCTGGAAATTCCGGAGAGAATAACACATAAATGAAGGCAATCGGTCCAGTAGAATGGAGGGACGGATTTGCTAAGTCTGTTTTAGTTAACTCTTTTAATATATAAACAAAAAATCTCAATGGCACAACAGCTCCGAAGGGCCGTGGTCTATCACGTGACCACTGCTCAGCACGAACGCCTGCAGATTATGGGGTGTCGTGAGGTCAGCACGACGGATCTTCTCGAATGTTATTCTTGGTTTTATAGACCGGGGCCCCGCCTCACCTCCAGATAGCTCCTCAATTGTCATCATGTAGGCTGAGTGGATCTCGAACCAGCCATCATATTCAGGTAAAAATCCCTGACCTGGCCGGGAATCGAACCGGGAGCTTCCGGGTAAGAAACAGGTGCCCTACCCCTACACCTCGGGGCCAGGCTGTTAATATATAGATTATTTTAATACTTCAGACAAGCAGTCATGTAGAGCTGTATTCCAAGAACTGGGAATAATGACCCTTCCCTCAATATATGCTTCCCAACCCATAATGGATATCACAAAAACATGATTAATTACACATTAAGAAATGAGGTACATCAATATCAATAAGAAGAAATTATATCGACACTCCTCATGTTAGATTAAAGAAAACGCAAAAATATCATAACTACACAGGAATGATACTCTTTAACAAACTCCCATTTGAATTAAGAGATATATCTGTAAAATCCTTTCAGAAGATTGTAAAAAAACTGCCTGAGGGGGAACAGCATATTCAATATAGAGAAATTTGAATAAAAATTGGTAAACCTCCATATAAATTAGTAAGGATGTGTAAATACGTGGGTAAATATATGAATATATTACTTATAGTAAAGCATAGAATAGTTAGTACAGTATATATTCCAAGGTACGAACGATGTTTAATAGTATATACATAGTCACGATTTGTAAGAACATATTGGACTGTTTTCTATTACAATAGACATTGTTTAATGGCAATATATTCTATTCTAAAAAGCTGAAGGAAAGAATAACGCGATAAGACAACAGGGCTTGTATAAATTGTCTTTTCCTGTCTTTTTATAGTTCTTTTCTAGGTGCCTAAAATGGAATAAAACTTTAATTTTTCTCAATAAAGTGGGGGGTTAACTATAATTAAAACTATTAAACTATAATTAAAATTGTTGCCACCTACGTTCAATAAAGGCAGTGGAATTTGGGGAACGGAATCAACAAGTAATTCACACAAAGTAAAGCACAGACAAATTATTTAATTCAGTGTTAAGTTTTATTAATAACATTTTAATATATTCTGAATTTTTCCAAAAATAAAATATTGTGGTGTCAAAAGGCCACACGTGGTGATTCAAAGATTTTTTTGCACGCAGCGGTAGTTTAAGTTACAAAAATTTCCCTGAAATGATAAACACAGTATTTTATTTTAATAGGACTTTAGTCTGATGCGTGCTTGCCATAGAAACAGTGCCTTTAAAACATGATAAAATACAAAAGAACAGGAAACATCTATCCTATATTCCACACAAGCATTAACACTCCCGTGATAAAATAATTAACTCACCGAATGACGGGAGCTAAGAAAGAACATGTGAGGGCAAACTATGGCCAGTACTTCCTAACTTGAATAACGCATTCTACTTTATGTGCTCTCATGTCTAAGTTATACATTTTTCATTTTATCTATGAGAATGATGCGAAATACAAAATTTACTCTAATCAACTTTCAAATCTCTGGTAACCAGACCTCAGTCGATTCATTTTCATCTGTTTCCGAAGAAACTGAAAAAAACAAAAACAAATGAGGCGTCGACATGGCAAAGTTATTAAGTAAAAAAAAAGGAAAGTACCGGAATTTAGATTTTTCATGGAGAACGTGGTAACGCTCATGCCAATGGCGTGGAAAAGGTAGCAAGTCAATTGGCACAGTACATTAGTTTCTACGATTGGTACGATTGTGTTAAGTCCACGAGGTATAGCATGGTGAACGTAGTAAAGTAAGTCAGCTCATGTCTCTGATGGAATTTGCTATTTGTTGAAAGTCAACTATGTGTAAACGTTATTTGTAGCTATTACAGTTCGTCATAGTGATACTTCAGTTGCCAGAATGCCTCCGAAACCTATCCAATTCAAAAGGCCCTGGAAACATCAAAATGACTTGTAGTGGGAGGAGAAAGAATAAAAGTCATCAAATATGCTGATGACATGTCTGTGCTAGCAGAAACAGAAGAAGAACTCCAGGTAATGATGAAGAATATTGTAAGTGTGGGTAAAGAATGTTGAATGAAACTGAAAATTGGCAAGACCAAAGTGATAGAAACAGGTAAAGGAGATGACACAATTAATATATCAATAGATGGGAGAGTATTAGTGCAGGTTCAGTCACTAGAGTATTTGGGGAGCTTGATAACTTCCAGCGGAAGTTGTACAGAGGAAGTGAGACGCAGAATATCCATGGGAAAGAGGGTTTCGATAGAGTGAAAGGTTTGCTGACAGCTAGAAGTATACCAGTTAAACTTAGGACGAGGTTTGCAAAATGTTTTGTGTGGAGTGTGGTGTCTTATGGTTCTGAAACGTGGACATTAAGACAGAAAGAACAAAAAACTATTTAGAATGTTTTGAAGTGTGGTTATGGAGAAGAATGGAGAAAGTTAAATGGATCGATAGAATGAGAAATGAAAAGGTGCTGAGTAGGATAGGAGAGGAGAGGAACTTCATGATGATGATACAGAAGAGGAAAACATCTTGGATTGGTCACATATTACGTAGAAATTGTATAATACAGAGAATTACGGAGAGAAAAGTTGAGGAAAAAAAGAGGGAGAGCAAGAAGAAGAAAGTTTGGAAAGCTGACAGATGTGCAGAGAGGAAGAAGTTACAAGCAAATGAAGGAAGATGCTCAAGACAGGGATAAATGGAGGACATCCAGTTGATACCTGGCTAAGGACAGATTTACTGAAAAAAGAAGTTGTTATAGTCAGCATCTTGACATGATGTCCATACTAGTTTTATGTTTTCAAAAATAGGTACTACGTGTGGCTAACAACGATTCCAGAAGACGATGCGGAAATAATCAGAGAGGCTAAACATCTTCGACCATTTCATGTAATCATGATGGCGCCTGGCGATTTTCGGGACTTCGCCATGGAAAGCGAGAGATTTTTAAACACTCAACATCTTAATATTAGCACTGCGATTTCAAGAGCCGAACTTCCCTCATTTAAGACAAGCCAATCATTCAATGAGTTAGAACCGTGGAAGGAGCAGAATATCCTCAAAAGGGGGCGGTCCTATCACACGATCAACAACATACAGACCTTACATCCACTCGGAACAAGACTAACCATCACCGAACCGAAAAAAAGAGGACTTTCTGGCTGAATTCCTTGGATGAAAAATATAATTTGTTTTATCGAGAAATTTCCTCTTGAAAAATACACGGCAGCTGACAAACTGATTACACAGTGATTTGTGACAGCGTATTTCTTCGCACAGTTTGTACCTGAATCATAATTCGCATAAATTTGTGTGTTAAACTGATTACTCCTTGATTTTGCATGATTTATTTTCAAGAACAACTGCTTTAGAATGTTGAAAATATTATGTTTTTCTTCTCCTGTAAATTTCATATTTTATAACTTACTACCTGTTCCATGTCAATGCCTCAAATGTAATTCTATATTGTGTTTGACTTTGCAACCGTTTTCTGATATATTATATCATATCTGTAGGGCCTGTCACTTCAGTCACGGACAGTTTTACTTAGGTTTCGTGAAATCAAATTCAGCTCTACACCATGACAACCAAAAATGTAACTGCAGCTCCAACGAAAGCACACAGAAGATTCAAATCCAAAGTAAAAAAGGAGCATGCGGTGAAATATAGTCTTGTATGTATTAACTGTATTGAAAATGATTTCAGTTCCCGTTTGCAAGGTTCGCTAATACAGTCTTGTAGAAGGAGATCTGTTACTATTGATGCGGATTTCATTGCTTCGGAGCTTGTCAAAGAACACACCAGAGCAATTGTTACGAGCTGAATGATGTTGACGAAATCCCAAGCCAATAATGTTACTACTTTGGAGGTATCTTCTGTTATAGTTCCACTAAAGACGTATATCTGAAACCTAATATCACAAAGTAGACACGTGAATATTGAAATTACAATTCCAAAAATGGGTATGTTATAGATAGAATTCACTGTCAATGCAGTATCATACAGTTCTTTGTGGATCTTCTTCAAGGATGATAAAGGAATCTTCTTCAATTTTCGTAAGTGTTGAGTGGTTATTTGTGGTCCATTGATAATCGGATGTACACATTGCTTGTAAGTCCACTGTTTCACGTTCATCCCTCTATTTTCATACTGACAATATTTATACATTTCAAGATGCTGGTTTAAAATGGCAAATCTCGTTTTCAAAAGGTAGATAAAATTCATGAATTGCAAGTAGGTGAGATTAAGGAGGAAGTATGATATATGTTGACCGATGAAATGGTATTCACCTTTCGGTATGTAGAAAAATATGCCTGTCAAAGCGTACAGAATGGAATAGCATGATATTAGAATTATTATTTGTATACCAAGACAGCGTCGTTGCCGGGTATAAATCTTATCGCTTTGAAGCAATAATCTTTCGTCAATAAAATATAGTGCTTTGAAAACTCTCTGAATTGTAGAAGGATGCACAAAGCTGTTCATCAGTATGGAAACAATGGCAACGGAAAATACTTCGAATATCAAAATATTTCTGACAATTTTAGCTAGTAATGTCTGTTCACTGACGAAGTCAAATTGAAGTTCACGTGTTCCATGGTACACCAGCCCAAGGAATAGAGTTGTTGACAGAACAACTGCCCACACTGAACCAACTTTAGAAGGACAAACACTTTCTTGTCTGTTCTGTAAAGAAGAATGTCTCAGATTTGTCAAGCCAAAGATTCGTGATATGTAATACATAGGTGCAATAAGGAAAAATATATCTTTCTGTGGCATATTGATCAGTGTATGAAAGTAGGTGAAGAACGTGAAATTTGTAAAATAGTTAAATAAAAGTAATCGTTTACGGCAGGAACGTGGGATGGATTACTTAGCCTCCGTTAGTAATTGACGTAGAACACTTCACAATAATATAAGACGGTGAGCACCGTTGTGCGGAGGGCGCAACCGGACGCTACCACACGAAGTGAATGACCACTCGTAAGACTATTTAGTCGATATCCATACGAATGATTGAATGGAATAGCTGTCATATTATCTTCAGACACTATAAACTCGGAAGTGTATGACATTAATGGATTCATTTGGAAATGCTGCACTTGATGGACATTTTCATCCACTTACTGGGCCGGGTGGCAAAATCGACTTCAACAGCGGAGAGTGTTGTTTTTGTTTGCATCACGAGTCTATGGAGTAGTTTAATGCAGCTCTCTATGCCACCGTACCTTGTGTTAACCTTGCCTTTTTACATAATTTATTTAGCATATGGCCAGAGATACAGCATCTATTGTTATATGATCTACACTATATACGTATGTCCAAATTGTTTGTATAGTCTATGGCCTCTGGAGTCGCAAAAGCAAAGTCACTAGCACTGCCATTGTATTTTCTAGTCCTGCATTCTTCGATTATGTGCTTCAATGTCTGTTGTGTAGCGCCACAGTCACTCTCAGGCGTTGAGATTCTGTTCCACTTGTAGTGGAAGGCTGCACAGTTCCCGTGGTTTGTTCGGATCCGGTTCAGTGCGGATCATAGTCTACGAGGGAGGTTGAAACCAGGTGGCGGCGTCTTCTTCACAGAAGACAATGTCGGGCAGTATTTGTCGTTGAGTCTCTTCTGCCATTCAGCTTAAGTTTGGTAGTTGCTGTTCCACAAGTTCATGGCATCTCTAGTTGGTGGTTTTCTCGAACACAGACGATTAATACTCGCATCACCGATGTCATTATGTATCGGGAGTTCTGGGTTATTCACTATTTTACTGAATTCTCTTAGGAGAGCGTCTTTACGTCTGAGATCTGGAGGAGGGATATGACTTAACACTGGTAGCCACTGGGTGGGAGTAGATTTGATTGTGACAGTGATGAGACGCATTGTTCAGCTGGGTATCTATGACGTTTGTATGGGCACTATTCAGCCAAACATCAGCGCAGTATTCAGCAGTCGAGTACACCAACCCTAAAGCTGAACATCTCAGAGTTGCAGTTGTAGATCCCCAAGTTGATTCACACAGCTTAAGAATTATATTGTTGCGAGTTCTTACTTTGGCAGAGACGTCCAGGAGATGTTGTTTATAAGACAGTGTTCTATCCTGTGTGACTCCTAGATATTTAGGGTACCTGTTATGTCTCATTTTCTGGTAGTCCATGTACACATTTAACTCCCTGTCAGCCATTTTATTGTTTAGGTGGAAGCAACAAACTTCAGTTTTGCTGATGTTTGGTTGGAGTCCCCATATTTTAAAGTAGAGTGCCAGTGTCTTGAGGTCTTCAGTCAGGATCTCTTCTGTTTTCTCAACTGTTTTGTCCCTGATAGCAAGTGCCCAGTCATCGGCATATCCGAATTTCCTTGAAAGTGTCTTCGGCATGTCTGCAATATATAAACTAAACAGCAAAGGAGCGAGAACTGACCCCTGTGGCAGACCGTTGTTCAGCGATCTTTGACTGCTTACAGCTGTCCCATTGTAAATACGAAATTGTCTTTGACTCAACATATTTTTTTTTTACATAATTACAACATCCTACAGAAGTATTACCTAATCTGCTTGTCATGCAGAAGTCGTTCGGGGCTCTGGGGACGAGGTTCGAAGAGTAATTAGCTTATTAAAATTCATGTTTCCCCCAACGATCATGCTCATTTGGAAAGCCATTTCCACTACAGCAGACCTTTTCGCATGTCTACCTTATCCGACTCCTCCTGAAAGGCTTTCCAGAGGCTGTTTATAGTGCGTGGACGTCTATTTCCTAAGGTTTTTCAGGAGTCCAAATGCACAGACGTTCCATCGGGTGCCTTCAATAGAATGTCAGTAAAAGGAATTGCACGGATTCCAGTTTCCATCCACATTCTCTCTAAGAACCAGACGAATCGAACGAAAGGTGTGGTTGGATGCTTTATCTTGATGTACCCATAGCTGAGTTTTCGCCGTCCCATACAGTGCTGGCAAATCTGTGTTGTAAACGTGTGTTAAATCCCCTTGCTGATAGTATGCAGAGTTCACCTTCATATTATTAGCGACACGGCGAATGGTTAACTTGCCATTGTAGCAGTATCCAGCGATGATCATTGAGCACCATGAAAACTTTCCTGACATTCTTTGTTCAATGTTCGATAATTTTGTTTTGTCTCTAGGGAGGTAGTAAATCCAGTGGGATCCGAACCCACAACCTCCACTGGTGTCTGGTTGGCCATTTTTGTTCTGTACTTAACATCTCTTCAACACGTACTAAATGTACGTAACACGACCTAATAGGTTGAAAGTCGCTTTCGATTACAATGTGGTCGTGAAAATTCAATATCCAGTGGGGTTCGTTACAATCACTAAGGTACACATATGATTCGCCTAATGTTGCCACATTTTCCCATCTTTCCCCTGACAGATAGCTCTCACACAGATTTTTTTTTTGCGTTAGTGCGAGGTTCCGAAATGTAACCAGCTTGTGAACTCGGCGCTTATGTCGTTTTTCTAAGTGCAGGTCCTTGGTGATTATGGTGTTAACTATTGAAAAGGATATTCCCAAATTACGTGCGATAGTCCTTTGTGGGGCAGGGTTACCTCCTGAGACAAGGGGGCCTTCACTTTCCTCACCACTTCTGGTGTAAGGCTGCTGGCTGGTCGTGGATTTGCTGGTTATTCCCCCCCTCTGGAATTAATCCCAGTTGGAATTTGCCATTTTTATTCAATACAGTACTGATCCCATTAATTGATATAAAAATTCACGCTTCTTGCACATTCCTTGGATTACATAATTACATATTAGCATCGGAAATTGCTCTTATGTAGTCTTCCTAGTAAGAATCAATCTGCTTCGGCATCGTTGCAGCTAATGTCACGAAACTATACACACACGTTCCCATTGCTGACTTGATCATCACTCCCCGTTCTGACGTGCTCAAGTTGATAACAGCGCCGCCAACAATCTTCAAACTCGTCACCATAGATCCCGAACGCCCTTCTGTATTCATACCTTATCCTATCCTGTGTTAACCTTGTCATTTCTAAAGTATAACATCCTACGTAAGTGTAATCTAATCTTTCACATTCATACCTTCGTCTACCCTTGCCATTCTTACCATCTACACTTTCCTTAAAAACTAACTGAACAAGTTATGGGTGTCTTAACATGTGTCCTACCATTATATATATTTGCTATTTGCTTTACGTTGCACCGACACAGATACTTCTTATGGCGACGATGGGACAGGAAAGGACTGAGAATGGGAAGGAAGCGGCCGTTTCCTTAATTAAGGTCAAAATTAGCCAAATTCTTCTCCCCTTACCAATTAGATTCTGTATACCGTAATTTGTGGTTCGATCTACCCATCTCATCTTCAGCATTTCAAAAGCTTCTATCCTTTTTCTTTCTCAGCCAATTATCGTCCATGTTTCAATTGCGTACAATATCACGCTCCAAACCATTGTCTAACATCGTCTTTCCAATTCCTATACCGAGCTATTTAGCTGCAGTTACTTACGTGCGGCCAGTATCCAGTATTCGGGAGATAGTGGGCTCGAATCCACTGTTGGCAGCTCTGAAGATGGTTTTCCGTGGTTTCCCATTTTCACACCAGGTAAATGTTGGGTCTATACCTTAGTTAATGCCACGGCCACTTCCTTCCCACTGCTATCACTTTCCTGTCCCATCGTCGCAATAAAAAGCTTGTCAAAAAGAAAGTAATTCGTGTGTTTATGCCCAAAGTGAGCAAATTTCTTTTCTTACAGAGGTCTTCTTCGCTTTGTTTTAGTGTGCATTTTATGTCCTTCTTATTTCTCCATCCTTTTCATGAAACAATATTCATCTACTGTCTTTATTACTCCATTCCCTAAGCTAATATTTTTTTGCATCACCTGACTTCTTTCGAATGCAATTCATTACTTTCGTTTTGGATTGATTTATTCTCATCTTCTACCCCTTCTCCAAAACTGTTCCCATAACATTCAGCAATTTCTCCAGATCTTCTGCGGATTCAGATAGAATAACAATATCATTGGCGAAAATGAGAGTTTAGATTTCCTGCAAAGGGATAACCTCCATCACAGAGATAAATGAAAAAAAAATGAAATGTATTGGCACGTTTATGACGACATTCACTGTCTCTCTTCTACGGGGCTGAACAGAAGAGGCGACGTTGCTGTGGCGTTCGTTTTGAAAGAGACATTGAGCAGTCTTTTGAGATTGACTGAGAAAATAAATGTTATGACGCATCTGATCGAAAATTGCATTATTCGACTGAAAATACGCAGCAGGGGAAACATTAACGATACACAACTGGAATATTTTAAAGGGTTTGGATCCCTCAACATACGCTTAATTATATTATGATGGATATTATGAAAAATTCCTTAAATGTTCTGTACCACCTCTTCTGTTTTTAATTACTCTCAATATAGCCCTATTTGTGTAATAGTCCCCCCATGAGGTGTGAGGATTAATTGTGTTCAGTCAGGTTTTTATTTGTGTATGCTGTAACCGTTCATTCATTTAGAGCCACGAGGAACCACACGGGTGGATAGTTCATGAGACCGATGGATAAATTCAGGGATAGGAAGAACACTTATTCTAAGGTAAAACAAATTAGTAAGAAGCAGAATTATCATCCAAACTTTATTCACAAATGAACCCGTTAAAGAAAATCATATCTTAAATAATAATAATAATAATAATAATAATAATAATAATAATAATAATAATAATAATAATAATAATAATAATAATAATAATAATAATAATAATAATAATAATAATAATAATAATAATAATAATAATAATAATCCAAAGTGCCAATCTTAAATTTTCTGGAACTTCGTTATCTCACACAAATGTAAATTCAATTTGTTCTATTAAATCCTTCATTCGATCATAGAATTTTGAGTTTTCTTTTGTAATTTAAATTTATATACTGATTTGAAACATCCTTCAGTAATTATAGCAAATATCTTTATGAAAAATATTTAAGTGAACAATTCCGGTGAAATTTACAAGTTCACTTTTATTAAATTCTACTTATTATTATTATTATTATTATTATTATTATTATTATTATTATTATTGTTGTTGTTGTTATTCTGAGTGTTATTTTAGGGAGTAATGAACTTTCAAAGTAAATAGCATATTTGTTAAAGATTCTTCGAAGTATAATACTCCATCAATATAACAGAATAAAGTTTGTTCGTGATTCCCGTTCTACCCCTTAGTCCGGAATTAAAATCATAGAACTGACCGGAAAACGAACTCAGGGTCTTTGGAATAAGAGACATGCATATAACCTCTACACCAGAGGCTGGTTAATAATAATAATAATAATAATAATAATAATAATAATAATAATAATAATAATAATAATAATAATAATAAAATAATAATACTTTAATATTGACGAGGTCTGAAATGTCTTTCAATTTTTCACAATTTGTGAGTCTCATCATTGTTTGCGGATACACTTTCTGGTTTTCGATTTGCAGGAATTCTTTTAACTCTCCTGGAAGTGGAGTCAAAAGATGCATAATCTGTACTCTCTGCTTTTAGTAAATGGTGAATATCCAACGAATCTGTACTAGTTCTTTCGTCTTCTAACCCTAAAACCACGTCCATAGTTCTATGTTTTTCCGTTTAACAGAGAAAATGTACGAGCGGGAAGTTTCTTTCAAATTGTAATATTACGTCTACTGGCGTTTCTGTAAAATCAGAATCCTTTTGGTCAAATACATTACGTGTGCTGATGTTATTATGTGAAAATATGCACTATATTCCACAACCCCATTATTTACGAATAAGATGATGCGAAAATGAGAAAAAGTGAATGATTTGCCATGCTATCGGGTGATTGTGGGATTAAACCCCATCGTCGGCTGCCCTGAAGATTTATTTCCCGTCATTTCCGATTTTCACACTAGGTAAAAAAATGGCGTATCGCTCTTAGTGCCGGGAGTGTCTGAGGACATGTTCGGCTCGCCAGGTGCAGGTATTTTGATTTGGCACCCGTAGGCGACCTGCGCGTCGTGATGAGGATGAAATGATGACGCAGACGACACATACACCCAGACCCCGTGCCAGCGAAATTAACTAATGATGGTTAAATTTCCCGACCCTGCCGGGAATCGAACCCGAGTCCCCTGTGACCAAAGGCCAGCACGCTAACCATTTAGCCATGGAACCAGACGTTACACTAGGTAAATCGAATGCGTATTTGTACAGGTGTAGGCACTGGCCTAAAGTATGGTGACCAGGTGCATATAGATAAAAAAACCAGGACAAAACTACTTAAAAAAGGAGGACAGTATCAGAAAAAAGGACACAATTCTCCATTGAGAGTCTGAATTTAGACGTATATTCTAATATATTCTAATTTTCGCATACATCTATCCATTTCCATATGAGGGCATTGGTGCAAAAACAAAGCAAGTCCAAAATAACACTTCTTGATTTCTATATGTATTGGTCACTGTACTAGGAAAGGACCCAGAAATAAGTATGTATTTCCTATAAGAAGTATATTATACTTGTAATTAATTGGACTTCTCCTTATTTTTGTACCAATAATCTAAAAATTTATGTTTTATATCCTTAAAATTCACTTCACAAGAAATTTTCAGTATGGTACTCTAGTGTATAAGAACAAACAGTTTAGAAAAAATGAATGCACATTAAATCAGGTAAAGAAAGAGTTGTAAAAAATGAACAAAACTAGACAAGTCCTGGACTTATCTGATTATTGCCCCAAACACAACTATTGCTATGTTTGCAACCAGGCGTATTTTCTTCAGATAAGTCCATAGAAGTGCACAAAAGTATGCACATCATCATACAATATATTATGCATGTCTACTTCGTTTATGGCCAAAAGTGGGCTTATCTGGGTTTTTGCACAAATGCCCTCATATTATATAGTAAATTCTTACAAAATTTAAAGAAAGAAATTAATTTACACACCCTGATGGTACTTTTCTGAAGATCCAATTGCCTATAGAAGTTTTGGCTTGTCTAACATATAAAAATATTCACATGTAAATTCTCTGAAATACCGTATTTTGCCCATTTCTGACTACAAGGTAACTTGTTAAATACGGGGGCATTACTACCCTTATTTAGGAATTGTTTGAAATTGCAGAACTGGACAAAATATTTTTCATCGTCAATTTGAAAGGATTTACACAGCTTACAAATAGAGAATAGTTTTTCAATTAAATTAAAGCATATCACTTTTCAGCGCCATGCATTCAAAAAGAGACCAAGATCCATCGTTTAAAGTATTCTTTGCTATTATTAATTATTTCAAGGTCCGCTTTGTCAATACAATTCAAAATCTGGTATATTTAGTAATACAGCAAATACATAAATATATTAAGTATATGTTTCGAGAACTAATATTTTCTTCTTCAGCTTACAGATTAAATTCACATGCAAGTAAAAGACCTTATTTAAAAACATTTTATATCCTAACAAAACTGGTTAAAACAACAACACAATAACAACATTAAAAGTTCAAACATGAATATCATTCCGTCGAATGTCCTGTAAAATGTTTGTATTATGGTTCTAAAATTGAGCTGGTTAACAATTATCTAATGTTATTGAGGTGTGGCATCTTTATGAACTTCATAATCGAAACGCCCTTCATGGGTCTCCAGCTGTTATACTTAATATAGCTAAAACAGAATGCGTCTCTTATACCAGATAATTATCTCGACACATCTAATGGAAATGATTATATTCGTAATTGAAAATAAAGCCTGCCATCATGGTCAGGTTAATAGATAAACTATTCGTAGCATGATTCATACAAAAACATAACTTCCCCCATATAAGCAATAATTTATACTTCTTTATCAAGACCTCATTTACTATCATTTTCTGGCTTCCTTTTAACTTTGAGGCAAATGAACTTCCCTTGCAATTTGTTTTGAAGGGCCTCACAAACGGTATCCAGAATTTCCACTATATCAAGAACAGAATTTTCTTCCCTTTCATATGTATGGAATACGGACATCATTGATGTAAATGCCATAAGTAGGCTTCACCTAATCTGTTTTCAAAAATGGAACTAATATATTAGGCGAATTATATGCAGGAAAGAAATAATGCTATGTACTGTAAATCCATAACCGCATTTCTTTACATCGATACGATATCGACGATGCCGATGCGTAATGAAGAACATTTGTAAAAATGTAGTGGAATAGATAAGGAGCTTCAATAAAAATGAGTTTTTTAAAATCCACCCGGAGCCCGGACAATGCTGTACAAAGGAGGACATGTCCGGATAAAGAACGTCTGGTCACTTGAAGGATCTGCGTTATGAACAGAGATGTCAAGCACATTGTTTCTTACGTGTGACTCACATCATGTTGACTCTCTCTCTTTCACATCCCCTCCCACTATACCCCAAACACTTTACTTTATAAACAACTTCAGATATCGTACCCGTAATGATACAAATTAGACATTTCAGAATGCACAACAGAAACATAAAGTCGGAGATTAATATTATGAAGACTTAATATGCACAAATGTTAGTGAGATCATACAAAAAGTTTATTTCATTTTGTAAATTTTATTTTGTCATACAAACTTCTTTATACTTTTATTTTAGTTTCTTGGCCCACTAAAATGAGTACAGTAAAATTCAAATTTTTATAATGAAGAAAGTGTTATTTAAAAATACGTTCCAAAATGAGATAATTCGAACAAGGTTTCCTTGGTGCTTCCGTCCAGTGGAGCGTTATCAGGAAACGTGCCCAGCATTTCCTCGCTGGATAGCAATTCCTATTCGCTGCCTCAGAAATTCTGTTGAAGAGGAGTCTCCAGTGATTGCAGATAATTGTTTGCCAATATCTGAAATCAGACTTTTGACACCACGTCCCCATCGCTTCGACTGCGAATACCTCGAAGATGTAGTTGTACGTTACCGCTCTGTATTTTGCCCTTTTATTGCGCACGGCCAATTCCGAAGCAGAACCAGCAGCCTTGTAAGTGTTAGGCAAATGAGATGGTGCTAACATTTTAAATCAATAATTATATTCAGATTTTAAAATGCCTAGTAATTATCTGTAAAAATGTTCTTAAATCAACATATTACACGATTATTTTGATTACATGATTTAAGGGCGTGCATCAACAACTCAGTTTAAAATCTCTAAGATATTCGTTTAGGAAAATTCTTGTTAACTGTTATCTTTGATAATCTATATTTCATAATTTATGCATTACTAATTACTTTCAGAATATAAATTATTTCGTGTCGAACATAATACTTCGAGAATTTTTATATATACATAAAACACTCTACCATACAAAATAAATGCTGTTATATATTAAATAGTTATGAGTTATGTTGGAAGCGATAAGTAAACATTGAAAGAATAGTATGACAGAGTGGGACGTAGGAATCGAGGTAAATGGACACTTACAAATATATCATTTGAAACACTGATAATAATTATTTTCCTTCACTAGATCAAAAGGTGAAGTTCAGTAGAGACCGTTAAGTAAGAAACAATTGAAAAATTCGGATTCTCACCACTAAAGATGCGCTATATTTTTCATATTAAACAATTGCTTTTTAAATCATTTTAATTTTATTTGTTTTCTTCTGAGGGTAAATCATCTGGACAACCCACGATTTTGTTATTGCGTCACGTTCTTTGGAATAAAAGAAATAAATAACTTTTCCAGGTTACGGTGAACTTCAGAAAAATATCAAAGGCTTGCATACGATAAGTCAATTCTCTGCTAGAACAAGAGCATATGTAGTTGCAGCCCCAATGAATGCGCATAAAACACTCAAATCTAAAGTAAAGATAGAGCATGCAGTGAAGCGTAATTTTGTGTGCAGTAATTGTATTGAAAAGGATTGCAATTCTTGTCTGCAATAATAACTAACCGAATCTTGTAAAATTAGGTCTGTAACTATTGATGCAGTTTTCTTCGCCTCTGTGCTTGTCAAAGAACACACCAGCGTAATTGTTACAAGTAGCAAAATATTACCCAAATCCCAAGCTAATAGTATGATTACCTTAAAGGCATCTTCGGATATCGTACCTCTAACAATACCTATTAAAAATTTCAGATCACACAATAGACACATAAAGCCTGAGATTATTATTTCCAAAACTGGTATCTTATAAACACAATTAACTGTCAGTGCAATATCATACAGTTGTTTATGAAATTTTCTCAGAAATGATAAGGGAATTTTCTGTGATAATACCGAATTTAGGATGACTGGATGAACAAACAGATGTGGATAAAAGTATTCTGTACAGTTTTCATTATTTGTGTGCTGATCAATTTTGTAAATTTTAAGATGTTTGTTGACAAGAACAAACCTAGTCTTTAAAAGGTATATAAAATTCACAAATTGTAAAAATATGATTATGTTACTGAAATGACAGATGTATAGACAGATAAAATGGTACTGGCCTCGGTTTGCATAGAAGAATGTTCCAGTCAGGATATACAAAATAAAGTAGACCGATGTAAACATAATCATTTGTACGATGATACAACGTCTATGCTTTACGTATTCCATTTCACTGGGGGATAATATTTTATTATCGATGCAATTCAGCATTGCGAATATTTGTTTAAATGTAGTTCAATAAACAGTACTGTTCATATATATAAAAAAATGGTTGCGACAAAAACAGCTACTATGCTTATAATTCTTACAACTTTTGTTAGAATGGTTTGGACTTGGGAGAAAAAATCAAATTGTTGTTCACATGTAACTTCGTATATGAGTCCAACAAAGAGAAAGGTTGAGAGGACAATTGCCCATAGAGTACCAATTTTAGAAATACATAACCTTCCTCCACTGTTGTGTAAAGAAGTATATCTTAGATTTGTCATTCCAAGTAATCTTGATAAATAGTACATCGGTTTAACGACATAATAAATATCCTTGTCAGCCATCTTAGTCAATATTTAATTCTGATGTATTTCACACGGAAGTCAAGTAGGGATATTGGCTTTGTTGACTTAATTAGCAACCCTGAAAATTGTCATGAAGATGAGGCTGTGTTTGATTTTTGATTAGCCTTCTTTCTTCATGACGAAAAAACTATTTCACTATATAATTATTATCATTTTATGTTATATGCCATCTAAATTACATTCAAAATAATTGTCAGAAATGTTATATATAGTTGTGATTCTCTGTACCTCAACTTCTCACCTATGAGTTCAAATATTCTGAACAGATTGGGTGAATTTCGAAAGATCATCTTATGTTAAGGGCAAGGAATATTTACTTGTTGTGTAAGTGGTTTTAATTTTTCACTTTTCTTAAACTTCCAAATACTATCCCAAATTTGATGAACTTCTTGAAAATGTTGTATTAAAATCACCTTCGAAGATAATATAGCATACTTCCAATTATGAGGAATTGCTGTTTTCATCTCTCGTAATTAAAACAGATTTCTTATTAAGTCACATTGAAATTTATTTTTAACGTTTGAAAATACTTTTATGAAATAGTTAACCAAGTCACAACAAGAATAAAAACGTATTCCTTACTTAAAATGTATTATATATCTTAAACAATAAAAATGAATTATTTTCATAGTGAACTTTGACAAAGGAAGTTCTTATATTTGATTCCATTCACAATTATTTAAATATTATCCCCTTTTGTAATCGACAGTATTTTAAATAATCACTATACAAGTGAACGAAAAGATTTACAATAATTTATGGTATGGGTTTCAATTTATAAACATGTAATACTAATTTTGAGTAAGATAGAGGAAAACGTCGAGCTTAACACGCAGGCAGTGATTTACATCCGACCCTTTTACAAGAGATCCTAGACAAATCCTTTGTAAATTACCCCGTTTATCGTACTCTCATTTCTGAATAAGTTGCTCCTTTTCTTTTATTTGATGTTATTTAACGTCTGGAAGAAATGAAGAAGTTATTTTCTTGTCTTTAAAACGGTAAAAAATTTGAAGGGATCTTCAACTTGTGTCAAGTTGGTAAAGGAAAAGGGATTATGATGATTAGGAGGAATCCGCCACCAAACAAACGGAAAACCTCTGGAATATGAATTGGTACGACTGGTAAGCGATTACTCATTCACGTACGAGGAGATTCCTTGTTACAGTATACTTTACTTAAAATGACCCCAATGCTATACAGGTAAAAAACACTATAGAATTGATTTTATATTCATATCTTCAGACAGAGTGTCTGAATATTTAAAAGTGTATTAACACACACCTTAGGTGAAAGAAATAATTTAATATATCCCGTTAAGAGAAGATTTTAACACGGGATTTTGTAGAGCATTCTGTTGGAATTAATTATGTTTGTTTTTTATCAGTGGCTTACAGCGAACAATCCTAAAGATTACTAAAGCTACAGATGAAACAAAATGTCACAAAGTCAAAATTTGTGACGCACTCGTTGCGAAGTGAAATAAATATGTCTTCACTAAGGCAAGGTGCAATTTACAATCTCATACTAATCAAGAGTTTTCTTTAGACGTCGGATATCTAATTACTTTGCACTTCTTTACCAGAAGTAAATCAAGGATTATCCGTTCGATCATTCTCAACCATGATTAATGTTGCTTAACTGGCGTCTGTTGTTTTAATACGACAATGCTCTCGATTTACAAAACTTGATTGACAATACATATAAATATTTTTTTCAAATTAGTTAACATCCACTTCTTATCGGAATCCTCTCAATAATCTTCTAATTCAATGAACAAGTTGGTATTCCTTACAAAAATATACTTATATATCAGTTTATTGAAAGCATATGCCGGATCAAAAGGGATATTAAGGAAGAAACGTGCACACTGTAATAACAAAAATTTACTTCGATTCACTCTGGCTTTCTGCAGAACGAAAATGATTCCTCACTAACCATCGTTTTGTGGACAGCGGGTAGAACACTTTCAATTTAATACAATCGTATAAAATGCCGTCCAACTTCAAAGTATTTCTTTCTTAGTGAATTGGTCACAAACGAATGTTTAAAGCACAAATCTCAAGGATAATTTAATTAAATTACTAATTACGTTGTTCGAAGAAGACATCAGTTTTCAACACATAAATTTGATGAGTGGTCGTAATTTTATTCTACACATGTTGTGAAAACAATGTTTAAGATTATATATATATTTTTTCTGTTGGCTTGAACGTGCACTTTTGTTTAGTCCAGATGTCAGAAGGGAACACAAAGAAACGTATGAGAATTCTCATTAACCGTGTGAAGTTCTGCTGAAGTGAGCACCGAAATGGGGATCATCCATTTCAGTGTGTCCTTGTGAATTAATTAGTAATGAAAAACTCTGCCATTCAGTGATAGTTTCTAGAGATGAGGCCTTACTTAGTTATGATATCTACTTGCCTTGACAACACTAAAATAAATATCTTCCCTTATGCTAACAATTGACTTCACGGCGTCACAATATGAAGAGTGTTAGAGAGACAATGTAGCAAAGAAGGACTGAAAATAGAGCTAAAGTAATTGAATAGGACATTAAGTCAATATCCATCTTATTTAGCTAACTTATTTGCTTACATTGTAGGAACATAACATTGTAAACTAATTCTGTTAAGTGAGGTTTATAGCTTCAACAAACTGACTGATCGAAGCTCAATTCCTTTATGCGAATGTTGCTACAAGATTAAATGTTTGGCATATCCAATATTATCTCCCTTTAATAGATCAGTGGTTGAACATAAATGTTGTTTGCGTGTAGCCATTTTGTACTATACAATTCCTTATTACATATTTTGTTAAGAAGGAAGCCATACTTTCCAGTGTAACTCAGTTAAATGTAACTTAAATTATTTTCAGTCTGTCGAACACACAAGATAAATGTTACACTATACCATATCTGTAAAACACATTATTAATCAAGGAATAAAAGTACACACTATTAAACAAAGTATGGCACGTTTCGTTCTGAGAAGAACATCATCAGATTTTATCAAAATCAAATTCAAATATTTAATTGCTGTTTAAATACTTAGGAAATTAAGGCCTGGAACTTATCTTAATGGAACCGGAAAGTGGGATAGGCTCAAAAATGTCAATTTTGTTTTTAAGCTTAAAAATCTCCAATCCTTACTAAAGAATTTGGTGTATCAATTAACGCGCTGAAGTTATATTTGAGGTAAGAAAATCAGGTTTAAAAATAACTCTGCATGCTGAATATTATTAGATGGCAGCTACCAGTCAAACATTCTTTTGGATTTTCCGTAAGTCATATTTTTAAAATTCTGTGTACCTTTTTCTCAGAAACTCTTGCATCAATTTATGTAAAACTTGCTAGTCTCTTAGAAACTATATAGGTCTGCGTGTGGAAGTAAATTTAATCAGATATCTCGATTTGTTCATGGAGGTTAGCTTGAAGAGCACTGACAATTTTACCGAAAATTTCAGTTTTCAACTAGGATATACAAACAAATTTCTCAACTCATATAAAAATAGAACAATAATTTTACTTCAGCAGCTCAAGAAATATTTAAATATTATGAATGCAAAGTTTCTTGGGTGTACGTTGAGTATTTTTTCAGAAAAAAGTACATCAGTTGAGGGAATTTTAGCAATATTTTTATAATGTTCTTTCTGACACAAAATATTAAACATAGAAGCTTGATTTTCTTCCAAAATATTGATGAATACATTCTGATTATTCCAAAATAACATTAAAGGAAGTACCTATTTTAGTTTCTGAGGTATGTAACTAAACATCGAAAGTTGCATTTTTCTATCGTTTCTCATTTTTTGGTTCCCTTTAAATGTCCCCCTTTGTCTCTACTCCAGCATTTACTGCAAGGTCTTTCGAAAATCGTTCCTCTGTCATTAGCGTGCGTTCAAGGAGGACATAGTTGAGATAAGTTCCAGATTTCAAGTGCCTAAGTATTAACAAGAAATAAAACATAAATGTTCTAAATATTTGAGTGTGATTTGATAAAATCTGTTGATGTTCTTTCAAGAATGAATGCCATTCTTTGTTTAATAGTGTGTATTTTTATTCCTTATTTAATCTTATGCATTCTTATCCCTTGTTTAATAATATGTTTTCTACAAGCATGTTATACTGTAATATTACATTTAACTTGTGTGTTCGATAGATTGAAAAGTTTTTAGGTTACATTCAGTACATATTGGCATCTTTATAAAGAAAAATTATTGAAGAAAAAAGAAATTTACTTTTAAATAGGAAATACCCGGCCCGAAGGACCAAAATGTACATGAATGTTGTTTAATAGCAGCCATTTTATAATGAAATTCTTTAATGCATGTTATTATTATTATTATTATTATTATTATTATTATTATTATTATTATTATTATTATTATTATTATTATTGAATTTCCCATTACAAACCCCATTTTACAAGTAGTATATTAGGGCTATAGATAGTGAGATTAAGTTAATACATGACAATTGAATTAAAATAGAGATGACTTATAAATGATATGGAGAAATTTAACAAACACTTTATAACAGCATCTTGTCTGAAATACCATAGTGAGAGGTGCTGATATTCAATATTTCACATGTTTAAATGCATTAATAATTCATATCTACTCCTGTTAAAAATAGGACACTCAAATAAAAGATGAGGAACAGTTTGTTGCATTTCACAGGTACTGAATACTGATTCCAAACCTCTCGAAGTATGATCCAAACTTTCCATGTCCTGTCAAAAACTGAGTTATAATATGTTCATGTTGCAAAAACCTACTTTGTAGTCTGTCTTGAATATTTGGAAAGAACAACTCCCTTGTTAACCGGCCATTAGTGCTGGTGATCCATTGGTTGTTCCACATATCTTGTGTATACTCCCTCAGTTCCTTTTGTACATGAGATATAGGGAACTTTTCATATATCAACAAGGCGTCAGAAGAAGTAGTAGCTGCTTTGGCAAGTTCATCAGCTCTCTCATTTCCTTCTACTCCGTCATGACCTCGGACCCATTTCATGCAGATATGGTTACTGTAGCCTAATATGTGTGATCTTATATTAACAGCTACCGGATTAAAGTTATATTTTTCTTGGATTGCTATCAAGGCTGCCTGAGAGTCACTCAATATTTGCGCAGCACAACTGTGTTTTTTAATCCACATAACTGCCTGTTGTATAGGCTTGAAAGACTGAATATGAGGGAGATAGTCTAAATTTTTCAGCATGCACCTCACTGTTATTCTGTAGCACTACAAAAGCACATCCTTCAAGCCAGCCATGTTTTTCTTTGCTAATCGGGGATCCATCCGTATAAATATTGTAATGATGTTGTGTGTTGCACACTTCTTGCACAAGATTATTGGCAAATTTACTTGGGTGACCTGCTGTCAATGCATTAGTTCAGGAGTGACCGTTAATATCCTATCAGGATACAAAACACCCTTTTTGTTAATGTGAGCTCAGCTTTGGCAATGGCTGTTAAATACGGAGGTGGGATTCGTGGATATTGTGCGCTACGCACGAATAATTCTGAGTACAAAACCTCTTTGAATTTGGGCTAGTTTGGCTTGAACCCACTTCCTTTTCAATACATTACGATAAGCAGATGAACCATACAATAATAATGGTTCCACTTCTCCATGATACATTGTCTTTAATAGTTCTGGATATTAGCATATTGGCAACTTTATAAAGGAAAATTATTGAGGATAAAAGAACTGTATCTTTAAATATGAAATATCCGGCCCGGAAGACCAAAATGAACATGAATGTTGTTTGCTAGTAGTCAGTTTTACAATGCAATTCCTTAATAAGTATTGACAACTTCATAAAAGAAAACTATTGAAGATAAAAGTATCTTTAAGTATCAAACAGTGGTAGACGGTCGATCTCTGGACACAAAGTTAGAGAGCTGAAACATGACAGAGGTAGTCGATTTTTGGAAAATTGAAAGAAATTCATTCTGCATTTCATACCACATTATGTATGGATGTGAAAAATGTCTGATTACATATTTGATGTTTATACGAAAAAATTAATTGAAACTCGGCTATAAATCATTTAACAGATAGAGTAAAAGACACTTTAGTTGACATCATATGATTATTATTTTCAATTCTAATGTGGGCCTGATAATCACGCTGCTTTGCATATAAACAGCACCCTATCTCCAATATTCTCGTCTGCACACAACCCATTACAAATTTTTATGACCATCAAATTATTGAAGGTCCTGGCATTTCTTCAGGATGCATGACCTACATTTGCTTTGTGTGGTTTGTACGAGTTACTATTTATTCCTGTTCTTCCTCACCTTCCTTTTCTTTATGACTCTTTCACAATACTATTCAGCTCATCCACGGTCTAGAAAGCCAAGAATAACGACCGAGAGATGCGTTATGCCGACCACATGACACCTCGTAATCTGCAGGCTTTCGGAGCTGAGCAGTGGTCATTTGGTTGAGTATGCCACTTCAGGTCTATAGCAGCATGATTTGATTTGGTTTATTCAACTCATCTTCAGATCTTTCGCGGAAGAGGAGGGACGAGATCAGATACAAATTGAAAACAGTAGCCGGAGTGAACGGTAATAAAAGCAGGTTGTGAATATCAGTTTGTTGGAATATGAGTGATCGCTTGGTGGCTTCTTTCACCCATTTACTTACTACGCTGAGCTGAAATGAAATTAACTAATAAACCTTGTAACAATAAATATTCAACACTTCTAATAGGATATTTGTGCATTTCATCTACTGTGGCACTGTGGTACCATTAACGTATTGCTTTCTAAATTTGAAATACGAGTAGTTCACTATATTTTGACACCTAAAATAATATGATATATAATTAGCAATGGAATATATGAGTTGTGATATGACATTCCTTTCTCACAGAGATTACTTCGGGTTTTTAAAAGCCAGGCTTTTCGCACGAAGTTCATTTACACCAAGAATAGTGAGAAATAACTTACTGGACATGACCAAACTATTAAATCCTACAAATCATCAGTTTGCTAATAACTGGACTTTATAACGCGCTCGAGCAAAAAGTGGAATCAGTCACAAAATTAATAGAAACGAGTTAACCATCCGTTACTGGGCACTTTTTGACTACTCCATGAAAATTGGAGATTTTCATTTGAAGAGATCCATTCTTTTTTCTATATTTTCTTTCTAGTTCTTCAATATTCTTTCAGATTTGCATATGGCATTTTGATGTGATGACCTGGAAATATTTTCATCCTGGTATATTGGCTGCTTGTATTATTGTATTCCACTCCGTATTATTTTAGACGCCACTTTTTTATTTAACCGGGCATTAGATGATATTCACAAAGAATGCTATCACACCGTTCCACAAAATTCCATTCCTCTGTCTGATTTCTGAGGGTCGCTTTCGCTTTCATGTATGTTTTTATGGATGTGATGTATATCAGAAACGGCGTACATATCTCTCCCAGTACACTAACACTCTATCGTCCTACAAAGCGTAAACTACGCACAAGCCGGTAGGGTCTCGGAAAATTGTCGTAAACCAACTTATGAACCCGTGGCCACACAGAGGCGAAACGCTGATAGTTTCACGATTGAAAACTTGTAAAGAGATTGAATATTTTATGTGATCTATAATTAAAATGGTTGCCTCATTCCATTCAGAAAAGGCAGTGAAATTTGTGGAACGGAATGGACTAGTAAATCACAGATAGTAAAGCACTGATTAATTAATTTCAAGTGTTAAGTTTTATTAATAAAATTGTAATATGTTCTCGATTTTTCCAAAACTAAAATAATGTGCTGTCAAAAAGCCGAAAGTGCTGATTCAAGGATCCCTTTTATGAACACACTGGTGGGTTATGCAGATAATATTCCCTGAAGAATAAACGCAGTGTTTTTTGCTAACAGGACTTCAGTCTGATGCATGCCTCCTATTGAAACAGTGCCTTTAAAACATGCTAAAGTACAAGTCATCAGGAAAAGTCTGCCTTATATTCCACACAATCATCAACACTTCCGTGATGAAATAATTAACTCACCTACTGGTGAAAGCTAAGAAAGAGCACGTGAGGGCAAGATATGATCAATACTTCCTAATTTGAGTAACATATTCTATTTTTTGTGTTCTCACGTCTGTGTATTTGTTCAGTTTATCCATCGCAAATGTAGAATACAAATTCAAATGTGCACTGAAGAGACCTCAGTCAATTATCATTAATTTCTTTGCGAAGAAACTAAAGAACAAATTTAATTCTACACTTGTGTTTTAATTTGCAACCGTTCTTTGATATATTATATCCTATCTCTGGGGGTTTCATTTTAGCCATAGACAGTTTTACTTAGTTTTCTTGAAACTAGCTTATATTGACTGAGTCCAATTTAGCATAATCAAATTCAGCTCTACATCATGACAACCAAAACTGTAATTGCAGCCCCAATGAAAGCACACATAACATTCAAATCCAAAGTAAAGAAAGGAGCATGCGCAAAAATATAGTCTTGCGTGTATTAACTGCATTGAAAATGATTTCAGTTCCCGTTTGCAAGGCTCACTAATACAGTCTTGCTTTAGAAGATCTGTTACTAATGATGCAGATTTCATTGCCTCTGAACTTTTCAAAGAACACATCAGTGCAATTGTTACGAGCTGAATGATGTTGGCGAAGTTCCAGGCTAATATTAAAACTAATTTTGGCGGTATATTCTATTATAGTTTCTCTAAGGACACATATCTAAAACCTGATATCACATGATAGACACGTAAATATTGAAATTACATTTCAAAAATGGATATGTTACGGATGGAATTCACTGTCAATGCAGTATAGTACAGTTCTTTGTGGATATTCTTAAAGGACGATAAAAGAGATTTTTTCAATTTTCGTAAGTGTTGAGTGGTTATTTGTGGTTCATTGATGATCGAATGTACACATTGCTTATAAGTCCACTGTTTCACGTTCGACTCTGCGTTTTTTATATTGACAATATTATTTTATACATCTCAGGATGCTGGTTTAAAATGGCAAAACTCCTTTTCAAAAGGTATATAAAATTCACGAAGTGCAAGTAAGTGAGATTCTGGTTGAAGGCTGATATGTATTGGCAGATGAAATGGTATTCATCTTCCGGTATGTAAAACAATACCCCAGTAAGAGTGTAGAGAATAGTATAGAATGATATTATAAGTATTTGAATATCAAGACATTGTCGCTGCCAGTATAATTCTTATCCCTTTGAAGCAATAGTCTTCCGTCAATAAAATGCAGTGCTTTGAATACTCTTTGAATTTTAGGAGGATGCACAAAGTTGTTCATCAGTATGGAAACAATGGCAACGGAAAGTATTTCCAATATCAAGGTATTTCTGACAATTTTAGCCAGAAATGTTTGTTCACTGACGAAGTCAAATTGAAGTTCACGTGTTCCATGGTACACCAGACCAAGGAATAAAGTTGTTGACAGAACAGCTGCCCATATGGAACCAACTTTAAAAGTACAAACCCTTTATGGTCTGTTCTGTAAAGAAGAAAGTCTCAGATTTGTCAAGCCAAATATTCGTGATACGTAATACATAGGTGCAATAAGATTATATTTTTGTCTGGAATATTGTTCAGTACCGGTATATGAAGGTATGTGATGCATGTCGAATTTCTAAAACAGTTAACTTAAATTAATCGTTTATGTCACGAACGTGAGACGGTTTACATAGCCTCCGTTACTAAGAACTTTTCCTTTTAATATAGATGCTTTACACATCACAATAACAGAAGTCGCTGAACGACGTTATATGGAGGACGCAACCACACGAAGTGAATGAGCGCTCATAAGTCTGTATAGTCCATATTCATAACAGTGATTAAATGAAATAGCTGTGATATCGTCTTCAGACCGTCTGAAATATATCACGTTAATGGATTAGTTTGAAAATACAGATACGAAATATATATGTGAGTATATGAAAATACAGTATGGATGTTCCCATCCAATTACTGAGCAAGGTTGCAAAATCACCTTAAAGTGTGTTTATTGTGTTTAATTCATAGCCATCTACAAGGCACGAATGTTGTATGGAGTTGCTGCACCCATGCACTACAGTGTGTTTTCCAACAGCAAACAAAAGCCAAGAAACAAACGAGAACAAAATATGACTCATATCAAAGTAAATGATTATCATCCACACAAATGGAACAGTCAACTCCAAGCATCGGAATAATTCTTTTAACTAGAAAGGATGAGGGTATGCTTAACTAATTAATTATTGTTGTTCTAATATCCTGTCTTGCGCAAATATCTAAAGGAAATAATTCGAGATTACTTTCTATCTGCCTGTAACATGAGGTAGTAAGTCTCTTTAGACGAGTTAGATAGAAATCCTTCTTAAATATTAACATAGAAAATTACTCAATTTCTGTTTTGAATATGTCGATATAAAGCAAGTTCTATAATTATTAACTCTTCGGAATCAAACTTCACGACGTTGACCTTGAATATTAATAATCGTAATGAAAGACTTCAGTAGCAAATTCATGACTAAAGGCTATCCACAGTGAGACAAAATGAGTTACAACTGTACGACTAACTAGTGGAAAAAATTAAAATAGAGAGATTTGAGGTATTATTTTACATTTATGTAAAGAACTAATATAAAGAAAATTGTGACATTTCTACAACTTGGAAAGCACAAATTTTTCATAGCAATTATTAGTTATAATTAATTTAGATTTCTTGATCAGCCTCGTAGTCTCCTCGTATCTCTTCCGGGTTCCATTATTAAGGTCAGGGTCTTGCGTTCATGTCTAGCTTCGCATGGTGTCCATTCAAATGCAGTAGAATTCCTTCATACTCACCGAAGTCTCACGTAGTGAAGTTCATTCTTGAAGACCCACGTTGATAAGTTAATATAAGCATTCCTCTAAACCTATAAACTGAAAACAGCTCTAAGTTATAGGTTCAAGCCACATGTGAATATTCAAATGTCAATCTAGCGCGGATTACGTGTTGTACGTAGTGGAATGTGTTGATGTGTTTTTAGTTTGGTTTGAGTGTTAAGATTTAAGGATTTAAGGATAAGCCCAAGTTAACTGTTATTTTTTTCAGATATAACACACTACATACATTCGCTAAATCCACAAGTCTACCAGTTTGTAATGTGCTATCTCTAGATGGTCTTCGTTAAAAAGCTTCAGCTATTATGTTGTATAAATTGAAAAATGGACAAGTTCATTCCAACACACTATGCAACTTGAATTCTGATATATGTTCATATAGTACAAGAGGAACTACCAACATTCTCTGTAAATCATCAAGTCTACTAAGTATGGGACGGCCGGTCTGAGTGGCTCAGGCGGTTAAGGCGCTGGCCTTCTGACCCCAACTTGGCAGGTTCGATCCTGGCTCAGTCCGGTGGTATATGAAGGTACTCAAATACGTCAGCCTCGTGTCGGTAGATTTACTGGCACGTAAAAGAACTCCTGGGGGACTAAATTCCGGCACCTCGGTGTCTCCGAAAACCGTTAAAGAGTAGTTAGTGGGACGTAAAACAAATAACATTATTAAGTATGGGACTAATTCTTTATGGGATTACTTTGTAAAGTTTTCCAATAGTCTTCCTGAGCATTTTCGAAAAGCTGCTACATTACCAATCTCTAAAGCCAAGCTTGTTAATTTTCTAAAAGTAAAAATATTTAGCCTATAGATTACTGATTTAGTACTTGGTTTCTATCACTATGGTACTTTAATATTAGAATTCGTTTTACAGTATATTTTGGTCCTAGAAGCTGATGGTCTCAAATTTCATCTCTGTTGTCAAATGTAATTAATTGTACTACACCATTTTGAGCAATGGCAAAGGTGCCACCTATGAAAAAAGAATATGAAGGGAATTTTCCTCTCGGTGAAACTTACAGCCTGACATTTCACCTCGTTCATCGGCATACCACTGTCTACTGTGCATCTCAAAACTTTGTGCTCCGGAAGTTCTGTTGAAAGTAAAACGTAAGTAATCCCCTTTTCTTCAACTAGGGGCAAGCTGTGAATTCACAGTTTAAGTAAACTAGTTGTAGGAAAGTGGCGAAGAATTCTTAGTTTTTCTCTAACATATGAACAGAGAGATATCCAAATTTGTGATTAAGTGGTTAGCATGTTGACGTTTGATTCAAGGAGTCCCGCGTTCGATTTCCGGCCGGATCATGGATCTTAACTTTCATTGGTTAAATCCTCTGACTGTGGAGCCCCATATTCACAGATGTGCAGGCAACCTGAGCGGATCAACTCGCAAGACCACTTAGACAAAATTTATTAACAAATACGTTGTTTTTACCATACACACACAAAATGTTACAGACTCGGCTACATCTTGCCCGGAAACACTGGATTCGTCCACTAGGGTGTTGTGTTTGTTACTATATACATAAAGAACTGTTAATTGTTTATATATTCCGTAATACACGAAATGTATGAAACTGGTGTTTATAGGATAATAATTGTTTCAAAAATAAATCCTTTAGAACATTAATTTTTAATTCACAAATATTTTGCGTAACGGCGTTTTAACTACATACAAATTACTTTTGACATAATGAATTTTATGCTTGATTAAAATATGCAATTTTCGTTACAATGTCCTGAAATATGTTATTTTTAATTAATTACATGATATAAACTATCATCTCACCTATAGATATTATCTGACTTGGTAATTTACTTCACATGATAATATAATGTTCATTACATAAACACTGGAGAGCAATGTGCAGAAATATAATAAACATTTAACAATGTTTCAACTCGGGTATTGGAAGAAACTTATTACAACAAACACTTAGGTAGAAGTATTTGAGATTTGTACGCAATAAATCAATTCTGTATAACTATAGCAAGCTATATGGTGACAGCCTCAATTCAGACACACATGACATTCATATCTAAAGTCAATAAAGTATGGCAAAGTGAAACGTAGTTTTATATGCAGAAATTGAACAGAAAAAAGACTTGAATATCTGTTTGGAACGATCATAAATTAAATTGTCTGTATCTGTTAGGATCAGTTCTTCAATATTACTGATGCAGCTTTCGTTGTTCTCGAATTTGACAAACGACTAACACATTGCAAGTTTAATATGTTAAACAAGCTAATACAGTAATTACTTTCAATATATTTTCTAATGTAAATTTCGAAATGACACATATTATTCCTCAACAGTCATATACATTCCCGTGTTTCATATTCTGTTAGGTGTCATAGTTTCCCCGTACAGTACAATAAATGGACACATAAATACATATTATGACAATAGGTATTTTATTAGCAGATTAATTCTTGGGACAGTATGATACAGTTCATTTTGTGAATATTTCTCATAGCTACCACATAGATTCTCTGTAAAGATTTTATGTTATGAGTGCTAAGATGTATGCAGTGATTACAATTTAAGTGTTTTGTTCTGATTTTGATATTATCATACCGATAATAGTAGTACATTTTGAGTCGATTCTTTAAATCTTATTTCAAGTTACCGGTATACAGCACTCACAAATAATTTTTCATGTATTAAGAATGAACATTAAGATATGAATAATTAATTATATTTACCATTGCGTACGTAGAAAACACGCCAAGAAAGATAGAAAGTTGAACAGAAATGTGTTCAAACAATTATTATGACTTTGACAACGTTTGACGAAATTTAGCAATGGAAAGTAAATCTTTGGATAGTTTTGAAAACTAACAGAATGAACAGTAGTATTAATCACATGCATGAGCACTTAAGGCTACGGCCAATGTCTAAATTATATTGTAAATTTTGTTGATTTGCACTGTAATGAAATCAAATAACATTTAACATACATGAATGTAACATTATATACATTAAGTCAAGATGAATGAAAGAAGAATTGCTCGTACTTAAATACAAAATGTTATCACCAATATCTACTGTGGTATTTTACATCTGTTGAAATGCTTTAATTTCATGACTTCAAGAATATACTAAAATATGAAATTCTTGAACTTAACATTTGTAAGGAGAATAATGATATTATTTTTTAATTAGTATTGGCGCTTTGAAGCTTTTTAACATAATATATGCCACATTTACAACGTCACATAATATTGAATCCTACACATATATTTCTCCACAAAGATATGCTTACAAAAATTGTCAAAGAGAAGTATAAGGCTCGGTTTACCAGTCTTTTTCCCCTTCAATACAGACACAGTAAAAGTTTTCACTATTACATTATAGTGTACAAAATAAGATTAATTTTTAAACCGAAAATATTGTCGAATTTACTTGACTGCTTACTTGGGGTGTCAACTGTGCAGTATGTATACCGTACATATACAGCATATATACTACGTGCCTATAACAAATTTATATATTTGTTTGTATTATATATACAGTCTTTATATTTATTTATAAGCTGTTTAGATATTAACTACTCCTTTGGATGTCTTTGTAGTTCCCTATTTTTTAAATAGTGTTAAGTTTTACTTATAAATATACAAATATTGATGTGTAGTTTGACCAGTACTGTGAACGATTTTACGTAAGTACACAATCAAATTTATTAATACTTTTTTGAATATATATTACCTCAAACGTAAAACACACTTTGCACACGCGCTGATTTTGTACATTATGTAGGAAATTGTCATTGTACCAAGCTGAAGTTACATTGAAGAGACAAGTATTTCACCAAGAACTTCGAGTTTACAGAAATTAAACCACATAATTGCAATAGTTAACATTGTCCTACTTTGCACTAGTTATACATTGATTATTTTGTCATAGCTACAGTGAATGTCTTAGAGTATCTTCTTTTCAAATTGACATCAGTTTTATACAAACTGAGATTTACGATCTGGGCTTATTTCCTATACAATTTCTTAACGTAACCTTCATATGGATATTGGCATTACAGTTACTAACAAAATTTTCTCTAATATTTACTTACTAATAACACTAGCTACTATGATGGGGAAGGATATTCTAATCCTTATTAAAATTACATACTCGGATTTAATATGTCATGTTTTGTTTGGATGACAAGGTTAGGTTTAGTTTAACAAACTCTTCAATGACAACAGTTTTTAATAATGCCTGGAGTTCTGACATTTCTGATTTAGAGACAAATCCAAGGATTGATGCACTACAAATTGATGTTAAAAATAAAATTACATAATAATAAACTGACAATCACTCAAACCATGATCCACTTGTGCCAGAGGCAGGGTTGCGCCTAAAATACAGTTAACCCGAGAACGGTGGCACTGGGCCACCTTGACCCAATACCATATATTTCTGTTAAAAAACCATCACTACCACTTGCTAATAAAGGCTAAGATATCATTAAGGTAAGGTATGAATGAATATTTCAACGTACACAACTTTGCTCCTATGTTCAATAACTTTTGATGTAACGACTTGACAAACTTAGGGCCACCTTGACCCAATACCATATATTTCTGTTAAAAACCACCACTACCACTTGCTAATAAAGGCTAAGATATCATTAAGGTAAGGTATGAATGAATATTTCAACGTACACAACTTTGCTCCTATGTTCAATAACTTTTCATGTAACGACTTGACAAACTTAGCTGCAAGGGCAACAGTAGCACTTCAGAGATATATGACGGTATTGGTTCAAGCGTTACATCAAAATTTTAATTTATACGTTCGCAAAATGTGTGTATAAGTTCGTATAAATTAAAATTTTGATGTAACGCTGATTTTTCACTTCATTTGTGTAAAAGCAATTATTATGTCCCGTTTGAGACAAATATTACAGTGACATTTCGTAGATATGATTGCGCTACATAACCCAACAAGGCTCCCATATCGAACGGCTCAGCTCAACATCATCATGGAAAAACGGCAGCACAAGAATTTGTGAAGCTCAATTTTCAAGTTCAAGATGAAAGGGGTGGGGTGTAGAAATAATCTGCAAATTAAACGCAGTTTATTTTTATTTCTTCCGAAAAATCATCTAAGAAGTAAATATTAATGTTAAAGAAAGAAATCGCACACGTAGGCTAATTAATAACATAACACTCACTCAACACAAGACGCGTACGCACTGATATAAGGACTAAAAACATACGCATCATATAAATAGAGGACTTATCTACAACAGTAATAAGCTGCCAGGAATCTTAGACTAATAATTTACGCGCTACATGTACCAGGGCAACAAAGGAGGGAAATGAAGGAAGGCAACAATGTGATGGCTGTTCCTGCCATTGTGCTTCCTCCCTGCGAATGTATTTATGAAATATAAAATCTTCTGCAGTTATTTTAATAATGAATATGAAAAAAAATGCTTCATAATTTTTCTTTCTTTCGTAATACAACATAAAGTACATTCAAAAATTCCTTATTCACGAAGAATTATGGGTATCTAAGAGGGGATGTGTTCGCTCTTTGTACGTCCATAAGAGCAATACCACGGAATAATCTATAGTGCTGGGTCAAGAAAACATCTGACCAAGGATATAATAAACGTTAATTCTGTGCTATAACAACCAAATAAGTCGTTGCAGCCCCGACAAAAGCACAAAGAACATTCAAGTCTAATGTGAAGAACGAGGACGCGGTGAAGCGTAGTTTTGTATGGAGTAATTGCAATGAAAATGACTGTAATTCCTGTTTGCAGCGTTGATGATTACAATCTCGTAAGGTGAGATCGGTTACTATGGACGCAGATTTCATTGCCTCCGAGCTCGCCAAGCAACACACCAGTGTAAGAATTACAAGCATTACAATATTAGCAAAATCCCATGTGAATAATATAACTAAATTTAATATATTTTCCAATTTAGTTCCATTAACACAGCATATTATGAATCTAAAATCACACAAAAAGCACAAGAAAACATTGATTAACATTACTAAAATTGGTAGATTATAAATAGAATTTACTGTTAATGCGGTATCATACAACTGTTTGTGAATCTTCCTCAAACATGACAAAGGAATTTTTTCCGGTTCCTCTGATTGTGTAAAAATCTCTTCCGATGTTCTGGGATCATTATTCTTATATTTATGTAAATCCAGGAATTTTATCGTATTTTCATAATTGTACTCATAACATTTGAAACTTTCAAGAAGTTTGTTGACAATTTTAAATCTCGACCTTAAAATGTACACAAAATTTACAAATTGCAGGTAAGTGTAGATAAGGATGAAATGGGTAAAATAATAGAAGATGAAATGAAATTTGTTTTGGTTTAAGTAAAATGTAACACTGGTAAGAGTATATACAATGGAGTAGAATGTTAATAAAATAATCATTTGTACGGTAAGGCAGCGTCTTTGTCTACCGTATTGCCTTTCACTATGTAACATTATTTTCTCATCGATATGGTTTAAGATTTCAAATACTTTTTGAAATGCAGTAGGATGAACGGTAGTATTCATCAGTATGGACATAATACTAACAGCAAAAATCAGAACTATAAGGAGAAATCTGACAACTTTGGCCACAACTGTCTCTTCACTTACAAACTGAAATTGAGCTTCACATATAATACTGTATACCATTGCAAAAAATAAAAATGTTGAAAGAATAACTGCCCATAAGGACGGAATCCTAGAAATGATTAACTTTCTATTTTCCTTAGGAGAAACTTGATATCTCAGTATTTTTAATCCTAAAATTCTTGACAGATAGAACATAGGTTCGAAAAGATAATATATATCCTTCTCTGCCATTATATTTATTGTGTATTTCATATATCAGAAAGGTTTTGTTTTTAACAAATTTTGCATCCAAGAAAAGGATAAGGCAGTTGTATTTTCCAGACAAACTGCTTCAGCGCTCCATGTGAATATTATGTGAAACTCGTCAGTGTTATATTTTCTAGACACCTTACTTCAGCGCTCCATGTGAATATTAAGTGAAACTTTTCACTATGAGTAAGCGACACGTATGCCAGTCCTTCGAACACATAGCTGAGAAAAATGTGCTGGCATTAGTGTTAGTGCATTATCCTTCCCCGCACTTCGCTTCCCTCGCCGTGAACGGACGAGTTGAATCCGTCTTATGTTTAAATATATCAGAAAGTGGTTGTATTTTCGAGACAAATTTGCTTCTAAACAAAAATATTACAGCTTTTACTATGATTACCATTTACACTGTTCTATGTTTTAATTTGTGAAATTTCAGATTGGGAGAGTATGAATTTCTTATGACATTAATTTGAAAATATTGATTATATGTTTCTGGAAAGCGATTTACAAATTGATAAAAATACTTAATGTTGCTTAAGAAATATTTTCAAATCCCTCAAGTACGCATTTCATAGTAAAATTCCAAGTGCACTTTTTATCTCAAAATCTACACATCAATATTTGATGAGTCCACTGCTAAACTGCAGAATGAAACGCTGGTTATTTTAGATTGATAAGCTTGAATACATCCACTTTGGTTTGATATTATCAGTCACTGAAATTAAGTTAAAGTTTCCTGCTAGGAACTTAATTTTTGATTAAACAAGCAAAAAGTCATATATTTCCTAGCAAATGGATATACTTATCCCATCGAAAAGACAGCGTCATTAGATGATGATAAAAATACTGAGATCTCAATTTTTTATTATATCACCATTTTCTAAACTTTGACTTTAACAAATCCATTCTCCTTGTTTTCTATGTTTTAGTGGAAACAAGGATGTAAGTGACAATATTTTATGTATCATGTACGAAAAAAATGTTTAAAATATTTTACAGTGTATACGTAATATTATTCATTTATAACACTATAGTTACACAAAGGTTTTCTTTCAACATACGGGATATTTCCAGTGGTACCTATGATATATTTCTTACCTCACTTATACAGCCACAGTAATATTGTGAAAATGTCATTAAACATTGTACAAGTACAGATATCTAATTAAGTTTGTGTACCGATAAGATAACTCCTGTTTTAATTCTATATCTTTTATATATTGGGGATAAGCTGTATCCATTTTTAAAATAGAAATTTTCAGAAAAGTATTTCATACTTTGGTTCAAGCCTCCCTTGACATTAAATAAGAAACAACTTGAAATCTTGCTGTCTATAAGTATTCCTCTTAGTTTCCCTTGCTGTACAGACACTTGACAACTTGCTTCAGCGCTCTATGTGGATAGTATGTGAAGTTTGTCAGTGTTTTTGTACAGCCGGTATATCACATGAGGATGAAGACATCTTTTTCTACCCCTATTCGCTTAATCTGGGATATTTGTGGTGAACTGAACGTTAAGCTCCCACTTTTCTACGTATAGAAAATCACAAAACCTTCCATATCCGTGAAGCCATCAATTTTGAATATTCTCGGTGCGAAAATACGGTAGAAAAGCGCAACTGCATGAAGAATTCACCACTCAGACACCTCTACAGTGTACCACTTAGCACTCAACAGGACAAAACTCTATGAGTAAGCTAAAAAAATACAATGCCAATAGTAAATTTCAATATGATTGAAGAGAATAACAAGTAAACATCCATTAAAATGATTAAACGCTTGACAGTCAATATATTTCTTGAGGACAACAACCAGTTAGGTTATTACTTTAATAGGATTGTATAGCTATAGATAACGTCCCTCGCATGTTTCCAGTACTGAGTTCCTTGGTAAAAATCCACTTTCCCTCAGACAATGTTTAACATAATGCCTTCAATAGATAATTTCTAAACTGTGAAAGATATAATCATCATCACCATCAGCATCATCATCATCATCATCATCATCATCATCATCATCATCATCATCATCATCATCATCATCATCATCATCATCATCATCATAGAACCCCTTCAGCGTGCCGAGTTGCGTGATGTTTTACGAGTCTTCGCGACCGTTCTCTGTCCAGAAATGCCTTTTCTCCACATCCTCTGGCAGCTGGTGCAGCCATCACTTCCTAGGTCTTCCCATTGGCCTTCTTCCTTCCACCCTTCTTTCTAGGCATGCATGTGGTGTTCTTGTGCCAGGCATTCGCTTTACATGTCCATACCATATTAGTCTCAAAGTCTTTAACTTCCTTCTATCAAGTCCACTTCCAGTTCCATTCTGATATCATCGTCCCTTACATGGTCCTTTGCGTGTTTTTTGGAGGGTAGTTTGTAGAAACTTCATTCCACATGCTTGCAGTTTACTTACTTCTCTCTCTTTCATTGTACATTTTTCTAGGCTGTATGTGAGAATGGGCACAAAGTATGACCTGTACAGAGTAATCTTGGTTCTCATGGGCACTTGATTAACCCAAAGTAGATGTCTTATGAGGTTGTAGACTTCGGAACTGCTAGACACTCTGTAGAACATCTATTCTCGACTATGCAGTAATTATTGTTCGTGTTTCATTTCCGTATAATACCACGCCCACAGAAAAAAAAAATACTTCTACTATGCTTATTTACACGCTGGCCCGTCGTGTAGGGGTAGCTTGCGTGCCTCCTATCTGGAGGACCGGAATTCGATTCCCGGCCAGGGAAGGGATTCTTACCTTGATTTGAGGGCTGCTTCGAGATAAACTCAGCCTACGTGATAAAAATTGAAGAAATGGTGAGATGGCGACCTGGTCTAGAAAGCCAAGAAGAGAGGCTGAGAGGATTTATTACGCTGACCATGTGTTACCTCGTAATCTCTAGGCCTTCGGGATGAGCAGTTTTATTCAATAAAATTTGGGACACCGGGCGAGTTGGCCGTGCGCGTAGAGGCGGGCGGCTGTGAGCTTGCATCCGGGAGATAGTAAGTTCGAATCCCACTATCGGAAGCCCTGAAAATGGTTTTCCGTGGTTTCCCATTCTCACATCAGGCAAATGCTGGGGCTGTACCTTAATTAAGACCACGGCCGCTTCCTTCCCACTCCTAGCCCTTCCCTGTCCCATCGTCGCCATAAGACTTATCTGTGTCGGTGCGACGTAAAGCAACTAGCAAAAAAAGAAAAAAAAAAGTTTGGGACTGTTGCGCCATGGGGTTTGATTTATCTTGCATATTTACTAGTATGTTTGAAATTAAACCTACACATTTATATTTGTTGAAGTGTTCTTTACTTGCTTCTTGTACTTTTCCAATACTGTGCCCTTACCAACCAGAAATTTCTTTGGATTTTCTGCAGACTCAGACAGACAAAATCACACACAAAATAATCAGAAATTCTTACGGATTCTGATTACCTGTTCTTGAGGTGAGATTGCTTTTCTTAAGTTCCTATATGATTCCATTTATTGCTTATTGTGAATAGACATTGAAAATAAGCGGGGACAAACTGCAAACCTGCCTCACGTATTTCTTGAAGCTGCTTTCAAATTGTGAGTCTTGGATAATTCTATCAAACAACAAGAACAAAAAACAAATTTCGATAATCACTTCCGGCATAAATGCAATTCCGAAAAAAACTTCCCAAAATCGCTTGTTTTCTTTTTGTTTCATATCGCAGACAAATGAACTTATTTACATAATTCTTTCTGTAATGCGTTCCTTGGTTCAGTAACCATCAGGCGTTTTTCAATTTTTTGAAGAATGTCCACACGGAATGTAGTTATAAAGGCTTAAATGAAACTCTGCATTGACTCACATTAGCGCTCATAATGGTAGAAAAAGGAAAACTGCTATTCTAATCGATCGGATAACGATAATTAACAAAATGATTGCGATTTTTAGGAATAAATAAAGAATATATTCTCATAATTTATTATATTTTATTTACCTAAAATTCGTAGCTCATATCCCTAGGATATTTTCAATTTATATTTTGTTGCTTGCCTGAAGAACTAGAACTATGGATTCTTTTTTTTTTTACAGATTGTACATAATTATTTCTTCTCGGTATTTTGATACCGGCAATGTCAGATAACTTGGTCCAGTCATGTATTAAATATGTTGAGTTCTCTTTGTTCGCTATTACTGCAGCTACGGCACGGTCTAGTAACAAGGTTGAAGACCAGTCCCAGAAGTCAGTGGAAGAGGAAGGACAATGATCGTATCTTGTTGACGCTGTCTACCGTGGAGAAGAACTAGGCACCGTGAACGCAGGTGAGAGTGTGAAAGGTGCATCCCAGTGCACTATAAATGGGGATGCATCCTGGGATGAGATCGTCAGTTGCATCTTCATCTCCTCAGAGCACGGCAACATGAAGTTTCTGGTAAGTTGAACTGCATATAAACTAAGAATATATCTCCAAGATTTTCCGCATCGAAACAAAGATGCTATACAAGAATTCTTGGTTTTAAAATGGGCAACTTAAAAAATAATGCGGATAGCGGAAGAAGAAGTAGAATTCACTTCTCCCTTGAGGTAAGGTTTTCAGACCTTTCACCTCACTTCTGTCCGGTTAGTGATAATAAATTCTCCGCCGCATAAGACCTCAACATTATCAACAGTAATTATATTTAAGTTTAAAGAGTTTGAAACTAAAGGACACTACTGCTGGGGAAAGCAGCTGAGACGGTAGAATTCATCCTTCGAATCTCATGCTAATAAGTTTCAATTTGATGTTAAACTTGTTAGCACGATTTACCTCGAGGCATTTTGGTTATCAATTTTGTATAATTCTCTCTTAATGTCGTCTAGAATTTCGTGTAATCTCTACAGGAATATTTTTTTTGTTGCTTCATTAACGATTGAGGATTATTTTGTTGTTGGGGAAATGTTTTAGTGCATTCAGAACATTTCTGTCTTAGGAGTCCTCATCATGTGACAAAAAAAATTTAATTCGACTCTTTCTGATCGTGTCTGATATCCTTTCATTTTCTTCGTCCTTGTATAGATCTTCATTCCTCCTATGTTTAAATTCTCCTTCCTCCGTTTTCAATAATCCCCAGTTGTTATCAATATTTTCCTGTCCCTTTTCTCTGTCTCTTCTACTATTTCACCGGTTTCCATAGAGAACATGGTTCCTGTGGCATACAGACACTAGCGTTTGATTTTAGTTTTTCTTGAGGGATTCTTCTTTTTGTAGGTGTCTCTAATCACTTGGTACGCTAGTTCCAGTTTTCTTGCTCTTGGTCTGTTTGATTCCTAAATGAGTCTTAACTTGGGAAATTAGTGTGGTCACCCCGCCACTTTCAGAACTTCAGCCCTTGGACTGTACTTCCAGCTGATGAGCATGCAGCACCACCTTTGATTTCTTCTTGACATTCCATAGAGGTCGATATACCTCTGAATGAGACTTCCAGAACTGTGTCTGGAATGTCTTAGACCAACATCACTTCAGGGGAAATATCCTCTTACTGGAATTTCTCCACCTCACAACCGTAGAATTTCTGCTGTGGCATCTGAGAAGAAATGGCAAGAAAGTGACTCAAGGCATGCAATTTTTGGCCATCAAACAATCTGACAGACAAGTCTTGAAGGAGATTTTTTTAAAGGGGAATAGCAGCCCTCAGATGTCCACAAGGAACTTCCCGTGTGAAGGTATCGAAGACAAAATTCAAGGACCGAATCATACCTCAATAAGAGAAAACTACACCAGATCAAGGCTTGAAGATATGGTATTTGGAAATATTTGAACAGGACGGGACTTTCAAGTTACAAGACCAACCTGAAGAAGTGGAACTTGCTTAACAAAAACGATGAGCTCTGCAATTGAGGTATTTTCAAAGAGCCAGTCCACCATGCTGGTGTGCCAGTGTTCAAAAGAGGACTTTATGGATACAAATACTAAAGCCATAACAGGTGCTAATCACTGGCAAAACGTTATTTGATTCGGACACGTAAATGAATAACTTGGAAATGACCTCTGAGTGTTATTTGACAGGAGAAGGCCGTGTGCCGATACAGGGTTTCACCCTCCGTTATCTCATCATCCTTTAACATCCAGAGGTGCAGGTCACTCGTGGGAGTCAAATGGAAAGACCTGCACCAGGTGAGCCAAACAAGTCCTCGGACACTCCCAGCGCTGAGAATCATACACTAAATAATTAAATCAATTAAATAACTACAGTTGAGCCTACGTGGTTCTGGCGGCAGCGCGCCGGCCGCTCACCATTGGAGTCCGTGGTTCAAATCCCGGTCGCTTCATGTGAGATATGTGCTGGACAAAGCGGAGGCGAGACTGTTTTTTCTCCAGGTACTCCGGCTTTACCTATCATCTTTCACTCCAGCAACACTAAAATTTCATATCATCTGTCAGTCATTAATCTTTGCCCCAGACGAGTGCGACAGGCTTTGGCAGCCGGTACAATTCCTGTCCTCACAGCTAGATGCCGGCTTCATTAATTCCATTTCCGACCCGATCAAATGACCGGAAACAGGCTGTGGGTGTTCATTTTCAAATGACCACACTACATAGGAACTGAAATCTGCAAGTAATTTATTAATGAGGTTTTGTATACTAAATGAACCTACAATCTCATTTCTTAGATTCATCTGATGGATTGGATTTTAGTGAAGAGAAAGGGAATATAAGTCTCTGGTAAGACTTCAACTAGAGTATGGTTCCAGTGTATGGGACACTCACAAGGATTAATTGATTCAAGAATTGGAAAAAATAGAAAGAAAAGCAGCTCGATTTGTTTTGGGTGATTTCCGACAAAAGAGTAATGTTACAAAAAATGTTGGAAACTTTGGGCTGGGAAGACTTGGGAGCAAGGAGACGAGCTGTTCGACTAAGCGGTATGTTTAGAGTTGTCAGTGGAGAGATGGCGTGGAGTGACATAAGTAGAAGAATAAGCTGGAGTGGAGCTTCCAAAAATGGGAAAGATGAAGATCAAGGTGGAATTCAAGAGGACAATAACTGGTGCAAGTATTCATTTATAAGATGAGGAGTAGAGGATTTGAATAAATTATGAAGGAAAATGTTCCATAAATTTCTAAGTTCTTTCAAAATTTTAAAGGGAAAACTAGGTAACAATTGATAGGGAATCTGCTAGCTGGGCGAAAGCTTTAAATGCAGGTAATAGTGATGGCTGAAAAATAACGTAGCAGTTACTTTGTCACAGTTACATGCACGTCACTGTTACAAATGTAATGAGGACAAAAATAAGAGGTTACCGAGTAACGACAACAGAATAACGTACTAGTGAAAACAGCGACTGGGAAGTGGGAACTGTCACTAGTAGCAGCTTACAGACACAGAATGTGACATTCAGAGTTCAGATAGTACGCATGTCTTTCAAGTGAGAGCGCTTTCGTAGGAGATTGCTTTAAGTGAAATACTCTATGGTGTATTTGTTTAAGTTGCTGCTGCCATCTGGTAACTAAAGTGTAAACTGTTATGACATCTTCAACTGCTCAGAGGTTGACTCAGACATCGCGCAGGGCTACCTACATTATAATATTATTATAAGTTTCACCCGTATATTTTTTCTTGTACCATAAATAAATTAGTATGCTGAACTCCTATATTGCTATTATATATAACATAAAATTACTTCAGTTCACTTAATCGATCGTCTTGTACCGGTTTGTATCGAGGTTTGGTAGACAGATAATCATGTTCACTTGTCTTCTATCCTTGATCGGGGTAATGTCGTAGTCACTCCTCTAGATGTCAGAAAAAGACGCTATTCTGTCTTCTCATTTCATCCGTTGTCTGCCTCTCGTTAACTTTATAGCAAATAGGAATACGTGTTTTGCTATACCGACTTCCAACAGTGTAGTGATGCGTGCGCGCATGTGCGAGTGAATGAATGGGACTTCGCAACACAGCTGTAAGGAGACAAGCTTGAAGCCGTGACCAGGAACGTTGGACTTTATTTTTAACTGTTACTTTTCACAGTTTCATTATTGTAGCAGTGACATATGTAACAGTTACACAAAAATAACCGTCTGTCACACCTCTAGCAGGTCATTGATGATTGATTGATTGATTGATTGATTGATTGATTGTTATGTATCCTTCAATCACAATAGTAGTGATGTCAAAAGATTGCTATATACTTTGCGTGACGTATGTTGTTACAGTTGGTATTACTCTCTTCGTGAATGAAAAAACAATTAATCAGGTTCTTCCGTGACCTTTCCTTTCATAATTGCTTGATTCACTCGATTGTTTTTTTGCTGGTGGTTTATCGTCACACTAACACAGAGTGGGAAGGAAGTGGTCGTGACCTTAATTAAGGTACATCCCCGGCATTTGACGGTTGTGAAAATGGGAAACCACGGAAAACCATATTCAGGGCTGCCGACAGTGGGGTTCGAACCCACCATCTCCCAAATACTAGATACTGGCCGCACTGCAGCTATCGAGCTCGGTGGAGAGAAATCTGAGCAATGATAAATGTTTCACGTGGTGAACACGGCGAGCCTAAGTATTCACCTAATAAATCTTCTGTTATTGGAGAAGAGAATGCTACTTTCTAAGACATCTATTGTGTGAGCAGACATTAGTTACGGCAGTGGATGTCTTTCCACTATATCAACAAGGAGCTCTTTAAATTGTCCCCTGACTAGACTGGAGCATTCCAACAATACCAGCAGTGTTGTAGACGATGTTGAGGTGTTAGTTTTTGTATAAACTGGAGGAGCATTGGCATCTAGCAGATATTTATAGCAAACTACTAAAACTGAACCAAGCCCCGCCCCATGGCGCAACAGCCTCGGAGGGCCATGGCCTACCAAGCGACCGCTGCTCAGCCCGAAGGCCTGCAGATTAAGATGTGTTGTTTGCTCGAAAGGATGAATCCTCTTGGCCGTTATTTTTGGTTTCCTAGACCGGGGCCGATATCTCACCGTCAGATAGCTCATCAATTGTAACCACGTAGGCTGAGTGTACTTCGAACCAGCCCTCACATCCATGTAAGAATCCTTGACCTGGCCGAGAATCGAACCTGGGGCCTCCGGGTGAGAGGTAGGCAAGCTACTCCTACACTACGGGGCCGACCATAGCAAACTACAGGGTTTCTTTACCCCACTTGCAGTCTCTTAGTTTATATGATGATGATGCTTGTTGTTTAAAACGGGCCAATATTTTGGTCATCGGCCCCACTGTTAGTTTATATAATTACATGATTGCTATAATGCAGAACTAACCTAAATGAATACTACTAATAAATGCATTAGGATGTATTAATACTAAATTGGTAATACTACTAATTAAACAAACAATGATTATGAATATGTTGTGCAGTTGAATATATACGAGGACTGATCAACAAGGACTGAGACAGATTTTTTTTTTGCAGATGTTTATTATTCCACTTCAATGTTTACATGATCTTTTAAAAAGTATCCCCTCCTACTTCAGTGCACTTTTCATAGCGTCTCTGCCAGTCCTTGAACACATGCTGCAGACTATTCTTTGTCAGGTCCTTGGGAATTGCCTCACTTTTCTTGAGCACTGCTTCAGAATTTTCAAATGGAATGCCCCTAAGCTTTGCCTTTAGTGATGAGAATTTTAAGAAATCGCAGGGTGCAAGATCAGGGATATAAGGTGGATACGGTATACAGGTAATGTTGAATCGAGCCAGAAACTGCATAACTTGATTTGCGACGTGAGGCCGTGCATTGTCGTGATGAATTCACCACCCAGTCCGAGAAAGCTCTGGTAGTTTCTTAGCAATGTGCTTCCTCAGTGTAGCCAATACTGATGTGCAGTAACAGTAGTGTGAGGGGTAACTGCATGCTGGTAAATCCATTGTCTGGTATGCGGAATACACGTAGCGCCTACACAATAGAGCATTACTACCGACCTACCGATACGAGAGTGCTGCCGCTTACAGACATTATACACAAAAACCAGCTCTTTTCAAATATTTATGTTACAGGTAGGAAGCTACAGGAAAAAATCACTCTCAGTCTTTGTTGATCAGCCTACTTATGTATATATATATAATAAATAAAACTAAACAATAAAATACATACAGATACATAACATAATATTTTCATTCTATATACACTTTTTCAGAAATGTGGAGATTTCAACAAACAAGTTTTCTCTTTGTGAAAATCAAACTATTATAAATATGTCTACTGGTCATGGCAATCCATCAACGGCTGTTAATTTAAGATGCCCGTAAGCCATAAGAGATAGCCAGCACGGTTGCTAGGTAACACTGCCTGGCCATCCATCGATACCTTACATCTCAGTCTACACGATTGCTAGGGTTGCACTTCCATCACACATTTTGTGACGCTAACTTACGTAACGCCAATTGTTAGATGAACCCGAGACATACGGCATGTTTATGTCAAACGCTGTCAGTGCAGAGACGGCTTGGAATTACATTAGTAAAGGAAAACTGGAGTGAAGTTTTTAAAAGTAGAAAATATAATAGTATAAAGATAAGTTTGGAATTGTAGAGGACAAACTCGAGAAATACTTATTTATACGATGAAGATTGATGCCCTGAAGTAATTTACCAAGGAAGATGTTTGAAGAGTTCCCTACTTCTTTGAAATCATTTAACACTCAGAGCGCGAGCGCCGTACTATTACGTTGCAAGACAACTTTCTGAAACTGCGGCGGGCGTAATATTACGTTGTTCGATTTGTCGCGCTTTGTGTTGGAGAAAAACGTAATATTACAGCTCTAGCACTCCTTTGTGGATGCCAGTAAGCATGAAGGTGCATATACTCTCTCTAGATAGCACCACGTAACTGTTTAGCGGAAGAATATCGATCTGTTTAGTGCTAGAATATCGATATGTTCAAAGGTATAAGAACTCGTGAAAGGAGCTTCCCTCGTAAAGTTGTTTGTTATTGTTTGTTCTGCGCGTGGCTGCCATCTCATTGTGATGGTAATAGCGAATGGTTGTATTGTTCACAACAAACAGAAAGCTAAGAAACTCATCACCTCCTAGTTTGTGCAAGACGTTTGCTCAAGATTAGTGCTATCTGCACGCAATGAGTTTGAACCCAGCACCTCCAGTTCCAAGATAGCTCGGATCACTCGAAAACATTTTCCAGACCGAGTTCCTCTTTCTGACGGTAAAATGAAGGCACAGAGAAAAATGAATTTTTGTAGTGACAAGGGAAAACACCGCACCGCAAGGAAAGGAGGAAAGACACTTCATATCAGTGTAGTGACTTCCATCACACATTTTGTTGCATTACACAAATTTTGGGATCAACCCCTGCCATGAGACATTCATGTCAAATTTAACAGGTAAACCGCTGCCTAGGCAAGAGCCTTAAAAGCAGGTCAGTGGCGATTCATTGATTGATTGTCAATCAGTTCCACGTGAAGTTATGAATTTAGACCTAATGAATGGATTTTGTCAGATATCAGAAACATGCCTTCAGGTGCCCAAGAGTTTGAACCTCTTCCAAGATTCATAACAGCTACAATTCCTTCTCCAATGCCATCACGATGCCACACTACTTTTCTCTTCAACCAATACAGTGTTCCGTCATTCTCAAACACAATTTTTTGGGGTAAAATATGAGGGTACTAATATGGACTTCTTACTTAAATTAAACAAACAGTTGGATTAAACACAAAGTTTTAACAATGAAACCGTGAGAAATGTTTGAATTTTTCTCGAATTTGAATTTTAAAAGTTCGAGGAAATGGAGTTCGACGCACGTCGTATATCGTTTTGTTCGACCTGTGTCTCCAGTCTTCTTTATCCTTGATAGACCTAAGGATTTGTCCCATAAATTAATTTGAGAATACATCGAGCTAGTGTCCTTCGGTCTTCCTAGCTACCCATTTTTGAGCCCTCCAATGCAGGGATAATACAACAAATGATGCGGGAACTTAGAATATTATACCTAATTTTGTGAGTGGTATTTCTGGTTTTCATTGCACAGAAGGCCTGAATCCAGCAAAGGTTTGGTTGTCCAGCTTAGAGACATCCAAAACCTTGTATTTCTGGACTCAGTTGATAGCATTGAAAGTGGCAAGGATTCTTTGAAAATGTTTATCCACGAGTCGTAAGAAGCTCGCTTGTCCATCTTCGTTGCAGGTCTTGAACAATTAATTAATTAGTGCATGTTATTTTCTCTCCAGGTGGTGTTGGTTGTGCTGGGGGCGGTGCTGTGCGCAGCTGAAGAAGACAAGAAGGGAACAAAAGAACAGGCGGTAGAGGCGAAGGGCTCCAAGACGGAGAAGAGGGGTATATCCGGTCTTGGTTACGGCGGAGGTGAAAGCATTGGTTTCGGTGGAGGACATGGAATTGGAGGCGGCATCTCACTTGGAGGCGGTGGACATGGAGGATACGAAGGAGGCCTCGGAGGAGGTTATGGAGGAGGTTTTGGAGGTGGTTTTGGAGGCGGCAGTCTGGGCGGTGGTTACGGAGGAGACGCGCAGATCAAGAGCATTACCATAACTAAAGAAGTCGGTGTCCCTGTTCCTCATCCTTACCCTGTGCCTGTGGAGAAGAATGTCCCTGTTCCAGTGAAGGTTCCAGTCGCTGTGCCTGTAGACAAACCATACCCAGTGCATGTACCCAAACCCTACCCTGTCCCTGTAGAGAAGCCAGTCCCTTACCCCGTAGAGAGGAAGGTACCATACCCAGTGAAGGTCCCATTCAAGGTGCCTGTACCTCGACCATACCCTGTTCACGTTCCAAAGCCCGTAGCAGTTCCTGTCCACAAGCCCGTACCTGTTCCAGTTCCACACCCAGTGATCGTCAAGAAACCTGTTCCAGTACTTGTAAAGGGATACGATATCGGAGGAGGTTACGGAGGATCATATGGAGGAGGTAGTTTCAGTTCAGGAGGCCATGGTGGATCTTTCGGAGGCTATGGAGGTGGTCTTAGCCTGGGCGGCCATGGTGGATCTTACGGGGGAGGCCTAAGTTTAGGCGGCCATGGTGGATCTTACGGAGGAGGCCTAAGTTTAGGTAGCCACGGAGGATCTTACGGAGGCAGTCTGGGAGGTCATGGAGGTTCTTTCGTAGGATACCATCATGGCTGAAGAGGGACGGACAACTTTCATCCAGTCTTCAGAAGCTGCTCAACCCGGGTGCAGTCCTTGCGGAGGCTACCCCAGTTCACCACACCACCGACATCACATCGAATTCTTTCCCTTCTTCAGGCACGTTTTCCTCATCTGAAGTCAAAAAGTTGTAAATTCATTTTGCTCACAGCTCTGAAAGACTTAATAAATAAATTAATTCTATAAATATTTAATTTGTTTAAATTTTGTGACTCTTCTTTCATCCCATTGTCTCCAATTTACCATTTGATCTTTATTTATTTAATCTGACTCAGAACATTCCAGGTTTGCCAAATAACACAGAATAGCACACCGTAAGAATTTTGAGGAAATATGATTAATTTATGAACAAAAAATCAAGCTAATATGGCTCCGGATCCCAAGATAGAGTGTTGAAACCCGGCAGAGGAAGCTGGATTTTTGAAGGGCGGAAAAATGTCCATGGGACACTCCATGTCGTACGATGTCGGCATGTGAAAGATCTCTGGTAACACTTTTTGGTGTTTACTCGATAAAATTCATGAAAACTCAGCCACAGACGCCCAAGAGAGATTCGGTTTACTATGCCATCTAGTGGGCCTGGAGTAAAACGGAGCGTCGAAGTCGAGGCCGTACGATTCTTCTTCTTATTATTATTTGCATACGGAACCTGTTGGATCACGCAGCGCTTTTATGATTCGCCTTTCTGGTCTTCCATATCGCTTCCATTTTTTATCCGTGGACTTTCTTCCTTTCTTCAGTTCACTTGGTTCCTGGTCTCCTTGGAACTTTATTCTCTAGCTGTACTTCGTCAAGAAACCTATTCCAGTACTTGTAAAGGGATACAACATCGGCAGAGGTTACGGAGGATCTTATGGAGGAGTTCATTTCAGTTCAGTAGGCCGTGCTGGATCTCACGGAGGAGGCCTAAGTTTAGGTGGCCATGGAGGATCTTACGGAGGAGGTAGTTTCAGTTCAGGAGGCCATGGTGGATCTCACGGAGGAGGCCTAAGTTTAGGTGGCCATGGAGGATCTTACGGAGGAGGTAGTTTCCGTTCAGGAGGCCATGGTGGATCTCACGGAGGTGGCCACGGAGGATCTTACGGAGGAGGTAGTTTCAGTTCAGGAGGCCATGGTGATCTTACGGAGGAGGCCTAAGTTTAGGTGGCCACGGAGTATCTTACGGAGGAGGTAGTTTCTGTTCAGGAGGCCATGGTGGGTCTTACGGAGGAGGCCTAAGTTTAGGTGGCTATGGAGGATCTTGCAGAGGAGGTAGTTTCAGTTCAGGAACAAACTTATGTCTAAAATTTCTGATATATCGATCTGGGCTTTCTCCAGGTCCTTTTAGACTTCTTGGATGCATGATACACTCTTCAATTTTCTGCTGTATGTCATGATCTTGTGTGTAAGCCTTCTCGTTGGGAGTCTTTGAAGGTGCCCATAACATTTCAATCTTCTTTTTTCTAATATCTGCTGCCAGTTTGGAAATCTTCTTCTTCTTCTTCTTCTTCTTCTTCTTCTTCGAATAACCCTTTTGAGGGTACGATAAATCAACTTTTGTTACTTTTCTTTGCATTTAACTTTCTTCGTTTCCAAACTTCCTTCATTACCTGAGATTGTTGTTCCTTCTCTTGAGTCCACTGTCTTCAAGTTATTAATTTCTTTCTCTCCTGAAATCCTGCCTTGTCGGTTACTTCTCTGAAGCGTGTTCTGTTTTCTATCGTATCTATTTAAATTCCGGAGTTTTTCGTATCCTCTTCAATTTCAATGAACCACGTTGGTTTGGATTTGTAACTGTTCAGTAAGTCGAAGGTTTGTTTAGTTAGTCTGTTGTTCTTCATAAACGTGTCCAAAAAATTGGAGTCTTCTTTTCCTCATTACAGTTGTCAGATTTTCAAGTTGATCGTAGTCTAAATTTGGCATTGTTGTTTCTTATAGGTCCCAGTATTTTTCACAAAATTCTTCTTTCAAATTTTTCTAATTTTTCAAGATCCTCAATTATTGTAAGTTTAAGAGTTTCTTCTGCATATAAAATATCTGGCCGGGCCACTGTTTGATAATGCCTGAATTTCAAGTTCCAGGATAGAGATTTCCTATTGTATATACTTTTTGTCATATGAAACATCCTTTCCATTTTGTTTACTCTTATATCAATAACTACCTATTATTTAAATTGTACACGTACAATCTAAAGGTGGTATTGGGAGAAAGAGCAAGCCGCACATACACGGAAGTGCTTCCATCCCCACATGTATGTTTACATAAACTCTACTGAATATTTACATATGTGCAGACGATTTCAAATTTACATATTTACACTCCAAACACTATACTCTTAAAATAATAGCTGTCTTAGATTTATCCTATTCATAGAGTAAGAAGACCCAGTCATTTGTAGCCTACCCTCACTTTTCCTTCTTTGTAACCCCTGTTTAAGGTCTTAGGTCATTCTGGTACCATAATTTGTCATTTTCTTTATCAGCTTGAGTGAATGTTTGGCCCAGCCATTTATAAAAGTGTAGGCAGTTACTAATCCAAGTTTTATTGAGTCATTCACGTATTGTTTGATACGCAGAAGCTTTGCTCCGCATTTCGGAGTACATCCCTGTGTGTTTTTTCTCTAAACCAGAGGTTCTCAAACTATTATCAGATTGTACCCTTCACTCATGGCTTAAAGTTCAATGTACCGCCATGAAGAAACCTATAAAAGATAGGTTGAAGTGCATGCTCACCTGGCTAATTTTAATTGGTTATAAACCATTCTTTTAAATACATGTCGTAAACAAGACGAGATTCTGAAATTAAACACAATTTTATAATACATCACAAGAAATTTAAGAGTTTGTCTCTGTATCAAGGATAATCCAATGATAATACAATAACACAGGACATCCTGTCTGTGTGAAAGTTTCACAAAATGCTAGATTTTAGTGTCGGTATCAAATTAATAAATAATTATGAAATATTTCCGATCTTAATTCTGGAGTCCAGAGATTACGAACCATCAACGTTTCAATGAAATGGGTGTACCTGCATATCGTGGCACAGTTTTCTGATGTGTCGTAGTCCAGGTGAAACTTCTAAGCGAAGATTGGCTCCACAAATATATTTAACTTCCATATTTCAATTTTCCTTCTTTCCCTGAATGTTGCTCGCGTACCCCACTAAAAGACTCAGGTGTGCCCCTAGGGGTACCCGTACCATAGTTTGAAAAGCACTCCTCTAGAGAGTACATTTTTCTTGTAATAGCAAGTATCAAAGGCAGTCTTGGTTTAGAACGGAACCATGTCACTGACAGATTCCTTTCTCCTCATGATCATGAAAGTTGATATGAGTTTTCTCCCCTTCGAATACGTCTCGCACTGTTTCTTTCAATACAGGATGATGCGTTTTGGTCGAATTAATACTTCGTAAATATACGAAAAATGCAAAATGAAACTTAGTTCCTTTCTCCAACGACTGACACATTTGTTGAACACAAAATTCTTCTTGTCAACAATTCGGAACTGGGAGTACGCTCTGAGCAGGTCAGGGGTACACGGAAAACAATCACTACGGTTGGAGAAAGATCAAGTCTACAAATCAAATTTGCGAAAATTAAAGCTTAATGCAAATCCAAATTTGGAACTATATCTTCCATATTTTGAGGTGTTTTCAAAAATCCACAATTCTAGCACGTCAGGAAAGCAACTCAATTTTGAAAATATCCCAGAGATATGAATTACGAATTTTAGGTAAATAAAGTATTATAAAGTATGATAATATGTTTTTTATTTATTTCTAAAAATTACAATCCTTTCTTTAATCATCATTATTTGGTCGATTAGATTGGCAGTTTGCCTTGTTCTACCACTACGAGTGCTAATTATTATTATTATTATTATTATTATTATTATTATTATTATTATTATTATTATTATTATTATTATTATAATATTCGTTTACGGTCATTTGATACCACGTTAAAAAACAAGTGCATATTACTAGAACCCTTCTTTGCAGCCCAAATTCTTTGTATTTTTCTCTGGCCGTTAATTTTATTACCACAACTATTAATATACGAGCTCCTGGAATATCACTAGACCAAACACCTTTATTTGTATGGGCTGTAGCTATTACCGCTCTTCTTCTCCTCCTCTCCTTACCCGTTTTAGCAGGTGCTATTAGCAGCTAAGCAAATGGCTAATGTTCCTGGGCGAATAATATTTCTAATAGCTTCAATGTAGACCATAAAAGGTGGATTATAACTATCATAGCAAAAATGAATGGTTAATTTTCTGTTCGCCATGGAAGCCTCTGAAGCTTTCGATTACTGATCTATACTTTGTTCGGTTCACTATGGTGTCCTTATATAATCCAGACTGCTCAAGATCCTTTTTTACCTCCTTTTCCTTCTACTTACTCTTATCATTATCGCCGAAATGCTACATTAACAACGATGATAACCTGAAACAATATTTAATGTTTGCTGGCTAATAATGTATTTATCGCAGCACAACTTTAGAAGGTTATCAGGTTGAAGGAAGTGAAATTATAAATCCAAGTAGTTCCGTGAACAGTTGATAGATAGCGTTAATGCATCAACGGAGTCAATACAGGAGTAGAGAGTGCCGGTTCCAGAGGCAACACACTCGGCTCTTCGAGACTCCATTTACAGCCCATCCCCGTGTCCAATATATTAAACCGAGACAATGAACACAATGAATTTCGTGAATAAGAATTACGATTGACGCCCAAATTATAAATTGGGCATGTTCCACATGCGATAGTTAAGCACTTCTATGCTATGAATGACACCAGCTTCTTCTGCTAATTATTGTAAAACATTGTTGTAATATTATACTTTATGCATTCGTCAGTTTTTTTCTGTTGATATAGGGGTACACGGGCAAGAAAAGCTTGGAAGAAACTGCTCGTTGTCATACGACAATGATCTAGATTCAATACTCTGCGACAAGGAGAAAGTGCACCTCGAATCATCTGTAATTTACCTCATAACGGGCGTGCTGTCGCATTTCTAGCTCGAGGAGTTTTTAAAATTACCGCTTTGAAACCACAACTGCGTGAGAAACATTACTTTGGGGGCATGAATAACTGCAAGTGAAACTAGGAGACCTGACTGTTCTAGATAATAGAACAGGAGGAAATATAGCTTCCCTAAGTTTTTACCGACTGCACTCACTGTCAATTGTCTAGTCCAGGGGCGCTCAACACAATTAGTCCTGAAACTATCTGCGTTAGAAATAGACAGATGATACCTTTATAGGTGATTAACATGGGGCTCAATGCCCTCTCTTACACTTAACTGCTAGAAGAGTATGCATATACATAACTAATAATTGCAAATACAACTAACTAGAGCCCGGATTTTTATGCATTAATAGGTTTGTATACAAACTAACAGAAGCGAGCAGCAAGTATAGTCTACCTTAACAACGATTATGCTATTGGGTTTGCATAAACATTAGGAGTACGGCCCATCAGAACCCCTATAATTTATGTTACTCTTGCTACATTATGGAAGAGTGGGTGGCCGACAGCCTTTACTAAATTACAGTAGTTTGCAATCTAACCTGTTACTGCTTAAAAATCCGGGCTTTACAAATAACATAGCAATAACAATAGTAATAATAACTACATGAAATTGCAGCCAAAACAGGACTTCAGATATCATATGAAAAAACCCAGTACCGGTACACGGAAGGAGCCTCTCGTTTTCTAAACGGCCAACTATGATGACTAAATGAGGACAAATTTCCCAAGTAAATAGATCCAAATAACCAGGAGAAATCATTTAACCTTCTGGATTAAATCGTGAAGTAAATAAGGAGGGAATTACTAAATTACAGAAAGCATATCGAATTACTTGGAACACATACAACAAAAAGTCATTATCTCGGAAAACAAAACTAAGACATTATAATACACTAATTAAATCTGAAGCATTTTACGCATCAGAAACCTTAAGCAGTAGATCACTCATAAAATATATAGAAAAGCAAGAAAGAAAAATTTTAGGGAAAAGTTTCGGCCCAGTCTGCACAGAGGGAGTATGGATGAAAAGGAAATCTCATGAAATGTATTGTCATACTGAAAAATCTCAGACACTATCAGGAAAATGAGGTTGAAATTCTATGGTCACATTCTCAGAATGAACAATGATAGACTGACCAAAATAATTCTAAATCTTGCCCTCACACTGAAAGTCAAGAACAACTGGCTAAAGGAAATAGAATCAGATCTTCTGGAAATCAGCATCAACCAGGAGACTATGAAGAACCGATCAGATTTCAGAACACTGATTAATAATCATTGTTTCGCCGAGCCAAAAGATAGAACTAATGAAACCTGGACAGAAGAAGGTAGGAGGAATTTCATTGAGAGGATGAAGAGATTTTGGGAAGAGAAGAAAGCTAAATCATCAGCTAAATGAGTTCAAGCGTCTTCCTCAGTTGGGCACAACGATGTGAAAAAAATAACAGTAATAATAACTAAAACTAAACCCATGGTACTAAAGCCCTGAAGGGAACTGGCCTACCAAGCGACCGCTGCTCAGCCCGAAGACTTGCAGATTACGACGTGTCGCGAGGTCAGCACGAATAGTAATAATAGAATCCTTATAATTTAAAAATATACAAAATAAAGTAACTACAGTAATCAATTCATTCATCATTCAATCATTTGCTCAACAATTATCCAGCAAGTCATTGGGAAATGCTCGCGGCAAGCCACTTTAAACTTGCGATGAAAGGGATTGTCTCTAATGTTCGCAGGCAGCAAATTGCATGACCTGGACGCAGAGATTTTGAAAGAGTGGTTGTAAACAGCAGTGCGGTTTATAGATATGGCAAGAGAGGAGCCAGATTTTGTACTCTGGTTATGATACAAGGTGAAGAAAGATAGCAGGCTCCGAAAACCGTAAAAGTAGTTAATGGGACGTAAAGTGATATTATGATAGTGATGAGTATTAGTGGAAAGTACTTTGTGTAGAAGTGATAACACGGCGCGGATGCACTCGAAGCCAGGGCAGCTTATACGGCGATTTATGAGCATCAATTAGAACGCCGATTAAAGATATATCTTACGCAGCTGTTCAGGCTTCGGTCCAGTTTCTTGTTACTGTCGCAGGTTTAAGAATGACTAATATCTATAGCTGACTAATGAACCCATCAGCTACATAAAGCTACAACTATAAAGTGTATGAAAATATAACACATTAAGAACACAAATGCAGTTCTAAAGACCGAGCAAATGGCCGTGCATTTAGGGTCGCCCAGCAGTTAGCTTGTATTCGAGAGATAGTGGGTTCGAACCCCAATGTCGGCAGCCCTAAAGATGGTTTTCCGTGGTTCCCCATTTTCACACCAGGCAAATGCTGGGGCTGTACGGTCACGTCCTTCCCACTCTTAGTCCTTTGCTATCCTATCTTCGCCCTAAGACCTTTCTGTGTCGGTGCGACGTAAAGCAAAAAAACCACTGTTGCGTATTTGTTTGGTGGTTGGTAGTGTGGTGTGTTGTCTGAATATGACGAGGAAGAGTGCTGGGACAAAAACAAACAGCCAGGAGAATAAATCAGATGCGATTAAAAATCTCCGAACCGCCCGGGAATCGAACCAGTGACCCACTGTGCTAGTTACAGTCTTTCTTTCTTTCTTTCGTTCTTTGTTAATCTGTTTACCCTCAGGGGTTGTTTCTTCCCTCGGACTCAGTGAGGGATGCCACCTTTACTGCCTCAAGGGCAACTAGGGAGGAGGAGCAGTACATCGCCCAGGTGGTCTCACCTGCTATGCTGAACGGGGGCCTTGTAGGGGGGTGGGAAGATTAGAAGATGTAGACAAGGAAGCGGTCATGGCGTTAAGTTAGGCACCATCCCGGCATTTGCCTGGAGGAGAAGACGGAAACCACGGAGATCCACTTTGAGGATTGCGGAGGAGGGAATCGAACACCCCTCTACTCAGTTGACCTCCCAAGGCTGAGTGGACCCCGTTCCAGCCCTCGGGTCAATTTTCGAATTTCATGCCAGAAGCGGGAATCGAACTCGGGCCCTCGGGGGTGGCAGCTAATTACACTAACCATTACACCATATAGGCGGTAGTTATATGTAGTCTTACAAGGTAAATTAACATTGTGTCACCTGGATTCATAATTACATTCAATTGCTCTAAGTCATTCGCAAAACTTGTAATGCCGTATGGCATCATTGGTCTGGAAAGGGTTTTTGGACCTTAAGTTTCTTTTTATTTTTGTCATACAGTGAACTTTCTTTTCCTTTCTTCTGTTATTCTTTTGTAGAGGTGATGAAAATATTCTCTCTAACTCGTGTGTTGTTGCCGGAAGTTATGCAGATCAGAGTGGTATAGTTACCAGGTGCTCATATTACAGTATCACAATGTATGTTCTGGTTCACTGAACCCATAAGGAAACCACCTCACTCGTTCAGATTATTCATGAAGGAAGTTCTTAACCGGCGCACCCACAGGAAGCTGGACATTACCGCGGAAGAACTTTACATGCATCTCGCTTCCAAAATCTCACACGGGCAACTTTTCGGGTAATTAGGTCAATGGACGTAAGAATGCGGATATTTAATTTTTTAACAAATTGATTTACATCGCACCGTCTTTTGGTGACTATGGGATGGGAAAGGGCTAGGAGTGGGAGGGAAGGGACCATGGCTTGGTGTGAAAATGGGAAACCACGATAAAAAACCATCTTCAGGTCTGCCGACAGTGGGGTTCGAACACAGTATCTCCCGAATGCAAGCTGATAGCTACGTGACCCAAAATACGCGACCACTCTCTCGGTATATTTAATAATAATAATAATATTTAATTTACGTCCCACTAATTACTTTTACGGTTTTCGGAGACGCCGAAGTGCCAGGATTTAGTCCCGCAGAAATTACTTTTCGTAAATCTACCGACACGAGGCTGACCACCGGACTGAGTCAGGATCGAATCTGCCAAGTTGGGATCAGAAGGCCAGCGCCTGAACAGTCTGAGCCACTCAGCTAGGCTCAGTATTTGATCAGTCATGTTTGTCGTCTGGCGTCAAACGATTAATATTATAATATATACGGTCCATTTATAATCTAATGTACATTACAGAGTCAATACTTGTTTTCTTAAGAAAATTGCGATTTTAATGGTAGAGAACGAAAATCAATCAATCAATCAATCAATCAATCAATCAATCAATCAATCAATCAATCAATCAATCAATCAATCAATCAATCAATCAATCAATCAATCAATCAATCAATCAATCAATCAATCAATCAATCAATCAATCAATCAATCAATCAATCAATCAATCAATCAATCAATCAATCAATCAATCAATCAATCAATCAATCAATCAATCAATCAATCAATCAATCAATCAATCAATCAATCAATCAATCAATCAATCAATCAATCAATCAATCAATCAATCAATCAATCAATCAATCAATCAATCAATCAATCAATCAATCAATCAATCAATCAATCAATCAATCAATCAATCAATCAATCAATCAATCAATCAATCAATCAATCAATCAATGTCGGCTGAAAACGGATCTAAGGGAATTGAATGTCAGATAGGGAATACAAATGTGGTGCACGTGAATAATAATAATAATAATAATAATAATAATAAGAAGAAGAAGAAGAAGAAGAAGAAGAAGAAGAAACATTGTGCAAAATAAGTTCAAATGCGCTCCACAGTTGGGCACAACGAATCAAAAAAAATATTAATAATAATATAACTCCTTGGCAAAAGGGTCAACGCTGAGACCTTCGGTTTGCAGGGTCCAGGTTTTCATTCTTGGACGGGTCGGGGATTTTAATCCCGTCTGATTAATTCTTCTGGCTCGGGAACTGGGTGTTTGTGTTTGTCCCAACACTTGCCCCTTTATATTTAGACAACACACCACACTACTAACCACCACAAAAACACGCAATACTGATTACATCCCACCAGATACGGTTGGCATCAGGAAGGGCATCCGACCCTAAAACTGGGCCAAATCCACGCGTGCGAAACAGTTCGCACCCTCGATACTACAGTTGTGGGAAAAGCGGAATAATAATAATAATAATAATAATAATAATAATAATAATAATAATAATAATAATAATAATAATAATAATAATAATAATAATAATGCAAGACTTTTGATTTGGCGCCATTTAGGCTACTTGCGAGTTAATTTGAGGTTGACTTTTACTCTGCAAGTGATCTCCACTTTTTGATCTATAAATAAATAAATTAATTAATTAATTTATTTTATCGGATTTAACCAGAGACTTTTTTCTTTCCGACATCTTAAGACATGGAGTGCTGAGTGGACTTCTTTTCCGCCCGTTCAAAAATCCTCCTACCTCTGCCGAGATTGAACCCACGACCTTTTGATCCAAAGGCCCGCACTGATCCACGGATGATAAATGAACCCTCTCCATTACTCCTACGTTCAGTCGCATTCAGTGTTTCAACATTGTACAGGCGATGGTAGGTCGATGAATACTAATTAAAAGTTCGGCTTGCCCAATGCGAGTATTTGAAGGGTAAACAGGTGCGCTGAGGTAAAGTTCAAAGACGGGCAGATTACTTAGAAGTTAATGTTTTACAAAGGCGTATTATTAAAGGCACCACACGTAAATTTAATTCCTTTTATACAGAGCAGAATAAATTACAAATTATGTCCCTTAATAATTTTATACGTTTAGATGAATTTTACTGGGAATTGCTTGCACAAAATTAGAGCATTTTAGGAACTTCAAGTGTTCAACCGGAAATAAATTAAACTTCGTAACATCTTTACTATAAATTTGAATCGTACCTAAGAAATATCAAAACATATGCTAATACTTTTTAAGCACAGATAATTTAATTTTAAACGTTGCTCTTAATATGTTTTCAAATTATGTAATCAAATAATAAACAGCAACGTTGTTTTACCCACCGCAAAGAAAGGAAATCGGTGCCCCATTATTGATATTGATATAAAATTTACGTATTTTGCACCACCTGGGGCGTAGATGTGGGTGGAAGGAGTTTAGGAGTGTGAACATCCATCCCCAGACCCTAACCGCCTCTGTGGTGTACTGCTTGGTGTCATTAGCTGCCACTCCCAGAGGACCGGGTTCCATTCGCGGCTCTGCCACGAAGTTTGAAAAGCGGCACGAGGGCTGGAACCGGGTCCACTCAGCCTCGGGAGGTCAACTGACTAGAGTGGGGTTCTATTCCCTCCTCAGCCATTCTCGAAGCGGTTTTCCGTGGTTTACCATTTTTCTTCAGGCAACTGCCGGTATGGTACCTAACTTAAGACCACGTCCACTTCCTTTCCTATTCCTTGTCCATCTCCTCCAATCTTCCCCCCATCCCCGTACAAGGCAACTATTCAGCATAGCAGGTGGGGCCGCCTGTGCGAGGTACTGGTCCTCATTTCCAGTTTTCTCCCCCGACCCAAATTCTAGGACACTGCCTTTTAGGCGATAGAGGTGGGATTCCTCGCTGAGTTCGAGGGACAAGCCAGCCCGAGAGGGAAACGGATTATGGAATAAATAAATAAATAAATAAATAAATAAATAAATAAATAAATAAATAAATAAATAAATAAATAAAGAAGGAAAGAAAGAAAGAAAGAAAGAAAGAAAGAAAGAAAGAAAGAAAGAAAGAAAGAAAGAAAGAAACATATAGTGACTATGCCACGTGTAATTGTAAGTTGGTGGTATGAAATAAATACATAAAATATATACATAAATATACAAAATAAATAAATAAACATTAAACGGACTGCTGACTAGAAATAGAAAACAATTACCTACATCACTGTATACTAATGTACTGTTACTAGTAACCCTGTTCCCTGCAGCAAGGAGGCCATCCTGAGTTAGTTTACATCGACGTTTCCTCGCTGACTGTGCCTGTACAGACAGGACTTCTATTTACCGGCTTTGCCCTCTAGACCATCTCTGTTTTGCGGTTGTTTACATTGGTGTCACCGGTGCCTTGGCACCACTTACGCAGTTAAATCGGTCCACTCATGTGAAAAAGGAACACCTAACTTTCATCTAATTAGAGAACATATTAAGGCTCTACTTAATAAAACTGATTTCTTCCGTTTATTGGAGGAAGGAAGGACGCTGTCATGGTGGAGGGGGTAGAGAAAGGACCATGTCAGAGTATAAAATAGGAGGTCCCCCAGAGTTACCGTACAGTCCAGTGTTGTGGTCAATAGTTCTTCACTCAAAGCAACATGAGACTGTTGGTGAGTACGGACTAAACTTTCTCCCGGTTACTACGGCAACCTACCTGCGTGTGAGGCGTGCTCTTGTACTTTGTTCAAGGATGGTAACAGTAAACCTTCCTCTAAATGGTAGTCTACGTAGATTAGTGGTGGAGTCTCCGACTCACGGTCTTAAGGGGACAATAACTCAGCTTCCAGGTCAAAATTGCTATTTTAAAAGCTCATAAATTTCTCTATATTACTTTAGACATCTCTATTAGTCTTCATATTTTGGGCTCTTGACATTTATTCTGTAAGATGGGCGTGCTGTTTACACATCCTTTACATTTTCCATTATTTTCCAAAATGTACGTTTTTTCGTACAGAGGGTGTATTTTCTCTTGTAATATCAGTTCCTTTAACACGAAACTTCCAGCATGAGTTCTTTCATTGTTGTGCATTAATCTGTACTAAAAGAATTACATAAAGCGGTCATCTTACAGGCCCTTGGAGGGATGTCACTGTCAGGCTCCATCGCTAAATGGTTGTGTGCTGGCTTTTAGTCTAGACGATTCCGAGTTCTATTCCCGGCCGGATCTGGGATTTTAACCTTCATTGTTTAATTTTGATGGCTCGGAGGCTGGTTGTTTGTGCCATCTTCATCATTAGAATTCATTATGGGTAGAGCTCCATCCTCACAGACACGCAGGTCGCCTGCCGGGAACGAGGCCTCTTCGGCCACACGCCATTATTATTATTATTATTATTATTATTATTATTATTATTATTATTATTATTATTATTATTATTATTATTATTATTATTATCTCGGCATTAAGTGAGATAGAGTGGTTAGCTCTATCCCCTGTCGCCTTTAACCCCGCGAATTACCCTGGTACTCATTTTTCGTGAAAGATGAGTGAACCTCAGGGCCTTGTGTCTCTCGGGAAATGGAAATCTCGTTTATTACACTTTTCGACTTCGTGACGGGGAATCGAACCAACGTCCATTCGTGTGAACCGAGCAGGGCTTTACCACCTCGGACAGGCAGTCCCTAAGGGAATTAGTATCAGGTTGATAATGTTATTTAAAATTCAACTAAGAATGTATTCTGTATTAAATATTTCTTGTTAAACAAATCATTTTGTTAGATCATTTTGTTATTACTCTCCACACTCTAAAAGTATACCAAGAAAGAATGAGTTCAGTACCACTGGTGGTTTCTGCGGTAATACACCATAAGTAGTTTTGACAGTCCCGGAAATAAAAATATTAGGATATAATTTTACCACTTAAGCTACGAATTGTTTCATAATGCACTACTCGTGGTAAATATTTAATGAAAATCAATTGTGTGGTTGGAGAGGTATTAGTTGTTTTGTTCTACATTGTAAAAGAGTGCTATGCTGGTTAGCCTCGTCTTAAGAGGAATCGGAATACTAACGCTAGAGTGTGAGAAATTTCTAGATTTCACTCTATGAAGTAACTTAAAATATCGAGATAAATTCGCTGTATCATTTGTTAATAATTGCAGCAGAGATTTTTAGGCAGTAATTAATTAGAATGTAAACTAATATTTGGTTATTAGGATGTGTCGACTACGCCGCTCTTCTGTGACGCATTGAGAGTAGCATAATTCTAGTGTTTCCGATGGGCCGAACCCCTAATATTTATGCATAGCTCATAACATAAGCGTTGTGCACTAAACACTATACTTGTTATTCGCTTCAGTACGTTTGCATTCCAACCTATTATTGCCTAAAATTCTGGCCTCTATTTATAACCATTCTAGAAACAATTTCCTAACTTTTGCCAAGTTATTTTTATGATTATTGCAATTTCAAGTGGTTATATTGAAATCTCTTGATATCTTAAACCAACTGATACAGAATACTTTGATTTAAATGAATCTGAGGAGAAAACTTCGTTTCATGCTTTAGTTGCATTGTTATGGGTAGTATGAAAGACTAGAATACGGTACTTGTTTACAATGAAATATTCGTACTGTATTACTTTGGTCAAATGTCGTATTTACGTTTATCAATATAACAGGTACCTATATCTCATGAAGTACTGAGCAAGTAATAGTCAAATTTTCGTCTGCTTCTTAAAACAATAACGCGAAACCGTTGAACTGAAATTGTAATGAAAGCTTAGCCACTGTTTGAAACCGAGACAGTCGTATTCTCTTCAGAGTCTCTTAGGGATTGTAAAGAGGCCTGAGTAGATATTATTTTGAATCGGAACCCGTATCCAAAAACATCCCATTCCCATGCCAAAATTTCAGATCTCCCTCTTGCTGGGTAAAGGAATAATAGTAATTTAGTTAGTTGTGACGCATTTAATTATAAAATAAAATATTTAATTGAATAATCCACCTTGGTCAATACACAAATGTTGATTAAAACCACATTTAAAGATACATGTTTTGACCCTATTGGGACTTCTTCAGTCTTTAAAAAAGGAATATAAAGTTTTTAGAAATGCTCTAAAAAGCCTTTGATAGTCGATACGAAGGAATTGATCTTAAAGGATTTCAAATTTACTTAACATAAAAACACAAACATGACCAAAAATCATACATAAAAATATATAAAAATAACTTGTTCTTGAAGTCTTGTAGGAGAAGTATGAACAGTATTCATAAATATCAGAAATATCACATTCACTTGTGTATTGATCAAGATGGAGTACGAAAATGACATATATACTTTACTGTAAATACGGAACAATTATGAGATTCTTACATTACAGTTAATTATATTTCTAACAAACCAACATTCAGTATTTCTGTAACTTAATCTACTATCGAGGGAAATCTAGTTATTTTGTCACATTAAAAATTTGTTTACGTTAACCTCACAATCTGCTTTTCTCTTCTTCAAACGGTGCTTAGAAACCCTGGTTCTCTACAACATCGTTTGGATATCACAACCATCAATTTAGGTGCAAAAACACTGTGTCTGTGAATCATGTTCTAATACACTCGCTCAATCACATCTTATGTCTGTGTTGAATCACTGCTTCATCCAACGGAAGGAACGCATCTTCATGTAGAATAAATTTAAATATCCACGTTTCGAACATGGATTCCTCTTTAAGACGTAATATTCTCAGTCCATTTTACAAGCCCTAGGCATTTGTAATGAAAATTTCCGAACGCTCTATACAAAGTTTCTACCCTTTAAAAATATCTTCAAATACAAGGAAATCATAACTCTTAATCAAAAAATGAGAATAATGTAATTCTAGACACGACACATTCCAAAAGTATCACTGAAAATTTGCAACCTTCAATCATCAATCAACATTGATCTGTTTTTAGGGCAGTCGCTAAGGTGACTGATTCCCTATCTGTTGGTTATCTAGTTTTTTCATAAATAATTGCAAATAATTTGGAAATTTATTGAACAAAAATTATAGCTGAAGAAATTTGAGAGGTAAAATTAAAATGTGTGCAAATTTGACGTTCGAAAGATACAAGTTTCTAACTTCAATTAACACCACTGCTTCAAAGAATTCAATTTTTGGAGAAGGACAATAATCTTCTCATGATTGTTATTTAATAAAAAGTCTCCTGAAAGACATTGAAAAAACTGACAACTCATTTTTCAGTTTCCCTAAAAGAGCTCCGATTTCACTGTCAAATGAAAGAACAGTTCGAATGTCAAAATTCTTACGTGCAGTCCTCCTAAACGATACAACTTCAGAGGGGCCTTAACTATTCAAGATTCATGTCATACTTGATATCATTCAAAGTCTCTTGGAACCATTCCAAGCTAGATTTAGGTTACTGATCAAATATGCAAATAATTTTTAATTAATATATGGGAGTCTTCTGCAGCTGATTGTTAATCTCATCTCAAATTGTCAGCCCTCAGTGTCCTTCCACTTCCTTGCGATCAATATTTTAAAAATTGATTTCTCTTTCTACCTTTTCTGTTTCATGATTTTTCTCTGTTCTAACCATGTTCAGACACTGCGTTGTAATGTTATCCAAGAAATGCATTTATTGTTATATATTTGGCCAGTTGTAATGCTGCTTCAAGTTGATTGATTTTGGTCTCTTTTTCTGATCTGTTAAGCTACCTGAATTTCTTGATCTTGTATTATTACTATTATTATTATGATTATTATTGTTATTATTATTGAGGAAGTTCCTGCATATGACACCACTGATCTAATGAGAATTCCAGTCTTGTGTAATTTTGGCTGCCCGTTTAATCGTGGAGGGGTAGGATTCATTGGATCTATGGTTTCCTTTCTCCGTTGCTTAGGTGATAATTTACATTACCAACTCTAGATTTTATATCTTAGTAACTACCAAGCGACCAAGAAAAGAAAACCATGGTTCCGATGAATCCCAGCTCTCCACCATTATGCGGTCGGCCAAAACCATACAAACCTGGAATTTCCATCAGATCTGTGGTCATACTCAGGAACTCCCTCAGCAAATAACCTACAGAATAAATGTATGGTAGGGTCATACGTCCGTTCGTATTATAATCCACACAGCAGGAATGTTCAGCCTGGGGATGTCACAACCCGCTGTACAGTAGTGACAACACAGTTGTCTTGCACTGGAATTGCTAGGAGTTAAATCGGCAACTTGTCCATCTTCGTAGTTACCTGGCTAAGCATATCATCCAGGCGTTGTTAATGACTATACGGACGGACTTCTGCCCCTACCAGATACAATATTCCGAGATTATTATTAACTGTAGCTTTTCTTTATTCCCTTAGGTGGTGCTGTTAGTGACGTCAGCTGCGCTGTGTGCTGCAGAGGAGGAAAAGAAATCGTCCAAGACTGATAAGAGGGGACTGTTTGACCTTGGGTATGGAGGAGGTGGTCTTGAGTACGGAGGAGGTGGCTATGAGTATGGAGGGGGTGGTCTTGACTTCGGACACGGTCTGGAGCTGGGAGGTGGTAGCTACGGAGGAGGAGAGCTGTCACATGGTCTCAGTCTAGGAGGAGGAGGAGGAGGAGGAGGTTACGACTTCGGAGGTGAACATGGCCACCACCATGTCCATGAAGATCATGTCAAGGCTATCACTATCACCAAGGAGGTCAAGGTGCCCGTCCCTCATCCCTACCCTGTGACTGTCGAGAAGCCATACCCTGTCCCAGTGAAGGTACCCTACGAAGTTCCTGTTGACAGACCATACCCTGTTCACGTCCCCAAACCTTACCCAGTCACTGTAGAGAAGCCATACCCTGTAGAAGTGGAGAAGAAAGTCCCTTACCCTGTTAAATACCCCGTAAAAGTCTCCGTGCCAGTACCCTACAAGGTCTACGTACCCAAACCATACCCAGTAACAGTCCACAAGCCTGTCCATGTTCCAGTACCTCATCCTGTGTACGTCAAAAAACCAGTCCCCATCTACGTCAAGGGACACGAATATGGCGGTGAACTCGGAGGATACGGAGGTGGTCTCAGTCTTGGAGGACATTCAGGAGGCCTTGATTTTGGCAGTAGCAGCAGCAGCTACGGCTACGGTTACGGCGGTTACCATGGCTGAACATTCCAACAAAGGAGGCTTTGGCCCGGCTTCAAAGTACAATACAACGTTTAGTTGGTATCACCGACCGACGACTTTTCTATCAACAGGCAGTCCCTAACTACGGAGGCCATCAATTTTTCACTAGTCCACAGTCAGCACCACAAAACATCATCGTCATCATTTTCATATTTCATCATCATTAATCAAAAATATTTTGTTACAATAAATCCATTTCACTTAACAGTTCTGTGTTGTGTTCATTATTTCTTATCCTTGCAGCTGATTAGGATTAAAATTTAGACCTGTGGATCCTTTCTAAAGGTTTTGAAAATACTGATAATTGTCTTTTAGTACCTTTCCTACAATTGTCCTACTAAGAAAGGTGTCCATGAACAGGAGAAGTGAGTTTCAAAGGTACCCAGGAACAATAAACAAACCTATCCTTTAACCAGTACCTCAACCAGTGGTTGTCAAGGAGCCAGTCCCCATCTACTTCTTCATTTACAGTTACGGTGGTTATGATGGCTAAGGTGATGGTGGTGGTGATTATTCTTTTAAGAGGAAGTACCACTAGACAACCATCCTCTATTAACACTAATCAGAGGGAAAATAATGGAAGGTATTCGACACTTCAAAAAATATAGATAGATAGACGGTTAAGAGCCTTTGTTATCCGTGGTGAAGTTGGGGCTAAACCGGGTCCGCTATCCCACCGTCAGATAGCTCCTCAATTGTAATCACATAAGCAGAGTAGATTTCAAACCAGCCTTCAGAAGCAGGTAAAATTCCGTGACCTGGCCGGGAATAAAACGTGGGACCTCCGGGTAAGAGGCAAGTACGCTGCTCGTACATCACGTTGCCGACGTAAGAATGTTAAATACATTTAATTCCGCAAAAGTAGACCTAGATCAAAATTAAATACTGTAATTTCTGCAATTTTAACTTCTTATTGGAAGATACTAATATTTTTAATTTAATTAAATTATTGATATATAAGATACATTGTTGAATAAGATCAACAACACATTAAGTGATAGAAAAAGCTTAATCAATCTAGGTATAACAACTAATATACTACTACACGAGAACTAAACTTAACTTGGGTTATCATATTAACTTAATATTTTCTTTAACTGTACCGTATTCTCATCGTGGCCATAAGACCTACCTGTGTCGGTGCGACGTAAAACCACTAGCTAAAAACACTTATCTGATAACATTTTCACACACAATCACTCGTTCCACTCATACGGGCGGGTACCTTGCTGGAAATACATATCGGGCAATGAACCACAAGGCCCAAGAAGGGCGTGAAAATGAAAGTCTACCAAAGCTTCGAATGTATAATACCCTTCGGGGTCGGAAAAGAATAAGAGATCACCAAAGGAGGTCAGATAGGATAGATACAAGTGAGAAGCCTGGCGTAAGTAAGCGGAAGCAATACCAGGAATCAGCAAAGTGTCCCGTGGTGGCCAACTTACGCTCCCAAGATGAGAGCCCCGGAGGCTACCATGGCTAATATTTGAGGCCTTTCCCAGCTTTCTGAGTACGACTTTTCCATTAACGGGCAGTATCTAACTATGGAGGTCCTTCCAGATTCCGCCAGTCCACAGTCACTTCCACAAATCATTATCGTCATCTTTTCTGGCGTATAAACGTCTTTCTTTTCAATCCGGTGCTGAGCGTCTGCTAGTGCTGAAACGCCCGTCGCAGAACATGACGCTATTTTGCAACGCCTATATCGACGGTATTGGAAATATAATGATATTTTTGCAAAGAAGATTTGTAAGCATCAATTTGACACACACACACACACACACACACACAAAAGAAATCTGTGACCTCACCCGTTAAAATAAGATAGTCGCCAAATAAGACCTCATTTTGATGGTACCGCGCTGAAGGACAATCGTTACAACTGGACTTAAGGCAGTAATAGGTTAGAAAGTAAACTAATCTGGATATTAGAGAGTTTTGACCTGCCCGTTTCCCCGTTATGTAACAAGAGTAACATAAGTTCTAGGGGTTCTGATGGGCCGTACCCCTAAAGGTCATGCAAGACTCAAAACATAACCGTTTAGTAGGGTAGGCTATACTTGTTACCCGCTTCAATACGTTTGCATTCTAACATTTTCGGACTCCAGCTATAACTTCAGATCCGTCACTCCGAATCCGATAAAGAAAGTACCGTTTGGAAGCTTATATAGTACCTTACAAGATGAATTTAAACCCTTTTATTTGTGAAGCCGTTATCGATGGACATCTCTTTGAAAAATTGTCATGTAAAATTTTCGACAAATTTTTAAAATTTGCAGCTCTAAAATCTGGTTACTCCACCCATTATCAACAGAAGTAAATTTAGAATAACCAAAAACAGCTCTGCAGATCATAGTCGAGTACGCAGCGATCGTCTGCGCAAGGAGGAAGAGGTTAAAAACAAAATTAAATAATTTTTTGTAATTTTAACCTTCTCCTCATTCCTGTATTGTCAACGAATAGAAAAGGGATTTGAAGAATGTATGATGAAATAAGGAATAAAAAATAAAATTTAAAAATTATTTTAGACAATGTCACGTATTAACATTTTTTGCATTATACTATCGTCAATTTCATATTATACTTTTGTTAAAATAAAACCATTTAATTTCAAATTTCTATGTTGTGTTGTTTATTATTTCTTACTTTTTCGGCTGCCTCCTTCTGTGGACAAGTGGTAGAGAGTCTGTCTCCGGATCTCAAGATGCTGGGTTTAAACCCCGATGTCGAATGTTTTAAGGGCAGTTAAAAGTCCATTCATGGCATAAATCTCTGGTAACACATTTAGTGTCTACCGAAAGAAATTAATTAAATTTCACCCATTGATTACCCAGCAGAGATCTCCGTTTCTCTTCTATCTGGTAGCGGAAAACGAAACGTAGAAAATGACTCGCAGGCAGAGTGAATTGTGTCCGATTAAATTTAAGCAGGAGGTAGCTAGTTCATGCGATTATTATTATTATTATTATTATTATTATTATTATTATTATTATTATTATTATTATTAGGGACTGTCTGACTGAGGCAGTAAAACGTGCTTCTTTCACTCGAAAGGACGTGGGTTCGATTTCCCGTCAGGGAGCAGAAATAATTAAGAAACGAGATATCAATTTCCGGATGTCCACATGGTCCTGAGTACCAAAAATGAGTACCAGGTTAACAGTAGCATACCAAACGAGGGGGATCAGTCTTTAACCCCAGTGATATGTCTCGGTCATAACTGTGATATGATTGGTTCATTTACTTTTCTTTAAAAAAATGTGATGTTTTTTAATGATGGGTACCCTGTGGGCTGAAAAATATGAGTTATTTGTAGCGTTATTACAATTATTGTACAGTATGACTCCAAAGTCCATTAACATTTGACGAGGCAATACTTCATGGAATACTGGAGATAGAGAGGTAATGATTGACACACACGATTAGCATGACATGCGGTTTTATTGACATCAACTTAGCGTACAGTAAATCTTCACTAACACTGCCTTTTCTGGTAACGTCAACATGCCACTATTGCAGACGCATTTGACTCCCTCTCTCAGGACAGCTCCTTTTATACCGTACATGGGTCTCGTGCATCATTACTGATGGGTTGCTGTCCAGCGCCATCTGTTGGCCTGTTTGTGCACACTTTGTTGGTGTGAATAAAAATTCATGTCATGTCAAGCATTTGTGGCCATTTGTACATGACATGTTGCTGTCCAGCGTCATCTGTTGGTCTTTTGTGTACTTTATTTTGGTGTCAATAAAATCCCATATTATGCCAGTCATGTGACTCAGTTATTACCTCTGTACCTCTAATATTCCGTAAAGTATTGCTTCGTCAAATGTTGACGGACTTTTGGGTCATCCTTTACTTTAATGTGCAGGTAGGAAAATCAGTCAGTCAGTAAACAGTGCCGGAAGAAATTCTGTTTTCAATGACCGAGACTGACTGAGGAAGACATTGACAAGGGACTCGAAAACTCGGACTGTGAATTTAGTTGCAATTTACGTGATAGTTCATCCAGTGAAACTGAAGATATTGTTCAAAGAACGAATCCACACAGCAGGAATGCTCAGCCTGGAGATGTCACAACCCGCTGTACAGTAGTAATAACACAGTTGTCTTGCACTGGAATTGCTAGGAGTTAAATCGGCAACTTGTCCATCTTCCTAGTTACCTGGCTAGGCATACCATCCAGGCGTTGTTAATGACGATACGGACGGACTTCTGCCCCTACCAGATACAATATTCCGAGATTATTATTAACTGTAGCTTTTCTTTATTCCCTTAGGTGGTTCTGTTAGTGACGTCAGCTGCACTGTGTGCTGCAGAGGAGGAAAATAAATCGTCCAAGACTGATGAGAGGGGACTGTTTGACCTTGGGTATGGAGGGGGTGGTCTTGACTTCGGACACGGTCTGATTTTCAGGAACTGCATTTAGGCCGGAAGTGATTTTCGAAATTTGATTCTTTAGTTTGATAGAGCTAACCATAACTCACAATTTAAAACCTCTCCGGGCCCTTTACCCCTTCAAATTTTGGTAGAATTGAGAAAATTGCTTAATTTTACGTTTTCCTTAGTATGGGGACCCTACTTTGGCTGTTGAGGAAACGAGTAAAGAATTAAGCGTTGTCAGCATTATAATCTATATACCTTCATCAGTTTTTTTAAATCCTTGCCAAATTATCTTGTTTACATAATTCTTCCTTTAATGTTTTCCTTGGTTCAGTACCCTCAGTTGTTTTTTGATCTTTGAAAAATGTCCGCACTGAATGTAGTTATAAGGGCTTAAGTGAAACTCTGCCTTGAATCACATTAGCGCTTTTAGTGGTAGAAAAAGGAAAACTACTAATCTAATCGACCGGACGAATATCAAGAAAAGGATTTTAATTTTTAGGAATAAATAAAGAATATATTCTCATATTTTTTTTTACTTAAAATTCGTAGCTCATATCCCTGGGGTGTTTTCAACATTGAGTTGCTTGCTTAAGGGCTAGAACCGTGGATTTTGTTAATCTTATTCCTGGATTCGCCCTTATCAGTGTTCATAGGTTTTGGAATCACTGAAGTTTTAGAGCACAACAATAGTCTGTTATGCTCCGTTGACAGTAAAAATGAATCATTTTCAGTGGAAGCACGCACGTAATACCAGAACTGAATTTTGAAATACTTTTTTTTTCCTAATAAAGGAAACTTCATTGTAAACCTGGTTTATTCACCTCAAATTTCATGAGACTTATATATCATTACCGAAAAAGTAATATGCAGAATTTTCATATTACTATTATTAATGTAATGTATAATTTGTATGGCTTACCAACGAAAAATATAGGGCGTATCATAATTAAACCCCCAAATGAAACAGCTTTAAGTACACGATACTACAAGAAAAAACCGGGCGAGTTGGCCGTGCGGTTAGGGGCGCGCAGCTGTGAGCATGCATCCGGGAGATAGTGGGTTCAAACCCCACTGTCGGCAGCACTAAGGATGGTCTTCAATGGTTTCTCTTTTTCACACCAGGCAAACGCCGGGGATGTACCATAATTAAAGCCATAGCCAATTATTCCCTACTCCTAGGGCTTTCCTACCCTATCGTCGCCATAAGAACTATCTGTGTCGGTGCGACGTAAAGAAAATTATATAAAAAAATGACTAGCACATTGATGACTGGCCCCGGAGATCCCCGTTTAATACGTTTGTAGATTATTGTGCTATCTGTTGGCTATAATTTTAACTACTTTCAACACGTCATGGAGTAGAGAGATCGTAGATTTTAGTGTCGATGTATTTTTCTAGCCATGAAAACTTCGTATATACACGGGTGTTCTTACGCGCCGAGAATCATTGTACAAAATGGCGTGCCCATGGCATCGTGCCCTAGGTGACGACAAACTATTTCAGTATTTATATGCAGATTCATTGTCTGGTGTGTCACATGGGTGACGAGCCCGGAGAATTCTCGTAGTTTCTCATCTGACGGTAGGTGACGGGCTACGAGAATTTTCGCTTTTATTCACCTTGTATTTCCTTGATTATTGACGAAATTTTGTAGGGGGAATTAGGAGTTCCAAACGGTGTAGTCATGGAATATAAATTATCGCTGCATCCTTCTTTCTTTAAACTTCCATGTATTTAACAAAATAATGTAGGATATGTACACTGACTGACAGAGCAAATGCAACACCAAGAAGGAGTGGTCAGAACTTTATGCCAATTGCAGGGTAGACTGACGTCACTGAGGTATGCTCATGATGTGAAATGCGCCGCTGTGCTGCGCACGTAGCGAAAGATAAATGGGACACGGCGTTGGCGAATGGCCCACTTCGTACCGTGATTTCTCAGCCGACAGTCATTGTAGAACGTGTTGTCGTGTGCCACAGGACACGTGTATAGCTAAGAATGCCAGGCCGCCGTCAACGGAGGCATTTCCAGCAGACAGACGACTTTACGAGGGGTATGGTGATCGGGCTGAGAAGGGCAGGTTGGTCGCTTCGTCAAATCGCAGCCGATACCCATAGGGATGTGTCCACGGTGCAGCGCCTGTGGCGAAGATGGTTGGCGCAGGGACATGTGGCACGTGCGAGGGGTCCAGGCGCAGCCCGAGTGACGTCAGCACGCGAGGATCGGCGCATCCGCCGCCAAGTGGTGGCAGCCCCGCACGCAACGTCAACCGTCTTTCATCAGCATGTGCAAGACACCCTGGCTGTTCCAATATCGACCAGAACAATTTCCCGTCGATTGGTTGAAGGAGGCCTGCACTCCCGGCGTCCGCTCAGAAGACTACCATTGACTCCACAGCATAGACGTGCACGCCTGGCATGGTGCCGGGCTAGAGCGACTTGGATGAGGGAATGGCGGAACGTCGTGTTCTCCGATGAGTCACGCTTCTGTTCTGTCAGTGATAGTCACCGCAGACGAGTGTGGCGTCGGCGTGGAGAAAGGTCAAATCCGGCAGTAACTGTGGAGCACCCTACCGCTAGACAACGCGGCATCATGGTTTGGGGCGCTATTGCGTATGATTCCACGTCACCTCTAGTGCGTATTCAAGGCACGTTAAATGCCCACCGCTACGTGCAGCATGTGCTGCGGCCGGTGGCACTCCCGTACCTTGAGGGGCTGCCCAATGCTCTGTTTCAGCAGGATAATGCCCACCCACACACTGCTCGCATCTCCCAACAGGCTCTACGAGGTGTACAGATGCTTCCGTGGCCAGCGTACTCTCCGGATCTCTCACCAATCGAACACGTGTGGGATCTCATCGGACGCCGTTTGCAAACTCTGCCCCAGCCTCGTACGGACGACCAACTGTGGCAAATGGTTGACAGAGAATGGAGAACCATCCCTCAGGACACCATCCGCACTCTTATTGACTCTGTACCTCGACGTGTTTCTGCGTGCATCGCCGCTCGCGGTGGTCCTACATCCTACTGAGTCGATGCCGTGCGCATTGTGTAACCTGCATATCGGTTTGAAATAAACATCAATTATTCATCCGTGCCGTCTCTGTTTTTTCCCCAACTTTCATCCCTTTCGAACCACTCCTCCTTGGTGTTGCATTGTCACTGTCAGTCAGTGTATATCTATTCCCTGGAGCATAGGGAATTCAGTTGCCGACGGCTACCGGTAATTGTGATTAATTATGTACAGACCGGTTATAAAAGGTACAGTGTGACTATGAATGAGATATTTCTAATGATTAGCGGCTAACACAGAACGGGGAGTAGCCGTATAAGGAGAAATCCTTGCGTACTTGAATACAATGAGTACACGAATGGCACAAACGGTTACCTGAACGAATTGGATCCACGAAATGTCACTGCAATATTTGTCCCAAATGGAAGATAATAATTGATTTTACTCGAATAAAGTGTAAAATTTGCGTTAAATTAAGAAATAGTACGAAATAGTTTACGTGTAGAGAATAATATGGATACATTATTTATTACCTTATAACTATTTTTTCTGCTACGTCGCAGCGCTTCCGTATGTATTCTGTTTGTCGAACACTTTCGTGTGTGACGTCTTTGCTCACTGAAGTTGTTTGAATTAATTAGGTGTCGTTTTCTTCATGTTTCTCATTCGTTTTGTGGCCTAACTCATTCATTACGTGATATATTTATTGGTCCAGTGATCATGCTATTTTCCTTGCAACAAAAAAGCACCGCAACGTAAGGGAGTCCTGTCTACAGCCCGTAAGTACGTATTTATATTTCTCTAGTAACGACGGTATTTCTTAAGTTACCGCAAATTTTACACTTTATCTGAGTAAAAGCAATTATTATCTTCCTTTTGGGACAAATATTACAGTGACATTTCGTGGATGGAATTCGTTCTCATAACCGGCACAAACAGGGTATATTTACTACACAGTGCTTAGAAGGACTATTAAGTGGAGCGAAAACCGGTACTGATTTGGAAGGTATCACAACCAACAGACTACTAAGCAACCTAGTGAGTACAAGTTTGAAGTTCGAGGTCGATATCTTGAATACTTTTCGAGTTACACTGGTTTGAGTACAGCAGTGTAATTTCTTTCTTGGAGGCTTGAACTATTCGGTCTACATGGAGTAGCAGCCTCCATTCGAGGCCCGTCGTCAATGTGCTAGAATCAAACAAGGGTCCGTGTACGAGCTGTTTGCTTGATAATTTAGATTTTGTGGTTACCAGCCTCCACTGACTTGACTGTGTGTAGACGTCATCCTAGTTCGTAAATGATACCAATACAACAATAAGGAAAATTATTAGATACTTCGGTAGAAGTGCAGTTGTCTTTATGAAGAGGAAAACAGACTTCCTTAGTACGATACAGTTAGATGTTACAATGACTCTACAGTGTACTTACTTGTAGTTGAAGGAAGTGTTCGAAGTGTCGTCCTCCTGCAGTTTTCTAGTAGACTACATTAAAACAACTGTTCTTCTACCAAAGTATCTAATAATCTTTCTTAATGCTGTATTGATACCTTTTCCTAACTAGGATGACGTTTACACATAATTAAGTCAGTTGAGGCTGGTAACCACAAATTCTAAATTACTTCACAAATGGCTCGTTGGCTGACCCATGTTTACTAAAAATATTTTGCTTTTGGTATCGTGTACTTACAGCATTTTCAACTTGAGCTGTTAATTATAATTAAAGCCTGGATTTTTGTGCAGTAACAGGTTAGATTGCAAACTAATTTGTTTACTAGGCAGTGTCGGCCACCCGCTCTTCCATAGTGTAGCAACAGTAACCTCAATTATAGGGGTTCTGATGGGCCATACTCCTAAACTTTTAGCAAACCCCATAGCACAGTCGTTGTGAAGGTAGACTATACTTGCTACTCGTTTCAGTAAGTTTGCATTCTAACCTATTAAAGCATAAAAATCTGGGCTCTAATTATAATATACTACACATGAAAGTCGTGGGGTCAGTAGTTGACTCCAGCCATTGGAGTTTACCTGTGTAACATTTGGCATTTTTAAGCAACTGTTAATTCCTTGGGGACAAAGGCGGCCAAGCGTAGAGCTAACCACTCTACCCCACTAAGTGCCGAGGTTACGAATAGTGGAAGACTTACCTTCCACCCCTCCAAGGGCATTCATGGCCTGTACAGAGATGATTTTGCTTTGCTTTTTGTTTTGGTACTTCAACTGACCAACTCAATTGCAGAATTCTCTGGTAACAAATGGAAGATGCTTTTTCTTCACATTAACACCTTTGACCGATCAAAAATGCTGTTTTTCAATTTGTTTCATTTAAAATTGAACTTTTATTTTTATAACAGTGTAAACGTTTTGCTAATATCTCCAATACTTTCGGTGTAATGACCAAAAACCTGAAGCTCAGTCAACCAAGTACCGGTAAGTTTGTTTTTCATTTCCGATAACTTTTGCTTTCCAGCACCATTTCCCTTATCATTTTGAAAGTTTTTAAGATATTAAGATGAAATTTTACATGCATGTATATTTCATAGAGAAGAAGAAGATATACTAGAATTGAGTGCCTGAGTAAGAGAAGAGGCTAACCCACAAATTTCAGAAAATCGTTTTATGGTGTTTTTGCACAGCGCTGGTATCTCTTAGCAATCATGTGCACTACTTATGGTTGTGGGATACTTCCTTGTCTGTCCCAATACACACAGAAATCTGAGGAGCTTAGGAATCAGCTGTATAGTAGTAAGAGAAGAGGCTAACCACATGCCTCAGGCAATTGGAGCGGAGGAGCGAGAGTGACAGGTAGTTTCTGCGCTGTAGTCGCCTCGGATGAAAAATGTCATCAAAGCTTCGTGACTGTATATATTAGACTGTGGTGTTACTGTGAGTAAAATATCTTGTGGTGGCACAAACCATGGTTTTTATGTGAGTAAATGTTAAAAGCATAAACGAAAGGAGGACAATTGGAAAATGTCCGTAGCTAAGAGAATGAGAAGTAGTGGTGAAGCTTACGTACGTGATAAAACTAAGGAACTTGTGCCAGCTAAGAGAATGGGTGAAGGATGTAAGTGCGCAGTGAGGAATGAGTATTACAAACTATCCGATATTGAAAAAGAAAACTGTTTTGCAGGATGTTACAAACTTGCTAATTACAACTTACAAAATGCTTTTTTGTTCGGTGTGATTAAACAGCAGTCGTGTAAGACAGCCTATGCAAAAAAGAAGGAAAGTGAGCCTAAGAGAAAGGTGACATACTACTCTTACCTAAAAGATAAAAGCGGTGAATATGTTAGAGTGTGTTTAAAAGCTTTTTGTAACATTTCCCTGTATCTAGAGAGCTTGTTTCAGTTGACAGAGACCGGGCGAGTTGGCCGTGCGGTAGGGGCACGCAGCTGTGAGCTTGCATCAGAGAGATAGTGGGTTCGAACCCCACTGTTGGTAGCCCAGAAGATGGTTTAAGTGGTTTCCCATTTTCCCGCCAGGCAAATGCTGGGGTTGTACCTTAATTAAGGCCACGGCCTCTTCCTTCCTACTCCAAGCACCTTCTGTCCCATCCTCGCTATAACACCTATCTGTGTGTGTAAGAAAAAGAATCAGTATATAGATGTGGAATGAAAGAAGAACAATCATTTGGAAGAGTTGACGATGATTTTAGTGATAGTGATGCAAGTCTGAATGGAAGTACTTCATTATCTGGGTCACCTACCGTCCCATCAGTACTATGTCAGGACAGGAGAGGAAGACATGGGAAGTGTTGGAAAAGAATAACTGACTGTCAATTTAATTTTGCGCGTAAACATATTAACATGTTTCCTAGGTACGTTAGCTCTGTAGTAGAAAGCAAATCAGTTTCTGAAAAGCACAGAACCCGAGGAACACAGTGACGCAGGCCCTCCCCTTTCATATAAAAAATACTTACATGTTTTTAATGAAAACTTCAACATTGGATTTAAAGCACCTTTAAGTGATACCTATGCAGTATGCTATGGGTGGAGGGCTACGGATGAGGACAACGTCCCTTATGCAGTCAGGCTTCACCAAATAAAACCAGAACAAGGATAAACATCCGTACCCGATGCATTTACTGGACGTATTCCAAAATGGCGCCTACGGAAGGTAGAGACCAGCCAAGGCAAAGGAATGTGTAGCAGAGTAACGATATTTATGTATGTTAGAAGGCCATGACTGATTTAAACCTACCACTATGAAGGCAGTGTACAACAGAGTAGAATCGATTGAATTGTTTTTTAAAAAAATAAGAAAGATCAAACGGATTATTATAAAAACTTACTTAAAAATGACTTCATAACGACAAGACGTGCTGAACATCACTCTGAAGCATTAAGCAAGATTTATAGTTTCTGACGAAAATATTAAGTTGAGACGACGGTAATATTGAAGGAAACGAAGTGCTAATCCCTGAAATACAGTAAGGAGGATATAAACCCCGGAAATTCTGAAAAATTCGTCCAGATACTTATACGCTAATCGTCTTGAAGCAAATGATTGACCGAGACGCGAGAGCTGGAGATTGAACCACAACAGGAGAAAATAATAGCAACGATATCATAAATAGAGAGGCGATTATTGGAAAAATTATACTTCCCAAAGGAAAATAAGTTAACTTTGAATATACGATTAGACGAAGCAAATAATCTTCTACTGGCCTCAAGGAATAAGAAGATATTTCTGCAGAGGAAGGCTAGCAAATATATAAACAATTATCAACGATAAATACTAAGACTTCACAGAACCATGATGAATACATATGTTTCAGAATTGATGTATATAATCTACAGTATTCCTGAGGAAATTATGGCTTGCTAAATCGGCGTAGACCAACCTGGAGAGAGATGTCATCCTGGCAGTTAAAACCACCCGACCCGAGAGGAGGAGGTCACTCAACCTGAGCTACCAGAGATGAGGATCCGTCCAGTTGTCGATCCATGGCCTGTGACCAGACCGTGGAGCAGTTGAAGAAGAGCAACTAAGGCCCGAGATATTGAATGGCGAGCTAAGTAATAGTAATAAGTAGTATAATTTCTTATGTAGAGTATTACCAGTATATGCAATAGAACTGAATAGCCTAAGCGTGAAATAATTAAGTGTGCAATTAATATAAGGAAGTGCAGTGTGAAATATTTAAAACGATATTAACATATATTAAGTCAGTGTGAACTTAAGACGATATCTCGTGATATAATGGTTACGTATTTATTATATTATCTTAACCACAGGAGTGAGAATACGATTTTAAGAGTGACTTAGTGTAACAGATGTTTGCAAAGAATCCCGGTTAGATAAAAAGATCCATGAATGATATAGTACCATCCGAACCCAGATTACGTCATAGAGGGACGCATGTTTTGAATTGTTTAATTTAAGTTACCATACTCTTTACTGAATGATTATGTTGGAAAAGTAGATACCGTATTTGGGGTTATGTGTTGAATTGTACGATAAATCGTGTTGTAAGAAATGAATTCTACGCTAAAAGAATGTCACGTCTCGTTATACACTGACTGACAGTGACAATGCAACACCAAGGAGGAGTGGTTCGAAAGGGATGAAAGTTGGGGAAAAAACAGAGACGGCACGGATGAATAATTGATGTTTATTTCAAACCGATATGCAGGTTACACAATGCGCACGGCATCGACTCAGTAGGATGTAGGACCACCGCGAGCGGCGATGCACGCAGAAACACGTCGAGGTACAGAGTCAATAAGAGTGCGGATGGTGTCCTGAGGGATGGTTCTCCATTCTCTGTCAACCATTTGCCACAGTTGGTCGTCCGTACGAGGCTGGGGCAGAGTTTGCAAACGGCGTCCGATGAGATCCCACACGTGTTCGATTGGTGAGAGATCCGGAGAGTACGCTGGCCACGGAAGCATCTGTACACCTCGTAGAGCCTGTTGGGAGATGCGAGCAGTGTGTGGGTTGGCATTATCCTGCTGAAACAGAGCATTGGGCAGCCCCTGAAGGTACGGGAGTGCCACCGGCCGCAGCACATGCTGCACGTAGCGGTGGGCATTTAACGTGCCTTGAATACGCACTAGAGGTGACGTGGAATAATACGCAATAGCGCCCCAAACCATGATGCCGCGTTGTCTAGCGGTAGGGTGCTCCACAGTTACTGCCGGATTTGACCTTTCTCCACGCCGACGCCACACTCGTCTGCGGTGACTATCACTGACAGAACAGAAGCGTGACTCATCGGAGAACACGACGTTCCGCCATTCCCTCATCCAAGTCGCTCTAGCCCGGCACCATGCCAGGCGTGCACGTCTATGCTGTGGAGTCAATGGTAGTCTTCTGAGCGGACGCCGGGAGTGCAGGCCTCCTTCAACCAATCGACGGGAAATTGTTCTGGTCGATATTGGAACAGCCAGGGTGTCTTGCACATGCTGAAGAATGGCGGTTGACGTGGCGTGCGGGGCTGCCACCGCTTGGCGGCGGATGCGCCGATCCTCGCGTGCTGACGTCACTCGGGCTGCGCCTGGACCCCTCGCACGTGCCACATGTCCCTGCGCCAACCATCTTCGCCTCAGGCGCTGCACTGTGGACACATCCCTATGGGTATCGGCTGCGATTTGACGAAGCGACCAACCTGCCCTTCTCAGCCCGATCACCATACCCCTCGTAAAGTCGTCTGTCTGCTGGAAATGCCTCCGTTGACGGCGGCCTGGCATTCTTAGCTATACACGTGTCCTGTGGCACACGACAACACGTTCTACAATGACTGTCGGCTGAGAAATCACGGTACGAAGTGGACCATTCGCCAACACCGTGTCCCATTTATCGTTCGCTACGTGCGCAGCACAGCGGCGCATTTCACATCATGAGCATACCTCAGTGACGTCAGTCTACCCTGCAATTGGCATAAAGTTCTGACCACTCCTTCTTGGTGTTGCATTTGCTCTGTCAGTCAGTGTATTTATTGAATATTGGAGGTTAAACGCGTTAATTGTAGATGTTAAATAAGTTAAATATATGTTGATATAGAATGAAATGAAGGTTATAGGTGAAATAATGGAAGTGTATGTGATGTTTTAAGTGAGATATTGCGCAGATTAATAAGAAATGAGACGTGTATGATATAAATAATGCGCGATATAAGGGCACAAGTAAAGCAACTACGGAAAGGAAATATGCCCCAGGGAAGAACTATAGCAAGGTATGGATAGTAAAATTAAATATATTTAGATGAAGTGTGAGAGTGGTTTGACAGTAGTAACAACTGGTGATGGGTAGATTTTTGCATGATGATGTCGTATTCTGAGTGAATGTTGATTGCATGGAAGATGAAACTAGTATGTAATCAGTATGATAATATAATATTGAGATATCGTAATGCAGGCACTTGCACATATATATTATTATTATTATGTGCGTATGGACCCAATGGATCACGCAAAGCTCTAACGATTCTGTTTTCTGAGTTGCCAAACAGCTCTCATCCTTTCTCCGTGGATCCTTTTTCGTTCTTCTGTCCACTTTGCTCCAGTCTTCTTTTTCACTTCGTTCTCTGGTTGCACTTTCCATCCATTAATTTTTTTTCCTATAAAGGTTTCTGTCCGCGGTGTCATTTGGGTTTATCTGGGCTTTTTCCAGATCCTTCTTCACTTCTAGTACCCATGGAATGTTTTTTAGATGTTCTATGTAAGTGAGAATCTTGTGTGTCAGTCTACTTGCCGGCAATCTGTGGACGTGCCCATAGAATTTCAGACGTCTTTTGCGGATGTCTGCTGCAATGTTGGAATGCTCTTCTGTCTCTTTGCGTGACCTCATTCTATATCCATCTTCTGTTTTTCGGGGGCCGAGAATTTTCCTCAGGATTCTTCTTTCTTCTTTTAAAATGTTTTCTAGGTCACCTTTCCCGTTCAGTGTAAGGGTCTCGCTGGCATATAAGACTTCGGGCTTTATTACTGTATTATAGTGTCTGATCTTTGCATGGCGGGACAAGCACTTTTTATTGTATATGTTGTGAACCCTACCGTAGGCTTTCCGAAATTTTTGTAGGCGAATTTTCTGGGCAGCCTTCTCGCCTCCCGTTGGTTCAAGTATTTCTCCCAAGTACTTGAAGTGTGGTACTCGGTTGATTTGCCCATGTGTCGTGTTCAAATTTTGGATGTCAAATTTTGAGCAGAAGAACTTAGTCTTTTCAAAGGAAATTTGTAGGCCAACCTTTCCAGCACATTCGCTAAGGGTTTCAATTTGTTTAACGGCTGTGAATACATCATCTGTAAGTATGGCCAGGTCATCTGCAAAAGCGAGGCATGATATCTCAATATCGTCTTTGGGTCGTCCTAGTCGTATGGGGCGCCAGTATCCCATATCTTTCAATAACTTTTCCCACTCGCGGATGACTTTGTCTAGGACGAGGTTGAAAAGAAGCGGAGATAAGCCGTCACCTTGTCGGACGCCAGTTTTAATCGGGAATGGTTCAGAGATCTCCCCCATGAATTTAACTTTGGAGATAGTGTCAGTGAGTGTTGCCTTGATGAGGTTGAGGGTCTTGGAATCAAGTCCCAGTTCCTCAAGAACAACGAAGAGAGACTGTCGATCAACCGAGTCGTACGCTTTCCTAAAGTCAACAAAAATGCAGATGACCGGTTTGTTCCTCAATGCTTTGTATTTAAGTGTTGTCTTCAAGTTGAATATTTGTTCTGCGCACGAGCGACCAGGGCGGAAGCCTGCTTGATATTCGCCAATACTTTGTTCAAGTTGTTTTTGCGTTCTCTTCAAAAGGCAAGCTGAAAGAATTTTGTACGTCACTTGGAGAAGAGAAATGCCCCTGTAATTATTTACGTCAGTCTTATCTCCCTTTTTGTGTAATGGGTGGATGAGGGCGCACTTCCAGTCCTGAGGTAATTCTTCCGATTGCCAGATATCTGTAATGATTTGAGTGAGCTCCTTGAGGGAGTTAGGTCCAAGATTTTTCAGAAGTTCCGCAATGATGCCATCTTCTCCGGAGGTCCTATTGTTTTTAAGTTTGAGGATGTGGCCGCGGATTTCTTCCTCTGTCGGTGGTGGAGATTCTGGGAAAGTGTGCCTTGGGGGTTCTTGAGGGAATCTTGTGAGGGGCTCTGGACAGTTGAGGAGATCAGCGAAGTAAAGTGCTAATTCTTGACAATTATCCTGATTACTGAGTGCAAGTTTTCCATCTGATCTTTTGAAAGCCAGGTTTTGAGGAGCTGTGTGCATATTGAGCTGGAATACGTTACATAAGAAATTATCTAGCTAAAGTAGGGAAATAATATGAGATTTACGTAGGATATCATCGATGTTTTTAATTTGAAATACTATAAAAGCGAATATTAAGCTAGGAGCCGTATTTTAAATGGCAATAGGACCAAGAAACTTAGTACGTCATTCGATTTCTCATTTTCTTCACTTTATTTAGCACCAACGAACTCAGATAATTTTTAATATAATTCAGATCATTGATATTAGAATTCAGGACACTTTTTATTGAAATTCAGATCATTCCTACAATAATATGAATACTGTAATGGTAGCATTTTGATGATGGTGAATAGTTAACACCGCAAGTGATAGGATTATTTATTGAAATACTGAACTTTGACTGTGGTCAGAAGATTATGACATATTTGTGTACATAAATGACCAGACTCAAGTTTTGATAGGAAGATGAAACAGAATTTGAATTCATTTCAGAAATACTCAACCCATAGTGTTGTGATATGAGAATTTAGATTAGAAATAAGCCAGCGCTGACTTAAAATATTGATTCAGGATTTAAAATACTCGTTTTATTAGGTTAATGACTGAAAGTTCACGAACTATTTTTGACATTTAACCATTTCTTTCGCGATTCTCAGTAATTTAATAAATATGTTTCTTTATTATGTTTTATATAATTGAATGAGTTCTCATTTGTAGTGATACTCTGTAGTAGTATTTAGTGAATAAGGTACTCGATAAGCGGATATGTCTTAGGAAATGTTGATTGAAGTATACGTATGCGGAGTTCAGAACTGAGCGTTGAATTACGGAATTTTGAACTGCGTAGGGTGTCACTCAACTCAACTCAACTCAACTCAACTCAACTCAACTCAACTCAACTCAACTCAACTCAACTCAACTCAACTCAACTCAACTCAACTCAACTCAACTCAACTCAACTCAACTCAACTCAACTCAACTCAACTCAACTCAACTCAACTCAACTCAACTCAACTCAACTCAACTCAACTCAACTCAACTCAACTCAACTCAACTCAACTCAACTCAACTCAACTCAACTCAACTCAACTCAACTCAACTCAACTCAACTCAACTCAACTCAACTCAACTCAACTCAACTCAACTCAACTCAACTCAACTCAACTCAACTCAACTCAACTCAACTCAACTCAACTCAACTCAACTCAACTCAACTCAACTCAACTCAACTCAACTCAACTCAACTCAACTCAACTCAACTCAACTCAACTCAACTCAACTCAACTCAACTCAACTCAACTCAACTCAACTCAACTCAACTCAACTCAACTCAACTCAACTCAACTCAACTCAACTCAACTCAACTCAACTCAACTCAACTCAACTCAACTCAACTCAACTCAACTCAACTCAACTCAACTCAACTCAACTCAACTCAACTCAACTCAACTCAACTCAACTCAACTCAACTCAACTCAACTCAACTCAACTCAACTCAACTCAACTCAACTCAACTCAACTCAACTCAACTCAACTCAACTCAACTCAACTCAACTCAACTCAACTCAACTCAACTCAACTCAACTCAACTCAACTCAACTCAACTCAACTCAACTCAACTCAACTCAACTCAACTCAACTCAACTCAACTCAACTCAACTCAACTCAACTCAACTCAACTCAACTCAACTCAACTCAACTCAACTCAACTCAACTCAACTCAACTCAACTCAACTCAACTCAACTCAACTCAACTCAACTCAACTCAACTCAACTCAACTCAACTCAACTCAACTCAACTCAACTCAACTCAACTCAACTCAACTCAACTCAACTCAACTCAACTCAACTCAACTCAACTCAACTCAACTCAACTCAACTCAACTCAACTCAACTCAACTCAACTCAACTCAACTCAACTCAACTCAACTCAACTCAACTCAACTCAACTCAACTCAACTCAACTCAACTCAACTCAACTCAACTCAACTCAACTCAACTCAACTCAACTCAACTCAACTCAACTCAACTCAACTCAACTCAACTCAACTCAACTCAACTCAACTCAACTCAACTCAACTCAACTCAACTCAACTCAACTCAACTCAACTCAACTCAACTCAACTCAACTCAACTCAACTCAACTCAACTCAACTCAACTCAACTCAACTCAACTCAACTCAACTCAACTCAACTCAACTCAACTCAACTCAACTCAACTCAACTCAACTCAACTCAACTCAACTCAACTCAACTCAACTCAACTCAACTCAACTCAACTCAACTCAACTCAACTCAACTCAACTCAACTCAACTCAACTCAACTCAACTCAACTCAACTCAACTCAACTCAACTCAACTCAACTCAACTCAACTCAACTCAACTCAACTCAACTCAACTCAACTCAACTCAACTCAACTCAACTCAACTCAACTCAACTCAACTCAACTCAACTCAACTCAACTCAACTCAACTCAACTCAACTCAACTCAACTCAACTCAACTCAACTCAACTCAACTCAACTCAACTCAACTCAACTCAACTCAACTCAACTCAACTCAACTCAACTCAACTCAACTCAACTCAACTCAACTCAACTCAACTCAACTCAACTCAACTCAACTCAACTCAACTCAACTCAACTCAACTCAACTCAACTCAACTCAACTCAACTCAACTCAACTCAACTCAACTCAACTCAACTCAACTCAACTCAACTCAACTCAACTCAACTCAACTCAACTCAACTCAACTCAACTCAACTCAACTCAACTCAACTCAACTCAACTCAACTCAACTCAACTCAACTCAACTCAACTCAACTCAACTCAACTCAACTCAACTCAACTCAACTCAACTCAACTCAACTCAACTCAACTCAACTCAACTCAACTCAACTCAACTCAACTCAACTCAACTCAACTCAACTCAACTCAACTCAACTCAACTCAACTCAACTCAACTCAACTCAACTCAACTCAACTCAACTCAACTCAACTCAACTCAACTCAACTCAACTCAACTCAACTCAACTCAACTCAACTCAACTCAACTCAACTCAACTCAACTCAACTCAACTCAACTCAACTCAACTCAACTCAACTCAACTCAACTCAACTCAACTCAACTCAACTCAACTCAACTCAACTCAACTCAACTCAACTCAACTCAACTCAACTCAACTCAACTCAACTCAACTCAACTCAACTCAACTCAACTCAACTCAACTCAACTCAACTCAACTCAACTTAGGTTAGGTTAGGTTAGGTTAGGTTCTACACCGATTCTTATAGCGGCCAAAATAAGAATATGATTATCTTTATTCTGTATTACATTTTGGTACATACTGGGATGTTTAATGAAAAACAAAACATTTGTTTCTGGTGCCTGGTTGCACATTTTTGCATAGTGATAGTGATTTAGGAATGATAGAGAGAAAATAGGCCTTTGCTGGCACGATGTAGTGTTTACAGTGCACTATGTCTTCTGGTATGGGCTAGAATAAAATTGTTACTTTCTTTGACCTGTCTCGGTCTTATACTTGGCTTTGACAATATGAAAGTCGCTGAGGTATGAGTGACGGTAGTAATGCCATTCCTTACGCAGCCAGTCCCTGTATTGAATGGTGTGAAAATGTCACTCATAGGGTCGGTTGGTGCACGCATTTCGGTGGGCTTGGCAGACTGATGTGCAATAGCAACTTCTGGCTCAGTGAGGAAAGCAAAGGGAAACTACCTCACTCCTTATTTCCCTAGTACGCCTCTTCAGTGACACCCAGGCCATCTATGACAGCTAATGGTGAACCTGTTGAGGATCCAACCAGCCTTCGGGCTGAATACCCAACATACATACATACAGAGAAAAAATATCTACAAGTTGGTAATGTTTACACTCCCGAGCAATGGAGAAACACTGTTGAAATGCCTGGGTCAAAAAAAAGCATTTACAGTAGTGGACATGGAATGTGCAGACTTCAAGGATTTAAAAACTCTCTCAAACATTGCAGTGGAGGACATACTAAGTGTTGAGGGTAGAAAAGTACTCAGTAGAGAAATAACAACAACAAAAGACAAGCCAGGTTTCCTGTTCTTTAAATTCTCATACTCACATTGAGAGTCATGGTGAAAAATTCATATAGTCCGAAAACAAAAACTGGGAGGCAAAAAAGAGAACAGAAAGATGGAAGTGTTGCTTACAAACGAACTGTTGAAACAAGCAGTGGAAATCCTGACTATCCTGTACCCATCAGGAAGCGATATTAATCACTTAAAACACAGAGATTTGCTGCGTCTATTGCCATACATTCCAGCAGTGCATCACGGACTAAATTTAAGCCTCAAACCAACTGCTAAGAAAGCGAATGAAGATCTTGACACTGAAAACCAAGAAGGAAAAAAACCAAACCAAACCAAACCCCATGGCACTACAGCCCGTGAAGGGCCTTGGCCTACCAAGCGACCGCTGCTCAGCCCGAAGGCCTGCAGATTACGAGGTGTCGTGTGGTCAGCACGACGAATCCTCTCGGCCGTTATTCTTGATTTTCTAGACCGGGGCCGCTATCTCACCGTCAGATAGATCTAGACCGGGGCCGCTATCTCACCGTCAGATAGATCCTCAATTCTAATCACGTAGGCTGAGTGGATCTCGAACCAACCCTCAGGTCCAGGTAAAAATCCCCGACCTGGCCGGGAATCGAACCCGGGGCCTCCGGGTAAGAGGCAGGTACGCTACCCCTACACCACGGGGCCGGCAAGAAGGAAAAAAGAAACTAATTTAAAATATTATCTTCTTTGCACACAGTATGATTTTTAAACTAATATCGTTTTATTAACGATTAAACTGAAAGTGTTATTCTGCTCTTAATGTTCTGAGTTACACTGATATGTATAATAATTTAAAACTATATATTTATATTTAAATTTTCAATTTTGTTTTGTGTTTTGTATAATCTAATAAAACCGTATTTGTCTCAAAACATTATTTTTGTGAGTTAGCCCCTTCTCTTACTAAGGCACTTAATCATTAACCTAGCTTCATTGGTTAAGTTAAAAATATATCAAATGTAAATGCTCCTTTTTTTGCTATTTGCTTTACGTCGCACTGACACGGATATGTCTTATGGCGACGATGGGATAGGAAATACCTAGGAATGGAAAGGAAGCGGCCGTGGCCTTAATTAAGGCACAGCCCCAGCATTTGCCTGGTGTGAAAATGGGAAACCACGGGAAACCATCTTCAGAGCTGCCGACAGTGCGGTTCGAACCCATTCTCTCCCGAATACTGGATACTGGCCGCACTTAAGCGACTGCAGCTATCGAGCTCGGTCAAATGTAAATGAATGAAAATTGACTACTTGAAGATAACTTCATTGAAAAATAATTATTTATACTTTATGGACTTCACTGATTATAGTACAGGTTTAATTATGACATTACTAATCATAATAAAAAGAATCATAGAAAAGTATTCATGTGTGTGGAAATTATCAGGGAAGCGGCAAAATAGTTGCCACGATACACCGGCATTTTGAATAATTAATTACATATATAATGGCGTAGGTTTATATTTTTATAAGTATGTAGGCATATTATTAAAGAATAATATGTTTGTCATAATAAGTTTCCTTTTAGTTTTCATTTCCATTGAAGCGGAAATACAGTTTAATACACCCCATTATTCTATATTCAAAGCTTAAACTTATGCGAATTGATTCGTAAAGTTCGTTTACTGCTCTGCGATGCCTTTAGTATCCACCTTTATGATTACGTCTGGAAAGCATCTATTTTTTGCTGATCTTTATTCTGGGGAAATTGAAAAAGCTGTGGTCTTGAGTAGCCTTAGTTTGATGTACCTGTTTATTGCAGGATAATCGAAGCTTAGGAATGGTTTAATCACATATATATTTTGTAATAATTCGTGAGATAAAGGAGTGTTCTGTAGGGACGGAAAATGGGGAAATTGATCAAATATAATGATGAGAACAACATATCTAATTCAGTTAAATTTTATTACTTGAAAATTGAGTCAATGTTATTACAGATTTAGCCAAAGAATAGAGAGAATAATAATAATTTTAATTGAAGGGAATCAAAAGGCCTCCTTTTCGTAAAAGAGAGGACTGCCTGTTTTGTGGTGCAGCTTAGTGTACGCCGTTTAAGATGTTCTTTGATTAGTGTTTTCCATGGTGGATGCCTCCATGCCCGCCATAACCGCCATAACCGCCGAGACCTCCGAGACCGCCGAGACCGCCGAGACCGCCGAGACCACTGAGGACTCCTCCATGACCGCCATAACCGCCTAGGCCGCCGAGACCGCCGAGGAATCCTCCATGGCCGCCAAGACCCCCAAGACGGCCGCCAAGACCTCCAAGACCGCCACCATATCCTCCAAGACCGAAGCCGCCGCCAAGGCCGCCGCCGATGCCGCCGCCGATGCCGCCGCCGATGCCGCCGCCGAGGCCGCCGCCAAGGCCGCCGCCAAGGCCGCCGCCGAATCCTCCGCCAACACCGGATCCAACTCCGAAACCGCTTCCATGGCCTACGATTACTGGCACTGGCTTCCTAAGAACAACAGGGTGTGGCACGGAAACAGGGACAGTTCTTGGTACGGGGAATGGGAAGGGTCTGGGTACAGTGACTGGGTATGGGTGGGGGAGAGGCACCTTGAAGGGTACGTATTCAGGGTAGGGCACCTTTTTCAAGATAGGTACTGGGACGGGGTCTTGAATAGGTACTGGGTAAGGCTTGGGGATATGTACTGGGTATGGGCTGGGGAGAGGTACCTTAACGGGGACACCAACGGGGAAAGGTACTTTCCTGTCAACTGGGTATGGGACTGGCCTGTCTACATGGACGGCGTAGGGTCTGGGCACGGAAACTGGGTAGGGTCTGTTTACTGGAACAGCGACTGGTACTCTGAGAGGCACAGGGACTCGTCGTTCAACGGTCACTGGTACAGGCTGGGGGACTGGCACGCCAATGGCTCTCACTCCATAACCTCCTCCAGCACCTCCTCCAAGACCTCCCCCGAAACCTCCTCCAACACCACCACCGATACCTCCTGCGAGACCACCACCTCTTCCAAAATTTAGGCCAGAAACGCCACCAATGCCAAGTAAGTTGCCAGCTCCACCAAGTCCGCCGCCAAGTCCGCCGCCAAGTCCGCCGCCAAGTCCACCGCCAAATCCGCCAATGCCACCCAGTCCACCAAGACCGATACCAGAACCGCCGCCGTGGCCAAAGCCTCCATAACCACCTCCTAGACCTAGAACTCCCAGTCCAAGTCCTCCACCACCGCCAAGGAAACCTCCATGGCCTCCACCAATGTGTCCCCTGAGGCCTGGTTCACAAACCACTGCCCCAACTACGGCTAACACCACCTGTGAACAAGATAAGTCATATCCATGTATTATACATATGTGTACACGTAAATAAACATTGTCTCAGTGGTTGATCAATTGAGTTATTAACTACTTAGCAGTGATAGTTGTTCTTCAGACAAGGATAATTTGACCACACCTCCACAGCTGGGAGACGGAGAGGAATGGATGGATGGATGAATGAATGAATGAATGAATGATTGAATGAATATTAGGTGACATCAAAGAGGAGTGCGGCCGGGTTGTATTGTGAGGTAATCTTTTGTGATGGGTCTAAACACATCAGTGCAATAATTTAAAGTGAATGGCAGATATAGCAAGAACATACGTCAGGTTATGAGACAGTTTTGCTTGCGTTGAAGACCATCTCGTTGAAGATTAGAACACGTTGTGCAGCATATGACCTTAATACAAAGGAGATGAACATCAACAGCAGGTTATCGACAGTTTGTGTGAGCGATGGATTGTACAATTTTTGGTCACATGATGTGTCGTAGCGAAAGGAGCCTCGAAAAGCACACGCTATTAGGAAATGCGATAGAGAAAAAGGAATGTAGTAAAGCCCCTACACGTTGGACAGACTGCATAAAACGCACGAGCAAGATATCCCTCCTACAAGCAACTAGTCTGGCAGATCACGATCCTCAGGATTGAGGGAGTGCTAGAGAGAGAGAACGAGAAATAAAAATCTGAACGATGATGCATCTTTATGATACAAAATCGAACGTATTCATAAATTTCAAAATTTTTATTTCATGTTGAATGGGATCCCGCCTAAGGAATTAAATCTAGTACTGAAATGGGTATATTTGCCCATCCTGCAAATATAGGATGGGCTTATTTTCGCGTGAAATTTATTTGAAGTTGAGGAAGCATTATGTGCAATGCTGCGTCAGGCCTGTGTTACTGTCTGAAATAAAGACCTGGACATTGAAAGCTTAAATAATAAAAAATAGGAGCAATTGAAATGATGACGTACAGTCACCTATTGAAACGTTGCCATCTTTAAAAGAATGGGGAATCAGAGAGAAATTTTATCCAGACAATTAAATACAGAAGAAAACTCTCTTATTTAGGCCATGTAGTGTGGAATCTCAAATATAAAATGCTTCAAATAATTGCTCTAGGCAAGTTAGTTCGAAAAAGAAATACAGAAGAGAATGCCTTGGCTGAAAAAACATACAACTGGAGATGAACGAGAAAAGCTTGTGAACTCCTTGGAGGGGTGTAAGGTAAAGGCTTCCACTATCCGTAATCTCGACGGTTGGTGGGGTAGAGTGGTTAGCTCTACGCCCGGCCGCCTTTGCCTGGTGCTCATTTCTGGTGCAGGCTAAGTGAACCTCAGGGCCATGTGCACCGTTGGGTTAATAATTTGTATATTTTATTATGACAGGTGAAAATATATTCATTTGTTTATTTAAAGATTAGACAATTATGCTGCAGTTAGGTGACTGTAGACTTTAAAATTTCACAATTTTGTCACGTGAAATTATAATTAGTACATTAATTTAAATTATCTCTGTAAGATGGAACTATTATTTTTCTCACCAGGATTTGGCAAATATATGGGTAAAAGTACATTTTTGTTTTGTTACTTTGAAGATTTGGCTATTATACCACTATTAAATGAAGATATTCTTTATTTGCTCGACTCTTTGCTTAAATTGAGATTGCTGCGAAGATTTAGCAAGAACATTACCGTCAATTAAACTCAAATAAAAGTTTGATAGTTGTTTCAATGTCTTTGTGGTAATAATGTCCGTATGAAATCTGGAAGTTAAGACTGTAGCTCACCTTGCCATCTTAATAGAACTATGTTTTATATCGGATGAAAATCTCAGAGAATTGAGGATGAGAAAGAAGTAATTTTTTTCCATATTTGTAGATGACTTAAAGTAGAACTTCTTTGTGGATGAGTGTCGGTCTGCTGATCCCAAGACCGTGAGTTCAAATCCGACAGTTATAGCCGGACTTTTGAAGGGAGGATAAATATCAAACGAAAACTCTAATGAAAACTAAGCTACTGACACCTGGTAGAGAAGAACGGAACTCTAAAGAGGTAGCCTGGATGGTGTCAGATTGAAATGCCTGCAAACAGTAGCTGAAGGCAAACGATGGTGGTGATGACTATTAATGTTAGATCCCGGAGGAATGCAAACAAATTTGGTTATTAGGAAGTGTCTTACCGAGCTCGATAGCTGCAGTCGCTTAAGTGCGGCCAGTATCTAGTATTCGGGAGATAGTGGGTTCGAACCCCACTGTCGGCAGCCTTGAAGAGGGTTTTCCGTGGTTTCCCATTTTTACACAAGGCTGTACCTTAATTAAGGCCACGGCCACTTCCTTCCCACTCCTAGCCCTTTCCTGACCCATCGTCGACATAAGACCTATCTGTGTCGGTGCGACGTAAAGCAATTTGCAAAAAAAAAAAAAAAAAAAAAAAAAAGGGGAAGTGTCAACTAGCCCGGTTTACAATGATGTAGGGAGAGTAACATAAATTCTAGGGGTTCCGATGGGACGTACCCCTTATGTTTATGCAAGGCCCATAACATAACCATTGTGCAGAATAGAATAGACTATACTTGTTACCCGATTCAGTGAGTTTGCATTCTAACCTACTACTGCGAAAAAAATCGGGAATCTAATTATTACCTTTCAAATTTTGGAATGTTAAACCACGTTCACATCAAGCAGCTGACTTAAAATTTTGAGTGTTTGAATTTTTTTTTTATTGGAGGAGAATGTCTCCAGAATATTAAAGTCTGAGTAGATGAGCTAAGTTAACTGACTCAGTAACTAAGTTTCCAGTTGAAGCAAGTAAAATATGGCAAACTGACTTACCAAGATCCTCATATTGGTCTGTGTTGCTCCTTGCTGCACCACGTCGGTGTGTGCTGACCCAAGGGGCGACCGTACCTTATATACTCCACTAGACCGTCCATGTTTACAAAATAGCTCACGTGTGCGTTCTGATTGTCGGTCAGTGTGTGATGATTACAGCATAGCCTATCATACTCTAGCAACATTCTTCTTAAAGTGCTACACCTTTAAAAAGTAACTTTAACATTTATTTCGATGTGAAATACTTAAAATCTGGAAGATTTAAATAAAATTGGTTGATTTGCCACGTAAACTTCAGTTATGTTTATTTACCAACAGTTATAAAAAATACATTTTTATAAAATATACCCTGTTGAATGGACAAAGAATGAGTATCATACCTTGAAATAACGAGAGATAATATTTATTAATATTACCCTATTTCGATGGGGAAACACTCCACTATTAGAGCACTTAAAAATCCATTAGTTCATCTATGATTGCCCTGATTTAAACCTCCCAGACGTGAATAGTTTTCTGCGTTAATTTTAAAACATCCTGATAAACGGCTCTTGAGCTAATAAAATGAGTACCATATTTTCAAGTGTTTAGAATGGACTGATTACATTGCAATATGGTGCATTTTTTTACAATTTGTTTTAAGTCGCACAGACAGAGATAGTTCTTATGGCGACGATGGGATAGGAAATCCCTGGAAGTGGGAAGGAAATATCCGTGACCTTAATTAAGGTACAGCCCCAGTATTTTCCGGGTGTGAAAATGGGAAACCACGGAAAACCATCTTCAGGGCAATATGGTACCGTGAACACTATATATCTGAAGAGGTATGAACTGATGAAATTCTAGATATCAGCCTCGTATCGGTAGATTTAATGCCAAGTAAAGGTACTCCTGCGGGGCAAAATTCTGTAACCTCGGCGTCTCCGACAACCGTCAAAAGTAGTTAGAGGTGCGTAAAACATTATTATTATTATTATTATTATTATTATTATTATTAACATTATTATTATTATTATTATTATTATTACTTCGGGCTCCATCGCTAAATGGTTTGCATACAGGCCTCTGGTCCAAGGATCCCGGGCTCGGTTCGCCGGCGGAGCTGGGATTTTAACTTTATTTTTTCAATTGGGAAAAACCATCTTCAGGGCTTCCGACAGTCGGATTCGAACGCACTATCTCCAGAATGCAAAATCACAGCTGCCCGCTCCTATCCACACGGCCAACTAGCTCGATTCAATCTCATCAATTCTTAATTGTTCAAATATTTAAGCATTTACCCGCAAGATGGTTTTCCGTTGTTTCCCATTTCACACCAGGCAAATGCTGGGGCTGTACCTTACTTAACGCCACGGCCGCTTCCATCTCACTCCCAAGACTTTCTGTTATTATTATTATTATTATTATTATTATTATTATTATTATTATTATTATTATTATTATACCACCATCCTTCTTGTTAGTCGTCAGTAAAAATACCAGAATACTGGACACAGAGAAGGGTTTATGGAGACGGCAACTCTAATATGTTAGTTAACATATTCGTACAGTGTTATAGGGATATATCTATCTGACAAGGCAAAGGGATGCCTGATTCAAACATTTCCTTTGCCCTGACGAGAATTGATAAATTTTGGAACGAGATTTCAAGTTGTAAACTCATAGGTTTTCAATACCTACAACTGTAATAATACGTTCTAACAAGTTGCCTTACGGCGCACCGACACAGATAGGTCTTATGGCGGCGATGGAATAGGAAAGTTCTACTAATGGGTACAATGCGGCTGTGGTCTGAATTAAGGTACAGCTCCAGCATTTGCCTGGTGTGAAAATGGAAAACCACAGAAAACCATCTTCAGAGCTGCCGACAGTGGGGTCCGAACCCACTATCTCCCGGATGCAAGCTCATAGCTGCGCGTCCCTAAAGCCAAGTCGCCGAGTGTAATAATAATAATAATAATAATAATAATAATAATAATAATAATAATAATAATAATAATGGCGGCGTGTGGCCTCCGAACAGGCCTGGGGCAGGTCGTCCCTGATGACGCCGTATGGGCTACCTTCGCGTCTATAAGGATGGGCCTTACCTCTGGTGAATTCTAGTGATGTAGACGGTGCACACACCCAGTTCCCGGCCCATCGGAATTATTTTTTTGAAAAGGTGGAACTTATTGTCCTTTCTTTGATGTCCATCGGAAGTAACCTATGAAGGTTAAAATCCCCTACCCAGCCGGGAATCGAAGCCGGAAACGCCTTGACCTAAGGCCAGCTCGTTATTTAGTCATGGAGCTCCGACACAATTGTGTCTTCGTCCTGAGGTAGTGCTGCTCTGGAGCCTGTACCGTTTTAACCACATACAAGCCCTCCTGCCATTCGTACGTTTCTGGCTGTACCGGAGGTCGGCAGCTAGTGCTAACGGCTGGGCTACAGAGGCTGACGGAGTTGAAGTGAGCGTCAAGTTTATTCGTGTTAGCCGGGCTGAGTGGCTCAGACGGTTGAGCCACTGGCCTTCTGATCTCAACTTGGCAGGTTCGATCCTGGCTCAGTCCGGTAGTATTTGAAGGTGCTCACATACGTCAGCCTCGTGTCGATGAATTTCCTGACACGTAAAGTAACTCCCGCGAGAGTACATTCCGGCACCTCGGCGTTTCCCAAAACATTAAAAGTAGTTAGCGGGACTTAAATTATTATTATTATTATTATTATTATTATTATTATTATTATTATTATTATTATTATTATAATAATAATTATTATTATTATTATTATTATTATTATTATTATTATTATTATTATTATTATTATTATTATTTTATGTAGAAATGAAAAGGTTAGCACAGGATAAGGTGGCATGGAGAGCTGCATCAAACCAGTCTATGGACTGATGACTAAAACAACACATTATTATTATTATTATTATTATTATTATTATTATTATTATTATTATTATTATTATTATTATTATTATTATTATTATTATTCGTTTCGGCCGGCTGTGGAGCACGTTATTTCAACCGTTTGCATCCTTGAGCTTTCATTCTTTGCCAGTACTCCCGCAGTCGCTTTCTGTGAGCCTCCTTTCTTTCATCAGTCCACTTCTTGCCTGTTTTCAACTTCGGCTTTTCTTGGAATCGCTGGTATGGTCGAACTTTCTTCTGGAGAGGAAAACGTTCCTGGATGTCTTCGTGTGTGATCCCTATTTCTTGAAGGTCTTTATCAACTTCGGTGAACCAGGTTATCTTGGTTTTCTTGTTTACAAAGTAGGATAAAATCCGGTTGGTCAATCTGCGAGCTCATACGTGTTATGTGGCCATAAAAATTAATTCTCCGTTTCCAAATTGTGTTCGTTATCCTCTCCACATGCAGGTACAGTTCGTTGTTATGCTGTCTCCTGTACTCACCATTTTCTCAGATTCGTCCCAGGATCTTTCTCAGGATTTTTCTTTCTTTGGCTTCTAACTTTTCAATTAAACCCTTCCTGTTCAATACAAGGCATTCTTCGGGATAGAGGGTCTCTGGACGAATGACTGAACGATAATCAAGCTTGGCCTTGAAGGACACTGATCTTTTGTTGTAGATATTTCTAGTTAGTTGGTATGCCAGTTCCATCTTGTTGATTCTAGATGTGATTGCTAGTTTCTCAGAGTTGTTAGGTGCTATCCACTCGCCTAAGTATTTAAACTTTTCATACATACATACATACATAGATACATACATACATACATACATACATACATACATTATCATTATAGACTGTTATGCCTTTCAGCGTTCAGTCTGCAAGCCTCTGTGAATTTACTAAACGTCGCCACAATCCTCGATTTGCAACTAGTTTTTTGGCCTCATTTAGTTCTATACCTCTTATCTTTAAATCGTTAGAAACCGAGTCTAACCATCGTCGTCTTGGTCTACCTCTACTTCTCTTACCCTCCATAGCAGACTCCATTATTCTCCTAGGTAACCTATCCTCCTCCATTCGCCTCACATGACCCCACCACCGAAGCCGGTTTATGCGTACAGCTTCATCCATCGAGTTCAATCCTAAATTAGCCTTTATCTCCTCATTTCGAGTACCCTCCTGCCATTGTTCCCACCTGTTTGTACCAGCAATGATTCTTGCTACTTTCATGTCTGTTACTTCTAACTTATGAATAAGATATCCTGAGTCCACCCAGCTTTCGCTCCCGTAAAGCAAAACTTTTCTGTTCGTTTTATTTTCCCCTGTTCTAAAATTAACTCTCTAGGAGTTCCCACTTACAACAAGATTTAGCAACGTGTCCTCGCCGATTTAATCCATTTTTATTATATCTGTAGACCATGGCGAGAATTTTCGGCGGCTCAAATTGCAAGGTTTCACTCGCGCGCAATTCCGGGAAAATGGAATTTGAATATTTCGAAGTCCGCCTCTGTGGTGTAGTGGTTAGTGTGATTACCTGCCACCTCCGAATGTCCGGGTTCGATTCCCAGCTCTGCTACGAAATTTGAAAAGTGGAACGACGGCTGGAACGGGGTCCACTCAGCTTTGAGAAGTCAACTGAGTAGAGATGGATTAGATTACCACCTCAGCTATTCTCGAAGAGGTTTTCCTCGGTTTTCCACTTCTCCACCAGGCAAATTCATGGATGGTACCTAACTTAAGGCCAAGGCCGATTTCTTCCCTATTCCTTATCTATCCCTTCCAATCTTCCCATCCCCCACAAAGGCATTGTTCAGCATAGCAGGTGCGCCCGCCTGGGCGAGGTACTGGTTCTCTTCCACAGCTGTATCCCCGACACAAAGTCTCACGCTCCAAGACACTGCCCTTGAGGTGGTAGAGGCGGGATCCATCTCTGAGTTCGAGGGAAAAACTAACCCTGGAGTGTAACGGATTAAGAAAGAAAGAAAGAAAGAAAGAAAGAAAGAAAGAAAGAAAGAAAGAAAGAAAGAATATTCGAGAATGCTTTACGGAACCAGTACCGGTACGAAGGTGCAATTCACAGGCTAGTGATCGACGGTTTGAATCTCACCTCTCTAATGTTCTTGTATGCAGTTGTTTTTAAGAGACATGCGTCCTGGCTGAGTGGCTCAGACGGTTTTCTGAGCCTAAGTTGGTAGTTATGAACCTCACTCAGTCCGGTGGCATTTGGGGGTGCTCAAATACACCAGCCCCCCGTCGGTAGATTTATCAGCATGTAAAAGAACTCCTGGAGAACAACATTCTTGCACCTCAGCATCTCCAAAAACCATAAATGTAGTTAGTGCGACGCATAATCAATAAAATTATTTTTAACATACTCGCGGTATTGCCCCAACAAATATATCGAGGAAGACGTATGAAAATAATAAAAGACTGAGCCCCATAGCTGCAGCCGATTAAGCGAGGTCACTATCCTGTATTCGGGAGATAGGGGGTTCGAACCCCACTATTGGCAGTCCTGAAGATGGTGTTCCGTGGTTCCCTATTTTCACACCAGGCAAATGTACCTCAATTAAGGCCACGGCCACTTCTTTCCCACTCCTAGCCCTTTCATATCCCATCGTGGACGTGAAGAAAACTGTAAAAAAATACAAAGGACATCACTCGTAAATTTTTTCTGCCCCACGGGGAAGCAAAGAATAGTGGATATATTTTTCGGCTTAGAAAATCAGAGAACGAGTACAAATTCTTTGGTTTCATCCCTTTTAGTAGCCTCTTACCACATGTTGGGGTACAGGTAATACACCCTCCAACTCCACCCACAGAGAAGATACAGTGTTCGGATACACGGAAAGAAAAATGAACTGTGCAAAACGAAAGGCATTCTAGACCTCGTTGTTGTACCTATATATATAAAATAAGAGTTTTGTCTGTACATTAATCAGCATTAAAAAAAGAATGGTATTTCTTTATCGGTCGTGTCCACGTTAATAAGTGATTTTATATTTTCCGCCATTTCTGTCTGTCTCTCTGTCTGTCTGTTTGTTTGTATGTATGCGCATCACGGGAAAACGGCTGAAGAGAATTGAATGAAAATCGGTATGTAAAGTCGGGGAGTAAGTCGCTACAATTTAGGCTATAAATAATTTTATTCGTCCTGAGTGAAATGGTAATTTAAGGGTAAGGATAAAATTTAATTTTCAAATTTTTATGTTATTAGTGGTCCTATCGATACATACTACATAACTAAAGTTATATAGAATTAATGTACCATCATGTATGTCTTATACATTTTTACCGTACTGGCTATGATAACAGAGATATTCATGAATTTCGCTTCTTGTTGGCAAGTCCATATCAACGCCGAGCCACGAAAAAATGGCTTAACAGAATTGAATGAAAATTCGTATGTAAAGTCGGGAAATAAGGAACTACAGTCTATGCTATAAACAAATGTGTTCACTCTGATCGAAATGGAAGTTTAGGGGAAGGCGATTAAAATTTAATTTTGAACTACCTATAGTGTGTTATTGGTCCTATCGAAAAGTATTGCATAACATATGTTATAGAGAATACAATTTACGATCATTTATGTCTTATTCTGTTTTACTGTACCGACTATGATAAGATTGGTGGTGATGTTAAGAGGAAGTACAACTAGTTAACCATTCTCTATCTAACAGTAATCAGAGACAAAAATAAAATGGAAAGGCCCCGTCACTTAGAAAGAAAGGAGGACTCACTTCACATTAGGTGCTCTAATATCACAGAGTGGGAGGACAACTAAATGTGAAGGCATATAACATAGTAATCTCATAAAATTGATCAACAATAACATTACATTGATCATTATTTTCTGTGATCTTCTTTGTCTCTTATGCTGCCCCTCATCTCCGATAGATGGGATTACTGTTGCGTACCGAGTATAACAGCTTGTCTGAATATTGGCGAGAAGTAGTTAGGGAGTTAGATAACTCTCTTCTTTAGCACGCCATTCCTCTGGTTCATAATTTTACAGATAGCTACTGGTTCGTAACACACCATTTCATTATAGTATTACAGCTATTCGATACCTACTCTTAGATACTGATTGTTATGATCAGTGAGTACGGCCTGGTATTTCCAGCTCTGGAACTTTGGACTGTTAGATCGGCAGTTAGATCGGAAAAAATGAGAAAATGTGCGGTTTCTCATTTGATCGAGTATTTCATTTGATAGCATTGCTTTTAATCGGGGCCTTCCTACTGACGTCGTTTTTTCTTCTAGTGGCTTTACGTCGCAGCCCTGAAGATGGCTTTCCGTGGTTTCCCATTTTCACACCAGGCAAATGCTGGGGCTGTACTTTAATTAAGAGCATGGACGCTTCTTTCCAACTTCTAGGCCTTTCCTATCCCATCGTCGGCAAAAGACCCATCTGAGTCGGTGCGACGTAAAGCCACTAGCAAAAAAAAAAAAAAAAATATATAAAACATCGACGTATCAAGTCGACTTGCCTTACGTGTGGTCATTAATAAAGCGCGGAGACAACCTCTTGAAAAAGTGGGTATCTACTTACCCGAACCAGTATTCAGTCACGGACAATTGTATTTTGCACTATTTCGGGCAAGATCGTTTGAACATGTTAAGATCCAGATACGCCCGAATGGTCGAATCACAGTGAATAATATATACAGTAGAAAGAAGTGTTATGAACTTCATAACTAATGAATCGGTTATTATGCGCCAAACCCCATGGTTTAACAGTCTTGAAGGGCCATGGCCTACGAAGTGACCACTGCTCAGCTCCAAGGCCTGCAAATTATGAGGTGTCGTGTGGTCAGCACAACGAAACCTCTCGGCCGTTATTCTTGGTTTTCTAGACCGGGGACGCTCTCTCACCGTCAGATAGCTGCTCAGTTGTAATCATGTAGGCTGAGTGGACCTCGAACCAGCCCTTCGATCCAGTTAAATATCCCTGAACTGGCCGGGAATCGAACCCGGAGCTTCCGGGTAAGAGGCAGGCACGCTACGCCTACCCCTCTGGGCCGGCATCGGTTATTATGTAGCGGAACTAAATGTTCATAAACCTATTGAAAAGGGCAGGCAAAACAATATGACTTCGACGGGCACATCAAGAGGGGCTGGTTTGTTTATAACGAATGCTGAGGACCAGCGCGAGTCCACTAATTATTATTATTAGCCAGCCCAGTGATATAGTGTTAGCGTGCCTGTCTCTTCTTCCAATGCTCTGGGTTCGTTTTCTAGCCAATTCATGAATATTAATTCTGAAATGAGGAGTAGAACGGGGCTCAACCGGTACAAAATTTTCTCAAGCTCAAAGAAGAAAGCACACACTGAGGAGATGTCGCTACTGACCTAGTATACATAAACGGGCACTGTTTAAAATGCCATGTTAACAATGGTTTCAGGACGTATATGATGCTAATTCTTGATAGGCACGCGGCTCCAAAATATAGCCATGTTAAAATATTTTCTGAATGTACCCAAATATAAAAATACGGCTCGAATTTTGGATATTCCATTGTGATACCAAACTTGTAGTCATCAATTATAGACGTACCGATACCTACTTATATAGATATCTGTTAATGTTAATCTGTACATCTGTGTAGCCATAAGCTAATTAAATAATTAAATGTCCGCCCCTGTAGTGTAGTAAAATGAAATGTCGTATGGCTTTTAGTGCCAGGGTATCTCAGGACGGGTTCCGCTCGCCAGGTGCAGGTCTTTCTATTTGACACCTGTAGGCGACCTGCGCGTCGTGATGAAGGTGAAATGATGATGAAGACAACACATACACCCAGCCCCCGGGCTATTGGAATTAACCAATTAAGGTTAAAATCCCCGACCCGGCCGGAAATCGAACCCGGGTCCCTCTGAACCGAAGGCCAGTACGCCGACCGTTCAGCCAACGATCGGACTGTGGGGTAGTGATTAGTGTGATTAGCTGCCACCCCCGAAGGTGCGGGCTCGATTCCCATCTCAGCCGTCCTCGAAGTGGATTTCCGTGGTTTATCACTTCTCTAGTCCAGATATTTGCTTGGATGGTACCTAACTTAAGGACACGGCTGCTTCCTTCCCTGTCCTTTCCAATCTTCCTATCCCTCCTACAAGGCCCCTGTTCAGCACAGCAGGTGAGGTACTGGTCCTCCTTTCAAATTGTGTCCCCCCGAACAAATGTCTCACGTTCCAGGACATTGCCCTTGAGGTAGGATCCCTCGCTGAATCCGGGAGAAAACCCAATCCTGGACAGTAAACGGATTAAATATAACTGACTGACTGACTGAATGACTGACTGACTGACTGACTGACTGACTGACTGACTGACTGACTGACTGACTGACACTGACTGACTGACTGACTGACTGACTGACTTTTCGCTATCAGGTTTAAGTTGCAGCGATACAGATAGGTCTTATGGTGACGATGGGATTGGAAATGGCATGACTAGAATGAAGTGACCGTAGCATTAACTGAAAATCGGAAACCACGGAAAACCATGTTCAGGGCTGCTACAACGTGCTTTGAATACGCCGTTCTTGAACAAAGAACGTTTAATAATAAGGAAGTCATGTTCTCGTTCCAATTTCCACCCTAGAATAGCCACGTTAGCAGACCAATATTGTTAAATGCATTTTACTGCATAAATCTTCAATCCGTTAGAAGAACCCAACGACTAAGGAGGTGAAATTCGTTCCGTGAATCACGAGCTGCGGGAATGTGTAAAGCACTCCCAAAATATTCAAATTCCCTTTACTTGATATTGTTTGGGAGTTGCTTCTTGTAATTTGAACCTGTAACTCGGTGTGGGACATGTAGCTATCAGCTTGCCTTCAGGAGTAGTTGGTTCGAACCCCACTATCCGTAGCCATGATACGTATCTCTTGTCAGTGCGATGTAAAGCAAATTCTTCTTCTTCTTTTTAAGCTTTTCCCACAACTATGGGGTCGCGGTGCGAGCTGTGTCACACATATGTAGATTTGGCCCTGTTTTACGGCCGGATGACCTTCCTGACGCCAACCCTATCTGGAAGATGTAATTACTAATGCGTGTTTCTGCGGTGGTTGATAGTGTAGTGTTTTGTGTGAATATGAAGAGGACAGGTGCTGGTAAATATTGTGTGTGTGTGTGTGGGGGGGTGCATGATTAACATGCACACAGGAATGTGAAATGAGGAAGAACTATTGATGTGAACATTCCTATATAATAACAATATTCACAAAGAAACAGAAAAAACAGAACAATAATAGAGCTTGTTTCTCTTGAACGAGCTTTATGTACGGATTTTCCAATAATATTCACAAGTAAATAGAAAACTAAGACTTGAATCATAAATATAGTAACTTAAATATTTTGAAGGAATGTTTTATGTACAAAGCTAACAAAAATAATCATTAGAAAATAAAAATAAAACTTAAAAAAAATACATTTCCTTAATAAATTTCCCATTTGTGTACAGTGTATTGGCCTTTCCCTTACCTCTGCCTGCCTCTTACCCGGAGGCCTGGGTTCGATTCCCGGCCAGGTCAGGGATTTTTACCTGGACCTGAGGTTCACTCAGCCTACGTGATTAGAATTGAGTTGCTATCTGACGGTGAGATAGCGGCCCCGGTCTAGAAAGCCAAGAATAACGGCCGAGAGGATTCGTCGTGCCCACCAAACGACATCTCGTAATCTGCAGGTCTTCGAGATGAGCAGCGGTCACTTGGTAGGCCAAGGCCCTTCAAGGGCTGTAGTGCCATGGGGGGGGGGGTTACAGTATATTGTTCATTTCATGAATGAATATCCACAGCCTGTTTCCAGTCATTCGACCGGATCAGGAATGGAATGAATGAAGCCCCCATCTAGTGGCGAGGATAGGAATTGTGCCGGCTGCCGAAGCCTGTCGCACTTCTCTGGGGCAGGCAATGATGAATGAATGAATGAGAGATGAAATGAAATGATGTTGGAGAGTGTTGCTGGAATGAAATATGACAGGGAAAACCGGAGTACGCGGAGAAAAAACTGCCCCGCCTCCGCTTTGTCCAGCACAAATCTCACATGGAGTGACCGGAATTTGAACCACGGAACCCAGCGGTGAGTGGCCGGCGCGCTGCCGCCTGAGAAATGGAGGCTACTGTTCATTTCATGATGCGCAAAAACTCTACAACCAGCTGTACTGCCTGAACAGTCTGCATTGGGAAATGTAGTTCTCTGAAGGAATGCTCGCTTTCTAAGCTCATTCCTTGATATCAAATCACCTACCACCTTCTCCAGATTTAACGCCTAAGCAGTCTTCACTTCACGTTTTAGGGAGACTTACTATCTAGGAGGAGCATTCCTTTGGGGTAAAAATGGCACTCTGGCCCCGAAAGGCTTTTTGGGGAGAGAACGTCTCCCCTCCTCCCCCCCGCGGCCACTGAAAAAGGAGAGTGTTGGGACAAACATAAACACCCAGTCCCCAATTCAGAAGAATTAACCAGACGCAATTAAAATCCCCAAACCTTACCGGTAATCGAACCCGGGACCCTCTGACCGGAAAGCCTCAACGCTAGACATTCAGCCAAGGAGTTGGACGACGTAAATTGAAAAAAAAAAGTGATATCCCTCGTAACCTACACGTATAAAGAAAATTAATGTAACCGGAGGGGGCACATTTTTAAGGTCTCTTTGTAAGGGTCGAGGTTACGGATAATGGAAGATCTCTGTCTTCATTATTACATAAAAGAACACAGATAAAATGAGTAAGGAATGGAATTTCTCAGGAAGGCTGGTGGTTTCGTTTGCGCTTGGATTTAAAAACCACGCGATACATTTGAGGACTTTAGATTATAGCTGTTTTTCACGAACTCTGCGAAGAACAAGTCGAGGAATGTGCTAAGATCTGCTTGCACTGTAGATACGCAAGGTCGGCCTTGCAAGCCAAGACATGTGTCAGCGAAAATGAAGACTCAGGGACACGCGGCAGTCGTTGCTATATTTGCAGGTCTGTCAAGCCTAGGGCTACATTTAATTCTGACTGACATACAAAAAAAATTACTTTTTACAAGTTGCGTTACGTCGCCCCGACATACATAAGTCTTATGGCGACGATGGGATAGGAAAGCGATGACAGTTAGAAGGAAGCGACCATGGCCTTAATTAAAGTACAGCCCCAGCATTTGCCAGGTTTGAAAATAGTCACCATGGAAAATCATCTTCAGGGCTAGCGATAGTGAAGTTCGAACCCACCATCTCCCGAATACAATATCATAGCTGCGGTAACCTCAAATTTTGTAGCCGAGCGGAGCAAGATTCGCTTTACTATAGAACTTGGGAGCTCCACGAAATTTCGTGACTCTAGTGTCGAATATCAGCATTATCATGGGCACTTCTATATACTCTTTAGGACTTTTCTGGAATAATAAATTATTTAAGGGGCTTCAATTTTCATAAAAAAGTTTATCACCTACGTGCTGAGAAAATCTTCCTGAAAAATATTGGTTCTTTTTTTCTTTTGCTTTTTGTCTTGCGTTGTACCCACATAGGCAGATCTTATGGCGACGACCCGCCTGTGGGTGGGAGGTAGTAGAATTCATCCACATTATCCCCTGCCTGTCGTAAGATGCGACTAAAAGGGGCCCCAGGGGCTATTAACTTGGATGCGTGGGTTGGCGATTAGGGGGCCCTTAGCCGAGTCTTGGAATAGCTTCAACTTACTTGTGCCAGACTGCTCACTTTCACCTATCCTATTCGACCTCCCTTGGTCAACACTTGCTCTTTTCCGGTATGACGTTGAGAGGCCTAGGGCGTCTTTCATTTTCACGCCCTTCGTGGATCTTTCCTTTCTTTGACTAGCCAATTGTGCCGAAAGTTTAAGTGCTAAAGTGCCCAGAAAGGTTTCAAACTGTGAGTCTTGGATAGCTCTATAAAAAAAAAAAAAAAAAAAAAATAATAATAATAATCGAAAATCATTTCCGGCATAAATGCAGTTTCATTTGTTTCGTTACTCGTTTTATTTTTGATTCAAATCCTAGCCAAATTAACTTATTCAGATAATTATTTCTGTAATGTGTTCCTTGGTTCAATATCCTCAGGCATTTTTTGATTTTTTAAAAAATGTCCACACCGAAAGTAGTTATAAGGGCTTAAGTGAAACTCTTCACTGACTCACACTAGCGCTCGTAGTGGTAGAAAAAGGCAAACTGCTAATCTAATCGGCCAGATAACGATGATTAAGAAAATGATTGTAAAATTTAGGAAAAAATAAAGAATATATTCTCATAGTTTATTATATTTTATTCACCTAAAATTCGTAGCTCATATCCCTAGGATGTTTTCAACAGTGAGTTGCTTGCCTATAGGCAATAGAAGTGTTAATAGAGGAATGTTGCGCAGTTGTGGTATGTCTTAAAAATTAATCACCACCACTACCACTATCACCTTGTAAATTAGAAGTGTGTGTCTTTCTCTAAATTTCTCTGGTACATTGTAAGAAAATAAAGACATAAATTAATAAATGCGGAATTGAAAGTGCCTTGCCTGTAAACCATCAAACTACCTCTTTGTGATTCCGAGAAAATTGGATCTGTCTGGTAATTTGGCACATTGCACTTGGGTTGCACAAGTGGTATGGAACTGCTTGCTATGTGGGTTACACAATATGTAATGCTAACAAGAACCCAAATATGGATGTAGGAACGTCGATGGAATTCAGTTGAGCAAAATTTTTAAGACACCGTTTCCACGTCAGTTGCACAGGAACGAATGCACATTTATGTTGAGTCTTACTGTATGAGGGCTAATCGTTTCTTTCTTTTACCTTTCTCTTAGGGGCGCGTTATCAGAGAGACTTCTTACTGTGCTGTCACCAAGATGATCGTGGTTTGAAAACTGGACAATGTATGTGGGACTTCTGAGAAGAAAGGTCATGTGTCTGTGGTCTCGAGACCACAGATAATCGGAAGTCTCCTGCCTATGATCAGGCATTAAAAGCCACATAAAACACCACGATTGATTTTCTCTCTCCTTCCTTTACTCCTGGCTCTTTGGTGAATTTAATTCGTCTCCTGTGCTCCAAGCGAAATGCATAACAACACAAGAAATCAAATAGCCTGTACAAAGTTATCTAACTCCCCAGATACTTTCCGCCAATATTCAGGCATGCTGTTTTACTCGGAACGCAGCAGTAATCCCATTTATCGGGGATGAGTGGCAGCAGAAGAAACAAATCACAACTATAGTCGCTGTAATGCTATTGTTGATCAGTTTTATCACTTGCGAGGCTCTAAACACATATCTGTTACTGTGGGCTTTAACTACAAAACACTAAAGTTGTTTCTATTTATCGATATATACATTTTATTAAAGAAACATATCTTTTTCCGTCGCTTTTCGGAATGATATATATCATTTGGTCATCCTCGGCAGCTCTGGATTCTGGACATTCTGCTTGGCCGGTCATCAGCATGTCATCAGGCACCAGGGGCCATCTCTGCCATGTAGGTTCAGCTCGGAATCATGCTTTCTTAGAAAGTCATGGCTTCCTTCAAATTCTCGGTTGAAAAGACAACATAGATTGATGAAATCAAAGACAAAGACACCTTCGTACAGGCCATGAAGGCCCTTGGAGGAGTGAATGGTAAAGGCTTCCACCATTGTTAACCGTCGCACGTGATGGGGTAGAGTGGTTAGCTCTACGCCCGGCCGCCTTTGCCCCAGGAATTAACCTGGTTCTCATTTTTGGTGTAGGCTGAGTGAACCTCAGGGCCGTATGCACATCCAGAAGTGGAAATCTCGTTTCTTAAATTTTCGATTTCCTGACGGGGATTCGAACACACGTCCTTCCGGGCGAACCGAGCACGCCTTTACCGCCTCGGCCAGGCAGCCTCTATTGATGAAATCAGCTGTGATATATTATCGTTTTCAAAGCCTTCTAACATAATTTAACTACTTAATTCCGCTTAATATTGCTTCGCATAATCTCACTAGGTATTAAATCTCCTATATGTCTGCTAATATTTCAATTTTATCTCGTATAGAATGGCTTTTCCATTTCTTGATCGTTTATGCTGCGATCGTATTGAATGCCTGCTTTTATAGTTACGGCATTGTCTTTTTAGTTTTTCTATGCCGCTGCTAACCAATTTATAAGTTTTGAATTTTAATATTTCACGCGTATTATTTAATATTTTTGTATATTCTTGTTTAGACGTAATATCTCTCTTTCCTTAAATTATTCTCTCATTATTAATATATTTTAGGATTTATGCAGCTTCTTGCTCCGAACGCGTCCATTCCCTTGATTTAGCTTTTCATTTGTGATTTTTAAACAGTGTTGGTCTTAAAAATTCGAATATCTATTTTGTCTTGGTCACTGCCATTCATTCCGACTTTGTGTTACCTTCAATTTACTTGACATGTTGTATAATTTATTTATTGTGTCTCACTTCATTACTGGTAATCGCGATCGTCTCAATTCGATTGAGCTTAATTTCTGGAATAGTGGAATGACACGCTATATTGTAGGCCGTCACATTTAGTTTTCTTCCGACTCTGTGATGTTAGGGCACCTAATGTAAATGAAGTCCTTCCTTCGTGAATCCCTCTTTTTTATTCTCTAAGCGATCATTCCCTTACGACATTTTTCTCATTTCTTCTAATCATCTTCACAATTTTCCTTGACAATTTGGACAGATGACCACGCAGTTTTACACTTTAAGATAATATGACAAAAACCATTGCCAGTTAACACAGTTGAACTATATTCCTATGTTAGCAGTGGTGTTGATAGGGACTAAGCACCCGGTACCGTACAGTAAAACTGTATAAGGCATAAATGATCGGAAATTCTACTCTCTATAACTTTAGTTATGTATTACTTTTCGACAGGATCAATAACGTACGTATTTAAGAATTAAATTGTAGGGGCCTTTCCCATAATTATAATTTCATGTAGCGTGAATAAAAATTATTTATAGCCTCAACTGTAGTGCCTTATTCTCTGACTTTACATACCGATTTTCATTAAATTCCGTTCATCCATTTTCTTGTAGTTTGGCGTTGATATGGACTTAGCAGCAAAAATAGGAACTCATATCATAGTCAGTACGATATAAATGATCAAAAATTTTAATTCTATATAACTTTAGTTTTGGGAGCCTCCGTGGCTCAGACGGCAGCGCGTCGGCCTCTCACCTCTGGATACCGTGGTTCAAGTCCCGGTTACTCCATGTGAGATTTATGCTGGACAAAGCGGAGGCGAGACAGGTTTTTCTCCGGGTTCTCCGGTTTTCCCAGTCATTTTTCATTCCAGCAACACTCTACATTCTCATTTATAGCATCTATCAGTCATTAATAAATCACTTTGGGAGTGGCGACTCCATCGTACTAATAGCCTATATATGATTCATTCATTACATCCCTGACCCAGTCAATGACTGGAAACCAGGTTGTAGGTTTTCATTTTCATAACTTTACTTTTGTACAGATATTTGAGAATAAAATTTTAGGCCTGCTCTTAAACTAGCATTTCATTCAGCGGCTTAGAAAACATCGAAGACAACTCCAAGAATTTTTTTTTCTTTTTTTGCTATTTGCTTTACGTCGCACCGACACAGATAGGTCTTATGGCAACGATGGGACAGGGAAGGGCTAGGAGTGGGAAGGAAGCGGCCGTGGCCTTAATTAAGGTACAGCCCCAGCATTTGCCTGGTGTGAAAATGGGAAACCACGGAAAACCATCTTCAGGGCTACCGACAGTGGGGTTCGAACCTACTATCTCCCGAATACTGGATACTGGCCGCACTTAAGCGACTGCAGCTATCGAGCTCGGTAACTCCAAGAAAAGGAACGGAAATTGATGGCGATGAAGATGGGAACGAAGACGATGAAGTTGGTTTATTTAACGTGAAATCCTATGGACAAGTCCTATGAGTCTTAAGGAATATTGAGTCTATTTCGCTAACGAAAAAATGACGCGGAATTGTTCGATCTTATTTGCCGTGCCCGTCTTTAAATTGTGAACCGTACTACTAGGAATAGTTGTGTTAAGCGTAAAATTCTGGATTACTGGAAGATGTAAATGACAGTATTTGCTATTGGTGTTATTTCTGTAAAATATGAAATGTGTATGCCTTTCCTGGCAGGACCTAGTGTTTACAGTGCACTATGTCTTCTGCTATAGGCTAGAGCAATTTTGTTACTTTCATTGATCTGTCTCAGCTTTATCCTTGGCTTTGACAAGATGAAAGTGACTGAGGTATGAGTGATGCTAGTAATGCCATACCTTATGCAGCCCGTCCCTGCTATGAATGGTGTGAAAATGTTGCTCATAGGGTCAGTTGGTGCATGCATTTCAGTGGGCTTGGCGAACTGATATGTAATAGCAACTTCTGGCTCGGTGAGGAAAGCAACGGGAAACTACCTCACTCCTCATTTCCCTAGTACACCTTTTCAGTGATGCCTAGGCCATTTATGACAGCTGATGGCGGAGCTGTTGAGGATCCAACCAGCCTTCGGGCTGAGGACTAAACATACATACATGAAATGTGTGTTCAGTGCGTTTATAAACTGTACTACTGTGCACTGCGAGGATGTTCTGGGCAAGAACATGTTTGTGTTAGAGCTGATGAACTACAGTATTGTACATAGGTGTGTGATTAGAGTCATTATTTTATCTACTACTGCACAAAATCATATAAATATACTGCTGGATTATCTAACAGAGGTACCCCCTGTGGACAGGGGACGCAGATGAAGACTACACCCAAGGTATCCCCCCGACTGTCGTAAGGCGCGACTAAAATTGGATCACCCCCTATGGGTCTACGTCACCTAGGAGCAGAACCATTATGTGCCGAACAGCGCGGCTCTGGACGTTGCCTATGATTAGTACCACTATGTCAGGAACACCATGGATCAACGTTGCCTGTGGTTAGTACCACTCTGTAGGAACACCATGGGTTTGTGCATTACCCGTGATTAGTACCACTATGTGAAGAACACCATGGGTCTACGTTGCCTGAGAGTAGTACCACTGCGTGAGGAACACCATGGGTCTGTGTTGCCCGTGGGTGGTATCATAACGTGTGATACACCGTGGATATACATTGACTATGATCAGGACAACTATGTGAGGAGCACCATGGATCTAGCTGGCGCCCGTGATCAATCCTACAATGTGAGGAACACCATGAGTATACGTGACCTATGATTGGTATCACCATGCGAGGAAAACCATGGGTCTACATTACCTGTGCTTAGTACCTTCATGCGAGGAACACCATGGGTCTACAATACCTGTGATTAGTACCTTCATGCGAGGAACACCATGGGTCCACAATACCTGTGATTAGTACCATCATGCGAGGAACACCATGGGTCTACAATACCTGTGATTAGTACCATCATACGAGGATATCCATGGGTCTACATTACCTGTGCTTAGTACCTTCATGCGAGGAACACCATGGGTCTACAATACCTGTGATTAGTACGATCATACGAGGAACACCATGGGTCCACAATACCTGTGATTAGTACCATCATGCGAGGAACACCATGGGTCTACAATACCTGTGATTAGTACCATCATGCGAGGAACACCATGGGTCTACAATACCTGTGATTAGTACCATCATGCGAGGAAATCCATGGGTCTACAATACCTGTGATTAGTACCATCATGCGAGGAAATCCATGGGTCTACATTACCTGTGATTAGTACCTTCATGCGAGGAACACCATGGGTCTACAATACCTGTGCTTAGTACCTTCATGCGAGGAACACCATGGGTCTACAATACCTGTGATTAGTACCATCATGCGAGGAACACCATGGGTCTACAATACCTGTGCTTAGTACCTTCATGCGAGGAACACCATGGGTCTACAATACCTGTGATTAGTACGATCATACGAGGAACACCATGGGTCTACAATACCTGTGATTAGTACCATCATGCGAGGAAATCCATGGGTCTACATTACCTGTGATTAGTAACACCATGCGAAGAAATCCATGGGTCTACATTACCTGTGATTAGTACCTTCATGCGAGGAACACCATGGGTCTACATTACCTGTGATTAGTACCGCCTTGCGAGGAACACCATGGGTCTACATTACCTGTGATTAGTAACACCATGCGAAGAAATCCATGGGTCTACATTACCTGTGATTAGTACCTTCATGCGAGGAACACCATGGGTCTACATTACCTGTGATTAGTACCGCCTTGCGAGGAACACCATGGGTCTACATTACCTGTGATTAGTAACACCATGCGAAGAAATCCATGGGTCTATTTACCTGTGATTAGTACCATCATGCGAGGAAATCCATGGGTCTACATTACCTTGATTAGTACCATCATGCGAAGATATCCATGGGTCTATATTACCTGTGATTAGTACCATCATGCGAGGAACACCATGGGTCTATATTACCTGTGATTAGTACCATCATGCGAAGAAATCCATGGGTCTACATTACCTTGATTAGTACCATCATGCGAAGAAATCCATGGGTCTATATTACCTTGATTAGTACCATCATGCGAAGAAATCCATGGGTCTACATTACCTGTGATTAGTACCATCATGCGAAGAAATCCATGGGTCTACATTACCTGTGATTAGTACCATCATGCGAGGAAATCCATGGGTCTACATTACCTTGATTAGTACCATCATGCGAAGAAATCCATGGGTCTACATTACCTGTGATTAGTACCATCATGCGAGGAACACCATGGGTCTACAATACCTGTGATTAGTACCATCATGCGATTAACATCATGGGTCTACATTACCTGTGATTAGTACCATCATGCGAAGAAATCAATGGGTCTACATTACGTGTGATTAGTACCATCATGCGAGGAACACCATGGGTCTACAATACCTGTGATTAGTACCGCCTTGCGAGGAACACCATGGGTCTACAATACCTGTGATTAGTACCTTCATGCGAGGAACACCATGGGTCTACAATACCTGTGCTTAGTACCTTCATGCGAGGAACACCATGGGTCTACAATACCTGTGATTAGTACCATCATGCGAGGAACACCATGGGTCTACAATACCTGTGCTTAGTACCTTCATGCGAGGAACACCATGGGTCTACAATACCTGTGATTAGTACGATCATACGAGGAACACCATGGGTCTACAATACCTGTGATTAGTACCATCATGCGATTAACATCATGGGTCTACATTACCTGTGATTAGTACCATCATGCGAAGAAATCAATGGGTCTACATTACGTGTGATTAGTACCATCATGCGAGGAACACCATGGGTCTACAATACCTGTGATTAGTACCGCCTTGCGAGGAACACCATGGGTCTACAATACCTTGATTAGTACCGCCATGCGGGGAACACCATGGGTCTATATTACCTGTGATTAGTACCATCATGTGAGGAACACCATGGGTCTACATTACCTGTGATTAGTACCATCATGCGAGGAACACCATGGGTCTACATTACCTGTGCTTAGTAACGCCGTGCGAAGAAATCCATGGGCCAAATTACCTGTGATTAGTACCATCATGCGAGGAACACCATGGGTCTATATTACCTGTGATTAGTACCATCATGTGAGGAACACCATGGGTCTACATTACCTTGATTAGTACCGCCATGCGGGGAACACCATGGGTCTATATTACCTGTGATTAGTACCATCATGTGAGGAACACCATGGGTCTACATTACCTGTGATTAGTACCATCATGCGAGGAACACCATGGGTCTACATTACCTGTGATTAGTACCATCACGCGAGGAACACCATGGGTCTATATTACCTGAGATTAGTACCATCATGTGAGGAACACCATGGGTCTACAATACCTTGATTAGTACCACCATGCGGGTAACACCATGGGTCTATATTACCTGTGATTAGTACCATCATGTGAGGAATACCATGGGTCTACATTACCTGTGATTAGTACCATCATGCGAGGAACACCATGGGTCTACATTACCTGTGATTAGTACCATCACGCGAGGAACACCATGGGTCTACATTACCTGTGATTAGTACCATCATGCGAGGAACACCATGGGTCTACATTACCTGTGATTAGTACCGCCTTGCGAGGAACACCATGGGTCTACATTACCTGTGATTAGTACCGCCTTTCGAGGAACACCATGGGTCTACAATACCTTGATTAGTACCGCCATGCGAGGAGCACCATGGGTCTATATTACCTGTGATTAGTACCATCATGCGAGGAACACCATGGGTCTACATTACCTGTGATTAGTACCACCATGCGAGGAACACCATGGTTCTACATTACCTTGATTAGCACCACCATGCGAGGAACACCATGTTTCTGCTTTATCAGTAATTAGTACCATTATGAGGGGCCGGTGACCTAGCTGTTAGGTCCTTTAAACAACAAACATCATAATCATCATCATCACCATCACCACCACCATCATCATCATCATCATCTCTAGCGGAGGTACGTACATATGATTTTTTATTGTTAACCACCTTTATGAACCGGAATCCTGTATAAACATGGACATATTTCCAGTTCCTTGGATTTCCGCTGAGAACAGGTTTTACTGTACCTGTACTCATGTTCGGTTGAAAGAAATGATATATCCTGTCTGTTACTAATTTCTTCTCATGCACATGGCAACAAATTTTGCCATATAATCCTTTGTTCAGCTGGAAGACTTGTCAGCGCTTTCAACAGGCCTAATTTGTGTAGCATTTACATTGTGCATATTCGCAGATATTCTTTCATGTCCATGTTACTAAGTAGGACATTCCTCAGCTGACACTGTTAATTATTTGAAATAATTTCATAATCTACGTGCACCAGATGTTAACCTCTATAATTCATTCGGTTTCTATTTCAGAATATATTACTGACTTGTGAAAATGCAAACTGTTAGGTTTATGTGATTTAGAATATACTGATCTAAAATTTCTGGGTGATTTCTGAAAAGAGGGTAGTGTTACGAAGATGTTGTGAAAAACTTCAGTTCCCTCCTGCCATTTTTCCCACCTTCTCACTGCTTTCATGTCTGTTACTTCTAACCTATGAATCAGACACATTGCGTGCACCAAACTTCAATTCCTGTACACTAAGGTCGCACTGAAAACAAACCGATGTACGGAGAGACTTGTTAGCTACGTGAATTAAAATAACAATTAATAAACCCATGGCACAACAGCCCTGAAAGGCCACCTACCAAGCGACCGTTGCTCAGCCCGAAGGCCTGCAGATTACGAGGTGTCGTGTGGTCGACATGACGAATCCTCTCGGCCGTTTCTTGGCTTTCTAGATCGTCAGATGACTCCTCAATTGAATCGCTTCATGCAGAAACGGTCTAATAACAAAATAGCACTTTTTCGGGGAATTACAAAAATAATATGTTAGAATAATATATCACTCGAATCACATTTAAAACAAGTGCAGTAGGTAGGTTACAGCTCACTTATGGATTGTGTAAGATTACGCCGATGTTATTTTTCCATTTAGAGCCTGCAAAAATCACTGGACGGAGGCCCCTTCTGCAAAATCACAAACAAAACAAACAAAAGTGAAAATATAACGAAACTGTCAAGGTTAACACAATCATGAATTTTAAAATGTTAATGAGATGCAATACACATGTTTCAGAACTACAATTATTGATTATCGTTTCTCAACTTTTTTAAGTCTCTGGACTGAGGCCAATTCTGCAAAAATCACCTATAGATAGCAGCACCTTGGCTTTATGGGTGCTGTGCCTAAGGGCCTTTTACCTTGAATAGTATTGGTCGACTCCTCGTTTACTGACTACCATGAGGCCGGACTGAAGCCTTTTCAGCACGAATACATTCGTTTATGTTTGTTCAATACGCCGATATAAAAATGTCATTTTTCGTAAAAGGGGGACTGAGTTCCTTCAGATTCAGGTAGAAATCCTTGACTTGGCGGGGAATTGAACCCGGGTCCTCCGGGTAAGAGACAGGAACGCTATCCATACACCACGCAGCCGGCTTGAGCGTAAATAAAATTAAACCAAACTTTGTCACGATTTATGTACAGTAACACTTTTTGTAGTCCGACTCGTTGGCTGAATGGTCAGCGTACTGGCCTTCGGTTCAGAGGGTCCCGGGTTCGATTCCCGGCCGGGTTGGGGATTTTAACCTTAATTGGTTAATTCCAATGGCCCGGGGGCTGGGTGTTTGTGCTGTCCCCAACATCCCTGCAACTCACACACCACACATAACACTATCCTCCACCACAATAACACGCAGTTACCTATACATGGCAGATGCCGCCCACCCTCATCGGAGGGTCTGCCTTACAAGGGCTGCAATCGGCTAGTAATAGCCACACGAAATTTAATTTTAACACTTTTTGTAACACTTTAAACTAATTTCTACAGGAAAGTGCCTTGTGTAATTATTTTCCAACTTTTCTCAAGTTTAAGATTCTACAGTTCGAATTTCAAATTCCCTTTGTTTTATAAAATGAAAACTAAATCTACAACAGAATTTGTAAATTTTAATTAAATTTTTCCTCGGACTTGTAAGTAATTTCTAGTGCTCTTGAGGTTGACGTTTACGAAATCTCTGAGTTCAATTAGGAAATATCATTTACTAAGAAATATTTATGGTTTAGGAAACCACTACGCAATCCAATGTGTTTTAATGACGCTAGTCAAACCACAGACTACCAAAATGTCGGCTATAGACCTCATATCAATAGATATATCGTCGTTACTCATGCGAAAACGGCTATCTATCTAAAATAAGAGGTTTGTCTCTACATTGCTCAGAATTTAAAAAGGGTGGTATTTCTGTATCGGTCGTGTACAGTAACAAGCATTGTTAATACGTTAGTTCTTTTTACGGTAATCTAGTAACTTTTACGGAGGAAGAGTAGGAGCTCTTCTAGTGCAGCAGCAGAAGAAGAAAGAATTCGATAACACGTTTCAGAGCCAAGTACCTATCTTTTCCTGGTTGTTGTGTAATTTTGAGTGGGGCCTTTGGAAGGCCGTAGTTGTAACCTTTGGAGCAAAGTGCTCTTGAATTGGGAGATTTATCTCCTTCTCCAACTAAATGCAACATTTGCGATGTTGTGAACTTGTAAATTATTTGGAGCCTGAAGCTCAGCACTTGTAAATTTGGAGCCTAAAGCTGAGCACTTGTAAATTTGGAGCCTGAAGCTCAGCACTTGTAAATTTGGAGCCTGAAGCTCAGCACTTGTAAATTTGGAGCCTAAAGCTCAGCACTTGTAAATTTAGAGCCTAAAGCTCAGCAATTGTAAATTTAGAGCCTAAAGCTGAGCACTTGTAAATTTGTAGCCTGAAGCTCAGCACTTGTAAATTTGGAGCCTGAAGCTCAGCACTTGTAAATTTGGAGCCTGAAGCTGAGCACTTGTAAATTTAGAGCCTAAAGCTGAGCACTTGTAAATTTGGAGCCTGAAGCTGAGCACTTGTAAATTTGGAGCCTGAAGCTCAGCACTTTTAAATTTGGAGTCTGACGCTGAGCACTTGTAAATTTGGAGCCTGAAGCTGAGCACTTGTAAATTTGGAGCCTGAAGCTGAGCACTTGTAAATTTGGAGCCTGAAGCTGAGCACTTGTATATTTGGAGCCTAAAGCTCAGCACTTGTAAATTTGGAGCCTGAAGCTCAGCACTTGTAAATTTGGAGCCTGAAGCTCAGCACTTGGAAATTTGGAGCCTGAAGCTCAGCACTTGTAAATTTAGAGCCTGAAGCTCAGCACTTGTAAATTCCAACCCTTGGATTTTCTTTCTTGTATCAAACTGATATTTGCAGCTGTAACCTTGTTATTTCACTAAGTGAAACGTTTGTTAATTTTGAGACATACATACATACATTATCATTATAGACTGTTATGCCTTTCAGCGTTCAGTCTGCAAGCCTCTGTGAATTTACTAAACGTCGCCACAATCCTCGATTTGCAACTAGTGTTGTGGCCTCATTTAGTTCTATACCTCTTATCTTTAAATCGTTAGTTACCGAGTCTAACCATCGTCGTCTTGGTCTACCTCTACTTCTCTTACCCTCCATAACAGAGACATTACGTACGATGAGATAGGAAAAGGATAGGAATGGGAATGAAATATTAAACTACTGAAATCGATATCCAGGTCTGCTGATAGTGGACTTCGAACCAACTACCTGCCGAATGCAAGCTCACAGCTACGTGATTCAAACTGCGAAGCCAGATCGCTCGGTATGGAAGCAATGCTAGACTGAACTAGAGCCTTTTGGTCACCAACTCACACTTCCAAGTTGAGAGTACCCAGAGTCGCCCTTTTAGTAACCTCTTATTACAGACAGGGGATACCGAGGTTAGAAGGAAGTAGGAAAGGGAGGAGGTAAAGAAAGAAAGAAAGAAAGAAAGAAAGAAAGAAAGAAAGAAAGAAAGAAAAACTAATACAACATTGACAATAAATAAATAAATAAATAAATAAATAAATAAATAAATAAATAAATAAATAAATAAATAAATAAATAAATAAATAAATAAATAAATAAATAAATAAATAAATAATGATGTTATTGGTTTTACATCCCACGGATTACTTGTTGTTGCTTGTTGTTTGAACGGGCCTAACATCTAGGTCATCGGCTCCAACTAATTACTCTTATGATTTCCGGAGACACCGAGATGCCTGAATTTTGTCTTATGGGAGTGATTTGTCGTGCCAGTAAATGTACCTACATGAGTCTGTTGCATTCAATCACCTTGAATAATAATAATAATAATAATAATAATAATAATAATAATAATAATAATAATAATAATAATAATAACTCATTTGTAAGGTCCAAACTTGAGTATGGCTCAATTATTTGGAACCCAATGACCACAAGGAACAACAATATTATCGAGAGTGCTCAAAACTAGTTTTTAAAATTCAAGAAATTACTCAACCCTCGTAGATTATTTAAGTACACTGAAGGAAGATGGTGTGAATAGCCTGCGCCACAGACGAAATTGCAAAGATTTTAATTTCCTCTATAAAATAATTAATTATACATTTAATGACTCAATATGTTGAGCGTCACAGAAAGTAAATCGTCTTAGAAAGTTATTCTTTCTATCAAAGGCTAAGACTGAAATCCATAAGAACTCCCCAATTAACAGAGCAATGAAACTCCACAATAATATTCATCTCTACGTTGATATTTTTAGTATGACCGAAGCTACACTTACCTTTTCGTGTAACACTGTTATTCTCAATATAATTTAATATGTTATGAAGAAATTTGAAAAACAAAATCTAGTGTAAATGTCGTAAACCATGTTATTAATTATTAGATTCCAAGTGAGTATCCTGTTATAATAACTGTCTTAAGTTTTATTCTAATCTAAAACACAATTAATTAGTACTGTTACGTAATATTAGTTATATTATCCTGTATGACTTTTTTCCTTGTAATATGACTCGTGTATCACTGGAATTAATTTTTAAGTTTATTCTCGCTATACATTGTGGTTTTTAACATTTTTATTTTTAAGTTATATTGTATTGATGATCAGAGGCAAAAAAAAAAAAAAAAAAATAGGTTCAATCCTTCAAAGAATGAAATGAAATGGCGTATGGCGTTTAGAGCCGGGAGTGTCCGAGGACATGTTCGGCTGTCCAGGTGAAGCTCTTTTGATTTGACTCCCGTAGGCGACATGCGCGTCGTGATGAGAATGAACTGATGATGAAGACGACAGGTACACCCAGCCACCGTGCTAGCGATGTTAGCCAATTACGGTTCAAGTTCCCGACCCTGCCGGAAATCGAACCCGGGACTCTTGTGACCAAAGGCCAGCACGGGTAGCCATGGAGCCGGAACTTCAAAGAATGATGGTCTCAGTAAAATATTAGGAGAGCCATGAAGGGTGTGGAAACAATAATAATAATAAGAATAATCGTATGACCTCAGCTACCGTGTGCAGGCATTTAATTTGACGCAATCTGGCTGTCTGCTCGTCAATTTCGACGTTTTGTTTTACTATAGGTCTACTAGATGGCAGAGTAAACGGAATCTTTCCTGGGCGTCTAGGGCTGAGTTCTAATGAATTTTGTCGAGTGAACACCAAATGTGTCACCAGGGACTTATTACAAGCCAACATCGTACAAAAAGGACTATTGAATGGACTAATTCTACGCCATTCAAAATTCCGACTACAACTGCCAGGTTTGAACTCGCTATCTTGGAATCCGGAGGCCGAAACTCTACCATTGATCCACAGAGGCACCTGTAATATACCACTGGTTTCATCTGGGATCGAACCCGCCATCTCTAGCTCAGTAGGTCAGTGCTCTACCAATTGAGCTATAAATAAATAAATAAATAAATAAATAAATAAATAAATAAATAAATAAATAATAAATAAATAAATCATGGAAGGAAGGGAAGAAAGAAGGAAGAAAGGAAAGAAGGAATGATGGATGAATAAATAATTATTTCTAATCTTCAAATCTTCAAGTCTCTATTTAGTACTGGATGCAGCTATTAATTGTATGTTTAATAGTCGTATGGCTTATATTTTCCTGAGTTAATATATTAAGGATCACCAACTTAACAGTTATAGTGTTATTTGTGTATATTTCTCCTTGAATTTCAGATATTTAGCATGCAGGACTGTGGAAGGAAGTGAGAGGGGAAGTGGAGAAATCTGATGGAAATAATTATACATTATTTATAGTTCAGTAGCTTTTATTGCATGAAATAATGAAATTCAGAGTTCATAAATTTTGAATAAGGGAAAGAAATAGTGATAGAGAAGCAAGGCCTCCTTGTCGGTTGTTGACAGGACTGCCTGCAGAAAGTGCTAGCTGTTACGTGGTGCAGCTCGCTCTACGCCGAAGTTGTTCAGTTAGTGGTATTTTCCGTGGCCGATGGATCCGTGACCTCCCAGACCAATACCTCCAAAGCCACCATAACCTCCGGAGCCTCCTAGGCCGAGACCGAATCCTCCAAGACCGAGTCCTCTGCCTCCTCGGTGACCTACGATGCCGCCATATCCTCCAAGGCCGCCAAATCCTCCGTAGCCTCCTAGGCCAAGACCGAGTCCACCAAGACCTAGTCCTCTGCCTCCTCTGTAACCTGAAACGCCGCCAAATCCTCCAAGGCCACCAAATCCGCCAGCGCCTCCATAACCGCCGCCGAGTCCACCGAGTCCACCAAATCCTCCAAATCCTCCAAGACCGCCGCCTACTCCTCCTCCAACGCCGCCATGTACATTGATGACTACTGGAACTGGTCTCTTAACCACTACTGGGTGGGGGATTGGAAGGGGTACAGATCGGGGTACAGGGATGGGGATGGGCTTGGAGACATGGACGGGGTATGGGTGGGGATGGGGTACTCTGATTGGAACATGTACTGGGTAGGGGATTTTCTTCTCAATGGGTACTGGGACGGGGTCATCAATGGGTACTGGGTATGGCTTGGGGATATGTACTGGGAATGGGCTTGGCAGGGGTACCTTGAAGGGTACAGTTACTGGGTAGGGCACTTTGCGTTCAACAGGTACGGGCACTGGGCGATCAACGTGGACTGGGAAGGGTCTGGGTACGTGCACTGGAACTGGTTTCTCAAAGGGCACAGCAAAAGGGATCCTAAAAGGAATAGGTACTTGTCTCTCAACGGGTACGGGGAATGGCTGAGGGATGGCTATGCCGATGTTCTGACGATATCCATAGCCACCACCAAGGCCTCCTCCTCCTCCTCCTCCAAGAAGTCCTCCAAAACCACCGCCGAGTCCAAATCCTCCTCCTCTTCCGACGGATCCACCGAAACCACCACCTTGGCCGCCAAGACCAAAACCTCCAAGACCTCCAATACCTCCGAGACCTCCAAGACCTGCAAGGCCTCCAAAACCTCCGCCGAGTCCCAGTCCGTGGCCACCTCCACCTCCAACTCCTCCCCCGAATCCTCCTCCAAAACCTCCTCCAAGACCAATACCACCATGGCCATGACCGTAGTGTCCTCTGAGGCTAGGGTCACACACGACCGCTCCCACTACGACGAGCACCACCTGTTGGTAGAAATAAGCAACAGTCAGCTGGGAGTCAGAAAGCTCGGTACAGAACCCAGGAGTGCTGTGCAACTCAAGATTTTCCGTGTTATGGAGAAAACCAGAACAAATACGTTCTTGGAATTATACTCCATTTTTATGTATTCCTTTGCTTTAATGGATTAAAGACAAAAATAACTTTATTTTCTTTAATGAATTTAAGACTAAAATACCTTTATTGAGCAAACATTTTTTGGCTTTAGGGACCGCAGTTTCTAAAGTCCTTTCTAGGAGACAAGATTGAGTATTATACTGTTATCGCGATGGATTGCATAACTATTAATGTACTGTCACAAAAAGGAAGAGTGATATTGTAGGAGTTCGTTTCTTAAAAACAATCGATTCTATGATGTTTATTGTGGATATAACAGGTGGCCCTAAAGCCCCGTACTTTCTTCTGTAGGTGTCCCGCATGCACTACTGATGAATGGGATTCCTGACCGGTGGTTTGCAAAGGAGCGCTACAACGTGCTAGATTTCGGATGTGAGTGAAACAAATGCTGTGTAACAGGGTGCATTTGCAAATACGGCAAAGATGCAGGAAATAATGTTTAATCATCATCATCATCATCATCTGCTTACCCTCCAGGTTCGGCTTTTCCCTCGGACTCAGCGAGGGATCCCACCTCTACCGCCTCAAGGGCAGTGTCCTGGAGCTTCAGACTATTGGTCGGGGGATACAACTGGGGAGTATGACCAGTACCTCGCCCAGGCGGCCTCACCTGCTATGGTGAACAGGGGCCTTGTAGGGGGATGGGAAGATTGGAAGGGATAGACAAGGAAGAGGGAAGGAAGCGTCCGTGGCCTTAAGTTAGGTACCATCCCGGCATTCGCCTGGAGGTGAAGTGGGAAACCACGGAAAGCCGCTTCGAGGATGGCTGAGGTGGGAGTCGAACCCACCTCCACTCAGTGGACCTCCTGAGGCTGAGTGGACCCCGTTCCAGCCCTCGTACCACTTTTCAAATTTCGTGGCAGAGCCGGGAATCGAACCCGGACCTCCGGGGGTGGCAGCTAATCACGCTAACCACTATACCACAGAGGCGGACAATAATATTTAATAACGTATTAATTTTTCACTATTTGTAACCTCTGTAGTGACGTAGCATAGATTGGTTGGATCATTGCTAGGTCACATTTACCTTCGTGCTCCCTAGAGCTAACCTGGCAGGCATTTCTGTTTCTGTCTAAGTGAACCTCACTGGCATGCACTTTCCCAAAATGTAAGGTTTCCTGGAGGGGAATCGTAGTTACACATGTTTGTATAAAACAAACCATTCTTTATTGTAATTGCTAGGCAATGCCCAGCATCAACTGATGGACGCTGGACACTCTACTGTGAATTTAAATGCGAATTCTAATTTATTATTCTTAAGCAAAGTATTTCAAACATTGTATGTGTATAAGTGATACCTCGCTTAGAATATGATTTTGGAAGTTCCTTCCAGGTAATAATAATTTCGTGTGGCTATTTCTAGCCGGGAGCAGCCCTCGTAAGGCAGGCCCTCCGATGAGGGTGGGTGGCATCTGCCATGTGTAGGTAGCTGCGTGTTATTGTGGTGGAGGATAGTGTTATGTGTGGTGTGTGAGTCGCAGGGATGTTGGGGACAGCACAAACACCCAGCCCCCGAGCCACTGGAATTAACCAATGAAGGTTAAATTCCCCGACCCGGCAGGGAATCGAACCCGGGACCCTCTGAACCGAAGGCCAGTGCGCTGACCATTCAGCCAATGAGTCGGACTCTTCCAGGTGAAGCATGTAATATTTAGATGAGCAGTGTCACTGTGCAAGACAATTGACTTCTATTTGTCCAGTAAGCAAAGTTTCGCTGACTGAAGACAGATCAGCTGATTGTCTGCCCCACTATGATAATCTGGTGCTGGACAATAACTCCATTTTAAGAATGGAATAACAACTTCGTGACATATATCAAAAGTGTATGTAATCATAACAACCGTTGGAAACAAACATCCCAACTATCAACATTATTTTCTGAATTTTTAAAGGTTGATAGATTGTTGTGATTTTGCACAGCCTTTTCACGAATAGCGTAGAAATATATTTTTGATTTTAACTTAGTGGGTTTGATATCTCCGTTGTATTTACTTAGAATTTAAATATACTCTATACATATCTGTTTCACTAACGTTAATGGGAATGTATGATATGAACTAATAATTTATATAATTCCGTAAAGTGTGACACAGAAATAGGAATTTAAAATTCAAAATTTCGAACATTTATAACAATTTATATTGTAAATTATATTACTAATCAAATGTGAATCGAATCTATATAATATTGTATTTAATTTAAATACCTTGTGATTCATATTGAAGAACTATAATAATAATTAATTAATTCTCAAAGATTACTCTCCAAGAGTGGAAGCACCATTTAAAAAATGTCGACTTTTGAAGGTGAAAATTTACGAATAATCCACTTGCGTTCGGTTGCAACAAGTGGGGTTAGGTATACCTAAGTGGTTTTAGAGGTTAAGAAACTTTGGCTTAATACATTTTGAAATGGTTGTTTGAATTATAATTTAAAAAAAAATCATAATGAATATATGACTCAGTGCCAGATTGTGGTGGCCTTCAAGGACAATTATCCGTTGTTTTTGAATGTAAATGGTGTATTTATACATTTACAAGGTGGAAGTTTCAAGATTCACAATGAAGGTCCTACTTATATGAATAGCTCTTTTAAAGCCAGGTTGTGCTCACTTTGAAATTGTTCTCGTAGCATACAAATGTCATTTACAAATTTAGAATTTAGAAGCTTTATAATTCATAATAAAGCTATCATTTATTTGAATGTTGGTTCTCAAGAAAACAAACTGTTGTCGTAGGAAAGAAATGACCTTTAAAACTTCAGAACTTAGATGTTTTAAGGCCCATAACGAAGCTTTTATTTGAAGACCTACCTCAAAGCCAGGGTTTGCTAGCCTTCAAGGACAACGAGTTTTTAACTGAGCATGGAAACGGTATTTTTAAATATAGGATTTTTAAGTTTAAAGATTCATAATTACGCTGTTATTTACTTGTATATTTAATAAGAATTCACATCATGCTTGGTCTTCAAGGAAATGTATTGTTCTCGTAAGACAGAAAACCATTAGAATTTACATGTTTTAAGATTCGTAACGAAATCGTTACTGATTTGAATATATATTCCTTGAATTATTCTCTTAGGATGTAAATTATTCAGAAATTTAGAGGCAGACATTTTAAAGATTTATCCGATTTTATTATAGTGCATATTTTAAAGACAAGGAATTGAAGTCTTCAAGAAAAAACTAAGTTATTCTATTCGGATGGAAATGAATTTTAAAAATTTACAAGCCTGAAGGATTAGTGAAGAAAAATATTAGTGAAAATGCTTATGTTAAATGAAGACTATTTTAAGTGAAGATGATGTTCGCAAGTCAAAAGTGGTGGTACACTTACCAAAATCTTCATGTTGGTCTGTGTGTCTTGTGGGTGATGAAGCTACACCACGACTGCTGTGCTGAACGAGGGGCTCACAGCCTATTTATACAGACCAGGTGTGTGACGTGTGTCATAGCGGGCACGTCTGTTGATACGTTGCATGCCGCAATCAACAATAATTCGTGCTGACGACGTAAACATATTCACGTTATCATTTTGACAAGTAGGAGAGGACTTAATTTTTAGATTTGTGGGCTCGGTCCGTCCGCCTCTGTGGTGTAGTGGTTAGTGTGATTAGCTGCCACCCCTGGAGGCCCGGGTTCGATTCTCGGCTCTGACACGAAATTTTAAAAGCGGTACGATGGCTGGAACCGGGTCCACTCAGCCTCGGGAGGTCAACTGAGTAGAGATGAGTTCGACTCCCACCTCAGCCATCCTGGAAATGGTTTTCCGTGGTTTCCCACTTCTCCTCCGGGCAAATGCCGGGATGGTACCTAACTTAAGGCCACGGCCGCTTCCTTCCCTCTTCCTTGTCTATCCCTTTCAAAATCTTCCCATCCACCTGCAAGGCCCCTGTACAGCATAGCAGGTCAGGCCGCCTGGGCGATGTACTGGTCATCCTCCCCAGTTGTATTCCCCGACTCAGAGTCTGAAGCTCCAGGACACTGCCCTTGAGGCGGTAGAGGTGGGATCCCTCGCTGAGTCCGAGAGAAAAACCGACCCTGGAGGGTAAACAGATAAAGAAGGAGAAGAAGTGGGCTCGGTTCTTGCTATCATGGAGAATTTGAAATATAGTTGGTAAGGTTCTCGTCTTCCATGCTTAATATTCATCATCATCATCATCATCATCTGGAAAACCACTTCCAGGATGGCTGAGATGGGAATCGAACCCACCTCTACTCAGTTGACCTCCCGAGGCTGAGTGGACCCCGTTCCAGCCCTCGTACCACTTTTCAAATTTTCGTGGCAGAGCCGGGAATCGAACCCGGGCCTCCGGGGGTGGCAGATAATCACGCTAACCACTACACCACAGAGGCGGACCATGCTTAATATTGTGGGATCGAAACCAGGAAAGAGTATTTAAGTGCTCAAGTTCAATGTCAGTACATTTACTGGCGTAATAAGAATTTCCTCTTAGTACAAATGACTAGATGGCTTTATTATCATTATTATTGTCCGACTAATTGGCTGAACGGTCAGCGTAGAGGCCTTCGGTTCAGAGGATCCCAGGTTCGATTCCCGGCCGCCTCTGAATAATTCTTCTGGCCCGGGGACTTGGTGTTTGTGTTATTATTATTATTATTATTATTATTATTATTATTATTATTATTATTATTATTATTATTATTATTATTATTATTATTATTATTATTAGCCTTTGCTGGCAGGACCTAGTGTTTACAGTGCACTATGTCTTCTGGTATGGGGTAGAGTAATTTTGTTACTTTTATTGAACAGTCTCTGTCTTACCCTTGGCTTTGACAATATGAAAGTGACTGAGGTATGAGCGATGCTAGTAATGCCATTCCTTATGCAGCCAGTCCCTGCTATGAATGGTGTGAAAATGTTGCTCATAGGGTCGGTTTGTGGATGCATTTCAGTGGGCTTGGCAGACTGATATGTAATAGCAACTTCTGGCTCAGTGAGGAAAGCAACGAGAAACTATCTCACTCCTCATCTCCCTAGTACGCCTCTTCAGTGATGCCTAGGCCATCTATGACAGCTGATGGCAGAGCTGTTGAGGATCCAACCAGCCTTAGGGCTGAAGACTGAACATACATACACATTATTATTATTATTATTATTATTATTATTATTATTATTATTATTAACAAATACATGGCAATTGGGAAATATCCCGGTGGCAATGGTCACTTACAGTAGTGTGATTATAAAGTAAAGTTAAAGCATAATCACCCAACAACAACAACAACAACAACAACAAGAGAACAACAAGCAACTCCATGGAAAAATATATTACAAGAAATACTATTAGTTTAACATTCTAATCCAGCATCATCATATACAAATTAAGGTTGATAGTAGTCAAAATAACCTTTAATTTATATAACCCCAAAAGCGATTTGGCCGTGTGGCTACGAGCGCGCATCTGTGAGCTTGCTTTCGGGAAATAGTGGGTTCGAACTCCATTGTCGGCAGCCTTGAAGAGGGTTTTTCGTGGTTTCACACCAGGGAAATGAGGAAAATTCTGGGGCTGTACCTTAATTAAGGCCACGACATCACCTTGTCCGCTCCTACCCCTTTCCTGCCCCCATCGTCGCCATAAGACCTATCTGTGGCGGTGCGATGAAAAGCCAACTGTAAAGAAATTATATAACCTTTAAAACATGGTGCTGTTATTCTTATTAGTAAAGCCATAGGTCCCTCTGCGGATTAGTGACAGGGTGCAGGATTGTAGGTTCAAACCCGGCATAAGTAGTCGGTTCATAGAACAGGAATAAGTCCATCCATGTCGTACACTTTCGACTCGTAAAAACCCTAGTGACACTTTTCGTCAGTTGATGATTATCCACAATTAGTTTTCGTACCATCAACTAAATTCATGATTTTTTTAGAGGCTGAGGTGCCGGGATTTTGTTCGGCAGGATTTTCTTTACACGAGTACGCTACACTGGTGTATTTGAGCACCCAAAAAGTACGGGATAATATTCCCCAACGTGGTCAGAAAGCCAGTGCTTTACCGTTCGAATTAGATAGAGTATATTACATTATTTACAATTTGGTATTTCTAATACGATAATGAGGTTCAACAAATCCATAGGCAAAATGAACTCAGTAGTGATAGAGCTGGGATTTTTATGCATTAATAGGTTAAATTGCAAGTAGCAAGTATAGTCTACCTTCACAATGGTAAGCTATCGGGTTTGCATAAACAGTAGGGTTATGGCCCATGAGAATCCCTATAATTTATGTTACTCTTGCTACATTATCGAAGAGCGGGTGGCCGACATTCTTTGCTAACCAAATTAGTTTGCAATCTAACCTGTCACTGGATACAAATCCGGGCTTTAAGAATGAATCCATCCCTAGTACAGAGGGGCACAATACTTCATGGCGCAACAGCCCAGAAGGGTCATGGCCTACCAAGCGACCACTGCTCAGCTCGAAGGCCTGCACATTACGAGGTGTCGTGTAGTCGGCACGACGAATCCTCTCGGCCGTTATTCTTGCTTTTCTAGACCGGGGCCGCAATATCACCGTCAAATAGCTCCTCAATTGCAATCACGAAGGCTGAGTGGACCTCGATCCAGACCTCAGATCCAGGTAAAATTTCCTGACCTGGTCGGAATCGAACGCTGGCCTCCGAGTAAGAGGCAAGCACGCTATCCGTACACCACGGAGCCGGTTGAATAATAATAATAATAATAATAATAATAATAATAATAATAATAATAATAATAATAATAATAATAATAATAATGAGACTGTGGAACAAATGGATTGCCAACTAGGCGAGTATCAAGCGGGATTTAGGAATGGAAGATCATGCGTTGATAAATCTGGAGTCTGAAACGTGTGCTAGAGAATCATATCTCAAAGGATCTGGTAGTGCTTTTTGTAGACTTCAAGAAGGCGTATGATTCATTCGACAGTGAAATGCTATTCAATATATTGGTGGGATTTGGAATCGCCGCCAAAACAACGGCAATTATTAAGCAGACTTTAACTGGGACACATTCGAAAGTTAAGTTCATGGGAGGAATCTCCAAGCAGTTCGAAATTAAAACAGGAGTCAGACAGGGTGATGGACTGTCACCAATTCTATTCAACTGTGTGTTGGAGAAGATTATTTGGAAATGGGAAAAAAAGAACTGGACAGAAAAGGACTACTTAACCAAATATTCATTGGAGGATCAAAAAGTGGTGTCATGATTAATTGCCTTGCCTTTCCTGATGACCTCGCCCTGCTATCTAGGAATACTGACACAGCAATAGAACAGCTGAATGTACTAAATCTATAAGCAGAAAAGGCAGGACTACAGATTTCATTCGAAAAAACTAAATATGTAACAAACACCAAAACAGCCCTTCAGTACCTGAAAACGGAGCACGGTAAAATAGAAAGAGCTGAAAGCTTTAAGTACTTGGGTGAAATAGTGCAATTGAAAACGAATGAAAGAGAAGTAAACAACATGGCGGCCGCTTTTCGTAGCACATATTCTATATACTAGAAGAAAACCATCTCCAGACGAGCTAAACTAAGGTACTACAATACAGTGATTAAAATGGAACGCTGTATGCTAGTGAACGGCAAGGAAAGCGGGACGGAGAGAAGCTGAGAAATTCGAAAGAAAGATCCTTCGCAAAATAATGGGTCCAAAGATAGTGGACGGACAGTGTAGGTTGCGAGGAAGGGAATAACTTTACCGTGACAATGAAAGGCTGAGTCCATGGGAAAATGGAGACTTAAATTCTATGGGCATTTATTTAGAAGGGATGAGAAGAGACTAACGAAAAGTGTTTTCACAATACTAGACAGCAGACCTAAAGTGTCGGACAAAGGGTTCAGGGAGGTAAGAAAGGATCTCAAACAGGTGGGACTAAATTCAGAAGACATCTCAAACCGAACAAAGTTTAGGTCAGTGATCGACAGATTTCAGGGATTCCATGACGAACCAAAACTTAACCGTGGGTGGACGGAAGAAAGGAGACAGGCTGCCAGAGAAAGGATGCTAAAGTTTTGGGCTGTGGAGAAGGCTTCCAGAAACATGTAACTTGTACCTAACGTGGTCTTTGACGGCCGTAAACGAAATATATATATAATATGTTGGCATCCGAATCCTCGGCTGATTGATCAGCGTACTGGCCTTTGGCTCATGGGCCTGGGTTCGGTGTCCAGTGGAATCAACGATTTTTACTGCGTTTAGTTAATCTATGGGGACTTCATATAAACAACGACACAAGACACCACCTTTCAACCACCAGAGAAGCACGGAATACTGATTACATCCCTCCACTTAGAGTTGATGTCAGGAAGGGCAACCGACTGATAAACAGGGCAGAATCCACATGCACATCACAGTTCCTACCCGCGACTCCACCAAATTCTAGAAAAGGCAGAGGAAGAAGAAGAAAAATTATAAGAACAGGAAGTTTACACAAATTTTATATCGCGCATTTTCGATTCAGTTTCTATTTGCTATTTGCTTTACGTCGCACCGACACAGATAGGTCTTATGGCGGCGATGGGATAGGAAACGCCTAGGAATAGGAAGGAAGCGGCCGTGGCTTTAATGAAGGTACAGCCCCAGCATTTTCCTGGTGTGAAAACGGGAAACCACCAAAAACCATCTTCAGAGCTGCCGACAGAGGGATTCGAACCCTCTATCTGCCGGATGCAAGCTCACAGCCGCGCACCCCTAGCCGCACTGGCAACCCACCCGTTTCAGTTTTAACATTTTTAACGACTAAATATTCCTTTGCTTGCGAGACCTAGTGTTTTAGGGCACTATGTCTTCTGGTATAGGCTAGAGCAATTTCGTTACTTTCATTGATCTGTCTCTGTCTTACCCGTGGCTTGGACAAAATGAAAGTGACTGAGGTATGAGCCATGCTAATAATGCCATTCCTTATACAGCGAGAGCCTGCTATCAATGCTGTGAAAATGTTGCACATAGCGTCTGTTGGCGCATGCATTCCAGTGGGCTTGGCAGGATGATATGTAATAACAAACTTCTGGCTCGGTAAGGAAGGCAATGGGAAACTATCTGATTCCTCATTTCCTAGTACGCCTTTTCAGTGATGCCTAGCTCATCCATGACAGCTCATGGTGGAGTTATTCAGGATCCAACCAGACTTCGGTTTGAAGACTGAACATGCAATGCCTAAACAATATCCTTTGTCCGGAGTTTGTTCGTTTTTTGTCTACGGGTGTCCGGCTCCGTGGCTAAAGGGTTAGCGTGCTGGCCCTTGGACACAGGGATCCCAGGTTCGATTCCCGGCAGGGTCAAGAATTTTAACCATCATCGTTTAATTTTTCTGGCACCGGGGCTGGGTGTATGTGTCGTCTTCACAATCATTTCATCCTCACCATGACGAGCAGGTCGCTTGCGGGTGTCAACTCGAAAGACTGCACCTGGCCAGCCGTACATGTCCTCGGACAATCCCGGCACTAAAAGGCATACGCCATTTCATTTCTACGGGGTCGGGTGTGAGATGAGATGAATCTCTCGTGGCGGGTTGTTTTGACCTGATGCCTTTCCTGACGTCAATCTCATCAGAGGAGTTAATGAAATTAAATTAATAACGTGATATACGATAGTAGGATGGGGTGGGGTCGAAACGCGGTGCCCGCGCATAGCCTACTACTGTCGAAAAGCACCAAGGGGTCTGTTGAAGGATTAACGTCTCCATCCGACGGACAAATCACCATATCACCATATGAGCACTGCGGAGAGGTTTGGAATTTAATCCAGGCTTTTAACACACAATATAGCGATTAGTAATTGTCAATCACCACGTCCCCTACCCGGCCGGTCAACATTCTTATGGTGAAATTTTTTTCGACCAACAGGACTCAAACCGGTAACCTCGGTGTCAGACCGTTTAGACTTCAACGCCTTAACGATCATGGCTACCAGGCGGGACTGTAAGAAGATAAAGTATTGTAAGCCGTAATGTTAAGCACTGGATATACTTAAGAATGTAGAAGTAGTAATATTTCTTGTATTATTTTCTTTACATGGAATTGCTTGTTGTACTTTTGTTTTGTTGTTTTTGTTGTTGTTGTTGGGTAATTATGTCTTAACTTTACCTTATTATCACACTACTGTACGAGACCATTGCGACTGGGATTTTTATCAATTGAGATGAACTAGTTAATTAAAAATACTTCATGGACCAGCTACCAACACACACCAGGACATCATTGCTGCTGAAGTCAGGAGATTACTTCAGGACAGCGAGATATCTGGTAGGTAACAATTTCAACCTCCTGCAAACCTCGAACAAAGAATTGGTGGAAAAGGTACTAGGACGTTGCCAAGGCATTATAAACATCACAACAAAATCAAGTGGTTTCCATCTGTCCCGAAAAACTTGGTCAACCCTGAACAGGATTAGGACAAACCACGGCAGATGTGCTGAACTTCTCCACAAGTTCCCATACGACAGTGAAGTTGCGGTTGTCCCACGCAGAATATCAATCAATCGATCAATCAATCAATCAATCAATCAATCAATCAATCAATCAATCAATCAATCAATCAATCAATCAATCAATCAATCAATCAATCAATCAATCAATCAATCAATCAATCAATCAATCAATCAATCAATCAATCAATCAATCAATCAATCAATCAATCAATCAATCAATCAATCAATCAATCAATCAATCAATCAATCAATCAATCAATCGATCAATCAATCAATCAATCAATCAATCAATCAATCAATCAATCAATCAATCAATCAATCAATCAATCAATCAATCAATCAATCAATCAATCAATCAATCAATCAATCAATCAATCAATCAATCAATCAATCAATCAATCAATCAATCAATCAATCAATCAATCAATCAATCAATCAATCAATCAATCAATCAATCAATCAATCAATCAATCAATCAATCAATCAATCAATCAATCAATCAATCAATCAATCAATCAATCAATCAATCAATCAATCAATCAATCAATCAATCAATCAATCAATCAATCAATCAATCAATCAATCAATCAATCAATCAATCCTGATCTGCATTTAGGGCAGTCGCCTAGGTGCCAGATTCCCAATCTGTTGTTTTCCTAGCCTTTTCTTAAATGATTCCAAAGAAATTTGATATTTATTGAACATCACCCTTTGGTAAGTTATTCCAATCCGTAACTCTCCTTCCTATAAACGAATATTTGGCTCAATTTGAAATCGTGAATTACAACTTTATCTTCATATTTTGCTCTTTCATACTCTTAAAGGCACCACTCAAACTTATTCGTCTACTCATGTCATTCCACACCATCTCTCCACTAACAGCTTGGAACCACTTAGTCGAGCAGCTCGCCTCGTTTCTCCCAAGTCTTCCCAGCCAAAACTTCGCAACATTTTTGTAACGCTAGTCGTTTGTTGGAAATCCCCCAGAACAAATCGAGCTGCTTTTCTTTGGATTTTTTTCCAGTTCTTGAATCAAGTAATCCTGGTGTGGGTCCCATACACTGGAACCATACTCTATTTGGGGTCTTACCAGAGACTTATATGCCCTTTCCTTTACATCCTTACTACAACCCCTAAATATCCTCATAACGATGTGCACAGATATGCACCCTTTATTTGCAATCCCATTTGTATAATTACCCCACTGAACATCTTTCCTTATATAACACCTAGGTACTTACATTGATCCCCATAAGGAACTTTCACCCCATCTACGCAGTAATTAAACTGTGAAGACTTTTCCTATTATTGAAGCTCACAACCTGACTTTTAACCCCGTTTATCATCATAGCTTTGCTATTTCTCACAATGTTGTAGGTTATTTATTAATATATACAGAATAAAATCATCCTCAAAAAAGCCCTATTTCTGATTCCACTTCCTTACTCATATCATTTATATATCCAGTATAAGAAAACGTAAATGTCCAATAATACTGCCTTGAGGAATTCCCCTCTTAGTTATTACAGGATCGGATAAAGATCCGCCTACTCTTATTGTTTGAGATCTATTTGATAGAAATATAGCAACCCATTCAGTCACCCTTTTGTCTAGTCCATTTGCACTCATTTTTACCAGCACACTCCCTTGATACACCCTACCAAATGCCTTAGACAGCTTAATCTCTATAAAGTCTATCCGGCATATCATGCATGAGTGTAACTTACATCACAATCATATAATGGCAATGCCAATGACTTTACCGTTGCAGTTTCAACTGAAATAGACTCTACTAACAAGTAAAATTAATCATCATCTGTCAATGAAGTATTAGGCCAGGTGGCCTATGTTGTTGTTTGAGACATCATTCCACATCCTGCGCTAAACTTTTCATTTCTATATAACTGCTGCATCCTACATCTGTTCTAATCTGCTTGCCATATTAATACCTTGGTCTGCTCCTAAACTTCCCTCGAAAAACAACTGAACAAGTTCTGGGTGTCTTATGATGTGTCCTATCATTCTATCTCTTCTTCTTGTCAAATTTAGTCACAACGACCTCTTCTCACCAATTCGATTCAGTATCTCTTAATTCGTGACTCGATCTGTCCATCTCACTTTCAGCATTCATCTGTAACACCACATTTCATAAGCTTCTATTCTCTTCCTTTATGCGCTATTTATCGTCCATGTTTCACTTCCATAGAATGCCACGGTCCAGGTAAAAGTCTTCTAAAACGTCTTTCTAGTCCCTATATCAATATTCGAATTGAGGAAATTTCTTTTCTTAAGAAAGGCTTTCCTTGCTTGTGATAGTGTGCGCTTTATGACCCCCTAGTTCTGCCGTCGTTAGTTATTTTACTACCTAAGTTACAATATCCATCTTCTTCCTTTAATAAATCGTTTCCTAATCTAATATTACCTGCATCAACCCGACTTCGTACGATTGCAACTCATTACTTTTGTTTTGGACTGATTTATTTTCATCTTGTACTCCTTACCCACGAATATCCTCTGCAGACTCAGATAAAATAACAATATCTTCGGCAAATCTCAAGGTTTTGATTTCCTCTCCTTGTATCGTAATTCCCTTCCCAGATTCCTTTTTGATTTCCTGTACTTCCTGTTCCATATGAACATGGAAAAGCAGGGGCACATACAGCAGCCTTTCCTAACTCTTTCTTATATTGCTGCTTCTTTTGCAAAGCCCTCGATTCTTATCACTAAAGCCCGGATTTTCATGCTGTAAGAGGGTAGAATGCAAATTAAATTTGGTTAATAGGAAGTGTCGGCCACCCGCTCTTCCATAATGTTGCAAGAGTAACATAAATTATAGGAGTTCTAATGGGCCGTACCCCTAATGTTTATGCAAACCCTATAGCATGATCGTTGTGAAGGTAGACTATAATTGCTGCTCGCTTCAGAAACTTTGCATTCTAACCTATTAATGAATAAATTTCCGGGCTCTACTTATCACTGTCGCCTACTACGGTCTCCATCCGTCTTTTAGCTGGACGTCCAATACATCGTGTTCTCCTATTGGTATCGAACTATTTGTTTGCAGCTCATTCACTTGACATTCTGTTGATGTGACCTCATCAGTTCTTCCTGTAGGTTCCTATACAATTTTATACTGGCTCTAATTTTAGTTCTTTCATCACATTTTCGTTCCTTTTATGATCATAACGTGTATATCGTACTGCGCGTCTCATAAATTTCATCTCAGCAGTTGTCATCCTGGTTTTATCTCGTCTCCTGATTGTCCATGCTTCCTTTCCATATGTGAGGATTGGTCTAACTAGTGATTTGTAGACTCTTTTAAGTCTTGTGTTTCTCTGTACTAACGATGGCTTCATTATTAAGTTCACTTTGCCTATGGATGTTTGAACTTCACTATCTTATTAGAAATGTCAAACCGGGCGAGTTGGCCGTGCGGTTAGGAGGTCGCGGCTGTGAGCTTGCATCTGGGAGATAGTGGATTCGAATACCACTGTCGACAGCATTGAAAATGATTTTCCGTGGTTACCAATTTTCATACCAGGCAAATGTTGGCATTGTGCCTTAATTAAGCCACGGCCGCTTCCTTCCAACTCCTAGACCTTTCATATCCCATCGTCGCCATAAGACCTATCTGTGTCGGTGCGACGTAAAACCACTAGCAAAAAAAAATTATAATTATTTGTGATATGTACTGCCAAACGCTAAATAAATCATTCATCACGGGAGAAAGACTAAATAAGTAATTTTTTTCAGTTTTTTTAATTTTTGCAGTAATCTACTAAGATCCAAGCTCTCTCCCGTTTGTCACTAACCAGATAAGCCATTTCATCATAATACTGAAAAAATAGCCAAATTTTACGTTCAGATTATTCAACATACAAAATAGTCGCCGGTAAGAACCAGATAAGTTGAGTTATCTGGTAAATATTCTGAATATTGTTATTAAAATGCCTTCGACCAGATAAGTCAATTTGTCTGATGTGTAATATATAGAGCCCGGGTTTTTATGCATTAATAGGTTAGTATGCAAACTTACAGAAGCGAGCAGCAAGTATAGTCTACCTTCACAACGATTATGCTATGTGGTTTGCATAAACATGAGGGGTACGGCCCAATAGAACCCCTATAATTTATGTTACTCTTGCTACATTATGGAAGAGCGGGTGGCCGACACTTTTTACTATATTACAGTAGTTTGCAATCTAACCTGTTACTGCATAAAAATCCAGGCTTTAGTAATATATTTTCTGTGGTTATTGTGGACGTTTGCATTATTATCTTGTAAATTAATTATTTGTAGTGAATTTACACAGATGACTTTGTTATCGAGACCTGTTAAATCTTCCTGCGTAGCTAATAATACACAAATGTGTCTTACAGCACTTTGGTTTTGACTGGTCTACGTAAGAAAATAATGCCTAATCCTATAAGACAAATCACTTTCATGCACGATCCAAAGCAGACACTTCGTTAATTTTTTTAATTATACGAAATCAAACCAAAACCATTATTTAATAATAATAATAATAATAATAATAATAATAATAATAATAATAATAATAATAATAATAATGTTATTCAATTTACGTCCCTCTGACTACTTTTACGCTTTTCTGAGGCGCCGAGGAGCCGGAATTTAGTCCTACAGGAGTTCCTTAACGTGCAAGTAAATCTACAGACACGAGGCTGACGTATTTGAGCACTTTCAAATACCACCGGAGTGAGCCAGGATCGAACCTGCCAAGTTGGGGTCACAAGGCCAGCGCCTTAACCATCTGAATCACTCAGCCTGGCGAACCATTGTTTGAAAAGCTGTTTCATATAACGCAGAATGTTTTCACATTTGGGGAATCGGCGATTTCGTATTGTTTAACCCTTTCAGACCGAGTACGCACAATTGTGCGGGTTCGTATTTTAGTTATCCCTGACCGTATTTGATGTTTTTTCGGCGCTACACCGGACTGCAGTGATTGTGCAGGACACGTGGCGTGTATTTCAATTGATTTTAGTATGCGCTTGACCGCCAGGGCGAAGGAAGAAGAGTTTAAAAAGCACAGTTGATCGGCGAGATGGCAGGAAGCAGTAGTGCCGAAAGTAAGTATTTATTTACTGCGTTTATATTAATCTAGAAGCTTTACTGAATACCGGAATATATTCAATGAAGTGTGTACATTGGTTAGTGAACGTAAATTTTGAAGCTACACCATCGTACGTGATACAACGAGGTTTTGAATTTTGATACGCACAATTGTGTGGGACCTGCTTTTCGGATGTTAGTTTTTATTTTGTAAAATAAATTATTAATATGTGTATTGAGGAGCATTTTAGTCAGTTCTTGACGTACAAACAAAAATTCACACTTCCACATTTCTTTCAGGTCTGAAAGGGTTAAAAACAAACAAAGGGTTCCCCTGAGAACTTTTAATTTTTTGACTTGTCTTGTTATTCGTTAGGATGAGTGAAGTAATCATCAATTTAATCATGAATGAGGTGAGAATCTTCAAGGTCTGTCACGGCGTAAGAACCTCACCACGTACTCAAGAAATTCTGCTGATTGCGCCATAGAACTTCGTGTTTACTCAGGCACTAGTTGGTATGTGAGGCCGCTGCTTTAATTTTCTGCTGATCTGGCACAACACCTAACATAAGCTACTTCAGACTTACGTAACTGTCTTTAATATATGATAACTAGGAAAAGACTGATAATTACCACCACTCATTTTAAACTATTGTTACGATAGGGAGCCGGCCCCTCGGTGTAGGGGTAGCGTGCCTGCCTCTTACCCGGTGGTCTCGGGTTCAGTTCCCGGCCAGGTAAGGGCTCGTTCGAGGTCCACTCAGCCTACGTGATTACACTTGAGGAGCTAGCGAGATAGCAGCCTCAGTCAAGAAAGCCAAGAATAACAGATGAGAGGATCCGTCGTGCTGACCACACAACATCCCGTGATCTGCAGGCCCTCGGGCTGAGCAGCGGTCGCTTGGTAGGGCATGGCCCTTTGGATCTGTTGCGCCATAGTTTTTTTGTTATGACAGCATCGCCAATCCCAAAGGCATTTTAGAGCTACTGCCAGTAATTATTCAGGCCGAGCCTTACACGGGGAACGGATCCCTTTGATGCTGCCCCTGACATGGGAAATAAATACCGCTGTTGAATAGTGTAGTCATGCTATACACCGAGTACTGGGCTGTCTCTTCCGCAGTCTCCACTGTTCCGAATTCCATCTTCTCTGTTGTAGATTCTGTCGAGGTCTTCCCTCGGAGCCCTGAGCTGGGACATCTAACAGATGCTACACACCGGGCCAGTGTGCTCTGGGGCGCCAGTCTCTGGGCAGGCCTGCCTCCGAAGAATGTACCTACCTGCTACCTGAAAGATCAGCAGAATAGTACAAGCAGTACATTCTACCAGAATGTAAGGAACCTGGGGTGGAACAGAGAAGTCTATGAAATGTATGCATCAGAGACTTGGTTTTTGACAGCAAGAAATGAGAGGAAAGTTCAGGACAGTGAGGTGAAGGTCCTGATGAGTATGGTAGGAAAGACAGGGGGAGACAGTGTAAGAAATGGTTAGGTCAGAACAGAGATAGGGGTAGTAAAACTGAGTAATAGGATGGAAGAGAATAAATTGAGATGGTTTGGACATGTTATGAGGATGGAGGAAATGATACTAAAGCAAATGTTGGAGTCCAAGGAAGAAGGAGAGAGGGCAAGAGGGAGGCCCAGAGCAAGATGGATGGACATTGTTGAGAACAGTATAAGAAAAAAGAAGATTGGAATGGAATACAGTTACTGAAGAGGAGCGGTTGAAGGAGAGGCAACGGTGGAGAAGTACCATCAACACCCGAGCTTGGCAGGAGCTGGACAAGGGGAAATGAAAATGATGATGATGATGATGAACTAGGAAAAGGAGTGTTAGGCACGATTAGGTTAGAATGCAAACGTATTTAACCAAGGTGCAAATGTCTTCTACCCGCACAACGGTTCTGTAGTGTAATATGCAAATATCCGAACTATTAGAAGCCCCAAAATGTATGCAACTCAGTTAACATAACTGTAGAACGGCCAGATGATACTTGCCCCTTGTTCAAGTGCGTTATTGCATTCTAACATATCAGTGCCAATCCCTAATGATAAGTTTCGACTTATGGAACAGTGGACGGGGCAGTGATACACTGAACTCAAGTAGGAAAATCTTCTCTCTAATACATGTTCTCCTGTACATGGAAAAAAGACTATGTTTTTGGCTTTGAGGACGAGAGAGAGTGAGTACACTGTCTTTGGGAGTTCCCCTCTTAGTACCCTCTTAGACATGCAGAGGTAGAGGTAATGCATCCTTTGACTCCACCCAAAAAGACAAAGACCCCTCCGTACAGGCCATGAAGGCCCTTGGAGGAGTGGAAGGTAAAGGCTTACACCATTGTTAACCGCGGCACGTGATGGGGTAGACTGGTTAGCTCTACGCCCGACCGCCTTTGCCCCCAGGAATTAACCTGGTACTCATTTTTGGTGTAGGCTGAGTGAGCCTCAGAGCCATATGCACCTGCGGAAGTGGAAATCTCGTTTCTTAAATTTTACGACTTCCTGACGGGAATTCGAACCCACGTCCTTCCTGGCGAACCGAGCACGCCTTTACCACCTCGGCCAGGCAGCCCCTCTAGCTCCACCCACAGGGGAGGTAAAAATTTCCGATCAGTCGAAACAGAAATGCGTTTTACCACAAAAGAATAGTAAAGCTCATGAATTGTGAGAAAATGAGACATTCTAGACCTCGTAAATGTAATGCTAATGTAATTATTATTATTATTTCGTTTCCAGCAACTATAAGCCAAGCTATTTCAACAGTTTTCAGTCTTGAGCTTTGACACTCGCCCAGTACTCCCTCATCCTTCTTCGCCGATCCCTAATTCTTGTCAATACTTTTCCACCTCTGTAACCCAGACCCCTTTACTTTTCTTATGCAGAAAGTAGACAAAGATGCGAGTGGAGAATCTTTCTGGTCTCATTCATCCTTCTTTTCCTCATAGTGCCTATTATTTTTCTTATCTCGTCGATGAGATTAGCAGCTTGCATTTTTCTACCACTAGGAGCGCTAATGTAAGTCAGTGCAGAGTTTCGGTGTGAACATTTTAAAAAAATAGAAAAATGCCTAAGGGTATTGAACCAAGGACTAAATTAGAGAAAGAATTATGTACATAAGTTAATTTGCCTAGGATTTGAATAAAAAAGAAAACGAGTAAAGAAACCGACGATTTTAGGCAGTTTTTCCGGATCTGCATTTAGGTCGGAAGTGATATTCGAAATTTATATTTTAGTTTGATAGAGCTATCCAAGACTCACAGTTTCAAACATGTCAAGGCCGTTTAGCCCTTCAACCTTCGACACAATTGAGGAAATTGCTTAATTTTAAGATTTTCCTAGTATGGGGATCACTACTTTATCTGCTATGAAATGTTTTCAGCATTAAAACGAAAACCAAACTCCATGGCGCAACAACCCCAAAGGGCCATGGCCTACCAAGCGACTGTTGCTCAGCCCGAGGGCCTGCAGATTTCAAGGTGTCGTGTGGTCAGCACGACGATTCCTCTCGGCCGTTACTCTTGGTTTTCTAAACCAGGGCCACCACCTCACCGTCAGATAGCTACTTAACTGTAATCGCGTTGGCTGAGTGGACCTCGAATCAGCCCTCAGATTCAGGTAAAGATCCCTGACCTGGCCTACAATCGAACCCAGGGTCTTGGGGGTGAGAATAAAGCACAGTACCCATACACACTGGGGCCGGCAGAAATATGCAACTTATATAAAATATTAATTTCGCTGGCACGGGGACTGGGTGTATGTGTCTTCTTCATCATCATTTCATCCTCATCACGACGCGCAGGTCGCCTAAGGGATTCAAATCAAAAGACTTGCACCTGGGGAGTCGAACTTGTCCCCGGACACTCCCGGCACGATAAGCCACACGCCATTTCATTTCATTGTTGAAACTGGTATTTCTTTTCCATTTCATATTAATACCCAATATACTGATGAACAATATGCTAACTAAAATAAGGTATAGAGGTTTGGTTTCTTCTTGTTCTAATTTTCTTTGGTATCTGATGGTATCAGGAGTGAATAACGTAATATAGTATTTTTCTTCTCAATAAAAATTGAATTGAAGTCTAATCCATTGCAAACACTCATTCTGTCGTAGACGACACAGTCCGTTAACTACAGATATATATCACTTAACACGTCTTCCAAGTCTTTCACATAATTCACCTCCAATTACAGCCAAAGCAGAGAGCAGATATGAAATAACGTTAAAAATTACAGCAACTCGTAAGGTAAGTGACAAATGGATTCAATTAGAAAATCCTTACATGTGACTATTTCACAATTGCCATGTGATGTTCTAGCACAGCTCACATGATTAGACTATACCGTCGTCTGTCTGAGCAGTAAACCGGTATCTTCAAGGTGGTTTTCCAGTGCATTCGTCGCTAGCACACTATTTTTAATGTGATCTTCACAAATTGCCAGAACAATTATTGATAATCATTATTAACAACGTTTAAATTAATCTGAGCAGCCTTAGGCTTCCTCACATGCTTAAATCTTCAAAATAAAATCAGAGGTAAAGTTATCTGTAGTAATATAATGGAAGCTCCAGATTTTACCTAGAGGGAATCTTGAACTCGGGTTGTACTTATTTTGATTGTTTAGAGAGTAACTAAAAATAATCATGGTAATGAAAGTGTATAAATATAAGACGAATCTAATACATAGGCATTTATAACTAAAGCCTGATGTTTAGGCAGTAATAGGTCAGAATGCAAACTAATTTGGGCTTCCTTGTTCTTTCGTAATGTGTCAAGAATAACATAACTTCTAGGGGTTATACGAAGGCTGATCAGCAAAAACTAAGACTGATTTTTTCACATATGTTTATTACTCCATTTCAATTTTTACACGATATTTTTCAAAATAGTCCCCTCCTACTTCAATGCACTTTTTATAGGGCCTCTGCCAGCCCTTGAACACCTGCTGCTTGTTTCTAAGGTCCTTGAGAATCGCCTCACTTTTATTGAGCACTGATTCAAAGTTCTCAAATCGAATGCCCCTAAGTTTTGCCTTTGGTGATGGGAATACAAAAATCACAAGGTGCAAGATCAGGGCTATAAGGTGGATGCGGTACACAGGTAATATTGAATCGATCCAGAAACTGCATGCTGGTAAATCATTCCATTACAGTCAAAAAATGTGATCACCATCACTTTCCCTGCAGATGGATCAACTTTTGCCTTTTTTGACCATTTCCAAACTGTGCTGGCTTGTTTTCCTTCAGGATCATAATGGTGCTTCAGCTTTTCGTAAGTTTCAGTGGCTGAATGGCTTTAAACGGAAACAGAATTTGATTGTGCTGTACTGCTCCTCTCGCGTAAAGTCTACACAACAGAGCATTACTACCAAGCTACCGATACGAGAGTGCTGCTGCCTACGGACATTATATATAAGAATCCTCTCTTTTCAAATATTTATGTTATAGATAGGAAACTATCACGGAAGCTACAGGAGAAAATCATTCTCAGTCTTTGTTGATCAGCCCTCGTTATGGTTCGGCCCCTAATGGTTATGCAGATCTCATTGCAGAACTGTTGTCCCGATAAGTGCATACTTGTTACTCTCTTCAATTCTAACCTAAACGTGCCCGAACATCCGGGATCTACTCATAAGAACACAGGGTTTCCCAGGAGGTGTAGTCGATATTTAAACGATCATTTGAAGCAAAAATACTTCATATAGACATACACCCAATTCCGAATGGTTTCGGATATTTAACACATTTAATGAACATTTGTTTTTGGGTTAGTGGCACGCACGTATGTACTTGACGTTTTGAAATGCGTGCAAGTTTTCCGCATGTAGTGTTCGCCATACAAGTGCTCGTGGGACATTGAGACGTGCAGAAATTCACTGTGTACTGGTAGTAGGACTACGCTGCACCATTTCAACAATGTGTTGCTGTTCCTGTACGGGTTGTTGAACTACACTTTAGCAAGAAAATTGGAAACTTGGAAGAATACCTATTTCACGGAATCTGCTGAAAACTCTGGTAAACACTCTACGATCAGGAATTCGACGTTTCGGGCATCACCTAAGGTATTCCTCGAGAGCAGCAGGAGCACTGCCTTTGCAGAAGCCGTAAACATACACCGTATCTGCGTATTATTCATTAGTGTAGATGTGTGGCGCGTGTACAAGCACAATTAACCGATGCTTCTCTCTGACACAATCTCAATCCCTCGCAATGCTTCACTGACAACACATCATGGACAACTGAACGTTTAACGGATTCATTTAGTGACAGAAAGACATCCCGAGCAAAGAGGTTGAAAGCAACGAGGTAAGTTGGACTAGAATAAAACTTCGAAGAGGATGCGTGGATAAGACACATACGCGCGCGTCACTAGCCCAAAAACATATGTACGGTAAGTATGTTATATCTCGGAAACTATTCGGAGAAGGACATATATTCATATGGAGTTTTTTTGCTACAAAATATCGTTCCTGTCATATCCTTAAATATTGACCATACCTCCTGGAACATCCTGTACACTGCACTGGAAACATTACTTAATTAATTATCATTTTCTTTAAAAAGAAAGTTCTACTACTTAGTTCAGTATGATTTTGTACCTGCCATTTATGTGTAGAATCAAATTAACACTGTGCTTAAGAATTAATTACACTTGATAGTTAAAAATTCTTCAATGTTTTGGAAAAGCTAATATTAAGTTTTCTTTTCAGATCGGTAACAGGTTCGGCGAATGAAACTTGAGACTTAAAAACTTTTTGAAATAAGAACTTAGCGTTGTAACATAGTTTGAAAAAACTTTGCTGCTAATTCAACTGGACTGTTGTGATCTCTGGCCAAAGATAGTCTTAACTCTTACTTTAACTGAACATCATTAAAAAAGAAGAACATTCATTATGAAAATATGCACCTACTTTAGACAAGTGTTACTAATTATTCTAAGTTTGTGTCTTGGATCTTACGGTGCCAACATTTGGGATCAGTGGTTATATCAAGACGTGAACACACTATCAATTCTACCTTTGGTACAGTACGTGCCCGATGATTATATCTTAATGTATCTGAATGACGTTTTGTCGGAGCTACACAAATCTGGTCGCAGTGCTATTCGTGTGTCTGATACTCCGATGTTGGGAAGAGCCGATCCTAATCAAGCCAACTTAATCATTACGAGAGATGTAGGAGAAGTTGTGCGGTACATTTCCTGGGCGGAACGTGTTGTTCCGGGACCGCAGAATATTTTAGCATTTGACACACAACGAAATATGGTAATTATGTGGCTTAGAAAAGGCAATGAAATCGAAGTAATGGATGAATATAGAGAGCTACTGAGTTTTATGTGGAGGAAATGTGGAGTTTTTAAAGCAATTCTCTTAGAAAAGAATACACGAGATCATCTGTTTAGTGACAAAACAAAATTCGTAACGTTCAACCCTTTCCTATCTGAGGATGGAAATTTAGAGATTCACGCAAACTTTGAAGATGCGGCAGCTACGCTGGTAGGAAGAATGAACAATCTTAATGGATATGAAATAGTTGTAAACACGGACCCGCACAATTTTCAAACAATTAATGGTACGATGGTATTTGAAAAACCTGATCTCGTGGGGAGAGATTTGCGGATGTTGGTAACCATGGCAGAGAAACTTAATATGACTATTAAGAAAAACGATTTCATGAATGATGAAAATTATAAGAACTTCAATTCGAGAGATTTGTTGGTCAGATCATTTTATGACATGGCTCTGAGGCGAATACACATGATAAACATGCCTATGGGTGTTAAAAATACTGGATTGCAGTTCATATCTTATGTAGAACCAACGCAGAGAGAATTTGTAACATTCTTTGTTCCAAACGCAGGATTTGTCTCAACATTTCCTGTATGGTTTCAATATTTTTCTTGGCAGATCTGGTTGATGTTCGCCGTGACACTAATATCGATTGTCGTAGCTTGGCACGTTTTGCGAAAATTATCTGCTCCTAATTTAAATAATTCATCGAATGTGCTTCTCCGTGATATTTTAGCTGCGTTTACAGGCACTGGTTTGCCAGACGTGAGAAATGTGCAATTTCTTACACATAGAGTTCTCCTGCCTTTATGTGTGCTAACTATCAGTGTAGTGTTTCTCAGCACATTTATGGGTGTTCTATGTCGACTTACAGTAGAACCCACTCGGGAAACTCAGATAGACACGTTGGAACAACTAAATAAGTCGGGGATGTCGGGGGTGAATATATTTTCTGATGCAGGTTTAGATTTTTTATCTAATGCAGGATCCCCGATATTACGCGATATTGTAGAGAAATACAAACTCGTTTCATTCAGTAATGTTATGCAGATTGGAAATATTGTTCGTTTCCGTAATGTTAGCATTGTGTCAGAAACGAACAATCATGATATGTTCAACTTGTTTGATTATGTTCTGAAGAACGTATTTCACTTCATAGACACCGGTATAAGTACGCGCATTACATCAAACATGGTTCGAAAAGGTTCACCATTCGTGGAAAGATTCAACAGTATCACACGTTCTCTTGTAGAATCTGGAATTAGGAGCTACTGGGAGGAAATGGTTTACATCAAGTGGCCCTTTCCACCTGGGTTCAAACAGAGCGACACGTTCAGGAAACAACCTAAAATTCATCATACACTTGGCATCTACGATCTCAGCTTTGCTTTTATCTTGATAATAACTGGTCATATTCTTGGCCTCTTTTGCTTATTCATGGAACTCATTCTGAACAGGATTAAGGGAATTCGTCCTTCGATTGACTAAATTCCTGATTTTGACAAATGTAACTTTACTTCAGGTCTTCTTCTTCTTGTTTCCGATTTTGGCCGCCTATGGAGCGCATTGAACCTTTCTCTTCTTCTTGTTCTTCCCTCGGTATCTATTCATCCTTTCACTTCCTTTCTTTCTCAGATATAACCAATTTTGGCCTACATATTGGTGGTTTCTCCTGGAATGTTTTGATGCTGTCCACTCGGCTTCTAAATTCTTTTCTGTCGTGAAACTTATCCATTGTAAGTGCACTTTCTATTGCATCTATTTTTACCTATTTGACCCACTTCGTCGAAGCTTTCAGTCCAGTGATGTACTTGAATATTTTCTTATTTAGCCGTTTCTCATCCATTCTTTATAGTCGCCTTCGCTTTTGCATGGTGGCAGTGAATTTTTAGGTGTATTTGTAGAGATCATCATAGTCATATTTCTATGTATTCCTCCACTCCTCATCAGCATTTTTCCGTGGTCCTCGAATTTTTCTTAAGATTCTCCTCTCATTTTTTTCTAGTTCTTGAAGCTCACCCTTTTTATTCATTGTCACTCTCTCTGGAGAGTAGAGACCCTATGGCTTTACTACTGTGTTGTAGTGTCTAATTCTCGCCTTTTGTAGTATCTGTTCTGGGTTAACCTGTGAGCTAATTCATGTTTCCTAATTATTGCCCTATTCGCCTCTTTATACAATCCGTTAGGTTCTATCCATTCTCCTAGATATTTAAATTTCTCGGTTCTTTTTAAAGTCTCATGTTTCACTTCTAAGTGCCTCTCCCCTTGATGTCCATATTGCATGTATTCCATCTTCTCATATGAGACTTTGAGACCCTTTTTCTCGGCGATCTCATGTAGAGTATTCAGCATACTTTAGGCATTGTCTCGGTTGTGAGCCAAGAGGGCAAGATCATCTGCGAAAGCAAAACACTTAATTTCTAAAACCTGTCCTTTCCTCCCTAAATGTATTCTCCTTATTCCTTTCACTTCCAAAGCTTTTCCCCAGGTTCTAATGACTTTTATTGAACAATGTTAAAGAGAATTGGTGATAGGCAGTCCCCTTGTCTGACTCCCGTTTTTATTTCTAATAGTTCAGAAATTTCACCGAAGAATTTGACTTTTGACAAAGTTTCTGTCAGGGTTTGTTTTATTAAGATTCTTGTTATCGTGTCGATTCCGAATTTCTCTAGGTCGTTAATTAGAGTCTGCCTGTCAATTGAATCATACGCTTTCTTAAAATAAACGTATATTATCGCGGTGTTCTGGCTTCTAAAAGCTCTTATTCTGAGAATGCTCTTCAGCTCAATGTAGTAAAATTTTTTTGAAACTGTTTCTATTAACTGAGGGTCAAGGATGGAAAAGGTTGAAAGTGCCGATATATAAAACATGTGTTTTATTTTGTAATAAGGGGATGTAGGAGCCATGCTGCATATGGTGGTAACATATGCGCGTGCCGAGGTCATTAGTTTAGTTGGCAGGAAGTTCAAAAAGTAGAGCCAAAGTCCAATGTGCCTAGCTTAGTTTGGGAGGAAGGGTGAATGTGCCAGCGTCTCGCGCTGCAATTCTTCTGTGCTGTCCATTGTGTCAGTGTGTTGTCACTCATCTATTTTCTAATTTATGAGCCACTCAATAAAAGAAATTAAACTTTTATAGAAGCTAAATATTGTTATATAATTATATAAAATATATTCGATGTAGTATACTTGCACTTCAAAGGCCGTGTAAAATAATTAATTCCTGGTCTCCTTTGGTAGAGAAGTCTGAAAGTGCCATTGTGCTCGGCGAATCTATTTACTCTAAAACATGTTTCTGGAAAATCACAGTCAAGAGGTATCTAGACTGCACTGAAACACTTTTTTTTCAGTGACACTGTAATTATGTATTTATGTAGATTATATCTATTTTTTAAATGTTGTTGTTTAATATCTTTTGTTATTTGGTGTGATTAATGATGTAGTAGCTATTTTTCATTATTGACTGGCTGTGTACGCTTGTGATAAAAATTGTAAAGTTTTCTGTTTTTAATTATTTTTTCATTAATATTAATATTTAAAATGTACTGCCTATTGTAACTGCAGACCATTCCATAAGGAAATAAATAAATCAATACATGTTTAAATCTATGCAAGTATAAGTCTCCAGTTATAAGACCTCAGGGCTGTGCAAAGGAACCAGATACCCAAGGACAAATGGGGCAGATTTGCAGTTAGTTCCCACTCCATTTCTATCTACTTAACTTCTTCTTTTCGTGTGTAATTTTGGAATATTACATGCTGTTCAAGAAGCAGTAAGCAGGAGGGAGACTTCAGAGCAATTATATCTACAAATTTATATATATTGCGGTTTGTTTTACAGGACAATTTGTCATGATTAAATCCCAGATAGTTATTCAGTAACACTGTGAGTTAGAATGCAAGCTCATTTCTTTACTAGGACGTGTCGACTAACTCGCTTTTCTGTAACGTAGTGAGAGTAACATAATCACTGCGGTTTCTAACATGGCATACCCCTAATGTTTATGCAAATCTCATTGCAGGAATGTTATGCAGGATAGGGTACATTTGCCACTCACTTTAGTAAGATTGCATTCTAACCTGTTATTATCTAAACATTCAGGCTCTACTCATGACAAAATTTTAGCCTACTTAGAATATTATTTGCAAATTGTTTCGTTATGCATTTTTCCGATCAGTGGAAATTAAGAGAAATATCAGTGGCACTCCTTTGAATTTTAAGTCCTAGAGTCGATAATTAAGGGGCTGCCTGGCCGAGATGGTAAAGGCGTGCTCGGTGGGTTCGAATCCCCGTCAGGAAGTCGTAAAATTTAAGAATCGAGATTTCCACTTCCGGAGGTGCATATGACCCTGAGGTTCACTCAGCCTGCACCAAAAATGAGTACCAAGTTAATTCCTGGGGGCAAAGGTGGCCGGACGTAGAGCTGACCACTCTACCCCATCACGTGCCGCGGTTAACAATGGTGGAAGCCTTTACCTTCCACTCCTCCAAGGGCCTTCACGGCCTGTACGGAGGTGTCTTTGTCTTTTAGAGTCGATAATTAACTCTGCAGAGAGTTGCTGCGAAGACAATCCCTTCTATGTCCTATGTGTCTTCTACAGCTCTCTATACTACATGAATATTAACCTGACGCTTCTCTTTTATACAAGCAAATAACAAGTAGACTCTAGTCCGGACAACAGTGTTGCCATGAGATGTGAATAACCACTAGGGGCATGGGCTATTAGAAACCCCCTAGAAGTTATGTTACTCATGCTACATAACGGAAGAACAGGCTAGGCGACATTTCCTACTTGCCAAATTAGTTTGCATTCTAACCTATTACTATCTAAACATCCGGGATATAATCATAACTAAGAATTATACATGAATAAAAACTAGAAATAGCGACGTCAGATATTCGAACTTCCATCATGCTCACACAAGGCATCATCAATCACATCAGATCCTTTAACTAGTGTGACTAATTACTTATCTATCTGTAATAAACAGTCTCTCTCTCTCTCTCTCTCTCTCTCTCTCTCTATATATATATATATATATATAATAATCACTTTTTGTCCTATTCAAAATTCTAATAATAATAATAATGTTATTGGCTTTACGTCCCACTATCTAATTGTCTGGTTTTCGGAGACACCGAGGTGGCGGAATTTACTGCCGGAGGAGTTCTTTTACGTGCTAGTAAATCTACCGACACGAGGCTGACACATTTGAGCACCTTCACATACCACCGGACTGAGCCAGGATCGAACCTGCCAAGTTGGGGTCAGAAGACCAGCGCCTCAAACGTCTGAGTCACTCAGCTCGGCAATATTCAAAATTATTTTCTATACATTTCACAATGGAGAGGTGATAGTCAAGTGTTGTGCAATGGTAGGAAAACCGTCTACTTCACCTTTCTTTTTCTTTTTCTTTTTCTTACCGCTTTTTCCCACACACTTGTGGCGTCGTCGGTATGAACTGTGGCGCACATAGGGATCTTTTCCTGTTTTACGGCAGGATGTCCTTCCCGACGCCAATCCTGTATGGAGGGATGTTATCATTATTGTGTGTTTTCTGTAGTGGTTGGTAGTGTAGTGTGTTTTATGAATATGAAGAGGAAAGTGTTGGGATAAACACTAACACCCAGTCCCCGAGGCAGGAGAATTAATCAGACACGATTAAAATCCCCCACCCTGTCGGGAATCGAACCCGATACCATCTGAATCCAAGGCCTCAACACTGACCATTCAGTCTAGGAGTCGGACAAAACCGTCTACATCACCACTAGTAATAAATTCACGTCATAATGCTGTATTAGTGTTCTTGTTATCCGCTAAGGATTATTGATCCAGAAAGGTTTCGCATGTCTTGCTGTCATGAGTGTCGGTAGAATGGTTAGAGGTATAAATTACATATAATCATTTTTATGTCTCATCTACAATTACGGCCACATTTGTCAGCAAAAGTGGAACAACATTTGTTTCATTAAATCATTGGGTAATAGAATAGACTGTTTGTGACTAATTCATGAAGAGCACGCTAACGAAGTACAGTATGTCATAATATAATATAATATAATATAATATAATATAATATAATATAATATAATATAATATAATATAATATAATATAATATAATATAATATAATATAATACACTGACTGACAGAGCAAATGCAACACCCAGAAGGAGTGGTCAGAACTTTATGCCAATTGCGGGGTAGACTGACGTCACTGAGGTATGCTCATGATGTGAAATGCGCCGCTGTGCTGCGCACGTAGCGAACGATATATGGGACACGGCGTTGGCGAATGGCCCACTTCGTACCGTGATTTCTCAACCGACAGTCATTGTAGAACGTGTTGTCGTGTGCCACAGGACACGTGTATAGCTAAGAATGCCAGGCCGCCGTCAACGGAGGCATTTCCAGCAGACAGACGACTTTACGAGGGGTATGGTGAACGGGCTGAGAAGGGCAGGTTGGTCGCTTCGTCAAATCGCAGCCGATACCCATAGGGATGTGTCCACGGTGCAGCGCCTGTGGCGAAGATGGTTGGCGCAGGGACATGTGGCACGTGCGAGGGGTCCAGGCGCAGCCCGAGTGACGTCAGCACGCGAGGATCGGCGCATCCGCCGCCAAGCGGTGACAGCCCCGCACGCCACGTCAACCGCCATTCTTCAGCATGTGCTAGACACCCTGGCTGTTCCAATATCGACCAGAACAATTTCCCGTCGATTGGTTGAAGGAGGCCTGCACTCCCGGCGACCGCTCAGAAGACTACCATTGACTCCACAGCATAGACGTGCACGCCTGGCATGGTGCCGGGCTAGAGCGACTTGGATGAGGGAATGGCGGAACGTCGTGTTCTCCGATGAGTCACGCTTCTGTTCTGTCAGTGATAGTCACCGCAGACGAGTGTGGCGTCGGCGTGGAGAAAGGTCAAATCCGGCAGTAACTGTGGAGCGCCCTACCGCTAGACAACGCGGCATCATGCTTTGGGGCGCTATTGCGTATGATTCCACGTCACCTCTAGTGCGTATTCAAGGCACGTTAAATGCCCACCGCTACGTGCAGCATGTGCTGCGGCCGGTGGCACTCCCGTACCTTCAGAGGCTGCCCAATGCTCTGTTTCAGCAGGATAATGCCCGCCCACACACTGCTCGCATCTGCCAACAGGCTCTACGAGGTGTACAGATGCTTCCGTGGCCAGCGTACTCTCCGGATCTCTCACCAATCGAACACGTGTGGGATCTCATTGAACGCCGTTTGAAAACTCTGCACCAGCCTCGTACGGACGACCAACTGTGGCAAATGGTTGACAGAGAATGGAGAACCATCCCTCAGGACACCATCCGCACTCTTATTGACTCTGTACCTCGACGTATTTCTGCGTGCATCGCCGCTCGCGGTGGTCCTACATCCTACTGAGTCGATGCCGTGCGCATTGTGTAACCTGCATATCGGTTTGAAATAAACATCAATTATTCGTCCGTGACGTCTCTGTTTTTTCCCCAACTTTCATCCCTATCGAACCACTCCTCCTTGGTGTTGCATTGTCACTGTCAGTCAGTGTATAATATAATATAATATAATATAATATAATATAATATAATATAATATAATATAATATAATATAATATAATATAATATAATATAATATAATATAATATAATGTAAACGTATACTATTATTATTATTATTATTATTATTATTATTATTATTATTATTATTATTATTATTATTATTATTATTATTATTTTAGAGCCTGAATGATTAGGAATGCAAAATTACTGAAGCATGTAACAAGTAGATTCTGTACCGGACAACAGTTCTGCTATGAGGTTTTGCATAAACTGCAGGGGCCCAATCTATTAGATCCAGTAGAATTTATGTTATTCTCGCGAGTCCATTCCTCTACTTTTATTATCTAGAATGGAAATAGTATCGAAACTCACCCTCTCGGATGTTATGGAGTTTCCCCATCTCATTTTTACATGAAAACATACTTGGAATCCAACATGGTCGTTACTCCTAATTATTAAAAAAATCTACAAGAGTTTCTATGTCATAATTACAGAATCCGAATTTTTAGGCAGTGATAGGTTAGAATGCAAACCTACTAAAGCGGGTAACACGTATAGTCTACCTTACACAACGGTTATGTTATGAGTCTTGCATAAACTTTAGTGGTGCGGCCCATCAGAACCCCTAGAATATTTGTTACTCTTGCTACATGACGGGCTAGTCGACACTTTCTAATAATCAAATTAGTTTGCATTCTAAACTATTACTGCATAAAAATGCGGAGCCTAGACTCATAAAGGCTAGAAGAGGGCAAGAATGTGTGTATCATACAGAAAAATTAAAGTCTAGAAATCACCTCCTTCAGAATCTGTCCGGCACTTTTCGCGGCTCTTAGGTTGGCACTCTATGTACCACAGACCTCAGCCTGGTTTTCTAGACAGCTGAGTACTGCTCTCCACTGAGGCTCAATACGCGAAACTTGTCGATATCCAGCTGAATCTGACAGTGAGGTTTATGACTGGTACAGTCAAATCGTTGCCTACGTTTTGGCTACCAACATCCTACCCGCTGAACTCAGACGTAAATGTACCCTGGCTCTAGAGTAGAGTAAGACATATGCCAGTGACCACTTTCTAATCTATCAGGATATCACCGCTGCCAAAACCATTAGATTGTGATCCCGAAATCCACCAAGTCAAAACAGACAGTGACTTCAACTCACTGCAGATTAAAAAAAACATGAATTGGTTGAATAATCTCCATCTTGATTTCAAATTATATCGCAAACATCATAACGAAAACAAATGGTTTATACTTGATTCCGAGAAGTGGATTAGGACCAATCACGGCTGATGTGCTGATCTCTTCTAAAGTGGACTTATATATGATATTTTAAAATCGACTGCACAGGAAAATACGCTGTTTATCACTTAATTTGGAAGCCATGAAATGTATTAAACCGATCAATTACTGGCGTACAATATAAGAAGTAATCACCTGTTACGCTGTGCAAAAGCTTATCGCAGACTAGCTGTGACGATGAAATCGCTGTGCGAGCTTTATGGGTCAGGCGGCTATTGCATCATCCACTCGTCCAAACACGGGTCAGGGATTAAGTGGGAATTCCACTCTAATACTAGCACTGTGTGCTGCTTCCTCGAGGGAGTAGCCCCTAATTTTGAAGATTTGCCCTGCATCTTGAAACACTGGTTATGAGCATGTTTAATTAATCTCCAGATGATGTAAGCGAGGCCTATTTTAGTGGATATTTACTCCTTGGTATGCGTTTCTACATTGAGATAAAATATCAAAGAATGGAGTACATGTGGACCACATGAGCATTGAATTGCCTACCTGGATCATTGAATGGCGTCATGCTCTAACTCCTAGGACTTATACGTGTGTCACATATTATCTTCATATTTAAAAAAAATCTGTTTGCATAAAATATTCAGATATGGTATGAAGAACAAAGCAAAGAAACTGAACGTATCGTAGAGAGAAACAAAACACCTTCCTAAAGTAGCAGTTCATCAGAGAGATTATATCGGACAATGGAATTAGCGTTCCTGTGGGCCACATAAGTACCGCATTGTTTACCAGTCACTCACCGAATGAATACGTAATGAGTATCAGAAAGCGACATTTTTTCCCCTTCTTGGTAAGACATATGCATGTTTCCGGCGAGTAGCGTTTGTAGGTATTCGAAATGAATATACATTATTGTTCTTCTGATCTAAGACGGAGGAAGAGAATAGTTACGCAAAATATTCTGGAATACCCTGCTCTACTCTCTACGAGAGAGGAACGATACTTCCGTAATAATTATAATAATAGTAGTAATAAGAAAATACTTACAAAATCTACAAAACTTTTGCAAATGTTCTAAAGTGGAATTATAAATTATAATTTAAAATCTGCTGCACAAGAAAATACACTGTTCATAAGGGAATTCAAAGCCATGAAATGCGCTAAAATAATCAGTTACTGCTGTAGATTATAAGAAGCAATCACGTGTTACGCTGTACGAAAGCTTATCGCAGACTAGCTGTGACGATGCGAAGCGTATGCAAATATCAGTGTTACCTTGGGCATTTCATGTTAGAAAGAGTTTCATGTGGTATGTTGGTACGTTCCCCATTATTAATAAAGAGTTGAGAAAAATACGTTCTAACACGAATATAAAGCATTTCCATACCGATGTCAATATAACGTATTTTCTTCTTCTAAGTGCGAGAAATGTGTCATGAGAGTTGGGCATTAACGAATAAATTGTTACACCCTGTATGTGGGGTCCATAGTTTTATTTTTCACGAAATACAGGAGTTATCAGTTTTTAACATAGACGTTGGCCGTAGGCCCTAAAGGGTTCGTGAAGAGAAGGTAAGCGCTGGAAATCGTGTGTGTTAGCACGCAGGACGTTCGTTTCTTACTTGCAGGTGGAAACTGGTGTGAAAACAACCTAGTCCCCTGCTGGCTACACAATTTTCTTTGTTTTTAGTTCAAGGAAGGAAGGAAGGAAGGAAGGAAGGAAGGAAGGAAGAAAGAAACGGTGCCTGTATTGGGGATTAACACAACTTCTTTTGCCAGAAAGGGGTAAAATACACAGCCTGCCGAAGTTGCATTGATGGTATATTATGCTGAATCCTGTGAATTCAATTGAACGTACCGTAATCGTGCTTCCAGATATGTCTATTCTTATTCTACCACTCCTTCTCCACACTTGTGGGGTCACGGGTGCGAATTTTGCGTATTTGGCTCCATTTACGGCCAGATGCCCTTCTTTACGCTAACCCTATGTGGATGTTTAGTAGTAGTGATCGCCTTGACGTGGTCTTCATATTGGAAGTATCCATGGCAACAACCACACATAAAGAGGCTACCTCAATCTACAGATTTCAATACTGAGAGTTGAATCCGAGTAGAGTTAGCTGAATATTGTAATGATTAAATGGAGAAAATATGAATGAGGAAAAAGTAAATGAAAGGTACAATTTAGCGAAACATAATATTTATTTCATTATATCAATTCATATTGTACATAATCAGATGAAGCAGAATATGAGGGTGTTACGACAATAATTATGAAATGTTATAATGATGATAATGATGATGATGGCTGGACCCCAGTGGCCTCCTGTTTTTTGAACTGCCAAGGGCTTCCAGTGTCGTCATGCAGTTCTGGGCGATAACTTTCTTAATGGTATCCTCCATATCCTCCAATGTCACCTCCTCCGTAGCTACTGCTTCCAAGGTCTGAGTAGCCACCGTGGCCTCCTAGACTGAGACTCTCTCCGTAGCCTCCGTAGGAACCGCCTAGGCTGATGCCACCTCCGTAAGATCCTCCATAGCCACCTCCGTAAGATCCTCCGTAGCCACCTCCGTATGATCCTCCATAGCCACCGAGATCTCCACCGAACTCGTGTCCCTTAACATACACAGGGACGGGTTTCTTCACCACTACAGGGTGGGGTACAGGGACAGGTACAGGCTTGTGGACTGGGTAGGGTACGGGCTTAGGTACATGGACAGGGTATGGCTGTGGTACAGGCACCTTGACTGGAACCTTAACGGGATAGGGTACTTTCTTCTCTACAGGGTAAGGCACAGGCTTTTCTACGGGGACTGGGTAAGGCTTGGGTACATGTACGGGGTATGGTCTGTCAACAGGAACTGGTACGGGAACCTTGACAGGTACAGGAACATGTTTCTCGACATGGACTGGGTAGGGATGAGGAACAGGGACCTTGACTTCTTTAGTGATGGTGATGGCCTTGATGTGGTCTTCATGTTGAGAGTACCCATGGCCGAAACCACCCCCCAGAGAGAGACCGCCTCCATATCCTCCCAGTTCCAGACCATGGCCTCCGTAACCACCTCCATAACTACCTCCATATCCTCCTAGTTCCAGACCATGGCCTCCATAACTACCACCTCCATAACTACCACCATATCCTCCCAGTTCCAAACCATGGCCCACACTCAACTCAAGACCACCTCCATATCCAAGACCATGGAGTCCTCTCTTCTCTTGCTTGGATTCCTCAGTCTTCTTCTTCTCCTTCTGTTCTTCTGCTGCGCACAGAACTGCACCCACCACTAGCAATACCACCTGCGGAAGACATAATGCAATTTTGTGTCAAAATATGTACATGAATATACTATTTAATCTATATTTACGTATCAGGCACGAAAATAAAAACTTGAAGTGTTAAATCTGAAACTATATTTTACAACGAACATAGAATCACTTTCACTGAGAACATTCTAAACTGAAACTGAAACATATTTATAGGGAAAGATATGCCAAACCGTTTCTCCACCAGAACATTTCCATATGACGGCTTTAGCAGCCGAGGTTGCTTAAGGTCTGTATAAAAAAATCAATGGCTCTATCCCTTCAGGCAAGCAACTCAGTGTTGAAAACATCCTAGAGATACGAGCTACGAATTTTAGGTAAATAAAATATTATTATAATCCTTTTCTTAATCATCGCTTTTTCGTCTTTTTCTACCACTACGAGCTTATGAGACAATGCAGTTTTACTGAAGCCCTTAGAACTACATTAATTGTGGACATTTAAAAAAAAATCAAAAACTGTCAGAGGATATTGAATCAAGGAACAGATTACAGAAAGAATTATGTAAATAAGTTAATTTGACTAGTATTTGAATAAGAAAAGAAACCGAGTAAAAAAACAAGCGATTTTAAGCTGTTTTTCCGGAACTGCATTTAGGACGGAAGTGATATTCAAAATTTGTTTTTTACTTTGATAAAGCTATCGAAGGCTTAAAATTTGAACCGTTTTCGGGCCCTTTTTTCCTTCAAAGCTCGCCACAATTGAGAAAATTGCTTAATTTTACGTTTTTCGTAGTATGGTGACCCCTACTTTGCCTGTTAAGAATTTTTTCAACATTAAAAAGAACTGGACAATATGTATCAAATATATTTTCACTTGAAAATATTCTTATTAAAATCGGCGTGTGACACGATTTTTACCTCACCATAGTAAAGCATGTGAATGATATTGCCATATATTTTTTATGAGGAGGGCGTCATATTTTAAAAATTTTAATATTATTTCAAAATTGGTGAAACATCTGTCTTTGGACGTCCTTTTTTAAAATTGCGTTCCCTGTAGTATCTTTAGTCCTTTTTTACTGATACATTTTTCTTATTTTTCTAATTCTCTCTTTGTTTGTCTTGTATTTTCTGTTTTAGAGACGACACAAACACCCAGTCCCCGGGCCAAAGGAAAGAACCAATTAAGGTTAAAAACCCCGACCCAGCCGGGAATCGAACCCGGGGCCCCTTGAACCAAAGGCCAGCACGCTAACGATTTAGCCATGGAGCCGGGCTCCTTTGATTTTTGGGGGCGGGGTATGTCACATAAAATAATGTCTTTCTAAATTATAAAAAAATTCCAAACATATTTTTTGTTTCATAATTTATGAAGCACTGATTTGTTTTATAGTATTCTTCGTCTTCCTTATCCTTACTAACAAAGACGCGCCCTACAGAAGGTGTTGGTGTCAAGGTGATATTCATCGTGACGTATGGCATCCACGTGGTCATTTTTTTACTGATGAACTTTCACTGAAATATTCCAAATTATCTTGCATAGATATAACTAAATTCTTTAAGATGGAGCAACACAACCTATTAATTAATCAAACCAAACACCATGGTGCAACAGCCCGGAAGGGACGTGGCCTACCAAGCGACCGCTGCTCATCTCGAAGGCATGAAGATTACGAGGTGTCATGTGTTCAGCACGACGAATCCTCTAGGCTGTTATTCTTGGAGTTCTAGACCGGGGCCGCTGTCTCACCGTCAGATATCTCCTCAATTGTTATCCCGTAGCTTGAGTGGAAGTCTAACCAGCCCTCACCTACAGGCACAAATCCTTGATTTGGCCAGGAATCGAACACGGGAAGGCATGCTACCCCTACACCGCAGGACCGGCTCTGTTAATTAATAGACGTTGTAAAACAGAATCTTGCCTACTGTTGTAGGCTGGGGATTTATGCTTAGAACCAGTCGCATATTCAGTGCTCTAGTAGCCTCATTTTAAAAATTCTCTTTTACCTGGTTGAGACTGAACCCACGTTCTTCTGAATGAACCTAGCACTATTTAACCACATTGACTAAGGAGCCGAGCCACACGTTGCCACCAATAATTTTTGTCAAATATTATGTGACGGTCGTATTGGTATAATATAATAAGGAAATGTTATGTGTGTGTTATATCACAAAGGGGCAACTTTCTCCAGAAAAGGATTGGTCGCTTTGTCCGGAAGGGCTGGTTGCTTGTACCATTCACCTTTTACCTGACACTGAGCAGAACGGAACCCACCTAATACGTAATATGAGCAATTCAATCAAAATTGAGTTGATCGTATCATTCATCTTACATAAGTTACCAGTCTAAAGAAGTTTCTTGAGTTGGTGCAGAAATAATAATCATGTTATTTGTTTTACGTCCCACTAACTACTTTTTAAGGTCTTCGGAGACGCCGAGGTGCCGGAATTTAGTCCCGCAGGAGTTCTTTTACGTGCCAGTAAATCTACCGATACGGGGCTGTCGTATTTGAGCACCTTCAAATACCAGCGGACTGAGCCAGGATCGAACCTGCCAAGTTGGGGTTAGAAGGCCAGCGCCTTAACCGTCTGAGCCACTCAGCCCGGCGGTGCAGAAATCAAAGCCCCGAGGACTAGTTAGTCATTGTCATTTGTTGTTGTTGTGTTTCTATTGTGTTTGCAGTCGTATCATGTGGAAAACTTTGGGACACAATGGTAAATACCCTCGTATAGTGTCTTTAGGATTCTGCCTAGTTACATGTTTTATAGTGGTATGTTTACATACGATGTATAAAAAAGAAGCTGAAATTTATCTGCATTTCATTCTACAAAAAATTATGAATTTAATGTTGCTGGGCTAGGTGGCTTAAAGGCGATAGAACACGTGCGTTTTGAGCTCAAGTCGGTGGGTTCAATCCCCACTCACTCCGGTGGCACTTGATGGTGTTCAAGTACGTCAGCCTCGTGTCGATAGATACACGTAAAAGAGCTTCTATGGAACAAACTTCCGGCACCTTGGCGTCTCCGAAAAACCATACAAGTAGTTAGAAAAACATACAGAAGTGAATAACGAGTATTCTACGCCCCGACAACAATTATGCTTCGTTTAAGCAAATTTCAAAAATGGGAATCCATGTGAAACTACCATATCTCGAATGCAATCTTAGAGGTACGCAACTAGAGGACAAATAAATATGCCTATAGAGAGTAAGATGAGAAGGAGAAAAAGAAGTCTGTGGCTAGACTCTACGGTTTCTAAGTGATGGTTTCAGATCTAGAAGAAACCAAAGTGTTAGCGGCAAATAGAATATCAGTTCCCTTACAATGATTTGTGGAGTGAAGGCTGGAAAGAGAAACTTATACAGATACATGTATCTTGAGATACAGGGTATGCTGTTCCCTGATTAATAACCACACATTCGTGACCGACATTGTATGTAATCATGTGAAATGAAGCCAAATTTTTTTGACTGATGAGGGACAAATATACAATAAAAAGTTAAGCATTACCTTTAATCTCTCATCATCTCGCTAAGACTGGAGTTAGAAGGATGTGAAATTATAGTAATCATTCGTTTACTCTTCATTTTCTGTACCGTAATTGAATTACTGCGATACATCCGACTACAACAAAAGAAGTATATGTTGCGCATTCGCCGCTCCATATGTTGATGGACAACAATGAATTGTAGCCTATTGTGGGAACTGAATGCCCTGAATGACTTTCAGTCTTCGTTTTTTAATTACATTTTAATTACGGAGATGCTATTGTATAGAACATTAATCACAATTAGGCCTCTCCTTTGAAAAGAAATTGACCAGAGCTATAAATCACTGTCTAGAGAGATAAATAAAGTTCACTCAGTTTCAGCTATCATAATTAAGAGGAGAGTGGTACACTTTTGCTAACGTAACCCTTAATTGGAGCACCAAAAGTTTCGTGACAGTACGGAGGGGATGCCTAGCCGAGGTGGTAAAGGCATGCTTGGTTCGCCCGGAAGGACATGGGTTCGAATCCCTGCCAGGAGGTGCACAAAATTAAAATAGATTTCCACTTCTAGAATGGTGCATGTTCTTCCGGTTTACTCAGCCTACACCAAACTGAGTACCGAGAGGAAAAGGGCGAGCATAGAGCTAACCACTCTATCTCACTTAGTGCCTAGATGACAGCTAACGGAAGTTTTTATCTTCCACACTTCCAAGTGGGCTTAATGGACTATAAGGAGAAGGTTACGCTTCCGTTTTACGTGAATCAAAAGGGGGCACAGGATCCTAACATAAAATAGAGATATAAGGAGAAGAAACAACTATTATTGACTTTTTAACGTTCCATTAAAGTAGAATCGATGTATTAAACTTTCTGAGTCAGTGGTTAATTCAGCTCAGATTTTTATGAAAGCTTACTGAAGCGAGTTACAAGCAAACACTAGCCCGGACAACAGTTCTGCTATGAGATTTGCATAAGCATTAGGGGCCCGGATGATTATGACCTCAAGATGTTAGGGTACTCTCGCTACATTACTGATTAGCGGACTATACTACACTTCCTACTAGGAAAATTAGTTTTCATTCTAACCCATTACAAGCTAAAATTTCGGGCTCTAATAATTACATTTATTTGAAACCCCTCAACACAATGGTGTAATAAAATTGGGAGTGAAAATCTACATACTGTAAAATTGTGTGTTACATGCCATTACTTTTGCATTAAAAAATATAAACACAATATTTGAGATATATGCATGCCACATTTCAGCTCAGTTACTGTAATCCGGTGGTTTAGGCATGACTAGGTGGGGAAAAGGGGAAATACCGTATCATTTAAAACTATTACGAGATCTTTCCAAATAATTTCGTAAATGAAAAATATTTTGAGCTCACTATTTTGAAGTAAAACATAATACTGGTGTGATGGTTTCCTATGATAATTTGTATACAAAATATCATGAAACGTCTGTCAACAGTTTAGACGCGACGTTTTTGGAGGACAGACAGACAAACAGACAGTCAGACAGAAAGACAGACAGATGCCAATTCATTTTAAAATAGCTGTGATAATTATGCACATTGCGAATAGTTGTGAAATATTAATTTGAAATAATGTCGGAGCGTTATGTTATTTATTTCACCTCGCGCAGAAAAAAGAGGGCATTGATGATGACGATGGAATATAATAATTACAAGATATAAAAACCTCTATGTTAAAAACAGTGCTGATGATTGTTAATAATAATATCGATGGGATAGAACAGGGAGGGAAGCGGCCATGTCATTAAGTAAGGAACAAGCGTAGCATTTTCTTGATGTGTGAAAATGGGAAACATGGAAAGCCATCTTCTGAGCTGCCCACAGAGAAATTCGAACCCACAATCTCTCGAATGCACTGCCAAATTTCTCGGTAAGAAAATTAATGTAGTTATTTATGTCGTTTCGGTGTAATAAGAATTGTATTCTAGCCATTATAATTTCACGAAAACAATTTAATTTTTAAAAGTTTTGTACTATAATTTTTCAAATTTAAATTAGTTATGTAAAGGAAAGGATCCTTTAGTATGTTACACAAATAATATATTCTACAATATAAAATATATCAGTAATATTATCAAAAGTTCTGAATTGTAATGAAAACCACCGTAAACAAAAAGAAATATTATTGAAAATGAACGACATGTGCGTAACCGATTGGGACTGGGAAATTTATTAAAAAGGAAACCAATCTTTTTCAGCTTCCTTTTTAACAAGTTATTCAGTCAATCAGACAAATTACGAAGCCAAGAATCTCAAATCACTTAAACTGAAAATCATGAACATCGACACTACGTTTAATAAGAAATGTTTAGAAATGAATCTAATCCCTAAATATCATCCATGCATAATTAGTAGACTCGGGATTGAAAAATAGTCTGGTTATTAGGAAGTGTAGTCTAGCCCGTTCTTCCTTTATGTAGCGAGCGTAACATAAGTTCTAGGGGTTCTGAAGGGCCGTACCCCTACAGTTTATGAAACAGTCATAACATAACCGTTGTTTGGGTGGACTACAGTTGTTACCCGCTTTAATAAATTTGCATTCTTACTTATTACTGCATAAAAATGGGGAGTATAATAATCAGAAGCAAGTTTACGCTGCTTAAACAATATTGAACATAATGGTTAAAAGTGATTTGACAGAATCTGAGAAAATTCTTACAGAACGAAATATGTCATACTACTTATAATTAATTGCCCTTTATAAGGTAAAATGTAATGAAATGTCGTATGGCTTTTAGTGCCGGGATATCCCAGGACGGGTGCGGCTCGCCATGTGCAGGTCTTTATATTTGACTCCCGTAGGCGACCTGCGCGTCGTGTGAGGATGAAATGATGATAAAGACAACACATACACCCAGACCCGGGCCATTGGAATTAACCAATTAAGGTTAAAATCCCCGACCCGGCCGGGAATCGAACCCGGGACCCTCTGAACCGAAGGCCAGTACGCTGACCGTTCAGCCAACGAGTCGGAATTTATACAGGTTATGTTATTAGTATGAAATTTTGTGATTTCAACAGACTGAAAATTATTAAGACTCACCAAGCACTTCATGTTGCCGTGTGTAAGATCCGCTCCGTCACCACAACACAGTGCTCTCAAGTAACATGTCTCGCCCTGCTTTATACCGCACACACTGCTCCTTTCTCTAGACCCCTAGGGGCAATCCGTCCCGGTACTTCCTCGCACGGGGCACTCTAATTGAAGGGAATCAAAATCTCTGGAAAGCCAGTTTCGTAATAGTATCAATAATATTACAAAAGTTTCACTTAATTACTGTGCAGACCTGTTTGGTGACTTCTTTGTTGGCATGTATGCATTGTGCATTGCCTCCAGCAACAGAGAAACAGTTGTCTTCAAACTCCTGTCTTACTTCGGATGGCTCATATCATTATAAACATCTGTTTCATATTGGCCGGGCTGAGTAGTTCAGACTGTTGAAGCGCTGGCCTTCTGACCACAACTCGGCACTTTCGACGATGACTTAGTACGTTGGTATTTGAATGTGCTCAAATACGCCAGTCTCGTGTCGGTAGATTTACTGATACATAAAGGAAATTTTACTGGACATAATTCTGGCACCTCGGCTTCTCCGAAAACCGTAAAACGTAGTAAGTGGGACGTAAAATAAACAACATTTTTTACAGTGTTATGTCCATCTGTGGAGCACGATGGAACTTATTTACCTGAAGTTGACTTCTTCTTCTTCTTCTTTCTCTCCCAAAATATCTTCATCTGGACAGTGAAAACTTTCCTCCGTTCCTCAGTCCATGATTTATTGGTCCTGCTATTCATTTTATCAGAAAAAATGATGGTTGTTGATGGCTTTGTTTTTGAATTGGAGTCGATCTTGGAGTGAGTTGCCAATTTCCTGAAGGTATGTTTCTATTTCACTAAGCCAGTTGTTCTTGACTTTCAGTGAGAGGGTAAGGATCAGAATCCTTTTGGCGAGCCTGGCATTGTTCATTCTGAGAATGTTCCCACAGAATTTCAATCGCCTTTTCCCGATGGTGTCAGTGATCTTTCCAGAATTCTGATAAAACTCCCGAGACTGCCGTTTCATCCAGATTCCGTATGTGTTGACTGGACCAAAGGTTTTCCTCAATATTTCTCACCCCTGTTTCTCTATGTCCATAATAAGCAAAGCCCGGATTTTCATGCGGTAATAGGTTAGAGTGCAAACTAATTTGGTTAGTGGGAATTGCTGGCCATCCGCACTTCCATAATGTAGAAAGAGTAACATAAATTATAGGGGTTCTGATGGACCGTACCCCTAATGTTTATACAAGCCCCATTGCATAATCGTTGTGAAGGTAGACTATACTTGCTTCTCGCTTCAGTAAGTTTGATTTCTAACCTATTAATGCATAAAATTCCGGGCTCTATTAATAAGTGATCTGCCTTCAATGATCAATGATTATTATTATTATTACTATTTGCGAATTGACAACTTAGGAAGACAATTTCATTTTTTCTTTGTCTGAAGTTTCCTCTTCCTCCAGTACTCCTTCCTACGGGTGCTATGCTGTTTCTTCTGTTCACCCGTCCAAGCTCTTCCCGTCTTTGCAGATCTTTTGACTTGAAAACCTTCCAAATTTTGAATCAAGTTCCGAATTTCTTCCTGTCTAACATCTGAACTTCCTGGATGTTGCACTTCTCTAGATCTTTACTAACTTGCTTAATCCATGCCGTCGTTGTCTTCCTGTTTCACAGGTGGTCGAATAACTTGTTGACTAGCCTGATTTTGTCCATTCTGTACAAATGTCCAAGGAATGATAACGTCCTCTTTTTCATGGTCTCTGAAATGTTCTCCACGTTTTTGTAGACTTCATTGTTATTCAGAAGTTTCCAGCCGGTTTCAGTCTGGATTGGACCCGAGATTTTCTGCAGTATTCTTCTTTCTATTATTATGATTATTATCCAAGTTAGACTCTGTCTCAGTACGATGGCATTTGAATGAGTTCAAATACGTCAGCTTCGTTTCGCTATATTTACTGGCACGTAAAAGTAATCCTGCAGGAGGACAAAATTCCGGCATATCGTCATCTCCAATAACCATAACAGGAAGTAAAATCATTCGATAAATCAACGAATCGCCACCAAAAACTTCATACACGTCCAAATCAAAAAAATGAAATACTTTTATTACAGTTGATTTCATAAAACGGCAGTTTCTTTTAGGCAAGACTATGTGCAAGTTGCTATACTGTTTCTTTTTCTTGTAGCCTCTGGTGTATGGCGCTGAACACTTCAAGTGTTGACTATGACAACTAACAAGCACGCATGCTAGCTGTGCTCAGCCACTGTAAAGGCGGCTACACACGTTACGGTATAACTGTGCGTAGAGATGGGCACTATCGACTGATAACTATCGATCTAGTCGATAGTTTAAACTATCGTAACATTCGACTACTTTAAAAAACAAGTCGACTGAATTCAGTCGCATTCCCGCCACGCATCTCTCCACGTTTCACTGTCCAGTCAGCACAAAACAAGTCGACTGAATTCAGTCGCATTCCCGCCACGCATCTCTCCACGTTTCACTGTCCAGTCAGCACAAAACAAGTCGACTGAATTCCGTCGCACTCAAGTCACAGCGACATGGAAGCTAATGGAACTATCGGTACCTACGATATATGGCGATTTTCTCTTGTCGTTTATATGCTCTTTATTTCGTTGCATATTTGTTTATGTTAATTACGTTAAGCCCTATTCATATATAAGGTATAGGTATAATAATAATAATAATAATAATAATAATAATAATAATAATAATAATAATAATAATAATAATAATAATAATCTGAATAACCATAATAATAATCTAGAAAATACGGTAGTATTGTGTTTGGCTGTTCTCATCTACAGTATATCTTGATTGTGTACTACAGCATCGCGTTTTACATATTATTATTGTTAACATTGTTCGGGAATAGAGCCTCATTGTCGTCTTTCTACGTTTCACTGTCCATTTAGCACCAAGAAAGACCATTCGTATGATGTCGGTTCGTATTAAGGGCATCTCTCTATCTATTAGCCCCGTGTACGAACGAGTGGGTAAATCGGATTTTAATGCGTGTCTGTTGTGTTTGAGTCATCAGCCCATAGACTGGTTTGATGCAGCTCTCCATGCCACCCTATCCTGTGCTAATGCGTGTCTATACAAGTGATTTCTAATTATTGGTAAATTGCGTTAAAATGAGCCGAATTCGTAAAAGTACGACTCTCCACTTTTGATACGGAGAGTTTCGACTGGAAACATTCGAATGTTTTTCATGGACTGACTAGTTGCGTTATATGAATACTTTCATTCGACTGTTCAGTCTTCTCGACAGGAAGTAATGAATACTTTTGTTCGACTGAAAACATTCGACTATTTAGTCGATAGTTCGAAGGGACTATCGCCCGACTAGTCTATAGCGGTTTTCAGTCGATAGTGCCCATCTCTAACTGTGCGATTTAACTGCAACGATGAACTGCGCAGTAAAACTGAAAGCCCTACAGCCTCCACACGGTACAGATAACTGCGTCGATCGACAGTACTCATCACCTCATCAGACATTTATCAAAGCAACATGTTATCTACGGACGATGGTGACGTACTAGCGGTGTTGGGCCTATGTGTGTGAGCAAAGGAAGACACGCAGCGTGTGGTGTAAAGATTGGCTACTACAGAGAAAGCAATATTCACACGTAAGTTTATTAAATGAGTTACGCTTCGTACCACAGAATAACAGCACCTTAGTCCTGTTCGGTCAGGTTCCATGGCTAAATTCTTAGCGTGCTGGCCTTTGGTCAGAGGGGTACCGGGTTCAATTCCCGGCAGAGCGTAACATTGGAAGTACAACTGTCACATGGAAATTTACAGTATATTGCAGAATTTCCTTTAAGCATCTTATATTTCGGAGAAAAGACTCCAAGACAGCTGCAGATAATATATTCCAGTTATCGGTTTCGCACAGTTATACAGTAACGTGTGTAGCCGCCTTAACGTTGATTTTACGAGAAAATTATTCTTAGCGTTACATGTAGTATTTGCTGTTCATATAAGAAAACCAATAGATGAAAGTACCACAAACTCGGAGTGTATATCTCGTCAGTGCCTGACCCCGTTATTTTAGATTGTTTAACTTTTTTTAACTCCTTTTTGTAAGAACTCCTAAGATTATTAATCTTTTTTACAACTACGTCTCTGTTGGCTTTGTAGTCAATTAATTTATATTTTGCAATCAATTTACTGTAGGCGGTGTCTTTTCTGTTCCGATTGTGATAATCTTTAGACTTCGTCTGCCAGAGAAAAGATTCATTTCTATAGCATTCAATGAAAGCTTCTAAATGCTCACGATATCCGCTTTGGTATTCCTGAGACATGTTGTGATATCTTAACGAGTGACTCATTTGAACTGAGCAATCGGCAGCTGCCACGGTTCACACGTTGCGATAAAACTGTGTAAACGCAATCGACACAGTTTTATTGGTTAGAAAAATGAACTTGCTCCGATGAACTGTGCAAGCAGAAATAACTGCAACGATTTACCATCCACAAGAGAGATAAATCTCCGCAGTTTGGTTGGTGCAGTTAAATCGCACAGTTATACAGTAACGTGTGTAGCCGCCTTAATCCGCTGTGAATCTCGAGCGAGGCCAACAGCTATCTCCCCGCCACCCCAAGAGGAGGAGGCTTGAAGCTCATGCGTCAACCAAGCGACTTGAAATTCGCTGGGGGTACTTCGCTTCCGCGCCGCACCAGACCTGGACTCTGGTAGAGCGAGCGGATTGCACTTAGCTGTTTTCAGATTTTTAACTTGATAAAAAATACGTTCTAAGGAATAATAAGAAATTGTAAATGCGAAATTCTTTGCCCACTGGGGTTCAGTGAACGCCACTGAAATGATTAGTTGGTCAGTTAGTTAGTTAGTAATGTTTTATTTTACCTCTCACGATTAAGGTCATCAGGCTTTCTCTTCCATCTAATCAGGCACTGAAATACACATATCTTACATTGTATTATTTTGCAATAATAGATTTAATACTAATTCAATTAAGAGTAATCGAGAATGATGTCCGCCTCTGTGGTGTAGTGGTTAGTGTGATTAGCTGCCAGCCCCGGAGGTCCACTCAGCCTCCGGAGGTCAACTGAGTAGAGGTGGATTCGATTCCCACCTCAGCCATCCTGGAAGTGGTTTTCCGTGGTTTCCCACTTCTCCTCCAGGCAAAATTCCGGGATGGTACCTAACTTAAGACTACGGCCGCTTCCTTCCCACTTCCTTGTCTATCCCTTCCAATCATCCCATCCCCCCACAAGGCCCCTGTTCAGTATAGCAGGTGAGGCCGCCTGGGCGAGGTACTGGTCATCGTCCCCTGTTGTATCCCCCGACCCAGAGTCTGAAGCTCCAGAACACTGCCCTTGAGGCGGTGGAAGTGGGATCCCTCGCTGAGTTCGAGGGGAAAACCGACCCTGGAGGGTAAACAGATTACGATACGATACGATACGATACGATACGAGAATGATGAGTGATAAGGTTAAATGGAGATGAAATAAGTTAGGTATAATAAATGTATAAATTCTTAAAACTAATATCCTACATGTAAAAAAGTTGTACATAAAATTTAATAACATTTGAAAATCAGATCGTATAAGAATTTTAGATTAATCTTCTACCAGAACATCCATGACAAGAGAATGGTTGTAGGTAGCAGCATCAAGTTTAAGGATGAACCTTACTGGTGCATAAAATGTCTGCACAGATTTTCCTTGAAAGTGCGAAAAGCGCTTAACCCTCTGATACTTTCCGGAAGGAGGTTCCACTACCGGCAGGCAATTACCGTGAATGATTTTTTCATACATGGAAGATCTATGGGTAGGTAAAGCAAGGATGGAATTATTAGTAGATCTGGTGTTAAGACTGTGATAAGAAGATAGGTATTTGAAATATGAAGTAAGGTAAAATGGCTGTGAAGACTGAAGGATTTTATGAAGATGGCATAGAGTGTGACGGATGTCTTGTGTGTAGAGCAAAGCAGATCGCGTACAAGGACAACTCGACGGTGGATAGAGCCAGTAAGGATAATCCCTCAGAGTCAACTGGTGAGGTTGAATTTCAAAATGGATGGTTCAGTTACATCAAGAACATAATAAGTGTATGGGGTGATAATATTCGAAAAAGAGTCAGAGATTTGGATAATATCTACAAGGACTGTACGTTTTTCCCCTGGCCATTAACCAGGTAATCGGTTCATCGATGTATTTTCCCCCACAACTTTGAGATTAAAGTCCCCAATTGTTGTGTGATCATGTGTGATAGGGTGAAAAAGTTTGAATGACTGTGAAGAATGGAATCAGACGTATGTTTCAAAACTGGCGTGAGGTGAGTGGTCAGATCTCTTGTATAACCCCAAAGGTGCAGTAATTGTATCAAGTTTTTCCACCACAATTGCTCTCACTGACATGTGTAAGATTCTTGTGGCATTCTTTACTTTCTCTTCAATAATGAACATGATTTCACAATCAGTTGCGGTTGTCGAAGGAGTATACCTACCTCTATAGGTTAAAAAATTGCGTGACCCAATTTATTTCTTTATATCAAATGTTTCGCAAGCTAAACTGGATGCATACGAGATCTGTTCCATCAGACACATACCTGAAGTATCTAGAACTAATTCGGTCTGAACTATGCAGATATGGGACGTCTATTATATTCAGGCGCTTCGTTATAGACGATAATAATTCTGAGCATTCAGTCAGAAAGCCACTGTGAGTTTACTAAACGCCTCTACATCCTCTATTTGTAACTAGCTTACTGGATACCTTTAGTTCTATACATCGTATCTTCAAATGATTAGAAAATGAGTCTAACCATCGTCGTGTCTGTCTCCCTCTACTTCTCTTACTATCCATCACCGAGTCCGTTAGTCTTCTAGGATATTCTAAAACCTATTTTAGTGTTATTATTATTACTATTATTATTATTATTATTATTATTATTAATAGGAAGAAGAAGAAGAGGAAAAGTGTGAAATATATCACAGAAACAAAATATACACTAAGACCATACCATATTGACAAATAATACCGCCATATTTTGTGTTCACAGTTTGTCGGGTGGACTGTCCCCAAGTGTGACAAAAGTGCAACATTTTACAATTATACATAATGTATAGGCTATCAAATTCTATTTAACATATTTTATCCTAAGTATCTTCGGAAAGCATCAGACTATAAGAGAAAATGAAATCAATTGAGAAATGAGTTTTCATATATATAAAAAATGCTTTAAAATACGAAGCTCTCTCATAAGGAGTTGCGTCTAGCGAAGGGTTAATACGTTTCGACCTAACTACAACTACGTACATGATCGATAATTTTGAACTCGAAATACCTTTTTTTCCACTTCTTTGCATGACAATTTCCTCAAAATTTCACTGTTCGATTTGATTTTGTTTTATATTTGTAAAACATAATGAGAGGAATCAAATGCCAGCTCACACTTTTGTACCTCAAGATGGCAGGGTTTTTGTATTACCCAATGGCTTCATACAGAGTTCAGACTCACAATGCTCTCTCCTTTTCACAATGACGTATTTGAACACAGTCGCTGCACGCGTGTGTGTCGTCATTTTACGGTTATGAAGAGAGGTGAAGCTTCGTAGCGTTTTTTTACGACAGGGTGCCCTTCCTGGCGTTAACCTCATGGGAGGTGTTAATGATATGAAATGAATGAGGTATTATATGATGGGAAGGCAGAGGGGGAAACCCTATTCCGGCACATAGCCTACTCCACTTGAATAGCACCAAGGGTTCTGATCAAGACATTACGTCGCCACCTGATGGACGAATCACCATCAACAGCGTCATGTGCCCTAACTCCATATGAAAATGCGGAGAGGTTTCAAATTTAATCCACGCTTTTAGCTTGCAATCTAGTGATTATAATTTGTATGAGTAGTATGATCTATAGTGGTAACGGATAATAAGAAAGCATTTTTTCCGCGGAGTCAGCACCCGTGGTCATTGAGCCCATGGCGTCATGACCACGTGACCGTGACGTCACATTGTTTACAAACAAAGTCACGTGCTTTGTCACGTGCTTTTGACAACTGTCAAGATGACAGCTGTCATCTTGTCGGGCCCTATCATCACTTTTCGGATAAGAGAACATCGCTAACCTCACTGCTGCCATCTTAACAGAACCTAACCTCACTGCTGACAACGTAACTATGTGGAGCGCGGAATTTAAAATTCATGTGCTTTTGACAGCTGTTATCTTGACAGGTCCTAACCACACGAGCGTGGATTTCGAACAAGTGAACGTTGCTAACCTCAGCGCTATCATCTTAACAGGGCCTAACCTCACTGCTGCCATCTTAACGACGTGGAAGCGCGGAATTTATAATTCTCGTGCTTTTTGTAAACAATGTTACGTCATGGTAACGTAGTCATAACGTCATGGAGTCAGTGACCTTGGCCGGGGTCAATAGGTCATACTACTTGCATGCCACCACCTCTACTACCCTGCCGACCAACATTCCGATGGTGAACATTCTTCTTCGACTAACGGAACAAGAACCAGTTAACCAGGGTGTCGGACCATACAGACTTGATCGTTAACGATCTTGGCCACTAGGCGCGCTTTCATCGTTAGACCTTTTGTCCAGAAATTGTTTCAATGCTAAATCTATCCTGATTTTGTATCTCTAACTGGTCCAAGAACGTTTATCAAAACGATTGGCACTTTCTGTGCCAAAATATTGCGAAATAGTCGTGGGAAGAATGGAAAATACGAGTCCTCACTTCCAGTCTACATGAAAGCATACAACGTAAAAGGGATTGAAGGCATAGGCTTGATAATTTGAAGTAGGGACACGATACCTCGAAAATTAGTTGAGTTCTGCAAGATATTCCACGTGCCAAAATCTTGAATTATTGACGTTTTACTTTCAGCCTTGAAATGGTCAAGGGTGGGCTAACAAGCTCAGACGGTTGAGGCGCTGGCCTTCTGAACCCAACTTGGCAGGTTCGCTCCTGGCTCAATGCGGTGGTATGTGAAGGTGCTCAAATACGTCAGCCTCGTGTCGGTAGATTTACTGGCACGTTAAAGAACTCCTGTGGGATTAAATTCCGGCTCCTTGGCGTCTGCGAAAACCGTAAAAGTAGCAAGTGGGACGTAAGGCATATAACATTATTATTATTATTATTATTATTATTATTATTATTATTATTATTATTATTATTATTAATAATATTATTATTATTATGTTCGATTTTGGTAACTATGGACAACGGAGTAACAACCACGATATCCTGGGTCATCTTTTCCCTCCTCTGGCTTTGATCTTCTGCCAATACAACTCATTCGTTGGATTGCCTGATTCCTTCCTTCCTCTGAAAAAATCACATTTGGAAATTTTTTCTCCTTCTTCTCGGAAGCCACTGAAGTCTGAAACTAATTGTCGAAAGTGGTTCCTGTTTTGGATGCCTTCATGACTAATGCCCATTCTCTCCATATCAGCATGTATCTCCATAAACCACCCGGGAACAATTTTATTCCCTTCGAAATGTGTAACGAGTTTTCGAATCAGTCTTTCTTGATTTATACGTAGGAGATGTCCATAGAATTGTATTCGTCTCTTCTTCATCGACTCTATAATTCCCTCAGTCTCTTTGTATAACTCCTTGTAGGGTCTTAGTCTTTGTTGTCCAACAACGTATGTAGGTTCCAGAATCTTCCTAAGGATTTTCCTTTCTTTCTTCTCCAGTTGTTATACTGTTATTATTGATTCTCGAAAGAAGGTTAGCCTATTTTGCCAAAAAGCATATTAGATCTATCGTTGATAACAATTCAGTATTAAAGGTTATTTATACATTAGTTGATAAAAATACTCCAGAAGAATATTACAAAGAGTTAAAAACCTTGTCTAAGGTAAAAGCTAAAGTGCAAATATGTAAGAAACTGGTGGGGGGCAATTTACATTACAGTAACTGAGGTGTCGTACCAAATTGTTCCTTTTGTTGGCGTGTAGTGGATAATAGAACATTACTTCAAATGTATGTGATCTCAATTTTCTATTTGCTGAATTGATGAATTATTTACAAACACACCTGGGACTTTAAAATATATAGACATATTTTAGAGTGTTCATTTAAAGAAGTTTATATTTATATAACTATCTACGTCTCCCCAGGTGGTATTTCTCGCCATTTCAATTCAGGAAGTGGATACGGATGTTCCATTGTAGATTAGGCAATATTAAGATCCAGAAGCTACAAGTGTGTCCCACAGATATTGCTTACCTTCAGGAGCTTGGTATTCTTAAGCATCTTCAAATATCATTGGAATAATGTGGGACTGAACCCTCAAACTTGAGGTCAGGATATAACCCACCGACTGACATGACTCAGACACTAATTCTGATATTATTGTGTTAAATTTTACGAAACCACACAGTTGAGGAAGTTAAGCCTAGAATGATTATGTATTAATATTTTGTGAAAAGAATCGTTGATACTTAGGGCACACTATTTGGAAGGATGGGTTTGAAAACAAATATCCTGCTAGGGGTGATTGATTGCTCGGGAGACCAAGGAAGACCTCTAAAACGATATATCGACCAAGTTAATAATATTGCAAATGGTCGTTGACATTAGAAATGTGGAAAATATAATTGTATGGTGGGACATTACCCCGTGAAATCAGAAAGAACCCAAATTTCAAGATTCTCAAATGGGATGATTGACAAAGAAGAACGATAAATAAATAAATAAATAAATAAATAAATAAATAAATAAATAAATAAATAAATAAATAAATAAATAAATAAATAAATAAATAAATAAATAAATAAATAAATAAATAAATAAAGAATGAATGGATACACGAAAAAAGTATACACACTTCTGCTTTCAATATAAATTAAAATTTTCCACGTTAGTTTATTGGAGAATTAAGCCTGAAGTAGGGTATTCAATATGGCGGTGTGGCTTACCATAATGTATGTATTATTACGACAATGCTTCAAATATTATCTCAAAGAAACAACTTAGTGCATTCATCTCCTAAAAATTGTAAGAATTAACTGAAACAAGTTAAAGGAGGAGCATAAAATTAATTTCTTCCGTGATTTGAATAATTTATTCACATTTTCTGGAATATATTTTTGGTAGTTTGCTTTGCGTCGTACCGACACAGATAGGGCTTATGGCGACGATGGGATAGGAAAGAGCCAGGAGTAGAAAAGAAGCGTCCATGGTCTCGCTTAAAGCACAGTCTGTTGTGCAATTGGGAAACGAAGGAAAACTACCTTCAAGGCTGCCGACAGTGGAGTTCAGATCCACTATCTCCCAAATACAAGCTAAATATACTTGGCTCAAACCATGCATCCACTCGCTTGGTAAGAATATTCTTATTGCGACCCGTTGAACTACCATGACTCAATAACTACGGATCTCAATTATTCCGTCAGTTATCTCACATTAAATACGAGCGAAATTGTACCTTGATTTCTTGATAAACTGTTCAAGGGGAACGGCATACACCTAGTAATTAAATAACTGTATTAATTTACAGGATCTATGGTTACAAACAAATTAGTATCCTTACTGGTAAAGGACAGGGCAACACTATCAAGGCTACTGTATGAAGTGCCGTGATTAGATGTGTGATACATCACCATGGTTCTTGAGCACTAAGTACTCAGTTATAATGTAGACCGAATGAACGCCCAAGATTTGTCTCCCCCAGCAAAGAACATTTCTAAATTTCTGGATATTTTGATGCGATACAGTCACACATTTGAACCAAGACTCTGTTATCCACTAACCAGACCTTCCAGTTCTACGTTCTTGAGGATTCTATGAAGTGAAACAGTGAGGTTTATATAAAAATATATTTATTTAGTAATGCAGAATGTACAATGATGAAGAATGTCAATATATGACTATGCTGTATGGTATGATGTCATGTGTACGAAAATGAAAGTTGTGATGCCGGTGTTGTGGACTAGTTGGACCCCTAAGGCCTCCTGTTAGAGGACTGCCGAGGGCTTCCAGAGGTCTCCAGGACGTGTTAGTGGTGATATCCTCCATACTTGCTCAGCTCCAGACCTCCACCGTAACCTCCAAGACTGTAGCCACCGCCGTATGATCCTTCATGCCCTCCAAGACTCAGGCTGCTGCCATATGATCCTCCATGGCCTCCTAGACTGTAGCCACTACCGTATGATCCTCCAAGGCCTCCTAGACTGTAGCCACTACCGTATGATCCTCCATGGCCTCCTAGACTGTAGCCACTACCGTATGATCCTCCAAGGCCGCCTAGACTCAGACCTTCATGGCCTCCGAGACTGTAGCCACCGCCGTAAGATCCTCCGTAGCTGCTACCATAGTCGTGTCCCTTGACGTACACTGGTACGGGCTTCTTGACGATCACTGGATGTGGTACCGGTACTGGTACTGGTTTGTGAACAGGGACTGGGTATGGCTTGGGAACATGCACTGGGTATGGTGCTGGTACAGGGACCTTGACTGGAACCTTGACAGGATAAGGTACCTTCTTCTCAACTGGGTAAGGTACTGGCTTCTCTACGGGAACTGGGTATGGTTTGGGTACATGTACTGGGTATGGCCTGTCTACATGGACGGGTACGGGAACCTTGACAGGTACAGGGACTTTCTTCTCAACATGGACTGGGTAGGGATGAGGAACAGGGACTTTGACTTCCTTAGTAATGGTGATGGCCTTGATGTGACTCTCGTGGTGACCTCCAAGACCACCGCTCAACTCTAATCCTCCTCCATAACCTCCTCCGTAACCTCCTCCATAACCTCCTCCATAGCTTCCTCCGTAACTTCCTCCATAGCTACCTCCAAGCTCGTGTCCGCCGCCAATACCTCCGTACCCATAGCCACCACTCAGCTCCAAACCATGTCCTCCTCCTAATTCGAGGCCCCCTCCGTATCCAAGCCCATGGATACCTCTCTTTTCAGTCTTGGAGTCTTTCTTCTCTTCCGCTGCGCATAGCACCGCTCCCGATAACACCAGCACCACCTGTTGGATTAAAAGCAGTATTAAAATAATGACTTTGATTTTTCCATCGTCTGTTACGTTTATATATTCAATAGGTATTTGTAAGAATTTCATGTCGCAGATCACAGCGCAAAGACTCATTTTGAGAGGGAATCGTGGTAATATTTAGAATCAAAATACAAAAAAACGGAGGTAAATACTGATTATGAAAAGGGAATACGGAGAGTACATCCTAACTGCCCAGTTTGTAAGATCCCTGACAACAGTTTTAACATCGACTAATTCTATAGTTTAATGTGGTCACTCTTGACAATCTGTAGCTAAAATTTATCCAGAATTACGCTTACTTTTCGTAAACGTATAACAATTTCCTCTATATACGTGAAATATTGGAGTTTATGTAACGTTTGCTCGTTGTATAAACTATATATATAATTGGATGTGTAATAATTTATCTGAACATTATTTGGAATGTTTTTAATTTACGTGAGGCAGACAAAGAAACCATAATCACAAGCTCTAAGTAACCAGTGTATTGTTCTACCTCCAGGAAATGCATTTGTGAATACTCATTTGAAATATATCTTTCCAGCTGCAACGTTTTCCTAGTGCTTCAAAGTTGAATATCTCTCTTTGGTAATTTACGAGAAATAGTTGTTAAATTTAAGAAAGAAATGATATATGTAAGTAAATTCCTTGACTATACGATAAAAATCTGATCTGGTGCATTTTGAATACTCTTCTTGTCCTGTAGGATTGTTTTCTTTTATGTTGAAATTATTGGAACCAATTTGTGTTTCCTCGCTGTGCTAAACTGCCTTCAGGGGTCATGTGATATACTACTATTAATACAATAAACAAGTTCGTGGCCTGGCACCTACAGTGTAGGCAACGCGGCGTACACTCATGTACTACAGTCACACTTCCATACCACAAATTTTCTGATTCATGATTACCGTGACGGGAGAACACTATCGCTTACCTACATCTGTTAGTAGACACGAACTAAAGAGAAAACGAAGAAGTAGATCACGAGCAGTGTTATTAAGAGTAATACAATGAAAATATGTTTATAACCTTACGATACGGGTGGTGTTTACTTTCCCATATAATCCAGATTTTGTCACATTTCGTAACTGTCATCCCAGCCTCTTTTTAAAAAGAACTAATAAGCTTTTTCGCTGCAATCGAATTATAGTCGAACGTTGATATCTCGAACCTCCATATTCGTATTTTCAGTGTCTCAAAGTAACCTAAATTTCCCACCCGTTTATCCTATTCTTCACGTGTATTTATTTCTCTATTACTTGAAATTCGGTTACACGAATTTCTCGATTTTTCGAAGCAAAAAATTCTCTGTAACTGGGATTTTGTGCAACATTAACTGTGCAATACGGAATTTTTGTGTTCTTTATTAACAGTTAACAAGTAAAGAAAGGTTTACACTGATGCTGGGAGCTAATAGGACGGGAACCGAAAAACTAAAACTTCTAGTGATCGGAAAATCGCCGAAGCCTCGCTGTTTCTCGGGTGTGAACTAATTATCAGTCACGTACGAAAACAACCCCGAAAGGAACGGATGACAAGCTTCATTTACGAATCTCGGCTGCGTGTTATTGACGAGAATTTTCAGCGTGAAGGCAGAAGAGGTTATGGGCCTAACAGTAATAAACAGAAGAGACTAACGGATATTTTAAAGGTGTTAACGGAGGTATATTTCTTGTTTCACTACTGTTGTACTGTATCCTTTCTTCTAAGAAGTTACTATAATAAGGGTTGTAATTTAAGTGATGCCGTAAAATAGAGTTTGTTTATATATTGTTAAATACTGTAAAAAATGATGAATTCAGTATAAGCTCGTCGATACATATGATTCAATTATCTGATATACATGCTAAGAACTATATTATCTAAATATCGAAATTTAGAAAACTCGAAATAAAATTTAGTTCCAAAGGTGATTCGTGGTATAGAGGTTCCACAGTATTAACTTAAAATTTACTTTGTCTGCACTCATGAACTATCAAAAATACTATTATTAACAAATACAAATAGTTTACTAATATAGAGTGTCACTGTTAATGTAGTGCCAACGGCCGTAGCCGTGTTGAAACACCGGATCCCGTGATATCTCCGAAGTTAAGCAACATTGGGTGTGGTCAGGAGTTGGATGGGTTGCCACGCGCTGTTGGTGGGGGTAAGGGAATGGAGGAGCGGAAAGGAACTGGCCACCCTACCGTACGTAAACTCCGGCTCAGGAACACCTCTGCGGAGGTTCGGACCTGCCTTCGGAAAGAATAACCGTTACCTACCTACTGATAATGTACATCCCGGCCCGCCCGCGATTGTTTTAATTAAAGCATTCATAGGTTTTAGTAGGGGTGTAAAAGAGAGCGAATATAAGTCTCTGGTAAGACCCCAACTAGAGTATGGTTCCTGTGTATGGGATCCTAACCAGGATTACTTGATTCTAGAACTGGAAAAAAAATCCAAAGAAAAGCAGCTTGATTTGTTCTGAGTGATTTCCGACAAAAGTGTAGCGTGACGAACATCTTGCACACTTTGGGCTGAGAAGACTTGGGAGTAAGGAGACGAGCTGCTCGACTAAGTGGTATACTCCGAGCTGTCAGTGGAAAGATGGCTTGGGATGACATTTCTAGACAAATGAGTTTGAGGAGTGTTTATAAAGTAGGGAACATCATGATATGAAAGTGAAGTTGGAATTTAACCTCTTAAATTGGGCCCAATATTCGTTTATAGGAAGAGGAGTTAGGGATTGGAATAATTTACCATAGGGTGATGTTTTATAATTGTCCAAATTCTTTGCATTTAGTTAAGAAAAGTGTAGGTAAAAACCAGATAGGGTATCAGCCACGTGGATGACTGCCCGAAATGTAGATAAGTAGTGATTGATTGATTGTTTGATTGATTGATTGATTGATTGATTGATCGATTGATTGATTGATTGATTGATTGATTGATTGATTGATTGATTGATTGATTGATTGATTGATTGATTGATCGATTGATTCGCTGTAGTTGTTTGACTAACTCCTGATTCTTGCTGGGGTAGTTAGAACACCTCTGACAAGCAAACCCTGAGTGACCTATCGTTTCTCGTCTCATTAATTTGAACGGTATATACCCCACGTAGTAGATTTATGTTGTTGTTAACTCATTTTTTTTACAATTAGTTTTATGTCGCACCGACACAGATAGGTCTTGTGGTGACTATGGGATAGGAAAAGCTTAGGAGTGGGAATGAAGTGGCCGTGGTCTTAATTAAGGTACAACCCCAGCACTTGCCTGGTGTGAAAATGGGAAACTACGGAAAACCATCTTAAGGACTACCGACAGTGGGGTTCTAGCCCACTATCTCCCGAATGCAAGCTCACAGCTGTGCGACCCTAACCGCACAGCCAACTCGCCCGGTTTTAACTCATTTATGGTTTTAAAAATCTTTGGTATTGCTGAATGTCAATCAGTGTAATTATAATTATTTTTGCCTGTCTTACTGTCTCTCTAAATTTCCAATAAATATACGAGTAATATACTCGTTGTCTCACCGTAAAAATACTTGTATGGGATGTTATATATATGTTCATTTTTAATGAAAATTCTATAAATTATAATACCCGGATCGAAATAGTAAGAGAATAGTATAAGTTCAATGAATAAACCTCGATTTAGAGTATATTCGTACTAGTAGAGACTCCTCACTTTCATCTGTCCTATCCGACCTCCCTCGGTCAACTCTTGTTCGTTTCCGACCCCGACAGTATTACAGCACTCGTAGCCTAGGGAGTCTTTCATTTTCACGCCCTTCGTGGCCCTTGCCTTCCTTTGACCGATACCTTCCATTTTTTCTCTCTGATCAGTGATATGTATAGAGGATGGATGCCTAGTTGTAATTCCTCTTAAAACAATAATCACCACCACTACCCGCAGCCCCAAAACAAGCCCATGGTAACTGGTAGGTTTTTTACCCCAACCAATTACGGTTTGATGGGGATTTCCTTGTTTCCACTTTCGAGGCGTGTTAGATTGTGGTGAAGATACTTAATCTAGATTTCCGGAGTGAAGGTTCAAAGAATGAAGCCCCCAGCTAACACTGACGTTCAGAATAGGCTGAGAAAATGATTAATGCAAGGTCACAATAAACCTTATGACTAAATTAATAATCACATTGTTGGGTTTACGTCCCACTTACTACTTTTACTGTTTTCAGAAACACCGAGTTGCCAAAATTTTTTTGTCCCACACGCGTTCTTTTACATACCAATAAATCTATCGATACAAAATTGGCATATTTAGTCATCTACATATCCAGAGTCAGAATGGGCTGATGGCGTAAGCGATTCTACCGTCTGTGCCATTGACGGATACTAGACAGAAACTCCGGCATCTTGGAGAAGACTTGTTAAAAGAACGACGTGTAACTCTCTGAACCGCGGAGGATCCAGACCAAATCTCTTAATGGATTCAATGTCTTGCGACGTGATTTAGAAGTTAACACTGAAGCTATTCTCACGATTACTGTAGGTTTGAGTCGCTGCTTGATCTCAAATTTAAGGCTAGTAATGCTAAAAAGGCAGAGCGACTGTGTCGAGATTCAATTCAGCAATACTGGTTTCAGGTTGCGGTTTCAAATACCCTTTGATCATATCTTTACGAAGGTCATGGCCACTTGCCTATTAATTCTAAAACAATTACAATTGGCAGTACGAATACTGTAGCTATAGAAGTTAAAATATAGACTTCGCTTTGAGGGAACAGAATTTCCAAATCCCTTAACAAAGATATGTGCTGTGTACTTACTAGAAACCTCATGCTGCAGTGAGAAGATTGGTCACAACACTGAGTGATGTCTGTCGGGTGCGGACCAGTTATATACTCTCACTCATGGCCCCCTCCAGGCGCTGGAAACTGTAGCATGTCTCCACCAGGTTCCGGCCATCATTACATACATTCTTCCTGCTCTCCTTCCTGACGTAGTAATGGGATACACGTAATCTTCTAATATACAGCTTACTGCCGATTCTGTCTTCGGTAGATTATGGTGGAGACGTGTGTTGCGGGAGCCAGATAATTTAATGAAATATTTGTTAGATTCTCCCCAAGGTAGCCACAGTTCGAACAACGGTAAAGGCAATCATTTTTTGAAAGGACATCATGTCACTGAGAAGGTTTTAAGTTGCATTGCAGAGAATGGTGAAAACTCAGGTTGTAAGTTTCGCAAAGAAGAAAAGTTCCCTTAGTTTTAATGAGTGTGTTGATGGGATGACAGTACCTTATTGCAAACACTAAATTTTAAATTTATATTCTCAAAATAATTCGAATCGCACGAACATCCTCTAGGTGTAAATGAGATGCTTCACTTTAAGCTTTATTTTGCATTCTAGATACACTCTCCAGTACATCTACTACGTTGTGACTTATTTCACCTAAATAATGAGAGCGACGGGCGATGTGTGCATTAATATAACAAATTGTCTTCGTTGGGTGATCAAGTAAACGAGATTGTAGATAAAGGTTTCAGATCTCTTAATATGGTTGGCTGAATGGCCAGCGTACTGGCCTTCGGCTCAGAGGGTTCCGGGTTCGATTCTCGGCCAGGTCGGGGATTTTAACCTTAATTGGTTTATTCCAATGGCCCGGGTGCTGCGTGTTTGTGCTGTCCCCAACATCCCTGCAACTCACACACCACACATAACACTATCCTCCACCACAATAAAAAGCAGTTACCTACACATGGAAGATGCCGCCCACCCTCATCGGAGTATGTGACTTACAAGGGCTGCGCTCGGCTAAAAATAGCAACACGAAATTATTATTATTATTATTATTATTATTATTATTATTATTATTATTATTATTATTATTATTATTATTACCGAGTTTTGGTGGATCAGCAGAGGTGAAAGAAGGTGCGGGCTGGAATGGGTCTAACACAATGCCGAAAGATGAATTAAAATTTCAATAAAGGTTATGTTTTCAAAACTTAACAATTTTCACATAAAAATTTCTGATTTTAACAAATAAAAACAAGTCAAATCAGGTACAAGACCAAGAAAGCCGAGATTTAGATAGACTTTAACAACCTGGGCCATAAGCCCTAATTTTTACAATTCCTGAGCTCTCAGCTCACAACCACATATTACCAAAGGGCAGAAATCCCCTTATAATATGGAGCCCTTGCTCCCACCTTTAAATCTCAAGCCTCTCTGAGGCACATTTACCACAAGTAAGAGAGCTAACCCGCTCTCAATCTTCCGAGCCTATCAAAGGCAACAACCAACATTACTATCAACTGCCCTCAAGGCACACCTACAAAGAAACAGGGGTATCTTGTACCCAATCTACTGGGCCTTCGTGTAAAAGAACAGATTAATTAAATGGCCCAAAATACCAAGATGAATGGAGGCGTGTACTTGCACTCCTACATGAACACGTGTTAAAACCTAAGGGGCACAAGGCTGATTAAACAGGGGCTAATCCCACACTAGGGCGGGGACTCGTATAAGAAAATTTTAATACTTCAAGAGAAGAAAATCGGTTATGAAAACGTAGTCACCTCAAGTCAAAATGAAGGGGAGCTCGAGAGGGTAAGGCACTCTCTATCCCCGATTTACAGTTACATAATAAGAAAATTTTATATAAGCCTGCACTAAGTTACATTTTTCTAAAGGTAGGTTCCATTGAAAAGGTTACGGACCTTCCCCAAGGGCTAAACTGCTGAGCAAGCAAGAATTAAAGATGTTAAAAGGCCATTACCTTGTAGAATAGCTGCTGGCGGATGAAAGATGCGCTTCCCGCCTCCTGCTATACTTCCATACACTAAGCTAGATGTTGTACGAGTGGCCGAAAGACAAGAAAATCAGCAGTTTTTATACCCTCGTGGAAGATTCGAGACTTTCATGAATAATTAAGACACACCCACATGCTTTTATTGGTCGGCTAAAGTTTACACATCAAATGTGAAGAAGAAGGACACGATTGGTCCAAAATTAATTAAAGAAATTCGGGATTGGTTAAGTTCAAAACTGGCGAAAGAAAGATTAATATTGCCAACCTACAAATGAAAGAACGAAATTTAGTTATATGAAAAGTTATGAGTATAAAATATCTTCAAGAAAAGTTACATCACTTCGCACCAGGGGGCATGATCATAGTTTTTGGTAGAGACATCTGTGAGAGAATGTCCACACTTCTTGATAATTAGTAAACAAAAACAATTCGAAATTAACACAGTGACATCTTCAGATAAACGGTTGAATTAATTCAGTTTTAAAGTTCAGAGTTTCAGCTGTAGAGGAGCACTTTAAGGCGGAAAATTCAAATGTGCGGCGTATAGGTGTACCAAACGGTACAATTATTATTATTATTATTATTATTATTATTATTATTATTATTATTATTATTATTATTATTATTGTTACCGTGTTTTGGTGGTAGTTATGCATGAAAGAAGGTGCTGGGTGGTGAATAGGTCTCAAGCTACTAAAGTGAAATTAATTTTAAAATTTAACAAGGTTATATTTTCTTTTCAAAATTAGGTAACAACAAATAGAACAGGTACTTAGTAGCCGAAACACGATTGAAAAATACATTTACATAGGTACCCCATTTGGGGCTTCAAAAGTCAGAAACATAATTCTTGAGCAATGAGCCCAACCTTACAATGAACACCATACAACAAAGGGGCCGAAAACCCCCAAACATGCCAGAAACATTTGCTTCCAATTACACCCAAAAGCCTCCTTGAGGCAGAGACACAATTTTCAATAAAGGGCAACTTCCCCTTAAAATACAAGCCTATCATAGGCCACTCCGAACTCCACTTTTAAGCTGTCCTCCAAGGACGTATACACAGGGGTAAAATACCCAACCTACTGAGGTCTGTTAAATGACAAGAAAGTTAATACATGACCTCTAAAATACAATTTGAGAGGAGGCGAATTTGCACTCCTAATACACTTTGCTTAAGACCTACTTGGCACTAGGCCGTTAATACAAGGGCTAATCCCATACTACAGAGGTGACTTAATAGCAATTTACATTACATTACGGAAGAATTGGTTGAGAAAAATAAGTTCACCTCAAGACGATGTGAGTGGGAGCTCGAGAGGGTTAAGCACTCTCTATCCCTATATGTCTTTTTAAAATAGAATATATGAAAAGAGTAGTTACATTTTAGGAAAAGGTTACATGGTTGAACGCTTAGAACCCGCCCCGAAAGTTAAACTGCTGAGCTAGCAAAGAAAGAAGTTATTAATCGGCCATTACCTTGTTGTTGACCGCTGCCGAAGAAAGAGGCGCTTCCCGCCCCCTGCTATGTACTTAACACACTGAAAGATGGAACAGAAGTGGCCGAGAGACCCAAAAATCAGCAGTTTAAATACTCTCGCGGAAGTTTCTAGGCGTTAGGGGAATGAAAACACCCTCCCACAAACACTTTATTGGGTAGGACACAGCAACATATTCAAGTTGGGGGAAGATACATCTGATTGGATAGAAATTAATTTAAGAAATTCGGGATTGGTTAGGTTCAATACAAGGGGAAAGAAGGGGTGAATATTGCCAACTTAAACAATGACTGAAAGAAATTTAACAAAGAACAAACTCTTGAAATTAAATTTTCTCCAAAAAACAGTTCTTTCACTTCGCACTAGATTGCACTATTGTAGATCTTCAGTAGTGTCCTCTAGAAGAGAAAGTTCACACTTCTTACTTCAAGCGAAACAAAAACACATCAAAAGTGACACAGTTCTAAAACTCCAAAATTTACAGGTAGTGACATCTTCTGAGAAGGTAGAAAATTAATACCGTCAATAAAGTTCAGACTTCCTCCAGCAGAGGATTTTTAACTTGCGCGCATTTAAATTAACGGCGTGGAGGTGTACCACCCGGTACAGACCTCCCCCCCCAAAAGTTCCACCAGGGGTGATATATGAAACCAGTTTGAAACAAGGTCCAAGTTATGCTGTGGATATGAAGATTGATTGCAGAAGCCTTTATAAGATTTCTTAATTTGGTTTGATTTAGTTTCAAAATTTTGTTGTTGCAGATGAAGTAAAGTCTTTATATTTGTAGAAGTTGAATTTCTGAAGATAACTTTTTATACTTGAAAGTGAAGGAAAAACAATTTTCAAAGTCCACCAAATATTGCAGTTGAATTCCCAAGTGTAGTCATTACTTATAGTAACTGTTCATGTAGTAGATGGTGATGAAGTGGGATGGCCAGACCAGCCGTTGCGGCTTGCGTCCAAAGGAGGCCGCTCGGACCCCTCAAGTACCCTGAGATACCGCTCGCTCGCACTATGAGGGGAGCAGAGGTGTTGAAGCACGCCGCGCCCGCGGTGAACATATACAGGCTGCGGGCAAGTAGTAGGTCGTGCGCCGCACATCAGCCTTGGCCGGGAGGAGAGCTCCGGCTCGCCGTGCACACGTCGTCCTCGCTGGGGCCGAGGGGGCCCGTCCTCTGCTCCAGTTGCTGCACGGCGCCGCGCGGCTGCGGGGGCACTGAAACATTAAAGCTTGGCGGCAGAATTGTGTTGGCCCATCATCTTTTTTTTTAGGGGCACAGGCTTGGTGAGGAGGTTGAGGGGTCAGCGGCGTGCAGATATCCATGGCATTTACTCAAATCAAGCCACAGTGTGTATTGAAGCAGGAGACGGGAGCGTGGTAATGGCCGAGGCAAGGACAGAATGGCAGTTTAACGGATCGGGGAAGGTTTTACAAGAGGCTTACATATAAGACAAAATATTATAGAAGGGGCAGAAAGCCTTCAAAGTTGAACTAAAAAAAAAATATAACCTTCATATTCCTTTCAAATTATATGAAGCAAGTTGACACAAAATTTACACTGCTTTCACCTGTGACAGGTGAACCCTAAATATCCTCTCGGTGGCTGGATTGCTTACTAACAACGTAACTGGCGTAAGAAAATCGAGAATGATACAAGGCCCATGAAATCTGGGGGCAAGCTTGCCCGCGGGAACAAAATTCTTGACCATCACCTGGTCACCTACCTTCAAAGTGGTGGGTCTCCGTCCACGATCATACTTTTCTTTAACCTTTTCATGAGATACCTTAAGATTGGCTTTAGCCTTCTTCCAAAGATCTTTAATATTATCCGGATCTATTGTCTCGGGTAGAATGTCACTCAGAGACCAAAGGTTAGAGAGCGGCGTGTTGGGAATAAACTTGAACATCAAGGAAGCTGGAGTGAACTTATGAGATTCATGAACCGCCGAATTCAAAGCAAAAGCTATCCAATGCAGGGACGTGTCCCACCTGGAATGATCTTCATGATGATAGGCAATAAGTGCGGACCTGAGATTACGGTTAACCCGTTCAGCCAGAGATGGTTGAGGGTAATAAGCAGAAGTAGTTACATGAGAGATTGATAAGTCAAAACAGAATTTACGAAATAAATTAGATGTAAAAGCCTTAGCATTATCAGATACAATATATTGACACGGACCAAAAGAAGCAAAAATAGAATTTAGGCAAGTAATGGTGGACTGAGCGGTAGCCAGCTTAGTCGGAAATAACCAGGAAAATCTGGTAAAACCATCTACACATACAAAGATGAATTTGTTGGCATTTCCCTTCGACTGGGGGAAGGGTCCTACATAATCAATATACAGGCGTTCCATGGGGCGCGATGCTTGATGCGAAGACAAGAGGCCTACCTTGGTGGACATGGTTGGTTTACTAATCAAACAGGATTTACAAGCTTTTACAAGTTCACGAATTTCGCCGTCCATACCTTTCCAGATGAACATTTCACGAATCTTTTCACGGGTTTTAAAGATACCAAGATGCCCTCCTAATGGGGTCTCATGATAATACTTGAAGATCATAGGTACAAGAACCGCTGGAACAACAACCTTCATCATCTTATCATGCCTCGAAGGGCAACATAGAACACCATTCCTCAGAACATAAGGGACGACATGTTCCCCAGAAGCAAGGGTTTCCATTATGGGAGACAGCGTCGGATCTTCACGTTGGTATTTCTCAATATCCCTAAAAAGCATGGGAGCATCTGTTAAGATGGCATTAACACCAGATAGTATGGACTCGGGAGGTGATGAACTGTCGACCGGTTCCTGGGTCTCGACGTCGTTAGAAAACATACGGCTGAGTCCATCAGCAACAACATTTTCGGTACCTCTGATATGCCTGACATCAAATTGGAAGGCAGAAATACGGATGGCCCAACGGGCTATACGACCAGTACGACGCGGCCTACCTAAGACCCAGCTTAGGGCTTGATTATCTGTCTCCAGGTCGAATTTGACATGCTCCAGATAGAGGCGGAACTTCTCTAAGGCGAATAAGACTGCCAAACCTTCGAGCTCATAGATGGAATACTTGGCTTCTTGAGCCGACAATGTCCTAGACGCATAGGCGATGGGTCGCCTCCCTAGTTCAGTCTCTTGAAGAAGGACTGCAGCTACTGCTGACGACGATGCGTCGGTTTGGACAATGAATTTCTTCGAGAAATCAGGCATAGCAAGGACAGGGGCATTACAAAGCGCTAATTTAAGATCTTCAAAAGCGGCTTGTTGAGAAGGTCCCCACTCGAATTTGATGCCTTTCCTACGAAGGAGGTTTAAGGGCGCCGCTCTATTAGCAAAGTTAGGAATGAACTTTCTGAAGAAATTCACCATACCAATGAACCTGGCGATACCTTTAATGTCCTTGGGAGGTTTAAAATCACGGATGGCCTGTGTTCTAGAATGATCGACTGCTACACCATCGGGTGACACAATATGCCCTAGGAATGACATAGAGAGCTTAGCAAATGCAACCTTGGACAACTTAACAGTTAACCCAGCCTTACGAAGGCGATCGAGAACTTCTCGCAGATGATCTAGATGTTCTTCAAAAGTCTCTGAAAATACGACGACATCATCTAAATAGTGATATAAGTATTCGAATTTGATGTCGGAGAAGACCCTATCTAGTAGCCTAGTGAGCACAGCTGCTCCGGTGGGGAGCCCGAAAGGCACGCGGTTGTATTCATATAAATTCCAGTCCGTGGCAAACGCTGTAAGGTGTTTAGACTCTTCGGCAAGGGGAATTTGATTGTAGGCCTGATTTAAGTCCAAGATGGTGAAGAACTTGGCCTTACGAAACCATGAAAAACAAGAATGAAGGTCAGGAAGGGGCACAGATTGCAACACCACCTTCCGATTGAGAGCCCTGTAATCAATGACAGGCCTGAAGCCTCCTTGGGGTTTCGGGACTAGAAAAATAGGCGATGAATACGCCGACTTAGAGGGCCTAATAATACCATCCTTCAACATCTGATCGATAATTTCTTTCAGAGCCTTCATTTTAGGTGGAGATAGCCTATAAGGTGGAAAACGGACAGGAATCGATTCCGTGACCTCAATTTTGTATTCAATAAGGTCAGTAACACCAAGAGTATCAGAGAACACCTCGGGAAACGACTGACACAGTTTGCGAATACTATCAGCCTGCTCCTCAGGTAGATGTCTAAGGTCTAACAACATCTCATCCTGGGTAGGCGAAATAGAAGAACGTGACACAGAATTACACTTTAATAGTGGTATTTTACAACTAGAAGCAAATTTGAATGTGCACAACCTAGACTGGAGATCGAGCACAAGACCAGTGTGAGAAATAAAGTCCGCTCCCAGTATGATGGGGCAAGACAAGTGCTTAGCCACAAACAATTTAATTTTCCATGTAAATTTAAAAATACTAATTTTGACCAGTACGGAACCTAGAATTTCTAATGGAGATGAATTAGCCGAAACATATTGAATAGGAGATGAGACGTAGTCAGGTAGTTTACAAACAGCTTTCAATTTAGAATACCATTCAGCCGAAATAATCGAACAAACACTGCCTGAATCTAAGAGAGCTGTTATAGGCTCGTTATTTAACTCAATCTTAAGAAAAGGAACAGGTGCGGGGTTTACGCCGCAATCCTAAGACACTCTTTGGGGCATTCAAAAGATGTATTCGAAGACTTATCGTTCCCTGAATTCTCGACCTTTTTGCCAGGGGCTGAGCCTTGGGAAGCAGAATTAGTTGACTCAGCCGCAGCCACTAGTCACTTTTGATTGTTGTTGGAAGTTACACCAGAAGTTGAGCAGGAGGGGGTGCTATTCGAATTGGGACAATTCTTTGCGATATGTGAGAAAGCCCCACATTTAAAACAGCCTTGTGATGAACCCGCTCCATTATTTGCCCTACTAGACTTGATCAGAGGACACTTATTGCGCAGATGGTCAGGCGACCCGCAAGCATAACATTTACGAGGGGTGACTGATCGGCGAGGTGGAGGCCGAGTATTACTAATGGAAGGCGGGGGTTCTTTCGCGACACGCAAAGAATCGGCGTATCTAACTCCTTCCGCTGAGACGGCCAATGCTTCAAGTTCAGAAAAGGTTTGCGGGCACGCCGCGAAACACAAATACGACCTATAGGGAGGTGAAATTCCCTCTACAATAGCCTGTACAATCTGATCTTCAGGAAAATGAAGGGCAAACACCCTAGTATAAAACTTAATGTCCTGTATGAAATCAGCCAAGTTTTCATCCAAGCGCTGTACACGATAATAGTACTTCTGAATAAGGGAGGACCTGGCCCTAGCAGGGATGAAGTTAGCTAGCAAGTGGGCATGGAAATCCTCAATAGATGATTGCTCGGCAATGGCTCTTACGATTTTATCAGAGAGAATACCAATAGCATACGGATAGATAATTTACAAGATTTGACATGGAGAAAGAGAAAAAACAAGGGCATGATCCTGAAATTCCACTAGAAATCTTAAAAATGAAATTACATCACTGGTGGTATTAACGGAAAACTTAGAGATACCTCTGAGCAACATTGCCAATGGATGAGGCAAGCTGCTAAACCCGGGTGACATAGTAGGTAAAGGTTTCAATGGCAAGGAAGTTAATTCAGAACGGATGTTACTCAACGATGCACGGCGTTCAGGCTCGTTGTCCAATGGGGCAGAGATAGTTTGGGCAGCAATGGTTTTCCTATTTACTTCTCCCTTAGGAGGTGCTTCCTCGCTACCTGCATTCACTATGGTGGGTTGATCAGATTTGGGAGGAACTTCCCCAGTTAACAATTGAGTGACCTTACTAGATAATTCGGAAATATTTTCCAGGAGCGTACTAGCTTCCTTCCTCTGAACGTCATTCAGTTTTAGAGACAACAGATCGTTAACCCTATTCGAAAAATGATATAGCCTGCCTTGCACACGCTTAATTTGATTAGGAGACGGATCATTTTCATCAAAAAAACTAACTACAGAAGCTAGCCCAGTAATATTCTCCGTGATCGTGGAAAGAGAGTCGTCAATTTCTTTCTCTCCCAAATTGGGGATGGAAATGGGCAAATCAAGGGACTCTCTAAGCTTGTTAGTGTCTATTGCAACCGTGCCTCCAGATTGCACATTTCTGATAGTTAATTCATAGATCAACTCCTCCTTGCGCAAATAGTTAAGAAGGAGAACATCGCGAGGGCCGGGCATGATGACAGAACAATTTTGAAAAAGTCAAAAAATTCCAGCAACTGGGAAAATAGTTAGAGTTCGGAACAAACAATATTTAGCCGTCAAAAGGGGCTAAATTGAGACCCATTCAACCACGCTCTGCTACCACTTGTTACCGTGTTTTGGTGGTAGTTATGCATGAAAGAAGGTGCTGGGTGGTGAATAGGTCTCAAGCTACTAAAGTGAAATTAATTTTAAAATTTAAAAATGTTATATTTTCTTTTCAAATTTAGGTAACAACAAATAGAACAGGTACTTAGTAGCCGAAACACGATTGAAAAATACATTTACATAGGTACCCCATTTGGGGCTTCAAAAGTCAGAAACATAATTCTTGAGCAATGAGCCCAACCTTACAATGAACACCATACAACAAAGGGGCCGAAAACCCCCAAACATGCCAGAAACATTTGCTTCCAATTACACCCAAAAGCCTCCTTGAGGCAGAGACACAATTTTCAATAAAGGGCAACTTCCCCTTAAAATACAAGCCTATCATAGGCCACTCCGAACTCCACTTTTAAGCTGTCCTCCAAGGACGTATACACAGGGGTAAAATACCCAACCTACTGAGGTCTGTTAAATGACAAGAAAGTTAATACATGACCTCTAAAATACAATTTGAGAGGAGGCGAATTTGCACTCCTAATACACTTTGCTTAAGACCTACTTGGCACTAGGCCGTTAATACAAGGGCTAATCCCATACTACAGAGGTGACTTAATAGCAATTTACATTACATTACGGAAGAATTGGTTGAGAAAAATAAGTTCACCTCAAGACGATGTGAGTGGGAGCTCGAGAGGGTTAAGCACTCTCTATCCCGATATGTCTTTTTAAAATAGAATATATGAAAAGAGTAGTTACATTTTAGGAAAAGGTTACATGGTTGAACCTTTAGAACCCGCCCCGAAAGTTAAACTGCTGAGCTAGCAAAGAAAGAAGTTATTAATCGGCCATTACCTTGTTGTTGACCGCTGCCGAAGAAAGAGGCGCTTCCCGCCCCCTGCTATGTACTTAACACACTGAAAGATGGAACAGAAGTGGCCGAGATACCCAAAAATCAGCAATTTAAATACTCTCGCGGAAGTTTCTAGGCGTTAGGGGAATTAAAACACCCTCCCACAAACACTTTATTGGGTAGGACACAGCAACATATTCAAGTTGGGGGAAGATACATCTGATTGGATAGAAATTAATTTAAGAAATTCGGGATTGGTTAGGTTCAACACAAGGGGAAAGAAGGGGTGAATATTGTCAACTTAAACAATGACTGAAAGAAATTTAACAAAGAACAAACTCTTGAAATTAAATTTTCTCCAAAAAACAGTTCTTTCACTTCGCACTAGATTGCACTATTGTAGATCTTCAGTAGTGTCCTCTAGAAGAGAAAGTTCACACTTCTTACTTCAAGCGAAACAAAAACACATCAAAAGTGACACAGTTCTAAAACTCCAAAATTTACAGGTAGTGACATCTTCTGAGAAGGTAGAAAATTAATACCGTCAATAAAGTTCAGACTTCCTCCAGCAGAGGAGTTTTAACTTGCGCGCATTTAAATTAACGGCGTGGAGGTGTACCACCCGGTACAATTATTATTATTATTATTATTATTATTTGCCTTTATTTTTTGTGGCAAATTTAGCACTCATTGTCCTCTCTTACACTTAACCACACTTCATTAACAGTATACATCTGAGAATAATATTAAGACTACCATTACAAACTAGAAACAAAATATGAAACAAAATAACATAAGCACTATAAATATTCTTAAGCATGTCTTAAAACTATCGTTGCAAATTAAAAGTTGAAGTATACAATATAATATAAGCACAGTAAACGTATATTTACATACACATTCGTTCTACCAGATTCATTCAGCCTGGCGGCACACATCGAGGAGATGCTCACGGCAAGACGACTTAAAGGAATTTAAGGATTTTATGGCTCTAATGTTATGGGGGAGAGAATTCAATATTCTAGCTCCATTCGAAAAAAGGAACGGCTAAATGCTGCTGACCTGCTGAGAGGGATAGCAAGTGTGCTGCCGGAGCGTGTGTTATGCTGGTGGAAAGAGGATAGGAAACTGAGTTGTGAAGATGAGTAGTATGGGATATTCTCGTTGAATACTCGAAAGATTAATACTGCCACTTGGAGGTTTCTATATTGTTCAAATTTTAAAAAGGAAAGTTGACGATAATAAGGGGTAAGATGAACATCATTGCGTAAGCAGAAGATAAATCTAATACATGAGTTCATAGCACGTTGTAATCGGTTTTGTTGTTCTCTCGTGGCATCAATTAGTACTACGTCACAGTAGGGAAATATAGGGAGGATACGAGTATTTATAAGCCTAATTCTCATGTTTTGTGGCAGCATATTTTGATGATATTTTAGTGGGTGAAGGAGGCGTATACTTTTCTATAGATATTTGTAATGTGCTCTCCCCAGTGAAGATTCTCGTTTATAATTACACCAAGATTTCTTACCGAGTTTCGTACGGAATAATTTTACGAAATAAAGTTACTCAAGGAATGTTTTTGTTTCTTGTTGCATTGATTTGTTTCATCTGCCCAGCAATAATAGCTTTAGATATTGACGGATTGATTAGAAAATAGTTTTCATGAACGTATGCACAGATATTATTTAAGTCAGAGTTCATATAAGCTATTGCTTGATTGATGTCTGAGATTTTGGAAGGAGAATAGATTTGTAGATCGTCAGCATACAAGTGCTATTTACAGTGTCTTAGCCGTGTCGATATATCGTTAATATAGATAACAAAGAGAAGTGGTCCAAGTACTGAGCCTTGTGGTACTCCAGAATATTTCATTACCCATTCAGATGACCTATTCTGAAGAATTACGCGTTGTTTTCGTTACGTAAGATATGAGAAAAAGAATTCTAGAGCTGTCTGTCCAAGGTGAAGTGATTTCAATTTAGCAACCAGTACTTCTATATTTACTGTGTCAAAGGCGCTGCTAAATTCAAGAAGTGTAAGTAACGTCACCTGCCTTTCGTCTATAGCACGTCTCATGTCGTCTGTAACTTTCAGCAGGGCGGTGGCCGTACTGCGTCCCTTTTTGAAAACCGATTGTAAAGGGTCAAATAGTTTGTATTTATTTAAATTGTCGGTTAATTGCACGTGTATTATGCGTTCAAGAGGCTTGGAGAGAGACGGAAGTACCCAAACTGGTCGATAATCTGTTATAAGCGCAGGTGAGGAAGTTTTGGGAACAGGTTTTATAACGGCATTTTTCCACATTTTTGGAGAGAGGCCACCTATGAGGCACGTGTTGTATATATGGGTAATGGCGGGAATAATAATGACAATGATGTGTTGTGTTATGAGTATGGGTATTTCATCAGGTCCTACAGCAGATGATGTGATTGATAATACCTCGCGTTTCAGGTATTTTGTGGTTGTATTAAGGATTCAAAGCAGAGAGCGTTAAGTCTCGGGAAATACGCCCACTAGAATCTCGTTCCAGTGTATTATTATTATTATTATTATTATTATTATTATTATTATTATTATTATTATTATTATTATTATTATTATTATTATTATTATTATTATTATTATTATTATATTTCGGGGTCCACTCAGCCCACGTAAGTACAACTGAGGATCTATCTGACTGTGAGACGGCGGCCCCGGTCTAGAAAGGCAAGATAACGGACGAGAGGATCCGTCGTGCTGACCACACGTACTTCGTAATCTGCACGCCATCGGGCTGAGAAGCGGTCACTTGGTAGGCCATGGCCCTTAGAATCTGTTCAGCCATGCGGTTTGGTTTATTATTATTATTATTATTATATTGACATTTTATATGGCGTGGCTCATGCTATGAAGCCTGCTGTTAAGCCAAACCATCTTATATGTGCTGCGTAGTACAAACTACAGTGTCTTAAGGTTCCTAATTACATGTAATTAATTATGAAATTAATCTTAAATAATAGTTGTAAACGAAAAGTGAAATTCTGAGAATTAGCTACAAAGAAAATTTACATTATACACAATTTTTTAAGTCTATGAACCATTTAGAACATCGCCTTCTTAAATACATTTCTTCAATGCATGTCTCTAATTACAGCCAGAAGGAAAATCCAGGAGCGTAGGTTTGCAGGTATGAATGAGTTGCGTAACCGGCGAATTGGCCGTGCGGTTAGGGTCGCGCAGCTGTGAGTTTTCATCCGGGAGATAGTGGATTCGAACTACACTGTCGGCAGCCCTGAAGGTGGTTTTGCGTGGTTTCCCATTTTCACACCAGGCAAATGTTGGGGCTGTAGCTTAATGAAGGCCACGGCCACTTCCTACCCACTCCTTGGCCTTTCCTATCCCATAGTCACCATAAGACCTATCTGTGTCGGTGCGGCTTAAAACCAATTGTAGAAAAAATGATTTAACAACAACATAAATCTACTACGTGGGGTAATCTCGTGAATGGCATTTCTCTTTAATTATTCATTGTACTCCTTTGTTGGTAGTTTCAGAGAATCTTCGGTCGTGGGACTGGATTTTGTTGCATATATTCACTGGGATGTTCTCTTTGAAAAAAATTATAATCAAATACGTACCGTACAGATTAATGGGACGAGAAACAACAGGCTACTCAGGGTTTGCGCATCAAAGGTATTCTAACTATCCCAGCATCAATCAATCAATCAATCAATCAATCAATCAATCAATCAATCAATCAATCAATCAATCAATCAATCAATCAATCAATCAATCAATCAATCAATCAATCAATCAATCAATCAATCAATCAATCAATCAATCAATCAATCAATCAATCAATCAATCAATCAATCAATCAATCAATCAATCAATCAATCAATCAATCAATCAATCAATCAATCAATCAATCAATCAATCAATCAATCAATCAATCAATCAATCAATCAATCAATCAATCAATCAATCAATCAATCAATCAATCAATCAATCAATCAATCAATCAATCAATCAATCAATCAATCAATCAATCAATCAATCAATCAATCAATCAATCAATCAATCAATCAATCAATCAATCAATCAATCAATCAATCAATCAATCAATCAATCAATCAATCAATCAATCAATCAATCAATCAATCAATCAATCAATCACCACTGTTCTGCATTTAGGGCAGTCACCAACGTGGCTGATTTCTATCTGGTTTTTATCTTCACTTTTCTTAAATAATTGCAAAGAGTTTGGAAAATTACCGGTCATTTTCGGTTATTTTTACCTTTCACCCCTACACTAGGGGGTTGTGGTGTCTTACCCATGGTATTATTTTTCCTATAGTAAGTCATACTTGTATCAGTTTTGGTTGAAACCTATGCATCAATTATCTCGGTTATTTGGGAAATTTAGTTTTTCACATTTTCTCACTCCCTATACGAAAGGAAGCTGAACTTGGAATTCTAAAACTTCAGGAATTTCACCATTCATCTCAGCGATCCCGAAAAGAATGGATTTGATACTATTTTCGATGATTTTTCCATCTCACCCGCACCCGCACCCGCACCCACCCCTACCCATACCTCCACACAGTTTGACTTCTGATAGTAAGTCATAAGTTTACCAAGTTCGGTTCTAATCACTCCAGTAGTCCTGAAAACTATGGATTCGACACTATTATTGGACGTTTTTAATCATGTTTGGAATTCCAACACTTCCGCTAGAATTTCTAGGGGTTCCTTGCCCCTCAGCATTTTTCACAGGTAGTAAGTAACATCTGCACCAAATTAAGTTGACAGCTTTGATGGAAAATACACAAATACATCCATAATCTCGGTCATTTTGAACATTTCATTTTCCCCCTTTCTCATTCCCATATCAATTGGGCCTGACTTAGTCCAAAAATATTCTGGAGTGTCACTGTTCATCTCAGTGATCCCTAAAACGTCGGATTCGACACTATTTCCGATATTATTTTTATATGTCACTCCCCTCCACAAAGAACTTATAAAAATCGGAGTGTTTCTGTTCGTCTCAGCGACACCGAAAACTAATGATTCGACACTATTTTCGATTAATTTTGTGTCTCACTCCCCATTCGCCCCCACCCCCAAGGGATAAAAATTTCGCAGTGTCACTATTTAGCTCAGGGACCCCGAAAACTGAGGATTCGACACTATTCTCTCTTATTTTTATATTTCACTCCACCCTCGCCCCCACCCCGGAAGGGGCTGAACTTTGACTTGAATTATTTTCATACAGATCTCACTTCCCAATCCCCCCCCCCACAAACGGGCTGAACTTGGAATTACACAAAATCTAGTGCCACTATTTATCTCAGCGACCCCGAAAACTGTGAATTCTACACTATTTTCGATTATCTTTACATCTCAACCCCATCCCCCGCCCCTTATTGTGCTTAACGTGTCCTACCGCTGCGCGGTTTTTGTCCTGATACTAAGTCAGAAGTGTACCTAGTTTGGTTGAAATCGCTCCAGGGGTTTAGGAGGAGATGTGGTACGAACCCGCATATATATATATATATATATATATATATATATATTATTCAGATATAGACTCGCCTTTGCTCGTTGGGAATTCCCAGTTTCCCTTCGCTAGGAGTGGGTGGTAAATCGTGTCATTCCACTGTTGATATTCTGAATCTATTACACAGCTACATTCTTCACATTGGACTAAGCTATCAAAGTTGGTCTTATGACATGAAAGTACATCTTGACCACTGCATGCTGGATTGCTATTTCTAAATAACAGGCACGGTCATGAACCTCTAAGCTAGAAAGGTACTTTGTAAATCATGGCGGCGTGTTCTCATCCTTCTATATACAAACATTTCTTATCGGACTATCATAATATAGCGTAAGCTGCTGTCGTCTAGCGTCTATGTGTCCATCAAGTCGATCCAATCTTGGTGCGGCTTTGCAATTAAATTAATTACATAAAATTACACATTATAAAAAATTGCCCATTGGATTTCATTCAAACCACTTTCCAAACCGTCCCAGGAGTAATAAAAATTAGAAACAAATTGTGAAAATTTTAGCAATGTCGGTCTAATAGTTTTTGAGACCATTCGAGACATACATACATACAAACATTCATTTTTATATGTATCTAGTAGGTGCCCGCGGCTTCGCCCCCGTTTATTGATTCAACCGCGTTAGATGATTCTAAACCGTTTAATTAAATTCAAAAGCAAAATATATTTATTAACATACATCGTCTTCACTTTTAATATTGGTCGTTTTCTATTATATTAATATTTCACCCCCTGTCCACCCCCGCCCATGGGGTTGTCTTACCCTACAGTTTTCTTTCCCAAACAGTAAGTAATGTGAGTATCACGCTTGGTTGAGGGCTATGCTGGAACATGCACACGTACATCCATGATCTCGGTCATTTTTGACAAACCTCCATCCCGATTGGGAATGAACTTTACCTCAAACGGCATCCAGAGTATCATGGTTCTTCTCAGCTACCCCAGCTCGCCACTAATATCGGTCATTTTTTTTAATTGTTACATTTCATCTCTTCCTTTAGGGGTGCTAAGGGGATTCTTGGCCCTACAGTAATTTTTCCAGATAGTTAAGTAATACGAGGACGGTTTGAAAAGATCTCGGAATTACCGCTAGATGTCAGTGCTAGAGCAACGAGGTTCCCGCGCGATAATCACACATCCTTTGAGTGAACAAGGAAAAACGTCATCTTTCATGAGGACAACGCTCCGCCGCACACAAGTGTTATTGAACTGGGGTAAGAATTGTTGCCACATCCACCTTATTCACCTGATTTGACACCATCAGACTTTCATCTATTCCCCAAGCTGAAAATTTTCCACGGTGGACGGAGATTTTCTACAAAGGAAGAACTGACAGCCGAATTGAACAGGTATTTTGCAGGCCTGGAGGAATCACATTTTCGAGATGGGATCAAGGCATTGGAACATCGCTGGACCAAATGCATTAGTCTACAGGGAGACTATGTTGAAAAATAAAAGCAGTTCCACCGAGGTAAGATACTTAATTCTAGTGCATTCCGAGAATTTTTCAAACCACCTACGTATGTGTGTCTAGTTTGGTTGAGAGCTATGCTGAAACATACACACCCATTCATCCGTAATCGCTGTCATTTTCGACATTTTCTTTCTTCACTCCTTCTCACCCCCTATGCCATGGGGACTGAAATTGGAATTTTCATTTTCATATACGATTTATAGAAGCAGAAGAAGATAGTTTTAAGAAACACATCATTATTTCCACATTCTGTTGGTTAGACAACCCACTGATAAGACTTGTCATGCTGTTTACTTCCCCTCCCCTATTTTCTTTTTTTGCCGTCCTCACCCCCTATGCCGAACTACCCATCAGATTTCGTTCAAGCCGCTTCCTAAACCCTCCCAGAAGTATTAAGAACAAATTTTTAAATTTTCAGCCAGATCGCTCCAGTAGTTTTATAGTCCATTCTAGACATACATACAAACAAAAATTCATTTATATACATATAATAGAATAGAATAGATACTTCCCATGCTAAACTTGGTGCTCTGTCCATCAGATACATGGCTGAAATATTTAGTACTAATTCGGTCCAAACTATGCAGGCATGGGACGTGTATGATATTCAGGCCTTTCGTTATACGCTATCCTTTGAGTGTTCAGTCTGCACCCCTCTGTACATTTACTAAACGCCTCCACAATGTCTATTTATAACTAGCCCTGAGACCTCTCTTAGTTATACACCTCTCATCATTAAATCATTTAAAAATATGTCTAACCTTCGTCGGCTTTGGTCTCTCTCCACTTCTCTTACTCTCCATGACCTAGACTATTATTATCCTGTGTAACCTATGTACCTACTACATTCGCCTCACGTTACGCTACTACCGAAGTCGTTTTATGTGTACACCTTCATCAATCATGCATCCCTAAGAGGGTGAGAAGGACGCGTTCGTGGCCTTGATTAAGGTACAGTCTGTTATACAATTGGGAAACCAGGGAAAACCACCTTCAGGGCTGCCGACAGTGGAGTTCAAACGCACTATCTCCGGAATACAAGCTACAGACACGTGTCCCAAACCGCGAACACACCCAGCTCGGTAGGAATACTTTTATTTTGGTATTTTGGCCCATTGAGCTACCATTACTCGATAACTACGATTCTCAATTATTATTCTTCAATAGTACAACCTGTGACAATAAAGTTCGTTGAATGAAGTCAGAACGGTTGATCCGGCAACACTGGCTACACACAACGCTGCACCTCACATTAAATAGTAGCGGAATTGTATCTTGATTTGTTGATCAACTTGTCAAGGAGAAGCGCATGCACCTAGTAATTAAATAACTGCATTAATTTACAGGATCTATGGTTAAAAACAAAGTAATATCCTTAGTGGTAAAGGACAGGGCAACACCATCAATGATACTATATGAAGAGACGTGCTTAGATGTGTGATAAATCACCATAGTTCTTGAGCACTAAGTACTCAGTTATAATGTAGACCAAATCGTCCATGATTTCTATCTCCCAACAAGGACCATTTCTAAATTTCTGGATATTTTTATGCGATACAGTCACACATTTGAACCAAGACTCTGTTATCTACTAACTGAACTTTCCAGTTTTAAGTTCTTGAGGATTTTATGAAGTGAAACAATGAGGTATATAAAAATATATTTATTTAGTAATTCAGAATGTACAATGATGAAGAATGTCAAGATATGATTATGCTGTATGGTATGATGTCATGTGTAGGAAAATGAAAGTTGTGATGCCGGTGTTGTGGACTAGTTGGACCCCTAAGGCCTCCTGTTAGAGGACTGCCGAGGGCTTCCAGAGGTCTCCGGGACGTGTTAGTGGTGATATCCTCCGTAACTGCTCAGCTCCAGACCTCCACCATGACCTCCAAGGCTGTAGCCACCGCCGTATGATCCTTCATGGCCTCCAAGACTCAGGCTGCCGCCGTATGATCCTCCATGGCCGCCTAGACTGTAGCCACTGCCGTATGATCCTCCAAGGCCGCCTAGACTCAGACCTTCATGGCCTCCAAGACTGTAGCCACTGCCGTAAGATCCTCCGTAGCTGCTACCATAGTCGTGTCCCTTGATGTACACTGGCACGGGCTTCTTGACGATCACTGGATGTGGTACCGGTACTGGTACTGGTTTATGGACAGGGACTGGGTATGGCTTGGGAACATGCACTGGGTATGGTGCTGGTACAGGGACCTTGACTGGAACCTTGACAGGGTAAGGCACTTTCTTCTCAACTGGGTAAGGTACTGGCTTCTCCACGGGAACTGGGTATGGTTTGGGTACATGAACTGGGTAAGGCCTGTCTACATGGACAGGTACGGGAACCTTGACAGGTACAGGGACTTTTTTCTCAACATGGACTGGGTAGGGATGAGGAACAGGGACTTTGACTTCCTTAGTTATAGTGATGGCCTTGATGTGGCTCTCATGGTGACCTCCAAGACCACCGCTCAACTCTAATCCTCCTCCATAGCCTCCTCCATAACCTTCTCCATAGCCTCCTCCATAGCTTCCTCCGTAACTTCCTCCATAGCTACCTCCAAGTTCGTGTCCGCCACCCAGACTGAGATGACCTCCGTATCCATAGCCACCACTCAGCTCCAAACCATGTCCTCCTCCTAATTCGAGGCCTCCTCCGTATCCAAGCCCATGGATACCTCTCTTTTCAGTCTTGGAGTCTTTCTTCTCTTCCGCTGCGCATAGCACCGCTCCCGATAACACCAGCACCACCTGTTGGATTAAGAGCAGTGTTATAATAACGACTTTGATTTTTTTCACCATCTGGTACGTTTATATTTTCTATATCTACGAGTATCTGTAACATTTCATGACGAAGAGCATAACGAAAAGACTCAGTTTGAAAGAGAATCAAGGTGATATTTGGAATAAGAATCAAGAAGACAGAGCTAAATAACGATCATAAAAGGGGAATAAGGATAGTGCATCCTAACTGCCGAGTTTGTACGATTCCTGACAACGGTTTCAACAAAGACTAATTATACAGACTAATGTTGTCACTCTTGAAAATATGTAGTGATAATTTCTACAGAATTGTGTGTTTCTTTACGTGAGTGAATTACAATTCCCTCTATAAAAGTGAAATATTGGGAGTTTACGTTACGTTGGTTCGTTGTCTCAAGCATAATCCAAAAATAACTTCACATGTAGAGTAGCGATGAGGCCTTTGGAAATGGAAATTTAATTTTTACCGTGGATATGTATAATTTATTGGAACGAATTTTAGAATTACGGTATTTAAGTTATATTGTGCAACAGCTTATGTGAACACTCTTAGGAATGTTTTTCAATTTACGTGAGGCAGAAAAATCATCATCACAAGCTCAAAATTACCCAGTATATTGTTCTACCTCCAGGAAACGTATTTATGAATAATTTTAAATATATCTGTTTAGCTGTAACGTTTTCTTTTTGTTTTAATTTTCAATGTATCCTTTTGCTAATTTATGAGAAATGATTCTCAATTTAAGAAAAGGAAGCAATATATGCAAGTATATTCCTTGCCTATACGATATATATCTGATCTGATGCTTTTAGAATACTCTTCTTGTCCTGCAGGATTGGTTAATGTTTGAAGAAATGGAAACAAATTTTGCTTCCTTGCTGTCCTGAATCATATCTTAAGGAGTTACGTGATTTACTACCACAGTAAATGTCGTGGACTGGCACCTACAGTGTAGGCATCACGGCGTACACTCATGTACTACAGCCAACAACTCAAGGACTCTACTACGTTGCAAACCACGAATTTTCTGATTCATAGTTATCGTTATCTGTTCGTAGACAATGAATGGGTATTTTAAGGAAAGTTCAATAACGCGATAGTACACTTCACATCGAATTATTGTTATTACTGCAGAGAAAATGAAGAAATCCATCGTGAAATGTGTTATTATGACTAATAAATTGAAAAAATATTTATACTCTTACGACATAGATAATGTTAAATTTTGCCATCTAATCCATTTTCTCATATTGTGTAGCGATGTTTGGCTATTCTTTACTACTACCTGCAGCACTGACATACCAGTTTATTGTAACGGGATGACAAGGACTGTCATCCTGCACTGTTTTAAAAAAGAAATACAGATCTTTTCACGGCAGTCGAATTATTAACTGAAAATTTATTTTGAGATGTCTGCACCAATTTAAGTGTCGATAATAATATGATTAAAAAATACGAATTGTGTACTGTTTCAGGGACTCACTGTTAGTGTAGAGTACCAATAAAGTGAAGTTCCACGGGCGTGATTTGCTGTGGTGATCCGACTGCACGAAGGTGTGAATACACAGGTTGTACCATACAACTGACATCTAGTGAAGCAAAACCTGTCTAAGACAGATCATGAATAAACCGAAAGAAAAACAAGAGTAATTTATCTTGTCTATTCCCATCAAGCTATACATTAGGAAAAGAAACCGGAACATCTCAGGGCAAAAATGCAACATATCTGCAGTAGCACGACCGAAGATTGCCTGGAATTACTAACTGTATGCAATAAATAAAACCCCACGTTGTAGATTTATACTGTTGTTAATGCATTCGATTTGCTGATGACATGACGGTTCTAGCAGAAACTGAGAAAATTATGAATGCTCTGTTGGAAAAATTGAACAGATCCTGTAAGAAGTTAGGCATGCAAGTTAATAGGAAAAAGACCAAGGTAATTTTCATGGGGTCAAAGAAGGACTCAACAGCTAAAATAAGACTTTCGGGGGAAGAGATCGAATAAGTGTCTAAATTCAAATATTTAGGAAGCATAATCAGAAGTGATGCTCCTTGCTTGGACGAAGTGAAGAATAGAATTGTAATGGCCAACGAAGCATTTATGAAACAAAAGACTCTGTTGGTTGGTCCTCTAAATAAGGACCTTAAGAAGTTAGTGAAGTGCTTTGTGTAGAGTGTGGCGCTTTATGGGACTGAGACTTGGACGTTGAGAAAATAGGAAGAAAGGAAACTAGAAGCATTTGAAATGTGGATATGGCGGAAGATGGAGAAAATCAGCTGAAAGGAAAAAGTAAGGAATGAGGAAGTATTAAAAAGAGTGGGTGGAGGAAGGAGAACGACATTGGAATGCATTCAAAGACGGAAGAAAAGTTGGTTAGGCCACTGTTTGCGACGAAATTGTTTAATGACCGAAGCTTTAGAAAGGAAGATTCAAGAGAAACTAAAGAGAGGAAGGAAGAGGTATCTGTTAGAAACAGTGTGAAGGTAAATAGAAGCTATCGGAAGACAAAGAGAATGGATGAAGACAGAACAGCGTGGAGAATTCATGCGAAGACCTGCCGATAGGCAGACCACCAGTGATGATGATGATGATGATGATGATGATGGTGATGATGATGAATCCATTTAAGGTATTAGAATACTTTTAGGTTTGCTGAATGCCAATCGCTGTTGTTTTAATTAATTTTGCTTGTTTTACTCCCTTTTTAAGTTTCCAGTAAATAAACCGTAGCCATCCTCTCAGCACAATAAACACTTGTATGGGATGTAATATATTTTCATTTTTAAAGAAACATCTATAATTTTAAACTTTAAATACCCGGAATGAAATCGTAACAGAGTAGTATAAATTCAGTGTTTATACGTCGATTTAATTTTTTTTTAGGAACTCGTACTTTTTCTCCTTTCTTCGATTACTCGTAGAATTATCGATATGTTTTCGGGCTTATAAGACGAAAGAAAGAGTTCATATTCTTTGGTTGCTGCCCTCTTAGTAACCTCTTATGACATGCAGGGGAAGTAAGGTAAGGTAAGGGTGTATTGTGCCCGAAAGCAGGTCCAAACCACCGCAGAGGTGTGCCTGAGCCGGAGTTTACGTACGATAGGGTGTCCAGTTCCTTTCCACTCCTCCATTCCCTTACACCCCCACCAACAGCACGTGACAACCCATCCAAATCTCGACCACGCTCAATGTCGACTAACTTCGGAGATCTCACGGGATCAGGTGGGCTTCAACACGACTACGGCTGTTAGTGGAGATAAAGTGACGCAATAAATCAAAAAAATGAGTATATACATATAAATATGATAAGATAATTGTGATATGATAATTGTGAGAAAATTAAACACATTATTTTTTAGACAACGTGAATATAATACTCCGCCTCTGTGGTGTAGTGGTTACTGCGATTAGTAGAGCCCGGATTTTGTTGCATTAATAGGTCGGAATGTAAACTTTCTGAAGCGAGAAGCATGTACCGTCTACCTTCACAACGATTATGCTATGGGGTTTGCATAAACATTAGGGGTGCAGCCATCAGGACCCCTATAATTTATGCTACATTATTGAAGAGCGGGTGGCCAACACTTCCTACCAAACAAATTAGCCTGCAATCTAACCTGTTACTGCATAAAAATCCGGGCTTTAGTGATTAGCTGCCAACTCCGGAAGTCCGGGTTCGATTCGCGGCTCTGTCACGAAGTTTGAAAAGTGGTACGAGGGCTGGAACGGGGTCCACTTAGCCTTGGGAGGTCAACTGAGTAGAGGTGTATTCGATTCCCACGTCAGGGAAGTGGTTTTCTGAGGTTTCCCACTTCTCCTCTAGGCAAATGCCGGGATGGTACCTAATTTAAGGTCACAGTCGCTTCCTTCCCTCTTACTTGTCCATCCCTTCCAATCTTCCCATCCCCCCGCAAGGCCCCTGTTCAGCCTAGCAGGTGAGGCCGCCTGGGCGAGGTACTGGTCATCCTCCCCAGTTGTATCCCCAACCCAGATTCTGAAGCTCTAGGACACTGGCCTTGAGGCGGTAGAGGTGGGATCCCTCTCTGATTCCGAGGGAAAAGCCAACCCTGGAGGGTAAGCAGATTAAAAAAGAGAGAAAGAAAGAAAGAAAGAAAGAAACGTAATACTATTATTCTTCTTCTTCCAAGTCAGATTTGTGGTATAGAGGTATCGTGTCTGACTCTTACTCCAAGGCCCTGGGTTCTTTTTCCGCCCGGTTGAAGCATTTTAATTATGGGCTCAGGAGTAGAACGGGGTTGATTTGATACGAGACTTTCTGAAGCTCTTAGTTACAGGAAGAAGAGCACAGTGAGAAGATGACGCTACTGACCTAGTGTACATAGACAACACTGGTAGCAGAACGTGGTTCACTTGATACAAGCTCTTAGTTACAGGAAGAAGAGCACAGTGAGAAGATGACGCTATTGAATTAGTGGACATAGACAACACTGGTAGCAGAACGTGGTTCACTTGATACAAGCTCTTAGTTACAGGAAGAAGAGCACAGTGAGAAGATGACGCTATTGAATTAGTGTACATAGACAACACTGGTAGCAGAACGTGGTTCACTTGATACAAGCTCGTAGTTACAGGAAGAAGAGCACAGTGAGAAGATGACGCTACTGACCTAGTGTACATAGACGAACAGTGGTTTCATGGTTACAACAGTGTCGGGATTCTGATGACGGTAATTTCACAGAGACCTCCAGCCGAAAAACATATCCATGTTCGTTTTGATGGAGATTCCCTTGTTCCCGCTTTCAGGCATGTTAGATTATGGTAAAGATACTTTATCTAAATGTTCACAGTGAAAGCTCAAAGAATGAAGCAGAATCAGCTGAGAAAATAATCAATGCACGGTCAAAATATATCTTATGATACTAAATTAATACTAATGTTTTTGGTGTAACGACACACTAAAAATATTTTATGGTTTTCAGAGAAGCCGAGGTGCCGTAATTTTGAATAATATGTCTCTTTTTATATACCGGTAAATCTATTGACAGGACATTGCCGTATTTTATCATCTATATATCCTGAGCCGGAATGAGCTGATGAGGTAAGCTATTCTACCTTCCGACCCACTGACTGATGCTGGACCGAAATTCCGGCGTCTTGGAGAAGATCTCTTAAAGGAACATAGAGTAACTACCTGAGATCTCTTAAAGGAACACAGTAACTACCTCAACCATGGAGGATCCAAACCAAATTATTTAATGTACCAAATGTCTTGTGTCGTGATTGAGAAGTTAACACTGAAGCTATTCCCACAGTTACCATAGGTTTGATCCGCTGCTTTATCTCAAATTTAAGAGTAGTAATGATGACAACAGCGCTTAATTACTGTGGATGTTAAGAGAATTTAGCCGGCCCCGTGGTGTAGGGGTAGCGTGCCTGACTCTTACCCGGAGTCCCCGGGTTTGATTCCCGTCCAGGTCAGGGATTTTTACCTTGACCTGAGGGCTGGTTCGAGGTTCACTCAGCCTACGTGATTAGAATCTGACGGCTATCTGACGGTGAAATAGCGGACCCGGTCTAGAAAGCTAAGAATAACGGCCAAGAGGTTTCGTCGTACTGACCACACGACGCCTCCTAATCTGCAGGCCTTCGGACTGAGCAGCGGTCGCCTGGTAGGCGAACGCCCTTCAAGGGCTGTAGTGCTATGGGGTTTGGTTTGGTTTGATTAAGAGAATTTGGACTAAAGAAGGGAATATTTATCTGTTCTTATGAATCTTAAATGCCAACCGACTGTGTGGAGATGCGGTTCAGCAATTCAGCAAGTCAAGAGTTAATACTAGTCTGATCGTTCCTCTACGAAGATCATGGCCACTGGGCTATTGATTTTAAACACAACTACACTCGGCAGTATGAATACTGCAGCTATACAAGTTAAAATATAGACTTCGCTGCGAGGGAACGGAAATTAACAAAGATACGTGTTGTGTACTTACTAGAAACCTCATGTTGCAGTGAGAAGATTGGTCACAACACTGAGTGATAGCTCTCGGGTGTGGACCAGTTTTATACTCTCTCCCATGGCCCCCTCCAGGCGCTGCAAACTGTAGCACGTCTCCACCAGGTTCCGGAAGATATTGCATTCCTTCTTCCTGTTCTCCTCCCTTGAGTTGTCAGTGGGCTACAAGTTACCGTGTTATAGACAGCTTGCTACTGACTCTGTATTCGCTAGATAATGCTGAAGATGTGTGTTGTGGGAGCCAGATAACTGAATGCAATATTTGTTAGAATCCCTCCCTCTGTTCGAACCCCAGCGAAGGCAATCGCTTTTTGAACTAAGATGCTTTATTTCTATAGTATGTATTCAACATAAAAGGTTGATACCGTATGGAGTCCATTATGGTAGGCATTACGTTTTGCACATACAACTGTGATTGATGTTTTGATTTGAATGATGGTCGAAGAGAAAATTTACCCTCTTAAAATTCGAGCCAGTCTACCTCTGTGGTGCAGTGGTTAATGTGATTAGCTGCCACCCCCGGAGGCCCGGGTTCGATTCCCGGCTCTGCACGAAATTTGAAAATTGGTACGAGGGCTGAAACGGGGTCCACTCAGCCTCGGGATGTTAACTGAGTAGAGGTGAGTTCAATTCCCACCTCAGCCATCCTGGAAGTGGTTTTCCGTGGTTCCCACTTCTCCTCCACCAAATGCCGTAATGGTACCTAACTTATGGGCACGGCCGCTTCCTTCCCTTTTCCTTTTCTATCCCTTCCAATCTTCCCATCTCCCGCCATGGCCCCTGTTCAGCATAGCAGGCGAGGCCGCCTGGGCGAGGTACTAGTCATCCTCCCCAGTTGTATCCCCGGCCAAATGTCTCGCGCTCCAGGAAACTGCTCTTGAGGCGGTAGAGGTGGGATCCCTCGCTGAGTCCGAGGGAAAAACCAACCCTGGAGGGTAAGCAGATTAAGAAAGAAAGAAAGAAAGAAAGAAAGAAAGTAATAATAATGCTATTTGCTTTACGTCCTACTAACTACTTTTACGGTCTTCGGAGACGCCGAGGTGCCGGAATTTAGTCCCGCAGGAGTTCTTTTACGTGCCAGTAAATATACCGACACGGGGCTGTCGTATTTGAGCACCTTCAAATACCAACGGACTGAGCCAGGATCGAACCTGCCAAGTTGGGGTTAGAAGGCCAGCGCCTTAACCGTCTGAGCCACGCAGCCAGGCAAAAGAAAGAAAGAAAGAAAGAAAGAAAGAAAGAAAGAAAGAAAGAAAGAAAGAAAGAAAGAAAGAAAGAAAGAAAAATTCGAGCCAGCCTCATCTCCCAGTTCTACTCGCATAAGATCCAGAAATCTCCACAACGTATTGACTCTAGAAATGTCACAATTCCTCAAAATTGTCGTACATCTTCGATATGAAATCGACACATTTACTCTGGTTCCTGTAAACTTCAGATACTTGCGCAGTTTGAATTGGAGTTCCTCACATTCACAGATGGAAAAATAATCAACCCTAAATTGTTTGAGTCATAAATGCAGGGTCCATTTGCTCACAGTGGAAAAGTAAAATCCAAACTTAGGGATTGTATATGAAACCAAACGTGTGATATACAAGGTTGAAAACAAATATTCAAAAATACAATATTACAGGAGAGCATTTCAAATTAATAATATCAGTTTAAAGTAAAGATATAAGATTATCACCAACCCGTTGAGTCTCAATGTATTCTAGCGCCATGTTCCTCATGATTGAAGATACACTTATCTTCCTGCTGTCCTTTCCTATTTCTCCTCTTTGTTCTGGCATCCTTAGAGATTTCAAATATGTCCTATCAGCCTTACTTATCCTGAGGCTTTATTTTCCCCGGAAGACATTCTTAAGGACACTAAAACTTTACACGTGGATGCATCACCTTTATTGAAGTAGATAATTGCATCCAAAACACTCAATTTTTAGTGTAGTAAGACCCACAAATACCTCCTTTTGGCACACGTTCCCAAATACAGTGATGGAAACTCTCATTAGAATTCTGTGTTTGTCCATGTACGCATTTTTCCAAGAGTCTTTTGTCACTAAGGTCTTGATAAACCGGTGTTATGGTTTCAATAATACACTAAGGTAATGATTGTTTATGAGAATTATCTTCACCCTCAGTCTTGGCTTTTTGGTTCCCACACGAGGACATTTAAACGGGGCGTGGCTAGTTAGTCCAGACATTTCTGAAACCAATATTTAGGCCCAAAAAATTACTAACGTATGTAATCCATAGGTATTCTGAAAGAGAAAACTTCAAAGAATAATAATACACAAAAATGCTAAAAGCGATTTTTTGAAAATAATTCACCTGCACTTGACCCATTCCAGATTCGACTTCTGGCTAGTATTTTCTGAGTCCATCAGCAACCTCTTTCCTTGTGTTCTTCGGGAGCACATCCCCTCCATCTTATGGAGTTTGATGCCATCTTGAAACTTATTGGCTGTTTACGTATTGTCAAATTTGTCCCTGTTATTAATTCCTCCGTCCATCATCCCGAGTAAACTCTGAACAGACTCACTCTGCCAATATCTGAATTCAACCTTCTCTCGGTCGTAACTGATCTCACAGGCACAGGCTGAAGTCATCGGTCGCTACCGCTCCAATGCGAGGACCTACAATTCTCATCCTCTGACTAGTCATGCCACAGGCAGTCTGTGTTCACTCGCTCCATAGGCCGGAAGTGTTCCAACTCTTCTGGCAGATCATTGCGACTGATTGGTGTTTCAAAGACAATTGCTGTTCTGTAAGTAGTTAAATTATTTGTTTACCCTAAATTTGGTGTAATTTCCTTGCAAGCATGTAGATATTGCAATATAAGTCCGGTGCCTCACAGGCACATTGCGACTACTTACGTCCTAATTACTCTTTATTTTAGATTTACCATACATTATGGCCAGTAGGAAGGAACATTTCAACTTAGACAGAGCAGAAGATGTGGAGGATGTCCAACGACTATTTCTGGATGAAAATGATAATGCGTTACATGAGAATTTTGAGGACGAAAGTGACACAAGCAGTGACGATCTTCTGGAACCAAGAGATGGTGACTCGGAAACAGGACAAGAAGAAGACAACGGTGATGATGATGAACAATGAGCATTAGAGGCCAGTGCTAATTATTACGAAGGGAAAGACAAGACAAAATGGTGTACGGTGCTGCCATCCCAACGGGTCCGCGCCAGGAAGCACAATCTCGTACGATATCTACCTGGAGTTATAGGACAAGCAAGGCAAGATAAACCACCGCTTTACTCCTGGCAGTGTTTATTTACGGAGGAAATAATAGACACTATTATAACTTACACAAATCAATACGTGGATTACGTGAAACAAAATTTTTCTTGTGAAAGGGATGCTGAGCTTACAGACCAGATAGAGATTAGAGCATTCTTTGGCCTATTGTACTTGGCAGGATCTTGCAGAGAGAATAAGGCAGAGCCTTGAAGATCTCTCGGGAACTGATGGAGATGGTACAGAAAAGTTTGCACTGATAATGAGCCTCGGGAGATTTAAGTTCTTGATTCGTTGTTTAAGATTTGACGATCGCCAAACCCATGAAGAAAGAAAAGAACATGACCGACTAGCGCCTGTGCGAAATATTCGTAAAGAACTGCATAAATTCATATAGTTTGGGTAAAAATGTAACTTTAGATGAAAGGTTGGAAGAAAATATTTTTATTTTACGTGTTGTCATCATGTATAGTATCACATAAATGCTAGTGCTCTCTGATTACTGACCACTTAAACGACACGGATTTTCTTTTGTGTCGAAAATATTAGTGTTCTTGTAGAATCCTTACTGAAGAATAAATGAACTGTTTAGCCCTCTTTATGATATTTCCCATGTTTGTTGTTATTGCTGAGACGTATGAACATAGTTTCCGCCAACATAAGACTTTCTCTGTGATTAAAAACGTAAATACTGCAAAGATACCTAAAATTTTGAAGAAAATACTTGGTTACAAAATGCGGCTTATTTTGGGATAAGAATTTCGCTAAACCATCCTCAACTGGCTTTAACATACCTATATAACATAAGGAGTACTTCATAACTGTCCACGTGAACTTCCCGAAACTCAGGCTCATTACGACTGACGGAAGGTTAAACCGATAACCCGCGCACATTAAGAAAATGAAAGTTATATTCAACATGGGGTCTATAATATAATAGCGATTATTTTAAATTAAAATGGCAATACACTTTCAAATGCTCAATGAATATGTGATATTCTGTCGAAACCAATGTAGGATTACGAAATTAGAAGACAATTTAATAACATATTGTACGTGAAAAGGATGATTTTAATTAAATTTAACTAATTTCAATTAATTGTTATCTTTTCAGATATTTCCGAATATTTTATTTTACATTGATTTTGATAGACTGAAAAACATCACAGTTTTAGATGAACTAATTTGAAACTGGAAAGAAATAGCTTCCTCTGTAACAAATTTTGAAGTCCTGACTTGAAACTTAAAGTAAATGGTTTCCTCTATAAATATTGAAGTGCCGACATGAAACTCAAGAGAAATAGCTTTCTTTATAACAAATCTTCAAGTCCTGACGAAGTTCTTTTGAACAATGGAACACGGTTTCTTAAAAAAACGGTGGCCTTGTATTTTACGGGAAGTTTAACCAAAGGTGATTATGTATCCTGTGTAAGTCTACGCATCGAAAAAAAGGTTTCGATTTGTATAAATGTTTTGAAGAATATTAAAGCTACTCAGCCATTTGTTTGAACTCACGGAGGGAAACATACAGCTGTATATCAATGAACTCCTACCTCTATCTGGATACGATTGTTGGTTCAACACTTAAAGTACTCATTCTTTAGAGAATTACCATTCATTCCCTCTTGGTAATACTGCTACTTGTATCAGAGGGCCATCAAACTTCGTCTGATACTCTACCATTAACTTTGGCTTGAACGTAATATGCATATGCTGATCGAATGTTGGTAATGAAGTTATTGTTCACAGAGAGACCGAGAAAGGATAAATAACGGATATTGTTTCTTCGCCTTCTCCCCTTCTGTTGTTACAGGAAGCAAGTTTGCACCGTGTATCATGCACTTTCTTTAGTTCTCATATATTTCATCCTGTTCTTGACGGCCAGTCTCATTGTCATAACTTTCACTTCCAGCTAGACTGCTAATTAAAAGGTATCTGTTACAATAAATCATTTCCGAAAACCTTCCTTTAAAACCGTAACACCACCATTATCATCTGGAAATATCTTATATAATAGCTTCCTTTGTGGATCAGTGCTAGAATGCCGTTTCTAGATTCCTTGATTACAGCTTCAAACCCGACAGAGGAGGTCGGATATTTGAAGGTTGTAACTAACTCCATCTGCTGATCGATGTAGTGCAATGTAGGCACCTAAACGACCTCTGCTGACAGTTTTAGTGTTTTCCCGACAACATAATTAAGTTTAATTTAGACCGTTTAAAAGAGAATCATTCCTCAGCCTCCTGGCAGAGAAAAGTAGAACGTCAAAATTGTCACGCAGGTGGTCTAGATGGCATCAAAGACAAGGTACCGGAGATCAAAAGATTATTATTGAAATGAAAATCCACAGCCTGTTTCCAGTCATTCGACAGGGTCAGGAATGGAACGAATGAAGCCCCCATCTAGCGGCGAGGATAGGAATTGTGCCACCTGCCGAAGTATGTCGCAATCCTCTGGGGCAATGATTAATGAATCATTAATGAAATGAAATTATATTGGGGAGTGTTGCTGGAATGAAAGATGACAGGGAAAACCGGAGTGCCCGTAGAAGAACCCGTCCTGCCTCCACTTTGTCCAGCACAAATCTCACATGGAGTGGCCGGGATTCGAACGGCGGTATCCAGCGGTGAGAGGCCGGCGTGCTGTCGCCTGCGCCACAGAGGCTTCAAAAGATTATTATTATTATTTGTTCAAAATATCACTTTTCATCTTTTATTGTGTGGTGGAAATTTTCTTGAAATATAAATATAATGTACTTTACGAAGAGACAAAGGAAGAAGATTCATGAACCAACTGCGAAAGGTTTCAGAAAAAAAAATGCACAACTTTAAAAATGTTACAATTATTGTGCTTCTGGTGGGCTTCAGGACAAAAATTTCCAGATCCTTTGTCGATTTCAATCACTTAATCAAACATTTTTACAAGTTTTTTTACGTCGCACCAACACAGATATGTCTTATGGCGACGATGGGACAGGAAAGGGCTAGAGTTGGCAGGAAGCGGCTGTGGTCTTAATTGAAGTACGGTCCCAGCATTTTCTTTGTATAAAATGGGAAAGCACTGAAGACCATCTTCAGGTCTGCCGACAGTGGGGTTCGAACCACTATCTCCCGGATACTGGTCGCACTGCAGCTATCGAGCTCGGTACTTAGTCAAACAAATCAGCGCTGATCTGCATTTAGGGATGTCACCCAGTTGGAAGATTCCCTATCAGTTGTTTACCTGGTCATTGACCGGCTCCATGGCTAAATGGCTAGCGTGCTAGCCTTTGGTCGCAGGGGATCCGGGTTCGATTCCCGGTAGGGTCGGGAATTTTAACCACAATTGGTTAATTTCGCTGGCACGGGGGCTGGGTGTATCTGTCGTCTTCATCATCATTGCATCCTCATCACGACGCGCAGGTCGCCTACGCGAGTCAAATCAAAAGACCTGCACCTGGCGAGCCGAACTTGTCCTTGGACACTCCCGGAACTAAAAGCCATACGCCATTTCCATTTTACCTGGCCATTTCTTAAATGACTTCGAAGTATTTGGACATTTGTTTGTCGAACACCTCACTCAGTAAACTTTCCTATTCCCTAATTCCTCTTCCATAAACGAATATTCGCCCACTTTGTGCTCTTGAATTTCAACTTTATATTCATATTACGATCTTTCATACTTGAAGAAACACAATTCAAGTCATCTCTCCGCTGACAGCTCGGAACCAACACTTAGTCGAACTGTTCGTCTCCTTACTTCCAAGTATTCCCAGCTCAGGGTTAGCAACATTTTCGTAATACTAGTCTACTCTCTTGTCTGAAATCTCGCAGGAAAAAAAAAGTGCTGCTTTCCTTTCGATCTTTTACAATTCTCGAATCAAGTAATCCTGGTGTGAGCCCCATACGCTAGAACCATACTTTAAATGGAGTCTCATCAGAGACTTACACGCCCTCCCCTTTACATCTTTAATACAACCCCTAAATACCTTCATAACTGTAACTTACACAGTGAGTTGGCCGTGCAGTTTGGATCGCATAAGCTGTAAGCTTGCGTTCAGGGGATGTTGGGTTCGAATTCCACCATTGGTATTCCTAAATATGCTTTACCGTGGTTTCCCATTTTAGACCAGGCAAATGCTGGAGCTGTACCTTAATTAATGCCAAGACCACTACTCCCGTCCTTCCATCGCCGAAAAACCTTTGATGGGTTAGCGCGACGTTAAACCTCTAATAAATAAATAAATAAATAAATAAATAAATAAATAAATAAATAAATAAATAAATAAATAAATAAATAAATAATGCCGCCTCTGTGGTGTAGTGGTTAGTGTGATAAGCTGCCATGGCCGGAGGCCCGTGTTCGATTCCCGGCTCTGCCACGAAATTTGAAAAGTGGTACGAGTGCTGGAACGGGGTCCACTGAGCCTCAGGTGATCAACTGAGTAGAGGAGGTTCGATTCCCACCTCGGCCATCCTCAAAAGTGGTTTTATCCTCCAGGGAAATGCCGGGATGGTACCTAAATTACGGCCGCTTCCTTCCCTCTTCCTTGTCTATCCCTTCCAATCTCCCCATCCCCCTGCAAGGCCCCTGTTCAGCAGAGCTGGTGATGCGAGTTACTGGTCTTCCTCCCCAGTTGTATCCCTCGACCCAAAGTCTCAAGTTCCAGGACACTGCCTTTGAGGCGGTAGAGGTGGGATCCCTGGCTGAGTGCGAGGGTAGAAACAATCCTGGAGAGTAAACGGAAGAAAGAAAGAAAGAAAGAAAGAAAGAAAGAAAGAAAGAATGAGTAAATAATTTTCAATTACGAAACGTGTATTGACAAGGTGGACCAAACACTGTCGAGTGGTCAACAATGTTACTCTGAATATGCAGGGTAGCATACTTCCTACCTACAGATCATCACATCGTAGTCCAACCTGGCTACGTATCATCGGATAAAAACGGTACATTTTAGGGCTATATAAACATTCACTCTTTGGAGCAGGATGATACGCGGCTATATTACAGTCACTGTAAATGGCGTTAATAGAAAAATTAGAGTACCAGCCTTTGATTCGAACCTACTACCACAGAGCTTCGCTCACGCAACGGCACTAACTCGTGCATTAGCCACTTTAGCTACCGCGAGCGTCGGTGCGTTGTCAGGATGTTGTAGTCCTTATAAACACTCCCCATCCAAACGTAAGATAGTGTTATTCGCAGCTGTGATCGTCTTCCTCATTCTTTACAGTTTATGTAATAACACTGCCGTTAATGATTTTTATCATATTCGCGAACATTGTATAAACGGTATGGTTGTACTAAGGCCATAAAGAAGCAGGTACTATGTTTTTTTTCGGATAACAGATATAAGCGTTAGTTGGGTTAACTACCTCCGGAAAAAATAAGAGGCTGGTGAACCAGCCGGTATATATATGAGCCAGCAATTCTCTTTTCTCAATGATTATACGAGTATAACATCGACAGAATTACCATAAAAGGCCTATTCTTCGGAGCCAGAGGAACGATTCCCAGAGGAATTGTAAAGTGGAAGGAAACATATGAATTGAAAAAAAAAATACCCCGTTAAGATCCGATTGTGTCCGCCCCTTTGGTGTAGTGGTTAGTGTGATCAGCTGCCATCCCCGGAGGCCCGGGTTCGATTTCCGGTTCTGCCACGAAATTTGAAAAGTGGAACGAGGGTTAGAACGGGGACCACTCAGCCTGGGGAGGTCAACTGAGTAGAGGTGGGTTCGTTTCCCACCTCAGCCACCCTCGAAGTAGTTTTCCGTGGTTTCCCACTTCAGCTCCAGGCAAATGCCGGGATGGTACCTAACTTAAGGCCACGGCCGCTTCCTTTCTTCTTCCTTGCCTATCCTTTCCAATCTTCCCATCTCCCCGCAAGGCCCCTGTTCAGCATAGCAGGTGAGGCCGCCTGGCCGAGGTACTGGCCATTCTCCCCAGTTGTATCCCCGACCCAATGTCTCACGCTCCAGGACACAGCCCTTGAGGCGGTAGAGGTGGGATCCCACACTGAGTCCGAGGGAGAAACCAACCCTGGAGGGTAAGCAAATTAAGAAAGAAAGAATTCTCTTTTCTCAATGATTATACACTGACTGACAGAGCAAATGCAAAACCAAGAAGGAGTGGTTCGAAAGGGATGAAAGTTGGGGAAAAACAGAGACGGCACGGACGAATAATTGATGTTTATTTCAAACCGATATGCAGGTTACACAATGCGCACGGCATCGACTCAGTAGGATGTAGGACCACCGCGAGCGGCGATGCACGCAGAAACACGTCGAGGTACAGAGTCAATAAGAGTGCGGATGGTGTCCTGAGGAATGGTTCTCCATTCTCTGTCAACCATTTGCCACAGTTGGTCGTCCGTACGAGGCTGGGGCAGAGTTTGCAAACGGCGTCCAATGAGATCCCACACGTGTTCGATTGGTAAGAGATCCGGAGAGTACGCTGGCCACGGAAGCATCTGTACACCTCGTAGAGCCTGTTGGGAGATGCGAACAGTGTGTGGGCGGGCATTATCCTGCTGAAACAGAGCATTGGGCAGCCCCTGAAGGTACGGGAGTGCCACCGGCCGCAGCACATGCTGCACGTAGCGGTGGGCATTTAACGTGCCTTGAATACGCACTAGAGGTGACGTGGAATCATACGCAATAGCGCCCCAAACCATGATGCCGCGTTGTCTAGCGGTAGGGCGCTCCACAGTTACTGCCGGATTTGACCTTTCTCCACGCCGACGCCACACTCGTCTGCGGTGACTATCACTGACAGAACAGAAGCATGACTCATCGGAGAACACGACGTTCCGCCATTCCCTCATCCAAGTCGCTCTAGCCCGGCACCATGCCAGGCGTGCACGTCTATGCTGTGGAGTCAATGGTAGTCTTCTGAGCGGACGCCGGGAGTGCAGGCCTCCTTCAAGCAATCGACGGGACGGGAAATTGTTCTGGTCGATATTGGAACAGCCAGGGTGTCTTGCACATGCTGAAGAATGGCGGTTGACGTGGCGTGCGGGGCTGCCACCGCTTGGCGGCGGATGCGCCGATCCTCGCGTGCTGACGTCACTCGGGCTGCGCCTGGACCCCTCGCACGTGCCACATGTCCCTGCGCCAACCATCTTCGCCACAGGCGCTGCACCGTGGACACATCCCTATGGGTATCGGCTGCGATTTGACGAAGCGACCAACCTGCCCTTCTCAGCCCGATCACCATACCCCTCGTAAAGTCGTCTGTCTGCTGGAAATGCCTCCGTTGACGGCGGCCTGGCATTCTTAGCTATACACGTGTCCTGTGGCATACGACAACACGTTCTACAATGACTGTCGGCTGAGAAATCACGGTACAAAGTGGGCCATTCGCCAACGCCGTGTCCCATTTATCGTTCGCTACGTGCGCAGCACAGCGGCGCATTTCACATCATGAGCATACCTCAGTGACGTCAGTCTACCCTGCAATTGGCATAAAGTTCTGACCACTCCTTCTTGGTGTTGCATTTGCTCTGTCAGTCAGTGTATAACATCGACAGAATTACCGTAAAATGCCTATTCTTTGGAGCCAGAGGAACGATTCCCAAAGGATTTGTAAAGTGGAGGGAAATATATAAATTGAAAAAAATTAAGATCTGATTGTAAAAGTTTCAGTAGCAATCGTCTGAATCCATGTGTACGGACGTCACAGTGCTTGAAATCTCACTAATAACCTATGGCTCGAAACTTTATTACAAATGCATATACATCGCTAGTGAATTATTCTGTGTCTCATGGAAACCAAATCTTAGTGTCTTATATATAATTCAATTTAAATGGAATTATACTCCCGAGTACTGGAATATTTGTTTGGGGATCAGATCATACAGAAGCGTATTTTTAGAACCAAGTAAGTCACTGTTCGTGAAGAAAGAATAGAAAGAGAATCTCGATCATCTTAATTTGCCTCATACCACAACAGAGGCCTGATATTTTTCTAATAATACATGCTTATTCACCAAAATGTGCTGACGTTTCTATGAACTGGTATTACACACAGGAATATACAGGCAGTGTGGTAAACTGTTGAGCATGAACATTATGAGGCAAGCGTAATACACTTCGTTTCAATGTCATATGAGGTGTAGTTTTGAAGATATTGACGTTGTGGTGAAAGTGAGGAATTTGGCACGGACGGGTTGTTGCACGTGCTTGCTTGCCTTGTCACTTGTGAAAAGTGGAAGAAACTGGCGGACGACTCTCACACTCCACCTGCACGTTTGTTTTTCCAGCACTTATTATGTACATAGTATGCGATGTTGCGATGCTCAGTATTTCTTCCCAAACTGAACTCAACATGGAAGAGTCTAAAGGAGATATCTTCGTTATGCCTACAAAAACCGAGCTTAGAGCTCTGACCAGAAAGGTTCTGTTATCTAAGGTTCAGTATCGCAACAAAGTTTCGTTCTACATGATATATGTACTGCGGGTCAGTACTTCTCCCCTGAACATTGTCACATAGCGGTATTTTGAGGCGGAACGACGGTATGTTAGGATCCTCTCTCATTTAGCATTTTCCAGAGGTTGGAATACTCAGCGATTTAGCGGACATTCCGTATGTACTTTCCAGCTAACATTTCTCGTCATGCTTCTGGTTTGATGACTGTGTTATAGTTTCGTAATTTAGAATATTTTCTAATATATTTTTGGTATTTGTTCCAGATGAATTTGTAAGCTCCTTGCAGTTCTTTCTTTGTTCGTTTCCTTATTTATCCCTGCTGCCTGAATAATTTAGCCTAGATACCTGGAAGATTTTTGAGAATGTGGTCATTAATGATTCATTGTCGAAACTTGACTTAATTCCTTTCGTATAATGCGTATTTTCAAATGAAATTTGGAGTACGGTTTTGGCCACTATTTCAAGAAGATTTTTATGGACGGGATTGCTTCTAGTGTGCTTCTGGAAAGGATTTAAAGGTCCTCTGAAAAAGCTAAGCAATCGGGGTGATTTTTTAAAAGAAATCTTCCAATATTATCCTTTTAGTTTCTTTTTATATTTACAAACCAATTTATCCAAACTAGGTTGAATAGTTATAATCCATCTCCTTTTCGGACACCGGTTCTGATTTCGAATTGTTTGGAAATTTCCTCCAGAAACGTTTGCTATTTTGTTGGTTAGAGTTTGTTTGATCAATTCTCTTATTTTCCTGTGTTAAACAATATCTGTTGGTCTATGAAGTCTTACACCTATTTCTTCTTCCTCTTCTTCTTGTTATGTAATAATTAAAAATTCGCTTTGATTAGTGCAAAATAGACATTCCTTAACACTGTAACTGTGGTGGCTCTATCTTTCTTCTTTTCTCTCTAACTGTATTCTGGTGAAGACATAGAAGTGGAAATCTAACTGCATCAAGTACGCAGCAATTTAAACAAAACTGTATATTCATTATTTGTTTTTTAGGGCATTTAATTTCTTTTAAACTCCGTGCCAAGAAAGGACAAAGTTCAAAATGTCGAAGTTCAGAGAGTTGTTGCGGGTGACTCCTATCCAGGAAAATGAGTTAGAGAAAAATAGTCTGCTGGTATGTACATGTGAAAGGAACATAGTCCATTTTTGTAGTAGGAAAGGCTCATAATTTGAACGGGTCTCGGTTAGAATCCTGGAAATACACACGGAATTTTAGAAGTAAATGCCACGTAACTGAGGTTAAAATTATACAGAAATCTGGGGGGTCATCTGGTAGTGATCATATGCGCATTGGCGTATAATTACAAGATTTCATCCTTCGAAACTGTTTACGTTCGATAATCTGCCAATCCAGCATCTTGTAAGGCTATCAGAATTTGTTACGATGTCAACGCTCTAGGGCGAAGTTCCATCGTTCGGAAACTGGCAGACTAGCTGAAACGAAGTTCATCAATCGCCTGCAGTGCAGTGAAATACTGACCCGCAACACAGGTTCAATATTCATGACGGAAACTTATGACAGTAGGCAAACAGAACGGGAAGATGTTTACTTTGCAGGAGAGGTGGGAAATATGACACTCAGATAAAATTACCAGCCCAGCTGATTGACTCACACGGTAGAGTGCTGGCCTTCTGACCCCGAGTTGGAGGGCTCGATCCAAAGTCAGTCCACTGGTATTTGAAGGTACGCAAATACGCCAACCCCTTGTGACAATATTTACCGCCACGTGGTTCTTCTTCTTCTTTATGCCCGACTGAACTTACTTAGCTGATCTCGTTGCCTCTTTCTTCTCCCAAAATCTCTTCATCTTCTCGCTGTGGTTTATCCTGCGATCTTCTGACCAGGTTTTCTTGGTGGTAGCGCTTGGATTATGTTTATATATTATATTAGTGTCGACTAATATTGTGAACTTAAAATGTCATCTGTGATGCGCATTTTCTGAAGATGTCTTCTAACTTCGAACAGCTATTTTTTAAACTTTCATTGATAGGGCAGAGCCACCGTGGCTTAGGCGGCAGCGCGGCGGCCTCTCACCGCTGGGTTCCGTGGTTCAAATCCCGGTCACTCCATGTGAGATTTGTGCTGGACAAAGCGGAGGTGGGACAGGTTTTTCTCCGGGTACTCCGGTTTTCCCTGTCATCTTTCATTCCACCAACACTCTCCATTCTCATTTCATTTCATCTACCATTCATTAATCATTGCCCCAGAGGAGTGCGACAGGCTTCGGCAACCGGCACATTTCCTGTCCTTGCCGCTAGATGGGGGCTTCATTCATTCGTTCCATTCCTGACCCGGTCGAATGACTGGAAAACAGGCTGTAGATTTTCATTTCCATTGATTGAGATTTTTTTTGGACAGTCTCTAATTACTGAGAATATATCCGTAAAACTTTCGAACGTCTTTCCCTAAATGTGTCTCGGATTTCCTCTGAGTCTGGTATAAGTCATAAGATTCCATTTTCATCCAGATTACCTCTGTATTTCCTACACCTTTTTCTCCAGATAGTCATTAGGGTACCATGTTTTGTTGAGAGCTATGCTAAAATATACACACATACATCCATAGTCTCGGCCATTTTGAAGAACTGTTTTCACCCCTTTTCACCTTCAATGCACTCTGAGACTTAAAATGCATCCAGAGTGTCACTATTCATCTCAGTGACCTCAGAAACTATGGATCTAACAGTAATATATGACGTTTAAGGTTATTTCTGCATTTCAGTCCCTCCCCAGTCCATCCGTATGGATCCTAGGGGTGTCTTAGAAACCCCCCCCCCCACCTATAGGTCATCGCTTTGGATAAATACATACGACTGCGGTATAATGCTCTGAGCCCAAAATTTGAAGCTCCCAGCGTGCCCTTCTCAGGACCTTTTGAGAATTTTCGGTTTTTCTAGGGGCCCTGAGGTCATCAGCCTCTATGGTAGCAAGTTGTAAGTTTCTGAGATGCCTGGAAGTACCTCATTAATTCACACCTATTTTCATTTTTATACCTTGATGTATAGATAGCTCCAGAAAGACTTGCTAGATTAATGAAAGTGTTTGTCGCTAAGTGCAGAACGTATTGCGAGCTAAGGTAAGCCTTCACCTGAGTGGTCATTTATTGATGTGATTTTGGGATTCCTCAAGTTGGCTGATATTACAGACTTGTCAATATCTCATGATTCACTGGCAGGTAATTCCTGAGAAGATAAAATAAAACTGAAGCAAATCGTTCCAGTAGAACAGATTTTTTTTGTTGCCAAATCTGGTTTGAGTAAACTCTTTTAATATATAGTTTATTATTAGCGTAATCAGTATCATCGTGGTAATTACTAGCTGGGTTGTTTGGAACCAGGACAATAACTGCAGAGGGTGAAGGGAGACGTAGGTGTAAATAAATGCAACGTGGAATTAGGTCACCCGCTGAACCTTGAGCACTACTCACCGCTTGAATACCCTTGCTCATTTAACATCTGAATTACATGATTCGACCCACCCCTGTGTGTCACAGAGTGTTTTTCTGACTATGACTATAACGTCAAAGAACGTCCAGAGAATTATCATTCATAATTTTTGGTATCTATTTTAACAAAAGATAGGCCTACTCACTTTCAGAAATATTTTGTGCTGAAGTGAGGAATTATATGAAATTTCACGATTCAATGACACAAGTTTATAAAATATTCAAAATATGAGAATTACAATGAAAATAAAAATAATACTGCAGTTTCTTCCTTTAACTTATCTAAGCTCGACTGGCAAAGTATCAGAATAATAAATCAATAATTATTTCAAGATTTTGAACATTAACTACATATCTTTTAAATACACCAAAAGTTCGGAAATATTTGCTATTATTAGACAAAAATTGGAAAACAAGAACCATATTAATTAACATGTAAATGATCGTGTAAATAGGACAAATGGGACAGGAAAGGCACATTTTATTAAGGACTCCCCCAAGTACGTGAGGTCTTCAAGAAAGGAAATATTGAAATATACATAAAATATATTTTATTTAATACTGCAGAATGTACAATGATGAAGAATGTCAGAATATGATTATGCGGAATGGTATGGTGACAGATGTGTGAAAGTTTGAGGGAAGATTCCTGTGTTGTGGACTAGTTGGACCCCTAAGGCCTCCTGTTAGAGGACTGCCAAGGGCTTCCAGAGGTTTCCAGGTCGTGTTAGTGGTGATATCCTCCATAGCTGCTCAGCTCCAGACCTCCACCATGACCTCCAAGACTGTAGCCACCGCCGTAAGATCCTCCAAGGCTGCCTAGACTCAGACCTTCATGGCCTCCAAGACTGTAGCTGCCGCCATATGATCCTCCATGGCCGCCTAGACTGTAGCCACTACCGTATGATCCTCCAAGGCTGCCTAGACTCAGACCTTCATGGCCTCCAAGACTGTAGCCACCGCCGTAAGATCCTCCGTAGCTGCTACCGTAGTCGTGTCCCTTGACGTACACTGGTACGGGCTTCTTGACGATCACTGGATGTGGTACCGGTACTGGTACTGGCTTGTGGACAGGGACTGGGTATGGCTTGGGAACATGCACTGGGTATGGTGCTGGTACAGGGACCTTGACTGGAACCTTGACAGGATAAGGTACCTTCTTCTCGACTGGGTAAGGTACTGGCTTCTCTACGGGAACTGGGTATGGTTTGGGTACATGAACTGGGTATGGCCTGTCTACATGGACAGGTACGGGAACCTTGACAGGTACAGGGACTTTCTTCTCAACATGGACTGGGTAGGGATGAGGAACAGGGACCTTGACTTCTTTAGTGATAGTGATGGCCTTGATATGACTCTCGTGGTGACCTCCAAGACCACCGCTCAACTCCAGTCCTCCTCCATAGCCTCCTCCATAGCCTCCTCCATAGCCTCCTCCATAACCTCCTCCATAGCCTCCTCCATAGCTTCCTCCGTAACTTCCTCCATAGCTACCTCCAAGCTCGTGTCCGCCGCCAAGACCTCCGTATCCATAGCCACCACTCAGCTCCAAACCATGTCCTCCTCCTAATTCGAGTCCTCCTCCGTATCCAAGCCCATGGATACCTCTCTTTTCAGTCTTGGAGTCTTTCTTCTCTTCCGCTGCGCATAGCACCGCTCCCGATATCACCAGCACCACCTGTTGGATTGAAATCAGAATTAAGACATCGCTCGAAGTGATTCTAGATCTGAAGAATATCTTATCTTAGTCGACATGTTTTGAGAATGACATTTTACATGGAACTGTTATAATTGGAGACCGGATTTTTGTGCATGAATAGGTTAGTATGCAAACTTACAGAAGTAAGCAGTAAGTATAGTCTACCTTCACAACGATCATGCTATGGGGTTTGCATAAACATTAGGGATTCGGCCAATCAGAACCCCTATAATTTATATTACTCTTGCTACATTATTGAAGAGCGGGTGACCAACACTTTTTACTAAATTACAGTAGGTTGATATCTAACCTGTTACTGCATAAAAATCCGGGCTTTAGTTATAATATTATACTTCTGGTGACATGAAAATAAGAACACTGCTGTGCTAACACAAAACTAAGCATCGTGGAAAACTAGGTGTACTCTGTCTTATTATTGAAGCCTGCAGTCTATCTGAGGAATCAGAGAAGAAAATTGTGTACTACGGAATGTAGATCTATAGACGAATAATGATAATACGCTGGGTTTGTCACATGATTAACGTAAGAGCAATACGCTGGATTTGAAATAGTGCTACACACTGTCCAACTGTGCAAATTGGAATATTTTGGTCATATCAAGGGGAACGAATTGCAATACAGTGTATTATAATTCATGAATAAATCAGGGCTGTCCAAAACGTGTCATGTAATGGAGCGCACTTCACTCTTCCCTGAGGAGGCGCGGACGCCGTTTGACGATGATGATAATAATATAGTAACATGGAGGTTAATATTGAATACATATTTTTAAATGTATCGTATTTTGTGTGAAATCGGGCATCGCATGTTTGCTGTAAATTAAGGAACGGTATTTTTCCTGCCATTCACTATTAAACTGTAGGTTCTTAGCCATTTACTCATTACTAGAATCACTGTAGATACATAATTTTCGCAGTTAATGTAAATGAAAATGAGCCTCCATGACTCAGGCGGCAGCGCGCAGCCCTCTCTCCGCTGGGTTCCGTGGTTCAAATCTCGCTCACTCCATGTGGGATTTGTGCTGGACAAAGCGGTGGCGGAACAGGTTTCTCTCCGGGTACTCCGGTTTTCCCTGTTATCTTTCATTCCAGCAACACTCTCCAATAATTTCGTTTCACGTGTCCTTCATGAATCATTGCCCCAGAGGAGCGCGATAGGCTTCGGCAGCCGGCACAATTCATATCCTCGCCACTAGATGGGGCTTCATTCGTTCTATTCCTGACCCGGTCGAAAGACTGGAAACAGGCTGTGGATTTTCAATGTAAATGAAAGTTGAAGTAGTGAAAATTCAATTCTTCTCTGAGTATAAATATGTTTTAAAATCTAAGTTAGAGAAGAGCAAATAGAATGCACTTACAGGTAAATAGCACGGTACTCCTGGTCACGATGCAACCTAACTTCTACTGAGGATTCCGTGAAGCTGTTCCACGGGCGTGAACAGCAGGTGTTTCGTGTGAAAGTATGAATGTTGAGAAGAAAGGATTTATAAAACATTCACAACGGTATCGTTTCCTCAAAAGTGTCTTAACTGGGAAATACCAACATATTCACTTCATCCCCCAGCCTTTCTGAACAACGCCTAGTACTCAAGAGAAAGCAGGTAAGCTATTATAATGTATACACGGTGTACACCGAAAGCACGAAAAGGTACAGCCCCAGCATTTGCCTCGTATGAAAATGAGAAACGAGGGAAAACAATCTTCAGGCCTACCGACAGTGGGGTTCGAACCCACTATCTACCGCATGCAAGCTCACAGCTGCGCGCCTCTAACCACACGGCCAACTCGCCCTGTATTCATGTGTTAGAGTGAATTAGAAAACTGTCTAAGAATTGGTGATATTGTGAGTTCTGTAGTGTGTGTTGACACAATACGGTGTATTAAGAATTCATATCTGAAAGACACTTCAACAATTTCCTTCACTGAATACTTGAAATTTAACAATTACACAGTAATATCTAAAATAAATGACTTACATTAAGCGGAAACTTTTCTGAATAGAAAAAAAACAATTTGGATTTCGATAGGCTTTGCGGATGTTTTCTACGCTACCATATCGGTAGTAAGACTACTTAGCCTTGGTCAGTTCAACAGCCCTGGGTCATCCGTTGATATGATGTAGAGAAGAACTGCTCGCACATTGCCTTCCTCTCCCGCTCATCAACAAATATTCTACATCCAAATGAAGTGTTAAGAGATCAAGTCTCACACACATATATAAATACATGTTGACTGATGAGCTAATAATTAATGTAATATCGATCAATGGCAGGAAAATAGCAAGTACTTTACAGGAATGATGCAAATTATAAGCCCGGTATGATTGAGTGGAAGCAATGTGAGGCTCAGCTAAGGGACCCGTCGTTATTAAGAGACAGAGAAATTCCGATGAGACCTATTCAATGTGGAGGACCTAAACAAAGAGTTTACAGAATTTTTGCCGGATTGTCTCCAGTTATAATTTAGTAATCATCCGTTCGAATATTCATAGTCCGATTCACTGCTTTCGTACTATATGATTGGTGCTAATGAAAATATATGAACGAATGCTATGTCCAATCCATTGCTCTAGAATTTTAGAGACGACGCACTTGTTGGTGGAATTTAATTTTAATTTGGCGTTACTTATCATTTTATTACACATGAGAAAACCTTGATTTATCCACCTATACAATACTGTGTAATTCAATCTATAAGATTGATACAGTCCGCCTCTGTGGTGTAATGGTTAGAGTGATTAGCTGCCACCCCCGGAGGCCCGAGTTCCATTCCCGGCTCTGCCACGAAATTTGAAAAGTGGTATGAGGGCTGGAACGGGGTTCACTCAGCCTCGGAAGGTCAACAGAGTAGAGGTGGGTTCGATTCCCACGTCAGTTAATTCCGAAGTGGTTTTCCGTGGTTTCCCACTTCTATTTCAGGCAAATGCCAGGGATGGTACCTAACTTAAGACCACGGCCACTTCCTTCTCTCTTCCTTGCCTGTCCCTTCAAATTATTGTCCCATCCCTTCACAAGGTCCCTGTTCAGCATAGCAGGTGAGGCCGCCTGGGCGAGGTACTGGTCATTCTCCCCAGTTGTATCCTCCGACCCAAAGTCTGAAGCTCCAACAAACTGCCCTAGAGGCGGTACAGGTTTGACCCCTCGATGAATTCGATGGAAAAACCGACCCTGGAGGGTAAACAGATTAATAATAATACGAAGAATATAAGTAAACCTGAAATGTATTGGAAATATGCCGTCTCTAAAGGAAAGTCTACTGACGTTAGTAGTCCTGATGTAAAATTGGGCTCCCTTAATACTAGGTATAAACAGTTACGAGTAACTGTCGCGATAATGGGGTCAGTAAAATTTTTGACAATTAAATACAGACCGGTTACTGAGCAGAGTTCACTTTAAATGAACAGAACAGCTGCTTGAGGCGTCCTACATTACAACATTTGATGTGTACTTACTAGAAACCTCATGTTGCAGCGAGAAGAGTAGTCACAACACTGAGTGATGAAAGTAGGGAGTGGACCAGTTTTATACTCTCACACTTGGCCCCCTCCAGGCACGGAAACTGAAGCGTGTCAACATAATTAGCAGAACAGCAAGTTCCGACCATCATTACATACCTTCTTCCTGATCACCGCTCTTAACTTATTGAGACATAGCATGTGATGCTCTATTTGAATTATTAATCCTCTTGACATAGTCCGCCATAAATAAGAGTGGAAATATGTACTATCAGCCCACGGTAGAACAGTTTTTTTTTTGCTAGGGGCTTTACGTCGCACCGACACAGATAGGTCTTATGGCGACGATGGGATAGGAAAGGCCTAGGAGTTGGAAGGAAGCGGCCGTGGCCTTAATTAAGGTACAGCCCCAGCATTTGCCTGGTGTGAAAATGGGAAACCACGGAAAACCATCCTCAGGGCTGCCGATAGTGGGATTCGAACCTACTATCTCCCGGACGGTAGAACAGTAAAATTGTTGATAACTTATCACCAACACGACCACCTTTCAAATTCCAATACAAGATGTTAAAATGGTTATGTTTTAATAATAATAATAATAATAATAATAATAATAATCCCGGTCACTCCATGTGAGATTTGTGCTGGAAAAAGCGGAGTCGGGACAGGTTTTCGTTCGGGTACTCCGGTTTTCCCTGTCAACTTTCATTCCAGTAACACTCTCCAATATCATTTCATTTCATTAATCATTCATTAATCATTGCCCCAGAGAAGTGAGACGGGCCTCGGCAGCCGGCATAATTCCCATCCTCGCCGCTAAAAGGGGGCTTCATTCATTCCATTCCTGCCCCTGTCGAATGACTGGAAACAGGCTGTGGATTTTCAATAATAATAATTGTTACCGTGTTTTGGTGGTAGGTAGAGGTGAAAGAAGGTGCGGGCGTGAATGAGTCTCAAACTACGGAATCAAAGTTACTGTAAAATTTAACAAGGTTATATTTTCTTTTCAAAATTAAGTAATAACAAAGAACAGGTACTTAGTAGCCGAAACACAATTTGAAATGTACAATTACAGAGATTACAGAATTTGGGCTTCGAGCCCTGAGTTCACAATTCTTGAGCAACTAGCCCAACTTTCCGATATACAAATTTTAACCAAGGGGCAGAAGACCCCAATCAAACCCTGGAGCACTTGCTCCAAATTACACAGTAAAGCCTCCTCGAGGCATACCAAAATTGAATTCCAAAAGCGCAATCTGCTCTCAAAGTGTAAGCCAATCACAGGCCACACCAAACTTCACCTTCAAGCTGTCCTCTAAGGACATATACACAGGGGTAAAATACCCAACCTACTGAGGTCTATTAAATGAAAAAGAAGGTTAATTAAATGACCTCTAAAATAACAATTTGGGAGGAGGCAAACTTGCACTCCTAGTACACTTTGATTAAGACCTACTTGGCACTAGGCCGTTAACACAAGGGCTAATCCCATACTAAAGAGGTGACTTAAGAAGAGAACACTTTGTTTTACGTTATCGAAGAATAGGTTGAGAAAACTAAGTTCACCTCACAACAATATGAGTGGGAGCTCGAGAGGGTTAGCACTCTCTATCCCAATATGAAGCTTTAAAAGAGAATATATAAAAGAGTAGTTATATTTAGGAAAAGGTTACATGGTAGAACGCTTAGAACCCGCCCCGAAAGTTAAACTGCTGAGCTAGCAAGGAAAGAAGTTATTAATCGGCCATTACCTTGTTGTTGACCGCTGCCGAAGAAAGAGGCGCTTCCCGCCCCCTGCTATGTACTTAACACACTGAAAGATGGAACAGAAGTGGCCCGGAGACCCAAAAATCAGCAGTTTATAACCTCTCGTGGAAGGTTCTAGGCGTTAGGGGAAAGAAAACACCCGCCCACAACGTTTTTATTGGATAGGACCCCGCAACAGATTCAAGTTGGGGGAAGATACCCCTGATTGGTCAGAAATAAATTAAAGAAATTCGGGATTGGTTACATTCATAACAAGGGGAAGAAAGGGGTAAATATTGCCAACTTAAACAATGATAGAAAAAAATTTAACAAGGAACAAACTCTTGAAATTAAATTTTCTCCAAAAAATAGTTCTTTGACTCCGCACTAGGTTGCACTATTGTAGATCTTCAGTAGTGTCCTCTAGAAGAGAAAGTTCACACTTCTTACTTCAAGCGAAACAAAAACACCTCAAAAGTGACACAGTTCTAAAACTCAAAATTTTCCACATGGTGACATCTTCTGAGAAGGTAGAGAATTAATAGCGTAGATAAAGTTCAGAGTTCCTCCAGCAGAGGAGTTTCAAAAGGCGCACATTTTAAATTAGCGGCGTGGGGGTGTACCACCCGGTACAGACCTCCCCCCCCAAAAGTTCCACCAGGGGTGACACATGAAATAGTTTGAAAACAAAGTCCAAGTTTTGATGTTGCTATTAAAATAAATTGCAGAAGTATTTGAGAAATTCTTAATTCAGTTCCAAAATTTTTGTTGTAATTGGTAACGTAAGGTTTTTATGTTTGTAGAAGGCGAATTTCTGAAGATAATCTTTTAAAATGTGATGAAAAATTTTGCAATGTCCACCAAATTTGTTGTTGAATTCCCAAGTGTAGTCATCTCTTATAGTGACTGTCCATGTAGTTGATGTAGGCTAAGTTGAATGGCCAGACCGGCCGTTGCAGCTTGCGTCCAAAGGAGGCCGCTCGGACCCCTCAAGTACCCTGAGATACCGCTCGCCCGCACTATGAGGGGAGCAGAGGTGTTGAAGTACGCCGCGCCCGCGGTGAACATATACAGGCTGCGGGCAAGTAGCAGGTTGTGCGCCGCACATCAGCCTTGGCCGGGAGGAGAGCTCCGGCTCGCCGTGCACATGTCGTCCTCGCTGGAGAGGAGGGGGCCCATCCCCCTCCCCAGTTGCTGCACGGCGCTGCGCGGCTGCGGGGGCACTGAAACATAAAAACTCGGCGGCAGAATAGTGTTGGACCATCATGTTTCTTTGAGGGCACAGGCTAGGTGAGGAGGTTGATGGGTCAGCGGCGTGCAGATATCCATGGCATTTACTCAAATTACGCCACAGTGTGTATGAAGCAGGAGACGGGAGCGTGGTAATGGCCGAGGTAAGGACAGAATGGCAGTTTAACGGATCGGGGAAGGTTTTACAAGAGGATTACATATAAAACCAAAATATTATAGAAAGGGCAGAAAGCCTTAAAGTTGAACTCAAAAAAAAAATATAACCTTCATATTCCTTTCAACTTATATGAAGCAAGTTGACACAAAATTTACACTGGTTTCACCTGTGACAGGTGAACCCTAAATATCCTCTCGGTGGCTGGATTGCTTACTAACAACGTAACTGGCGTAAGAAAATCAAGAATGATACAAGGCCCATGAAATCTGGGGGCAAGCTTGCCCGCGGGAACAAAATTCTTGACCATCACCTGGTCACCTACCTTCAAAGGGGTGGGTCTCCGTCCACGATCATACTTTTCCCTAACCTTTTCATGAGACACTTTAAGATTGGCTTTAGCCTTCTTCCAAAGATCTTTAATGTTATCCGGATCTATTGTCTCGGGTAGAATGTCACTCAGAGACCAGAGGTTAGAGAGCGGCGAGTTGGGAACAAACTTGAACATCAAAGAAGCTGGAGTAAACTTGTGAGATTCATGAACCGCCGAATTCAAAGCAAAAGCTAACCAATGCAGGGACGTGTCCCACCTGGAATGATCATCATGATGATAGGCAATCAGTGCGGACCTGAGATTACGATTAACCCGTTCAGCCAGAGATGGTTGAGGGTAATACGCCGAAGTAGTTACATGAGAGATGGATAAGTCAAAACAGAATTTACGAAATAAATTAGATGTAAAAGCCTTAGCATTATCAGATACAATATATTGGCACGGACCAAAAGAAGCAAAAATAGAATTTAGGCAAGTAATGGTGGACTGAGCGGTAGCCAGCTTAGTCGGAAATAACCAGGAAAATCTGGTAAAACCATCTACACACACAAGGATGAACTTGTTGGCATTACCCTTTGACTGGGGGAAAGGTCCTACATAATCAATATACAGGCGTTCCATGGGGCGCGATGCTTGATGCGAAGACAAAAGGCCTACCTTGGTGGACATGGTGGGTTTACTGAGCAAACAAGATTTACAAGCTTTTACAAGTTCACGGATTTCACCGTCCATACCTTTCCAGATGAACATTTCACGAATCTTTTCACGAGTCTTAAAGATACCCAGATGCCCTCCTAATGGGGTTTCATGATAATACTTGAAGATCATAGGCACAAGAACAGCTGGAACGACAACTTTCATCATCTTATAATGCCTCGAAGGGCAACATAAAACACCATTCCTCAGGACATAAGGGACAACATGTTCCCCAGAAGAAAGGGTTTCCATTATCGGAGCCAGCGTCGGATCTTCACGTTGGTATTTCTCAATGTCCCTAAAAAGCATGGGAGCATCTGTTAAGATGGCATTAACACCAGATAGCATGGACTCGGGGGGTGATGAACTGTCGACCTGTTCATGGTTCTCAACGTCGTCTGAAAACATACGGCTGAGTCCATCGGCAACAACATTTTCGGTACCTCTAATATGCCTGACATCAAATTGGAAGGCAGAAATACGGATGGCCCAACGGGCTATACGACCAGTACGACGCGGCCTACCTAAGACCCAGCTTAGGGCTTGATTATCTGTTTCCAGGTCGAATTTGACATGTTCCAGATAGAGACGGAACTTTTCTAAGGCAAATAAGACTGCCAACCCTTCGAGCTCATAGATGGAATACTTGGCTTCTTGAGCCGATAGAGTCCTAGATGCATAGGCGATGGGTCGCCTCCCTAGTTCAGTCTCTTGAAGAAGGACTGCAGCTACAGCTGACGATGACGCGTCCGTTTGGACGATGAATTTCTTTGAGAAATCAGGCATAGCAAGGACAGGGGCATTACAGAGAGCTAATTTCAGATCTTCAAAAGCGGCTTGTTGAGAAGGTCCCCACTCAAATTTGATGCCTTTCCTACGAAGAAGGTTTAAGGGCGCCGCTCTATTAGCGAAGTTAGGAATAAACTTCCTGAAGAAATTCACCATACCAATGAACCTGGCGATACCTTTAATGTCCTTGGGAGGTTTAAAATCACGAATGGCCTGTGTTCTAGAATGATCGACTGCTACACCATCAGGTGACACAATATGCCCTAGGAAAGACATAGAGGGCTTAGCAAAGGCAACCTTGGACAACTTAACAGTTAACCCAGCCTTACGAAGACGATCGAGAACTTCTCGCAGATGATCTAGATGTTCTTCAAAAGTCTCTGAAAATACGACGACATCATCTAAGTAGTGATATAAGTACTCGAATTTGATGTCGGAGAAGACCCTATCTAGTAGCCTAGTGAGTACAGCTGCTCCGGTGGGGAGCCCGAAAGGCACGCGGTTGTATTCGTATAAATTCCAGTCCGTAGCAAACGCTGTAAGATGTTTAGACTCTTCGGCAAGGGGAATTTGATTATAGGCCTGATTCAAGTCCAAGATGGTGAAGAACTTGGCCTTACGAAACCATGAAAAACAAGAATGAAGGTCAGGAAGGGGCACAGATTGCAACACCACCTTCCGATTGAGAGCCCTGTAATCAATGACAGGCCTGAAGCCTCCTTGGGGTTTCGGGACTAGAAAAATAGGCGATGAATACGCCGACTTAGAGGGCCTAATAATACCATCCTTCAACATCTGGTCGATAATTTCTTTCAGAGCCTTCATTTTAGGTGGAGATAGCCTATAAGGTGGAAAACGGACAGGAATCGAATCCGTGACCTCAATTTTGTATTCAATAAGGTCAGTAACACCAAGAGTATCCGAGAACACCTCTGGAAATGACTGACATAATTTACGAATACTATCAGCCTGCTCCTCAGGTGGATGTCTAAGGTCTAACAACATCTCATCCTGGGTAGGCGAAATAGATGAACATGACACAGAATTACACTTTAACAAGGGAATTTTACAATTGGACGCAAATTTGAATGTGCACGACTTACTCTGAAGATCGAGCACAAGAATAGTGTGAGAAATAAAGTCCGCTCCCAGTATGACGGGGCAAGACAAGTGCTTAGCCACAAACAATTTAATTTTCCATGTAAATTTAAAAATACGAATTTTGACCAGTACGGAACCTAGAATTTCTAATGGAGATGAATTAGCCGAAACATATTGAATAGGAGATGAGACGTAGTCAGGTAGTTTACAAACAGCTTTCAATTTAGAATACCATTCAGCCAAAATAATCGAACAAACACTGCCTGAATCTAAGAGAGCTGTTATAGGCTCGTTATTTAACTCAATCTTAAGAAAAGGAACAGGTGCGGGGGTATCCGCCGCAATCCTAAGACACTCTTTGGGACCTTCAAAAGATGAATTTGAAAATTGCACGTTCCCTGAATTTACAACCTGTTTACCCGGGGCTGAGTCTCGGGAAGATGGATTGGTCGACTCAGCCGAAACCACTAGTCACTTTTTATTATTGGCATAGGTGGAATTTGCACCAGAAGTTGAGCAGGAGGGGGTGCTATTCGAGTTTGTGCAATTCTTGGCGATATGTGAGAAAGCCCCACATTTAAAACAGCCTTGTGCTGAACCAGCTCCATTATTTACCCTACTAGACTTGATCAGTGGACACTTATTGCGCAGATGGTCGGGCGACCCACAAGCATAACATTTACGGGGTGTGACTGGTCGGCGAGGTGGAGGCCGAGTATTACTAAACGAAGGAGGGGGTTCTTTCGCGACACGCAAAGAATCGGCGTATCTAACTCCTTCCGCTGAGACGGCCAATGCTTCAAGTTCAGAAAAAGTTTGCGGGCACGCCGCGAAACACAAATATGACCTGTAGGGTGGTGAAATCCCTTCCACAATAGCTTGTACAATTTGATCCTCAGGGAAGTGAAGAGCAAACACCCTGGTATAAAACTTAATGTCTTGTATGAAATCAGCCAAGTTTTCATCCAAGCGCTGTACCCGATAATAGTACTTCTGAATAAGGGAGGACCTAGCCCTAGCAGGGATGAAGTTAGCTAGCAAATGGGCATGGAAATCCTCAATAGATGATTGCTCGGCAATGGCTCTTACGATTTTATCAGAAAGAATACCAATAGCATACGGATAGATAATCTGCAAAATTTGACATGGAGAAAGAGAAAACACAAGGGCATGATCCTGAAATTCAACTAGAAACCTTAAAAAAGAAATTACATCACTGGTGGTATTAACGGAAAACTTAGAAATACCTCTGAGCAACATTGCCAATGGATGAGGCAAGCTGCTAAACCCGGGTGACATAGTAGGTAAAGGTTTCAATGGCAAAGAAGTTAATTCAGAACGAATGTTACTCAACGATGCACGGCGTTCAGGCTCGTTGTCCAATGGGGCAGAGATAGTTTGAGCAGCAACGATTATCCTATTAACTTCTCCCTTGGGAGGCGCTTCCTCACTACCTGCATTCACTATGGTGGGTTGATCAGATTTGGGAGGAACTTCCCCAGTCAACAATAGAGTGACCTTACTAGATAATTCGGAAATATTTTCCAGGAGCGTACTAGCTTCCTTCCTCTGAACGTCATTCAGTTTTAGAGACAACAGATCGTTAACCCTATTCGAAAAATGATATAGCCTGCCTTGCACACGCTTAATTTGATTAGGAGACGGATCATTTTCATCAAAAAAACTAACTACAGAAGCTAGACCAGTAATATTCTCCGTGATCGTGGAAAGAGAGTCGTCAATTTCTTTCTCTCCCAAATTGGGGATAGAAATGGGCAAATCAAGGGACTCTCTAAGTTTGTTAGTGTCTACTGCAACCGTGCCTCCAGATTGTACATTTCTAATAGTCAATTCATATATCAACTCCTCCTTGCGCAAATAATTAAGATGGAGAACATCGCGAGGGCCTGGCATGATGACAAAACAATTTTGAAAAAGTCAAAAAATTCCAGCAACTGACAAAATGGTTAGAGTTCGGATCAAAACAATGTGTAGCCGTCAAAAGGGGCTAAATTGAGACCCATTCAACCACGCTCTGCTACCACTTGTTACCGTGTTTTGGTGGTAGGTAGAGGTGAAAGAAGGTGCGGGCGTGAATGAGTCTCAAACTACGGAATCAAAGTTACTGTAAAATTTAACAAGGTTATATTTTCTTTTCAAAATTAAGTAATAACAAAGAACAGGTACTTAGTAGCCGAAACACAATTTGAAATGTACAATTACAGAGATTACAGAATTTGGGCTTCGAGCCCTGAGTTCACAATTCTTGAGCAACTAGCCCAACTTTCCGATATACAAATTTTAACCAAGGGGCAGAAGACCCCAATCAAACCCTGGAGCACTTGCTCCAAATTACACAGTAAAGCCTCCTCGAGGCATACCAAAATTGAATTCCAAAAGCGCAATCTGCTCTCAAAGTGTAAGCCAATCACAGGCCACACCAAACTTCACCTTCAAGCTGTCCTCTAAGGACATATACACAGGGGTAAAATACCCAACCTACTGAGGTCTATTAAATGAAAAAGAAGGTTAATTAAATGACCTCTAAAATAACAATTTGGGAGGAGGCAAACTTGCACTCCTAGTACACTTTGATTAAGACCTACTTGGCACTAGGCCGTTAACACAAGGGCTAATCCCATACTAAAGAGGTGACTTAAGAAGAGAACACTTTGTTTTACGTTATCGAAGAATAGGTTGAGAAAACTAAGTTCACCTCACAACAATATGAGTGGGAGCTCGAGAGGGTTAGCACTCTCTATCCCAATATGAAGCTTTAAAAGAGAATATATAAAAGAGTAGTTATATTTAGGAAAAGGTTACATGGTAGAACGCTTAGAACCCGCCCCGAAAGTTAAACTGCTGAGCTAGCAAGGAAAGAAGTTATTAATCGGCCATTACCTTGTTGTTGACCGCTGCCGAAGAAAGAGGCGCTTCCCGCCCCCTGCTATGTACTTAACACACTGAAAGATGGAACAGAAGTGGCCCGGAGACCCAAAAATCAGCAGTTTATAACCTCTCGTGGAAGGTTCTAGGCGTTAGGGGAAAGAAAACACCCGCCCACAACGTTTTTATTGGATAGGACCCCGCAACAGATTCAAGTTGGGGGAAGATACCCCTGATTGGTCAGAAATAAATTAAAGAAATTCGGGATTGGTTACATTCATAACAAGGGGAAGAAAGGGGTAAATATTGCCAACTTAAACAATGATAGAAAAAAATTTAACAAGGAACAAACTCTTGAAATTAAATTTTCTCCAAAAAATAGTTCTTTGACTCCGCACTAGGTTGCACTATTGTAGATCTTCAGTAGTGTCCTCTAGAAGAGAAAGTTCACACTTCTTACTTCAAGCGAAACAAAAACACCTCAAAAGTGACACAGTTCTAAAACTCAAAATTTTCCACATGGTGACATCTTCTGAGAAGGTAGAGAATTAATAGCGTAGATAAAGTTCAGAGTTCCTCCAGCAGAGGAGTTTCAAAAGGCGCACATTTTAAATTAGCGGCGTGGGGGTGTACCACCCGGTACAATAATAATAATAATAATAATAATAATAATAATAATAATAATAATAATAATAATAATAATAATAATAATAATAATAATAATAATAATAATCTATAGAAAACATTTTATGACAAATATAAAAATGATCTAGAATTTTTAATAGCACAAATTGATCGAATAAGGAACATGTCCCACTTATTGGCTGAATAGTCAGCGTTGAGACCTTTGGTTCAGAGGGTCCCGGGTCCGTTTCCCGGCCGTATCGGGGATTTCATTCACGTCTGATTAATTCTTCTGGCCCGGGGTCTGGGTGTTTGGGTTTGTACCAACACTTTGCTCTTCATATTCAGACAACACACTACACTACCAACCACCACAAAAACGCGCAATAGTAATAACATCCCTCCATATAGAGTTGGAGTCAGGAAGGGCATCCGACCGTAAAACAAGGCCAAATCCACATGTGCGACGCAGTTCGTACCCGCGACCTCACGTATGTGGGAAAAGCGGTGGAAAAGAAAAGGTTGAATAAGCAACGTAAAGAAATTCTTATATCTGGGAGAAAAGCCCGCTGTAAAGAAAGGATACGCAAGATGGAAAGAGCATTGAAAGAGCATGATTGTAAATAAAGGGTACAGATCTCTGCACATGGTTATGAGGGTATTTAGGGGTTGTAGTGAGGTTGTAAAGGAGAGGGCATGTACGTTTCTGGTAAGACCCCAACTAGAGTATGGTTCCAGTGTTTGGGACCCTTACCCTGATTACTTGATTCAAGAACTGGGAAAACCCAAAGAAAAGCTGCTCGATTTGTTCTGGATAATTTCTGACAAAAGAATAGCGTTACAAAAATGTTGCAAAGTTTGGGCTGGGAAGACTTGGGAGAAAGGAGACAAGCTGCTCGACTAAGTAGTATCTTCCGAGCTGTCAGTGGAGAGATAGCTAGGAGGACATTAGTAGACGAATAAGTTTGAGTGGTGTCTTTAAAAGTAGTAAAGATCACAATATGAAGTTAAAGTTGGAATTCAAGAGGACAAATTGTGGGAAATATTCGTTTATAGGAAGGGGAGTTGAGGATTGGAATAACTTACCAAGGGACATGTTCAATAAATTTCCAAATTCTTTGCAATCATTTAAGAAAAGGCTAGTAAAAAACAGATAGGGGATCTGCCACCTGGGCGACTGCCCTAAATGCAGATCAGTTGTGAGTGATACGTTATAACTAGGACTATCCACAGCAAAAAATGTTCATCTTAAAAAGTCAAAATACAACTCTATAACACAGTAGTCAAACCGGAATTCCTATACGCGAGTGAATGTCTAGTACTGAATTACAAGCTGAATAAATTAGAAGAACTTGGAAGAAAAATTATACGGAAAATACTCGGCCCGCTAAGAACTACAGAACTCTGGAAATCAAGAAGTAATGATGACATATATCGGAACATACAAAACATGAGAGATACAATGCGGAAGAGGAAATTGATATTTTTTGGGCATTTATACAGAATGGATGACAACAGGTTTACCAAACAGATCTTCAAATATCTTTGGAACAAGAAGTCAACAGAATCTGGATTTATGAAGTCAAAAATGACTCTGAAATAATAAAAGAGAAGAAGCAACAACGGAGAGAGAGAGAGAGAGAGAGCTTTTTTTTAGAAAGAAAGTGTTAAAAGTGGAAGGATTCTACGGTTGAAAGGGAAAGAAAACAGGCTCAAAGTGGTCCGAGAAAGGGAGAGAAGAATGAGATATATTGAGCAGACGCAGGAGAATTCGAGGAAGAAGAAGAAACAACAAAGGATGAAGCATTGAAATTGCCACGTGGTCCCTAGAAGACCATAACTGAGAAATAATAATAATAATAATAATAATAATAATAATAATAATAATAATAATAATAATAATAATAAAATAAGGCATTACAACACAGTAGTGAAGCCAGAATGCCTACATGCAAGCGAATGTCTGGCATTAAACTATAATTTAGATAAACTAGAAATACTTGAAAGGCGAATCATGAGGAAAATATTGGGCCCACAAAACACAGCAGAGGGTTGGAAATTTCGAAGTAATGCTGAAATATATATAAAAAATAGAAAATATATCAGATGTAATGAGGAAAAGGAGACTTATGTTTTTTGGACATTTATATCGAATGCAAGATAGTAGATTAACCGGTAAGATTTTCAGATATTTGTGGGATAAGAAATCAACGACAAGCTGGGTCAATGAAGTAAGAAAGGATTTAGAAAAAAACAATATAACAACAGAAGAAATAAATAATAGAGAAGGCTTTCGGGAAAACGTATTGAAAATAGAAGGATTCCAAGGTAGGAAAGTAGAAAAAGACTGGTTCAAAGTGGTCTGAAGACAGAAGGAAGAAACATAGTGAACAGATGAAAGCGTACTGGAAGAAAAGGAAAGAACAAAGAAGAAGGAATTGAAATTGGCACGTGGTCCTCTGGTGGCCCATTCGAAAGAATAATAATAATAATAATAATAATAATAATAATAATAATAATAATAATAATAATAATATAATACATCCTTTATTGGAACACGATGGAGAAAGGATCAGCCGAATGGACATCAATTCTTACTGTATTCACTTAAAGATTTAGTTCCTTTGCGGCACGTCATCAGATGATACTTGGCACACCTTTGATAACATAATACGCATACACATTTGTCAGTCGGGCTGGGGAATATTTTGATTGAATACAAATAATTATTATGGTGATGGAAACCGTGAATGGCGAGTCTCCCTTATTATGTATCTTTGCTCTTGATTTTCGATGGCCCACGTTCTGTCCATCATTGCGTTAGAAATATAAAAGTCTTTGCCAATCTCTCTTCTCTTTGCTTGTCTACACTCTAATAGGTGTCTAGATGACAATGGTAGTTTCACCCTAAAAAGTCCTCTATGTATAAGGATTATTTCGCTAGCTCGTGATCTAATCTTGTAGGGGCCCTTTTTTCCAACTCTTAGGGCACATTTTAAGAAACGCGAGTCGACACTCACTAATCACAGACTGTGAGGTGGACCATATGTCACAATGGACGTATGGAATAGTGTCAAAGCTGTAGTGAGAGCTAGGGCTGTTAGATTTTTAATCTTATAGATGACTATGATGGCTTTTGCTGACCTCTCTTGATTATGATGGCTGAATGATCTTGGTGAAATCTGGAAGGTTATGCCCAAGCAATTGAATTTGTTTTCTACGATTAATGGTTCGTTGTACAACGTTGGGGTGTGCCTAAGAGTAGACTTTTTCCGCCTTTCCTTAATGTCATTTGAACTGTTTCTTGAAGGTTGATTTCAAAGTGATTTTCATTTACCCATTTCTTTTAGTTCTATCAATGTTGTTTGCAATTCTAATTTGTTTGAGAAAGCTAACACCATGTCATCTGCACAAAGTGATAGCATCGTAGTTGGGGTGTCCTGGATTATACTGATAATGTCTGCCGTGGTAATATTGTCTATCTGGAGTTAGCGTCATAAATTTCCTGGAACAATTATAACCATGGCAACCATTATCCGTCTTTGTATGTACACTAGGTCAGTAGCGTCATCTTGACACTGTGCGCTTCCCCTGTAGGTGGTGGCCGTAGAATAGCATCCACGGTACACCTGCTGCTTGTGTTATGTGGCAAATAAAGGAGTCCCACGGGCGGAGTCCTTAGGTGAGTCCTGGAATGGCTTCTACTTACTTGTGCCAGACTCTTCGCTATCATTTATCCAATCCCACCTCCCGTGGTCAACTCTTGTTATTTTCCTTCTCCGACGGTATTAGGACATTCCAGGCCTAGAGATTCCTTCATTTTCACGCCCTTCGCGGCCTTGCTTCTCTCTGGCCGATACCTTTATTTTTCGAAGTGTTGGACAACTTCCGTTTTTTCACTCTGATTAGTGAGGATGGTTGCCTTGTTTTACTTCCTATTAAAACAATAAGCATCACCACTCACTATGTGCTTTCTTCCTGTAACTAAGAGCCTAATAATATCTCGAATAATTTACACCCCGTTCTACTCCTCAGTCTAGAATTAAAATCCTTGAACTGCTCGGAATACGAAGCCAGGACCTTGGAATAAGGGACGGACACCCAACCTCTACATCACAGGGTTGGATAATAATAATAATAATAATACGAAATCTAGAATGTCGTTCATGTAATTGCATTTCATCAGCCTTACCATTCTTTTGTACATACAATCATTATGTTTTCGATTTTTCCGAATTCTCTTCCTCCCCTTTTGCTGGAGTCAAAGGATGCATGAAACACCTGTCCCGCATGTCGTAAGAGGTTACTAAGAGGGGAGCAATTAAATAATATATATTCACTCTCTCGTCTTGTAACCCCAGAAACTCATCTATGATTCTGCTTTTCCGTGAAGCAGAGAAAATGTACGTGTGCGAAGTTTTTGAATTTAATAGATAAAAATTAATAATGTTGTGGATTGAATTCTTCACATGAAATCTCCCTCTTTTAATTCGTTATCCTCATCCCGTGACTTAACCGGGCGAGTTGGCCGTGCGCGTAGAGGTGCGCGACTGTGAGCTTGCATCCGGGAGATAGTAGGTTCGAATCCCACTATCGGCAGCCCTGAAAATGGTTTTCCGTGGTTTCCCATTTTCACACCAGGCAAATGCTGGGGTTGTACCTTAATTAAGGCCACGGCCGCTTCCTTCCAACTCCTAGGCCTTTCCTATCCCATCGTCGCCAAAAGACCTATCTGTGTCGGTGCGACGTAAAGCAACTAGCAAAAGCAAAAGCATCCCGTGACTTAGTTACTTGTCGTTTCCTTTTCACGCAATCTTCTGTTTCTCGGATAGAAGTCTGTTGAGGTATTCGGGTGAAGCATTTAATCTCATCCAACAATCTAATTGCAGTTTTAATTCTGGTCCGCTTTCGCCTACCTTTCCTTGGACAACTGGTTTCTCAAGACTAGTTCCATTACGGTGAATCACATGTCCAACATATGTAAAATGTTGCATCGGCTCCTCTACTGAATATCTAGTTCATTTAAAATGGAAATGTTAATTCTTCTGGCTGACCATGGCATACGCATCACTTGCTACAAGCACCAAATTTCAATGGAATCTGTTAAAATTATACCTTCATCGTCAATTATTCAACACTGTAGAAAATCTCCATGACGAGGAAATTAGGCACAAGTACATAGATATCATTAGTGAAAGGTCCCAAACAATAGACAGCAAGCACGTTCAGGATATCGAAAGGCAACTGGTGGCATGCAAGGATCCTGTAGTGGAAAGAGCAAGGGAATGCCTAGGAACAGCTTTGCGTAAAGATGGGGAGAAAGCGAACATTGTTGGAATGATGAATATGAAGTGAGAGCAGCTTGTGAACGTAAAAAAGGTTGCGTATCAGAAATGGTTCCAAAGAAGGACTGATTAAGATACGGAGTTTTACATAGATGAAGGAATAAATAATTTTTGAATCCAAGAAGATGTCATTGGAAGATTTTGGTAATAAATTTGCAAATGTTGGTCAAGCACTAGGGAAATCTATCTATTTTTTAATAGTCAGTAATAGAGAATCTTAAAAAAGGGGAGAGAAAAGAAGTGTTTAGCGTTTTGGGCACATCAGGTGAACTCGTAGTAGATCTCGGGGAATCGCTGAACAAGTGGAAGGAATATTTTGAAAACATTCTGAACGTGAGGGGAAACCTTTCTGCTGCAATCGTGAATATCCGAGTACATGGGAATGAGGGGGATGATTGGAAAGGACTAAAGGGCTTAAATGTTGTAATATTTGTAATTGATGAAATTAAACTTCGTGATCTTCATTTCTGAGGACAATAATTTATGCAGATTTTGATTGATTGATTGATTGATTGATTGATTGATTGATTGATTGATTGATTGATAGATTGTTTGATTCATTGATTGACTGATTATTGATTGATTGATTTATTGACTGATAGACTGTTTGATTGATTGATTGACTGATAGATTGATTATTGATTGATTGATTGATTGATAGATTGTTTGATTGATTGATTATTGATCGATCGATTATTGATTGATATATTGATTGTTTGATTGATTGATTGATTATTGATTGTTTGATTGATTATTGATTGGTTATTGTTTGTTTGATTGATAGATATATTGTTTGATTGATTGATTATTGATTGATTGATTGATTGGTTGGTTGATTGATTAATAGATAAATTGTTTGATTGATTGATTGATTTATTGATTGAGAGATTGTTTGATTGATTAATTGGATGTCAGTCACGTCAGAATTTCGGTCTAGAATACACACTGGCAGTATGAGAGGCTTCGGGTCATTGAAACGGCGTCCCCAACCAAACCTACACACACCTAAAACAAGACGTCAAGTGATTCCGGAGGCTGACAGGAAAAGGCAATACAGAAGACTTTCGCTACCCATTCTACACCCATTATGCACCAGATGTCATCTAATGCGTGTTGTACACCATCAAATGTTTGTTTCACCTCAATACTTCACATCAAGAATTGTCGAAGTTGTTCAACATTGCTGAAAATGTGAAAATAATTGGCAAGATTTGATAGCATTTTGTTTTAACATGGAGGAAAGGCAAACAGCAGTTGTGGTTCTTGGACTAGCTAGTGGGATATATATTGTTAAAACGAATATAAACACGCAATAAACCATAATTAACCTAGGGGAAATATTATTGTTTTCTCAACATAATTTTAAAAATTTATCTACTCCTGTAACATCATTTGCAAAGGTCATGTTATATTGCAATTACTCACATGAATTGAATAAAAATGATATAAATGCAACGGAAATTCATATTTTATTATATGAAAACATATTAGTAATTCTATAATAATAATAATAATAATAATAATAATAATAATAATAATAATAATAATAATAATAATAATAATAATAATAATAATAATAATAATAATAATCAGACACAATGAAATTGATTGGCGAAATCAAACCCGATATGAAATAGGCAGGAATGACACCAGCAGATGTCCAGAACCGCGTAACCATCAGATCAAAAATTCACAAATGGCAAGTTGACCAAGAGGAAAGACGAAAGGAGAAGACTGGAAAAAACTTGGTCTGAAGACAGAACGGAAGTCCACAGTAAAATAATGAAAGAACTATGGACACAAATAAAGTAAAAGCAAGCCTCTTAGTATTCTTCGTAGTCATAACAGGCTTATTCGCATATAATAATAATAATAATAATAATAATAATAATAATAATAATAATAATAATAATAATAATAATAATAATAATAATATGATGCAGAGATCGTCATAAATCGATCATTGCTGATAGTGTCTTCTTTTAGGTTACCGCACGGTAATAAACATAAAAGCTGTCCACTTGAGATATTTATCTTGCAATCTCCTCGTACGCTGCCACGTTATTCATTGTATTGTAGTAGTCTCGCGAGTCCACCGAATAAAGACAGGCATGTGTCTCTTAGTTTGCAAGTAATACACACACAACATCCCTCGGTCATTACGACGAAATCATTTTTCTTGTATTATTTACCGGCAATCCCACCATGCCTATTTTTTTACTGTTTGCTTTACGTCGCACATAGGTCTTACGGCGGCGATAGGATATGAAAGGTCTAGCAGTGTGAAGGAAGTGGGTGTGGCCTTAATTAAGGTACAGCTCCAGCATTTTCTTGGTGTGAAAATGGGAAACCAAGGAAAACCATCTTGAGGGCTGCAGAAATGGGGACTGCTACCTGGCACATCCACATCTCCTACGGTGCAGCAGACTATATGAACCCTTCACGGTTCGAAATCACTTTAAAGGCAACGACAAAACCTTCGCTCACACTCTACTGAATTAAAAAATGGGGAAAAAGAAAATCAGTCGAAATTTTTTTCTTAAAAGCTGTCATTCATACTTAAACACAATTTTGCATTCTTAACTTACATTTATTACCATTTAGGGCAGGGCCTCTCAAATGCAGACAGTGGCGCAGGGTTGCTGTGCACAGTGCATCGGTTCCACTCGGCTCAGTTAGGACCAACGCTTCGTCTCTGGGTATACTCAGCTAAGCTCGGCTCAACTCGGCTCGGATTTGGAGCGCTACGGAGCAAGTGAGGAAGAGGGAGACAGGGGGAGCAAGCGAGACAAGCGTGAGAGGCCCTGATTTAGGGAGTAATGCTCATATTTTTAAAAGCCTAGTAGTTATCTGAATCTCTTGAAAACCCGACAGTTCTTGCCTGCGCCATTCCTTACCACCGGATATTACGTACTATTTGTCAGACTCACTATCTTCTAAGTGTCAGTTAATGACTTCAACATATTTAGGATAACACAATCCGTACCACTTGAAAGAATGAGAAATATTCCGGGTGCATTAAGTTAGTTATTATTATTATTATTATTATTATTATTATTATTATTATTATTATTATTATTATTATTATTATTATTATTAGTATTATTATTATTATTATTATTATTATTTATTATATATACTCTCTGCATGCTCCACTATATGCACTTAACTAATCTTACATATTTGTGTGAGAAACATTTATTACATTTAACATGCATATTTGGTGATGGTTATTATTCTTGACTCTTTCTCAATGCTTGAAAGTTTAAAGAGTTCACAAATTTTGAAAATGGTTTTGAATACTTTTTGATTAGGACAGACTTTTGCATTGACCAGTTGCCTACTATACTAACACTGTTTATAAACATTTCTCTCTCACTTTTCACTTCACTACACTCGAATATTAAGTGGTCTACTGTTTGGGGTCCTCTGTGGCGGGAACCCTCGGGACTGCCTAGAATCCTAAGCCTCTGCAGATACGATGCGATGTTTCCATGGTCTGTTACTATTGTTGTCATATTATAATTTTTCTTATTTAATCTCCTTACCCTCTAGGGTTGGTTTTATCCTTGATTCAACGAGGGATCCCACCTCTACCGCCTCAAGGGCAGTGTCGTGGAGCGTGAGTTATTGGGTCGGGGGATAAAACTGGGGAGTAGGGCCAGTACCTCTCACAGGCTGCCTCACCTGCTATGCTGAACACCGACCTCGTGGAAGATGGGAAGATTGGAATGGATAGGAAAGGAATAGGGAAGGAAGCAGCCGTGGTCTTAAGCTAGATAGCATCCCGGCATTTGCCTGGAGAAGAAGTGGGAAACCACGGAAGACCAATTCTAGGATGGCTGAGATGAGAATCGAACATAACCCTTCCATCTACTCAGTTGACCTCCCGAGACTCAGTGCCAACCATTTTAAAAATTTGGTGGCAGAGCCGCGAATCGAACCCGGGCCATTAGGTAATCACACTGACAACTACACCACAGCGGCTGACGTTATTCATTTATTCATTTATACGAGAAAATGTCCTGTACACCATGTGGGGGTATAGTAAGCGTAATTAAGATTTACCGTTGCTTAGGTCATGGGGATGGACAGAGAAACTGTTCATGGCGTATACAGTTGACTGACTCGGGGAGGAATTCCCACCTTACGTGTTACATTAATCATCTGACATGAAGATGTACAAATTGCCCTGGCGTAAATATTTGGGGATTAAGAGAAAACCCTCCGCAGGTAGTTAACAACTCTGTATTTGGAGATGTTCAGAAAAATCGAGTGGTAGGGAATGTATGGTCAACAGCCCAACTGCCTGTTACCCGGGGGCCCAGGGTTCGATTTCCGGCCAACTCAGGGAATTTTCTAGCCCCTGAGTGTTGGTCCGATGTCCACTCGGTGTACATGATTACAATTGTGGAGCTATCTGACAGTGAGATAGCGGCCCCGGTCTATAAAGCTAGGAATAATGGCCTACAGGGTTTGTCGCGCTGACCACACGTCGCGTCGTAATCTTCAGGCCTTTTTGGCTGGACAGTGGTAGCGTTGTTGTCCAAGGCCCGTCACGGCTCTATTAAATATATGTTTTAAAATTTTGATAGTGATTATTTACAGATAAGGATCTTCTCTTTAAGAAATATGGTACATTAATTTCTTGAAAGGATAACGGATGTTAAGAGTGGACCGAACAAAAATGGAAGGATGTTGAAAGGGAATGTCGCAGAACGTAAATTGGGGGTAGGTGCCAGATAGATGCCGAACATTGTCGTGCGGAGAGCCATTCTAGGATATTTCTTTACGGGAAGAAAACTGGCATAATCAAAAATGAAAAAAAAAAGCAATATGTATACTAGCATTTGAAGGGTACATTGAGTTAGCGTGTAAATAAGTGTCTCGCGTGACTTAAATACTATAGAGACCAGAAGTTCTGGAATTTATAGGTTAGAATGCAAATTAAATAATCGAGTAACAAGTATTCACAAGCCCGGCTAACAGTTCTGTAATGTGATTTGCATAAACAGTAGGCACCATGTCTATTAAAACCACTAGAAGATATGTTACTCTCCCTACACTACAGAAGAGCGGGCTAGTCGACACTTCCTACTTACCAAATAAGTTTTCGTTCGTTCTAATGTATCACCGTCTATATATATAACTATATCGTTCCCGTGCTTAATTTAACCGAAGTGATAAGTTTGCCAGTTCTACCTTCGTTTCTATCTTAATTATGCTTATTCCGGTGCAAGCTTCCGCACCTTGGTTAAATTGCTCGAACCACTCCGACCAACCTGTATATCAACAGTGCAACCTAGCATCCCTTCGATATTCTTTCAGAAAACGTTCTGAATCTCCCACATTTCGCCTCAACTTTTATGGGTTTGGGACTGATTATTTTTCATATTTTAAAATTAAATTATCTGTTTCAAATGAGAAAAGATTAGAATATTTCGCTTGTGAAATAACATCCCCAAACATGAAAAACGTTATGCATTCAATAAAGCTGAAATTACAAACATGTATTTTGAAGAATTAACATGATTAATTTTCTACATATTAAAAAATAATGCGTATTTTATTAAGCAAAAGCAGAAATTGTCATTTTTGACCCATGAACATGGCTTTCTCCCATAAATGCTTCTCTAGTGTATATCCAGCTCGACTTACGTTAGAGTTAAAATAATTACCTCTCTGTAATTGCACATCCGTCACTACAATGATCACCTGCACAAGAAACATAATATTTAATTCCGTCTTGTGGTCAGGATATTGTTAGTAACTGTCAAGGTGCCGAGAGCAACAACACTGTAAACTTCAGACGTTATCTCTTTTGCGAAGAAGAATGAAATCTACGCATACTTTCTACTATCACTTTTCATCCTTTCCTTACATCTATCATGGTCATAACATAGGATCTGCTTCCTCCCTTAATACATCCATAAAGCACAGTCTTTCTTACAACGGATCTTAGGATATTACAGGATGCACATCGTAGAATTCACTCCCTTTAGGATCTTGTTTCTGAGTAAGCGTTTAAGTAGTTTGCTATGATCACTTGTTGAAAGACCGGGTCCATGGCTAAATGGTTAGCATGCTGGCCTTAGGTCCAGAGTGTCCTGGGTTCGATTCCGACCGTGTAGGAGATTATAACCTTAAGTGGTTAATTCCCTTCACTCGGGAACTAGGTGTTTGTGCTTTCCTTAACATCCCTGCACCTCACACACCACACATAACACTATCCTCCACCACAATAACACGCAGTTACCTACACATGGCAGATGCCGCACACCCTGATCGGAGGGTCTACCTTACTAAGGCTGCACCCGACTAAAAATAACCACACTAAATTAATTAATACTTGTTCAAAGAATCTCGTTGAGTTTCTCGCTGACGAGACACGAATTAATGAGATGAACTAATGCAATTGAAGGGTTTTCTCTCATTTGTAAGTTTCCTTTACATATCAGCAGGAAAAAATTTATGAGACACCAATAGGTTAGAATGCAAATTTATTTAACCAAGGCGCAAGGATCTTCTACCCACACAACGGTTCTGCACCAGATTTATATAAGTATTAGCGATCTGAACTATCAGAACCCCTAAAATGTATGCAACTCACCAAACGTAACTGTAAAGCGTCTAACTGATACTTGCGCCTTGTTCAAATACCTTTGCATCGTACATATTCTTGCCCAGAAATCCTGTCCCTGCATATCAGTTAAAGATAAGAAGCTATAATTTATTGCGTTGGAAACTGTATGTTCAGTAAGTGATTAAGATATAATAGAGAAATATAACTGTGTAAGAGAGGACCTCAACACTAACATCGTCTCTAATAAAGAGGTTATCTATCTATCTATCTATCTATCTATCTATCTATCTATCTATCTATCTATCTATCTATCTATCTATCTATCTATCTATCTATCTATCTATCTATCTATCTATCTATCTACCTTTCTTCCTTTCTTCTACTGGAGTTCATGAACGCGTGATGCAGCCCATAGCAAGAAAGGAATTGTCATTTTCTTTTGCATATCCGAAGAATTTCATTACCCTTCAATTGGAAACACCAGCCTTTGGACACGTAATTATGGGGTCTTAAGGTAGTTAGGGAACAAAAAACACAAAATACATATAAAAATATATATTTTAAATGCAGAATGTACAATGATGAAGAATGTCAAGATATGATTATGCAGTATGGTATGATGTAATGTGTAGGAAAGTGAAAGTTGTGATGCCTGTGTTGTGGACTAGTTGGACCCCTAAGGCCTCCTGTTAGAGGACTGCCGAGGGCTTCCAGAGGTTTCCATAACGGGTTAGTGGTGATATCCTCCATAGCTGCTCAGCTCCAGACCTCCACCATGACCTCCAAGACTGTAGCCACCGCTGTATGATCCTTCATGGCCTCCAAGACTCAGGCTGCTGCCATATGATCCTCCATGGCCGCCTAGACTGTAGCCACTACCGTATGATCCTCCATGGCCGCCTAGACTGTAACCACTACCGTATGATCCTCCAAGGCCGCCTAGACTCAGACCTTCATGGCCTCCAAGACTGTAGCCACCGCCGTAAGATCCTCCGTAGCTGCTACCGTAGTCGTGTCCCTTGACGTACACTGGTACGGGCTTCTTAACGATCACTGGATGTGGTACCGGTACTGGTACTGGTTTGTGAACAGGGACTGGGTATGGCTTGGGAACATGCACTGGGTATGGTGCTGGTACAGGGACCTTGACTGGAACCTTGACGGGGTAAGGCACTTTCTTTTCAACTGGGTAAGGTACTGGCTTCTCCACGGGAACTGGGTATGGTTTTGGTACATGAACTGGGTATGGCCTGTCTACGTGGACAGGTACGGGAACCTTGACAGGTACAGGGACTTTTTTCTCAACATGGACTGGGTAGGGATGAGGAACAGGGACTTTGACTTCCTTAGTAATGGTGATGGCCTTGATGTGACTCTCGTGGTGACCTCCAAGACCACCGCTTAACTCTAATCCTCCTCCATAACCTCCTCCGTAGCCTCCTCCATAACCTCCTCCATAGCTTCCTCCGTAACTTCCTCCATAGCTACCTCCAAGCTCGTGTCCGCCGCCAAGACCTCCGTATCCATAGCCACCACTCAGCTCCAAACCATGTCCTCCTCCTAATTCGAGTCCCCCTCCGTATCCAAGCCCATGGATACCTCTCTTTTCAGTCTTGGAGTCTTTCTTCTCTTCCGCTGCGCATAGCACCGCTCCCGATATCACCAGCACCACCTGTTGGAATGAAATCAGAATTAAGACATGGTTCTGGATCATTCTTATATTGATGTGCGTGTTAATAACATGTTTGATTATTTAAAGGAAATAAAAAATGATGCAAGGGAAAATAAAACTCTTTATTCATTAAGAGAATTAAAGTAAGCGTTTTACTTCCAGGTGCCGAGTTTTATTGGTGACACTAGGATCCAATGGGTCGTTATTGTAATAGGACAGAAAGTATCACAGATACATTTTATTAGGACACCAAGGATATTGGCAAGATTCGTCTAGGGGGGTCTTGATTATAACATTGAACCTTAAGACAGTCTTATCATCCGGGAGATAGTAGGTTCGAATCCCACTATCGGCAGCCCTGAAAATGGTTTTCCGTGGTTTCCCATTTTCACACCAGGCAAATGCTGGGGCTGTACCTTAATTAAGGCCACGGCCGCTTCCTTCCAACTCCTAGGCCTTTCCTATCCCATCGTCGCCATAAGACATATCTGTGTCGGTGCGACGTAAAGCCCCTAGCAAAAAAAAAAAGACAGTCTTATTGAAGCAAATAATGATAGTTTATAGCATAGCGAGAGCTCGTATTATTCACTTCTCGACAACTACACTGTGTATTTGTACTCCACGTTCACCATTCTTCTACTCAGACATATCTGTTCCTATCTCAGAGTGTATACCTACATAGATGTACATTAAACCTGCTTAATCCCTAGATAATCGAACAATCTCAGATTTGTAGCTTAAAGTCATATAACGGCGAGTATATTAAAATCCTAAAGGGATCTTTATTACATTTATTTAATTGCCAAATTATTTTCTGTGTTTTCGGCAAAGAATTTATACTAATATATACGATGTTTTTTTACTTCAGTTGATAAAAATGACCTGTAAAAAATGCGATTGATGCTATTGAATGCCGTGTGCATTTCCTTTTTCCAGATGTTGGACTTATATAGTTACTATAATTGTATGTTTGAATTATTTATTTTAGGTATGGATACCTTTTATATTATGGAGCACAAGGTGACTTATAAAATTAGTATTTTAAAATATAGTTTGTTAGAGGGAAAGTAAGTCATAAAAAAATCTGAAAAATTCAATATTAATCAGAAATGTTTCAATAATATTAAGAAGTAATATGAAGCGGGTGAAGTTTGATAGTCAACAGCGTATACGTGACAAGGTTTTGAAACTTATAAGGGTACTTTTTGACTTAATTAACTTGTATTTAATTATTTATGTAATATGACCCGAGCTGTTTTTTGCAACTGGCACAGAATAATTGACAGTATATTTGTTTACAGAATAATATTACACTTCCTACTTGTACGAAGGAGATTCCCATGCAATCCATAAACATTATTTATGAGTATGACTACGCGATATTTTATACTGTGATCACAATAAGACCGGCCCATTGGTCTATCAACAACGAGCCTTCCCTTTACTGAGGGAGCCGTGTTCTATTCCGGGTGAGAACAGGAATTCTTACCTGGTTTCAGATCCATTCAGCCTAATTTCCAGCTGACAGTGAAAAGCCAAGAATAATATCTGAGAGGGTTGGTTGCGCTGAACACGCATCTCCTTGTAATATGGAGCACTCTATCCATAGTACAAGGCCCATCATACCTGTAGCCCCATGGTTTTATGTATTGGTTACGATAATGTATTGGACATTTTCCCTAATTTATAGGATTATTTACAGTTAACAAAACAAACATATTTCTTTCCCTCGAGACAAAAATAGATCATTACTCAAAACCTCTGCGGAGGTTCGGACCTGCCTTCGGGCAGAATACACCCTTACCTTATTACTCAATAATATCTAGACTCCGGCAGTCATGCGTTAGAATGCAAACTTATTGGAGCGCGTAACAAGTATAGTCCACCCTACACAACGGCTGTGTTATGAGTCTTGCGGAAACGTTGGGGGTATGGCCCATCAGAACCCCAAGAATTTATGTTACTCCCGCTACTTAATGGAAGAATGGTCAAGACGACACTTCCTAATAAAAAAAAGTTTGCATTTTGACCTTTTACTGCCTAAAAATCCGGAGGTTATTAATATCTTTGATTTAATATTTATCTAAAAGTTATGTTATACTTGGATTATAAATCTTTGTCAACGTATTCTGCTTGAGCAATGATTTCTCTTACAAAAATAATGATCGAAAGGATTCGTCGAACTGACACGCGTCTAAAAGGAATGGCACAATCACACTACGTATTTATATTTGATCACGTCTGTGTAAAGAAAATGTGGACTAAATTGTAAGTATCGTCATCGTATTCTAGAGGTTAAATGTTTCTGCCATTTGATCGGCTTCTCTAGGCACAACATATTGTACCACCACGAATGTATACAATAAAACTATTTTTCATTGTTTCAAAATTCAAATTAGCATTTTATGCTAAAGATTTTACAGACGGCAGTTTCCCATAGCAAGATGTCCTTTGACTTGCGCGTAAATACACCGATACGCATTTGAGTGATTTAATTACTCTTATTCTCCAACAGGAATAACCGAGATTCGAACCCATATCCAAGGTTATAGAAGGCAATTTTAGATAGTTCCAGCTTAAAAATAGAAAGAAATGTGGATTTAGCTACAGAAGAATGCCACGATAATTCCTAATTAATGACTACAGCAGCTTGTTTATCAAACCTAATCTTAGTACATAAGTATATCTTTATTATAGAATATGCCTTTCAGCGTTCAGTCTGCAAGCCTCTGTGAATTAACTAAGCTCTTCCACAACCCTCTATTTGCAACTAACTCTATGTATTCAAACAGTTCAACCCTTCCTATAATTACATTTTGATAACCGAGTCTAACCATCATCGGGTTTGTCTTCCTCTACTTCTCTTATCATATGGTCGAGGAGATTATTCTCCTCCTCCATTCGCCTCACATGACTGCATAACCGATACTGATACTTGTGTTTGTGTACAACTTAGTTTTTATCTCTTCATTCCACACACGACCTGTTTGTGCCAGTAATCAATCATTCTCGCCACTTTCATGTATGTTAATTCTAACTTATGAATCCTGACTCCGCCCAAATTTCACTCCCGTACAGAAAAGTAGGTTTGAAGACAGGCCTATGTAAAGATAGCTTCATCTGAGAGCTAATTTCTTTCCTACAGAGTACTGTTTGTCGGAACTACAAGCTCACTTTATTAGTTTAGCTATATCCTCATGCAATTTCACTCAGTATAGTACCGTCTCCCCTAACGGCAGGGGCGGTAGAATAACACCCACAATATACCCAGCCTGTATAAGAGGTGACTAAAAGGGGCCCGTGGATGCGTACTGGTATTGCTTCCACTTACTTGTGCCAGGCACCTCACTTACATATATCCTATCCAGTCTTCCTTGATCAACTCTTGTTCTTTTCAGAGCCCGACAGTATTAGGTATCGAAGCCTAGGGAGTGTTTCATTTTCACGCCTTTCATGTCCCTTGTCTTTCTTTGGATGATAATTTCATTCTTCGAAGTGTCGGACACCTTCCATTTTTATCCTCTGATTTATGTTAATAGAGGATGGTTACCTAGTTGTCTTTCCTCTTAAGACAATAATCACCCCCAACACCACTATACTCGTACTACCATCCTGGAAGAGTAATCATTCAAAATACTAGGAATGATTCACCAGTTTCGTTTATTTATCCCTGACTTGATACTCAACCCTAAATATTGAAAGTAGTACACAAATTAGCAAACAGACTTTACTCGAAGGGAGCCTAGCGTTAGGTTAGTATGTCCTAAATCCTTGAGGAAGAATCTGTGTTATGTACTTACTAGGAACCTCATGTTGCCGAGAGAAGATTGGTCACAACACTGAGTGAGGTCTGCAAGTAGAGGAGCATTTTTATACTCTCACTCATGGCCCCCTCCAGGCGTGGGGGAACTGAAGCGTGTCGCCTTAATTAGGAGAGCACAGGTCCCGACCATTATTACATACCGTCTTCCTGATCACCGCCGTTGATTTATTGATTGACTAAAAGTGATGCTATTATATAGAGCTTAGTTTTAGGAATCCTCCTGACATTGTGCTCGATATATCTCGCAGTTAATGTGTATTATGGGGACATGGTAGCACGTGGAGTCTTGCAATTTAAATGATAATCATTTCCTAGTAACCTCAGATATAGCACAGGTTACGACAGTTATCAGTAGGGCTCGGATGTTTAAGACCTAAAATTAGCCCAAATAAGCAAGCAAATATGACCTCAAAAGTGACGAAATATGACGTCAAAATTACCAAATATGACCCAGAAAATCAATCTGAATATGGTAATTTAAAAATTAAGTAGATGTCTTTCGAAAGATTGTGGTAGGGTGGCGGGTGGTATTGAAGTGTACGACAAGATTCATCTTCAAAGCATCAGGCGCGAAAGACCTCCGATTATCACTTAACACATTGTTGTAAGAAGAGAAGCTCCTTTCTACGTCACAAGACGTTATTGGTGGATATTTAAATAATATTAAATCACTACTATAGAGTATGCACTCGTCTTGAAATGCACTGGTACCTTCTCCTCTACGAATATCATTTCTCTTGCACACACTGCGAAAACCGTCACTTCGATTAAGCACGTTTTAAAGTTTTCTTTTTACACTGACGCCACCTATTCCATGTGATTGTTGTGCTGAAAGTTCAACACTTCTCATAGTTTCAATACTTGCATGAATTTCTAAGCTAGCAGCTTCTAAAGGAGTAATTGCACTCGATATAATTCCAAAGTTCGACTTAATATATGCCAGACTTTCTAACAAACTGTTGGAAAGCAATTCCTGCGCAATCTTGATAGAAGAGGCCGAGTATTCCACTTGCATTAACTACAGATGTAATAAGGAAAAGCAGTTTTGTGAATACCAGTTCTCATTCGGAAAGTTTACGATGATTTTGCACAGCGACAGCTGTCGTCAAACCGCCGAAATATGACCGAAATATGACGTTTCAACGAATATAGTTCAAAATATGACCTTATGACAAAAAAAAATAGCCACAATATGTGTTTATATGACAAATAAAAATCACTTAATTGTGACGATAATCATCTGATTTGCACCAAAATCCACTCAGGCAAGAAAATAGAGACAAAGAAAAAATATGACTTTTCCTAAACATCCGAGCCCTAGTTATCAGTCACTAAGATTTCTCATCCATCTGATGAAATGCAAGTGACTAGTGTTTACGTAGTGGTTGAGACAATAGCAAGCCAGAGAACTCTACTCGAGGCATGCCCTAGACAACGTTCAATACAACCATGATCATCATCATCATCGCCATGTCCGGCTCCAAGGCTAAATGATTAGCGTGCTGGCCTTTGGTCACATGAGTCCCAGGTTTGATTCCCGACCTTCCCGGGAATTATTATCATTGTTGGTTAATTTCGCTGGAAAGGGAGCTGGGTGTATATGCCGTCTTCATAATCATGTCATCCCCATCAAGACGCGCAGGTCGCCTACGGGTGTCATATCAAAAGACCTGCATTTGGTGGGTCGAACATGTCCTCGGACACTTGCGACTCTAAAAGCTATACGACAATTTCATTTATCATCGCCATCATCATCTTCATCATCATCATCATCATCATCATCATCATCATCATCTTCATCAAGCCACGAAATTTTTCCATAACACCCAATCGATGACCTTTCTTTGCATAATTTCCTACTCCATACGCCATTTTCTTTATCATCATCATCACCATCATCATCATCATCATCATCATCATCATCATCATCAAGTCACGAAATTCTTCAATAACACCCAATCGATGACCATTCTTTGCATAATTTTCTACTGCATTGTCACATAAGAATTTCTTGTTGATGTTTATTGTTGCTAAAATGGATCTATCATGTGCGTCATCAGCCTTAGGTATGTTATATGAATGCATTCCTAGGTCTTCTCCGAGAAATTTCTCCAGAAATATTGCCTTCTATTTCAGAAAGTTCTAAAGAAAATATATACATCTCTTCACATGGTTACGAGGGAATTTAAGGTTTGTTGTAAGGTTTTAAAAAGAGGGGGCGTATGAATTCCAGCAAGGATATGATTCCAGTGTATGGGATCCTCACCAGAATACGAGAACTGGAAATTACCCGAAGGAAAGCAGCACGGTTTGTTCTGGATGATTCCCGACAAAAGAATAGTGTTAGGAAACTGTTGTAAACTTTGAACTGCGTGGACTTGGGAGTAAGAAGAGTTGGCGTGGAATGACATTAGTAGACGAACAAGCTTGAACGGAAAGATTAAAATATGAAGATAAAAGTTGGATTTGAAGAGGAAGAATTGAGAAAAGTATTCATTTGTAGGACGAGGAGTATGGCGTATGGATTTTTTGTGCCGGGAGTGTCCGAGGACATGTTCGGCTCGTCAAATGCAGGTCTTTTCTATTTGACACCCGTAGGCGTCCTGCGCATCGTGATGAGTATAAAATGATGTTGAAGACGACACATACACCCAGCCCACGTGCCAGTGAAATTATGGTTAAAATTCCCGACCCTGCCGGGAATCGAACCCGGGACCCGTGTGACCAAAGTCCAGCACGCTAACCATTCAGCCATGGAGCCGTACAGGACGAGGAGTATAAGACTGGAATAAATTATCAAGGGAAATGTTCGGAAAATTTCCAAGTTCTTTGACATAATTTAGGAAAAGGCTTGGCAAATAATTGATAAGAAATCTTCCACGTGTGTGATAGTCCTAAATACAGATCATTGATAACTGATTCAACAACTGACAATAGACGTTATCCCAGACTGGGATAATCTGCCCCAAACAAGACAGATACTAAAGCCTGTTGCACACGATCAAATGTTTGTCAAATTCAAGAATTCACAAAACTTTCAGTACTTCACAAGTTTACTTGAAAAATCGCTTGCAAAACTTGTCAAGTCTTCAAAAGTATTGAAAGTCAATTAGAACATGTTTTAATCAATCAAAAATCTGCCAAGTCTGTGAAATAATTGGCCAGTGGAATTCGAGTATTAACAGTGCGCGCTTTGCCGCAAGGCATGCTGGCATTTCCGCGATGAGAATGATCAAAACAACAAAAATGGCTTCATCTTTATGACCGAGGGATGTTGTGTGTCTATGAATTACTAAGTATGAGGCGTATCCCTTTCTATATTCAGTGGACTCTGTAGAGTAGCACAATAAAATGAATAAAACAGAAGCGTACGAGGAGATTGCAAGGGAAGTGGACATTTTTAATCTTTATTACTGTACGCTAAACTATAAGAAAACGCTATCAACAAAGATAGATTTATGACGATCGTCACATATTATTATTATTATTATTGTACCGGGCGGTACACCTCCACGCCGCTAATTTAAAAATTGCGCCAGGTGAAACTCCTCTGCTGGAGGAAGTCTGAACTTTATCTACGCTGTTAATTCTTTACCTTCTCAGAAGATGTCACCACGCGGAAAATTTTGAGTTTTTGAACTGTGTCATTTTTGATGTGTTTTTGGTTCGCTTGAAGTAAGAAGTGTAAACTTTCTCTCCTAGAGGACACTACTGAAGATCAACAATAGTGCAACCTAGTGCGGAGTCAAAGAACTATTTTGTTGGAGAAAATTTAATTTCAAGAGTTTGTTCTTTGTTAAATTTCTTTCAGTCATTGTTTAAGTTGGCAATATTCACCCCTTCTTTCCCCTTGTGTTGAACCTAACCAATCCCGAATTTCTTAAATTAATTTCTATCCAATCAGATGTATCTTCCCCCAACTTGAATATGTTGCTGTGTCCTACCCAATAAAGTGTTTGTGGGAGGGTGTTTTCATTCCCCTAACGCCTAGAAACTTCCGCGAGAGTATTTAAACTGCTGATTTTTGGGTCTCTCGGCCACTTCTGTTCCATCTTTCAGTGTATTAAGTACATAGCAGGAGGCGGGAAGCGCCTCTTTCCTCGGCAGCGGTCAGCAACAAGGTAATGGCCGATTAATAAATTCTTTCTTTGCTAGCTCAGCAGTTTAACTTTCGGGGCGGGTTCTAAGCGTTCCACTATGTAACCTTTTCCTAAAATGTAACTTCTCTTTTCATCTATTCTCTTGTAAAGCTACATACTGGGATAGAGAGTGCTAACCCTCTCGAGCTCCCACTCACATTGTCTGGAGGTGAACTTATTTTCTCAACCAATTCTTCCGTAATGTAATGTAAATTGTTATTTTCTTAAGTCACCTCTGTAGTATGGGATTAGCCCTTGCACTAACGGCCTAAGGCCAAGTAGGTCTTGAACAAAGTGTATTAGGAGTGCAAGTTCGCCTCCCCTCAAATCGTATTTTAGAGGTCATGTATTAACCTTCTTGTCATTTAATAGACCTCAGTAGGTTGGGTATTTTACCCCTGTGTATATGTCCTTTGAGGACAGCTTAAAAGTGGAGTTTGGTGTGGCCTGGGAGAGGCTTAAAATTGAGAGCGAGTGGCTCTTTTGAAAATGGTATATTGTATGCCTCGAGGAGGCTTTTCAGTGTAATTTGGAGCAAGGGCTCCTAGGTATGAATGGGGTTTTCTGCCCCTCTGTTAAAATTGTGTTTGAGGTAAAACTGAGCTGATTGCCCAAGAATTATGTTTCTGACTTTTGAAGCTCCAAATGGGGTACCTATGTAAATGTATTTTTCAATTGTGTTTCGGCTACTAAGTACCTGTTCTATTTGTTGTTACCTAATTTTGAAAAGAAAATATAACCTTGTTAAATTTTTAAAATTAATTTCACTTTAGTAGCTTGAGACCTATTCACCACCCAGCACCTTCTTTCATGCATAACTACCACCAAAACACGGTAACAATTATTATTATTATTATTATTATTATTATTATTATTATTATTATTATTATTCGTTGTGCCCAACTGTGGAGCGCGTTTGAACTTATTTTGCACAATGTTTCTTCTTCTTTTCTTCCCAATATCTCTTCATACTTTCACTGTGTTCCTTTCTGCGTGTTTCTGCCCAGCCTGTATTTTTTCTTGTTGGTTTCTCTGCAAATTTATGTTTGTTTACTAAGCTTCTAAATTTCATTCTATCTTGAATGGTTTCATCCTCAATACACATTTCTTGTAGATCTTCATGAATTTTTGCTAAACAATTGTTGCGGATTTTCAGGTTTAGAGCTAGATTTAGAATTTTCTTTGTCAGCCTGTTGTTATCCATTCTGTGTAGGTGTCCGTAGAATTTTAGTCGTCTCTTTCTGATGTCATCTGTGATTTTTTCTGTGAATTGAAAAATTTCGTGTGGTTTCTTTTTCATCCAAATTCCATTTTCTAACTTTGGTCCTAGGATTTTTTCTGAGAATTTTCCTCTCTTGTTTCTCAATGCTTTTCATTTGTGACCTGCCGCCAATGATCAGTGTTTCAGATGCATAAAGTGCCTCTGGTTTGATGACTGTATTGTAGTGTCGTAATTTTGCATTTTTTTTTATGTACCTTTTTCGTTGTATCTGCTCCATGTGATTTTGTAAGACCTTTGCAGTTTAGAAGTTCTTTCTTTGTTAGCTTCCTGATTTAACCCTGCTGCCTGAATAATTTCACCTAGATACTTGAATTTGTCTACTTGGGAAATTATTCCACATTTGGTGATTAATGGTTAATTGTCGAATCTTGATTTAGTTCCTTCCATAAACTGCGTCTTTTCAAATGAAATTTGAAGTCCGGTTTTTGCGGCTATTTCATGCAATTTTTCTATGGAGTGGATTGCTTCTTGTCTGTTGTTCGAAAGGATCGCAAGGTCATCTGCGAAAGCTAAGCAGTCAAGGTGAATTTTGTCTTTAAGAAGTCTGCCAATGTTTATACCTTTAGTTTCTTTTCTCCATTCACGAATCACTTTTTCGAAAACTAAATTGAATAGTAGTGGGGATATTATTATTATTATTATTATTATTATTGTTTAATTCCAATATGTTTTCATATAATAAGGTATGAATTTCCGTTGCATTGCTATAATTTTTATTCAGGTAATGTGAGTAAATGCAATGCAACATAACCACCGCAAAAATGTTGTGGCAGTTATGTAAAAGTTCCGTTGAAGATAACATCATCAATATTTACCCCCTGTAAATTGTGGCGCATTGTGCAATTCTCTTCTTTAGAAGAATATATTCCACGGCTAGTCCAACAATCGCAACTCCTGTTTGCCTTTATTTCATGTAAAAAAAAAAAAAGCTATCAAACTTTGCCAAATCTTTTCAAATCTTGTCAAAGCTTCAACAATGTTGAACAATCCTTGGCAAGATTTGACAAGTTTTCTTGTGAAGTGTTGAACAAAAAAGTTGATGGTGTACAACACGCTAAAGGTCCAGACTTTGCCTCGTCATATTCAAGCATACGTCAGAGCTATAGATGGCTGTACAATGTATTTTATTGTCACGCAATGAACGATAATATGTGCCCAAAATCCTACAAAAATAACATCGTGCTTTTGTTGTATATCTATTACGTTTGATCACCGAAATGCATGTTATTTATATTTGTATATACCCTTTGTAATGTATAAAGTGCACACATATATCTTTTAGGTAATCAGCCGAGAGGCCAGGCAGTTATAGGGAAATCGCAAATACTGATGACGGCGCCAAAATGAGGTCTACTGGGCAAGATGAGGGGAGAGGTAGTTTGCCATTGTTTTCTTCACTGGGCCATACAGTGCTATTGCAGCTTGACTGACCGATGAGCAACACCTTTCATGACACTCAGGTCCTTTAGTTATGCTCCGAATGTCATTACTCAGCACCACTCACATCCCAGCAGCTGTCATAGTGTCACAGACATGGATGAGACTGAGAATTCAGTGTAAGATACATTTTCCTCTGGCCTGTGCCAAGTGAAAGGTACAAAAGTACAGCAGCCATCAAGAAATGACAGTAGTTGCAACATACACTTACAGCAAAATATAAAGCGCACTAAACTAGAACGTGCAAAACATTTTTCAGCACTATACCTGAGCCACAATGATGAGTTCCTGATTTTACTGATTAGTTTTTTATGACATATGAATTCATATTAGTCCTTGCTTCAAGTGTTGGTCAGATTCCCATCGTATTTGTGTTTTAACATCATTTGGTGGGAAATCATATGCACTTGCAAAATACATAAAGACAATGAATTAAGAGAAAGATCCTTTTTTTTTTTTTTTTGCAAGTTGCTTTACGTCGCAACGAGACAGATAGGTCTTATTACGACGATGGGACAGGAAAGGACTTGGAGTGGGAAGGAAGCGGTCGTGGCCTTAATTAAGGTACAGCCCCAGCAGCATTTGCCTGGTATGAAATAGGGAAACCATGGAAAACCATCTTCAGGGCTGCCGACAGTGGGGTTCGAACCCACTATCTCTCGAATACTGGATACTGGCCGCACTTAAGCGACTGCAGCTATCGAGCTCGATAGAGATAGAATTGCAACAACTATCAAGGTGTCTCTTTGATCAGTATACCAGGCAAGGTGTTCACTGATATCTTGGAAGGGAGGGTGCGATCATTCGTTGAGGGGAAGTTGAATGAAAACCAGTGTGTTTACAGACCACAGCGAGGCTGTCAGGATTAGAGTTTCAGCATGCGCCAGGTTGAAGGTACCTACACTACATGGATCAGGCAAGGCTGTAATAGTTTAGCTTTGTTGTTTCTTGCTCATGGTTAACATGAATCATCTGACGAAACGTATAAAGTGGTAGGGAGGGATTCAGTTCAGTGGCAATGTAGTAACCAGTTTGGCCTTAATGGCGGACTGGGCTGAAAGACTCCAATTTAATAATTTGTAACTTGAAAGTAGGTACAATGAGTATGATGATATGAAAATTAGCCTGTCCAAGATTAATGTGATGTCAGTATGGAGAAATACGAATAGAAGAACGCGGATTCGATTTCCTTTCAGTAAATCAAAAGAAACGTGATTTTCAATAATGGAGACCGACATGGCTATGAGATATACTCAGCCTAGTGGAGCACGTGATCCCGGTAGGAAATCCCGAATTATCAGAAAACTTTCAGTCACGAATTATATCTAAGCGGGGTATCTTACATGGTTGGATGTCAAATAATCCTAAAGGCTTAAGAAATTCTTAATGACTGCCAGCGATGTTTGTAAATTTATGGCCATGCAAAATATCTGTGATTTGGTTAAACTATGATCAAGTGACATATCTCGTTGTGATTCAATTAGCTTGTAATATATCTTTGGTCTTATTGCGACGATGGGACAGGAAAGGGCTAGGAGTTGGAAGGAAGCGGCCGTGCTCTTAATTAAGGTACAGCCCCAGCATTTGCCTGGTGTGAGAATGGTAAACCACGGAAAAAATCTTCAGGGCTGCCGACAGTGGGGTTCGAACCCACTATCTCCCGGATGCAAGCTCACAGCCGCGCGCCCCTAACCGCACGGCCAACTGGTCCGGTTCTATTTTTTTTTTGCAAGTTGTTTGATGTCGTACGGACACAGATGGGTTTTGCTGCGACGATGGGATAGGAAAGGGCTAGGAGTGGGAACGAAGTGGCCATGGCCTTAATTAAGGTGTGAAAATGGGAGAAAACGGAAAACCATCTTCAGGGCTGCCAACAGTGGGGTTCGAACCCACTATCTCCCGAGTACTGTATACTGACCGCACTTAAGCGACTGCAGCAATCGATCTCAGTAACTTACAGTATTTACCGTTCTGTAATATAAAATGGCCTGCTAATGTTCTTACGTGTTTTACCATACTCTTAAGCTTTATCACATATTGTAAATGAGTTACATTCAAAGCAGAGAAAATATGCTCCAAAGTTTGCGGAATATCACGAAGCCATAACATCTCTGATCTCCTTAATTAATACATTTCTCAACTAAGTCACTTTTACGACGTTATTTGCTTCTGTTCTGCATACTTTCACTCGCAGTCTCTGAACACGTTGAATAAGATATCTAGCGCTTTTATTGTCCAGCACTTGAACTTCTCCAAGTTCACTTTCATTAAAGGACAATTAAGCATCAATTATCCCCGGTTTCAGTTTGTAAGATGCTACAAACAAGAAGTTAGTATAAATAACCACCTAATCGATGCAAAATTGAATATAAATTAGCACTTACAGGACATGTTTCGACCACTTAGTGGTCCTCTTCAGCTGTATAAAGAAAGAATTGAGAAGAAAAAACATTAGGACAATAAGCACAAATTTATTATTATTATTTTTATTATTTGTGATTATTGTCCTAATGTTTTTTCTTCTCAATTCTTTCTTTATACAGCTGAAGAGGACCACTAAGTGGTCGAAACATGTCCTGTAAGTGCTAATTTATATTCAATTTTGCCTGAGGCAATAATAAAGTATCGATTAGGTGGTTATTTATACTAACTTCTTGATTATACTCATCGATACAGTCATGAAATGGACAACTTGTAAGATGCTACAAACACAGTCTCTTACTTAAATTGTTTGCTCTAGGGAGGATGAAAGTGATCAACGGATTACAAAGAGATAAAATCGGACTGAATAAACCAGAATAAAGAGAAAATGGTCAAAGATTATCACTCAAGCCGCAAACTACACAATAAACAGAGCCAACGGCCGTAGCCGTGCTGAAACACCGGATCCCGTGATATCTCCGAAGTTAAGCAACAGTGGGCATGGCCAAGATTTGGACGGGTTGCCAAGCACTGTTGGTAGGGGTAAGGGAATGGAGGAGTGCGAAGGAACTGGCCACAATACCGTACGTAAACTCCGGCTCAGGCACACTTCTGCGGAGGTTCGGAGGACCTGTCTTCGGGCAGAATACACCCTTACCTTTAAAAAAAAACAGAAGGCATTCAGATAAATTTGAAAAATGAAATGGTTCATTCTGCCGTAAGGTGAAACTCCATAATTAAAAGCAGGCGCAAAGAGTAGGACTACAAGATGGAAGTAAATAAGTCCAAAACTAAAAAAATGGAGTGCAGTCAAATGACGTCCGTTGATGCAGGTAATATTATATTGGGAAATGAAGTCTTAAAGGAGGTAGATGAATATTGCTAGATGGGTAGTATATAGGTAACGATGGCAGAAGTAAGGAGGACTTAAAATGCAGACTAGCACAAGCAAGAAGACCTTTCTTTAGAAAAGAAATTTAGTCACTTCGAACATTGATATAGAAATTAGAAAGATGTTTTTGAAGACTTTCGTCGTGAGCGTGGCATTGTATGGTAGTGAAACGTGGACGATAACTAGCTCAGAATGACAGATAATAGAAGCTTTTGAAATGTGGTGTTACAGAAGAATGCTGAAGGTGAGATGGGTAAATCAAATCACGAAAGAAGAGATTCCGAATCGAATTGGTGAGAGGAAATCAATTCGGCTCACTTTGACGAAAAGAAGAGAAATAATGGTAAGACACATCTGAAGACACGCAGGACTTGTTCAGTACCTTCTTGAGGGATGTGTAGGGGTAAGGTCGGTAAGGGTCGACCTATGTATGAATATGACAAACAGATTAGAGCAGATGTAGGATGTAGCAGTTACTGCCCGTAGGAATGAAAATATTGGCAAAGAATAGGATTGCACAGAGGGCTGCATCAAACATGTCTATGGACTGATGATTCAAACAAAAAAACAATAACATCAATTAGATTTGAGTAGGTCCGCCTCTGTGGTGTAGTGGTCAGTGTGATTAGCTGTTACCTTCGTAGGCCCGGGTTCGATTCCCGGCTCTGCCACGAAATTTAAAAAGTGATACGTGGGCCGGAACGAGGTCCACTCAGCCTCGTGAGGTCAACTGAGTAGAGGTGGGTTCGATTCCCACCTCAGCCATCCTGGAAGTGTTTTATCGCGATTTACCACTTCTCCCCCAGACAAATGCCGGGATGGTACCTAACTTGAGGCTACGGTCGCTTCCTTCCCTCTTCCTTGTCTGCCCCTTCCAATCATCCCATCCCTCCGCAAGGCCCTTGTTCAGCCTAGCAGGTGAGGCCGCCTCCTCAGTTGTGTCCCCGACCCCGAGTCTGAAGCTCCAGGACACTACCCTTGAGGTGGTAGACGTGGGATCCCTCACTGAGTCCGAGGGAAAACCCGGCCCTGGGGGGTAAACAGATAAAGAAAAAGAAGAAGAGGAAGCAGAAGAAGAAGAAGAAGAAGATTTGAGTAGTCAACATGTTGAGGTATTATGATGAAACATCTGGACGTGGAAAGAAGAAACGTTAAAATGACTGTTTCCATTGAGCTGAAACATGCTTTTTGCAGAATTGTAATTTTTTTTGCTATGTGTTTTACGTCACCCCGGCGTAGATAGGTCTTATGGAGAGGATGGGACAGGAAAGCCCTAGGAATGAGAAGGAAGCGGCCGTGGCCTTAATTAAGGTACATCCCCAGCATTTGCCTGGTGTGAAAATTGGAAACCGCCGGGCTGAGTGGCTCAGACGGTTAAGGCGCTGGCCTTCTAACCCCAACTTGGCAGGTTCGATCCTGGCTCAGTCCGGTGGTATTTGAATGTGCTCAAATACGACAGCCTCGTGTCGGTAGATTTACTGGCACGTAAACGAACTCCTGTGGGACTAAATTCCGGCACCTCGGCGTCTCCGAAGACCTTAAAAAGTAGTTAGTGGGACGTAAAACAAATAACATTATTATTATTATTATTAAAATTGGAAGCCACGGAGAAATATCTGCAGGGCTGCCAACAGTGGGGTTCGAACCCACTATCTCCCGGATGCGAGCTCACAGCTGCGCACTCCTAACCGCACGGCCAAATTTCCCGGTAGAATTGTAATTAACTCTTGCACACCAAGTATTGTGACGCGAATACATGACATGAAATACTGACTCGGGGGGAAAATCCTATCCTTCGTCTCATCAAGTGGTACAGGATGAGCTGGGTAAATACTGTAGTTGATGATTAAGAGGAAAGAATACCTGCACAGTTAGTTAACTACCTAGCTGGAACGGATGTTTAGATAAATCAAGTGGTATGGAATGTTCGTGGTACGAAATGTCGGAATTCCAGCCCACCTGACACTTACCCGGACTTCGATTCCTGGCACAGATCAAGGATATACATGAGGACTGCTTCGAGGTACACACAGATTACGATTGAGCAGATATCTGAGAGTGAGGTAGTGGCCCCGGTTTAGACAGCCAAGATTAAATAACGGAGGGGATTTGTCGCGCTGGCCACACTTCACCTCGTAATCTGCAGACCTTCCAGCGGAGCAGTGATCTTGTAGTTGGCCAAGGCTCCTCACGGTTCTACTGTCATGGGGAAAGTGGGCGGAATTACCTGCATTAAAAGAATATATATATATATACTTTGTTTGCAACTAAGTAGTATTTCCTCTTATGCAGTACGATTCATTCAATAATACAGGATTATTTTCTTGAAAATATACCGGATGTTGGGAGTTATTGTAAACTTTTTGTGGCATCAATGGTTTAATAATATTTTCTCGCGCAAACGGCTGCTGACACTGTTGTTATATTTTACTGCCAATAGTGTTGACGATTTAGAAAGTCCATGTCGATTAAGTTTTTGAATAGTTAACTTGTTGAGGTATTATGATAAAAACATCTGGACGTGATTCTAGAACAGTTAAAGCTATATGTTTATGATGAGCGGAACATGAATGAAACCGGCTTTTTACCGAATTGTAATTAACTCCTGTATACCAAGTTTTGTGAGGCGAATACATGGCGTACACAGCTGACTGACTGCGAGGAATTCTTATCTTACGTTTTACATTAATCATCTGACATTAAGTTGTAGAAATTATTGTTCTGGCGAAAATATTTGGGGATTAAGAGAAATCCCCCCGCAGGTAATTAACGACCGGGTGGTTTGAGATGTTCAAATTGGTAGGGAATGTATGGACACCAGCCCGCCTGCTTGTAAACCGGAGGCTCCGGGTTGGATTTCCGGCCAACTCAGAGATTTTTCTAACACGTGAGGTTTAGTCCAATGTCCACTCAGTGTACTGTACATGATTACAACGGAGGAGCTATCTGACAGTGAGATAGTGGTCCCGGTCTAGAAATCCAAGAATAATGGCCGAGAGGGTTTGTCGCGTTGATCACACGTCGTCTCGTAACCTGCAGGTTTTTTCGCTGAACACTGGTAGCTTTGTTCGCGAAGGCCCGTCACGAAACTGTTCAATATATGTTTTAAATTTGTACATTCATTGTCTACAACTAAGTAGGATTTTCTCCTTAAGAAATACGATTCATTCAATATATACATTCATTACTTGGAAAGATGTCCGACTCGTTGGCTGAATGGTCAGCGTACTGCCCTTCGGTTCAGACGGTCCCGGGTTCGATTCCCGGCCGGGTCGGGGATTTTAACCTTCATTGGTTAATTCCAATGGCCCGGGGGTTGCGTGTTTGTGCTGTCCCCAACATCCCTGCAACTCACACACCACACATAACACTATCCTCCACCACAATAACACGCAGTTACCTACAAATGGCAGATGCCGCCTCCTCTCATCGGAGGGTCTATCTTACAAGGGCTACACTCAGCTAGAAATAGCCACACGAAATTAAATTAAACTTGAAAAGATATCGCATGTTCAGAGTAGACCGAATAAAAATGGAAGGACATTGAAAGGGAATCTCGCGGGAAGTAATTTGTAGGTAGGGGCCAGTGAGGTGCGAGCAAGACATACTTGGATATAGCGAAACATTGTTGTTTGGAGTGAATCTCTTGGGTATTTCTTTACGGGAAGGGAACTGACATTTTCAGTAATGAAAAGAAGCACTATGTAGGAGGTGAGAAGACAAACGAAAATATTAGGTTAGCGTTTGTAAATAATTATGAGTTAAATGATATAGATCCTGGATGTTCAGGCTCAGGTTAGAATGCAAACTTACTGAAGCGAGTAAGAAGCATACACTAGCCCCAACAACAGTTTGTTATGTGATTTGCATAAACATTGGGGGCCCGTTCTATTAGAACCCCTACAAGTTATGTTACCCTCGCTACACTACGGAACGGCGGGCTAGTCGACACTTCCTACTGACCACATTACTTTCCATTCCAACCTTTCACTGCATAAACATCCGGACTCTCACTGCAGCGTTCTTCTGCCCGATTTATCCGCAGTGAAGAACGTGGCAATTGATAATTTCATTTCTATCTTAATTATGCCTTTTTCAATGCAAGATTCCGCACCTTGGTTAAATTGTTAAATTGATCTGTCCTCTCTGACCAGCCTCTCTATCAACAGTGCAGCCTGGAACTTCTTCGATATTCGTTCAGAAAACCTACTGAATCTTCACCTTTCACCTCAATTTTTATGTGTCTTGGATTGATTATTTTTCATAATTTTATTTAAATTATCTGTTTCAAAGAAGCCTCCGTGGTTCACCGCTGGGTTCTGTGGTTTAAATCCCGGTCACTCCATGTGAGATTTGTGCTGGACAAAACGGAGGCGGGACAGGTTTTTCTCCGAGTACTCCGGTTTCCTCTGTCATCTTTCATTCCAGAAACACTCTCTAGTATCATTTCATTTCATCTGTCAGTCATTAATCATTGCCACAGTGGAGGGCGACAGGCTTCGGCAGCCGGCACAATTCCTATCCTCGCCGCAAGATGGGTTCATTCATTCCATCCCTGAACCGGTCAATGACTGGAAAACAGGTTGTAGGTGTACATTTTCGTCTGTATCAAAGGAGAGAGCGTAGAATATTTCGCTTCTGAAATAAAATCCACTATCATCAAAATCCCGTTACATTCAATAAGTTTGAAATTTGTGAAAAACCCATACAAAAATTCACAAACATGTATATTGAATTAATGAAGGATAAAAGTGGAAAATTGTAATTTTTGACCCATAGAAATGGACTTCGTCCCATGAATACTTCTCTAATGTGTGCCCAGTTCGACTTAGAGTGAAAGTGTAATGGCAGTTCCGTTACTACTATGACGCTAGATTACTCAAGTAACACACGACAGTAACGAGAAGCTGTAATGGAGTGTGAAAATCTGCATGAAAAAATTAATATATAATGCCTTCTCGTGCTCAGGATACTGTTAGTAACTGTCAAAGTGTCAAGAGCAACAGCTCTGTAAATTCTGCACGTTATCTCTTCAGCGCAGAAAGAAGAAATCTACACATACTCTCAACTTTCACTTTTCATCCTTTCCTTATATCTCGTTCTACCATGGTCATAACATACGATCTGTTTCCCGTTTTACTTCATCCATAAATCACAGTCTTTCTTACAATGGATCTCGCGTTATTACCGGATCCACATCATAGAATTCACTCCCTGAGAACGTTTGGGATGTTGCTTCTAAGTAAAAATTTAAGTGGCTTCCCATGATCACTTGTTAAAAGAATGCCGTTGACTTTCTCGATGATGATACACGAATTAATGAGGAGAACGAATGTACTTAGAGTGTTTTCTTTTCTTGTAGATTTTCATGAGATATCAGTTAAATTTAATGAAACTATGATTTTGTCTTATAGCTTTGGAAATCATATATAGTAAGTCATTAAATTACAATAAAGCAATGCAGCTGTGTAAGAGAGGAACTTCAGCACTAAAATCACAATTAAAAAGGACATTTTATATCTATTTATCATCTATCGATCTATCTATCTATCTATCTATCTATCTATCTATCTATCTATCTATCTATCTATCTATCTATCTATCTATCTATCTAACCAATTACCTACGTACCCACCTATCTATATTCCTCTCTTTCTTCCGCTAGAGTCAACGAACGCTTCATGCAACCAGTATCCAAAAGGTTGTTGGCGTATTCTTTTGCGTCTTCAAAAGAATTTATGACCCTTCAATTACTGGAAAAACTTATTCATTGGTCACGTTGTGATTTCTTAAGGTACTTAGGGAACAAAAAAAAAACAAAGAATACGTATAAAAATATATTTTATATGCAGAATATACAATGATGAAGAATGTTAAGATATGATTATGCAGTATGGTATGATGTAATGTGTAGGAAAATGAAAAGTTGTGATGCCGGTGTTGTGGACTAATTGGACCCCTAAGGCCTCCTGTTAGAGGACTGCCGAGGGCTTCCAGAGGTCTCCGGGACGGGTTAGTGGTGATATCCTCCATAGCTGCTCAGCTCCAGACCTCCACCATAACCTCCAAGACTGTAGCCACCGCCGTATGATCCTTCATGGCCTCCAAGACTGAGACTGCCGCCGTATGATCCTCCATGGCCGCCTAGACTGTAACCACTACCGTATGATCCTCCAAGGCTGCCTAGACTCAGACCTTCATGACCTCCAAGACTGTAGCCACCGCCGTAAGATCCTCCGTAGCTGCTACCATAGTCGTGTCCCTTGACGTACACTGGTACGGGCTTCTTGACGATCACTGGATGTGGTACCGGTACTGGTACTGGTTTGTGAACAGGGACTGGGTATGGCTTGGGGACATGCACTGGGTATGGTGCTGGTACAGGGACCTTGACTGGAACCTTGACAGGATAAGGTACTTTCTTCTCAACTGGGTAAGGTACTGGCTTCTCCACAGGAACTGGGTATGGTTTTGGTACATGAACTGGGTATGGCCTGTCTACATGGACGGGTACGGGAACCTTGACAGGTACAGGAACTTTCTTCTCAACATGGACTGGGTAGGGATGAGGAACAGGGACTTTGACTTCCTTAGTGATAGTGATGGCCTTGATGTGACTCTCGTGGTGACCTCCAAGACCACCGCTCAACTCCAGTCCTCCACCATAACCTCCTCCGTAGCCTCCTCCATAGCCTCCACCATAGCCTCCTCCATAACTTCCTCCATAGCTACCTCCAAGCTCGTGTCCGCCGCCAAGACCTCCGTATCCATAGCCACCACTCAGTTCCAAACCATGTCCTCCTCCTAATTCGAGTCCTCCTCCGTATCCAAGCCCATGGATACCTCTCTTTTCAGTCTTGGAGTCTTTCTTCTCTTCTGCTGCGCATAGCACCGCTCCCGATAACACCAGCACCACCTGTTGTATTGAAATCAGAGTTAGGACAGATTCTGGTTCGTTCTTATCTTGAAATACGTATCAATGACATGTTTGATTATTCCAAGAAAATCACCATTTGATGTACATTCATAACCAAAGTGCAAATAGGCCTACGATTTTTCATCTAACTCCCGGTTGTACATGTGACAAAAGGACGTAATTCATGATTAATGTAATAAGACAGCAAGTATCATAGATTCATTTTCTGAGGAATTCGAAGATATTGGTGAGACTCATTCATGTACAGTGGAGGATGGGTTTCATATAGGTCTCGATTATAACCTTAAATCTTAAGGCAGTCCTATTCAGGCAAATAATGATAGAGTGTAGCATAGTGAGAGCTCAGATTATTCACTTATCGACTGCTACGCTGTGTGCTTTTACACCACTTTCACGATCCTTCTACTCATACCTCAGAGTGTCTATCAACTTAGATGAACTTAAAACCTGTTTAGATAATTGAACAATCTCATCTTTGTTTAACGTCATATAATGTGGTGGTGACCGCATTATAAATCTAAAATGTGATTTATTATATTAATTTTATTCCAATGTATTTTAAAGTATTTTCGAAGAACTGATTAGTGTTTGTTCTTTATCGTCGATGATAAATTTATACTGATGAAGATTTTTTACATCGGATGGTGAAAATGGCCTGCAAAATATTGGGCTATTTACCGCTAATTCCTTTGATTGCAGTGTCTATTTCCTTTTCCTAATTTTGGACTTGTACTTAAATTTTAATTCTGGGGCTGGCTAACGTTTTAAATTAAGGCTCACAAAGAAGACTTATTATTATTAGCATTTTAAAATACGTTTTGTTAGAGAAAAAGCACCACATGAAAAATATCAAAAGGGTTCAGCATTAGTCATAAATGTATCGGTAAAGTCTAATATGAAATTAGTAAAATTTATTAGTGAAACAAAGTTTACTTGACAAGGTTTTGAAATTTGTAAGGGTACTGTTTGATTTAAGTAATTTGTAGTTACTTATTTATAGAAGATTACTCGAAGTGTGTTTTCCAAGTCACAGAATATAATCGACAGGATACTTGCTTTACACTTCCTACTATAGCAGTAATAAAAAATAAGAGTTCCATGGAGTCCATACAGAGATTTCTTAGGATGACTACGGGATATTTTAATGTGTGTTCACAATAATGGCGGCCCTTTGTATAGCAATAGCGAGCCCTCTTTACACTGAGGGATCCAGGTTCTATTTGGGGTGAAGACAAAGAATTTTACTTGGATCTCAAGGCTGGTTCCAAATCCACTCAGTCTAACTGCGAACGTTTAAGGAGCTACCTGACAGTGAGATAGTGACCCTCGTATAGGAAGCCAAGAATAATGATCGAGAAGGTTGGTTGTCCTGACCATGCATCGCCTCGTAATATGCATGCTTTCAGTTAAGTCTATCATACCTGTAACTCCGTGCTTTTGTGAACTAATTTCGATAATGTATTGAACACGTGTCCCTAATTTATACGATGTTTCCCTGTTAATGAAACAAATATATTTCCTCCCTTCGAGCCAAAAATAGATCATTACTCATTAATATCTAGAGTCCAGACTTCTATGCAGTAATTGGTTACAATGCAGCGGATAACAAGTATAGCCTACCCAATGTTTCAGTTATGTTATGAGTCCTGCATAAACATTAGGGGTACGGCCCATCAGAACCCCTAGAATTTATGTTACTCTTGCTACATAAAGGAAGAACGGGCTAGTCGATACTTTGCATTCGAACTTGTTACCGCATAAAAGACCTCAGTCTATTTATATTTTTGAATTAAGATGTATCTAAAATTTATGGTATTCTTGGATTATAAACATTTGTCAACGTCTTCTGGTTGAGCAATAATTTATCTCACAAAAATAATGATCGACAGGATTCGTCGGATGGTCCGCACGCTTAAAATGATTGTCATAATCACATGGAGTACTTATATTTGATCAATTCTGTTTAAATAAAATATGGATCAATTTGCAAGTATCGTCAATGAATTTTAAAGGTTAGATAAAGCTGTCATTCGATCAGTTTCTCTGCGCTCGGTTCATTGGTCCACCACGAATTAAGACAACTTTTTTACATTGCTTCGAAATTGAAATTAGCATTTAATGCTAAGTACTTTTAAGACGGCAGTTTGCCAGAATAAGATGTCCTTTGGACTTGCACTCCCTGTGGGTGGGGGCAGTAGAATAACACCCACGGGATTCCCTGCCTGTCGTAAGAGGCAAATAACCGGGATCTCAGGGGATATCAACTTGGGAGCGTGATTTGGCAACCACGAGACCCTTAGCTGAATCCTGGAATTGCTTTCACTTACTTGTGCCAGGCTTCTCACCTTCACCTATCCTATCCCACCCTCGTTGGACAACTCTTGTTCTTTTCCGACCCCGACGGTATTAGAGCACTTGATGTCTAGGGAGTTATTCTATTTCACGCCCTTCGTGGCCCTTGTATTCCTTTGGCCGAAGCCTTCATTCTTCGAAGAGTCCGATCCCATCCATTTTTTTTCTATCTGATTAGTGTTATATATAGGATGGTTGCCTAGTTGTAATTTCTCTAACAATAATCACCACCACCAAATCTGACTTGCTCGTAAACCCACTGATAGAGATTTGTGTTATGTAATTACTCTTATTTGTCAAACTAGAGCCCAGCTTATAGAAAGCAATTGCAGATAGTTCCAGTATAATAATAACTTAAAGTGTGGATTTAGCTGCATAAGAATGCTGTGATAATTCCTAATTCAAATCTAGAGAAACTAATCATAGTACACAAATACATCATTATAGACTATGCGTTTCAGTGTCAGTCTGCAAGCTTCTGTTAATTAACTAAGCTCTTCTACAACCTTCTATTTGTAACTAACTCTATGGATTCAAACAGTTCAACCCTTCCTATAATTAAATTTTAATAACTGAGTCTAACCACCATCGGTTTTTCTGCCTCTACCTCTCTTATCATCTACGGCCGAGGCCAATATTCTCCTACGTAACCTGCCCTCCTCCATTCGCCAAACATGGCTTCACAACCGATGGTGGTGTATGTGTACAAGTTAGCGTCTATCTCCTTACTCCCAGTTTCCTCTTCCCATTGTTCCCACTTGTTAGTACCAGCGATCAATAATTCTGGCCACTTTCAAGTGTGTTAATTGTAACTTAGGAATAAGATATCCTGACTCCACCCAGCCTTCACTTCTGTACAGTAAAGTCTATTTCAAAACTTGCCGATGTAAAGATCACTTCATCTGAGAACTGACTTGATCGCAACTCCAATCCCAATGCATTACCTTACTTAGTATATTACCATCCGGGGAGAATACTCATACAAAATACTAGGAATGATCCACCAGTTCCATTTTCGTATCTCTGACTTGATATTCAAGCCTAAATATTCACAGTAGTACAGAAATTAGAAAATATATTTTACTCAAGGGGAATCTAACTTTTGGTTAGTACGTCTTAAACCCTTCAATATTTATGCTATGTACTTACTAGAAACCTCATGTTGCCGAGAGAAGATTGGTCACAACACTGAGTGATGGCTGCAGGTAGAGGAGCACTTTTATACTCTCACTCATGGGCGCCTCCAGGCGTGGGAGAACTGAAGCGTGTCGCCTTAATTAGGAGAGCACAGGTCCCGACCATTATTACATACCGTCTTCCTGATCACCGCCGTTGATTTGTTCATTGACTAAAAGTGATGCTATTACATAGAGCTTAGTTTTAGGAGTCGTCCTGACATTGTGCTCGATATATCTCACAGATGATGTGTATTTGAGTGATTATCGCTTCCTGGCAACCTCATGTATTATACAGGCTCTACAACTCGTAGCAGATATTGCATCCAGTCGATGAAATTCAAGTGATTGGTGCGTACGAAGCAATTTAGAGAATATAACATTAGATAACTCTCCTCGTGTTGTGCCCTAGACAACATTCAATATCACTATAATCATTAGCAATATCAGCAAGTATTCGGTTTAATGACTGGTCTATTGCCACCAAATTTTCCATAACAAAGAACTGACGACTTTTCTCTCCACAGATGCATAGTTTTCTTCTCGAATGTCACTCAGGTCCGTTTGTTGATTATGATTAAAGCCCGGATTTTTTATGCAGTAACAGTTTAGACTGCAAACTAATTTGGTTAGTAGGAAGTGTCGGCCACCCGCTCTTCTATAATGTAGCAAGAGTTACATAAATTATAGGGGTTCTGATGGGCCGTACCCCTAATGTTTATACAAACCCCATATCAGAGAGGTTGTGAAAGTAGACTACACTTGCTACTCGCTTCAGTACGTTTGCATTCTAACCTATTAATGCACAAAAATCCGGGCTCTAATTATGATTGTTGCTTGAAAGGGCCTCGGCACTAAGGACTGTTTTATGAATATATTTCAAGATCTTCTTCGAGAAATTTCCCCAGTAATATTGCCTTCTACTTAACAAGGTTATTGTGGAAGGTTACAGATCTGTACACATGGTTATGGGGGTATTTAATGGTTGTAGTAAGGTTGTAAAGTAGAGAGCGTACAATATTGTTCCAGTGTACGTGACCCACACCAGATTACCTGACACGAGAACTGGAAACGATCCAACAAAGCAGCACGATTTGTTGTTGATGATTTCCGGAGATAAAGAGGAGATGAAGGTTAATTTAGGAATGAACTCAACTAACGAAGCTGTACAATTTTTTTTTGCTAGTTGCTTTACGTCGCACCGACACAGATAGGTCTTATGGCGACGATGGGACAGGAAAGGCCTAGAAATGGGAAGGAAGCGGCCGTGGCCTTAATTATGGTACAGGCCCAGCATTTGACTAGTGTGAAAATGGGAAACCACGGAGAACCATATTCAGGGCTGCCGACAGTGGGGTTAGAACCCACTATCTCCCGGATGCGAGCCCACAGCTGCGCGTCCATAACCGCACGGCCAACTCGCCCGGTGCTGTAGAAATTAACCGTCTTTGGTGGCGAGGTCATGTGAGGCGAATGAAGGATGATAGGTTACTTAGGGTATTAATGGACTAGGTCATGGTGGGTAAGAGAAGTAGAGGTGTGCCAAAATGTGCTTAGACTCAATTTCTAACGATAAAAAGACAAGAGGTATGGAAGTAAACGATCCAAAGAGCTAGTTACAAATAGAGGATTGTGGCGGCATTTAGTGAATTCAAAGATGCCTGCAGACTCAACGCTCGAAGGTGTATAGTTTTTGTTGTTTTTTCTGTCTGAACCATCAGTCCATAGACGGGTTTGATACAGCTGTCCATGCCACCTTATCTTATGCTAACCTTTTCATTTCTATCTATATGTTGCATCCTACATCTGCTCTAATCTGTTCGTCATATTCATACCTTGGTCTACCCCTACCGTTCTTACCACCTACACTTCCCTCAAAAACCTACTGCACCAGTCCTGGGTGTTTTAAGATGTGTCCTATAATTCTATCTCTTCTTCTAGTCAAATTTAGCCTAATCGATCACCTGTCACCAATTATTTTCAGTACCTCTTCATTCGTGATTTGATCCGTCCATATCATCTTCAGCATTCTTCTGTAACACCATATTTCGAAAGCTGCTATTGTCTTTCCTTCTGAGCTAGTTATAGTTCATGTTTCACTTCCATACAATGCCACACTATAGAAGAAACTCTTTAAAAATGTTTTCCTAATTCCTATATCAGTGTTCGAACTGAGCAAATTTCGTTTCTTAAGAAAGGCCTTCTTTGCTTGTGCTAGTCCGCATTTTATGTCTTCCTTACTTCTGTCACCGTTAGTTATTTTACTACCTTAGTAACAATATTCATCTACTTCCTTTAAGACTTCATTTCCTAATATAATGTTTCCTGCATCGCCTGACTTCGTTCGACTGCACTCCATTAATTTTGTTTTAGACTTATTTATTTTCATCTTGTACACTTTTCTCAAGACTCTGTCCATACCATTCAGCAATTTCTCCAAAACTTCTGCAGTCTCAGTTAAAATAACAAAATCATCACCAAATCTCAGGGTTTTGATTTCTTCTTCTTGGATTGTGATTCCCTTCCCAAATTCCTCTTTGATTTCCCTCAAAGGCATAACAGTCTACAATGAAGATGTATGATACATGTACATTAAAATGAAATACGGTAAATTTGAGAAACTTAGAATGTGACCACTACAAAACTAATAATACAGGCAGTCTGTCTTCTGACCTCGGTTGTCTACACCTAGGCGACCGGTGGACACCGACATTTCCCTTCAACTACTTCAAGGAGCTGAATTATGAAAATTAGAAATATATTCTCTCTCTTTTCTTTCCTTGTCCCAGAGGTAAATACTTTTGAAAACAGACAGCTGTTAAGACTTTCACTCCAGTACTCAGTAGTAAACTTGCAGTGACTAAGTTGGGACCATCATGCCAAAAAACAAGTTTTGTGAAAGTGAGGAACAGTTTGGAGAGAAATATTTCAGTACGGATGCAAAAATTCGCTTCTGAAAGTTAAGTGAAACTATGGTGACACGAACAAAGTGATTCAATGTACAACAGCACTGCGATATAATAATTGTATCTCATTATGCAGCTCCATAAAACAGAAGAAAACGATCGAGGAGAAGGAAAATAATTATCTAGCAGAAAGGAACTTTTACTAACTGATACATTCTTAATAGACGTCTTTTTTGCCACTAGAATATTATCCTCGAAGACACATAGGACTTTAACTGGTAATGACGATATATCAGTGTCCAAGATATTTAGAAGTGCATGCGCAAAATATCTGATTGAATGATACAAACTTTTTCTACATCCTCGTCCTCTTTTCTCTTAAATTCTCTTCCACCTGTCTACTTTATCCTTCACCTGTATCGTTCTTATCTTGGGTGGATAGTCACAGGACAAGAGTTATATTTCACAAATGATTCTATTTTGTTTAATAATCCTCTTTTTGTTTTATAACTTTATGGTTTATGTACATCTTAGAAACTAAACACTTTTTTTGTATTATTGTGCTCCATTCACTTGACATTTGTAATTTTAATATACAAGTAGTCAGCTATATTTCAATAGTTATACATACTTTAAGGTGGGGACCAACTGCTTTGACTGACCAAAAATGCTATATTTCAATTTTTTTTATTATTTTAAATTGAACTCTTCTCTTTATAACAGTGCAGAAGTTTTGTTAATATCTCCAATACTTTCGAAGTTATGACCAAATACACGAAGCTCTGTCACCCAAGCTAGCCCTTTATCAGTATGTTCGTTGCTCGTATCCGGCAATTTTTGTATTTCAGAACCGTTTCACTATTCAGGAAGCATTTAAGATATTAAGATGAAATTTTGCATGGATGTATATTTCATACATAAGAAGAAATTATGATAGAATTATTGAAATAGCTTCATTGGTTAAATTTTAAAAGCATTTTCAAGCGCAAATTAAGGAAAAATTGACTACTTGAAAATAATTTCATGAAAAAATATTTATACTTAATGGAATTCACTGATTCTAGTACAGGTTGTAGCTATAACATTACAAATCATAATAAAAAGGATCATAGAAAAATATTAATGTGTTTTAAAGTTATCAGGGAAACAGCAAAAGAGGGGCCATGATACACCGCCATTTTTATAATTAATTATGTATAATGGCATAGGCTTATATAATTTATAAATATGTAGGCATATTATTAAAGAATAATGTCTTTGTCATACATAGTTTCCTCTTATTATCCATTTCTATTGCTGCGGATTTTTATAACACACCCAATTCCTCTATGTTCAAAGGTGCAAGTCCCCCTTAAGTTTATGATAGGTTACTTTTTAATAATATGTAATTAGTTAGGTATCAACCTTATTTTGATACTGGTTAAGTGTAAAGCAGGGAAAGCTATCCCTAACTTTGCTAGGATAAATAAATAACCTATCTATCTATCTATCTATCTATCTATCTATCTATCTATCTATCTATCTATCTATCTATCTATCTATCTATCTATCTATCTATCTATCTATCTATCTATCTATCTATCTATCTATCTATCTATCTATCTATCTATCTACCTATCTATCTATCTATCTATCTATCTATCTATCTATCTATCTATCTATCTATCTATCTATCTATCTATCTATCTATCTATCTATCTATCTATCTACCAGTGATGAGTAACAGCACGTCCCTTTACGGATTCACGAGGAATTTGTCCGGTTAAACATCATATGTGCCACTAGAGATACTTTAAATGCCGACATCGTACGATATGCAGTGCCGAATGGAACTGTCTCGGTCCTTGCAAAATACGACTACGTGCCGGGTTTGAACGTGCGGAAATTTTGCCGCTGATCCTGATAGGAACTAGCTGATAAGATGTTATCCATCTCTCAATATCTCAAAAACCACAGATCAGGGCAGAGAGAATTGTTTATTGTAATAGTTTCTTTGGATACGTGCAAAGTAAAAAAGAAAACAAAGTCAGCTCTATACAGGCCATGAAGGGGAGGAAGGAAAAGGCTTCCACTATCCGTAACCTCGGTACTTGTTGGTGTAGAGTTGTTAGATCTACGCCAGAGCGCATTTTCCCCCAGGAATTAACCTGTACTTATTTTTGGTGTAGGCTGAGTAAACCTCCGAAGGTGGAAAACTCGTTTCTTAAATTTTTTTTACTCCCTGACGGGGAATCGAACCCACGTCCTTGCGGGTGAACCGAGCACACCTTTATTGCATCGGCCTCTCAGCGCTTTTTGATACATGCAGTTGTACCAAGATATCTACTCTATAACCTATAGCATAGTGGAATAACATGCAGGAGAAAAGCAATCAAAGTATAAAATGTAGGAAAAATGCTTTAGAGTTATAACCAAAACTCAACACTTGTGAGTTCTAAGATCGGTAATGTTTTGCTACGGAAGGGGTGGCAAGTGCACGAAGAAATCCTCAGATGGTTCTAGTAGAAGAGATATTGTTGCATATTCTAAAACCTCTAGGCATGGCATAATAATTGAACCTTCCGTTCTATTCGGTCTTCAACATGCTGAGGAGGTGAATAGTATATACTTGGAAGTGTATATAAATGGGGGGGGGGGGGGTTGACTGGCTTCAGGAGAGAGTGTTAAGACTGGTGCGTTCCTTCTGGTCGAGGCACGTTAGGAAATATTCTCTCCTAATTATCAGAGCTCTATATTGTGTTCTTGCACATATCGTGTAAACACAAGACTCACAGGTATAAATCCTTTCCTTAGCCTTTCTTAGTCAGTAATAATTACTGGTCAGTTTGCTTGTTTTTGAAAGATATTTAGCAATTTTAATCATTTGTAAGAAACATTTATAATTTGTGATGTTGTCACTTGAAGACTTGTATAAGTCTGGCAATACGGAATACGTGCATAAATTAAAAGGAACATTTTAAATTGATCAAACAATTCATCAAAATGCTATGTATTGAACTAAAAACCTTGTTGAAAGTAGAAATAATGACTGAGCATCCCTAATCGACAAAAGAAAGGCAAAAATAAAAATGTGTTATAATCCTTTGTTATATCGCGGAATGAATTTCTACACTACTGAGCAATATTCCAATGGGATGGGAAGAAATACATTACAACAATATCCGCCCCTTAGTTATTAGGAAGTGTCGTCTAGCCCGTTTTTCAGTTAATTAGTAAGAGTAACATAAATTCTATGGGGTTTTAATAGGCCGTACTCCTTATGTTTATGCAAATCCCATAGCATAACCATTATGCAGCATAGACTATACTTGTTTCTCCTTTCAATAAGATTGCATTCTAATCAAGTACTGCCTGAAAATCCGGAGTCTAGTGACTAGAAAGTGAACAGAAGAGGAATGGCCTGAAGAGAATATTAAGGGGAGTGTTGCGATTTTCGACCAAAATTCGAATATTCGATTTTAACCTTAAAACTACCAAGATTATTCCTCTTTAAAATCGCGTTATCAGTTTCCGTAACGGCATTTTTAAAGCACTAAATGCCGGATTTAAAAGGTAGCGCTACGGTACATACAGACCAAGCCCTCCCCGTTTCCTCTCCCGCTGTCAGACTACCTGCTATGTTCCTACGGACTTGTTTCAGAGTTTTTATCGGATTCATCTGAAATTTTCAGAGAATGCTTCAGTATATACAGGAATTAAAAGTAGTTCCGCATTTTATGATCTGTTGAATATTACCGTCATATTTTTTCTCCTAAAGCAGCACGGAACTAAAATTGTTTCTATTTAATGAATAATGAAGGATTTAAAAAATACGATATCTCCAATAGTTCACAACTGACTGCAAAACCTGGAGTTATTATTAAATATAGAAATATTTTTGGTAAGTCTGCCGAATTATAGCTCATAAAACTGAAAACTCTGCCTCATGGAGTACCTTCCATTCAATATACAAAATAAAATAGTTAATAATTTTATAACCAATAAATTAATCAATTCAAATTTTTGTGGGGTTTTACGTTATTAATATGTGAATATATTCTTAATATGGTTTTGATAAGTGTTAAATTGTAGATGTTCAAAATTTCGGTCAAGACTCCCCTTAAAGGATTATTGTAATGAAAACAAACTTATAGGACATAATATAGAGGTCCATCAGATACCAGGAAAAGTGAATGTCACCAGAGTAGCTATCATCAGCAGTGCGGGAGCTACTGTATTGATTGAGGCATTGGTATGGCAAAGGTAGTAAGTCATAAACAGTGAATTTTACAGCAAAAAAAACCCAGACTTTCCAGCATTGTGAATCAGGTAACATTGAAAAAATATAATGCAAAATGAAGGATTTTATATGTTTGACACACAATGTTATGCTAATTATGATTCCAGCACAAATCATGCGATGAAACACATTGTGAAAAATGTCTAATCAGTTCGTCAGTTGACGTGTATGATTCAAGCACAAATTTCACGGTAAAACGGAAGATACTTTTCATCGAAAAAATTCAGCGTGTTAGAAAGTCCTTTTCTTTCGGTTCGCTGATGGTTAGACTCCTTCCGAGAGGTTTTAAGGATTGCGTGTTGTTGAACGCGTGATAGGAGCGCCTTCTTTTGAAGATGTACTCCTTCCACGGTTCTCTTTCAATGATTTCCTTGTCTTGACTGATGGAAGTTCAGATTTTGAAATCCTTATCGAGCTCACAGTGTTAATCTTAATGTGGTGTGTATTTAAATATCTCTTACAGTCCATGAAGAAGTCACAAAAAACCCCAGGCGTCATCATGATTACAAGAAATAGTTGAAAATGTTTAGCTTCTCAGATCATTTTCGCCACTTCTTCTGGACGCACGTAATATCTATTTCTCAAAACAAAGAACTAGTATGAACGCCATGTCAGAATCCTGGCAATAACCATTTGGCAACTAAAATATAGCTATGACGAACTGTAATAGCTATAAAGAAGGTTTACAAGCGGTTGAGTTGCTGCCTGTAACGATTCACAAAATATTAGAAGAGTTCGCCTGCTCGTTCTTGCAACCTGGGCTGATGACTGCGATGTACGGCTCGTGACCGGTTTTGGACACTGAGCGCCGGAATATGCGGAAGAAAGGAAGGAAGTGGGTGAGCTGCGTCCACTTTTTGTGAAACTCCAACCTTGAGGGGTATCAACAAGCTGTGCACTCCGTTCAACAATAAACAGCTTTCTAAAGCAAATTATCGTCTCAAGTGTCCACTTTACTTCCCGATTCCACTCGCTTCTTAAGGAGGCAGTTTTGTGGTGACTGAGAGATTTAAACTGACAAACCAAAGTCTGTCTGCGCTTTCACAAAAGAGATTAAAGCATACCAGTTGCGAAATAATAAATATTTGCATTCGTATATGGATATGTTTAGGGTTTAGAAGTCAAGAGAGTGAATACCGATGTATCTATTTCCCCCTCGGCAGCTTCTTGCGACATGCAGGGGTACAGATAATGCATTTTTGTTATTATGATTAATTTGCGAATAAACCTATTATGACTATGCACAGTACTTTCAGGCTTGCGTTTGCCTTCTTTGTGCCCACATTTCTTTCCTTCTTTTACTGTGGACTTCATTTCTGTCTTCAGACAAAGTTGTTTCGGGATCAGTTTGGATTTCGCGAATCCATTTCATTGTGCCTGTTTTGGCTTTATTCCTCCTTTCATAGAATTCGACTATTTGTTTTGTAAGTCTGTCTGGGTGCATTCTTTCAATGTGTCCATAGAACATTAACCTGAGTTTTCAAACGCCACTGTGAGTATTTGTGTATTAATTGATTTCCTGTCTGCCTCTGAGTCGGTATTGTCGGTCGGCGAGTTTTGGACCTAGAATTTTTTCTTATGGTTTTGGGTCCCTTTCTCAGTGTTTTCAATATCTACTTTCCTGTTCAAAATTAGCATTCTGATCCATAAAGACATTCTAGTTTAAGGACTGTATTGTAATGTCATAGTTTTATGTGCTTGGAGATATAGAATTGTTGCAGATATTTTGGGGTTAGTTGAAATTCAGTTTCCTTCTTTTGGCATCTAATTTCATTGGCTTTTATTTAAAGTCTATTTTCATGAATTGTTACACCAATATATTTTGATATTCGTTTAATTTTGCCATATTTTGTCTTTATAAGTTTTAGTGCTTGTTTTCTCCAGGTCATGTATTCTTCCTTTTCAAAAGATATCTGGAGGCCGAATTTTTCCGCAGTGCCTTTCAGTTGTTCAATCTGATTTTGGGCTGTTGAAATGTCTCGGGTTAAGATTGCTAGGTCGCCTGCAAATACTAGACAATCTATTGGTAGTTCTCCTCTGGCTAAAGTAATTGGTTGGAGAATTTTGAGGATTAGTTTCTGTTTGCGCTTTTCTTCCATCATTTTTCAAGCACGCAGTTGAGGAGTAGGGCAGAGAGTCCACCTCCTTGTCTTACTCCGATTTTAATTTGAAAGGGATCTTAGATACCCCCCTCGAATTTAACCTTGAACTTTGTGTCTGTCAGTGTCTGTTTCATGATTTCAATGTTTTCATGTCTAAACCGCATTCCTTCAATATTTGGAAGAGTGATTAGGGAACAACTGACTCATAACCTTTTTTTGAAACCAACAACTGGGCAGACTAAATTTTTGCTGCAAATTCTCTAAAGTATTATTATTATTATTATTATTATTATTATTATTATTATTATTATTATTATTATTATTATTATTATTATTATTATTATTAGCCAGCCCTATGGCGTGGAGGTAGCTTTCCGGTCTCTCATTCTAAGTCCCTGGTTTCGTTTTCCGCCCACTTCAAAGATTTTAATTCTGGACTGAGAAGTAGAACGGGGTTCAATTGATACGAGATGTTCTCAAGCTCGTAGTTACAGGAAGAAAACGCACAGTGAGAAGATGGCGCCACTGACCTAGTATACATAGACGAACAGTGGTTACCATGGTTACAATGGTGTCGGAAAACTGATTACGCTAATTACAGATAGACACCCAAGACTATAAACATATTTACGTTAAAGGCCTATAGATGGCATTTGTCCTTAATATATCGATTGTATTGCTGGCCGTGGAGTCTTTCATGGTTTCCTGGCAGCGACAACTAATACAATAGACTATACGATCCATCCGATGTTTGTAGAGTAAAATCTGTCTTAAACGGAATCGCAAGGGACCAGGATATTTTCCCCTCAAAAATAGCTTTCATTCTGATGAAGTTTTATTTATTTATTTAATTAATTAATGAATTAATCAATTTATTTATTTATTTATTTATTTATTTATTTATTTATTTATTTATTTATTACGATCAACAGTATTCTGTAAGAAGGAAGTCAGCTCCCAGAAGAAACTATCTTTACATCGGTCTGTTTTCAGACCAACTTTGCTTTACGGGAGCGAAAGCTGGGTGGACTCAGGATATCTTATTCATAAGTTAGCAGTAACAGACATGAAAGTAGCAAGAATGATTGCTGGTACAAACAGGTGGGAACAATGTCAGGAGGGTAGTCGGAATGAGGAGATAAAGGCTAATTTAGGAATGAACTCGGTGGATGAAGCTGTACGCATAAACCGATTTCGGTGGTGGGGTCATGTGAGGCGAATGGAGGAGGATAGGTTTCCTAGGAGAATAATGGACTCTGTTATGGAGGGTAATAGAAGTAGAGGTAGACCAAGACGACGATGGTTAGACTCGGTTTCTATCGATTTAAAGATAAGTGGTATAGAACTAAATGAGGCCACAACACTAGTTGCAAATCGAGGATTGTGGCGTCATTTAGTAAATTCACAGAGGCTTGCAGACTGAACGCTGAAAAGCATAACAGTCTATAATGATAATGTATGTGTATGTATTATTTATTTATTTATTTATCTATCTATCTATCTATCTTTTTATTTATTTATTTATTTATTTATTTATTTATTTATTTATTTATTTATTTATTTATTTATTTATTTATTTATTTATTTATTTGAGCAGTGGTGAAGTTAGGGCTCGTGGCCCTCTCTCACACTTAATAATGAAAATTACAGGGTAATAAATACATACATACATACATTTATATATATACTATGCTATCATAAAATCAAAGATAACTAAGATAAATAACATATTTCTAAAACATATGACTAAGGAAGAAAGCGAAGATCAACAAATAAAATAGAATATAAAGACATTCGGAGCATAAAAGAAAAAAGGAAAAGTCATAATGAAAAATAACATACTCGTATAAACTGAAAAATAAAAGCCAATGCATAACGGAACACAGTACATAATAAGGTAATGGAAATACAAGTATGACAATAAACAGTGATCTATGTACACGAGTTAGACGCTAGATATTATGTACATGTGCACTATAAATATAATGACGACCTAATATTAGTCATAATAAACAACAGTGTTCTCCAGGTGTACAGTAAAATGATATTGTTACTAGCCTACCTACCACACTCTCACAACCTCCCATACGTCACTAGTCACACGAAATAATCAGCGGTATTCAACAGGTAATCTCTGCTTGCAGTCTTAAATTTAGATTTTAGAAACAAAAAAGTGTACATTCTCCATTGATTCTCATTAGACACGTCAAACATTATCAGAAATCATCTAGCTGATGAGAAATCTGATAACTTTTCTTACCTGTAGAGTAGACACCTGAATGCACGTTAAACAATATCAGAATAGTCTACATAACATCAGTAACTTTTCTTAGCGGTACAGAACAGCGTTTTCTCAATTGTGCAGTGGTCTTGCTTTTGATTGCCTGACGTTACACTGGACATTTCGCCTCGGAAATTACAATGAACATATCGGAATAATTCCGCCGTAGAGCGATTTTTTGTAACTTCTTTAAACATATAACGGCATCTTGATAAGTCTTCAATCTGAACTCAACCTTTCGCTTATTGAACCATAGGTGATGAATTCCAGATATGATAATTATTTATAAAGTACGGCATCTTAAGGAAGGTGGATTTTTTAGACGGCCCAGGTGGTCGAAGGAAATAGTATAGATTACTTTCTTTGTAGGTAATATTGGAGACGCGTGATAATTAGTAGAGCCTGGACTTTACACAGTATTAGGTTAGAATACAAAGTTACTGAAGTGAGTAATATGTGTACTCTATACCGCAAAACGGTTAAGCGACGACTTTTCCATAGTGTTCAGGAGTATGGGTTTTTAAACCCCCAGAATGTATGTTACTCTCGCTACACTGGGGAAGAGCAGGCTATACGACACTTCTTACTGGAAAAATTAGTTTGCATTCTAAGCTCTATTGTCTAAAAATCCGATGAATTATAATAATAATAATAATATTAATAATACTGTAATCAAGACTGTAGCATTATATGCATCTGAAACATTGATCGCTGGGGAAATTGAATAAATATGTATTAAAGCAAGAATAAAAAATCTTAAGGGAAATTTCTTGGCTAGATCATACAGCGATGGCAAGGAAATGTCATGACTTGTATCAACACTCAGAAAAAATCTCGGACCCATTTGGAAAAGGGCGTTTGAAATTTTACGGACATATCCTCAGAACGAGTTATTAGAGATTGAAGAAAATAATTCGGAACCTTGCCCTTCAATTAAAGTAAAAAATAAAACAAATTAGCCGCTCGAAGTTAGAAAAGATCTTCAGAAAATAGGCATCACAGATGACATTGTATCAGACAGATCTAAGTTCAGAAAATTAGTTTACAATCACAGCTTTGCAGACCATCCAAGAACTACCACTATCAAAATCTGGTCATAAGATTGTAAGAAAAGCCACAGAGAGAAGATGAAGAGATGTTGGGAGAAGGGAAAGGCAGCGACATCAGCTAAATGAGTTCAAACGCTCTCATTAGTCGGGCATAACGAATAATGAAGATAATAATAATCATAATCATATATTTGGAACACGGAGTCAACAACAACCTGCATTCATCAAGTAAATAAAGATTTGGAAACAAACTATATAGGAGAAGAAGCAACAGAGAGGAAAGTTTTTAGAAATAAAGTGTTAAAAATGGAAGTATTCTTGGTGAGACTGTCCAGATGGAAACTAATGAAAATCAAGGACAGTAGGCGAGAGAAGATGGTCACTGCCTTCCCTAGAAAACACATCCTGTACAAGGAACGTGCCAGTTCAACACATGATCAGCTCAGACATTACGACATAGTAATTAAAACGGAGTGTCCTTCATTTTTTAAACATCTTCTAATAGATTCCGCTATTAATAAAATGTTTTTCTCTGTCAGTAATACAATTTTGATTTTCGTCTATTTTATAATAGATTCTGTTATTAATACGTATCTTTTTCCTGGTACATTCTAGTCTGAACTAAATAGAAAATACCTTCCACTTCAGCAAGTATGTCGTTTTCCCTGGGTGGATCCGAACAGTTATAATTTAAATCCTAAGCAACACTCAAGTTTTCAGTTTCTTTTTTTTATCGAAATAGAACGTGCTATTACTTATACGTGTGTCGAACTCGCTGATATGCAAACACGAACCGACCACATGAGCGAAACCTCCATCACACCAATCGTAACACTGCCTGGCTGCATAAGGAGTGGCATTACTTGCATAGCTTTCACATAATGGAAGTCGTGAATGAGCATGATACAGATGAATCAAAGTAACAACAATTATAATTATATGAATCGTGTTTATAATTAAAACAACTATCACAAATGTTCTTTCTATACCGAAAAACATTTTAATTAAGCCATATACTGTAAAGAATTCTCAGATTTGCATGACACACCTTCTGTTTTCCTTCTATATTGACGCAAAAAGTACGTGCATTTTAAACCAAGTGAAAAACCACCATCAGTAAACAATATATAATCAAGCATACACAGTGAAATAGACATTACACATTCCTTTACAATAACTAGAAATTGCATTACATAATTTATGTTTTAACACTTTCTGAACCACTTTCACTATATCTATTAACACCCTTCATTGAGAACTTCAAGAGCAGTGCCTTCTAGTCTCAATGATTACATAATGTACTAGAAATATCCACATCCAAAAGTTGTTTCATGTAGAAAGGAACTCAGCCATTTCTCTCCGGAAACTAACGCTGTCCTACCAGAAGAATACAATCTCTCTGATTTGAACGGAATATGTAATTGTGGTGGAGACTAAAAGTAGAAATTCTAACTATCACGCCGAGAAAACATGATTATTTATATCCTGTCATGTGCAGAATGTTAATACAGGTCGTAAAAAGGCTTACTCTGTATTACAGCCTTGTTACAGTTTACACATTGCTGCCCGTAGCATGATGTATCATTCGCTTCAAGGAATATTCTATATTTCCCTTCCTCTTTCGTTTCACCCTCTTTGGGATACGGTGAGTCAATCCTTTATCTGTGTGTTGTTATTTTCTTGGTGCCCATTATTGACCTTTAATATAGAGTTCTCTTGGAACCTTATACTTTTATCTTTTGTTGTTACCTTAGCTGTTCGATCGAATAGTGAATTTTCTGTAAATTTTAATTCTACAAGTTCTTTTTCAGTTTCCTTAAACCAGTTGGGTTTTGTTTTGCGGTTACGAACAAAAGTCAAAGATTTGTTTGGTTAACCTATTAGAGGTCATTCTAAGAAAATGGCCGTGAAAATTTATCCTCCTTTTCCGCATAGCATCTGAGAGTTTTTGAATTTTCTTGTAGAGTGCTTCATTATTTATGTATATGATCCTTTTTCCTGAAATGTTGGTTCTATGATCTTTCTTAAAGTTTTTCTTTCTTTTAGCTCCAGGTTATCCGTCTGGCCTTCAAAATTCATGTTTAGTAATTCTGCTGCGTATAATTTTTCTAATGATATCAATTGCAAAGTTTTGACACCTTATGTGCTTACTTCTTTTCTGTTAGCTTTCAGCCTACAAAATCATTTCAATTGTTGCACGGAACTGTTGCATTAATTATTATACTGATATCAGTATTATTGTAATCTCCGATTTGTGTTGTAAAAACATGTATATTTCAAGGTTTTCAGTGCTCATATTCTAAATCTACGAACTCCGGCGTTTAGGCAGTAATACGTTAGAATACAAAACAATAAAGATTCGGAAATTTTTGTCATCCCGTATTCTCAGTACCTTTATGATAATTATTATATTTCACATTCTTATAGTCCATTAATATTTTTCTTTCAGCATATATTTTACCATAACATAGGCACTGCTGATATCACTTTATTTTCTCTTTCTAGGCTATTTGAGTTCACAGATTGTCCGCTTTCTTGGCTGGCTCTAACGTGGCCACGTTATAAAGTGTAAGCTCCTAAGAAATAATTAGTTGTCCGGATGGCATAATACATCACAACATAGAACGATTAGTAGCATTTCAAATGTCGCTGCACTTACTGTAGAAAATGTATTCAATTTTATTGCACTAAATCGGTCGACATCCTGATAAATGATTCCGGAAGATCCCTACAAAATGGGTTATACGTATATACGTGCTGTTTTCACGTTGCTGAAATCAGTGTTATTGTATTATCCGATTTGGGTTATGAAGAACATACGTGTATATTTCGAGGTTTTCAATGCCCATGTTCTGAATCTACGAGCTCGGACGTTTAGGCAGTAATAAGTTAAAATGTAAAATAAGAAATAAGAAGTGTCGTGACATAACTTCCAGGGGTTCTACTAGGCAGGGCCCCTAATATTTATGCAAATCTCCTAGCAGAGATATTGTCCGGGCAAGGCTATACTTGTTACTCACTTCATTATTCACCCTTTCGCTCTCAGGCTCTCAGCTGATGGATGTGTGAAAACTATGCACACATTTAAAAAATGCATGTAAGGCACACCAATAACGATATCAATATGAAAGTTTGTAAACATATAGAGTATATATCAATTATTATCACTGCATGTAAGTCATGTCCATAAAGCAGAAAGGTTCAATTTAAGAAGTAACAAATGCGTAAACAAAGTTACAAGTTTCAGATTTTGATAGATTTAGAAGTGATTCTGAAAAAAAGGTATTCAATGAACAAATTTGTCATTAGTGTTTGTGGAAAGGTCATATTATTGTTTACTAGGATGGTAAATATCAAGAGTCTATGTGCATCAGATTCAAGGATAGATTAAATTGTGTAAAGTGATGAATCAATTAAAAAGTCGGCAATTTTGTATAAAATACACATTTATTACTGAAGGTACTGGATTATTATCATCGTCATCTACACTTTTTGATGGTGACATAGAAACATCATCACTTGAATAATTGTTAAGATATTCAGTGATATCGTCAGCTAAATGAACTGTCTTCGCCATGTCGAACGCGATAAATAACTAGGCCTAACCCAAATGAACTATATTCGACTTGGCTATATCTAACACTCCGCTTACAATTTGCACCTAATTACCTATGAAATCTATTTAATTAATGAACTAGCAAGTAAACTAAATATAATGCATATGCTACTGCTTAATTCCACTATATAATCAGTATCATCAACAAAAAGAGAAATGCTCGCATGTTTGAAGTAAACCAGACACCGAACTCCAGTGAGCAGATGTTTTAAACTCTAAGAATATCGATAAATACTGATAGTTGGCAGTTCTCGTGGAGTATTTGTACAACATGAGGTAAAATTGTGCTCTTCTTATTCCATGCAAAACTGCTGCTATCTGGCGTGTAAATATTGAAATAATAATAATAAAGTTGGGTAACGACGGAGTTCCAAAGGGTTAATTTCAGTTTTATGTAATCTAAAATATACGATCACATTTTTCTCCCTGGGTATTCATTGGTAAATGTAATAATGTGAGCTTTTCAGTCAGAAAAATCTACTTTAATGTTTTACGAAACAACTTTGTATCTCGCTCTTTCTCGGTCATTTTCCTCGTTTTTTAGCGGAGTCGTATCACATCGCGAATGAAATGTGGCGAAAAGGAAAAGCAGCAGGAGTTGTTCTGGTTGATTTCCGGCAAGAGAGAAGTATTAGGAAAATGTTGCAAACTTTGGCTGTGAAGGCCTGGAAGAAAGAAGACGAGTTTCTCGACTAAGCGGCATCTTCCGAGCTGTCAGTGGAGAATATGGCGTGGAATGATATTAGTTACAAGTGATAAGCTTTAACAGCTTCATTTCAAGTAATACTAATCCCGTATTGACTATAATCAATCAATGAATATTCAAGATAAACTTAAATATTATAATTAAGTAAGTTTATTTATTTCCAACTTTAATAATATTTATTTCTGATATATTAATGTTAATTTATTATTAGCTGAAGATGTCCCTTAGGGGACGAAACATGTACTAGATATAATAAATTATATATTGTATTGAATAGGCGGACCACTTAATTATAATATTTAAGTTTATCTTGAGTATTCATTGAATGATATTAGTTGACAAAGAAGTTTCAGTATTGGTGTTTAAAAGTAGGAAGGATCACAATTTGAAGATACAGTTGCAATTAAACAAGATAAATACAGGCAAATATTCGTTTATAGGAAGAGGACTTAGGGATTGGAATTATTTACCAATAGGAATATACGATAATTTTCCTAATTTTTCGAAAGTACTTAAGAAAAGTCTAGGTCGACAACTGACAGAGCGATATGTCACCTGGGCGAAAATAAAAACCCATTCAGTCAACATCCCATTCCGTGAACTTGCGAAGATCACGGGTGTATTCGTAGATACGAAAGCGAATGAAGTGAACTTGCGTAAATAATGGAGTGACACAGAAAATGACAGTGCAGTGGTGGGAAAGAAATGGAAAAGAGAAGGTAAAAACTGGGAGGATGGTACTTTTCGAAATCAAATCAACGAGGTATTCGTATCAGTGGTCCAGTGTTGTAATTAAATTCTGAGGAATTTGCAATAAAATGGCTGATGAAGACTTTGGATTGTCAGCTCGGTAGAAAGGTAAGATATCAAGTTCAAGAAAGCACACGGATAAATGCGAGTGCCAATTTCACCGGAACGGAACAGTCAACAACAAGCAGAATTCCGAAATAGCTGGAGAGTTACGGTCTGGATGACATTTAATACGCAGAAGAGGCCGGATTATTTTTATCGAGCCTCTCCAGATGGATCGTTAGCCTGACAACGTGAAGAACCTCGCGCGCTCAAAGAAAGTCATGCATCCTGTCCACCGTTCTATGCTTCTTCTTCTTCTTATTCTTCTTCTTCCTCTCCATGTGCCATGTCCTCGCAGAACGTTGGTGATCACTAGAGGCCGGAATGTTATGCATTAGTAGGTTAGAATGCAAACCTACTGAAGCGAGTAGCAAATATAGTCTACCTTCACAACGATTATGCTATGGGGTTTGCATAAAAATTAGGGGTACGGCCCATCAGAACCCCTGTAATTTATGTTACTCTTGTTAGATTATGGAAGAGCGGGTGGCCGACACTTCTTACTAACCAAATTAGTTTGCAGTCTAGCGTGTTACTGCATACAAATCTGGGATTTAGTGATCACTACAATGATCTGTTATATGTTGACAGCTGTTCTGAATAGAATAAGCTTCGTCAGCCAAAACCACTGGCTCAAGTTCCTGAGCCACGATGTTCTACTTCGTCCCGAACCACGTTTTATATTAATTTTCCCTTGCAAACTTGTAGAAGGTGGTATTTGCTTTTCAGCATCATATATCTCAATATTTTCTTAATATATATATATATTTAAACTTTCCTTGAAGTAGTGTATCCAGTACTCATTATTCATATATTATTAATGTACTCTACGTACGAGGTGTATTATATAGATGATATGATTTGTTTTTTTATATGATATGATTCTTCCTTAATTTCACTACGCGTGATCAGTTTTGTTAATATTATTACTATTATTGTAATGTTTTTCATAATGTCATCAGTAGTTATTATTAACAGTGTTCTAGGTTACGTGTAATATAGGAAGTAAGTCCCTAACTTTACCAGAACAAATAAAACATATTGTAATAATTATTATAATAGCACCATATCATCAGCAAATCGAATACATTCTATCCTTCTACCACCAGCCCGTACTCCTCTTTTGCCCTCCGTACATTTCTGAATACGTGCTAAACAGTATTCGCTAGACAACGGCATATATCGCCTGGTATCTTTTAATTTTGAAAGAGACCAAGAGAACAAGAAGAAGAATAAGCTCTTCATGAAATTTGTTTACTTTGCAAAATTCTTTGTATTTTTGTATTTGTAAAACATTTCACTATGCCTTTGTTGGCGAGATGTAGTGTTTACCGTGCACTATGTCTTCAGGTATTGGTTAGAACAAATTTGTTACTCTCATTGACCTGTCTCAATCTCAGCCTTGGCTTTGACAATATGAAAGTGACAGAGGTATGAGCGATGCTAATAATGCCATACGTTATGCAGCGAGGCCCTGTTGTGAATGGTGTGAAAATATCGCTCATAGGGTCAGTTGGTGCATATATTTCAGTGGGCTTGGCAGACTAATATGCAACAGCAACTTCTGGCTCTGCGAGGAAAGACATGAATGAATGCTACGGGCTTTACGTCGCACCGACACAGATAGGTCTTATGGCGACTGCGAGGAAAGGAACGGGAAACTACTTCCGTCCTCATTTCCCTAGTATTCCTCTTCATAGACACATAGGCCACCTATGACAGCTATTAGTGGAGCTGTGGAGGATAAAACCAGCCTTCGGGCTGAATACCCAACATAAAAAACATCTTTTCACCGTCATAAATAAATTGTTCTTAGGAATAATTTTAATTTCATTAGGTTAATAAAGCTATCACGCGCTAAATTTCCTTTCCAACCCACTCACTGCCATGTTTTGATGAATTTTCGGGATTCTTTATTCGATGGGTTGAAGACGTACTCAGATGGTTGAGGCGCTGGCCTTCTGACCCCAAGTTAGCGGGTTCCATCCTGACTCAGTTCGGTGTTATTTGAAGGTATTCAAATATGTCAGCCTCGTATCGGTAAATTTTCTGGCACGCAAAGGAATTCCCATGGGAAAAAATTCCTGCACCTTGGCGTCTTCGAAAACCGTAAAAGTAGTTAATGGGACATAAACAAATAACAATATTATTATTATTACTTGTACATTTTCTAAAGTATTAATTGAAGAATGGTCATGAAATGGAACACTAATGAGTATTACATACGAAATGAGCTCTACTTCCTTTTCACATTTCACGTTCGTCCTTAGGAAGAAATGATTAGAGTAGGCGAAGATTTATCTGCCCCTGTAATAATTAAGAGGGGATTCGTCAAGGCAGTATTATTGGACCTTTATGTTTTCATATATACATAAATGATTTGAGTAAAGAAGTGAAAACAGAGGTAAGGCTTTTTGCGGATGATGTTATTCTGTATAGAGTAATAAATCAGTTACAAGATTGTAAGCAACTGCAACATGACCTCGATAATGTTGTGATATGGACAGTAGGCAATGGTACGATGATAAACGGGGCTAAAAGTCAGGTTGTGAGTTTCACAAATAGGAAACGTCCTCTCAGGTTTAATTACTGCGTTGATGGGGTGAAAGTTCCCTTTGAGGATCATTGTAAGTAAGTATCTAGGTGTAAATACAAAGGGTACAGATCTCTTCACATGGTTATGAGGACGTTTAGGGGTTGTAGTAAGGATGTAAAGGATAGGGCATGTAAGTCTCTGGTAAGACCCAACTAGAGCATGGTTCCAGTGTATGGGACCCTCGCCATAATTACTTGATTCAGGAAGTGGAACAAATACAAAGAAAAGCAGCTCGATTTGTTCTGGGCGATTTCCGACAAAAGAGTAGCGTTACAAAAATGTTGCATAGTTAGGGCTGGGATGAAATAGCAGAAAGAAGACGAGCTTCTCGACTAAGTAGTATGTTCCAAGCTGTCAGCGGAGGGATGGCATGGAATTACATTAGTAGACGGATAAGTATAAATGTCGTCTTTAAAAGTAGGAAAGATCACAATATGAAGATAAAGTTGGAAATCAATAGGACAAATTGGGGCAAATATTCATTTATACGAAGAGGAGTTAGGGATTGGAATAAATTACCAAGGGAGATGTTCAATAAATTTCCAATTTCTTTGAAATCGTTTAAGAACAGAATAGGAAAACAACAGATAGGGAATCTGCCACTTGGGCGTCTGCCCTAAATGCAGGTCAGTATTGATTGATTGATTGATTGATTGATTGATTGATTGATTGATTGATTGGTTGATTGATTTAATTTTTAGATGCTATACAGTAAAATAGGTTATTACAGTCCAGCAAAGGGTGAGTAATATCAGTTTCCATTTCAAACGTGGACAGAGGAGTAGTACATCTACAAATCTGAACATCTTTGAAAATTCACGTCTAAATTCAAATCAGGAAAGTTCTTCCCATCCTTACATGGCTTTCATAAAATGAGTGCTGTACCAAAAATATGTGTAAAGGTTTGTTGGTAATTATGTTATATGCGAAATCTCCTTCAGCTGGGATCATGTAGGACTGAAAAGGTTTGCACGCTTCAACAAACCGGTCCGTGAACTGATGACTTGAACAAACAAGTTCCATTTGGGCAACGAGACACTGTTTTCAGCCCAAGATAGGCGCGCCGCTACCGGACATAAGAGGAGGGAAAGGAGATCAAGGAATTAAAAAAAAAAGAAACAGCGCTTGAGTTAGCAGAAGTTGATCTGAAAGTTAAATGGTAAGTGCTGCAATTAACTTCTCGTCAAGACTAGACAGGAAGAGCAAGAGAAATGAGTCTTACGTAACTACTTTGGGATGTAAGGAACGTGCGTGCTTCCGCACGCTCCGGAGACTTTAATGACCGACATTCTTAGGCCACGAACATCGCCACAGCAGGAAGAAAATATTGCTTAGTTCCATTGTCAAAAATCCTTAAGCAAGTTGCAATCCTGCCCCAAGGCATGCTATTATGTACACCATAATACATTATGTGGTAACGAATACCAGTTACGATATGAATGTACGCTTACAAGACCACACTGTGAAGAATTTCTAGCCGCGGGACCTGTCCAATTGAAGACGTATAGTCTGTAGAGATGATATTGTTGTTTTCAGTAGAGTGAAGATTAAACGTAGAAAAGTGGTGGTCAAGAAAACGAGTTAAGATTTAAGAGAAAAATGAATGAAGTGAACAACGACTGCATAGATACTCATCGTTTCCAAGCACGCAAGACCAGCATTTGGGAAGACAGCACTCAAAGTAATTATCTCTAAAGTACATATGGCTCACGCAGTTCTGGTCATGTAGATGGCACCTTGCATTGAGTAAATACTGGATTCTAATAACTCTGTCGGCATTCCTGAGGATGATTTTCCGTGGTTTCCCTATTTTCACATAAGGCAAATGTACCTTAATTAAGGCCACGGGCGCCTTATTCCCAATCCTAACCCTTCCCTATTCTTCCCTATTCCATCGTCGCCGTACGACTTGCTTTGTATAGGCGCTACGTAATGTATCGAACAAACTAATACATGTAGTATAGTTCATAAGTTATGAACTTCATAAGTATGAACTCTGGTGTTGGTATCCGTACCAAGTGCGCGTAACTTACGAACAACATAGGGACATTCACCTCCAAATTAATTAAACAATAGATCACTACATTGATAATAAGGAAAACTTATTCAAAGTACCAATGTTCCCCTTAAAGCTACATAAGTCCTGACCCATTTTACTATGAACAAATCAAGTTGCTCGTCTACACAGAAAAGGATACCAACTCCCAGATCAACTAAAGAAATGGCTGTTGTAAAAACGGCAAAATAGTTCGCCATCAACCACAGCATTCTTGCTGTGTTATTTAGTTTAAAGTGTAGACATGTTATTTCAGACTTCATCAATAGTTTAAATTAAGACTATAAATTGTGTCATATCCGTGATTATATTATTAGTCGTTATATATGCTGCTTATGTCTTCTAATTGGAGTGTGGCTGAAGGTGACTCAATATATATGGGGTCGAAACTAGTCCCAGTTTTATAAGACAATATACAAACTAATAGTATTGAACAGGTGGACCCTTCCTACCCTTTGATAGTAGGCCACATAATAGGCCACAACATAATATAGTTGAAAATCCACAGCCTGTTTCCAGTCATTTGACTGGGTCAGGAATGGAATGAATGATGGCTCCATCTAGTGGTGAGGATAGGAACTGTGCCGGCTGCCGAAACCCGTCGCACTCCTCTCGGGCAGTGGTAAATGGCTGACAGGTGAAATGATACTGAAGAGTGTTGCTGGAATGAAAGATAAGAAGTAAATGTTGAGTACCAGGAAAAACCCTGTCCTGCCACCGCTTTGTCCAGCACAAATCACACATGGAGTAACCGGGATTTGAACCACGGAACCCAATGACTAGTGGAAGCCTGAGCCACGAAGTCTTAAACCAATCCATGTATTTATTTGTTAATGATACAAATAACTAAAGATGTTTCTACTAAGAAATTAATTATTCATTCCTTTGAAAACTGCCTTCCATTGGAGATAGTCGCATAAGACTCGGTGCACGCTGAAAAATAATTTACAGTAGATCATGTACAAGAAAAATGTACAAGGTGTGCTGCAACAAATTATTTCAAGAACCAAATGACGAACGTGTGTGTGAGTTGTGCTTGGAATTATGTGATAGATACCATGTAGTAAAATGCAGGAATAGACAGCAAATAAAAGTAATGTAAATGTAATGTAATGGTATTCTGCACGGCATGTGCGCGTTTTCAATAATAATAAATCATGTACAATCAATTCATTTACTATGTGTGTGGTACATTAATATTTGGCACGATTTTTTGTACACTACTGTGATCATTTCTTCTCGTAAAAATTGAGAGAATCCGATTTTTTTCGAATTAGGAATCACAAGGCGAAACTCTGTTAGAAGTGTATTACTCCTAAATGTTTCAGATGATGAATCATGGATTGATGTCTAGAGACTTGCAACATACAGGTTTGACACTAAGGTACATTCCTCACACACAGAAGAAGAAAATTTATTATATGTACATGGGTCCAGAAATGCTTCACGTCCATGTTAGAAGACATTTTCTACAACTCTACTTAGCACACTTGAGCAGTGTTATGCATCATGCGGCTATGCGTCAAACCTTAGATTTGAGGAAAATGCATTCTAAGGATTTCATACTCAAAACCATCCTAGAAGTGATATTTTATTCAAAATAAATCAATATTTGGTACGGTTGCGCAATGCGATTCTTCAAAAAATCCATAGTTCTATTCCTTCAGCCAAGCAACTCCAAGTTTAAAGCATCCTACGGATATGTGCTACGAATTTTAAGAAAATATAATGAAGTATGAGAATATATTCTTTATTTATTCCTAAAAAATACAGTCCTTTTAGTAATCATAGTTATGCGGTTGATTAGATTAGTAATTTGCCTTTTTCTACCATTACGAGCCCTAATGTGAGTCAATGCAGACTTTCACTTAAATCCTTATAAGTACATTCGGTTTGGATATTTTTTGAAAAATAAAAAAAACACCTGAGGGTATAGAACCAGGGAAAACATACAGAAATAATTATATAAATAAGTTAATTTGCCTAGGATTTGAATAAAACAGAAAGCGAGTAAATAAACAAGCGATTTAAGGCTGTTTTTCAGGAACTGCAATTTTTCCGGGAGTGAGTTTTAGTTTGATAGAGCTGTCCAAGACATAATTGAGAAAATTGCAAAATTTAACGTTTTTTATAGCATGGGAACCCCTACTTTGTCTGATAAGAAATGTTTTCAGTATTAAAAGGAAAACCTCATTCAGTGCAACATTTTCCTTGTTTTATTCAAATTTAACTTAGCCGTGTTTGTGGACCGAAGGTACGCATCGAGCGGCTAATCACCAAACTGTGGTTGTTGACTTCTTGATGCTCAAGGCTACGGAACATGTAGTTATGTAACAGCATGTTAAGCGCCACTACATTACATTTTCTAGTTAATATAGAGCCGGGAAGTTCAGGCATTTATTTTGGCTAAAATAGGCAGGGAAATAAGCACGTAAAATTCAGAAAATAGGTGATAAAATAATTTAAAAGTACCTTTATAATAAAATAGGCCTTATGAAGATGACTTAATGTAAGTTACGTCATGCACGTCTGCATTCCATTTTACTACTTAACCTTACGTCCTGCTGGGGTGGGGGTGATAGAATAACATCAACGGTATCCCCTGCTGTGGTAACAGGCGACTAGAAGGAGGACGAGTGGCTCTCAACTTGGGAGTGGGTTAGCGACCATTGTTCCCCTAGTCGAGTCTGGTTCCTCGCCCTTATCTTTCATACCCGAACTCCTTTGGTCATGTACTGTTCTTCTCCGACCCCGATGATATTAAGTTTTCGAGGCTTAGGGAGTTTTCATTTTCACGCCCTTCGTGGCCTCTCCCTTTCTTTAGCCGATATCTTCATTTTTCGAAGTGTCAGACCGCTTCCATTTTCCTTCCGATAACTGTTAATAGAAGGTACCAAGTTGTTGTTCCTCTTAAAAGAATAATCACCACAACTTAATCTTACGTACCAGGAACTGAACCTGAGAGCCCTCTCGACCATTTGGCTTGTGGAGTGAGTTTTGAGTAGATTTTTGTCTAATATTAAAATATTCTTTGTCTAGATGTTATTGTTTTACCTAATAAGTTAAAATTTATTATTAACACAGTACATTGGAACCATATTTCCTTTCCTTTCCATTGATTAATTTTAATATCCGACTCGTTGGCTGAATGGTCAGCGTACTGGCCTTCGGTTCGGAGGGTGCCGGGTTCGATTCCCGGCCGGGTCGGGGATTTTAACCTTCATTGGTTAATTCCAATGGCTCGGGGGCTGGGTGTTTGTGCTGTCCCCAACATCCCTGCAACTCACACACCACACGTAATACTATCCTGCACTAAAATAACACGCAGTTACCTACAGATCGGAGGGTCTGCCTTACAAGAGCTGCACTCGGCTAGAAATAGCCACACGAAATTATTATTATGATTAATTAAAATTAATTTTAATTAATTTTAAATTCTTAGAATTATGGATACAATAAATAACAGCAAAAAAAGTATCCATAACAACTCGAAGGGAAGCAAAAAAAGCATTACGATACAAATAGGCAATGAAAGCTAAGGCAACAAAGGCAAAATAAAACTGGTCCTACCATTCCCAGACGTACGGAAACATGTTTGTCTAAACTTCCGGGCTATGTTAATAACCAAGATCCGAAAAAAAACTGTTAAGTTGTCGATACCTAATACTATTTTATTGTAAAAGAATTCTGCAGAAACATACAGACAAATAAATGTCGAACTCGTAAAACAAAATTTCTTAATTCTGACTACCTGATGAGGAATCGAACCGACATCCTTCTAGGTACACCTTTACCACCTGTGCTAGCACACCTACTCAAAGGTCTTAGTGAATAACTAATTATTAAGTTTATGACCTTTCTAAACTAATAAATTACTTGGTGAAATTAAGTTACTTATATTCAAACAGGCAACTGTACACTTATAGTGTGATACAGTAAAAAAAGCATACACTAATGATAACGCACTGTAGCTCTATAGCAACAACTCGTACTAGATACCTGTGATAAATGGGACATGTCCCTTTCAGTTCTACTTTCTATCTCCTCCAGCTGTTCCACGGAAAATAACGCTACATTTTTTGCGATCTCATTGTTATCATGCGAGGTTAATAGAGCCGAGCCCACAACACGACAAACAGTGTATCCAACATTGTTGTTTAAGTTATCAGTCCATAGACTAGTTTGATGCAGCTCTACATATTACTCTATCCTGTGCTAACCTTTTCATTTCTACATAAATACTACAACCCATATCTGCTCTAATTTGCTTGTCATATTCGTACCTTGGTCTATCCTTACCGCTCTTGCAACATGCACTCCCCACAAAAACCAGCTGTACAAGTCCTGGGTGTCTTAAGAAGTGTCCTATCGTTCTATACCTTCTTCTGGTCAAATTTAGCCAAATCGATCTCCTCTCACCAATTCAGTTCAATATCTCTTCATTCGTCATTCCATCTACCCATTTCACCTTCAGGATTCTTCTGTAACACCACATTTCAAAAGCTTTTATTGCGGCCAGTATCCAGTAATCGGGAGATTGTGGGTTCGAGCCCCACTGTCGGCAGCCCTGAAGATGGTTTTCCGTTGTTTCCCATTTTCACACCAGGGAAATGCCGGGGCTGTACCTTACTTAAGGCCACGGCCGCTTACTTCCAATTCCTCGGCCTTTCCTATCCCATCGTCGCCGTAAGACATATCTGTGTCGGTGCGACGTAAAGCAAATAGCAAAAAAAAATGCTTTTATTATCTTTCTCTCTGAGCTATTTATCGTCCATATTTCAGTTTCATACAAGCCACAATCCAGACGAAAGTATTCAGAAATATCTTTATAATTCCTATATCAATTTTCGAGGTGAACAAATTTATTTTCTTAATAAAGGTCTTCTTTGTGTGTTAGTCCGCATTTTAATCCTCTTTACTTTTACCACTAGTTATTTTACTACCAAAATAATAAGATTCATATTATTCCTCTATGACTTCATTTCCTAATCTAATATTTTCTGTATCATTTGTCTTTGTTCAACCGCACTCCATTACTTTTGTTTTGGACTTAATTTATTTTCAACTTGTTTTCCTTCCCCAAGACTCTGTCCGTACCACTCAACAATTTATAGGGATCTTTTGCAGAGTGAGATAAAATAACAATATCATCGGCTGATCTCAAGGTTTTGATGTCTACTACTTGGATTGTGATTCCCTTTCCAAATTCTTCTTTAAATTCCTTTATCGCCTTTCCTATGTGAGTATAGGGTAGTAATCAGCTTGCAAGCTAACATTCAGGGACAGTAAAGCGGAGTGCGTGGCGCTTAGCCGGATGTTACAGAACGCCATATACCACTTGGCGAATCAATTCTTCGAAAAAGATGGATAGAAGGTCGATGCATAACTTGCAACCCCCGTCAAACCAAACCCCATGGCGCTACAGCCCTTGAAGGGCTTTGGCCTACCAAGCGACCGCTGCTCAGCTCGAAGGCCTGCAGATTACGAGGTGTCGTGTGGTCAGCACGATGAATCCTCTCGGCCGTTATTCTTGGCTTTCTAGACCGGGGCCGCTATCGCACCGTCAGATAGCTCCTCAATTCTAATCACGCGGGCTGAGTGGACCTCGAACCAGCCCTCAGGTCCAGGTAAAAATCCCTGACCTGGCCGGGAATCGAATCCGGGGCCTCCGGGTAAGAGGCACGCTACCCCTACCCCTTGTAACCCCGCATTATGAAATTGGAGTTTACGTTTTTTTCTTTCGTTACAGCTATTTATATTCAAATAGAGCTCCGTGAGTATTCGAGCAGTTAGATCAACTACTCCGATTTTCTTAAATTATCGCTAAGCCGGTTGATGCGTGACAACGTACAGAGACAGAACATACCAGCATACCACATCAAACACTTTCTACATGGAATGTTGAAAATACCCTCGGTTAGCACTATAATGCTCATAGTGCTGATTCAAGTTTAATAATTTGAGATCGGGGAAGATTTTTATTGTACTGTAGGACCATGTATCAATGCTAACGAAGGGTGTTTTGAAGAGTTTTATGTCGTATTCTGATACGTTATGTTCCTGTGTGTTTCCCATGATTAATTAACTATGCAGAGTTGTGTAAAATGAATTATAACATGGAAATGAAGCGTTTTCGGGATCCATATCCATAAAATATTTAGTTCATCCCAGGGAATAACATGATATGTAAAAAAAAAAAGTTTTCATGGAAAGCATTTTTATTTGTTTTTGAACAATAGAAAATAACATATTCGCTAAATGTAAAACAATTCTGCTGATAATCCTAACCGTAATAGGTATTCGTATTTGTTCCTGTTATGACTTGTCTAAACCTATTAAAAACCAGATGACAACCCGTTGTATAAACTTGCGTTTAATCATTTAAGGAAGAAAAGGAAAAAAACCGAAGAAACATTTTTTATATAAGTATTCTCATTCGACTACTATAAATTTTATGTAATGGAATGTGGACAGCCAGAAGAAGTCATCTTCAAACATGGACAAAACCAGCTGAATGCTTACAAACCGGACTCAACTTGGACTGGATCACATGGAGATCACTGAACAGGTTAAGAACAGGTGTTGGAAAGTCTAAGGACAACCTAGTGAAATGGGGATATTTGGATGTATCACCACTATGTAAATGCGGAAAGGTGCAGAGTACCAAGCATCTGTGTCAGTGCACGTGTTGCCCTGATTCTTGCAGTGAGAAGGATTTGCTCAAAGCACAAGGAAATGCTGTCGCAGTTGCTCGCTTATGGGCAAAAACTATTTAATACCATTTTGGTATATATGTGTATAATGAAGTTGCGTATGGCTTTTAGTGCCTGGAGTGTCCAAGGACATGTTCGGCTCGCCAGGTGCAGGTCTTTGGATTTGACGCCCGTAGGTGATGTGGGCTTCACGATGAGGATGAAATGATGATGAAGATGACACATACATCCAGTCCCCGTCCCAACGAAACTAACCAATGAAGGTTAAAATTCCCGACCCTGCCGGGAATCAAACCCGGGACCCTTGTGACCAAAGGCCAGCACGCTAACCATTTAGCCACGGAGTCGGCCGTATGTGTATAAATTTATTCTCTTTCATTGTTACAAAATTGTAATTTGAAAACGAAAACAAAATGAGTTCTATTGTATGCTTCTGACTCGAGTAAATAAATAATAGTTACTATAATAATACATCACTAATGTTTATTCATTGATATCGTGAATTATGATATAACGAAAGAAAATGTTATATTGTTTTTATTATTTTATTGGACTTCATTGATGAAGGAAATGTACTTTCTTCCTGAAAAATGAATGAGTAAATATTTAATTATAAAAGTGTATTGACTAGGTGGACAAGGCACAAACTATTTTAAACATTTTTAATAGCTTTAAACTATTCTGTGTTGCATGAAGGAGCTTATGAAATAACTAGCGAACCCATGCCAGAAATATCGCATGTTCGTAAACTCGTTTTCCCGAATATGTTTATAAAGAGAGACTTAAGGAAACTTGTGTTGATGTCTCTGATGAAGATGGTGGGGCAAGCTGTGCATGCGTTGGTGGTGCAGAAGGCTGTGACGATTGCTCTTCATAGATCTGAGTTCTCCTGTTTTGTCGCAAGGTGACCGTCTCCGCTGTCTGTCACATGACTCTTCATTCCTTGCGTCTTCTCTCAGTAATTGCACTGAGTGACTTCTTTCGGGGCATATTAACAAACCTGCAATGTAATAAATCCATTGTTTAGACGAATGAGTTTAAATCATTTGTGTTCTGTGTCCATTGAATGACAGTTAAGAATTAACACTCACCGATTATACGATTTGAGTACTCACACCATTGATTTACATTGTCTCAAATCCGTGTGAAATGACAGAAGAAAAACCTGTAAAAGAATTAACGTTTAATAGTTTAAAGGAATAGACGGCAACTGATAATTACAGCATGTTATAATGGCATAAAAAAAGACGTCCCAGCGGTAAAAATGTGAACTGGACATCAATGATGACGTGAATTTTCCTACAGCAGCCGTATTTGCAAATCGCACACTTCGTACAAGTTTTTAAAGAAATTATCGATATTTATGAAATTAGAGTACAATTCGTCACTGGTAATGTCTATTTTTCTTTTGAATGCTCATTTGTCACGGTCGGTTACTCGTGAGCGCCTCAAAAGGAATCTATACTGCTGAAACAATATATATGATGGTTTTGGTTGGATGTTTTTAAATTCAAATCTTCTTTGGATCGGCAATGAAACTGACTTTGTCCTATATTGATCAAGTATTATTTTCTTATGTGGACCAGTCAAAACGAAAGCGTGTAAGTCACGTTTGTGTACTGTTAGCAGTAAGATGCAATAGTTCTCTTTAACGGAAGCAGCTGTGTAAATTCACCGGCAATAATTCATTTACAAGACAATAATGTCCCCATCCACATTAATCACAGAAAGACAAGACAAACAAACTTATCTGGTTGAAGCCACTTTTATCAACAACATTCAGAATATTAACAAGATATCTCAATTTATCTGGTTCTTACCGGGGACTGTTTTGTGTTCTTAAATAATATGGAGGTAAAATTTACCTATTCTTTCAATACTATTGAGGAAAGCAACGGGAAACTACCTCACTCCTCATTTCCCTAGTACGCCTCTTCAGTGACGCCTAGGCTATTTATGACAGCTGTTGGCGGAGATGCAGAGGATCAAACCAGCCTTCGGGCTGAATACCCAACATACATCAATACTATGACGAAATGACTTATCTTGTTAGTGTCAAAGGAGAGAGAGCATTCACCTTAGTACGTTACTAAAAAAATAAAAAAACGAAGAACTTGACTTTTCTGTCTTGTTTCCAGATGAGCGGGCTTTTCTTCTCCTACCGGGTGAGCAACATAAAACGGAACCATTCCCGCAGCCGGCAGCGCAATCTGCATATGGGAGGTGCGCGCGTGACCTGAAGTCCGCAGTAAATACGTTACTTTGTGTATCAATATACCCGCTTATGTGAAGCCACGATTCGTAGGAAAAGAACAGTAGATTAGGATCAATTTCTCCGTCATGTATTTTTTTTTGTTTTTTGTATTTTATTTTTTGTTATTTTTATTTTTATTTTTGTATCGCATTCAAAACGCATTCAAAAAATAGCATTCGTAATGGAGGGTCACCCGGTTTAAGGTTTTGCACTGCAGTGACTTTATACGGCTTTAACTTCAGTAACTTTGTACCCGTTCGAACAGAACCATAGGAAATTACCATTCCCTGAGCAAGTCGTCGAAGTGATTTTGTAGGAGAAATTTCTAGAGCGTTACCAATATTACCTACAGTTTCATGTGTGAGTAATGTACGTGGTTTATTACGTTTCCAATCAAGAAAACTTCCTGTCTTCCGTGATTTATTTACTAATCTATGAATCGAAGTCCGACCTGGAATTTGAACATCAGGAAACTTCTCTTGAAACAATCTCCTTATGGCCCTCGCACTTTCTGGACGGGCGTATGAATCGTAAATGAATATTATTTGCGGAAAAGAATACCGATTCCCGACTCGAGCCACCTGAGCCATTTCAATGAATTCACACTCTGTACCAATGTCACCAACGAAACAGTTGCCAAGTTTACAAACGTTCAACAAAGACTGAAACCTGGTGCGGTAGCGCGGCCTTGAGTACATCCGGCACTGTATTTCGTCACCGGCCGACTCACTCACTCAGGGATTCCCGTGCACAGGATGGAGCGGTTCCGCTTTATTCTGCTCACCCCGTATATGTGAGGAATGTGTCCTGAAAGTTTGACCGTATATTTCTTTTACACGACCGGGAGGGAAGCGAGGGGGTTCAGTGCCCCCTCCACTTTGTGGAGAAAACATTAAACTGTTTTATTCCCTTTTAGCTTCTGAAATTAGGAATTCTTAAAGTAAGAGCAATTTGTAGAAGCTCTGTTGATTTATCAACTAATTCTTTTCTTTATTTTGTTTAATTATTAACAAATTTTTAGCGGAAATACGCAAAAAATGTCGTTCGTCGCGGCTAACCGATTTGTATAGCGCCACAGCAAGTAGTGGACACTTTTCGTGCGCTGTGAGGAAGGTAGCAGGGGAATATTTTCTGCCAAGGTCATGGACACTGGGGTAGGATTCACCCGCTTGCCGCACGCATTCGTCAGTTTGGCAGTCTCTTCAGAGTCTCTTAATTTCTTAGAGTGTGGTCAATTACTAAAAGATTTTTAATTGTGTAATCACGCCGTACGTGTGTATATTGTTCCTTTGGTGAAAGTTTTATTGTGGAGCAGTGGTATGTTCCGAGCTGTCAGTGGAAAGATGGCGTGGAGTTACAAGTAGACGAATAAGTTTGAGTGGTGTCTTCAAAAGTAGGAAAGATCACAATATGAAGATAAAGTTGGAACTGAAGAGGAAAAATTCGACAAATAGGAAGGGTGGTTAGGGATTGGAATAACTTAGCAAGGGAGATATTCAGTAAATTTCAAATTTCTTTGAAATCATTTAACAACAGGGAACAAAACCAAGTGATAGGGCATCTGGCTCCTGGCCGACTGCGCTAAATGCAGATCAGGAGGGAATGATTGATCGATACAGCAGTTTAAAATAAATGTTTCTATTCAAAATTCATACTTGTTTCAAATTCTCCGTACATACACGTGTTACGAACAATAACCTGACTTGGATAGATTAAAACCCGTTGAAGAAACATTGGGTGTGTCCAGGTTAGCTGGAGCAGCCAGTATTTAGTATCACAGATTTCTTTGCCGATTCGGGATATATAGGCCACCATTCTTCATTACAGCCATAAATAAATTTGGTCAACCTGTTGCAGATCTGATGCCATTGATCTGGCTAATTTGAAACCAGATCAGGAGAAAAGAACAGTCACGGATATCAGTTCCGTTGTCCTTTCGTCGAACCGGTTGCGGGACATTCTTCCTTCTCCTCTTGGGCGCAAACGCAAGCAAACTCTCCCCTACTTTCTAATAAATTATCTCTTTCGATCATCTTGTAAGTTTAGGCGACTCTCTGTAACGAAACATGATATTCTGTAATTATAGTTGACATTCTGAAGACAGTAAGAGGAAGGAGAAACGTCTTTATAGGTTAGTAACCTCGTCACTAGTTTCTTTACCAGGAAGGTCGGTGTTTGAATCCACTCCAATACATAAGAGATTTTTTTTCGAAATGAAAGTTATACCTCTGAAATTGCTTTCGCTCCTCCCCCAAACTGTATGTTGTATAGCTTCCGATCAGTCCTGTAGAGCTCGAAAGTTTTACTCCCGGGTTTAAAGTGACAGAAATGCGATTACACAACATTTAATACCATCATTTCCTAACAACTTACATGTATAAATAAGATACATACATACACACACACACACGCATACATACATACATACATACATACATACATACATACATACATACATACATACATACATACATACATACATACATACATACATACATACATACACTGACTGACAATGATAATGCAACACCAAGAAGGAGTGGTTCGAAAGGGATGAAAGTTGGGAAAAAAACAGAGACGGCGCGGACGAATAATTGATGTTTATTTCAAACCGATATGCAGGTTACACAATGCGCACGGCATCGACTCAGTAGGATGTAGGACCACCGCGAGCGGCGATGCACGCAGAAACACGTCGAGGTACAGAGTCAATAAGAGTGCGGATGGTGTCCTGAGGGATGGTTCTCCTTTCTCTGTCAACCATTTGCCACAGTTGGTCGTCCGTACGAGGCTGGGGCAGAGTTTGCAAACGGCGTCCAATGAGATCCCACACGTGTTCGATTGGTGAGAGATCCGGAGAGTACGCTGGCCACGGAAGCATCTGTACACCTCGTAGAGCCTGTTGGGAGATGAGAGCAGTGTGTGGGCGGGCATTATCCTGCTGAAACAGAGCATTGGGCAGCCCCTGAAGGTACGGGAGTGCCACCGGCCGCAGCACATGCTGCACGTAGCGGTGGGCATTTAACGTGCCTTGAATACGCACTAGAGGTGACGTGGAATCATACGCAATAGCGCCCCAAACCACGATGCCGCGTTTTGTAGCGGTAGGGCACTCCACAGTTACTGCCGGATTTGACCTTTCTCCACGCCGACGCCACACTCGTCTGCGGTGACTATCACTGACAGAACAGAAGCGTGACTCATCGGAGAACACGACGTTCCGCCATTCCCTCATCCAAGTCGCTCTAGCCCGGCACCATGCCAGGCGTGCACGTCTATGCTCTGGAGTCAATGGTAGTCTTCTGAGCGAACGCCGGGAGTGCAGGCCTCCTTCAACCAATCGACGGGAAATTGTTCTGGTCGATATTGGAACAGCCAGGGTGTCTTGCACATGCTGAAGAATGGCGGTTGACGTGGCGTGCGGGGCTGCCACCGCTTGGCGGCGGATGCGCCGATCCTCGCGTGCTGACGTCACTCGGGCTGCGCCTGGACCCCTCGCACGTGCCACATGTCCCTGCGCCAACCATCTTCGCCACAGGCGCTGCACCGTGGACACATCCCTATGGGTATCGGCTGCGATTTGACGAAACGACCAACGTGCCCTTCTCAGCCCGATCACCATACCCCTCGTAAAGTCGTCTGTCTGCTGGAAATGCCTCCGTTGACGGCGGCCTGGCATTCTTAGCTATACACGTGTCCTGTGGCACACGACAACACGTTCTACAATGACTGTCGGCTGAGAAATCACGGTACGAAGTGGGCCATTCGCCAACGCCGTGTCCCATTTATCGTTCGCTACGTGCGCAGCACAGCGGCGCATTTCATATCATGAGCATACCTCAGTGACGTCAGTCAACCCTGCAATTGGCATAAAGTTCTGACCACTCCTTCTTGGTGTTGCATTTGCTCTGTCAGTCAGTGTACATTCATACAACCTCATTATAGACTGTTACACATTTCAATGTTCAGTCTGCAATCCTCTATTAATTAACTAATCGCCGGCACAATCTTATTTTTGTAACTAGTTCTGTGACCTCGTTTCGTTCTATATCTCATATCTTTAAATCGTTAGAGACTAAGTCTAACTATCGTCGTCTTGGTCTCCCTAGACTTCTCTTACCCTCCATTAGAGAGTCCATTATTTTCCTAGATAACCTATTCTCCTCCATTCGCCTCATATGGCCCCACTACCTAAGCCGGTTTATGCGTACTTCATCCATCGAGTGCATTCCTAACTTAGCCTTTACCTCCTCATTCCGAGTATCATCCTGCCATTGTTCCCACCTGTTTCTACCAGCCATCATTCTCGCTGCTCTCATGTCTGTTACTTCTAACTCATGAATAAGATATCCTGAGTCCACCCAGCTTTCACTCCCGTAAAGCAAAAAACAAAACTGTTCTGAAAATACACCGATATAAGGATAGTTTCGCCTGGGAGCTGACTTCCTTCTTACAGAATACTGTTGATCGCAACTATGAGCTCAATGCTTTAGCCTTACTGCACCTTGTATAAATAAATAAATAAATAAATAAATAAATAAATAAATAAATAAATAAATAAATAAATAAATAAATAAATAAATAAATAAATAAATACATAAATACCTATACTGAGAAATCACGAAAATGGTCGAATCTTGGAGAAGAGTTGTAGCTTTCGGAACACTTCGGTGGTGCTTGCTATAAATAGCGTTTTACTTACTTATGCTGACTGCATGGTCTTGGGGCGTGGATCGATCCTCTTACCTGGGGATCCTAGGTTCGATTCCAGACCAGTTCAGGGTTTCTTACCTTGATCTGAGGGCTTTTTGGTACTCCTCTCAGTACACGTGGGAAAAAACATCGATGAACTACCTGACGAAGGTATAGAAACCGCGATCTAGAAAATCCAGAAAATACGACTAAAATATTCGTCACGGTGACCACGCATCACCACGTAATCTGCAGGCCTTCGGACTGAGCAGTGGCCATGAGATATGCTAAAAACCGATAGCTTCTCAATTGTAATCACGAAGGAAGTGTGGTCTACGAACCAGCCTTTGGATCCAGGTAAAAATCTCTTACCTGGTCAAGAATCGAACCAAAAGCCTCTGAGTGAGAGGCAGGAGCGCTACTTCTAGACCGCGGAGTCGGCGTATCTGTCAACGTCAGAAAAAACATAAACACAGAAGGCCGTTAACTTCAGAAATAAGACGTGAATACGTCTCCGAAATTTTTCGACTGTATTACAAGCAGCCCTGTATCACCTATGAATGATGAATTAATATATATTGCTAATTCTACCCTTTTATCACACCTTGTGGGGTCTCGGGTGCGTCTAACATATTGATTTGGCACTGTTTTTTGGGCAGATGCCCTTCCTGACGCCCACCCTGTATGTGGAGGAATGTAATCACTCTTGCGTGTTTCTGTGGTGATTGATAGTGCAGTGTGTTGTTTGAATATGAAGAGGCGAGAGTTGGAACAAACACAAACATCCAGTTCATGATCCAAAGCAATTAATCAAAAGTGATTCAAATACGAAATCAGGCCGGGAATCGAACCCAGGCCTTCCCTGAACCGAAGACCCCAACGCTGACCATTCAGCCAAGGAGTCGAACCATAATGTGTTTCATTTTATTATGTCGATGGATACGATTACAGCACATTAAATCAGTGGGCTTCTAAGATCTCCTCGCGCTGGTATTGCTAAATTCAATCCCACCTGACACGCGGGGTAGTTTTTTTCTTTAAAATCTGGTGCACTAATGAATATCTTTTGTCACGTCATCCCGCACTGCAATTTTTATGCGAGTGTTTGCAGGGTATTTTTACATTATTTCTAATACTGTAGTTACCCAGCAAGTGCCAGGTCAAGAATTTGTCGATGTAGAAGCGGAACCAAAACTCGGTGTGCAAAATTGTGATACCTATCTGTGCCTCCCGAAGGGAAATAACTGTCGTGTATAACGTTGACAAATCACCTATTAGTAACAGGTGTCTTTCATATAAATTCCTCCAAATGTGCTTTTAGAAAATACATGAATTCTATTGACTGGGAGATTCAGATTTCGTCCGCCTCTGTGGTGTAGTGGGTAGTGTGATTAGCTGCCACCCCCGGAGGTCCGAGTTCGATTCCCGGCTCTGCCACGAAATTTAAAAAGTGGTACGAGGGCTGGAAAGGGGTCCCACTCAGCCATCCTAGAAGTGGTTTTCCGTGGTCTCTCACTTCTCCTCCAGGCAAATGCCGGGATGGTACCTAACTTAAGGCTACGGCCGCTTCCTTCCCTCTTCCTTGTCTAACCCTTCCCATTTTCCCATCACCCACCAAGGCCCCTGCTCGTCATAGCAGGTGAGGCCGCCTGGGCGAGGTACTTGTCATCCTCCCTAGTTGTATCCCCGACGCAATGTCTCACGCTCCAGGAGGTGATAGAGGTGGGATCCCTCGCTGAGTCCGAGAGAAAAACCAACCCTGGAGGGTAAGCAGATTAAGAAAGAAGGAAAGAAAGAAAGAAAGAAAGAAAGAAAGAAAGAAAGAAAGAAGATTCAGATTTCTCGCAACATAAAGTAGTCGATAAAAGGAGGTAAGAGGAATTAAAAGTCATTCTAGGTTTTCATTGGTAGTTAATGCTCACATAATTAAAAAAGGAATGGATTAAGTGGACTGGGACAATAATAATAATAATAATAATAATAATAATAATAATAATAATAATAATAATAGTAATAAGTTTATTGTTTCTGCGTTCCACTAACTACTTTTTCGGTTTTTGGAGACACCGAGGTGCCGTAATTTTGTCCCTCAGGTGTTCCTTTACGTTGCACTAAATCTAGTGACACAAAGCTTCACCTTCACATACCATCGGACTGAGCCAGGATCGAACCTGGCAAGTTGTGCTCAGAAGGCCAGAGAGCTACCGTCTGAGCTACTCAGTCTGGCAAAAAGTTATGTTGAAAAGTGTATACTGCAGAAAATTGCGTTAAACGTTCCCTGCAGTACATTGCAAAGTATTGTCATTATCCGCTATTAGCCCCAAAGAATCATTTAAAATGCTTTTTTTTGTCGCTCCTTTGTATCAAATAATGGAAAATGTCGTTGAGTAAAAGTCTAACCAGGGCAGTTCTGTTGGTATATTTCCAGAACATGTACAACCTGTGACGATAAAGTTCGGTGAATAGTCCTGTACTATCAACATAGATAAACAATGCACGACAGTGACCTTACTGTACTTCGAAATAGTCCCCTCCCATAAGTATGCACTGCTGAGAACGGCGATACATGTCCTGGAAACTTTGCAAGAAGGCTTCCTTTCGGACGATTTTCAAAAGACCCGTCTCGTTTCGTTGGATGTCATGAATATAGTCAAATCTCTCTCCTTGACTGAGATCTGCCGTTTCGTTTCAGAGTCGTACCTAAGACACCAGGTTTCATCCTCAGTGACGACACAGTTCAAGAAATTTGGTGTCGCATCCGCCGTTTCGACAAAATCCTGTGAAGCTTCTAAACGTGCCTGCTCCTGATCGTCAGTCAAGTGATGTGGCACAAGACGAGAACACGGTTTCCTCTTCCCTAACTTCTGGGTAACGATTTGTCGCACGGATTCACGAGTAATCTGCAATTCATCGGCTATCATGCGCACAGTTAATCGCCGATCATTCGTGATTAATTTCCTCACCTTCTCAATGTTTTCGTCACCGACGGCGGTCACCAGTCTTCCGCTACGGCGGTTGTCGGAAACACTTTCCCGGCCTCCTCGAAAACGGCGAACCACTCGTACACACACTTCAAGGAGAGTGCTTGATCTTCATCGCATACGTTTCTTTCGGTGTGTTGCCAAGCTTAAAACAAGACTGTACGTTGATCTTTTGGTCGTTTATGTTCCAGTTCGCGGTTCAGAACCAGCGCACTAAACACGCACTGTGTCAAATAGGTCTTACACGGCACATACACGATGCTCAACTGAAGAATGTTGGGAGCAGGAGGTCAAAACCTGCTGCTACGCAGGTGCAGCTTTGTGTGTCGCCAGTGTTGCCGGATCGACCGTTCTGACTTCATTCACCGAACTTTATTGTCACAGGTTGTATGACAGAAAAAAAATTCTCTTTTCCTAATCTTATTCACATCCCAAAAATATATTTTTGAATACCAAAGAGTTTGAACAAGCTGAAAACCTACTACGCAACTTACGTGGAAAGCAGCGATGTACTGTGTGTTCTCCCAGTTATGGAGTGGGGACATAAATCCTTACCAAAGAGACAACTGGCGGAATTCAAGAGGAGAAATTGGGGCAAATATTGATTTATACGACGAGGGGAAGGGGATTGGAATAAATTATCAAGGGAAAGACAAGGTGGCCAAAATAAAACTGGCCGGGAAAATACCGTATTTACGCGAATAATCCCCGCCACCGAATAATCCCCGCATCCAATTTTAGGAAGGCTGATTTTGAAAAAATGCCAACATTGACTCAAATAAAACCGGCACCCCAGTTTCGTGCCTCAATTTTTTCAAAAATATGCGGGTATTATTCACGTAAATACGGCGTATTTACGCGAATAATACCAGCACCCTAACTTTAGGAAGGCTGATTTTGAAAAAAAATCCAACAATGACTCAAATAAAATCCGCACCCCAATTTTGTGTTTCAATTTTTTTTTAAATACGCGGGTATTATTCGCGTAAATACGGTATTTATAAGACTGACGCGGAACTGACCCTTGCTAATGAACAGGAGAACTTCCCAGCACAGGAAATGCTGGAAATCGTGATTTCGATGCACCAGTCGGTTGCTATCACATGTCTGAGCGTGCGCATCTCCCGAGTACGTCTGAGTGAGTGATTGAGAGGAACAGACCTGTTTAGTGACCAGCTGCACGCAATACAAAATGGTGCTCACTAAAAAACACCACGTGTTCATTTTCGAGTGTTACGCGAAGCACGAATCGTGGAAAACCTGTGCCCGACTGTTTGCACAAGAGTTTAACTGGAAGTGTTTTGGCAAAATCTCCAGCAAAGTCTGCAGTGCAAAACGTAGTAGCAAAATGACGTGAATAAAAATCGTAACCATGCGAAAAGAGTTTGAATACCAGTAAATGTTGCTCGAGTGAAGGAAAGCTTGGAACGAAGTCCAACGAAATCTCAACTCCGTTTATCTGTACAAGTGTGAATTAAGAGATTATCGTGTCTAAACGTTATCAAAAATGTCCTACAGCTGTATCCTTACATATTTTCTGTTTTACATGCGTTAAAGTGTTCAGATGACCCTTCAAGTGTTGAGTTCTGCCGGTGGTTTCTGTGTGACGTAGGGTCAGAACTTTATGAGACCATTTCCATCATCTCTGTGATGTTCATTAACAAGCTTCATTTTCACGTCAGTCCTATCGTAAATAATTTGCGGGAGAGTTTTGTCTCTCTCTCTCCTAGTGTTTGATAGATTCCGACGTTCGTTGAAAACGTTTAAGAAAAATCTAGGTAAAAAACTGCTAGGGAATCTGCCACCGAGGCGACAGCACTAAATGCAGATCATTGATGACTGACTGATTTATAGTGCCATCATTCCACGCTTCAAATATTATGGAAATTAAGTTTCTGGAATAGGACCATACTGTAATGTACGAACATAGTAAAGAATCTATACTAATGTAATAGAGAGAGTGAGAGTGCAAATTTTGTGATTTTGTGTATATCTGAAGTAATCTCAGGAACAACTGGTCCGATTCTAAAAATTCTTTCACTAATATACGGATACATTATCTCTGAGTGCTATAGGTTATATTTCATATTGTTAAATATAAGTTTTCACAGACTGCAAAAGGTGTTTAAGGTGTGTGACAGAAAAAAAACAATTCATTGATACATTAATCAGGGAAACTCCTCAACCATTAAACCTAAAGATTTGAAATTTGGAATGCATTTTACTTTTTCCGATTACAGATTTCCTAGGAACAGGTTTTTTTGGAAATTGTCCTCCAGGGGTTAGGGGGCAGGGTTAAAAATTGAAACTTAGGAAAAACGGCAGAGTGGGCTATCAAATGAATGAAAGAGCTTTATTTTTACATTACTAAATTAATGTGGAATTTCATTAGAATCGGAGATAGAATTACCGAGACAGGGGAGTATGATGGGGGAGATGAAAAATCGAAACTTAGGAAATATGGCCGAGTGGAATATCATACGAAGGAGATTCATTGATTAATTAATTAAAGTACTTCATCAATTTACCCATACGCATCATTGTTAATTAATATTATGTGTGCCGCGTATTATTACCACGGGCGAAGCTTTAACGGGTGTGCTAGTACTTAATAAAATAGTAGAAAAAGAAACGTCATTTTGAGCACATGATATAGCTTGAGAAACTCCTCTTGCTTAGCATTCGAGGGTAATTCCTAGGTGAAAGGGAACGCAAAAGAATGCGCACTTTAAGGCTTAGGAACGCACGACAGTGGTTTGACAAGATATCAGATGAGCTGCTTAGAACAAGTTCGGAGAAAGTTTTGTGGAGCAAGTTGTCCGCCAATATCAACTGAAAAAAAAAAATGTTGATATAAATCAGAGCGAAATGGATATTTCCTTTTTATGTCTATCAGTATGTGAGCAATCCACCCAATTAGCAAAACCTGAACCCTCCTTCCACTCACAAACAAGAAATGACTTCTTATGCAATTGTTTGTGTGGTAAAGTGAAAATATAAACATGTCTTGATAATGGCCAAAGTAATTAAAAAAGTAGTTTCGTTGCTGATATTTTGCGCTATCTAGACTCGTTTTATTAACAAACACAGGGAAAGAACCTTTCTTTATCGAATTGATTCTTGATTTATTGAAGGAAAATTTAAACCTACAGAACTTAATATATCGTTCTGTAATGTTCATATTTCTCTTTCCTTAGGAGCTATGCGTTCAGCTCAGATTCGTTTAGTGTGAGATCTAATATTTGCAATGCACTTTGTCTAATCCTTGACTTTCAGTTATCAAAGCGAGTGAGGCGTAACTAATGCTTAGAGTCCGAATTTTTAGGCAGTAACAGGTTAGATTTCAAACTTACTGAAGCGAGTAACAAGTGTAGTCTACCCTACACAACGGTTATGTTATGAGTCTTCAATAATCAATAGGGTTCGGCCCATCAGAACCACTAGAATGTATGTTACTCTCACCACATCACGGAAGAACAGGCTAGTCGACACTTCCTGATAATTAAATTAGTTTGAATTTTAACCTATTACCCCACCCCATGCTACAACAGCCCTTGAAGTGCCTTGGCCTATCAAGCGACCGCTGCTTAGCCCGAAGGCCTGCAGATTACGAGATGTCGTGTGGTCATCACGACGAATCCTCTCGGCCGTTATAGTTGGCTTTCTAGACCGGGCCGCTATCTCACCGTCAGATAGCTCCTCAATTCTAACCACGTAGGCTGAGCGGACCTCGAAACAGCCCAGAGGTCCAGGTAAAAATTCCCTGACCTGGCCGGGAATCGAACTCGGGGCCTCCGGAAAAGAGTCAAGCACGCTACCCCTACACCATGGGGCCGGCATTTTAACCTATTACTGCCTAAAAATCCGGGATCTAGTGATGTATGTAATGCCATTATCTACACAAGCAGTCCTTAATGTAAAATTGTTGCACTTTGAATCAGACTGGTATGCAATATCACATTTAGGGCAGTGACGAAAGGAACAGGGACTTTGTGAAATCGAATTTCTTCTTCTTCTTCTTCTTCTGCTCCTTTATCTGTTTACCCCTCCATGGTCGGTTTTTCCGTCGGACTCAGCGAGGGATCGCACCTCTACTGCCTCAAGGGCAGTGTCCTGGAGCTTCAGACTCTGGGTGGGGGATAAAACTGGGGAGGATGAACAGTATCTGGCCCAGGCGGCCTCACCTGCTATGCTGAACAGGGGCCTTGCGGGGGATGGGAAGATTGGAAGGGATAGACAAGGAAGAGGGAAGGAAGCGACCGTGGCCTTAAGTTAGGTACAATCCCGGCATTTGCCTGGAGGAGAAGTGGGGAAACCACGGAAAACCACTTTCAGAATGGCTGAGGTGGAATCGAACCCACCTCTACTCAGTTGACCTCCCGAGGCTGAATGGACCCCGTTCCAGGCCTCGTACCACTTTTCAAATTTCGTTGTAGAGCAGAGAATCGAACCCGGGCCTCCGGGGGTGGCAGCTAATCACACTAACCACTCCATCACAGAAGCGGACTAAATCGAATTTCAATTGTAACATTAAAAATTTGAGTTTCCTCCGAACTTGGCCCTTGAGCTCATCAGAAGCTAATCTTTATAAATTCAACTTATGTTTGAATGTTGAAGACATTTCTTAGCAGACAAAGTAGATGTCCCCCATATTACAAAAAACGTAAAATTAAGCAATTTCCTCAATTGTGCCGAAAGTTTAAGGGCTAAGGGGTCCGAAAATATTTCAAAGTGTGAGTCTGGATAGCTCTATCAAACTAAAAAAATATTCAAAAATCACTTGAAGTCTAAAAGCAGTTTCGGAAAAACAGCCTAAAATCGCTTATCTCTTTACTCCTTACTTTTTTTTATTCAAATCCTGGCCAAATTAACTTATTTAAATAATTATTTCTATAATGGTTTCCCTCAAGCAGTTTTTAAATTTTAGAAAAATATCTGCACCGAATGTAGTTATAAGGGCTTTAGTGAAACAATGCATTGACTGACATTAGGCTCGTAGAGGTAGAAAAGGCTAAATGATTATCTAATCAACCGGATAACAATGATTAAGAAAATGATTACAATTTTTAGCAATAAGTAAAGAATATTCCCAAATTTTATAATATTTTATTTACCTGAAATTTGTAGCTCATATCCCTAGGATGTTTTCAACACTGAGTTGTTTGCCTGAAGGGCTAGAACTGTGGTTTTTGTATTTACTTTATGAAAAATATATATTTGTTCGACTAATAAGGATCATAAGTGGCTCTGTTTTTATCTGTCGGTATATTCGCATGTACAGTCATTGGAAACAAGAACGAACGCATTGTATTGTATATGTTCCTCGCAGGTCAGAAGCAATTAAAACTATAAATATAACTTGAGTTGTGGATATCCACATGGTTTTAAAATCCGTACGAGATAAATTATATTTTGATAATAATTAAAATTATGTCTGATAAAGATTAAATGCGATCAACGTACAACACGTACGTTCATTAATTCTTGAGCAACTATATGTATGTATGCTATTTTCTGTGTTTGTTTGTTTGTTTCTTTGTTTGTTTGTTTCTTTGTTTGTTTGTTTGTTTGTTTGTTTTTTGTTTGTTTGTTTGAGTATTATATGAAACTGACTTGGGGTAATTTTACGAAACTCGGCATATACAATTATGTTACCGTACATTATGTATGGGCAAACATGGAACACTTGATAAATAATGCGCAAAATCTGCAAACAACACGCAGTTCGGAACAAAGCGATAGACTAAGGTGCAATCGGATAAAAAGCGCAGTGGTGGTTGTTGATTCTTAGACAAATACTGCTTATGGTTTACATGTATCTTAGAATAATGTAAACCATTACTAAATTAAATTATTCATGTTTGTGTTACGAAGGAGTGCCAGATGAATTAAAGTCTGCACTATTGATATCTTATATATATAAAACCACAAGGCTAACTGACTGACATAAATGTTTACATCTCTTGTAACAGAGCGAAGATCAAGAATCATGTATGTTTCGCGAAATAGTAAATGCTCGTTAATTACATACATCAAGGGCTAATTGGTATTGCGATGATCGAAGAAGGGCTAAAAAGTGGGCTTTGAAATGGTTTCTTGTTAATATTTCGAACAAACTTCAACTTAGTATTTTAAAAACGCTTCAGATAAATGTTACTTTAAATTTAATTTTGAAATTCCTTACAGCATGGTAGCAGAAGATACAGGTATACAGGCATTCTGCTATGGCAAAACTATAGAAGATCTGGAAATGTAGAGCAATTACATTGAATAACAAGAAGAGGCTATCCGTTCGTCTTCTCAGTATTTCTGTATGGATGCGGAACTTGGACCATAAGGACAAAATATAGAAACCAAATCAACGCCTTTGAAATGTGGTGGTGGAGAAGGATGTTTCGAATTCCATTGGACAGCCAGGCGAACAAATGATTCTGTCATCCAGGTAATTGAAATACGAAGCAAGTTGTGTACCAAAGAATCCTGTATTTCTTTGGTCACGTCATGGGTAGAAAGGATGAAAACTAACTTACCATGGCGAACTACTGTCCGGAAGATGAAAGATGGCACAGAATGGCATCAAATATGAGAGAAGCAACAAAGTCCTTGGTTCACGATACTTAGCCATGGGTGTAACCCTGGAAGGGTACACCGGGGTACTGATTGCCCCAGGGATATTTAATTCGCAGTAATTTGTTGCTCGCAACCCCTATAGACTCCTACCTGTATTAACTTTACTTTCATCTTCGTACTGTCTCAGCTCGTCCACTAATTCTAACGAGTGACGACTGCTTTGATATCAAAATTTATGTTTGGGTGCGTACAGTTCCCCGGTGTATCCTAAATGAAACTTTATTTCTTTGTAGCCAGTTTGGGTTTTCATAGATTTTTAACATGTACCTTTGTACTTTGTGTTAACGGTGTTTGAAATCCATTGCCTTGAAAGAGGTGAACAGATTTTATCAGAACCATAGAATTCTGAGCTTGATATTCTTGATGATTTCGTCGATGCTCTAGATGCTTAAATGTTGTTTAAGGTGATGATGTGATAGAATATATAGACCTATGCTTTCCGTACGTGCATTAGTTGAACTTATTTTCACGTTAACAGAATAATCAGTGAGATCCTGGGTATGACGAAGACTTTAAATCCCACCATTACGCCGAATAATCCGTCTTTCTATTGCGCAAACAATGTTTTTTCGATACTTTTGTCAGCCGAAACCAATCTGTCTCAGGTCTTGAATATGTAAGTAATATCCAAAGAGTCTAAAATCACTATTATTTGCAATGCACGAAAGCTATTCGTATGCAAAAACAATTTTCTGGAGTTGTTGCACAAGTATTGCAAAGTGAATCTTATAGTAGCACCAAAAACCAAAAGGTAGATTTTTAACTATGACCAATTCATTTTATTTCATTGCCAGCGATTACATAGCTATTGTAATTTGCAAATATATAATATTCGGGTTTGTAAATATTCCATTTAAGTAATTTCATGAGATTTAAAAATAAATCTCAAGCCTGAATGTATAAAATACATTTTTCTTTCGTGAGATGCCCCGTGCCACGGTGTACGGTAATATCTTAATGCTCTTCTGTAACTGTATAAACAGAAACTCGCCAAAGAATCGCTGTAATCATCTTAGGGTGTCAAAAGGTTCACAGGTGTCTGATCGTCAGGAAGTCTTTCCTTCAAGCCTTCTCTAATTTTATTTCAAAATAACTTATCAACATTTTATTTATAGTTAAGAGATTCTCACTCCAGTTGCTACATAAGGCCGTGGAGCTGTGAGTGTGTAATGAGGAAAGCAAGCAAAGGAGAGATATAATGAAGTAGGACCATGAAAAGAGAAGAGGGATCAAAAAATGTTTCAGTATTTTTTTGAAGGGTAATTGTTATAATAAATGACCACATACATATTAATTATAAAAATATATTTAACAATATAATACAACATGCTCTCAACATGACAAGCGAATGATGAAGTTTTCGTGATTATGGTGGTGTTGTGGACTAGTTGGATCCCTGAACCTCCTGTCAAGGACTGTGCAGGGTTTCCAGGTATGTCAGGAACTCAGTGATAACTGCTTCCATATCCATAGCCTCTTCCTAAGCTATACCCACTTCCATATCCGTGACTTCCTAGACTGATGCTGCTTCCGTATCCGTGGCCTCCTAGACTGATGCCGCTTCCATACCCGTAGCCTCCTCCTGAGCTATACCCACTTCCATATCCGTGGCCTCCTAGACTGATGCCGCTTCCATACCCATAGCCTCCTCCTGAGCTATACCCACTTCCATATCCATGTCCTCCTAGACTGATGCCGCTTCCATACCCATAGCCTCCTCCTGAGCTATACCCACTTCCATATCCATGTCCTCCTAGGCTGAGACCGCTTCCGTATCCGTAGCTTCCTAGGCCGCTGCTGTAAGATCCACCATAGCTGCCCCCGTAACCGTGTCCCTTGATGAACACCGGAACAGGTTTCTTGACGATTACGGGATGGGGAACTGGTACTGGCACAGGCTTGTGGACTGGCACAGGAACAGGTTTGGGAACGTGAACTGGGTATGGATGTGGTACTGGTACCTTAATGGGAATATGTACGGGGTAAGGAACCTTCTTCTCTACTGGGTATGGGACTGGTTTCTCTACGGGTACTGGTACAGGTTTTGGCACGTGCACTGGGTATGGTTTTTCCACGTGAACTGGTACAGGGACTTTTACTGGTACGGGGACAGGTTTCTCGACAGGAACAGGATAAGGATGAGGAACGGGGACCTTAACTTCTTTAGTGATAGTGACGGCCTTGATGTGACTTTCATGGTGACCTCCTCCATAGCTTGAAAGTCCATAACCACCACCAAGACTGAGAGATCCGAGGCCTCCTCCATAGCTCGAATAACCAAGGCCTCCTCCATAGCTTGAGTAACCATGGCCTCCTCCGTAACCCGAGTAACCAAGGCCTCCTCCATAGCTAGAAAGTCCATGACCTCCTCCGTAACCCGAGTAACCGAGGCCTCCTCCATAGCTCGAGTAACCAAGGCCTCCTCCGTAACCTGAGTAACCAAGGCCTCCTCCATAGCTAGAAAGTCCATGACCTCCTCCATAACCCGAGTAACCAAGGCCTCCTCCATAGCTCGAGTAACCAAGGCCGCCTCCATATCCTAGTCCATGGATACCTCGCTTCTCAGTTTTGGAATTCTTCTTCTCTTCCTCGGCGGAACATAACACTGCTCCAGTCACCAACAACACCACCTGAAAACATGTACATATTTACCTTATTATATAACTGATGGTCATTTCCTTTCCAATCAGAGAATTTGATATAAATGATTTTTATCAACCCTTTTTCCCTACTTGTTTAATGTCGCACTAACGCACCTAAAGTTTTCGGTGACGGAACAATGGTAAAGGGCTACATTTGGAAAGACAGTGGCCATGGCTTTAATTAAGGAACAGCCCAAGAAAATAGGAAACCAGAAAACAACTTCAGAGCTGCCGACGGTGGGATTAGAACCGGGTACAACGCGCAGCAATTAAAGAATTACGAATAATAAATAAAACTTGCTTTATTATTGGCATAATTTTCTACAGAATACGTAATTGTGAATTATTTAAAATTTTGCTTTCTGCTTCATTTTGATCATGGATTAAATATACACATGTCAAAATTAGACTCAGTTGAATTTTTGTCTGTCCGCCTGTTTATATATCAATCTGTTCGCTTGTTTGTTTGTTTGTTTGTTTGTTTGTTTGTTTGTTTGTTTGTTTGTGTGTGTGTTTGTTTGTTTGTTTGTTCGCTTCTTTGTTGAAGAAGGAACAGATTAGTGTACTAAGATACACACAGTAAAGAATCTATCACTTGAATTTTCTATATCCCGAATAAATTTTCGTTTCCGTATGAAATAAAACATACGTGTAAAATATTTTCCGTAACTCGAACTTCTGTTGCTCGAATTTTTCGATATATCCAAGGATATTTTCAAGCCCAGATATAAAACAGTTATCTGTAATTTATTAAGAAGAAACCTGTTCTTTTTTCAGTCTCGTCCCAGCTGACATAAGTTTAATGTTAACGAGCGAGTTAGTAGTGCGGTTTGGGTCACGTAGCTTGCATTCTATAGATAGTGGGTTCGAACCTCACTGTCAGAACCCGTGAATATCGTTTTCCGTAGTTTCCTATTTTCACACCAGGCAAATGCTCAGGCCATGGTTGCTTTTTCGCAACCCTAGCCCTTTCCTGTCCCACCGACACCATAAAACTTATCTGTGTCGGCGCAACGTAAAGCAGAGTGTAAAAAGAAAAAGGAAAGTTCCATGTTTTTAATTCTGTCAAAACACGAATTGTAATACTCATAACTGTATAACATTTGTGTAAAATAAATAATAATATCACCGATTTACAGTCAATGTAAAGCTTACGCATAGTTAAACGTGATTTAATGGATTTACTTGTAGAACGAAACAAGTCAGTTACAGATTAAGATGGTGCCTTACTAAACACAAGACAAGGCTGATCTTCTAGATAAAACGAATTAATTTTAAAACACGAAATAAGTAAACTCGTGTCCTCATACCGAGGTAGTGCAGCTCTTTTTAGGCACACCCCCGTTGGAGGTGAGCTGCAAGTACAATTTCAATCACATAGCAGCTCTCCTGCCATTTTTAAATTTATGGCAGTACCGGGAATCGAACCCAGGCCCCCAAGGACGGCAGCTAATAACAGTAACCGTTACGATACGGAGGCGGACAAAACACGAAATGAGAAGTACTGTATAACCAAACTGTCAATGCTGTTTGCAACACCATTCAGTGTTGTCAAACTGAGAAAAATTTCTCAGAGACAAGGGAAGAATAGACGTGTTTGAGGAATCGTGAGGAAGAAGAGGACATTGAAGACAAACTGAAAAACGTGCGGATTTTAATATCACGCGATCTAATTCCATAAAATATTATACAATGTGTTACATGTTCAGAGAAATGAACTGCTCTCTTAAAATGAGAGCTATATTTTCCTTTTGGATAGTATAATTTTTGATGCACTTGATTTTTACTCAAACCCTGACACTATCTAGTCCGATTTGTTGTAATTAAATGTTTAAAATGTTGAATGATTTTTTTATTATTCTACTTATAATATATTTTAAAGTAGCATGTTTAATAGCACAACGAATCCCAAATATGAGCAATAATAAAATTTTCAATTTTAGTGATGTTATCAACCAGAAACTTTGGGTATTAAAATAAAGATCATAGGGGCTGTTGGAGTGAAATGTCTCGTTAGTTAGTGATTCGTAATGTCAATTTTAGCAGTGTAAATGTTAAGAATGAAATTTTGTAACTAGTATAATTACTATTACGTATGAATTACTATTTCCGCTTAAGAAAGGAGAAAGGGGAAGGCGAGAACAATTGGTAAATTAGATAAATGTATAGCAGTCTCTTCAATCATCAGTGGTATGCATTAAGGAACATTGCCCAGGTGGCACATTCCCTATCAATTGTTTATCCAGCCCTTTCTTAAATGTTTTCTAAAAAGTTTGAAATTTATCGAACATTTACCTTGATAAATTATTCCAATCCCTTGCTCCTTGTCTTACGAAAGAATCTTTCCCCCGATTTGTCCTCGTGAATTCCAACTGTATCTTCATACTATGATCATTTCTGTTTTTAAAAGCTACTCTCAAGTTCATACTTTTACTAATGTTATTCCACGCCATCCCTTGACTGCTAGGTTGGAACATACCACTTAGTCGAGCATCTCTTCTCCCTACCCCCAAGTCTACCCAGCCCAACGTTTGCACTATTTTTGTAACCCTACTCCCTTGTCGCAAATCACACATAACAAATCGTGCTGATTTCCTTTGGATCTTTTCTAGTTTTCGCATCAATAATCCTGAAGTGGGCTCCATAAACTGGTAGCACACTCTATTTTATCGTACCAGACACTTATACGCCCTCTCCCTTAAATCCTTACTGCAACCCATAAGTACTCTTAAAACCATTTGAAAGTATCCGTAACCTCTCTTTACAACCTCCTTAATGTGCCATTTCTGTTTAGTTTTCATTGACATTTATCTTATCGCTACATTTTGTTTAAATGTGTTCCAACACTGTGAAGCTTGGTTTGATATTTTGGATTATAAACAGACTCAGGATTTTTAGTCGCTAGTAGTTTAGAATGCAAACCGGTAAGAAGTATATTCCACCCTACACAACGGAAGTGTTATTATTATTGCATAACCTTTAGGGGTACGGCATATCAGAACCCCTAGTATTTATATTACTCTTGCTACTTAACGGAAGAAAGGACTAGACGACACTTCCTATTAACCAAATTAGTTTGCTTTCTGACATATTATTGCCTAAGCAGCCGAAGTCTAATTATAAACATCAGACTTATAAGGAAAACAAGATAGCTGAGGGAAATTTGGGCAAGATAATTGGAATTTAAACTCTGAAAGGCTGACAACACCGCTTCAGCCAGTTCTGTATAAAGTATGAATATTCTAAGACACTACTATGTACTGAGTATGTTTTACTCACCAGAAACTTCATGTTGCTCTGTGAGATGAAGAGAGAATGCGCTGCACTGATTGATGTCGCAGTGTATCGCAGCCCCTTTATAGCAGCCTGCATCCTTTCTCTTCTTGCCTGTTAATTATGGGAGTAGCCAGTTCCGTTCGCCCCTCGTCCGCATTTCCTATGCAATTGTTACTTCACAACATTGTATTGCCTGTGGCATTAAAAATGCTAAAACTCGTCCGGGGACTTCACCCAGTAAGTGATGCATGCATTCGTTTTTATCTGCAAATGAAAATAAAAGTTTATACTAGTTTCTCCTCGCTGAAAGTTTCTAGTTCGCTGTCTTAAGATCAATCCCTTTCACGGTTATCTACCCATATTCCTATTTACTACCGAAACTTCATTACATGCCTTTCAGTGTTGAGTCTTCAAACGTCTGTATTTGGATTAAAATAATTAGTATTCTTATATTTGCAAGTGACATTGTTGCATTATACTTTTTGATATTAACCCTTTCACTCCCAAGTTAATTTAACTTTGTGCATTTCTCCTGTCAGGTTTTATTATTGTGTCTTTTGATTACTGCTGAAACAAGCTAACGAATTTTATATTTGGAAATATTTACAACGTTACTGGATAGATATGGGAAAAATCATTAACTTTAGTTGACTCTCGGTTCTTTTACCAGAATATAACAACTGTGCGCTTAATTGCCACAGATTCATTCACTGTAAAGTCATCGTCAAAAATGTCATACCCTCACTCACCCCTAAAACAATTAAAACATAACGCCCCTTTAAGGATTATCTGCACCCTGACTCGTACCTATTGGAAAACAAATGACAAAGATAAACATGAAGACAGGAGTCAAGTACGCCGCAGTGGTGTAACGAATTGCTTATCGCTTTCAAAGGAAATTGTCAAATCCCATCACAATGTGTTAACTCTTATGCAGTCGCTCAGGTTGTTAGGGACCCCTTTGCTCTTTCAGATTTTTCACTTGCTTTTAGTGATCTTGATTGGCTAGCTGTAAGCTGCAGTACCTTTCAAAGAGACGTTCATCTAGCGGTGTATCTGACTATGTTTGAATAGATCCATTGTTACTTTAAGAAAGAGCTTTCTTACCAGGTTGAGCGCCAGAGTAGCCCATCGGGACTGCCGGCCAAATTTCCCATCAGGCCATGATGATCCCTAGGGACCACTGACAATGAACTTATTGTTTCTTGGAGACCAGATGACCGCCGCTAAATGTAAATTACTTAAGTTAAGGACCACTGCAGAAAGCTCGGTACGTCTGGGGCGGGAATAAGAACATTGCGCGGACCACTGGTCCCAGTGGAACATTTTTTTTTGACGGATCCGTGGCGACCCCTATCCACACCTAGTAAAATTTCCTTTGCCATTAACTTTACCATTTCAACTATGCTCTTGTAACACTCAGACATTTTTACGATCACAATATCACTAAATACCTGCTATACACAGAAATTCCACCCTACAACAATGATGACCGGGCAAGTGGCCACCCAGCTTGGATCACGTAACTATCGACTTGCATTCGAGAGATAGTGGGTTCGAACTCCACTGTCGGCAGCCCTGAAGATGGTTTTCCCTGGTTTCCTATTTTAACACTAGACAAATGCTGAGGCTGTACCTTAATTAAGGCCACGACTGCTTCCTTCTCACTCCTAGGCCTTTCATATCCCATCGTCGCCTAAATTTATCTGTGTCGGTGCGACGTAAAGCAAATTCTTAAAAAAAATATGAAATAAAGGCACGCGGTTGTTTACGATATAAAATAATAACATCGATTTTATCCAGCGCGGATATTGACTTGGCAACTGTTCAAGCACGAATCAGCTCTGATCACTACGCGAGACCACTGGTCCCAGCGGAACTCATTTATTAGGGAAAGATGTCGGTCCCCACGGATTTCATTTGTACGTGTTTATATTTTAGCCCACGATTTCATCCATTTAAGAATAAATTAATACAAATATATGGTATGGTCCAACGGTAAGGTTCAAGAAACTCGTCTGGTGCTGAACGTCGAGGATGTTGCCACACTTCAACGCGATGACTAAAGTAAGTTCTAGTAACTTTTAGATTTCGCAACTCGGTTCTTGAAAGTAACATTTTCCTCCTTTGAATGATTTTATCAGAACCTTGAGAGCAGTGTACATTGTGGATGGGTAAAGTTATAGATATTTCTATTTGTCTAATTATTTTTAGTGTTCGTGAAAATAATTTAGTCCATTAATTTAATTTCCTTGATTTATTTAGTGTATTTGTTCAATGTTTTTTGTTCTTTATGGCGCAACAGCACCGAAGGGCCATGGCCTACCAAGTGGCCACCGCTCATCCCGAAGGCCTGCAGATTATGAGATGTCGTGTGTTATTCTTGGTTTCCTCACCGTCAAATGGCTCTTCAGCTGTAACAACCTAGGCTGAGTGGAGCTCGAACCAGCCCTCACTGAACTAGGCACTGTCAGAGAAATGATGTTTGAAAGCCTAGGTATCTTGGGTGCAAGATGGTACTAGAGAGAGACGCAAAAGGAAACCAAGGCTGCTAGCGATACGAGAACAATCTTTATGATTTGCAGTGCGTGGGATTCAATTTGTGCAAAATTTTCTTCAAAATTGTAACATTTAAAATGTTAATTTTTCAAAAATAGAGACATATTGTTCTTTGCTTTCTCCCTCCGTTACGATTTTTATTAGTAATGAACTGAGATTTCAAGACACTGTTTTTGTTATTATTATCAAAGACTAATACGGTGTTAGTGATATTGTTTATAAAAATACAACATTTAAGATTATTAATACATTAGTAAGAGCCTCCTTGGTTCAGAAGATTTCCGTGGTTGAAATCCCGGTCACTCGATGTGAGATTTGTGCTGGAAAAAGCGGTTTTCCTGTCATACTTCATTCCTGAAACACTCGCCAAAATCATTTCATTTCTTCTTTCATTCATTAATCATTGCCCCAGAGAAGTGCGACAAGCTTCGGCAGCCGGCACAATTCCTATCTTCGCCGCTAGATGGTGGCTCCATTCATTCCATTTCTGGCCCGGTCGAATGACTGGAAACAGGCTGTGGATTTCCATTTTCCAAACATTAGTAGAACAAAAAAACTGTATAAGAATATTCTCTAAGAAACGGATAAAAGCTGAAGTGCTGTTTCACAAATATATCAGAAACTGGCAGGAAAATTTACATTGCAGTAACTGAAGTGTCCTAACAAATTGTTTCTTTTGATAGCGTGTAGTGGAAAATATCTTCTAGAGTAGAAAAGCTACTGTTTGTTCTGATTAACACTCACAAAATTACACTTCTGGTGATTGTATTTCAAACCGTCAAAAATATATTCTAAATTTACCAAGTCCAGTCATAAACTGTGTAAGTATAATAGTAGGTTCGAACAATTTTGAGATTAAACGTAAATGAACGGTTGGAAAGAACAATTCTTGCGTGACATATTCCTTGCTATTTGTCCATTCAGAGTTCAAACTCTCTAAATATATTCTTCACATAAGATACGAGACACATGGAGAAGCTAAAATCTATATTCCATTGAGCTGAGGATCTTGCTAATGTGTCTACCCTCTCATTTGCAACACTTCGAGCATGAGCTTTCATCCAGTTAAAACAGATATGCAAGTCGCTGGATAAGATTAAATTCTTAATGTTTGAGGCCAGTGGATGTAGATCTAGTGGGCTGCAATCACTAAAAAATAATATGCTAACATTGTTCATATCTGCTTGTATAACCCACTTATATCAGTATTACATCCTGTTTATAAATAAAAAGGATATTTCGCGATAGATTTGAACATTTTTCAATAATTTATGGGTGCTTAAAGTGAATATGTTGTCAGTTCTTCGCCATCACTTCACATTGTTCTGAAAAATAAGTCCTGACTTCAGCTAAGATGGCCTGAAAATACTGCGACGTGAACAAAAATTAGCTCACAAACTCACTGCGAACTTACTTCATTAGCATTTCTACTACATATTTATTCCTGAATTGATTTTCTAATTTAAGGATATCATCGAAAAAATTCCCGTAGTCAGGATAAGCCAAAAAGCCGGCCCCGTGGTGTAGGAGCAGCGTGCTTGCCTCTTACCCGGAGGCCCCGGGTTCGATTCCCGGCCAGGTCAGGGATTTTTACCTGGACCTGAGGGCTGGTTTGAGGTCCACTCAGCCTACGTGATTAGAATTGAGGAGCTATCTGACGGTGAGATAGCGACCCCGGTCTCGAAAGCCAAGAATAATGGCCGAGAGAATTCGTCGTGCTGACCACACGACACCTCGCAATCTGCAGGCCTTCGGGCTGAGCAGCGGTCGCTTGGTAGGCCAAGGCTCTTCAAGGGCTGTAGTGCCATGGGTTTTTTGTTTAGGATAAGCCAATCTGCTCGATGATTTACAACATAATCCGGTCTTTTGCGTATCTTAACGAGGTTCGAACCCACTATATCCCGAATGTAAGCTCGCAGTTTTGTTACCCAAACCGCGTAGCCAACTCTCTCGGTCATTATTATAACAATATTACTAGCAAGTACGGTGAGTTCTTAACGTCCTGCTCCTTGCTGGATAGTCAAATATTGGCTTCGGTTCATAAGCCTCGGAATAGATCCCTAGGGTTTTTAACTCTATATGGCTAATTCCTCTGACGGGCTGTTCGTCCCTGATACAAGTCTCTTCATGTACACACAAGATACAGCACACTGCACACCACCACTACAGGAACACCTAATAGTGAACGCATCTCCCTAAATAGGAATGGTGTCAGAAAGGGCGCCAAATCCAGATCAAACGCCGACTCAAAACAATTGGAATCATCCAGAAAGAAGAATAAAATATAGAATTCTCACCCTAGCTCTACTCGTAAATTTAAGTATGATCAAATAAATTGAAGTATATTTATTAAAATATTACATTTTCTTACCTGGGTGTGTCCACAGTTATTTATTGCTGTCACTGAATATATCGCCTAATACCACGTTAAAGAACACCACCTTGATCACATTGGAATTTCTAAAACCAACCGGTCTGCAGATACTCTAAACCATTGTTGGGATAGGTTCAACCCATTCCTGGTGGGACTCGTTTGAGGTATGGGTAAAGGAAAGCAGAAGGCTGTTAACATCCACTTCATGTCCAAAATTTTCGGCGTAACTGCTCAGATCAGATCTCTAGCCTTGGCGGGAAGAGAAGATGTAATCGAATCGCCAAATGAGGCGTAGTGCGTACAACCTGTTCACTCAGGCTCAACTGAAGTAGATCCTGACAGCGACCACCAGTAGTGCGATGGAACGCAGTATAATCCAAATTTGACGTTTAAATATCGAATTTGACTTTAAATTTCCAAATTTGACTTCGGTTTGACCTTGAAGTAGCTCAGATGTTGGGGTAGATTGAAGTAAAATTTGGAACCTCAAAGTCAAATTTGAAAATTCGAAGTCTAATTTGAAAAATTCAAAAGTCAAATTTGGATTCTTCCCCTCGAAGACCCCATTCTAATACCTGTAAATAATCTGGAGTACATCAATAGTATCGGAGTTAGAGTACTCAGAACATGCAAAAGGGAGGCTTAATACATCGGAGGAAAGGGTTCAGTCCGAGTGCTGTACTACCCAGGAAGTACAGCAATTGTTAATCTGGCCTCTAATTGATCATTCTCATTTAAAGGGAGACATTCTGTTAGCTAATGATAAGGTCATCTCTGTTATAAGTCAATGGATATCAAATATAGGGAAAGATGTCCAAATAGAAAAGTAAGGGACAGTATCATCAGCCACATTCAGTTTCTGCCCGAGAAACATTCAACGAAATGAATTTAATTGTACCTTAAAGGAAGCGTATTTTTAACATAAATTGATTTATTATTTCTATATAAAAGAACTGTACAATATTAGTAATGCTCCTCTGTGGATTAAAACGTGTACTTTTCTAGAAAGAAATTCCTTAAAACTTTGGATTTTTATGTGTTTGCCGACCGGAGAGGCCGCTATGGAGCCAAGCTCTGCAGTCGGGAGCCTCGCCGCCAGCTGTCCTGAGAATAGTTTTCCGTGGTTCCCCATTTCCACTTCCACGCAAATTCCGCGATAGTTCCTATTCATAGGCCACAGTAGATTCCTTCCACCTTCTTACCCACTTCCATTCATCATCATTTATTTCATCTTCATTAGCTCCCCAACTGAGGTTGGCGATAGGAAGGAAATCCGGCCATAAAACCTGCAATAATAAAACCATCTCATCTCTTATCCGAGCCCGCATCAGGGAACGGGACCAAAGCCTAGAAATATATTGGATTTGTATGTTAATATACGAACTCGTGAAAGAAACTCTACGAATAAGATTCTCGCTCCCTTGGGCAAAGGTTGTGAAAGACAGACAAGAGAAGAGGGAAAAAATACGGCCGGAGTTTAACACCACAAATGCAACGCTATATCGGTCATGGGCAGGACCCAAACAAGACCTTCGTCATTTAACGACGGAATTACCGGTGCATGATTACCACCACAAAATATGTAAAAAACAAAACATTCGATGCTATATCGGTCATGACCAGGACCCGAACAAGACCTTCGTCATTTGACGACGGGATTACCGGTGCATGGTTACCACCACAAAGTATGTAAAAACAAAACATTCCATGAACCTCGCTGTGTATGTGATCTTTGCAATATGTAGTGTGAAAGTTACCGTATTTACAACCGTAAACAATAAATAATCTCCCATAGTACGATGTGACATTCACTCTTTATGCATACTTGTTCGCATTTCTTACATTATTATTGACTTTTCTTCTTTCTTTCTTTCTTTCTTTCTTTCTTGATCTCTTTACCTTCCAGGGTTGGTTTTTCCTTCGGGCTCAGCGAGCGATCGCACCTCTAACACCTTAAGGGCAGTGTCCTGGAGGGTGAGACATTGGGTCAGGAAGACAACTGGTGATGAGGACCAGTACCTCGACCATGCGGACTCACCTGCTATGCTCAACAGAGGCCTTGTAAGGGGATGGGAAGATTGTAAATGATAGACAAGGAAGAGGGAAGGAAGCGGCCGTGGCCTTAAGTTAGATACCATCCAGCATATGCCTGGAGGAGAAGTGGGAAACCACGAAAAACCACTTCTAGGATGGCTGAGGAAGGAATCGAACCCCCTCTACTCATTTGACCTGCCGAGGTTGAGTAGACCCCGTTCCAGCCCTTGTACCACGTTTCAAATTTCCTGACAGGGCCGAGAATCGAAACCGGACCTCCGGGGGTGGCAGCTAATCACACTAAAGACTACACCACAGAGGCGGTACCTCCTATTGTAAGATGTGATACTCTCTCTTTGTGCACACTAGTGCGCAATTCTTACATTATTATTGATTTTTCTATCTGCAGGTAGTTTTGTGATTATTGTAATTACTTGCCGTTATATATTAATTTTTTAAAGTTTCTTTTTCCAGTTCATATTGTACATTAGTTTTATCATTTTAAAGTGGACTTTAATATTTATTCACTTTTGCATCTGCAGTTACTTAATGTTACTTTTGGAATTGTTTATTACTTTTCAAAACTATGTAGCTATTATGTTTAGTTTTGTACTTACCTCTACTTGTAGTGTTTCAAGTAGAAGTCACGTGGAACACTTGCTTTACTGTAGAAGGGCCTCAGTAAAACTGTATTATAGATTTTATTATTCGGAGAGTACTTCAAACTTATCAAACGAGTATCACAAACAATTTTTTTTTTGGTAGGGGCTTTACGTCGCACCGACACAGAGAGGTCTTATGGCGACGATGGGATAGGAAAGGCCTAGGAGTTGGAAGGAAGCGGCCGTGGCCTTAATTAAGGTACAGCCCCAGCATTTGCCTGGTGTGAAAATGGGAAACCACGGAAAACCATCTTCAGGGCTGCCGATAGTGGGATTCGAACCTACTATCTCCCGGATGCAAGCTCACAGCCGCGCGCCTCTACGCGCACGGCCAACTCGCCCGGTATATCACAAAAAGGGCAGTGAAACAATATACAGGCTGTAACAATGAGGTATGATGAAACTTTTGAGACATTATTCCTCGCATGTAGAAGAAGAAAACACTGTATGTTACACTAGGGGACCCGTGCGAGAAATCTCGCATGTTCATAAAGTATGTGGTGGAGTAATGTGGCGGACGAATGTTTCGAAAGTAATTTTTGGTTTTACTATAATTGCTTTCTTAACTGATAATTACAGCATGTTATAATGACATAAAACAGGCGTCCCAGTGGCTAAAATATGAAGTGGGCAGCAATGATGGCGCGCATTTTCTTACAGCAAAGGTATTTGCAAATCGCACACTTCGTACAATTTCAAAAAATTCATTTTAAAAGAAAATATCGATATTTATGAAATGAGAGTGTAATTCGTCAGTGCCCCGTGGTCACCAACCCACGCTCATATGTTAACAGACACTGGGGCCCCTTTTAGTCCCTCTTACGACAGCCAGGAAATATCGTGAGTGTGAGGGCCCTGGCACAAGTGGGAATAATTCCAGGACCAGCTAAGGGACCCATGGTCGCCAAACCACGCTCCAAAGATAAGAGCCCCTGAGGTCCATATTAATCGCTTCTTACTTTAAGAAAGGTCTACCGTAGGTGTTATTCTACCGCCCCTACCCACAGGGGAATGTAGTAGTGTGTCACTTTAAATAATTCAGGGCGGAACAAAGTTAGTTTCTCACGTTTCTTAAGAACAGAGATAATGATAATAATATAATGTTATTTGCTTTACGTCCCAATAAATACTTTTACGATTTTCGGAGGCGCCGAGGTGCCGGAATTTAGTTCCGCAGGAGTTCTTTTAGGTGCCAGTAAATACACCGACACGAGGCTGTCATATTTGAGCACCTTCAAATACCACCAGACTGAGCCAGGATCGAGCCTGCGAAGTTGGGGTAAGAAGACCAGTGCCTCAACCGTCTGAGCCACTGATCCCGCCTAAGAAAAGATAAAAATGGTTTTCCCTATGTCAGTGAAATTTTACTCGCCGATTCGACAAATCTTGTCTCATTAATTCGATTTCTCAGTACACGGGCACTAGTTTACTGGTTGAAAATATTATGCAGAATCAATGCTTGCCATTGCCATACCCATCCTTGCAAGAGCAAACCAAAATCTACACATATTGGAAATACTGTAACATTATTATCCGTCAACTTTGAGTTTCCCAAGTTTCCATTTTCACACTGAGATAGATTTTGGCTAATTCTGAAATTTATTTGTTCGAAAGTTTCAAATATGGGACAATTTAAAAGATTAATATTTCTCACATTACTTTATAAATGTTTAACATATTTTAGCATGTCGAAAGTGGTCTCATATCATTTTAATTTATCCTGATAAAAGTTTAAAGGGAGTATAAAATGTGGTATTGGTAAAACACATTATGTTTTCTATTTTTATGGGAAAATTTAATTTGAAGTTACTTATTTAATTTTATCTATGATTCATTGATTTTAGATGACTGCATTATTCATAAATTGTTAAAATATACGTTACTGCATAAGCCATTGCTCCAGATTTCGTGAGAACTTGTTCAGTTAAGACAAGATATCTCGGTAATTTATGTTGATTTATATCCTGCTGTATAACTTGACTATATTTGTTGCTATGATATTACTTTCTATCTTGTGTTTATGCGATAAGAAACGTTTTGTAAGTGGCATTCCATTTTTAAGTGTGATTTCTGGAAAAAGTACGTTTTTCTGCGAATGTTTCAAATTTTCTCAGAAACTACTTACAAGCTAGAGCTCTGAAAATTTTATCTCTCATAAACAAAATTATTGTTATTATATGAATCTACAATGTTAATCAGACATAGCTTGACTATAAATAATTTTGAAAACTGAATAAATTTTAAAAATTAAGGATTTGATTTCTAAAAGTCCATATCTTGAGTTATAATAAAGGCAGAACCAATGAAATAGATCAGTAAATGTATTCGAATGAATTTATATCCTGTCAAAATTTCATTTTACTACCTTGAACGATTTCACAGAAACTGGGATGAAAATATGTTAAATTTAACGTAACCAGGATAGCACTTTGGTACTCCTCTTGAAAAATGTAAGGTAGGTGTTTATACAAGAACATAAATACTATATAATAATATTTATTTAAAACATAAATCAACCAGAAATAACATTTTTAAAAGTACATTTCTTCACTCCTCATCAATTTCAAAGGAATAATAGGGCAATATTTTTATTTCAACATGAATTGTTGTGAGTTAATACGATGGGACATGTTGAGGGAAGAAATAATGGTATAGACAAAAAATATGCCTATCAAGGCCGGAATAGAATACGTAGCGAAGTGAGAATTAAGCTACCGAACTACGCCGGCCTGTGATAGAGTGAGGAGTGTGAAAAGAATAGTACAGTGATAATACGATGAAGATGGTGATGCTGCAGACTAGTTAGACCTCCTCTTCAAGGACTGTCCCGGGGTTTGGAACAACGGTATATTTAATGTCCATATCCACCATAGCCTCCTAGACTGATACCACTTCCATATCCACGGCCTCCTAGACCGATACCACTTCCAAAACCGTGACTGCCATAGGACCCTCCATAGCTGCTTCCATAGTGGTGTCCCTTGATGAATACTGGCACGGGTTTCTTGATAATTACTGGGTGAGGAACCGGTACTGGTACGGGTTTATGGACTGGTACTGGCACAGGCTTTGGTACGTGGACTGGATATGGGTGTGGAACAGGCACTTTAACAGGGACATGTACCGGGTAAGGTACTTTCTTCACCACAGGGTAAGGGACTGGCTTCTCCACGGGAACTGGGTATGGTTTGGGTACATGTACTGGATATGGCTTTTCTACGTGGACTGGTACGGGAACCTTGACAGGTACAGGGACGTGTTTCTCGACAGGGACTGGGTATGGATGAGGAACAGGAACCTTGACTTCTTTAGTGATAGTAATGGCCTTGATGTGGCTGTCATGGCCTCCTCCGTAACCTGAATATCCTTGACCACCACCAAGATAGCTGAAGCCTCCTCCGAACTCAAAGCCTCCTCCATATCCCAGTCCGTAGATACCTCTCTTCTCAGTCTTGGAGTCCTTCTTCTGGACATCCTCGGCGGAACACAGCGCTGCCCCAACACCCAGCAGCACCACCTGTAGACGGAGAAATTGATCTTGAAGCACCTTATTGAAACCATACATAGGGAATCAAAATGCTTTAAGGGGAACTGGAATAGGATTTTGGGTGAAAAAACGACCGATGTTGAAAACATCCTAGGGTTATGAGCTACAAATTTTAGGTAATTTAAATATTAAAATGTTTGAGAATATATTCCTTTTATATTGCTAAAAATTACAATCCTTTTCTTAATCATCGTTATCCGGTCGATTAGGTTAGGAGTTTGAATTTTTCTACTACTACGAGCGCTAATGTGAGTCATTGCATTGTTTCACTTAAGCAACACTACGAGAGCTAATGTGAGTCACTGCATTGTTTCACTTAAGCACCACTACGAGCGCTAATGTGTGTCAATGCATTGTTTCACTTAAGCAACACTACGAGAGCTAATGTGAGTCAATGCATTGTTTCACTTAAGCAACACTACGAGCGCTAATGTGAGTCAATGCATTGTTTCACTTAAGCAACACTACGAGCGCTAATGTGTGTCAATGCATTGTTTCACTTAAGCAACACTACGAGCGCTAATGTGAGTCACTGCATTGTTTCACTTAAGCAACACTACGAGCGCTGATGTGAGTCACTGCATTGTTTCACTTAAGCAACACTACGAGCGCTAATGTGAGTCAATGCATTGTTTCACTTAAGCAGCACTACGAGCGCTAATATGATCAGTGCAGAATTTCACTTAAGTCCTTATAACTACATTCTGTATGGAAATCTTAAAAAAAAACACTTGAGGGTATTGAACCAAGGAGCACATTACAGAAAGAATTATGTAAATAAGTTAATTTGGCAAGAATTTGATTCAATAAGGAAACGAATAAGGAAACACGCGATTTTTGACTGCTTTACCAGGAACTGTATTTAGACCGGAAGTGATCTTCGAAATTTGTTTTTTGTCTTTATTTAGATAGAGCTATCCAAGACTCACAATTTGAAACCTTTCCTGGCACTTTATAGCACTTCAACATTAGGCATAATTGAGGACATTGAATTTTACGTTTTTGGTAGGATAGAGACCCCTACTTTGTATGTTTTCAACATTAAACATTATTATTTCTGTACAGACAACATTGCATGCAATGTCAAAAATTTATATTTGTGGCTGCAGTTGTTTATGAGAAAACGTTCCCTATATTAGGCATAATTTAACATTGTGAGGGTAGGCGATTCCATTTCCCCTTAATAATGATATAGAATCCTCACCAAAAAATGTTGTTAAGTGAGGATACAGCGTGGTTCTCAAAAACTGACCATCATCATACAAAGCTTCTCGCTGAAAGTTTTTGAAAGGAAATTACTACACAAACTTGGATGATATTTGAGGAGTGTCTGTTCTTAGGGCACGATTTCCACCATAAGCAAATTGTAGGAATACTCAAGAAATGTATAATAATAAAGACGAAAATATAATGTTCCAAGAAAAATCTACATTAAAAGCCATGCAAATTATCTCGGAAGACAAGAGAAAACAAAGATGAAAAAGAATGAATAAATACTGGGCATTAAGAAAAGAACAACACAGAGAGAAATGATTGATTTAACGTAGCTCAAAGAGAGTAAACGAAAGGAAAAAGGAATAGGTACATGGAACATACTCATGACTGGGTATGGTACAACTTGTATGGAATTACAGTAGAATTCGACAGTAATTATTGAAATGTGCTGTTTTTGTTGTTGTTGTTTGAGTCATCAGTCCATAGACTGGTTTGATGGAGCTCTCCCTATCCTGTGCTAAACTTTTCGTTTCTACACAAGTAATACATCCTACATCTGCTCTAACCGGCTTGTCATATTCATACCTTGGTCTACCCCTGACGTTCTTACAAAACACAACTGAACAAATCCCCGCTGCCTTAAAATGTATCCTATCGTTCTATCTCTTCTTCTCGTCAAATCTAGCCAAATCGATCTCCTCTCACCAATTTGATTCAGTATATCTTCCATTCCTGATTTGATCTGCCCATCTCACCTTCAACTAAAATGTTGTCCACGTCTTGAACATTAAACTTTTTCTCAGTCAAACAGATCATAGATCATAATAATTGATCAGTAAAAAAAAGACAAATACTGCGCTCATATGCTAGTCCTTGAAAAATCTGCTTCCTGAAGTTAAGTTGCGTTCCTTGTGTTAGCAATATTATTAAATATTAATGCGTTAGAAACGTTCATGGAGTCCGTAAGGAAGCTTTAAATAAAAATGTGTACGACTACGGGGAACATGTATTGGGTTCTGCCGTAATTGTGACCTTGTGAAGAGGATATAGTTGGCTGTCAATATGGTTGTTCATTTTCGGCTAAGAGATATGCATTGGAGATAAATGAGGTGGTCCTCGATGCCAAGCAGAATGAATAGTCCCTTAAAGCGATTATACATAATACTTATTGTAAAAAATTACTATTAATATCTAAAAATATTGCTGACATAAAGAACGCAACTTAACATCAAGAACCACTTTGATCAGGTACTTGTCTATCTCTTATTTTCGTCTATTATATTTTTTACTGATAATTTAATATTTAAGACGCGGAAAGTATTTTTCATATACTAATGTTTGTCATTCTCAGAATATTCTATTTTTCAATTTGCTTTACGTCGCACCTCACAGGCAGCTTTATGGCGACAATGGGTGGGAAGGGGCTAATGGTGGAAAGGAAGCATCCTTAGCCTTAATTAAGGCACATTCTCAGAATTTTCCTGGTGTGAAAATGGGAAACCAAGGAAAACCACGTTCAGGGCTGCCGATGGTTAGATTCGAACCTCCTATCTCCCGAATGCAAGGTTCCATCTGCACGCTCCTAACCGCACGGCTAACTCGCTCACTCATAATTAATATTTTTAATTATGTCAACATATATCTCACAAACACATAGTCATGTTTAAATATTTTTAATTAATTGCTTTTATTGAAGATGACCCAAACATAGGACCGAAACATGTATACATATTAGATGCAATAATATTGAATTCAACAGGAGGAAATATGTATGCATTCAATAATAAGCTGTCAATACGGACTGTATTGGAATATCTATCTTGTGAAAAGAAATCAAGTTTAAAATCCGTGCGTGAAGTGCGTATGTTCTTTATAAATCAGTTTTCGTTAATTAGTTTGCCATCAAGGGCATCAAATTATGTGAAGGTATTTCTGATAGAGATTCTCAATAGTTATCCTGAATAAGATCCACTTATAGGACAATTCACTCACCATGAACTTCATGTTGTGAAGATAGAAGAAGTCACTGCACTGGTTGAACTGCGTTGCACTTGCATCTCATTTATAGCAAGTAGAATTCTTTCATTTACCACTCCCACCTCCTGCACCAGGCTGAGTAGTTATGAAAGTTGTAGTTTCCGTTCGTCTTTTCCCCCAAGACTTCCTAATGCATTACTTCGCCTGGAGCACTGAAACTATCAATGCATCAAACTACTGTACAACTCGTTCAGTGATAAATTCGCGCTCGTGATGAACACAGCACGTACACATTGAAGATACAGACATAATTGATAGGCAAACAAAGAGTGGAAAAAAATCGGAAAGAGCGTAAATCAAGGATCCCAAGTGCCAACAGTCTCCTTGAGGGAGGATGAGCGGGTAGAGGTTAGAGCACTCTGTTGTCCTTGGGACAGGAAATGGACCCAAAAGACGGAAGAACCTACAACTGGTCAACGGCATTAGGATGCGGAAGTCAACGGGAAACCACTGCATTAAAGATCCTGAAGGATGTGGCTGTGTTTAACGTAAAATTATTATCCGGATTTCTATTCCCCATTCGGATCTCCGGGGGGGGGGGGGGGAGGGAATTCTTTCAACGTTGTTATGAAGGACATCCGAAGATGGCACAACTGCACTTCAGAAGATGCTTTCCATGCTGAAAAATCACGTTCGGAGCTGGCTATGTGGACCACCAACCTCTACTAGGAGAAGGCGCCTCAAGAAGAAGATAGAATAAGCCATAAACGAATGTTTAGCTACCATCAATCTTTGCATACATGTCCATGGCAGACTGTACAGTACCATACGATTTGCAGATGATACAGCACTGATAACTGAAATTTTTAAAAATGTATGGGAAAAGGCATTAAATAACACGAACGAATTGCTAAAAGAGAGGTGTAGTATGAGAATAAACAAATTGAAGACCAAGATAATGACCTGTAAAAGGGATAATGACCAAATTACCAATCTGTTGACGGATGGAAAGAAACTAGATGAAGTAAAGGAAATGTTTGAACAAGAAATCACACACTTGAGAAAAAAATATCAACTAAAAGAAAAAATATGAAATTATGGATTATAGAAAGTAAAATCACAGACTTATCTATTTTCAATGATACCTTGAGGGATTGATAAAAATCCATCCCACAGGATGAAATGATCATTCTTATTAGGCCAATGTAATTTTACAAACCTTATTAATATTGTAAACAGTAAGGATTGCAACAATGTATAAAAATATGAAAACCGAGCAAGTAGCCGTGCAGTTAGGGTCGCGCAGCTGTGAGCTTGCATTCGGGAGATAGTGGGTTCGAACCCCACTGTCGGCTGCCTTAAAGATGGTTTTCCGTGGTTTCCCATTTTCACACCAGGCAAATGCTGGGGCTGTACTTTAATTCAGGCCACGGCCGCTTCCTTCCCATTCCTAGCCCTTCCTTGTGCCATCGTCGCCGTAAGACCTATCTGTGTCGGTGCGACGTAAAGCAACTAGCAAGAAAAAAAGCAAAAGAAATTAAATGAAACAACTTCACCGGCAGATAAGCACATGAAGTGCTTTGCAGGCGTACATAATTCCAACATAATGTATAGGCCTAATATCCTACTACAAATTTGCGAATGTATTTCAGATAAGTTATAAATAAATAAAATTCAGATATCTAGAATGTGTGATCACATCTGACGGAAAATTTATGAGAGAAGTAAACTCCGGAATTGCACAGCAGAAAGAAGCTTTCTCGAGAAAGAAAAGAAAGATATGTCCACTAACATCTACAGTCATCGGCATTGAGATACGAAAGCACTTCGTGAAAGCTTTTGAATGGATTGTTGTAAACTGTGGGACTGAAACATAGGCCATGAAAAAACGTGTAAGTACTGAAACTCAAGGCCTTTGAGATGTGGTGCTGACATCAACTGCTGATAATACTTTGGACTGATAGATTCACAGACGAGAACGTCGTCAAGAGAAGAAATGAGACACACACCTTAGTAGAAAGCTTAGGGTGGGGACCTACACACTTGAACATAGGAAAATGGGGGTGTATTTAACTTGTTTAACCGCAGCAATAGAAATGAATACTAAAAGGAAATTTAGTATAACGTTATTCCTTAATAATATGCTTACATGTTTAGAAACTTATGCCATTATATATAATTCATTATTCAAAACGGCGCTGTATCATAGCCATTGTCTTGCAGTTTCCCTGATAATTTACAAACAAGTGAATATTTTTAATTATTATTTTCTCATTATGTAATGTTATAGCTACAACATATTCCGGAAATCAGTGACTTCCAACAAAAACAAATACTTTTATCATGCTAAAAACATTTCTTAACAAACAAACTAGGGTATAGTTCTATCAAACAAAACCAAAAAAAAAAAAAAGAATTTGAAAATCACTTCCGTCCTAAATGCAGTTCGTGAAAAACGGCCTGAAATCGCTTGGTTTTTACTCGTTTTCTTTTTGATTCAAATTCTATCCAAATTAACTTATTTACATAATTATTTCTGAGGCATTTTTTGATGTTTTGAAAAAATGTCCAAACTCCGCATTGACTCACGTTAGCGCTCGTAGTGGTAGAAAACGGTAAATTGCTAATCTGATCGACGGGATAATCATGATTAAGACAAGGATTGTAATTTTTAGGAATAAATAAAGTATATATTATCATACTTTATTTTATTGTATTCACCTAAAAAAAATCGTAGTTCATATCTCCCCACGATGTTTTTCACATTGAGTCGCTTGCCTGAAAGTTTTACAACCCAAGCAATGAAACTAGGTCAATAATTCTAGTAAATCTTCTTCTCCCTCCAGTATTCGGGAGATAGTAGGTTCGAACCCCACTGTCGGCAGCCCTGAAAATGGTTTTCCGTGGTTTCCCCATTTTCACAGCAGGCAAATGCTGGGGCTGTACCTTAATTAAGGCCACGGCCGCATCCTTCCCACTCCTAGCCCTTTCCTGTCCCATCATCGCCATAAGACCTATCTGTGTCGGTGCGACGTAAAGCAACTAGCAAAAAAAGAAACTTCTCCCTCTTCTCTATGAAGTATACATGCATGCTACATTTCATCTTAATATCTTTAAAACTTTCTTAGATATCAGGAAACGGTTCTGAAAAACGAAAGTTATGGTATACGAGCAACAAACTTACTCGGGTGACGGGGCTTCACGTTCTTGGTCCTAACTCCTAATATATTAGAGATATTAACAAAAGCGTGCATTGTTATAAAGAGAAAAATTCAATTTTAAAGGAAAATTTTTAAAATCTCATTTTTCGTCCGTTAAAGGGAAGAATTAGCTTCCTTTCCCACTTGATTTGTCATTCTGGCTGGTGCGCCGCCCTGTTTGAGGGGAAAATGGAAGATAGATGGAGCGTAGGAAGACCTAGAGTGTAATTTAGAGACAATATTAAAGACAATCTCACCTCTTGCCACTTGAAGGTGCTGGCCAGAGAAAGGAGAGACTCGGAAGACATGCATGTTACCCACCAACCTTAGGGTTGAGGAGAATGTGTCATAAACGTAATCTCGCACAATAATGGTGATTTTGGCTATGATTATGGCTATGATAATTGCAATGTTTCTAGAAAATAGAACTCAGAGAATTAGAGTAGGCGAAGCTCTATCTGTCCCTGTAATAATTAAGAGGGAAATTTCTCAGCGCAGTATTATTGGACCTTTATGTTTTCTTATGTATGTCAATGATATGTGTAAAGAAGTGGAATCAGAGATAAGGCTTTTTTCAGACGATGTTATTCTGTACAAAGTAATAAATAAGTTACAAGATTGTGAGCAACTGCAAAATGACCTCGATAATGTTGTGAGGTGGACAGAAGGCAATGTATGATGATAAACGGGGTTAAAAGTCAGGTTGTGAGTTTCACAAATAGGAAAAATCCTCCCAGTTTTAATCACTGCATTGGTGGGTGTGAAAGTTCCTTTTGGGGATCATTGTAAGTACCTAGGTGTTAATATAACGAAAGATCTTCATTGGGATAATCACACAAATGTGATTCTACAGGGTACAGATATCTGCACATGGTTATGAGGGTATTTAGGGGTTGTAGTAAGGATGTTAAGGAGACGGATTTTAAGTCTCTGGTAAGAACCCAACTATAATATGGTTCCAGTGTATGGGACCCTCACCATGTTTACTTGATTCAAGAACTGGAAAAAATCAAAGAAATGCAGCTCGATTTTTTCCGGGTGATTTCCGACAAAAGAGTAGCGTTACAAAAATGTTGCAAAGTTTGGGCTGGGAAGACTTGGGAGAAAGGAGACGAGCTTGACTAAGTGGTATGTTCCGAGCTGTCAGTAGAGTGGTCGCGTGAAGTGGCATCAGTAGATGAATAAGTTTTAGTAGTGCTTTTAAAAGTAGAAAAGATCACAATATGAAGATAAAGTTGGAATTCAAGAGGACAAACTGGGGCAAATATTCGTATATAGGAAGCGGAGTTAAGGATTGGAGTAACTTACCAAGGGAGATGTTCAATAATTTTTCCGATTTCTTTGCGATCATTTAAGATAAGGCTAGGAAAACAACAGGTAGGGAATCTGTCACCTGGTCGACTCCCCTAAATGCAGATCAGTAATGATTGAGAATTATCCGAAAACCGAATGTCTTAAAATTCACCAGTTTGGTAGCAAGTGATGTCTATCGACTTCTTGTAAGTATGTTTTTTTTATTTTTCTCTTGCCAGAGGCCAGAATAACATTGAGTTTCTATCGGTCTTAGACAGAACTCTCCTCGTTTACTGTACTATTCAATTACAAATTGAATGTTGTACATCTCGTTCTCTCAAATTTGGGTATTGATGTTTTCTCCTTACTTGTGTGCTCTCGGAAATCATTTGTTTCTTCACAATCTCAGAGGTGCACCGGGTGCCTCAGACACATAACGCGCAATATACAGTGTCTGTCATATAAACTCAGACCGGACGCACACTGTTTGTACTCTGCGCTATGGCAGCTGCTTCACCCGAACAAACGTCGCGCGCGGCCGCCCTGCTTTAAGCGTGTATACAATCTGATATGAAATCTTACCTTATAAAAGATGCTGAAGTGTCGTCCTTCCTGGGTTATACAGGAATTGTATCCGGCAACCACATTCTGGCTGATGCGAGGAAGTTCTGCCACTGCAATATTTCTGACTTTATTTGTAGTAATTTTATTCAGTTCCTCCATTGTGTGAGGATTTGTTCGATACCGTTTTTCGTTCAGTTTACCCCACAAGTAAAAATTCGGAGAACGAGGGGTAGGGGGTGGGGGTCGGGAAGACCATTACTGATCACTCTGTCCGCAAACACTTCCCAGATCCTAAGAAGGGAATCTTCTGTTGTATGAGCAGAGGGCTGAATCTTGTTCAAACCACCCACGTGATGTTTCTTCCCCGTTAACTGGAGGAAGAATAGCGTCAAAATGTCATCTTGGTACCTCTCTGCATTTACTGTCATCTCGGAAAAAATAGGCACTAACAGCGCAATGAGTGACTTCATAAACACAATTAGGATTTTCTGCACACACCAGTAGTGCGAGTCATGACCGTTCACATGACCATTAAGAATAAACCAGAACTTTTACATACGAAAATACGGTGTGACAATGATAAAAGCTGAGATTGATATTGGCGACTGATGCTTGCAAGGTCTCTCATACTGCAGCCGCCGTAGTGTAGACTAAAAACACAGTGCGTTCGGCCTGGATTAATATGAGAGACCTTGTATTGGGTTGCCGGATATGTCAGGCGCATTAATATGCAAAGGAAAGCGAATGGAAAATCACAATTGGTATGAACTCTGTTACATGTTCCATCACCAAATATGTTCAAATTAATGTCAACTCTGTTCCCCACACAATTATACTCTTCTCATATTCTTGATAACGTTGCCGGTATGATACCTGCTGTTGCGCAAGGTAAGCCCTGTTTGCAGGCAATGATGAATACATTTGATCGCGCAAATAGAACCATGAAGTTAAAATGCATGGGGATTTAATCGGTCGAACTTTGAGGCCTACCCTGGTAAATGGAAACAGCAAGACACACTAGCATATATAAGTAAGTATTTTATGATATTAAAGTAATGATATAATTTATGCTCAGGAATGTGCTAGTAATTTTTTCAGTGATCTACACGCCCCTGATGATATTGTAAGTCCGTTTCTAGACCATTCGGTTAGCTGTCGATGTTCAAATTCTAGAAGCTGGGTTCAGATATCGGTGACTCCATACTAAATTGTCATGAAAATTGTTACTTGTACGTGTATGTGTTGGGTATTCAGCCTAAAGGCTGCTTTGGCCCTCCATAGCTCCGCTAACAGCTGTCATAAATAGCCTAGGCGTCACTGAAGAGGCGTACTAGGGAAATGAGAAGTGAGGTAGTTACCCGCTGCTTTCCTCATTGTTACTTGGGCAGTAGAATAACTAATGATGGCAGAAGTAAGGAGGACATACAATGCAGACTAGCACAAGCAAGAAAGGCCTTTTTTGAGAACAGAAATTTGCTCACTTCGAACATTGATATAGGAATTAGAAAGATGTTTTTAGAAAACTTACGTCTGGAGCGTGGCATTGTATGGAAGTAAAACATGAACGGTAACTAGCTCACAAAGAAGGAAAAAATAAGCTTTTGAAACGTGGTGTTACAGAAGAATGTAGAGCTAACCACGAATGAGGATATACTGAATCGAATTGTTGAGAGGAGATCAGTTTGGGTAAATTTGACCAGAGGAAGAGAGAGAATGATAGGAAACATCTTAAGGCACCCAGGACCTGTTCAGTTTGTGTTTAAGGGAAGTGTATGTGGTAAGAACTGTAGAGGCAGACCAAGGTATGAATATGGCAATCAGATTAAAGCGGATGTAGTAGTTACGTAGAAAAGAATAAGTTAGCACAAGGTAGGGCGGCATGGAGGGCTGCATCAAACCAGTCTGTGGACTGGTGACCAAAACAACAACAACAACAACATATTTCTTAAAGTGAGCGTATTCCTGCGAATCATTCAATACGTACGCTTTTAAAAACGTATTACTTACTTACCAATATTTCCCTTCACTCTCGTGAAAGGAGAGCTAACTTGCTATCGTGTAATAAATTCCCTTTCTCGTATTTCGTCTGCAAAAACGTTGAATACTGCACTCTCTTAACGGGAAGACTTTATCAAAGAGAGGATGAAGTAAAAGTTCACAGTTCAAAATTAAGAAATATGACATCAAGAGTTGTTTCAGAATAACGAAGAGTCTGTCGTTTAATAAATGTTGGTGCCAGTATCTCATATATATTAATCCTAATTAGCCAGATTTCCATTAATTTAAAGCTTTATCTTTACAAATCAACACAACAAGAATAAATATACACATATATTTATTTAGCGATATATTACAGGTGAGAAATATGAAGGATGCTGCGTGAATGTTGTGATGAAGTTGGTGGTGATGAGGACTAGTTGGACCCCAGTGGCCTCCTGATCAAGGACTGCCGAGGGCTTCCTGAGACGTCATGTGCGAGTGAATATCGACTGCTTCAGTATTCATGGCTGTCTAAACTGATGCCACTGCCATACCCATGGCCTCCTAGGCTGCTACTGCTTCCATATCCATAGCCGCTAAGACTGCTGTAACCATGGTCTCCCAGACTGAGGCTGCTACCGTATTCATGGCCTCCTAAGCTTAGACTGGTTCCATAAGAATCTCCAAGTCCACTTGAGTAGGATCCTCCGTAGCTGCTACCATAGTCGTGTCCCTTGACGTACACTGGTACGGGCTTCTTAACGATCACTGGATGTGGTACTGGTACTGGTACTGGTTTGTGAACAGGGACTGGGTATGGCTTGGGCACATGAACTGGGTATGGTGCTGGTACAGGTACCTTAACGGGCACATTTACTGGATAAGGCACCTTCTTCTCTACTGGGTAAGGTACTGGCTTCTCTACGGGAACTGGGTATGGTTTGGGTACATGAACTGGGTATGGCTTGTCTACGTGGACTGGTACGGGAACCTTGACAGGTACAGGGACATGTTTCTCGACAGGGACAGGATAGGGATGAGGAACAGGGACCTTGACTTCTTTAGTGATGGTGATGGCCTTGACGTGACTCTCATGGTGACCTTCTCCGTAACCTAGACTTCCTCCAAGGTCATATCCTTCACCGGCACTGAGATATTCATGACCTCCTCCCAGCTCCAAACCGTGACCGCCACTAAGTTCATAGCCTCCGCCGTACCCTAACCCGAACAGACCTCGCTTCTCAGTCTTGGAATTCTTCTTATCATCCTCGGCAGAACACAGCACACCCGTCACCAACAGCACCACCTGTAGGAAAAAAAATGACAATAATGAATACTGACACCACATTTTGAAGATGATTCCTTAAAACGCCAGATACCAAAATAATGCGATATGGAGATCGACAACGATTTCTCATCGCCATGTACGTATCCAAACCAAACCCCATGGCGCAACACTCACGAAGGCTCTTCGCCTGTCAAAAGACCATTGCTCATCCCGAAGGCCTGCAAATTGCGAGGTGCTGTGTGGTCAGCGTGACGAATCCATTCGGCCGTTTTTCTTGGTTTTCTAGACCGGGGCCGCCATCTTACTTTCAGATAGCTTTTCAACTGTGATCACGTAGGCAGAGTGGACCACGAACCAGCCCACAGATCCAGGTAAAATCCCTGGCCTGGCTGGAAACCGAACCCGGGACCTCCAGGTAAGAGGCAGCCACGCTACCCCTACACCACGGGGACGGCCTTTACGTATACTTGTATTTATTTTATTTATTTATTTATTTATTTATTTATTTATTTATTTATTTATTTATTTATTTATTTATTTATTTTCTTATTTATTTATTTATTTATTTATTTATTTATTTATTTATTTATTTAATCCGTTTACCATCCAAGCTCGGCCTATTTACCCCGGACTCAGCGAAGGATCCCCCTCTACCGCCTCAAGGGCAGTGCCCTGGAACATGAAACAGGTGGTCGGGGATACAACTGTGGAGGGGGACCAGTACCTTACCTAGGCGGCCTCACCTGCTATGCTGAACAGGGGGAAGGGAAGATTCGAAGGGATAGACATGGAAGAGGGAATGAAGCGACCATGGCCTTAAGTTAGGTACCGTCCCAGCATTTGCCTGCCGGAGAAGTGGGAAAACACGGGAAAACACTTAGAGGTTGGTTGAGGTGGGAGTCGAACGTCCCTCTACTTAGTTGTTCTCCCATGGCTGAGTGAACCCCGTTCCAGTCCTCGGACAACTTTACAAATTTCTGGCAGAGCCGGGAATCGAACCCGGGCCTCGGGTGGTGGCTGCTAATCACACTAATTACTTCACCACAGAGGCGTACTTATTTATATATACATGTTATAATTAAAGAAATGAAAGGTTGTTGGGGGGAAAATAACAGAGTCAAACAATTTCAAATTTATTACTGATTTCACTTCATGCGTCTACGTCAGTTACCGAACGACTTGGCTGTGCGGATAGGGGCGCACAGCTGTGAGTTCGCATTCGGGAGATGGTGGTTTCGAACCTCACTGTCGGCAGCCCTGAAGATGGTTTTCCCTGTTTTCCCATTTTAACGCCTTGCAAATGCTGGGGCTGTATCTTATTTAAGGGCACGGCCGTTTTCTTCCCACTCCTCTTTCCTGTGCCATCGTCACCATAAGACCTACCTTCGTCAGCTGTTCCGTCATTTGAAATCATTGCAGTGGAATACGTAACCCAATAGCTCCTTGTGTGGATAAATGGTAGAGTGTCGGTCTCCAGATCCCACGATAGCGGGTTCAAACCCGGCAGAGTTAGTCGGATTTTCGAAGGGCGGTAAAGGCCCACCCGACACTCCAAATTCGTTAAATAATCTCAGCCATAGACGCCACCCAAGAGAGATTCGATTTTCTCTGCCATCTAGTGGGCCTAGAGTAAAACGGAACGTCGAAATTGATGAGCAAGCAGCCAGATGGCGTCAAATTAAAATGCTTGTGAAATATTGCTTATCATAACGTAATAGAGATGAGAGAAGCATTGGAAGACCCCAGAAGATATGACTCCATGACATAAAGTTGTTGGCTGGAACACGCTGGTTTCAAGTGGCTCAAGACCGAAGACGATGGAAGCATATGGAAGAGGCCTATATCCAGCTGTGGATTGAAATAGGCTAGAAAAGAAGAAGAAGAGTAGAGATGACTGAAGAAACTACATACAATGCAAAAACCATGAGAGTCCTTCTTGCTCAGTAACAACCAGAGCCCGGATTTTTATGCATTAATTGGTTAGTTTGCAAACTTACAGAAGCGAGCAGCAAGTACAGTCTACTTTCACTACGATTATGCTCCGGGGTTTTCATAAATATTAGGGGTAAGGCCCATCAGAACCCCAATAATTTATCTTACTCTTCCTACATTATTGAAGAGCGGGTGGCCGACACTTTTTACTAAATTACAGTAGTTTGCAATCCAACCTGTTACTACATAAAAATCCGGGCTTTAAAGAACCAACACAGCCGATTTGTCGTCAAGAAAAGCTGAGTTTTATTATCGGCGTCATAGTCGCCCTATGCTTTTCTTACCCTTCACGATCAAGTCCTTCATTAAATGTTGCCACTGCATCAAGGGTATAAACATTGTCTTGTAAATCCGACTCCAGACGACATTGTTTACACTCTCGTTTGGAATATGTGTCCGTCCGTGCAGACATTTCTTCAGCAGATCAGGTTATGTTAAGTCCCTAAGAACTGCCTTTGTTCTATCCATCACAAAAAGAGTTAGACTGTGTGGATGGTTTTACTTTCTCCCAGTCATCAGACCACCGACTTCATTACAGAAGTGCTACATTTGAAATTGTAGAAATAACTCCGTCGATCAGGATGGCTACCAGCTGACTACTTTTCATGCATGAGCTATTTCAAATATATCATTCTAACACCGAGATTCAAAAGTTAACTTTATATTACAAATAAGAAAATTGACTTTGTGGCCCTAAATCTCCATGGATGTTGAACTGCCAAGATGAGTATTGACTAGCCAAATGGCCTTAAAATAGACTCACGTGGTCATTGTTACGACTAGGTTAGTTCTAATGAAGGCATTTTTGATTGAACTTAAAATAAACATCATGCCAGGATAAGTAAGAAGATAATTCTATAATGGAATTAGATGTTACCCAGCGAACCTTAGGCTAATGATGGTCCATGGAAAGTGGACAGATGATAAAAGAGAATTTAGTCTCGTTGTTTGAAGAACTACTTGCACTGATAGTAGCCAGTGTCACAAACTGAAAGAAGTGATCTATCATGGTTAGTGATATAACGATCGTAATTACGTAGAAGACCATTGTTTTGCTCAAGAAATTCTCTGGCCTTACAACTTACCAGAAACTTCATGTTGCTACGGGTAGAGAAAGCACACAACTCACTGCCATGTGCCAGTCTGGCCCCAGTTTTATACTCTGCACTCATTGGTTTCTCCTCAATTTCCCCCCTCTGAAGGCCTACCTTAATTAAAAGACCAGCAAAACCGGACTTCCTATTAATTTAGCACCCACTGAAGTTACAGAATTTGGAGTGTTAAACAATCAAGAGAATATATGACTCAACATTAAGACTTCACTGGCGCTTTGAAGTTCATTATCAGTTACCTATTGTCAAATAATAATCCATGATTGCCGGTTCATATCCGACACAGGCACTCGGATTTTTTAAGGACGGATAAATTCAATTCGACGCCCTGTGCCGTAAGTTTTCGTCACGTAGAAATCTCTGATGACACAGTCGGTGTTTCGCTCTTTATTAATCCGCTTACTCTCCAGGGTTAGTTATTTCCCTCGGACTCAGCGAGGGATCCCACCACTACCACCTCAAGGGCAGTGTTCTGGAGCGTGAGACTTTGGGTCGCGAGTACAACTGGGAGGAGGACCAGTCCCTCGTCCAGGCGGCCTCATCTGCTATGCTGAACAGGGGCCTTGTGAGGGGATGGGAAGATTAGAAGGGATAGACAAGGAAAAGGGAAGGATGCGGATGTGGCCTTAAGTTAGGTACCATCCCGGCATTTACCTAGAGGAGAAGTGGGAAACCACGACGGAAAACCACTTCGAGGACAGCTGAGGTGGGAATCGAACCCACCTCTACCCAGTTGACCTCCCAGAACTAACCAGAACACGTTCCAGACCTCGTAACACTTTTAAAATTTTGTAGCAGAGTCGGGAATCGAACCCGGGTCTCTGGGGATGGCGGCTAATCACACGAACCACTACACCACAGAGGCGGACCAGTCACTGTTTACCAGACAAAATTAATTAAAACTCAGTCATAGTTCAAACATCAGAGATCCGGTTTATTCTGACATCTCGTAAAGTGAAACCCAACGTCTACATTGACATAAAATCAGCGTAAATTATGCCAAATTAGAATGGTAGCTGAGGTCGTATTGTTATTATTATTATTATTATTATTATTATTATTATTATTATTATTATTATTATTATTATTGGCACTAACAGGTTGTTTACGAAGATACACCTTATAGGACTTCCTGGTTATAGATAACGAGGAATTGTTTAGGAATGTGCTTCATATGAGAGAACTTCTTAAAAGGTGTAGACTAGTCTACAAGAAGACAAGGAGCATAGTTCGATTCCCGGCAGGGTCGGGAATTTTAACCATGATTGAGTTGGATGTATGTGTCATTTTCATCATCATTCACTCCTCATCAGGACGCGCAGGTCGCCTACGGGAGTCAAATCAAAAGATCTGCATCTGGCGAGCCTAACTTGTTCTCGGACACTCCCGGCAATAAAAGCCATACGCCATTTCATTTCATTTCATTTCATTTCATTTCATTTCATTTCATTTCATTTCATTTCATTACCGCGATGAACTCAAATTAACAGATATGGTTACTGTTTTGTTTCCGCAACTGTGGGTCACTACATTTATTGACACAGAATGCCGCTTAGTTGCGTTGATATGCTAAATCAACTTTCTTCTAGACATTCACAACAGTTGTAAAGGGACCTGGATGTCAGAAAATTACCAGAATTCTCATTCTTCAATTTTATCATAATGTAGAAGAAACATTCCGGGATAAGAATGCATATGCTTGCAACATACTTTGTTCCTCTCCAACTCTTCGTAATAACTCCTCATCACTTACCTGGTCGTCCCATTTCACTTGTTCTGTTTTCCTCCATACCCAGATTTCTAGGGCCTCCAATCTTCTCTCATCTTCCTTTCGCAATGTCCAAGTCTCTGCGCCGTACAGCGCTAGTCTCCAAATATAACAATTAACAAATCTTTGTTTAGTGGTCCAAAAAGTCATTTCGATTTTCTCTGAAAACCTTATTTTGCTATGGCAATTCTTTTCTATTTCTGACGTGCAATACATATCGTCTCTGATACAGTCTCAAAGGGGGTGGTTTTGCTGTGACCTACAAGAAACTCCAGTCAAAGACAGTGGAAACTCGCTTAAAACACGGAGCCATTTGTACCTGCTGTATGTAGAAGGCAGTGTTCTGGCACGCGGTAATAACGTGGGGAAGAAAATGGGGAAGAATTCGTATAGACAGATGACGAACACTGGTTGTCTAGTTACCACTTCCATGTTAAAGCCATGATGAGCCTTGAAAACAGTTCAAGGTATACATTAGAAAAGAACTAAACTATGCTGTTATATCCACTGACGGATAAAGGGCTTCTCACTTCATCATGAAGAATTACTGTCATGAATCCTCCGGATCCATGACTGAAAGGTTAACGTACAGCCTTTGGTCAAAGGGGTCACGGCTTCGATTTCCGGCAGGGTCGGAAATTTTAACCATAATTGGTTAATTTCGCAGGCGCGGGGACTGGGTGTATGTGTCGTGTTCATCATCATTTAATCCTCATTACGACGCGCAGGTCGCCTACGGGAGTCAAATCAAAAGATCTGCATCTGGCGAGCCTAACTTGTTCTCGGACACTCCCGGCACTAAAAGCCATACGCAGTTTCATTTCGTTACTGACATCAAGTCCCAGTAACAGATCTGATTACTGTTTCCGAAACTTTGGGTCACTACATTAATTGACACAGAATTCCGCTTAGTTGCCTTGATGTGCTAAGTCAACTTTCTTCTAGACATTCACAACAATTGTCAAGGGACCTGGATGTCAGAAAATTAGCAGAATTATCATTCTTCAATTTTATCATAATGTAGTTGAAACATTCCGAGATAAGAATGCATATTCAGAGTGTTCCAGGAGAAATTATCAATATTCAGGGATGTGACAGCAAGGACAATTTGAAGCGAAAAATCTTCGTATGGACATATACCCTACCCCGAATGGTTCCGAGCGCACGTGTGTGTGTCTCCCACCCAACCTCTTTGAAGTTATATTATAGCCCAAGCTATCTCTTTTCTTTTCTTTGCTCGGGATGTATTTCTGCAATTCAACTATTGTCGCGGCCACCAAATTAGGCGGGTGAGGAAAACTGCGCTGTCGTCAGATATGGGAAGGGCTAAGCGACAGATGGTGGAGAGTCGCTTACCTCCGAGCACGGACTAGCAACGCTGATCGTGCAGTGCTGTCTAGTTGAAGCCCATCCGCTTCGGGCCACCTTACCCGAGTCATTCCCTGTCATGCAGCTGTTATGCTTGCACCGTAAGTGCAGTTAAAATGAATAGTGAATGTGAATTGATTTGGGCTCAAGTCAAGAGAGAAGTGGCAGAGAGGACCAAGACATTCAAAATAAAGGACGTAGAAAAACTCACGTCAGAAGCTATCGACCGTGTGACTGCTGCAGATTGGGAAAAGTGTTTCAATCGCGCGTGAAATCTTCAAACAGACGATTGGGCCGAGGAAATAGAAAGGGACGAAAGACTGGAGCCATTCATCATCAGTGTAAATGACGACTCGACAGATAGTGAGATGTGTGATGACAGTGACTAAGAAATCTTAGACTGCCTTGAAGCTAGAATCCGATTCTTAATTCATTGTAAATTAATGTTAACCTATTCTTTAAAGTAGTTCTTTTTCCATATTACTCAGTACAATATACAGTATTCAAATATTTAAAGTTTTAATGTAATAAAATTGATACGGATTAATATGTAATCCGAAAATATTTACGGCGTCCTGCAGACTGTGCTGGCGCGCGCGCCCCGAACTGCCTCAGCCAGCGACATTTACAAGATCGCTTTCCGGGCCATTTTCCAGGAAAATTACAAGACTAACGGAAAAATGTTTCAGATAAAAAATATAAGTCAGGCATTTTTTTACATTTTTCCCGCAGACAAAATTTTATTGGCTGAAGAAATAAAAACTTGGCCGCTTACTGAAATTTTCAATAGATGATTCTACGGATTTAAATTTACTCCTTCAATATTTTATTTTTAATAATTATTTGAAGTGGTTTATATGGAAAGTAGTTATACCACTGAAGGTTGTAGTATAATTTGTTTTGAAACATTATATGAAGTAACACCAGGAGCTTGAGAGAGAACAACTTGCCTCGCGCTCCGAAATGATGTGTTCAGTTAGACATTTCTTCGCCTGTTGCTACATAACCTTGGCAAGAGCGTAATTTCTCTGACCCGCCTAATTTCGTGGCCGCGACAATAGCCCTTTCAACACGCAGTTATCCATGGTGGATTGTGAGTGAAGTAGTGCAAGGGACTGAGAGAGAGAAGCATCGGTTTACTGTGTTTGTATTCGCGCTGACTGAAATGCTACACATCTACGCTAATGAATAATATGTAGATATGGTGTATCTTTACGGCTTCTGCTCCTGCTGCTGTCGAGGAATACCGTAGGCGCTTTACGACACGTCGAATCCCTGATCGTACAGTGTTTAGTAGAATTTTCAGCACGTTGCGTGAAACAGTTCCCATTTTTCTTCTGAACGTGCAGTTGAACAACCTGTGCAAGAACAGCAACACAATGTTGAAATAGTGCAGTGTAGTTCTACTTCAAGCACACGGTGAGTTTCTGCTCGTATCAATGTCTCACTAACACGTGTATGGCCTACAAACAAATGTACATTAAATGTCTTCTATCTTGACCCCCTGCGGGTTGGGGACGCACATGTAGAATACACCCGCGGTATCCCCTGCCTGTCGTAAGAGGCGACTACAAGGGGAGACCAAGGGATGATTGAATTAGAACCATGAAACTACTCTTGATTCGTACCATCATGCGGGGAACACCATGGGTTGCATATACTTGCGAGTAGTATCACTAACTTGGTACGAAATAGGTTTGTGATTAGTTGCAGTAAAAAGCCTGGCATGGTGGATTCCAGTACCCATGTGAGCAACACCGCGGGTCTGGGCGTAGCCTGTGAGTTGTACCACTGTATGAGCGACACCGTGGGTCTGCGTTGCCTGTGATTAGTACTCACTATGTGAGGAACACCACGGGGCCCTTGGGACCGGCACCCGTGACTAGTACACCTAGGTGAGGAAACTCATCGGTTTGCGTTGGCTGTAAGTGGCGCCATTGTGTGCGAAACACCATAGGTCTGCGTTACCTGTACGAAGTAAAATACTTGTGAGTAGTACCATCATGTGTGGAACACCGGGAGTCTTCGCTACTTCTGATTAATACCCCAAAATGACAAATACCATGGTTCTACTTTACTCGCGACATGTACCATTCTGTCGGGCCTTAGTCGTGGATTTTGCACCCCTATTGACATCAAGCATCATCGTGCTTTATAAGTGGTCCCTTGGTCAGTAATACTGTTATTCACGATCTTTTTTTTGTGTCTGATCCACTGTTTTTGTTTGTATGTTTGTTTGTTTTTGTTTTTTGTAGGGTTCATGTCCATCCATTCATTCTTCATGACATTTTTTATTTCATTTTGGTCAGTGGATGAATCTGAATTTTTTGTTATTTCATTTCGTACCATTAGGGGCCGATGACCTCGATGTTAAGCCCCTTTAAACAACAATCATCATCATCATCATCTTCTATCTTGCAAACCATTCGGAATAGGGAATATGTCCATGTGAAGAGTTTTGCTTCGAAAGATCGTTCCTGCGATATCCCTGAATATTAACCACTCTTCCTGGGACTTCCTGTATATGAATAGTTTACATTAAATATATTGGTCTCATATCCGTTTCAAAGTAGTTCCGTGTTATGTCAATTACTGATACGTGCCTTAAATTTTCTTTTCACTTTTCTAAGGGTTCGAAGGGAGCGACCGTGGCCTTAATTAAGATGCAGCCCCAAAATTCGCCTAGTGTGAAAATGGGAAACTACGGAAAACCATCTTCAGGGCTGCCGATAGTGGGGTTCGAACCCACTATCTCCCGAATACTGGGCACTGGCCACACTTAAGTGACTGAAGCTATCGAGCTCGGTAGTCTATATTTTAATAACTCAGGCAAGTTCTTCCGAAGTTCTTGAATAAATAATAGAATTTTACAGGAAGATGTATATAGTAACGTTATATTTCCTGTACCAAAATTAATTCTTCCTCTACCGCTTTTCCGACGCCTGTGGGGCCGCACGTGCGAACTGTGGATTTGACCTTGTTTTACGGACGTATGCCCGACCTGTGTAAGGCTTAGTGCTAAAGGAATAATAATAAGAAGAAGAATTTGTTGGAAAGTGAAATCCACTCATTAAGATATTGTTGGGTGGCAAATGAAAAATCCATCAAAATTTGTTGTACTATTATAATGTAGTGGTCAGCCACTCTAATGGAATATGCATTTAGTAAGGAACTGGACATAGCGTGTCTGCGTAGACTAGTGGGCATTCTCGGTTGTGGCAGAGGAACAGGAATGTTAGTTTTATAACGTGGTGATGGTCTCGATTTGGGTCCCATGGCCTTATATAGGCTATAGATACTGGCTACAAATCAAATACGATGGTAAATTTAACTGTAATCAATGCATATTTTAACAATTTTAGCTACTACCGCTAAATATCCACATTTATTAGCTTAGATTGATATTGGTCAGCTAAACATACAATTATTTTACTAATTTCAGCTATCAATATATGTACTTAGACAATCGGTCTGAGCAATTACGATGGTAGAGCGCTGGCCTTCTGAGCCCAACTTGGCAGTTTGGACCCTAGCTCAGCCCGGTGGTATTTTAAGGTGCCGAAATACGGCAGCGTCATGTCGGTAGAGTTACTGGCATGTAAAACAACTCCTGTTTGACAAAATTCCGGTTCTTCGGATTCTCCCAAAACCATAAAAAGTAGTTGGTGGACAGTAGGCAATGCTATGACGATAAATGAGGTTAAAAGTCAGGTTATGAGTTTCACAAATGGAAAAAGTCCTCTCACTTTTAATTACTGCGTTGATGGGGTGAAAGTTCCTTTTGGGGATCATGGTAAGTACATGTGTGTTAATATAAGGAAAGATCTTCATTGCGGTAATCACATAAATATGATTGTAAATAAAGGGTACAGATCTCTGCACATGGTTATGAGGGTGTTTAGGGTTTGTAGTAAGGATGTAAAGGAGAGGGCATATAAGTCTCTGGTAAGACCCCCAACTAGAGTATGGTTCCAATGTATGGGACCCTCACCAGGATTACTTGATTCAAGAACTCGAAAGAAATCCAAAGATTATCAGCTCGATTTGTTCTGGGTGGTTTCCGACAAAAGAGTAGCGTTACAAAAACGTTGCAAAGTTTGGGCTGGGAAGACTTGGGAGAAAGGAGACGAGCTGCTCGACTAAGTGGTATGTTCCGAGCTGTCAGTGGAGAGAGGGCGTTGAATGATATTAGTGGACGAATAAATTTGAGTGGCGTCTTTAAAAGTAGGAAAGATCGCAATATGAAGATAAAGATGGAATTTAATAGGAAAAATTGAAGCAAATATTCGTTTATAGGAAGGGGATTTAGGGATTGGAATAACTTACCAAGGGAGATGTTCAATACATTTCTTTGCAATCATGTAAGAAAAGGCTAGGCAAATAACAGATAGAGAATCTGCCACCTGGACGACTGCGCTAAATGCAAATCAGTATTGATTGATTGATTGATTGATTGATTGATTGATTGATTGATTGATTGATTGATTGATTGATTGATTGATTGATTGATTGATTGATTGATTGATTGATTGATTGATTGATTGATTGATTGATTGAAACAATAACAATATTTTTTATTATTAGTATTGTTTAGTATTTAAACATGTTTGTGGATCCTAACGTAGATATCTGTTAATCAGAACTGTAAATGACAATAAGCACAGTGGATAAAAGAAACTGTGTGTAGTTGGGAGTTGAGCTACTGGAATTTTCAGTTTCCTAGATAACATTATCAGGACCATGAGGGGCATCCCATTCCACTGGAAATTTTAACTTTCTGCCAGGCATGCTTTGTTACTGAATATGGAGGCAATGAACTGATTATGGTTAGGTGTATGAAGTTCTTTATTTGCTGTTTTGCTTTACGTCGCATCATCACAGACAGGTCTTATGGCGACGATGGACTAGGAATGGCCTCTGAATGGGAAGGAAGTGGCCGTGGTCTTAATTAAGGTACAGCCCGAGTATCTGGCTGATGTAAAATTGGGAAACCACGAAAAACCATCTTCAGGGCTGCCGACAGTGGGGTTCGAACCCCCTATCTCCTGGATGCGAGCTCACAGCTGCGCGCCCCTGACTACGCGACCAACTCCCCCGGTGTATATGAAGTTTGAAGGTAGGTTTTATGTCTATGGAGTTCATTAACGAGGCTGCCGAGGAAACCTCACTTTCAAAGTCTTTTGAAGAACTTTTTCCACTGACGAAAAAAAGATTCATCCAAAAATTGAACTAGGGAAATTCCAATAGGTGAAATGATTGCTACATGTATTTGTTTATTCGGAATTACCGACATATTTCATTGATGGAAGGAAAATGGACGAGTTGCGAGTCTAGTAGGCTTTTCTGTCAGCCGTAACTTTCTCGTAGTAGAGCTCCAAGGCTGTGAATTATGGCGCCCTGCCTGTGTCCGCCTGCTAATTCAAAGCCTCCTGTACGTGTCAGATCACAGGTTCTTCACTCCCATGTTTCGAAATCTTTGTTTTTATCTTTACTGGCCCTGGCACTAACAGCATAACACGGGGAATGAATGGAGTGATATGCATCACAGAAGTTTTAGATATGTAAAGAACAATTTGGCTGTAGGTATGCAATTAGATACGGTTTCGCTCATTATACAACTAATTACAGAGAGAGGAGGAACATTATATGTTCCCTGTATTAATTCGTTCCGCTCTTTTAGTAATTAAATAAATGCCTTGTCTTTGACAATTATTCGAAAACCAATATCATGAATGAAGTAAATAATGAATGAATGAATTAATTAATTAATGAAGGCGTCCCCCTAAAGAGGAAGCTCTGTTCGATCTCGCACGGTTAGCTAGATAGGTGATATTATTGTTTTATACGCACTTTTAACATTTTAACTTCCCTTGTGTGAGATTTTTAGTTTCTAATTCTGTATTTAGCATTTATTTGAACATTATTAACCACACTCATATACGTTTTCTGTCTATAAAACTATTTTATAACTGTTATTTGATCACTTTTCGTATTTTCCCTTTCACTTTCCACATTTTACTTGAACCACCTCTCGGGCGAGTTCGTCGTACGGTTGGGGGCGAGCGGCTGTGAGCTTGCGTCCGAGAGATAGTGGGCTCGAATCCCACTATCGGAAGACCTGAAGATGGTTCTCCGGGGTTTTCCATTCTCACACCAGGCAAATGCTGGGGCTGTACCTTAATTAAGGCCTGCCCCATCGTCGCCATAAGACCTTTCTCTGTTGGTGCGACGTAAAGCCACTAGCAAAAGAAAAACTTGAACCACCGTCTTCCCATCCCTTTTCCTGGTCCAGTGTGGTCCTAGTAGCTGCCTGTGTCTTATACGGAGGCGTCGGGTTTGAATCCCGTCCACGATATTGATTTTACCTGGAACTGCGGACTGGTTCGAGATCCACTCAGCCTACGTGATTATAATTGAATAGCTATTCAAGAGTGAGATAGTGGCCCCCGTCTACAAAGCCAACAATAACAACCGAGAGGATTCGTCGTGCTGACCATATGACACCTCGTAATCTGCAGGTCTTTGGGCTGAGCAGAGGTCGCTTGGTAGCCCATGGCCCTTCGGGGCCGTTGCGCCATGGGGTTTGATTTGTCCGTCCTGTGTCAGCTTTAATCCGCATGTTAACAGTATGCTATAAATCTGTATTTGGTTACATTTATACTTCTTGTTACTGAAAAAGAAAGGAAAATGTCCGAATTCCTTTTAACACTGAAACACGAGTCTATTTTCACGACAAACGATAACTTTATAGATGCCATTAATGCATATTTCTGTACCTCAGTGGACATATGATAACGTTGAAGGCAATGAAAGTCTGGAACTTAATTCTCTTTAACACTGAACAGTAAATTCAGCTGTCGGTTTTACCATTATAAAATAGCAGATTTTTCTTCAAGTTGCTTTAACCTCACAGATAGATCTTATGGCGACGATGGAATAGGAAAGGACTAGAAGTGGGAAGGAAGCAGTCGTGTCCTCAATTAATTACAGCCCCGCATTTTCCTGGTGTGAAGCTGGGAAACCACGGAAAACCATATTCGGGGCTGCTAATAGTGAGAGTACCAAGCTCGATAGCTGCAGTCGCTTAAGTGCGGCAAGTACCCAGTATTCGGGAGATAGTGGGTTCGAACCCCACTGTCGGCAGCCCTGAAGTTGGTTTTCCGTGGTTTCCTATTTTCACACCAGGCAAATGCTGGGGCTGTACCTTAATTAAGGCCACGGCCGCTTCGTTCCCAGTCCTAGGAGCTTCCTATCCCATCGTCGCCATAAGACCTATCTGTGTCGGTGCGACGTAAAGCAACTAGCCAAAAAAAAAAAAAAAGCCAACAGTGCGGTTCGAGCCCAATAACTCCCGAATACAAGCTGACAGGTGCGCGCCCCTAACCGCACGTGCAAGTTGCTCTCTAACGTAACGTCACCAGATGCGTTTAACTTCGTAAAACGAGTACCAAAGTACCAACCAAATTTAAAAAGTATATATTTCAGTCGAAGATCGACTTAATGCCTTCCAACAATAACCAATTCAATTGAAATGAAATTAAGTCAGCGTCCTCTTTTCCAAGCATGAAATTAGTTGGCATTTCAGAAAATTAAGATCAGGAATATGTGCGTTTCAAAATACAGTACACAAGAACCTCTTCTATCCGGATTAAGTGGGACCGGAACTGATCCGGATTATTGAAAATCTGGGTAACCCGGAAAACTAAAAAATACATACAGTACACGCTATATAATCTATTAACATAAGTTGTAAAGTAATACTCTTTTAAAATTGTACAAAAAGCATAACAACACTTTTCGTGCATTTACCACTTTGTTTTATAGTCTGTGAGTTTTTCTGTTTTATATTTGTGTAGCGTTTGCGCGTAGCGCGATCACCAACACCTATTTTGTTTACGTCCCACTAACTACTTTTACGGTTTTCAGAGACGCCTAGGTGCCAGAATTTTGTCCCGCAGGTGATCTTTCACGTGCCAGTAAACTACCGACAAGAGGCTGAGCACCTTCAAATACCACCGAACTGAGCCAGCATCGAACCTGCCAAGTTGGGGCCAGAAGGCCAGCGCCTCAACCGTCTGAGCCACTCAGCCCGGCACCAAGACCTCTTACACAATAGTTCTGCCGATGTGGTTTCAGTCAAGGATTCTATATAGGCCATCAGTTTGTCCAACTGCACTCTTTCCTCTCCATGAGTCATTGTTTCTTCTGATGGAGCCGCGGTTTAATTTTCGAATTCACCATCAGTGAATTAATAGTGCTTTGCATTCATAAGAGCGTGGGTTCGGATTCCATCTCGGCCGTCTTGCGAATGGTTTTCCACGGTTCCCCATTCTCAATTCCGGGGGAAAACCAAGAAGGTACCTGTGATAGACCGTAGCCGAATTACTTCCAATTCCTGTCCTTAACTATCCTAGCCGGGATGGGTGGCTCAGACGGTTGAGGCGCTAGCTTTCTGGCCTCAACTTGGCAGGTTCAACCCTGGCTCAGTCCGGTGGTATTTGAAGGTGCTCAGATACGTCAACCTCGTGTCGGTAGATTTACTGGCACGTAAAAGTACTCCTGCGGGAGACTGAATTCAGGCACCTCACCGTCTCCGAAAACCGTAAAATTAGTTAGTGGGACGTAAAGCAAATAACATTATTATTATTATAGGGCCCGGATATTTATGCAGTAATAGGTTAGAATGCAAACTTATTGAAGCGAGTAATAAGTAGAGTCTACCCGCACGACGGTAATGCTATAAGATTTGCATAAACATTAGGGGCTCGGCCCATTAGAACCCCTAGAATTTATGTTACTCACATAACATTACGTTAGAGCGGGCTAGTCGACATTTCCTACTATGTAATTTTGTTACTAAATAATTTTGTTAGTAGGAAATATCAACTAGCCCGCTGTAACGTAATGTACTGGGAGTAACATAGATTCTAAAGGTTCTAATGGGCCTAACTCCTAATGTTTATGCAAATTCATAGCATTACCGTCGTGCGGGTAGACTCTACTTATTACTCGCTTCAATAAGCTTGCAATCTAACCTATTACAGCATAAATATCCGGGCCCTAATTATTAATTATCCTTGGCGGAAGACATTCAAGAAGAGTCGACGCCGTAAAAGAAATACTGTACAAGCAAAAATATGTTTTTATTATTTTTGATCCGCATTAATGAGGGCCGCATAAACAAGGTTCTTGTTTACCAATATCTTCTTTTTAACAAGTTCCTTGACAGGTGTTATGGCGACGATGGAATAGGAAAGAACTAGAATTAGGAAGGAAGCAGTCTTGGCTTTAATTAAGGTACAGCTCCAGTCTAATATCCCTTCATTATTCCATTCATTAGCGTTTACTCCTTCATTATACAAATATACTTCAGATGTCTGATTTCTATCAGTGACTGTTTTCTTTACTTTGACACGTACCCCTGTCCTTCCTGTTGGTTAGTCAGGTAACCCGAGACCACCCAACTTTCACCATGGCACAGACAAATTGATCTGGACGCTGATCGATGGAGAGAGTGAATTTTGTGTTGAAAATAACTTTGTTTTAAACAAGTTCAGGTTGTGTTTTAGCATACCTACTTGTCCGCGACATAGAAAGTGGATATATCAAATTCAAGAGTGTGATTTTTATATTTTAGCACTTCTCATGCACTCTACTTCAGCTTGAATTAAAACCTAAATCTCTAGAACTGAGCGAGATGGCTGCCCGGTTCAGGCCGAGAATCTGGTAGCTTTCATTTGAGAGACAGAGTTCAAAGCCCGCTGTAGGCAGCCATAAGGATGGTTTTCCATAGTTTCCCACTTTTATATCAGGCAATTTCAGGGTATGCACCTGGCATGGTCGCTTCCTTTCAAGTCCCATCCCATCTTTACCATAAAGGAGTCAGTAGGAAACACAAGTTAATACCAAAAGAACAAATTTATGGCAGGATCATCAGTTCGTCGTCCGAAGGAGCTGGAAACGAAGTAGGCTAATTCATTTAGAGTTGTTTTTTCCTATTTCCTCATAGCCTGAACGAAATGTCTCTTCATGTATATTTGCCTCATTCCACATCCTGACGCCAACATTATGTGAAACAGAACTTAGAGAATTGGTGTCGATAAAGCATTATCTGATCCTGTAATCACTAAGAGGGGAATCTCTCACGGCAGTATTATGGGGCTTTTGCTTTCTTATATGATATGATATGATATGATATGATATGATATGATATGATATGATATGATATGATATGATATGATATGATATGATATGATATGATATGATATGATATGATATGATATGATACGATACGATACGATACGATACGATACGATACGATACGATACGATACGATACGATACGATACGATACGATACGATACGATACGATACGATACGATACGATACGATACGATATGATATGATATGATATGATATGATATGATATGATATGATATGATATGATATGATATGATATGATATGATATGATATGATATGATATGATATGATATGATATGATATGATATGATATGATATGATATGATATGATATGATATGATATGATATGATATGATATGATATGATATGATATGATATGATATGATATGATATGATATGATATGATATGATATGATATGATATGATATGATATGATATGATATGATATGACTGGGAGAGAACTTCATCATCCAATAAATAAATAACGTGAAATGCATGGGGAATTTCATCATTTATATGGAGAACTGAAATGAATTGATTTCCTGATAAGAATTTTCAATTATATTTGTATGTCCATTCAAACTTTTGACTTCTTACTAAAACTTAAGGCGTGACTACATTAGCAAGTCACCAACTTCCAGAGACCCATAAAAGTCAGGTGAAATGCCGAACACAAGTTCTCATCTCGGAATTATATTAAAAAGGATGATAATATTAATTAAACAATAATAATAGGACGTACAGAATAATGGTGATAATAACAATATTATGCATAAAAGACAATATTGTCAATGTCCATTACCGTGTTTGATTTTAAACTGAATTTATCTGGTATATTTAAAACCATTTAAACCTCTTTCCAAGCTTCCCTTGTCACTATTAGGTTTTCGAAGCTCTTCACTCTGTCGTTCGATAGGAATTTCGTGTTTGAACTTCAGAAATTAGCACTTTCATCTCTTCTCTTGTTAATTCACTAACAGCCATTGCGAGATGGCACAGCTGAAATCTCCAACAGGAGTGAGTGGCTAGCGGCAGATAGCGTTGTTCTTGAACCAGCTTCCCCTCCAAAATGACACGCCGCTGGCACTGTGGCCACATACATTTGCTTACGCCGGTTTCAGTTTCATCTATGCCGCTACACAACGCAACGCTCCGCTCGCCGCTTGCACTGTGGCCGAAGCCAAATTGTTACGACGCTTGCTGAGGATGGCGAACTGATCGGTTTTCAAGAAGGAGCCCACCTAACATACTGCTGGGCCTTGTCGGCGTTTTGGAGGACACTCTGTATATTACTCCAAATTAGAGGAGAAAATGGGCATGAGGTGACCGCGGAAGTTGACGTAATGCACATGGCGTCATCACAACATTCCTGGCGGTCAAAAGAAACTTAACACGCGGTGTAACATGGTGTATTGATGTTCAAAGATGGGAGATGTTTATTTCGATTCGTTAATTTGCCTGTAGTCATGTATGAGTAATTAAAGCCCGGATATTTAGGCATTAATAGGTTAGAACAGGAAATAAAGTGCCTGTAGTCGTAATACTGAAAGATGCTAACTGACATTTCTTAGCGGGTGGTCTCTAACTCCCTGCCTGGGGGGAGGGGGAAGAAAGGGAGCAGTGGGTATGGTTGCCATGGAAACGTAGGCGGATTCACTGCCGTTGTCATGGGCATAAGCCTGCTGGCAGGCTTGCGTTGGTTGGACTTGCCAAACCTCTCACTTTTGAGTTACGTACAACAGAACACAGTGTTCTGTGCCTACGAACAAGTGAGCCGGAAGCGAAGGGAAGGATAAAGGAATGCCGGAATGTGGCAACACCGTGCAATGCTTCTCCCTCCCGCGGTTAAAACGCTCTTTTTAATATTACGGATATAGTAAGACGTGTCGTAACACAACTTACAGAGGGGTTCTAATAGGTCAGGCACCTAATGTTTATGCAAATCTCACACCAGATTTGTTGTCCGGGATAGGCTACACTTGTTATTCACTTCAATAAGTTAGCAATGTAATCTATTACTGCCTAAACATCCAGGCTCTATAATGATCTTGAAAATCAGTCACTGACACACAGACAATTCCTTTTTACTATGTAGTTGTTACAGTCAACTATCATAGGAATAAATGTAATTAAAACCAGGTATTGAGAGGAAGTTCGAGCAGATAATTCCCATGTTTAGTACCAAAGAAGCCAATAATATATCCCATGTGGAGCAACATGTGGTTAGCTCAAGTGCCATTCTCTTGATTTTTGCGATGGATTTTTTTTCGTATGTAAGAAAACTAATGTTAAAATTAATTACAGTTTCTTACACTAGGATGCGTTTGAATTTATATATGCTTGCACTTTGATTTAAAATGAGGCAAAAATGTATATATATATATATATATATATATATAACAATATATTTTATTTAGAAATATTTTACAAGACATCAAAGCAGCATTGTGAGAGTAGAATGAACATGAAGATGGTGGTACTGTGGACTAGTTGGACCCCTGCGACCTCCTTCTCGAGGACTGCCCAGGGCTTCCAGGCACGTAGACTGTGCTCCTTAATGATGAAATCCACCAAGACTACCGAGTTCCAGACCATGACCTCCTTGACCGAAACTGCTTCCAAATCCATGGCCTCCGAAGCTGAGACCTCCATGACCTCCAAGTCCTCCATAGCCTCCTAGATCCCCTCCGAAGTCATGTCCCTTGACAAGCACTGGTACAGGTTTCTTGACGATCACTGGATGTGGTACCGGTACTGGTACTGGCTTATGGACAGCGACTGGGTATGGCTTGGGAACATGTACTGGGTATGGTGCTGGTACGGGTACCTTAACAGGAGCATGTACTGGGTAAGGTACCTTCTTCTCAACTGGGTAAGGTACTGGCTTCTCAACAGGAACTGGGTATGGTTTGGGTACATGAACTGGGTATGGCTTGTCTACGTGGACCGGTACGGGAACCTTGACAGGTACAGGGATATGTTTCTCGACAGGGACAGGGTATGGATGAGGAACAGGAACCTTGACTTCCTTAGTGATGGTGATGGACTTGACGTGACTATCATGGCCTCCTAAAGCATGTCCTCCTCCGAGTCCAGCTCCAAAGTCAAGGCCACCTCCCAGCTCCAAACCGTGTCCACTTCCAAATCCAAAGCCTCCTCCATAACCCAATCCATGGATACCTCGCTTCTCTGTTTTAGAGTCTTTCTTCTTATCTTCTTCAGCTGAACACAGAACTGCTCCAGCAACCAACAGCACCACCTAGTGAATAATGTTGATAACATAAATTAAATATTATTTCTCACTTATTTTACCGTAACAATTATGTGCAAATAATGGTTAGATAAAGAAATTCACTGTGCATATTATATGGAGTGTTTGGGAATAATTCTTCAGTGAATTTGATATTATTATCAGAATAATAATAATTGGATTATTTTTGCTATGTAGTCCTTCGTACTCCCACCTGTACTCACAACATGTAAGTGTGGTTTGTCGACTCTCATTGAATCTTTAATTGATTTTTGTATCAAATTTCTCTATTATCTGACCTCACTCTGCCAATCCTAGTTCTCCTAGGATAGCGACAGTGTTTTCCTTTGGATGTCAAAGGGGGGGGGGGGCGTACGTGAATATTTTTTAAATATTCTTCTATGCTGAGGCATTACAGAAAATCCAATATACGAATTCAGAGGAGAGAATTTCACATTGCAGTTCAAAAACCAGCATTCATATTTAAAAAAATTATACCATATGACAATTGAAGAATCAAAACTTATTTCGCCATGTGATGTCACAAGCCGGAAGTAGTAACGTTCGCCGATATTTAGTTATCGACTCGTGGCAATTGGAATTGTACATACAGTGCAACATCTACTCAATGAACGTATTTTATTCTTTAAGGCTTAATTTGAATGAGGCGAATGATGCAAGGGTAAGGAATTGAATTTCAAAATGTCGAAGATTGTCACTGAAGAAGGCGAGATGAGATTGATGAAAGGGCATCACGATGATGAAGTACATCAGCACAAATTGATTATCACCTCGATCATTGAAATACATGCACTCTGTCGCAACCGATACTAAAACAAAACAGTACTGCAGTCGGCACAAATTTTTCTCCTCGCTATGGTGTGATGATGTCAAGGCAATCGTTACGTAAGCTCGTGCAAATTTATGTCCTTACACGGTGGTTTATGTTACTTATTTTTAGGTGGTAAGGTGCTTTCGAAAATAAAAAAATATAATTATTTTAGCCCGGATGTTTACGTACTTACAGATTAGAATGCAAACTTACTGAAGCGAAATGAAGAATGCCTGCCCACACAACGGTTCTGCTTTTAGCTTTGCATAAAAATTAAGGACCCGGCTTATTAAAACCCCTAGATATTATGTTACTCTCACTACATTGTGGAAGAGCAGGCTGTTCGACAATTCCTGCTGGCCAAATTTGTTTACATTCTAATCTATTACTGGTTAAATATCCGGGCCCTTCTAATTAAAATTAAAACTACGGATAACTGATAAAATATAGAGATTCATTTCACATCCTGCTGACTTTTGGGATTTTCACAGACTCTTCGCATGTCTTGTTAACAACTGGAAGTTCACTTTCCTCGATCGGTAAAACTCATCCGTCACTACACACCAAACAGCTGCGACACAGCTGATAATTCGTACTGAAACTTTACGAATATTTGTGCTCACCAGAAACTTCATGTTGTAAGGAGAGAAGAGACTACACTGACTGAGGATTGAACGGTACTCTTCTCTTTTATAATAAGCCATATACTTTCATTTGTTCCCACTTCAGTGCGGACCACTCAGCCGTGTGTATGAACACTCCTAATTAGCCCAAGTGTACTTTAATATCCTTATGTAACATAGACAAACAGAAATGAGCAGTCTACCTATCGAGCCACACATTCTCCTGACAATTGTGTGTGTATTGAACAAACAAACGAAAGCACATAGCTATGTGCTTGCCCCATGCACTAATGGTTACGTGTTCGAATATCAGTGCCGATATTTGTAATGCCAATTAAATGACTTCTTCTTCGAAGGAAATAATTTTACCACTCTGGCATGTTTTAGTTAAGGATTTATTACGTATATTATTATTATTATTATTATTATTATTATTATTATTATTATTATTATTATTATTATTATTATTATTATTATTAAGATTCATCAAGGAAACACTCACGGACACGAAGTCAAAAGTGAAATTTGTGGGTGAAATATTCCGAGGGTGAAATATTCGGAGCCCTTTGCGATTAAGACCGGCGTGCGACAGGGTGACGGTTTGTCACCACTGCCTTTCAACCTTGTTCTAGATAAAGTCATTCCAGAATGGGAGAAGGAATTGAAAGGTCAGAATCAATAGAAACCCATTCAACTTGTACGAAAGAACGATGACATAAAGGGCAGTGGTTTAGCTTTTGCAGACGAAATTTCATTCGAGAAGACCGAGTTTATTTGCACTAAATTTGACATTAAGGAATTACAAACAAAGTATTGCCAGATCAAACGAGTTCCTTACTTTAAATATCTCGGTGAGATCCTAAAACCAAGAGTGTTGGACACGGAAGGACAGAAAGTCCGATTACAAAATCTCAAAAGAGCATATTGGAGAACCCGTGACATCTATAACAAGAAATGCATACAAAATACAAAAATCAAACATACGGTGATTAAACCTGAAGTGCTGTATGCAAGTGAAATCTTGGTACTTAATAATAAAGGTGATATGGATAACATCTTGGAGGGGGAAAGAAAGATCTTGAGGAAAATTCTGGGCCCAGAGGAAAAATAACAAGGGTATAGGCTCAAATCACGCAAAGCTACGGAAAGACTGTCCGACCTTGCCGCAGACATCAGGAAACGAAGACTGAAATTCTATGGACATAGACTATCGTCTTGAAGGCTAACCCACAAGATTTTGACATATACTGAAAAACTGAAGAACGTACCATGGATGCAAGATGTTAAAAATGATCTGGAAAAGGGCCAGATAGAAACATCAGAAATGCTTGACAGAAATATTTACCATCAGAGGATAAATAGATGGGTAGAAAAGCCTGAGATTGAAGTCCTTAAAAGATCGGGGACTAAGTTGAATTTCTTTAACTAATAGCCTGAGGAAATCTCGTATCAAGTGAATCATGTTCTACTCCTATGTCCAGGATTAAAAACCTTGAATTGTCCAGAAAACGATCCCAGGGCCTTGGAATAAGAGACATCTCGTGACTGACGGATAATAATAATAATTAGAGTAATATTATATTTACGAAGTCTAAAATGTCTTTCATTTGCTCACAATTCATGGGCCTTTTGTGGATACACTCAATTTTCGATTTATTAGAACTCTTTACCTCCCCCTGTGGCTGGAGTCAAAGGATGCATTATCTGTACCACCTGCATGTCGTAAGAGGCTACTGAGAAGGGAAAATCCCCAAAATATATCCATGATTCTATGCTTCATTATGTAGTTGAGAAGATGTACTACTACTACTCTGCTTCACACTCATAATTCTTATTTCACTACCCTTGACCACCCTCTCTTCTCCTTATGACCTCAAAAGTATTAGAATTTCGAGGATGAGATGACTTTTCACATTCACACCTTTGATATTTTCTATCTTATTTTAGCCGGCACTTTCATCCTTGAACGGTTAGAACTCCAGAATATTTCCCCTGTGGTTAGAATTATATGGTAATAATTATTTCCTTACCACATGTCTCCATCTCCTGGGATGTCGGCATTATAAGACCTCTGGTGTTTACCTGACAGAATATGAGCTCAGAAGTAGGATTCCTAACAGACTTCTACAACTTGTGACAATAAATTTCGGTGAATAGTCCTGTAATATCAACATAGATGAACAATGCACGACAGTGACCTTACTGTCCTTAGTCCCTTCCCAAAACTATGCACTGCTGAAATCGGCGATTTATGTCCTGGAAACTTTGCAAGAAGACTTCCTTTTGGGATGGTGTTCAAAAGGCTCGTCTCCTTTCGTTGGATGTCAGGAATATCGTCAAATGTCTTTCTTTTCAAAGCGAGCTTGATGCGTGACTTTTCGGCTCTGACCTTTTTCCGACGAGGGATCCCGGAGAACGCCATTCCATGCTTTGCCGTTTCGTTTCAGGGTCGTACCTGAGACACTACGTTTCATCCTCAGTGACAATACAGTTCAAGAAATTTGCTGTCGCATACGCCATTTCGACAAAATCCTGTGAAGTCTCTAAACGTGCCTGCTTCTGATCGTCAGTCAAGTGATATGGCACAATACGAGAACATGTTCTCCTCTTCCCTAACTTCTGGGTAACGATTTGTCGCACGGATTCACGGTTAATCTGCAGTTCATCCGCTATCATGCGCACAGTTAATCGCCGATCGTTCGTGATTAATGTCCTCACCTTCTCAATGTTTTCGTCACTGACGACGGTCACCTGTCTTCCGCTACGGGGGTTGTCAGAAACACTTTCCCGGCCTCCTCGAAAACGGGCGAACCACTCGTACACACACTTCAAGGACAGTGCTTGATCTTTATTGACACGTACCAGCATCGCATGCGTTTATTTCGGTGTCTTGCCAAGCTTAAAACAGAACTGTACATTGATCTTTTGGTCGTTCATGTTCCTGTTCGCAGTTCAGAACCAACGCACTAAACACGCACTGTATCAAACAGGTCTTACACGGCACACACACGATGCTCAACTGAACAACGTTGGGAGCAGGTGGTCAAAACCTGCTGCTACGCAGGTGCAGCGTTGTGTATCGCCAGTGTTGCCGGTTCGACAGTTCTGACTTCATTCACCGAACTTTATTGTCACAGGTTGTAGTTAGTCTGCCGTTTAAGGGAGCAAAATGGAACTTAGAAATTAAAGATCTGGGAGCCTAAATAATACCAAATTAGAATATTAGCGTACGGTAGCTGATCCCATACAATTATGGTTATTATTTTAAAGAAATAATTAATAGAATCACAGGTAAAGCTTTTTTCGGATCCTGCTGTAATCTATAGAGTGAAAAAGAATTTTACAGGACTGTCAGCGACTTCAAAAATGAATTGACGTAGACAACTTTATGAGATGGACAGCAGACAATTGTATGATGGTAAACGGGGTAAAAAGTCAGGTTGTATGTTTTTTCAAGGGGCAAAGTCCTCTCAGTTTTAATTACTGTTTCGAAGAGAATTAAATAACCTAATTGGCATCACTTTAAGTACCTACGTATTGAAATAAGTAATGATCATCACTGGGGTAATAATATTAACCAGGTTGTAAAGAAAAGTTGGTATTTAGGAGTTTAGTAAGAATGTAAAGGAGAGAATGTATCTCTCGCAACATCCCAACTAGGATATGATTCCAGTGTATAGAAACCACACAGGGATTACTTGATTCAAGAACTTGAAAAGATCCAAATAACAGCAGCACGATTTGCTCTGGATGATGTTCGGCAAAGGAGTAGTGTTACGAAAACGTTGCAAAGTTTGGCCTTTGAGTACATAGGAGAAAGGAGACGAGCTGCGCTACTAAGTGGTATATTCCGAGCTGTCGGTGGAGAGATGGCGTGTAATGGCATTAGTAGACGAATAAAGTTGGGTGGAGTTCTTGAAATTAGAAAATACATTATAAAGTTGGAACTGAAGAGGACAAATAAGGGTAAATATTCCGTTTTAGGAAGAATAATTAGGGATTGCAATAATTTTCCAAGGGTGATGTTCGACAAATGCCCAAATTCTTTGAAAATTTTCAAAAACGCTATGAAAATAATTCATAGGAAATATGACACCTGGGAGACAGCCCTAAATACAGATCATTGACTGATTGATGATGGTGATGGCGATGACGATGACGAAGCAGCTGTGACCTTTATTACAGTCCTGACATATGACTCGACAAATGATTGGACATTTCAGGATTGTTGAGTGCAAGCGAGCTCAAAGCACCTGCAGTCAATCCCTGCACATTTTCTAGGTCATCTTGTGGTTTTGGTCAAAGGATTATCTAGGAATGCCCTTGCACGCGTCACATATTTTGTGGAGAAAAGTCATTCAAATTTGAGTTGGGGGCTCTCCGGTGAAAAATTGATGTGATGCTTCTCATATAACAAAAAAAGAAAGTAATTATACCCCCAGAATACATTACACATACGAGAATGGTTTTTATATTACTCTAATGTAGAGAGGTGAAGAGGTAACCACGGTGCTGAAGTAATGCACATGACGTCATCGCAAGACGGTCGCCCATTTAAGACATATTTTTGGCGGTCAAAATTTACTTACAAAGCGGTGAGGTTCGACGTTGTACATGTGCAGAGACGAGAGAGATTTATTTACATTATTGTTCATTTGTCTGTCGTCATGTATGAGTAGAGATCGGATCTTCAGGCAGAATGCGAAATATATACGTATATGATTTCACAATCAATTTCACCAAAACATTGCACATGATCTTCAGAAAAGGCGGAAAAGCCTCAGCAGAAGACAAATTCACCCTAGCAAAAAATACTGAGACTGTAAATTCACATAAATATCTTGGCATTACCCTACAGACCTCATGTAATTCATTCCTTCTCCACATAAAGGACAGAGCTACACCTGCTATCAGTAGGATATGCACTATTAAAAGCATTACAGTGGAACCTTGGGTTGCGAGCATAATTCGTTCTGGCAACATGCTCGTAATCCAAATCGCTCGTATATCAAAGCAAATTTTCCCATAAGAAACTATTGAAACTCGGATGATTCGTCCACAACATAAAAACATTTATTCTCATAGCATTTCTAAAACAAAATATAACGTAAAACAATTAAACTGCACTTTACCTTACAGTAGAATCATTGTTGGTATGAGAGAGACGAGAGATGACATGAGAAGAATTAGTGTGTAACACGAATTTCACTAACGGAATCACTGCTATCGGTTGGCTCATTGGAAGTGTTTTCTTTTCGTGCAGCTGTAACGAGGAACGTGTCCAATGATTGTTGCTTTTGCCTCTTTTCGAGGATTTCACGAAAATGTGACATTGCATTGTTATTGAACAGATTCATCCACTGTAATAATCTCCTTCTTCCGACCGAATTCCTTTTTAGCCTTCTTTTCGTTCAGAGGGCCCATCGTTGCAGAACAATTATATCACAAATGACAGAAACAAAACATGTACACTCGTACGGTGTTGACTATGCGAGTGAGGCACACCAACTGAAGTCCAGCGCGGGAAATGATTACACACACTTTCCCAGGAAAGAGAGTGGCAGGGGGAGGGGAAAACAAAGGCACAGGGGAGATGGGAACGTACGTACACGTAACGCTCGTATTGCGAAACCTCACTCGCTTATCAAGTCACAATTTATTTAAAATATTTGCTCGTCTTGCAAAACACTCGTAAACCAAGTTACTCGCAATCCGAGGTTCCACTGTACTAGATTTTCTTTATAAACAGCCTACGCTCAGCCGCGCAAAAAACAATTCTATTTATAAGATCTACGACTGAATCTACCAATACCTGCTACTAATTTTGCAACTAAAGTGATCCGGAAAAGAAAAGAAAAACGTGCAGAAATACCTCAAGACTTCTATGCTACTGCCACAATGATTGACAGGAGATGGACGAACGAAAACCAACCATTAAGATCTGTTTTGACAAGACTTGCAATTCACAGCTTTAAGTGCGTGTGTGTATTATGTGAAAAATACTGTGACAAGTATCATATAACTGTTTGCAGCAAAAGAGTGTGATCGATAGCCGATTACAGTAAAGACTGAATTCCATAATTTGTACTTGCACAGTTGTGCGCAATTCCAAATATATATAATGCGAAATAAAGTGGCTATAGTCATAATATTGAAAGATAAGTTCTGACAGTTCTTAGAGGGGAGTCCGATTACTACCTGAATGGGTGGGGAGAAAGGAGTAGGGGGAATGGTTGCCATGGACACGTAGGCGAATCTAATGTGGTTGGCATGGAGAAAATCCTGCTGCCGAACCTCTCACTTCTGAGCTACGTACAACAGACCACAGCTGTCTGAACGAACGAACAATTGAACCGCAAGCGAGGGGAAGGAGAAAGGAATGCAGGAATGTGTTGTGCTCCTCCTCGCTCCAGCCCTATCTGTCAAAACGCTTCTTTAAAGATTGCGGGTGTAGTAAGAAGTGTCGTAACATAACTTCCAGGTGTTCTAAAAAGTCGGGCCCCTAATGTTTATACAAATCTCATATCAGAGTTGTTGTCCGGGCTAGGCTGTATTTGTCATTCACTTCATTAAGTCTGCAGTCTAATCTGTTAAGGGCCCTTTACACGCTCAGACATTTACACAGATCTGTCTGTACAGACCGTCTTTGTGCAGACAAGTCGTTGCGTGTAAATGAATCGCCGACCGTAATTTTGGTCTGTACTGCGGTCTGTGTTCGGCCTGTGCAAAGTCTGGCGGAGTTTGAATTAACACAGACCACGCGCAGACAAGTCTGAGCGTGTAAAGCTTACGCAGACAACGCTGCAGACAGATAGCACAGTCCTTCGTCTGGGAGCGTGTATGTAGTGTTGTACTGTAGCCTAGTGTTTGCTCTCAATACAGGAACACCTATGATTGAGTTTACTCGAGATTCGCATAATTGTACCCGTACATTTATGATTGAATTCATAGAACTCTATAAATCATTGCCATGTGTTTGGAAGATCAAGAGCAAAGAATACAGTGTCCGGAATGAAGAAAACGCGGCATATGATGTATTAGTTTCTAAACTAGCATTTCCTTATCACAACTTGTCCACATATCACGACATAAAATATTAAAATTAAGCCTAGTAACTATTTACACCCAATCTTGAAATTGTATTTTAATTAATTAATTAATTGATTCATTCATTCATTTTGTCCTACATGTTAAGAGTGTTATATGATCTAGGACAACATGCAGGCCTATCTTAACACTTCCTGAGTTCAATTAGTGCTTCATGTCACAATTCTGTATCTGATCCAGTTATACTACAATTACAACACACATTGTGAATGACTGCATGAATAGATAAATGAATGAATGATTGCACGATTGAACTGTATTCATGCATATTTACATGACCCAATAAATACCGCTACTGTTCTCTCCCTGTCACGGATAACTACCAGATGAAAAGAGAGCCCTTATTATTGATGGATGGATGAATAAATGAATGAATGAATGAATGAATGAATGAATGAATGAATGAATGAATGAATGAATGAATGAATGAATGCACTGAACTTACAGCTACGGAACTCCAGCAGCTGAGGAAGGAACACGCAATTTATTTTACCTAAGCAAAATAATGTCTTTTAATTCTCATCTTTAAATATTCCTCTCTTAGAACTTCATACATAGCACGGCATGTTTCCGGAATGATGTGGCTTAAAGATGAAGGAGACACTATGCCAGAAAATTTAAGGTCCGCATAGCTTTTTCCCGTTTCCAGAAACCTCAATGTTACTACAAGTCTTTCTAAAGTGCTTATCGATTCTCTCATTACACTGTCTTCTCTCCTTATATACGGTGTGACATACTGCAACAGCACTAAGAATTTCTCTTCGTCCATTCTCAAGTAGTTAAACGAATCATCTTTTTCCAATTTTAACTTCTTCAGAAGATCAACGTGAGAAAGCGAAACGTGTTGTAGAAGCCAGTTTTTTGTCCACGTTCTACGTTGTGATTTCTTCTTTTTAACTTCCGAAATAACAACACTAGACAGAAGTACCACTTTGTAAGTTAATTGACTTAATGTGGCCATGGTCAGGAAATACTACCTGCGCTCGTCTCGATTAGAAATACAGGACTGTGCGAAAGCTGTACAAATGGTCGGAACGTGTAAACGCAGCGTGAACAGTGCAGACCAGATGTTCAGACGGTCGTTGCAAACGTGGTCTGTGCAGACTAGTCTGAACGTGTAAAGGGCCTTTTAGAGCCTAAACAACCAGACTCTACTAATGATCTTACAAAACACTCACTGACAAACAGACATTTACTTTTGAACTATGTAGTGGTTAGAGTCAACTAACATAGGAGTAAATATAATTAAACTCAGGTATTGACAGGACATTCGAGGAGATAATTCGCATGAATAGCATTAGTGAAGCCAAATATTCCATGTGGAGCAACACGAACTTAGCCTAAGTGCCATTCTTTTGATTTTGGCGATGGAAATTTTGCGTAAGTAACAAGACTAAGGTTTAAGATAAATTAAAGTTTCCTACATTAGGGTGACTTTGAATTTATTTCTGATTGTACTTTGTTTGATTTAAAATGAGACAAGAATTTGTAAATATAACAATATATTTTATTTAGAAATATTTTACAAGAAATCAAAGCAGCGATGTGAGAGTAGAATGAACATGAAGATGGTGGTACTGTGGACTAGTTGGACCCCTGCGGCCTCCTTCTCGAGGACTGCCCAGGGCTTCCAGGGACGTAGACTGTACTCCTTAATGATGAAATCCACCAAGACTGCCGAGTTCCAGACCATGACCTCCTTGACCGAAACTGCTTCCAAATCCATGGCCTCCGAAGCTGAGACCTCCATGACCTCCAAGTCCTCCATAGCCTCCTAGATCCCCTCCGAAGTCATGTCCCTTGACAAACACTGGTACAGGTTTCTTGACGATCACTGGATGTGGTACCGGTACTGGTACTGGCTTATGGACAGCAACTGGGTATGGCTTGGGAACATGTACTGGGTATGGTGCTGGTACGGGTACCTTAACAGGAACATGTACTGGGTAAGGTACCTTCTTCTCAACTGGATAAGGTACTGGCTTCTCAACAGGAACTGGGTATGGTTTGGGTACATGAACTGGGTATGGCTTGTCTACATGGACTGGTACGGGAACCTTGACAGGTACAGGGACATGTTTCTCGACATGGACTGGGTATGGATGAGGAACAGGAACCTTGACTTCCTTAGTGATGGTGATGGACTTGACATGACTATCATGGCCTCCTAAAGCATGTCCTCCTCCGAGTCCAGCTCCAAAGCCAAGGCCACCTCCCAGTTCCAAACCGTGTCCACTTCCAAATCCATAGCCTCCTCCATATCCCAGTCCATGGATCCCGCGCTTCTCTGTCTTAGAGTCCTTCTTCTTATCTTCTTCAGCTGAACACAGAACTGCCCCAGCAACCAACAGCACCACCTATTGAAGAAAGTTGATATATAAATTAAATTACTTTTCTCCTTTATTTTGCGTAAAGATTATGTGCCAATAATTTTTAGATGAACAAATTCTTGTGCATACTTTATGAAGAACTTGGAAAGAATCTTTCAGTGTTTTTTTCTATCACTCACATTTTCAAAATCCCGTTATATGGAAGGGAGAGTAATAATAATAATAATAATAATAATAATAATAATATTAATAATAATAATAATAATAATAATAATATGATTATTTTATTGTTCAGTACTTCGTTCTTCGTCTGGACTCATAACATATGAGTGTGATTTGGTGACCATGGGACTGTAACTGAATCTGTAAATGATTCAATTTTTTGTACCAAATTTCTCTATTATCTGACCTCACTTGGCCACTGTTAGTTCTTTTACAGTATGAGGTTTCCGTGGTCTAGGGAGTCTTCCATTTTCATACCTCTTTTGGTCATTCTCTTTTGGCGTGAATACCGTTTTAAATTTAAGCTCCTACAGAATACTCGGGAAATATAAAAGAAACCGTATCATAACGAAACAGAGGATACAGTTTCACAGTGCAGTTTAAAAGCTACCATATATATTATACCATATGAAAATCAAATTTGGAATGGAGACAATCCACCGGAAAGTTGGCAGGAATTAATAGTTATCCCTCTTCAAAAAAAAACTGTGAAAATTTGAGGGGAATTAGCATTTTTAACTCAGGTTATAAAATATATGCAAATATCATTAAAGGTAAGTTGCAGCAACATTGTGAAGATACATTGGGGAATGAACAACAAGGTTTGGCACTGATGCATATTTCACTATGGATATTAATAGGAAAACGTAGTCAATTCAATTTGGAAACACACATTGCATTTGTGGATTTTGAAAAGGCCTTCGACAGCGTTAACGGAAACAAATTACTTGAAATTATAAAACAAGGCAATGTCTCTCAACAGATTATTATCAATATCTACAACATCTATAAATCCAATCTCATTTCTGTAAAACTGAACAAGAACCAGGCCGAGTGGGGATCAATAAATGGTAGTGTAAGACAAGGCTGCGGACTCTCCCCTCTACTTTTTATAATATATATGAATGCAATAATTGAAACAAGGATGCCATGGATCAATATCAAGAAATAGACGCCTCGAACACCTAGACGCCATATTACATGCTGATGAAGTTGCATTGCTTGCTACGACGGAAATGACCTACAAAGATCAGTTTTCAATCTAAGAAACGGTTCCTCAAGGTTTTAAAATGATTATTTCAACAGAAAAGACAAGAATAATGGCCCTCAACTGAAGAGAACAGATGCCTAGTAAAATATGTTTACATAATATAACATTGGAAAGAGTAAATGTGTTCGGTTATCCCGGGTACAACTTATTATACGAATCAGAATTAGATATACCAGCAACAATTAATAAATTCACAAAACTACAGGAATAATAAAAAAATCATGAAACCATTACTTGTTGGGAAACATACTCGAATACGCCTTTATAATAACCTTGGTAAACCAACACTTTGCTATGGATGTGAAGCATGGGCGTTAAGATCTCAACACTTGTCTCGAACTACAGCACAAGAAATGGCATTCATGCGTTGCACAGCAGGGTATACAAAATGAATGAAGAGATGCTAAAATAGCTGAAAGTACAACCGATACCTGACTACGTCTTCAGTTATCAGGAAATCTAGAAACGTCATATACAAACGATGGAACCTGGTAGACTTCCAAAAGAGATTCCTCGATACCAACCCAGAGGGAAAAGATCTGTAGGACGTCCGATGAACAGATGGAGGGAAAATGCAAGACCGAAACGGGTCACAGGGTCCAATACTTGGAAGGATGATGATGATGATTATGATGATGATGATGATGATGACAATTAAAGAATCAGCAATTTATTTCGCCTAGTGAGGACTATACATCCTACGCCGAATTAACTAGGGCACGCCAACATTGTATATATCGAGTATTGGCTCTGAAATAGTTCACTCAGTAGAACTTCTGACTCAGTGAACGTATTTTAGTCGTCAATCCGTCAGTTGAAAGGGAATAACAAATTTTTAAAAGACACGCCGTAATAGACTGCTTAATTCACTTTAAAATTTCGGAGATTGTTACTCAACAAGTAGTGATAATATTGATGAAAGACATCGGTACAAATCGATTTTCACCTCGATCTTACATCCACTCGATTTTCACCTCGATCTTACACCCACTCTTTCCGAAGTCGCAGCCGATACTGAAACAAAACGGTACTGCATGTCGCACAGTTTCTTCCTTACCTATGGTGTGATGATATCAATGTATTTGTTATGTTATCTAGTGAACAATTATGTCCTCTACACGATGGATTATGTCACATATCTTTAGGTTGTAAAGGAGCTTTAAAAATGCTAATTATTAGATCCCAGTTGTTTAGGCATTTATGGGTTAGAATGTAAACTTACTGAAAGTGAGTAACAAGTATAGCCTAGCCCCGACAACAGTCATGCTGTCAGATTTGCACGAAAATTATGGAACCGTCAGTAGTATAATAAGCGGGTTCTGCGGCACCTCCGCCGCCGCCTCCGCCTCCGCCGCCGCCGCCCGCGGGAAATTTGAATTTTGGTGGGAAATTTGAATTTTGGCGAGAGATTTGAATTTGTAAACAAAGCCACGTGCTTTTTGACAGCTGTCATCGACAACAACGCATCGCTAACCTCACTGCTGCCATCATGACGGGCCTAAACCTCACTAGTACCAACTTAACCTAACTAGCGTGAGGTAAACAAAGCCACGTGTTTTTTGACAGCCACGTGCTTTTTGACAGACAACAACGCATCGCTAACCTCAGTACTACCATCTTGACGGGCCTAAACCTCAGTAGTGCCAACTTAACCTCACTAGCGCGAGGTAAACAAAGCCACGTGCTTTTTGACAGCCACGTGCTTTTTGACAGATTTGTAAACAAAGCCACGTGCTTTTTGACAGACAACAACGCATCGCAAACCTCAGTACTACCATCTTGACGGGCCTAAACCTTAGTGGTACCAACTTAACCTAACTAGCATGAGGTAAACAAAGCCACGTGTTTTTTTGACAGCCACGTGCTTTTCGACAGATTTGTAAACAAAGCCACGTGCTTTTTGACAGCTGTCATCGACAACAACGCATCGCTAACCTCACTGCTGCCATCTTGACGGGCCTAAACCTCACTAGTGCCAACTTAACCTAACTAGCATGAGGTAAACAAACCCACGTGCTTTTTGACAGCCACGTGCTTTTTGACAGACAACAACGCATCGCTAACCTCAGTACTGCCATCTTGACGGGCCTAAACCTCAGTAGTGCCAACTTAACCTAACTAGCGCGAGGTAAACAAAGCCACGTGCTTTTTGACAACCACGTGCATTTTGACAGATTTGTAAACAAAGCCACGTGCTTTTTGACAGCTGTCATCGACAACAACGCATCGCAAACCTCAGTACTACCATCTTGACGGGCCTAAACCTCAGTAGTGCCAACTTAACCTAACTAGCATGAGGTAAACAAAGCCACGTGTTTTTTGACAGCCACGTGCTTTTTGACAGCTGTCATCCGCCATCTTTAAACTACAGAGCGCTGTGCTGCCCTCTTTCGTCACCTGTCATCGGCAGTGCTGCCATCTTGGCGGGCCTAAACCTTAGTGCTACCAACTTAACCTCACTAGCTCGAGATAAAAAAATCCACGTGCTTTTTGACAGCCACGTGCTTTTTTGACAGCTGTCATCCGCCATATTTAATCCATAGAGCACAGTGCTGCCCTCTTTAGCTACTTACCTTTGAAATGTGGTGGCGGCAATTTGAAAAATTCTATGCGCTCTTGTTGGGAAACAAAGCCACGTGCTTTTTTGACAGCTGTCATCCGCCATCTTTAATCAATAGAGCACTGTGCTGCTATCATGCGGGCAATTTCGTCAGCTGTCATCCGCCATCTTTAATCCAGAGAGAACAGTGCTGCACTCTATGTGGTGGCGGTAAATTCCACGTGCTTTACAAACCCATGTGCTTTTCTGACAACTGTCATCCGCCATCTTTAATCTAGAGAGAACAGTGCTGCACTCTATGTGGTGGCGGCAAATTGAAAAATTCTACATGCTCTTGTTTGGAAACAAACTCACGCGCTTTTTTGACAGCCGTCATCCGCCATCTTTAATCAACAGAGCACAGTGCTGTACTCTTTAGCTAGATACCTTTGAAATGTGGTGGCGGCAATTTGAAAAATTCTATGTGCTCTTGTTGGGAAACAAAGCCACGTGCTTTTTTGACAGCTGTCATCCGCCATCTTTAATCAATAGAGCACTGTGCTGCTATCATGCGGGCAATTTCGTCAGCTGTCATCCGCCATCTTTGAGAACAGTGCTGCACTCTATGTGGTGGCGGTAAATTCCACGTGCTTTACAAACCCATGTGCTTTTCTGACAGCTGTCATCCGCCATCTTTAATCTAGAGAGAACAGTGCTGCACTCTATGTGGTGGCGGCAAATTCCACGTGCTTTACAAACCTATGCGCTTTTCTGTCATCCACCATCTTTAATCTAGAGAGAACAGTGCTGCACTCTATGTGGTGGCGGCAAATTCCACGTGCTTTACAAACCTATGCGCTTTTCTGTCATCCACCATCTTTAATCTAGAGAGAACAGTGCTGCACTCTATGTGGTGGCGGCAAATTCTACGTGCTCTTATTTGGAAACAAATTCTACTCGCTATTCAGCTGTCATCCACCATCTTTAATCAAGAGAGCACCGTGCTGCCCTCTTTGTGGTGGCGGATAATTTGAAAAAAATTCAGCAGCCATCTTTAATCCAGAGAGAACAGTGCTGCCCTCTTTAGCTACTTACCTTTGAGGCGGTTAATTTGAAAAATTCTTTTCGACAAGCTGCCATCTTTAATCCAGAGAGAACAGTGCTGCCCTCTTTAGCTACTTACCTTTGAGGCGGTTAATTTGAAAAATTCTAGCTGCCATCTTTAATGAAAAGAGCATCGTGGTGCTATCTTGCGGGTAATATTTTACGTCACAGCTGTCATCCACCATCTTGCATTGCTAACCTTAGTGCTGCCCTCTTTAGCTACTTACATTTGAAACAAAAAATCTATTTGACAAGCTGTCATCCGCCATCTTTAATCCAGAGAGAACAGTGCTGCACTCTATGTGGTGGCGGATAACTTGAAAAAATCTTTTTGACAAGCAGCCATCTTTAATCAACAGAGCACCGTGCTGACATCTTTAGCTACCGCCATCTTACATCGCTTACCTCGCTGCTGCACTCTATGTGGTGGCGGTAAATTCGAACAAGTTTAATCACGCATTGGGGAAGCTAGAGTAAGGACGCGCTGCAGTGATGACGTCATCATGCATGTTTAGACTTGTCCGTTTTCTTAAGAGTAAGTTGGTGTAAAGGAATGTCGTGGCGGTAAATTCGAACAAGTTTAAACATGCATCGGGAAAGCTAGAGTAAGCACGTGCTGTTGTCATGACGTCATTGTGCATGTTTAGACCTGATCGTTTTTCTTAAGAGTAAGTCGGTGCAAAGCAATGCAATAAGTACAACATTTTTTGAATGCGATCAAATATTTATTTACAAATGTACTACAACAGTGTTCGTTTTTGCTGCTGACAAGGTTGGTGTGCTTCTTAACAACGTACGCTTCTGAAATGCCTCCTGCAACATTCAAATTAAACAAAGCATTTAGAAATATATTATACTAAGTATGTTATGCTTTACAGAGAAGATCATATACTTCTTACCTTGCTGTTATTCCTTTTCGGAATCATCATCATCATCATCATGAGGTACTAGAGAAAGTTCATTCATACACTGTGTACAGTGTTCAATCCTCGGATTTGGTCCATCCCAATCATCATCACCATTTTCTCCTCGATGCTTGTAATGTCGTTCACAAGTTCTGCATAAAGCTACTTCGATTGACATCTTACTGTGTAGAGGAAGGATGTCCCAAAAATTATGCACGTAAGAGGCAGCGTACGTATATAAAAATCCTGGTGGTAAGTATTGAATAAGATGTTTCGGCATCGACGATCTACGTTTATAGAACATCTTAATAGCCTCACTCACTCGTGAAACATAAATAAGATGTTGCGTATGAGCATGCAAACAGCATGCACATTTACAGTTTTGTTCCATAGCGTACGATGTCGAAGCACACACTAATGAAAATGATAAAGATCTATTCTTATTTATAGTCTCGTAACAATATTCGTTAGCGGATGGTAAGTAACATCACTCATATGAATAATAAGACAATAGGCTGCTGTGTTAGCAGGAATGTTTTCAGATGTTTCAAATTCTAAACGAATATCAACTGGAGATTCTTTTATAGATTCTTCATGATAAGAGCAGTCTATAACTACAATCGGTGCTTTATTTTTAAATTCTTGAGGTGTAAATAGCGGACGATCTTCTTTCTGATAATACGATGATTGAAATTTACAAAACATGTCATAGAGCATCCCAAACTTATTTTTCTCAAAGTTAATGTCGATGTTTTCGTAGGGATACGTAATTCCGTTGAGATATAGTCTAACGTGTCTTAATTTGCAGTGATCAAACAGTGAGCTATCTTTTTCGTGATTGAATTTACGATTAGTTTGAAATCCAAAAATAATGTACAAGGGCTTCTCAGTAAAACGTGATGTTTTAACAGCCCAGCTATGCTTGTTTGTAGGTGGTAACACAGGATATTCATGCAGCTCCCAACTTCTAAAACGTATAGGTAATGGAGTATCATTTTCTACAATCTTGAGCAATCGAAGTTTTTCACGATCAGATAAGGTTACATGTGGAATCCGCCACAGTATACGATGCAGTGTTATTTTCGATTCTACAGGTGTTTCTACTGCTTTAAGAGAATTGTAATCACTTCGATCACGGATTAGAATAAGCTCTTGTTTTGCGTTGATTATAATACGTGTAAAGTCTTCTGCGAATCCAAAAATATGTTTCAGTGATAACATACCCGTAAAAGTTCCATCCTCATTAATCATCCAGTTGTTAGTAGCTTTTGGACACCATCCAGCCATCCGCAAAAGATTACTTTCTTCATCACAGAAAGAAGGGTAGAGTTTCATTGCACTTGTAATACCAACATTCTTCGTTCGATCTATCTCAACATTATTTACTTCATATCGCGCTTCAGAAAAGAGAAAAGCTAGAGCATGGTTGTTTAGTTGTGAAGTGCTTGGTCCACTTCCATCAGACTTTTCTAATCGTCCTTCAATATAGAGGTAGCTTTCGTGTGGTAAGGTGTAAACATCTTGTTGATTAATAATAAAATGAATTTCATCATTGTTATTTAATCCAAACGTAAAAGGTTGATAGGAATGAAGCTCACTTCGTACTACACCTTCACGACTTTCTACTGTATTCGTAATGTCTAGCATTTCTTCCATTCTGTTGTAGTAGTGTATATCCTAAATCTTGGAGTATCTGCTTATGGGTATCTGTTAACTCGATGAGTCTCTGCGCACATGTAGTATGTCTTCGGAATGTACACCGTGTTTTATAGATGGTTTTCATACTGGTTTAAGATGTAGTTTGTAAGCTACGTACGCGTGCTGATCTAAATGAATAAGCTGATTATGTTTATTTACAAGTCTAAGAGTAATGTTGCTAATGTGTTTTACAGACACAGGATGATAAAGAACTACTGCTGGTTTCTCACAGATAGTATATCCACGTTCCTCTGTAACAATGAAGTCATGCAGGACGTGCGAAGGTTGTAGATTACTATTCAAGTCTGTAATAATATTACAAGTAATGTTCACATTATAATCATCGAAGAGTTTTATAGGTTGATCAGACTCGTAACGTACGTTCGGTAGGAGCTCCCTCGATGAAAATCCAAGCAGTGATCCAATCGAATCAGGTTGTGATTTGAAGTCAATCTTAAATGATGATTCAATAACACATTTATGTGTAATGTTGCTTATAGTGATTGAGAACTTGTAATTATGATTACTAAAACTATCTTCCCCAAACTGATCAATTAACGTACTTTCAATATAGTCGTGAATATCATCTACTGTATAACTACCTGAGGGTAGTGTTAGCACATACTCATCGTAATAGAACTTTTTTAAACCATCACGCACATTATAGATTTTATTGTAGCTTTCAAACGATACTAGTCCAAGACTATGCAGCTGATAACCAAGTTCGATTGGTGGATTAAAATAGACGGTTGTTTCAGGTCCTTCTCCACGTACAGCAAACGTTCTTTCACTGTTCGTCATCACGCAGACACTAATGCACTTTCTCTACTGTCTGGGTTTGATATAAGAACATAAGACATAATCGTCCGCACATGCGTGTATTAAAGTTTTGCACGCGGTTTTTATTGTAAACAATGTCTGCACTGCTTCCGAAATAACGTATGAGCTCAAAAGGAGGAGGTAAATCTCCATAGCTATCAAAATACCATACTTTAGATTTACGTTTTACATAAGCAACGTAATGAGTTCCAGGTCCACGACTGTCGTCCAAGTTAATTACGGCACTTTCACGTTCACGTGGACGTGCTGGTAGTTGATCGCGCATATACACTCCTCGAAAATAATGAATTCCTAGTTGTTTAGCAAACGTAAAAACTTCATCATGCGTTAGAGCTCGATATGGTAGTGCATTCAGTAGACGTTTTTTGGAGAAATGTAGATACCAAGCCCTTTCTTGTATGGCGCTAGCTTCATGTTCACACCTTTGCCTCGTAACGCAATTGCCTCCATCGTCTTGTTATGACGTTCACTCTCTTTCAACTGTTGTTTCGCTTCTTCTACAGCTTTGACAGTTCTCGCTACAGCACTAGCACCACCTAGCAATGACCCTAAAGCTGCTAAGCCAGCAAACAGCGCAGGAAGAAATCCTCCTCGTTTTGGTACAGGAATAATTCGCGCACGTTTACTAAATATTGCTCTACACTTTGGAGAAATTCTCGCTCTTGCTGCGCGTAACGCCTTAGTAATAGCTACACGAGGATTGTATTCCCCTCGAATAGCTTTTTGCGCAGCCTTTATAACATCTTTCCATCCAACAGTTTTTACTTTCTTCTTCTTCTTCATGTCGTTTGGATATCGTTGTTTCACCATGCTGGACACGACTTTACTAGTCAAGAGCAAATCATAAACTAACCGTTGCCTCTTGTTTCGTTTAATATATATATTACTATTACATACTTTATGATTCAGTTATCATGAAGATTATAAAGCAGCAAGACACGCTACCTGTTACCGACATTGTACCACATCTCTTACCTAGTTCTAGTACAACTACAAGAAAACGTCATGGAACGTTGTTTCCTTTTACTGTTCGATGTATTATATCAGGTCCGTCGGGATGCGGTAAAACAAATCTTTTACTCACACTTATTACTTCTGTAAATGGTGTACGCTTCGAGAATATTTACGTTTTCGCAAAGTCACTCTATCAGCCGCTATATACTATTCTACAAACTGTAATGCACGATCTAGTTAAAGATGGAATAAGATATTTTAAATTTAATTCACATGAGCAAGTACCATCACCAGACGATGTGCTTCCTAATTCTCTTATGATCTTTGATGATGTTGCAACAGAACAGCAAAACGTTATTCGTGCATTCTTTAGTATGGGTCGGCATAAATATGTTGATTGCATCTATTTGTGCCAAACCTATTCTCGTGTGCCTAAGCAGTTGATACGCGACAACGCAAATGTTATTGTGCTTTTTCGGCAAGATGAGCGCAACATGCGACATGTGTATAACGATCATGTTAACACTGATATGACATTCGATGACTTTAAACGTATGTGTGCTAAATGTTGGTCATTACACCGTTACAGCTTTTTAGTTATTGATAAAGAAAGTGATGTACAGCATGGACGATATCGCATGGGTTTCGATCATTTTATATGCATTAACACAGAATTACAGTAACTACTTGATTAAAAACCACCATCATGTTAACATCTAGCAAGGAGATCACAAAACATATCATCCAAGCTCGAAACAATATTCGACGGAAATTTAAAGAGCTTAAACGTATTCAAGCAGACACGGATTTATTTTTAAAAACACAACTAAGTACACCACTCAAAGAAATTTTTAATTCTACTTCATTACCGCAGTCTACTTCAAGTTTTGCTTCTATGCAAACATCATATCATAAAGAGAAGCATGAAGAAGAAAAGCATGAAGAAGATACTGAAGAGAAGAAGCAGGATGTAGATCAAGAAGAGGAAGATAAGGAAGAAGAAGAAGAAGAACTTAATGATACATCACCATCTAAGCGTGTTGAGTTTTTAACTACAGATGTTATTGCAGAAACACCTACTACATCGACGCAAAATCTACCATCTTTGTCTGAGGTTATGATTACACCAGAGTATCGCAATCAGTTTAGAACTTTTATTCAAGATACCTACGGATCTCTCTTTGCACCTTATATAGAAAAACTTTTTACAGGACAAACTGACACTACCTATGGTATTCGCTACGAAGATGACTGTTTCCGGATAGGAAATTCAAATGTTAAGATTAATAGCAACAAACTCATTGTAAAAGGTGTTACCTATAAACCTACGAAAGGACTCTTAGAACTTCTTTTCTCACGAATACCTGACAAGGATATAATTTTACAAGATGATCTTAAAAAGTATAAAACAATACTTTTTGCTACTGATGCAACACGACGTAATTACAAGAGAACAGAAGCTGTAAATGCGAATAAGAGTTACAAGTATCGTGAGTTTATTTCTAAGCTGTTTCCGACTGCACGTAGTCTAGACGTTATCTACAAGCCTTTGTTGCCGTATGTGGATGTAAGATACTGGAATGACCCAAACTTACTCGTTGAACGATTACAACTTTTAAGAGCATCGCAAGAGGCTGGTCACACCGGTCACGGATCAGAAATTCTAGAAATAGAAAGAGAACTACGTTATGCCGGTATTATTTTGTAACGGCTCGTCAAGAGAAGATCTCACCTGTAAAGGTAAACATCGCGCATGAGTTACATAAACCAGCACGTCGCACCTACTGTCGCAGACGCGTTATTACACGAGGAAAAGATGATCTCTGGCAAGCAAACTTAGTAGAAATGATTCCATATGCTTCTAGTAATAAGGGCTATAAGTATCTGCTTACTGTTATCGATGTGTACTCAAAGTTTGCTTTTGCACAACCCGTGCGTTCTAAAACGGCAGCTCAAGTTAAAGAAGCATTTAAACATATTGTTAAAGAATCGAAACGCTGCCCAAGGCTTCTTCAAACTGATCAAGGTAAAGAGTTTTACAACAAGGATTTTTCTTCTTACCTCAAGTTACTTGGCATTCAACACTACTCTACGTTCAGCAATCTCAAGGCGAGTGTTGTAGAACGCTTTAATCGTACACTCAAAACAATGATGTGGCGAGAATTTACAGCGCAAGGTTCATATCGTTGGATTGATCTGCTACCGAGACTTTTATCTACCTACAACGATACACCTCATCGCACTATCGAAACAAAGCCACGTCTTGTTACAAAGAATACACCTCGTCTAGATGCTATTCATCTTGTAATCAAAACAGCTGATCCACGTCGCCATCGCTTTAAAGAAGGTGATTTCGTTCGCATCAGCAAACACAAGTCTATCTTTGCAAAAGGATACACACCTAACTGGAGCACTGAAATTTTTCAAATCAGAAGTGTTAAGCTTTCTAATCCAGTTACGTATTTACTTCGCGATCTCAGAGGACAGCCTATTGAAGGAGGATTCTACATCGAAGAACTGCAGAAAACAAAATATCCTGATCACTATTTAGTTGAACGTGTTATTCGACGTCGTGGCAATAAACTGTATGTTAAATGGCTTGGTTTTAATAACAGCTGTAATTCATGGATTAATAAATAGGATGTACTTTAAATCTTATGTGTGTTTTCTTTTAATCCTCTACGTTTCCTTTCTTCTAATTCACTAGGACATGCTGTAGGATTAAACAACACCTGTAATATGTTTTGACAATTCATATTTATTTTAGACTATATACATACATTTTTATCCTTTGTTCATGTTACGGTCTTTGACACTCAGTTTTCGTTTTATTACACCAACAACGACAAGTGCTGCTATATTCAGCTAAAGCACTAGGTAATAACACATACACACACAGCATAACTTTACGAAGCAGATTTTAACAGCTACACGACATACTCTATGCAGGCAGCATGTAACTACATGTCAGGCGAACGTGTTCTAGGGCCGCAGGGGAGATGAAGCACGAAGAAAAGAAGATCAATCACTCTATTGATGAGTCCACGCCCAACATGCTTCCTCATCTTTCTCCCAGCACGTTTCTTCACCTTTTCCTTGTTTACTCTCTCCACAGCCATGATAAGTGTTTATAAGCGAAGACAACTCGTTAGTTTTAGGTCCGTGATACAGTTTAATTAGTTGACATGTACGGCACTGTCTCACAGAAGGTCTTCTAGCTAAACTCACGTGTTCATGATGTAAACTACACGTTTGAAGCTCTGACAAAACAGGATCTTGAGTCCACTCACGAGGCACCTTATCCCAAATCTTCTTTACAGCATTCGCAGCTACATTGACCAAAAATGCCTTTGGTAATGCATTTAACTCTTCTTCAGTAAAAGTGTTTAGTTTCTTTTTGCATGCATAAAACTTTACGATCGCCTTTTCAACTGCGTTACACTTAGTATCTGTTAGAAATGACATGATGTCTTTACTCTACAAATGTTTCTTTTACACTAAGGTTATTTCGACACTGCAGTTTACATATGTTGTTCACTTCCCGGCATGCACTGCGACACAACCAATCAAAGAGCATGCATACATGTTGTAAAGACTGTTTAGTTATTTCTCTACTATGCTCTTTCGGAAGAGTTTTAAATGATGGGCACCCCAATTCATGCATGTCGATAACTTCACATGATGATGGTAGAAAATCACGCAACCATTCTTTCTTTTCACAACCCTTTAAAAGAACAAGATCTGCTCTTGACAAATGTGCATTCATCATTAAAGGTAGAAAACGATAAGGTATTCCTTTTTCTTCCCACTTCAAACCTAAATTGTTTTCAATCCACTGAGTCTGCTTTTTATCTTCATCTGTTTGCAAACAGTAAGGGAACGGTGGACTAAATACTAAACTAACAAGTTTTGGTGCCCACAACACACAGCAATCTAACACAGCCACCTCTTTAAACACAAACTTGTTTCCGTTTACTTTAAAGCCTTGCACATCAACTATTAATGTTTTCGTCATGTTTGCACTCCACACTCTATCACTGTTTCCCGAAGACTAAAGCTTTTAGTCAACGAACGGGTTTAAACATGCATGATGACGTCATCACTGCAGCACGTGCTTACTCTAGCTTTCCCGATGCGTGATTAAACTTGTTCGAATTTACCGCCACCACATAGAGTACAGCAGCGAGGTAAGCGATGTAAGATGGCGGTAGCTAAAGATGTCAGCACGGTGCTCTGTTGATTAAAGATGGCTGCTTGTCAAAAAGATTTTTTCAAGTTATCCGCCACCACATAGAGTGCAGCACTGTTCTCTCTGGATTAAAGATGGCGGATGACAGCTTGTCAAATAGATTTTTTGTTTCAAAGGTAAGTAGCTAAAGAGGGCAGCACTAAGGTTAGCAATGCAAGATGGTGGATGACAGCTGTGACGTAAAATATTACCCGCAAGATAGCACCACGATGCTCTTTTCATTAAAGATGGCAGCTAGAATTTTTCAAATTAACCGCCTCAAAGGTAAGTAGCTAAAGAGGGCAGCACTGTTCTCTCTGGATTAAAGATGGCAGCTTGTCGAAAAGAATTTTTCAAATTAACCGCCTCAAAGGTAAGTAGCTAAAGAGGGCAGCACTGTTCTCTCTGGATTAAAGATGGCTGCTGAATTTTTTTCAAATTATCCGCCACCACAAAGAGGGCAGCACGGTGCTCTCTTGATTAAAGATGGTGGATGACAGCTGAATAGCGAGTAGAATTTGTTTCCAAATAAGAGCACGTAGAATTTGCCGCCACCACATAGAGTGCAGCACTGTTCTCTCTAGATTAAAGATGGTGGATGACAGAAAAGCGCATAGGTTTGTAAAGCACGTGGAATTTGCCGCCACCGCATAGAGTGCAGCACTGTTCTCTCTAGATTAAAGATGGTGGATGACAGAAAAGCGCATAGGTTTGTAAAGCACGTGGAATTTGCCGCCACCACATAGAGTGCAGCACTGTTCTCTCTAGATTAAAGATGGCGGATGACAGCTGTCAGAAAAGCACATGGGTTTGTAAAGCACGTGGAATTTACCGCCACCACATAGAGTGCAGCACTGTTCTCAAAGATGGCGGATGACAGCTGACGAAATTGCCCGCATGATAGCAGCACAGTGCTCTATTGATTAAAGATGGCGGATGACAGCTGTCAAAAAAGCACGTGGCTTTGTTTCCCAACAAGAGCACATAGAATTTTTCAAATTGCCGCCACCACATTTCAAAGGTATCTAGCTAAAGAGTACAGCACTGTGCTCTGTTGATTAAAGATGGCGGATGACGGCTGTCAAAAAAGCGCGTGAGCTTGTTTCCAAACAAGAGCATGTAGAATTTTTCAATTTGCCGCCACCACATAGAGGGCAGCACGGTGCTCTCTTGATTAAAGATGACTGCTGTCATGTGGAATTGCCTGCCACCACATTTCAAAGGTAACTAGCTAAAGAGTGTAGCACGGCGCTCAAAGATGGCTGCTGTCAAAAAAGCATTTTTTTCAAATTATCCGCCACCACATTTCAAAGGTAAGTAGCTAAAGAGGGCAGCACTGTGCTCTATGGATTAAAGATGGCGGATGACAGCTGTCAAATAAGCACGTGGCTGTCAAAAAGCATGTGGATTTGTTTATCTCGAGCTAGTGAGGTTAAGTTGGTAGCACTAAGGTTTAGGCCCGCCAAGATGGCAGCACTGCCGATGACAGGTGATGAAAGAGGGCAGCACAGCGCTCTGTAGTTTAAAGATGGCGGATGACAGCTGTCAAAAAGCACGTGGCTGTCAAAAAGCACGTGGCTTTGTTTATCTCGAGCTAGTTAGGTTAAGTTGGTACCACCGAGGTTTATTCCCGTCAAGATGGCAGTACTGAGGTTAGCGATGCGTTGTTGTCTGTCAAAAAGCACGTGGCTTTGTTTACAAATCTGTCAAAAAGCACGTGGCTGTCAAAAAACACGTGGCTTTGTTTACCTCATGCTAGTTAGGTTAAGTTGGCACTACTGAGGTTTAGGCCCGTCAAGATGGTAGTACTGAGGTTTGCGATGCGTTGTTGTCTGTCAAGAAGCACGTGGCTTTGTTTACAAATCTGTCAAAAAGCACGTGGTTGTCAAAAAGCACGTGGCTTTGTTTACCTCGCGCTAGTTAGGTTAAGTTGGCACTACTGAGGTTTAGGCCCGTCAAGATGGCAGTACTGAGGTTAGCGATGCGTTGTTGTCTGTCAAAAAGCACGTGGTTGTCAAAAAGCACGTGGGTTTGTTTACCTCATGCTAGTTAGGTTAAGTTGGCACTAGTGAGGTTTAGGCCCGTCAAGATGGCAGCAGTGAGGTTAGCGATGCGTTGTTGTCGATGACAGCTGTCAAAAAGCACGTGGCTTTGTTTACAAATTCAAATCTCGCGCCAAAATTCAAATTTCCCGCCAAAATTCAAATTTCCCGCGGGCGGCGGCGGAGGCGGAGGCGGCGGCGGAGGAGGAGGCGGAGGAGGCGGCGGGAGGAGGAGGAGGCGGCCGAACTGTCCAATTATACTACTACCGTCTTGTTGGAGATTCATAATAAACAGTAACGGCCGTATTGTCGTCTTCTACGCTGGCAGTGAACTCATCCATAAATGTGCAAGCATCTAGGAGAGGCGCTGCCGTGGGATAAGTGTTGTAGTGTAGGGTAGCTAGTTCACTGAGAGTGGCTGCGAGGAGGAACGGGCTACAGGTGAGGCCAAAGGGTAAGCGGGTGAATCGGTACGTTACGACGTCCTCTGTTGTCCTGTAGGTTCCATCTGTGGTAGTTTCGATGCGGTACCAAAGAAATCTGGTGAGATCTCTATCTTGTTCGTCGAGGGCTAGCTGGAGGAATGCCTGGGTACCGTCACATGCGATGGCCTTTCGATGCAATCGAAACCTTAAGAGGGTGGCAAAAATTTCGGGTAGGAGATTTGGACCCATGTGGAGGGTATCGTTGAGGGATGGGAATCCTGGTTCGTGAGAGGAAGCGTCGTACACTATCCTCCATTTAGTGGCATCTCGTTTCTCCTTCTTGACGGCATGGTGTGGCAGATAAAACATATTTCCAGAGATTGTGGTATCGGGGGCTAGTTCCACTTGCTCTCGAAGCACGTAGTCCAACATTAGCGTCTGATACATGTTCTTGAAAGTTGCGTCTTGACGTAGCCGTCTCTTTAGTGTTCGAAACCTTGCCTCGGTTGTTGCCAAATTATCGGATAAGACTATATCTTATTAATACCCCTAGACCTTATGCTACTCTCACTACTTTACGGAAGAGCGGACAAGCCTAATGTATTTACATTGTAACCTACAGTATTGCTGCCTAAACATCAGAGCTCTTTTAATTAAAATTAAAAGTGTGAATAACTAATAAAAATCCATGTTCATTTGAATTAAGAACGACAAGCACAGATTTGCTGGTCGGTGACATTTGCAATGTTGACCTTTCTCTTCCTTCTCACTTCAGACTTGTGTTTGCTTCGGCATAGATTCATCCAGGAGTCTCGCTCACAAATGTCATCATGGCACAGGTGCTTCTGCCGTGGGCAGTCTATGTAGCCGAACTTGGCAACAGACTTTGCTCTAATGTACCCATACTCCTATGCTAGAATTTCACATTTTCTTCCCTCAAAACAAAAGATTTTCCAACATTCACGAATAACCGCTTTAGTTTAAATTTCGTGGTTGAAAATGACTACTCTTGGAATTATATTTGTCAGCATTGCTCTATCATATTTATGATAGGATTATTCTTCATAATCTTTCAACGAGCGTTGATCCAGTATCTGAATAAACAAAGCTCAAAATTAATCGTAAAATTTTATTTCGCCAGATCAGACAGATGTACTCCCGCCTAAAAAGTTTGAGCTGTATCCGATGCAGATTAACCCCGAGTTATTTCATCCGATACCATCCTTTCTTTAAAGATTGTAATTATTTGCGCTATTAGTGTTAAACACCTTTAAAGACATAGATTACAAACTCTTCGAACAATTAATGATACTGAATGGGCAGGATCCATCTGTCATGGAATACAAGGCCAGAATTCTAATCCTTGAGTATGTCCTGAAAGAGTGCGAAGATTTGATGAATCTTCGCATGCCTCAAGCCCAGATTTACGGCTGAATGCCCTTTCAGAGACCACTGCTATCTGAAAGGATAATTTCATTATTTGTTTCTGTGATGGTTGGCAGTTCAATGTGTGTGAGTAAATGAAAAGGAAATACAAACACACAATCTGCGAGATAAAAAAATAAATTTTCTCGGCCGAGAATTGAATCTGAGCCCCCCTGAAAAAAGCCAGTAAGCGGAAAATTGAGCTAAAGAACCGGGACATTTTTAACACCCTAGTCAAAAGTTAAAAAAATGCTTGTTTAATCTTTGATCCTGTTGAATGATATTATTATAGGCTTTACGTTCAACTACAAAACTCTACACTGTGCACTTGCATCCGGGAGGTAATGGGTTCGAACCCCTCTGTCGGCAGCCCTGAAGATGGTTTTCCGTGGTTTTCTATTTTCGCACCAGGCAAATGATGGCTGGGGCTGTATCTTACTTAAGGCCACGGCTGCTTCCTTCCCACTCCCAGGCCTTTCCTTTTCCATCGTCGATATAAGGCCTATCTGTGTCGGTGCGACGTAAAGCAAAACAAATCTACAGTTGGCAAACACGCTGAGGTACGGGAATTTTGTCCCCCAGAAACTCTTTTACTTGCCCGGCTAGCGTGTTTGAGCATCTCCAATTGCCCCTGGACTATGAGTCGGTATGTAACGCGCGATCCTGGTCTCTAGAAAGTCAATCAATCAATCAATCAATCAATCAATCAATGATATGCATTTAGAGTTGTCACCCATTTGGGAGATTCCGTGTCAGTTATTCACTTAGCTTTTTCTAATAATAATGTTTTACGTCCCAAAAACTACTCTTACTGTTTTCGGAGTCGCCGAGTTGCCGAAATTTTGCCCCGCGTTGGGAGTTCCTTTACGTGCTGGTAAATCTATCGATACGGGGTTGACGCACTTGAGCACCTTCAATAACACCGTCTGAACCAGAATCGAACCTGAGGCACTCAATCCGGCACAACCTGCTGACTTTTGGGATTGACTTCACAGACTCTTCGCATATGTTATTATGAACTGAATGTTTGCATTCCTCGATCAGTAAAACTCAACCATCACTATAACATACCAAACGTCTGATAATTCGTACTGAAACTTTCTGAACATTTGTGCTCACCAGAAACTTCATGTTGTAAGAAGAGAAGGCTCTACACTGGCTGAGGACTCAGAGGTACTCTTCTCCTTTATAATAAGCCAGATACTTTCATTTTATTCCACTTGAGTGCAGACCACTCGGCCGTGTGTCAGAACACTCCTAATTAGCACGAGGATACTCTAATATCCTCATGTAATATTGACATAAAGAAATGAGGACGTATCGAGTCACACATTCTCCAGAAAACGATATGTGTGCTGAACAAATCCACGAGAGAACATAGTTACGTGCTTGCCGCATGTGCTCAAGGTTACGGGTTGGAATACTACTGCCAGTACTTTCATAGCCAATTAAATGACTTCCTCTATAAAGGGAATAATTATACCACTCCAGTATGTTTTAGTTGAGGATATATCACACATTCTTATTCTTATTTTTATTATTATTCTTATTATTCTTATTCTTATTCTTATTCTTATTCTTATTCTTATTCTTATTCTTATTCTTATTCTTATTCTTATTCTTATTCTTATTCTCATCTATTTATTATTTTTTTTACTAGAAACAGCTTTGGCAAATCCGTCCGTCCGTTATACTGGACCGATTTGCTCCATTTCCTTTCGATTCTCTCCTGAATTACTTGCCGGTGAATCATGAGACATTTATGTGTAGAGCCCGGATTTTTATGCATTAATAGGTTAGTATGCAAACTTACAGAAGTGAGCAGTAAGTATAGTCTACCTTCACAACGACTATGTTATGGGGTTTGCATAAACATTACGGGTACGGCCACCAGAACCCCTATAATTTATGTTACTCTTGCTACATTGTGGAAGAGCGGGTGGCCGAAACATTTTACTAAATTAAAGTAGTTTGCAATCTAACCTGTTTCTGCATAAAAATCCAGGCTTTATTTATGTGTCTTTAAGTTCAGCCAGCTTTGAGTAATCATACAATCAAATCATTAAATGATCACTTCAACAAGTTGCAGGCGAAGGCTTACCCTAACCCGCAATACATTCTGTACTTAGAAGGTTGCTAAGCGACTAACACTTTCATTCATATTCTGATCTAATTACATGATTTTCATCCTTAGTAATGTCATTGCATGCAGCCGTGTTTGATTACAACCTGCCAAGCCAGAGAGTATATGCTTCCGCTGATGATGGAAGAATACTATTCTCTGGTAAGTTCTCTTTGATCCTCTGACCGTCCCCAGCTTCTGAATATACTCAACAGGTAGCAGAACGTTCATCTCATGCCAGACGGTAGATACAGCCTTCAATGAAACCTATAAGTTGATTACTGGTTGCTTAAAGCCTATTCCGACAGGTAAGCTCTATTACCTGGCTGGAATAGCGCCATTTTGTGTACATAGAGAAGTAGCTGCCAACAGCGAGAGACTTAAAGTGTAACAGAATAGCGTCCACCCGCTACATGGACATAGTCCTTTTCAGCAACGGATAAGAACCCGGAAGAGCTTTCTGAGGATATCTGATGTTCGTACCGTCTCAATAGCGGCGATTGGGGGCACCGATGGAGGGGCCGCCGCTCCCACACTTTCTGGAGAAAATATTACATTTGTATTCCATTTTAGCCTGCTGAAAATTAAAAAAAAAAATTGTACAAGCCCTGTTGTCTTATCAGCTAATGCTTTCCTTTATTTTCTTTAATTTTTAACAAAATGATTCGTGGAAATACGCACAAAATATCGTTGGTCGCATTTAACCGATTTGTATAGCACCACAGTAAGTAGTGGAGACTTTGCATGTGCTGCAAGGAAAGGTAGCGGGGGTATATTTTCTTGCCAAGATCATGGACACTTACGTATGATTCACCCGCTTACCGCGCGCCTTCGTCAGTTTCTCAGCCTTACTATTTTGACTACAACTCATGGACACCTCCACTGTTCAAGAAGGGGAAGGAGATTGCAGGCTAAGAGCTACATTCAGGATCAGAATAATTCAGGACAGGTGTCTGAGAAATCAGTACGAGTCACTGCAGGTAGAACAACTGAGGGATGATGAGGAACAGGGAACTGTTGCTGAGAAGTGTGGAAGTAGGAGAAAGGGAAAAGTAGGAAAGGGAAATGTGGAGTAGTGGATAGGAAAAGACAGGTTGAACAGGATCATGCGATGGAGAAAAGGCAGGAGGAACTAGTTTCTGCAGCTATCAGGAAAGATTGGACTGACCAGGGGGGGAGGGGATCAAATGAGGTGAGTAGGGTTGAGGCTCTGGTCATGGGGAATTCCACTGTTACACATGTGTGGAAAGTGTGTGGAGGAAAGAGAACCAGGGTAGAGTGTTATCCAGGAATTAGATTAAGGCAGATGTTGAAGAAAGTCGAAGAGAAGGAGGAGGGAAAGGAGAAGGTGGTAGTGTTTCACGTTGGTATTAACAATGTAAGAGAGGCAGGTATACGTACCAACATAGTTGGGGATGTGTGCGACATTGTAAATGCAGCACGCGTGAAGTTTTAAGGAAGCGAAGATTGTTAACACTGTAGTACTTTGTAGGAGGGATACTGACTGGAATGTGATTGGGGATTTAAATGAGATTATGGAGTGGGTATGTGGGAAACTGGCAGTGACATTTCTAGATCCTAATGGGTGGGTAGGGTTCTGCGCTCAGATTATCTTCACTTAACCAGCAGTGGTACATATAAGTAAGGAAATTTGTTTAGAAGGGTTATAGAGAGGTACATTCAGGGAAACGGAGTGGCCTAGGGAGCGGTGATAAGGGAACAGGGAACTGGAAGTCAAGTAGGGATAACATAAAAACCTTAGTGCTCAACTGTACAAGTATTGTAAAGAAAGGAATATAATTAATTAATTTAATAGATACATACTTACCACTTATTGTAATAGGAGTTGAATCATGGCTGAGAAATATACAATGGATGTAGAAATGTTCTCACGGAACTGGAGTGTGTATCGTAGAGATGGGATAGGAATGGTAGAAGAGGGAGTATTAATTCTGCTGAAAGAAGAATTTGTAAGCTATGAAAACGTCAAAGATGACAAACATGAAATTCTAGGTGTTAGGCTCATCTCTAAAGATAATAGGGAACTTGATATCTTTGGAGTGTAGAGATCGGGGAAGGGTAGAGCTGATGCTGATTCAGAATTATTTGATAAGATAATAAGCTATGTGGGAAACGATAAGGAAAGGAACGGGATTGTAGTGGGTGATCTCAATTTACCAAATGTCAATTGGGAAGGTAATGCGAACGACAGGAAGCATGAACAACAAACGGCAAATAAGTTAATATGGGAAAGGCATCTGATTCAGAAAGTTATGGAACCAACTAGAGGGAAGAAAATTGTAGATGTGGTGCTGATAAAACCAGATGAGCTGTACAGAGAACCCGAAGTAATACATGGTATTAGTGATCACGAAGCTGTTTTTGTGGAAATTAAAAATAAATGTAAAAGAAACGAAGGCATTAAAATTAGGTCTATTAAGCAGTATCATATGGCTGATATATCAGGCATGAGGAAATTTTGAAAAAGTAACTATGATCGATGGAAAACGGTAAATAAAAATGCAAACAGACTCTGGAATGGATTTAAAGCAATTGCTGAGGAATGTGAAAATAGGTTTGTACCTTTAAAGGTGGTAAGAGATGGTAAAGTTCCACTATATTATAACAGGGAAGTAAAGAGACTAAGAAGTAGGTGCAGGTTGGAAAGAAATAGAGTTAAAAATGGGTGCGGAAGTAAGGAGAAATTGAAGGAACTTACTAGGAAATTGAATCTAGCAAAGAAGTCAGCTAAGGATAACATTATGGCAAGCATAATTGGTGGCCATACAAATTTTAATGAAAAATGGAAGAGTATGTATAGGTACTTTAAGGCAGAAACAGGTTCAAAGAAGGACACTCCAGGAATCATTAATGAACAAGGGGAGTGTGATATGCGAGGATCTTCAAAAGGCAGAAGTATTCAGTCAGCAGTATGTAAAGATTGTTGGTTACAAGGATAATGTCCAGATAGAGGATATTACGATCGCCGTATCTACAGCACATTTCCCTACCTTACTTACTGCTGTTCGCCTCGAACTCGTCCTCGCAGCATCAAGCATTCCGCTCACCTGTACTCTACCAGCGCTATTACGTCATCCTCGCTGCACTTCGCCGTTGCTTGTGCGCTGTGTGAACACGTGATGTCATGTTTCTCGATCACACTAGCTTGTCGCCTTCTCTCCTTTTCTGGAATATTCTACACCAATATATACTGCTCCACATTTGAGTCGGGTTTCGTGGCGGAGTGGTGGAGTACCAAGAATCCTGTGCCTCTTGTGATCATGTCAATTCCATCTGGACTCTATCTTCAAGCTATTTCGTGAGCAAGACTTATCGTAATTTATCTTCGCTTGGATTTTAAATTTTCATTCGGGCTATTGCCTGCTGAAATTTTCTTCCGTCGAGTTGGTACGCTGCATTTTTAAAAGATCATAACATAGACTGCATCTCTACGCGAACTGCACTACGGACGATAATGAAATACTTATAATCATTTCTGATGTCTTCCTAGACCTAATGCAATTGGTAAATTCTGCAATACCCGCTGAAGAAAATCCTTTCCCCGTCCTAATCCTTATCCCACTTCCCTTCCTCTTCCCTTTCGTGCTTCTTCTCTTTCAGGGCTTTACTCCCACTTTTTTTACTCGGTTTCTATATATATATATATATATATATTGTATGCTTAACATTTATTTAATAGGCTCTCCTTTTATGCATTTTTCGATATTCAATTTGTAAATGTGGCACACTTTTCGGATTTTTTCTACTCTGGTATATTTATCTTTCATCATTTGTAAAAAATTTATCTTCGATTTATTTATCTCGTTGTTATGTTTTATTGGTAATATATTCTATTCACATTGTTATTTTTTGGTCTTCCTTTTGGCCTAGCCCCCTTCTTACTGCGCGTTTCCTTGGTTTAAATCATTCATTATTATTATTATTATTCACATTATCTATTTCACTACTATACTTTGGTACACTGAGCTTTCCACGGTATTGCTAATATCATATTATACTCCGCTGTACAAACTTGATCACTTATCACTATTGAATGATAGTACACCACCCACGACAGTATGATAGGAGTACCACTCATTACAAGGAGGTGACTAAAACTAAAGATGTAACTTATTCAAATTTACCTATGACAACAATGACATTTGTGAAGCTTATTTCCAAACGGTACCAATTCCAAGAAGTAATATTTTACAGGAGAGAGGAAAAACTCTCAGAGTGTAAAATTTCAACTGAAAATTAATTTGATCACTTTTATTATGTTCAGATAGAATAAATGCATTGTCATACAAATTATTTCTGTTTAAGCTTTTGTGGTTTAGAAAAGAATCAAAGAAAATTATGAATTTTGTACTTTTTGGCACTGAAACTCTAAATACCTTCACTTGAAAGACATAAATTTCACTGCAGTTATCAGAATCTTCAATAAAACTGACTGTATTTAGTTATACAATAATTAGATTTAAGGTATTTACAGTGATGGCATAGATTATTCAGATAATATTAAATAAAATTGAACTAAACTATGAAAATAATCCAAAGTTTGTGTCTAAAGAACATGAATTTAGTAAATAACTTGTGAAATAGACAATGGATAATATTCTCCAGTACTAAAAGTTAAATAAATAATAAAAATGCTAATATATGACAACAAAACCATGCAAAATTCTTGAACCTCCTCTAGTTTCTTTGCCTATATCGCCGTTCTCTCTCTTCTCCTTAGCAGCATTCTCAATTTTCCTTCGACCGACATTCAACAGGCTTAAAATGTATCCCTACACACACTGACAACACCACTATCACTTTTAGCTTTATATTTAAACGTCATTTCCTTCGAAACACTTGTACATTGTATCTTTTGATTAGGCCTATTCCGTTCTGGTGATACAACATCAATATACGAAGCAATACTTTTTTTCTGAGAAACAGCATCTTTATTCTCCCAGGAGGCACCATGAAACGCTACTATTTCTTGTTCTGTTAAATCACGGGCTCTACAAAACTCACCGACATTTGGTTTTTGGTTTAACACTCGCTTTACTCTCGTATGTGTCTTTTACTCTTAAGAAAATGCAATATTGCAACACCATAAAAGCATTGGTCGTTTGTGTTGATTTTCAAGATATGGAACGATGCCATGTAGGTATGTAAACGATCAAAGTTCAGACCCATTGGATTGTTGCTACAGGTCTCCCCACGTGATTGGTCGCGGAGGAATCAACTCCAGTATACGGACTCTGGTGTAGCGTAACTTGCAGTCTGTGCAGTGAAGTGTTCCCCGTCAAACATGCCTCGACGACAGAGAAGAGCACGCTATGAACAAATGTCGCCGTTTGAGAGGGCTCGGATAATTGGGCTGTGTGAGGCTGGATTATCACCAAGGACTGTCGCTGCACGTGGTGGCCAACAGGCATCTACGGTACAACGTGTATGGCAGCAGTGGTCAAATGAAGGTACCCACACTCGTAGACCTGGCACAGGCCCAGTGCGACGGACAACTGTGAGAGAGGATCGCCGCATCATTCGGATGGCCCGGATGGAACCCCATGCAACAGCAGTTCAAATTCGAGCAGCTGTGGCACCCCACGTTACACAACAAACAGTTCGTAATCGCCTGCGTGCAGCTGGCTTACGGGCCCGTGTCCCTGCAGAAGGTGTTCCATTGACCCCACAACAGCGACGTGTAAGGCTGGCCTGGTGTCGAGAAAGATCAACGTGGGTCGACGAATGGCATAGGGTCGTCTTTAGCGATGAATTGCGCTTCTGTCTTGCCCGCAGTGATCGCCAAATTCGTGTGCGCCGACGTACTGGGGAGAGGGGCCACCCAGATCTTATTGTCGAGAGGCACACAGGGCCAACACCAAGCATTATGGTCTGGGGAGTTATTGGCTTTAATGTGAAATCACAATTAGTGCTTGTTGAGGGCACTATGACTGTTCGACAATACGTTGATAGGGTACTCAATCCATTGGTTGTCCCTATGATGGCGAACATTGCTAATGGGATGTTTCAGCAGGACAATGCCCGGCTTCACACAGCACGCATCTCCAGAGAAGCTCTCCACGACATCACAACCTTAGAATGGCCCACCAAATCCCCGGACCTCAGTCCTATTGAGCATGTGTGGAACATGTTGGGTCGACAACTGGCCAACCGTCCTCAGCCACCCACAACTCTGAAACAACTGACCCGTGCAGTGCAGCAAGCATGGGCCACAATTCCTCAGGAAGCGATCCAAGGCCTTATTGACTCCATGCCGTGACGAATTAATCAATGTATTGTAGCTCGTGGTGGGCACATCTTGTATTGATTGTTGTCCAAACTTGCGGTCAGAGGGAGCTGAAAGTGTAATCATCGAATCACAAATGAACACTCGTCCTGCATGTTCAATTGCAGCAATGTAACGCCACTCCTTCTGGGTACTGCAATTTCCACTTTCTTCAGTGTATTTGGAGATAATACCCTCTTTCTTGCTTTACTTACTTCTTCAGGAGTATCACAGTACTCATCTGAGGAGACGAGCTGTTCGAGTAAGTGTTAGCCTATGTTCCGGGCTGTCCGTGCAGAGATCGCGTAGAATGACATCAATAAACGAATAAGTTTGAGTGGTGTCTTTAAAAGTAGGAAACATCACAATATGAAGATAAAGCTGGAATTAAAGGGGACAAATTGGGGCAAATATTCCTTTATAAGAGGGGGAGTTAGGGATTGGAATAACTTACCAAGGGAGACATCCTGTATAATTTTCCTTGTTACCCACTTCTAATCGTTGAGAACGACAGAAACATGTTCATTCACTAGTCCTAGTTAACTGTGGTTCGACGTGTCCAGGGTGATTAAATTCTTCCGGTGTTCACGTAAAACACTGCCTGTACTGTTGTGTAGCCTATTACGTTTAGCTCTTTACATTAATACCTTCCATTATACTCATGGAATCTTCCTGAATGTGTTATATGACAGCATATCATTAATTCGTCTTTCATAAAACGCAGTATATTTCGTATTAATTATATTTAAATAAAATTGGTAACGATAATGAGAATAATAACTAAGCATAAGAAATGATGCATGGATACGGTATTCCAAGGTACTATTATGGGGTCAGGATAAATGAAGTGTTTACGGGAAAAACGATCAAAGCCCCCCAAATAAAAAAATCGATTTTAGGCTCCATTCGTTACAGGGCATCATTTTACATATTTTACTGTGAAAATATTGTCAGACTCCCAAGGAATGAGGGTTTGAAATATTTAATCAAATGATAGAAATATTAAAATTCATGCGTTATATGATAGAACGATCATAGTGCGCAGTCCTCCTTTCTGTGCGTATTTGTTTATTTACTAAACTTCCCTCAGTTGAAGGTTGCTACAACAGAAGAAGCGTAAAGAAATAAATGGAATTATAATGTTGGTATACAGTAATTTTGTTGATTACATTAATCTCATAATGTTTTTAAACTCTGAGAGTTATAACACGTAGCAGTGATTTCTCAGTAATGAAAGGTAACTTCGTAAAGCTAACAAAGACATGGATTGTAGTTCAGGAACCTCTAAATTAAACTGCTTCCAAAAATTCACAATGAATCGAGGAACAGTCTCTCGAGCTCCGATCATTAATCCTATCACTTTAATGTCTTTAAATACAAATTTGTCTTTATAATAAGCTATGGTCGGTTCGTAGGTAGGTTTCAGTGTCCTCTAGACAGAAAATATGGCAATCAACAATGAATCAAACATAATATATTAATATAAATCTTCACTACGTTGTTGGAGTATACGCCAGCTTTGTTCCCATAATACATTACCTCTTGTTTTAATAGTACGGTATCAAATCAGATTCCATTATGAACAATAAAGGATGTAGCAGTAGTGACTGTGATAACATTGTGGGCAACAGCTTTAAGGAAACCCCTAGAACTTGGAGAATCAGCGATGCATCGTGACTGAAATGATGTTCTCTCGTGAGCACCCAATAACAATAAATCTGAGAATATGGCAGAGCTATGACGTAATAGACAAGAAATTGAAGGAAGATGGCCTGCAGATTATCTAAAAAGTTGCTGGACCAGAAGATTCATTTGGATACCGAATCCAAATTCCTAAGCCAAAATTCAATGACTTACAACTTCTCAAGAGATTCTGCAGTGAATCCGTCCAGAAATTCTATGACGAGTTACCCGCGTGAAATACTGCAGAAGATGGGTTTGGTGTTTATTGAACAGTAACATCTTGAAGAAACGCCTTTTCACTGTGTTGTGTGCATTTCCAATAATGTTGTGGACCTTTATATTAATTCGTACTATGGAAATCGATCGTTCTTTCATCCCAAAGAATGTAGTAAGCAGAATAATGTGACTATTGTAATCGCAGGAAACTATGGTAAATATTCGTTTGTACATCGGGGAATCGATGATTGCAATGCATTACCTGCAGCTGTCCTAGAGCCTTTTCCCAAAAATGTAAGATTCTTCAAGAATAGGCGGCATTCTGTAAAATATGTGCAAATTTGTAAGTTATGGTGTTATATTTTAATGCAAGGCTCAACCCACTTTCAATTGTAGTATTAAGGCATCTGAATTGTTAAAGGTATGTGTGAATCGGTATATGAACGTGTTGTATTTACAATGCTAAGATAATAGCTAGTATTTGTAGCGCACAATCTACTGTTAAGTCATTGTCTTTTTGAAATACTTAAGGTACTTGTGAATTTGTATATGACGGTCATGTAATATTAAGCTAGTTGAAGCTCAACCTATAGTATTGTAAGCCGTGATGTTAAGCACTGGGAATACATAAGTTGTGTGTGTGAAATTGTATATGATGATGTTGGATTTAGAATGTTTAACTAGTAGTGTTTCTTGTAATATTTTCTTTCGATAGAATTCTTTGTTGTACGCGTGTTGTTATTGTTGTTGAGTAATTATGTTTTAACTTTACTTTATTATCACACTACTGTAAAGTGATCATTGCAACGGCTGTATTTTCCAATTGCGATGTATTTGTTAATAATAATAATAACTTCATAACACTATACACCAAGTGTTGAATATAACCTTAACAGAAAGTAATTTGTATAATCCTCAGAAATGTGTGTGTCCAATTCCAAGATTCCATAATGCATAGTTTTGTTTAAAGGGAGTTTACAATCTGTTTATTAAATAACTCGTTTGTTAGAAAATTTGACTTTGATCGTTTTTCCCTGGACCTTTCAAATGGAAATCTAAGGAAAATGAGACATATATATTTAATAATATGGAAAACACACTGCCCTTATTGGATGATCCAGTAACTACGGAGGAATATTATAGGCAAAGAAAAAGGAAAAGAGGGATCATCAGGTGCTATTAGTGGATAAATTACGAATTTTGGAATGAAATAGGTATGAACAATCATATGCTGGGAATTATAACATAAATATTTAACATAATTTTTGTTGGTAGGAATTTCCCAACATTTTGGCAAAAAAAAGCGTGAAATGTCACATACACAAAATGAAGGAAGAGAAATCTAACACAAATGATTTTAGAGACATAAATCTATTTGTCACACTCAGCAAGATTTATTAATTATATTTATATCATAACACTGTTAACCTAAACTGCTAATATCATAAGCAAAGATATGTTTGAACTTGGACAACCACTATTCAATTCAAGAGACAAGTATAGGAAGAAAATAGACATAGGCACTATGATATATCCCATTTGTAATAAATAACAATAATCAGAATTACATGTTCCTACACTACAATGATAATAGGATTATGCAGTACAAGTAGATATTTACATTATGCTTCCGTAGACAAAGGTGCTTGATTTCCAAAGAAATTGTAGGGTCCAATGCAGATTTACATTAAGACCACAGTTTAGAAAAATGACTTTTTGAACGATGTTTGCAAAGCGTGTTCAGTGGGAAACTGCTGGTGTTCTAATTTCATATCTTAAGCTCCCACAAGTTCGTGTCTGAACCATTGACAAATTGTGATATGTCAGCATTTTCAATACAAGAAGTAAACAAGTCAAATTTACCAATCAACAAATGTAGGTAAAGTACAATGGATTCAATTTTAAGGTTGATAATTCCAATAACGAATTCGCCCAGCCTCATGTTTAAAAGAGTATGTTAGAGTGCCTGAAACTGCACGTCAGCTATCCTTCAAAGATCGACTTTTTTAAATTCATGCTGTCTGTCATTAGATAATTACACTCCATTGTTGAAATCATCTGTACCAGTAATCTGTTGCCAAACGTTACTGCAATCTTGGACATATAGGACTTCAAAAATACATTTACATACAAGGGAAGAGTAAGCCAAAATTGCACCAAAGGCTATCCTAAGCAGGAACTCTTCGGGTTTTATAGAACAATTTCACCTCCATCATTAAACTCTGAAGATGATAATGAGAAATATGGGTGAATGAAACTTGAGATGCATTACCCAATTCAATTGACCACTATTGCTTGATGGCACTTTTGAAAATAATTTATTAAAATTATTAAATATCCTAATCCAAAGATAAAAGCAAACACGTCCAAAATCATACGGTTTAAAATAAACCGTGCAGCACAAATGATAAGTTTCTTTTTATTGCGTTGTCTATCTTCTACCTGTATTTTCGTTTTGTTAATGCAATGTGATTGCAGAAATAAAAAGTTGCAGAGTGTGTTAAGCATGTTTCTTATTTCCTGAAACATGTGGGGAATGGACGTAACCCTCATCTTGCATTGGAACCTCCAATTAGTAAATATAAACATGAAAGCATACTTTATTTTATATGGTGGAGAATAAAACCGTTCGCATTTGAAACCACACACCAGGAATGCTCAGCATGGGGATGCCACAACCCGCTCTACAGCAGCGATAACACAGGCACCTAGGAGTTAATCCAGCAACTTGTCCGTCTGCGGAGTTAAGTGGTTATGTATAGCTATGCATAACTTCCAGGCGTTCTAAATGGCAACACGAACAGATTTTTTCCCCACCAGATACAATCGTATACAATAAATTTCAGTAGCAATGAAAGAGTAGAGCGAACATGAAGATGGTAGTACTGGAGAGTAGTTGGACCCCTGCGGCCTCCTTCTAGAGGACTGCCCACGGTCTTCAGGGACGTAGGCCCTGATCCTTAATGATGATATCCTCCAAGACTGCCGTGTTCCAGACCATGACCTGCATGAACGAAACTGTTTCCGTACCCATGGCCTTTATAGCTGAGACCTCCATGAACTCCAGATTCTCCATAGCCTCCTACGAAGTCGTGTCCCTTTACGTACACTGGATGTGGTACCTTTACTACTACTGGTTTGGGGATTGGGATTAGCTTGGGGATGTAAACTGGGTGTAGCTGTTTTACCAGGACTTTGACCGGAACCTTGACAGGGTAAAGTACTTTCTTCTCAATCGGGTAAGGTACAAGCTTCTCAACATGTACTGCGATTGGCTTAGGTACAATAACTGGCTTTTCTACTTTGAAAAATACGGGAACCGGGAAAGAAATAGGGACATGTTTCTCTACAGTGAAAGGCACCTTGATTTCTTTAGTGACAGTAATGGCCTTGACCTGGCTGTCATGGCCTTCTAGACCATAGCCTCCATCGTTACCATGACTACCTCCGAAGCCATGGCCTCCCCCTTGCTCCAAACCGTGTCCAATTCCATATCCAGATATTCCTCCAGACTCCAGTTCGTGAATACCTCTCTTCATTGTCTTGGGGTCCTTCTTCTTATCTGCTTCGGCTGAACACAGCACTGCCCCAGCAACAAAGAGCACCACCTGGTGGAATAATTTGACACGCATATCAGAAAACAGCTTTGTTGAAAAAAAATGTTCCTCCCTCCACAGGGTAATATACAGGACCTCACTTTACAGACCTCCTGTTGAAGGAGGTGATATTTATCTCCAATTAGTGATCAGTTTTCACAATAGTCTAAAGTATTTATGTAAGACTAGTGGGCCCGCACTGCTCCGCAACATTCGTTATAAATAGGTGAGAAAATTCGTCTTGATATGTCTGTCGTACTCCTATTATTTTGTTTCTCCCCTTTTAAATAGTTTTGTGAACATTTAATACCGGTACTTAATAAGTGAATCATTAGTAATGTATAAAGCCCTGATTTTTATGCAGTAATAGGTTAGATTGCAAACTAATTTGCTTAGTAGGAAGTGTCGGCCACTCGCTCTGCCATAGCGTAGTAAGAGTAACATAAATTACAGGGGTTTTGTTGGATCTTACCCCTAATATCCATGCAATCCCCATAGCACAACGGTTGTGAAGGTAGACTATACTTGCAACTCGCTTCAGTAAGTTTGCATTCTAACCTATTACTGCATAAAAATCCGGGCTCTAGTAATGTAGTTTATAAGACTTCTTTGCAAACAATTTTCACTATCATTCGACCATTCAGGCCATTCAAGCCATACCTATTATATTGGAAGACGAGAGGAAATGAAGATCAAAAAGAATGAAGAAATACTGGGCACTAAGAAAAGAATAACGTACAGGGAAATGATTGATTCAATGTATCCCAAAGAGGGTGAAACGAAAGCAGAAGTAAACTTGTCAGTATAGTAAAATATTTGTAGTTAAAATAGTATCTATATATTAAAAGAGTTTACTAAAAACAGCTCTGTCCTGTCCGCCCAGCCGTTCTAGTAGGCTGATGTGCTTCATTCTTTTTTATTCTATCCGAAATATAGTGTATAAACACCGCATTAAAATAATCGTATAGTACGACATTGCTTATTGCGACATATCATATAAAACGGCGTACTTTTTTTATCACATTTTCCGAGAAATGTATCGACTATAACGTTCAAATTTGATTTTTGTCTGTTACGTGTTTGAGTATTGCTGACAACAGTATATACTGTATGTTGGGTATTCAGCGCGAAGGCTGATTTGATCCTTCACAGCTGTCAATCGGCCATTCTGCGGGATATTGGCGGAATATCGTTCGAGGTTATAACTTTCCCCGAATAGCTTAAGTAATATCACCATAAGTCATCTTCTTATCCCTTTATCTAAGAATCCCTGCACCTAAGTTTCTCCTCTGTTACCGCTTTCTTATATCCGTAACTCATACATCATAATATATTGAGGAGCATTTGATTTTTCATTTCATCCAATTGGTATTTACATATTTGTCCTATCCGGCTGTCCTCAGTTATAATTCTATTTTCTATTAATTTCAACTTTCTCAACTGTATTAATTTCTTCCTTAATTACTACGTATTTATGCGAGTGCTAATCACGAAACCTGGACACCCTTTCCTTTGAGGAAAAATTCCAAGCTACTCAAATGTATAAATTTTCGCCCCGGAATATATCGAAGTATGGATGCAATTTTAATGACGGTGCAGACCTTCGTTTCGGGATAATTGGTGACTAAACGGTAAGTCGTATCACAAAACAGAAAGCAAAATCGCCTTTCAGTTGGAGAGATCTACAACAATGGTCCTATGCTAGGGAAATGAAGAGTGAGGTTGCTTTCCTCACCGAATCAGAATTTGCTATTACACATCAGTCCGTCAAGCCCACTGAAATGTATGCACCAACCGACCCTGTGAGTGATATTTTCACACCATTCATAACAGAGACTGGCTGCATAAGGAATGGTATTAATAGCATCGCACATGCCTCGGTCACTTTCATATTGTCAAGCCCAACAATGGGACTGAGACAGGTCAATGAAAGTAACAAATTTTTCTAGCCCATACCAGAAGACATAGTGTGCACTGTAAACACTAAATCTCACCAGCAAAGGCATACTGACAACAACGTAAAGCTTATTTTTAAACCCTTGTTTTCAATAGATTGTAGATTTTTAAGAAATGTCTGTGAAGGTGCCGCAAAAGAATGGGGAAGTGATTAATTTTGAAGAAAAGTACAAATACTATGGTGACTACAAAATGGAGAAACAGACGTGAGCGTCACTAAGGAAGTGGGTGTAACGCACTCAACGACCTCTACAATTTGGAAGGACAGAGAGAACATCTCATTTATCAGCCAAGACCGTATGTGACATTAATGATCAATTTATATTGTTGCTATTTTTTTCCTCACTTACTACTTCATATCATTTGCTTACATGTTATTCCTGTGCGTACTTTGTAAACATAAGAAGAAGAATTACGCTCAGTTCTAGTCTACAAATACAATATGGCAAATCTGTTGCGTGCACTGAACCCCCATCTACTCCAGCGCTGCTAGGGTAAAGAACTTTGTATTTTCTCGTTATTCCTTAGAACGCTTTTTATAATGTTTAAAAAATTGCGAACATCTAAGCCAAGCCAAGTACAATTGTCTCGACAGTCCGCCCGCACTACCGCAGTTCAGCTTCTCCAGCGAGCTGGGTTTCCTTGCCGGTGCGGTAGAGAGCTACTCCCAGCGAAATTTAAGGCCGCTTGGGTGACGCATGCACTTGAAGTTTCCTCGAGGCGGAGCTGTGCTCCCTCAACCGACAGTAATTTACGGCGACAGCACAGCTAGCTTAGGTAAGGGGTGTTAGTTTTAATACTTGGCACTCGAAGTCTTCAGCGCCACACACTAGAGACTGCAAGAAAAATAGCAACATCTTAACAATATAGCCATTGTCAGTGTATGAAATCAATTGTAATATAGAAAAATATATTTCAGTCTTGGGTTTCGGCATGTATACAGTTTTTCGACCAATTTATTGATGGCACGTGCAGAATATGTGTTCCGATAGCCGCAGAAAAAAATTATTTTGCCCAGCATGTACATAGAGTTATGCGCGAATAGTTGTCTGTGATTGTGGTATATAGTGAATCTTTGTAGTGTTCCTCTTGGATTATAGGTGAAGGTTTCGCGATCTCTGTGGCATTCTTCATGAATATAACGTGTGTTATACGTCGTGATAAATATTTCCCCTCGTTTGTCGTTGATGCACAGGTGTGTGACAAGCGGTAGAAAAGGAAGAGACATTAATTAATTTCAAGAGATTCAGTACAGATTTTGCCTTTTGAATAGACGAATCGTCCGGCTCCTTAGCTGATCAACATAGTGGCTCTAGCTTCACAGGGTCCCGGGATTGATTCCCGGGTGAGTCGGAGATTTTAACCTTCAATGGCTAATTCCTCTGGCTTGGAGACTGGGTATTTGTTATGTTCTCAATACCACTAAAATTTATACACCACACACAACACTATCCTCCACTACAATAACACGCAGTTTCCTATATATGGCACATGCCACCCAACTTTCTTGGAGGGTCTGCCTCACAAGGGCTGCACCAGACTAGCAATAACCACACGAAATCGAAATGCAATGCGGAATAAATGATTAGTGACAGAAATAACCACTTGAATAAAAAGATCACCATTTTGAAACCTCTCACTGAACGTGCTGGCTACATATTCACGGATAAATGCATTTGATCTCACTGTTGGCAAAACTCTGGTTTCCCATTTGCACAACAGGCTTATGTCATTTCCGTAAGATCTTTATAAAGCCACAAGGTTTGCGTCAAAGATTTCCCTAATTTAATCACCCTTAAATGCCCAACACTTCAGCCAGGAGACAGACCATAGCCACAAAACATCAGGTGAACGACTGATAGACTACATACATTGCTTTGGTTGGTAGACCTTGAGATTAAGTTCAGGAGAGAGTGTAGGCCGTTTATAGTTTTCAGTTTTAAAAGTAATTAGAAAGTACGTCAGTCTTTTAAATCTCACTTCAACATTTAAATATAAAATGAAAATTATCATTTTGTATCTATTATGTATTACTAGACTCCGGATTTTAGGCAACAATAGTTTATAATGCAAACTAATTTGGTTATAAGGATGTGTAGTCTAGCCCGTTATTCCGTTAAGTAGCAAGTTTAACATAAATTCTATTGGTTCTGATGGGCCTTACCCCTAAAGTTTATGCTAGACTCATAACATAACCGTTGTGCAGCATAGGCTATACATGTTACCCGCTTCAATGAGAGTGAATTCTAACCCATTACTGTCTAAAAACTTTGAGTGTGTTTATTATATTTATCTAATTTTATTCACTCTTCTACCCTTTTCATTGAAATGAAACATTAAAATCAGTCCTACGAAACACATTTTATTTTTTCCCTTCACAGTCACATTGGACTTATCTAGTTGTCAACATTTGTGTTACCATTTCTATTTCCCAACATTGGATGTTAGTGATCTTTCGGCGTTAGGTCAGTTAAAACCTGTTATCACAGAAAAGACTAGCATACTCTCTACTTCTACTTATTTTTCAGCCCAACTTCATGCCTTGTTCTCATACAAATGTCGCTTTCCTATGCCAATACATTCCAAAAACCTGCTGCACTTCTGCTAATTAGTTGTGAATGTCTACAAAAGTTTGTACTCACCAAGAACTTCATGTTGTAAGTAGACAAACCTCTGCACTGACTGAGGACTGAACTAAGATCTTCTCTTTTATAATAAACCAGATACTTTCTCGTTTTTCCACTTCAGTGCGGATCACTCGACGATCTGCCATAATATTCAGTTCCAGGAATTTTTAAAATCATAACGTAATTGTGCTGTAAATAATAGGTGCCTTTAATTGCATACATTCTCAAGATATTATGTTATATTTATTACTATTATTATACGTATTTTCATTGACATTTAATACAGTAAAGCTGAATGTCCACGCTTTCGTTCCGGTTTAGACCGACTGAAAAAGCTGTTGGCAACTTTCTCGCATTCTGCATTGGGGCATTTATCTAATTTTATTCACTCTTCTACCTCCCGTAGGGAGTAATTCCGACACTCGAGTATCATCTAAAACCAATAGTACATTGCAGGTACAGTACACACGCATATTATTTTGTTGTTAGTGGTTCCTTGATTGGCGTACTAATGCACCGAAGGTTTTCAGTGATGTTAGGATGGGAAAGGGGTAGGATTGCGATGTTGATAGCCGCGGTCTTATTTTTTCAGGTATAAGCCAAGCATTTCTCTGGTGTGAAAATGGTAAACCATAGAAAACCATCTTTAGCGTTGCTGACACTGGGATTCAAACGCATCATCTCCCGAATTCAACCTCACAGCCACGCGAGCCTAACCGCCCGGCCAACATGCTCAGTTAGTACACACAATTTTATTATTATTATTATTATTATTATTATTATTATTATTATTATTATTAGTAGTAGTAGTAGTAGTAGTAGTAGTAGTAGTAGTATATCATTCTGTTTTATCCGGCTCCATGACTTTGGTCACAGGGTCCCCGGTTCGATTCCCGGCATGGCCGGGAATTTTAACGATAATTCATTAATTTTGCTGACACGGGGGCTAGGTGTTTGTGTCGTCTTCATCATTATTTCATCATCACGAAGCGCAGGTCGCCTACGGGAGTCAAATCAAAAGATCTGTCTCTGGCGAGCCGAACCTCTCCTCGGATATTCCCGGCACTAAAAGCAATACGTCATTTCATTTTTTCATTCTCTCTTTTCTTACATTTTGAAGGGATCGAGGTCTATTCCTAGACATTCAGCATCTCGGCGTTCGAATTCTCCGCCCCCCATGCAAGCTTTAATCGTACGAAATATTCTACTGCAATTTCTGGCAGGTGATCTGCTTTCATTTGGACTGCCCCTAACACCAGGCGGCTCGGAGTGCCGTACTTTCTACTTATAAATGTCCCGCATGCACAAATGATGAATGGGATGTCTACTAACTGATTTTCACAGAGGCACTTCTGCAAGCAGGCAGGTTACGTCAGAATAGGAACATGTTCCTCAGCGCTACCCTTCTAATGCAACCCCTTGCATTACTAACCTCGTTTACGACCGCACAGTACTAGGCTGGTGTATGTACTAGTGTACAGCAGCACTACATTTGCTGTCAGAATGTCGGCAAAAGCTAGAGTGTTCAGAAACGACGAATACACAGACGTCGTATTAATCTGTGAAGAATCTGGTGAGAATGCAGCCGAAACTCCAAACGAATGTCTGCCTCCTACACACGTATTTCACCGAACAGTATTAGTTTTTGTTTCATACAAACAACTCTTTTTATATACTGCAATGTCTACACGTGTATAAATTAATAAGTTATTACATTTTTTTCCGCACCTTTGGCGTATTTACAAATGCATCCTGTTATGGAACGTGTGCAGTACAACGACTGCTATTTGTTTCATAACGTGCACAATACAGCAGGTTGTACAACTCTTTAGAAAACAAGTGACTAGGCAACCCATGCAACCCCACTAGTGCATTGTAAGTAGGAAGAACGGCGCTGGCGAGCCACCTGGTATATTTAGCGTTATAGAAGAAATTAAACACTGACAATGGACATAACACACGAAGTTATTAGTTGGGACAGGTTCGAACAACATCCCTGTCCAGGACGTCTGTGCTTACACTATTCACTGCTACTTTTGAGACCTCAACTGAACTTTATTCATATACTAATGCCATTTCATTTGATTTCTCCTTGTAGTTTAGCATTCTTGATAATGAAATGTCCTGATTCAGTTGTTCAACACTTATATAGTTATACATCGAATATCCCTGCATAAGTGTTGTATTTATTTATTGCTAACAAACGTGGTGTACGCAAATTACTACCTTACTGTTTATATATACTCGTTCCGAGTCGTAGAAATCCTTTGCAGCAGTTCACTGACGTATTTCGTCATATTCACCGCCTGTATGATCGCTCTTGCTGGTTATCTAGAAGCAAAAACATTCTAGAAAACGCGTGGTAGCACAAATAGAATGGAATGTTCGAATGAACAAGAACAGAACAGCAATAATCATATTTCAGCCGTATATTAACCTCGCAGCTATTAATAATTATTATGCTCAATGTAATGACCGTAGTGCTGTGAGAACTTGAAGTTTGCAATGTATAGACCTTTCGTCAGATCATTTGTGACTCTCTTATGACAATTCCAGAATACTCCTTCGTGAATCTTCATTTCATGTTCAAACTTTCATTATCCACTAGAAATAGGTCACTTCGTCTCTTAAAGTGTTTTATGGTAAGAATATTTCCAGCCTCCACAAGCTTCAAATGGTCTGTTTTCTATGTTTAAAAAATATTGTGGAAACCACTGGCGTTGTTTCCATTCTTTCAATGTGTGCTTAATGGAAAGGTCGGATATATTTATCACTATTATATTACTGTAGACTATAAAATAAAATGATCACTCGTTCTTTTTTTTGTCGCTCGCTGCTATACAACGCTTATACAAGGGTCCTTGTCTGTAAAAAAGCAATTCAGTGAATATAATAGATGTATATGCAGGAGGTTTATACACGCTTTATTAGTAACAAATTCCATATCAACGGTGTATAACCCTAGAACTGGCAACTGTCGAATATTAAACACTTTGGTCCCTGCTGTGGTGGTACTGTCGAATATTCGACATGTTCGTATTACTTCTCGTAATTTCCCCATTCTTCGACAGATGGCATGACGGTCTACTTTTTGTCGCAAGGTCTGTCTAGGGAGGTCAAGTCACGAATGCTACTTATGGAGCCGCCATATTGGGTCTTTAAGCGAGCGTAACCAAAGGCAAGTGTATTCGAATTTAGAGGATTTCCGTATCGTCCATTGAAATAAAAACAAAATACCAACTGTTTTTCATAAAAAATTTAATTGGGCATCTACTGGTCATGTATATATAACTGTATATACATTCACAGCTATTTGAATAGGAAGATAATTAACAGAGCCTGAAATTCTTTTTTGAGAAACAAGAATCAACAGAAAAGCTCATGTTCTTCTCTTTTACTTCCTTACAACTTGGTCTTACTGTGTTTCTTATTAATATCATCTGTCAAATACGTAATTTTATTGACAGAAACATAGAAATCTGTACAGTACCTGTGTCATATTATGATTACCGGTACATGAAATACTGAACTTGAAGTACTGTACTTAAAGTACTAAACGACGGTTGTAATAAATTACCTTCAGCGTTTTCTTTATTAAGAAAGTAATTTCCAATACCTACTGCGTTTCTAAAAGGTTACCCCAGTATGTTGACAAACACTGAATGCCTCTTGAGTCGAGTGCATTAAGGTATGTATGGTAACTGTTGTTATCCATTCATGTGGTATTTCTTTGGGTTCTAAGGCAAAAATATTCTGCACATATGCAACAATAGTGATGTTCTTAGCCACTCTTAACTAGTTTATTGATAACCCATGCAGCTATATAGTACAAAGTGGTGGTGGTGGTTATTGTTTTAAGGGGAACTACAACTGGACAACCATCCTCTATAAATACTAATCAGAAGAAAACAAATGGAAGGGGACCAACACTTCGAAAAATGAAGGTATCGGCAAAAGAAAGATCAAGGCCACGAAGTGCGTGGAAATGAAAAACTTCCTAGGCCTCGAATGCACTAATGCCGTCGCAGTCGGAAAAGAACAAGTGTTGACCAGGGGAGGTCGGATGGGCTAGAATAGTGAAAGCCATGTCAAGACTCAGCTAAGGGCCTCGTAGTCACAACCCAAAACAGATTTCCCCCCGTGGGTGGGGCAATAGAACAACACCCACGGTCTCCCCTGCCTGTCATAAGAGGCGACTGAAAGGGGCGTCAGGCGCTCCTAACCAGGGAGCGTAGGTTGTCGACCACGGGGCTCTTAGCTGAGTCCTAATATTCATGCATATAATAATAATAATAATAATAATAATAATAATAATAATAATAATAATAATAATAATAATAATAATAATAATAATAATAATAATAATAATAATGGTTAAGAAAATTAAAGCCATTGCTAGACACGATTCCATAAGAAATAGAAATTCAGTCGCTATTAAGTTGAGTTAAACTAGGTTAGGCAATTTTAGGGATTGCATTAGGATAGTATGTTAGGCTACGGTACATTAAATTACAGTAGTTGGTTAGTGCGAGTGAAGTGAGTGTTGTGATCTGTAAGTATTTGTCCAGTCATATAATGTACTCTATAGAGCATTTAAGATGAATGAAATTTAGGTGTAAATAATAACTACAGTACAGTATAAGACTGCTATTATCAATAAAATTGTTGTAATGATGGCCAGCTGGACATAAATTGTTGGTTTGAAGTGATAGGCTTATTCTTTGTTGTGATTATAATTGGTAAATAAACAGGAACAAGCATTTCAAATATCTGTGAAACATTTCTACGTTGCATGTAGGGTTAGAATGATACTGTCTATAGTTTACATGAAATGGAGTGGAATGAAATGGCGTTTACCTTTTAGTGCCAGGAGCGTCTGAGGACAAGTTTGGCTCGCCAAGTGCAGATCTTTTGATCTGACTCCCGTAGGCGACCTGCGCGTCGTGATGAGGATGAAATGATGAAGACGACACATACACCCAGCCCCGTGCCAGCGACATTGACCAATTATGGTTAAAATTTCTGAACCTGCCGGGAATCGAGACTGGGACCCCCTATGACCAAAGGCCAGCACACTAACCATTTAGCCATGGAGCCGGACACATGAAAAGGAAATTTTCATAAACATCAATACTACTATTACACACTTCCTGTTACTTTCCTTGCTTGTTTGGAAAGACAATTCTCTTTCTTTGGGAGGTTTTCTATTATATGTCAAAGATGTAGGTGGATTAGGGACGTTGAAAATTGTTGGGATGGAATTCCACTTGAGTAGTTTCCGTCCATCTGCCCTCTTTAGTTCAAATTGCGATTCTTCAAAATGATGCTAGAAGAAAATACATAATAAGACCTATAAATATAAAACATCGTTCATATAAATTGTAGGTTGACATTTGTCACGCCTACAGTTTTGTACCCACTGAGCTCTTCTTTGCTTATCTCTTGGGAAGCGAAACACTCTAATTCCGTCAGTTGTCTTATTTTGACAATTTGTTGCGGCGCAGTATCCCATTTTCCTTCAAAATACAAGTAATAACTCTCATCATTACATCGCGCACGCCCACATAATAACGGTATTTGAGACCCAATATGGCCGCCATCGCAAAGGATTGTGGTAGCGTGACCAGACCTCCCTAGACAGACCTTCTTTGTCATTCTCGATGTCCGCAACAGCCTCCAGCTCAGGTTCATTCATATTTAAAACCTCTTTGGGCGCAATTTTTCACAGAAATAAGTGAGCGCAGTTTTTCGACCATCTGTTTCGTTTCTGTAGTGTTTGTAAACAAACCTCGACTGGCTCTGCTTTGCTATTCTATTTCATTGTATTTCGTAGTTTTCCGTTAGGTGCAAATTATTTACGTATATTTTTAGTACAGTGTGTGTATTAATTTGGCATTTTCACTTCAATGCGGAAAATTAGAAAAGAAGTAGCACGAAATTTGTTGCAAGATGAAAGTGACGGATATGACATTGATGTTATTGAGAATTAACCGACAGATTAAGAGACAGATTGGGATGTTTATCAGTTATTTTTTCGCATCAAATATTGGAAAGTGAAATTGATGACGAGCCTGCCATAAAGCAACCAACCTATCTTAACAACATGGTCTAACATCACGCCTCCAAGTGATTGCATGCCAATAAATTTTCCCTAATATTTTCAAGAATATACTTCTCAGAGTAATGAAACTTTTATTGCATTACAGATACATTATTGACAATCTGTATATCTCAGTTTGAATTTTGCTTATATATGAGCAAAATTCTTATTATTTTTTAAATGTAGGAATTTCACTTTTTGAACAGACTGTACAGTTTTCTTGTCAAAATATTTATGAAATTTCTTGCGACTGTGGCAACCCTTTATGTATTACCTTTACGTAGATATAGAACACTTGGTATATTTATTTCGTATCTTGCGGATATTTTGTATTTTATTAAGACAAATATGGCTGCTACCACATGATTTAATATTGCCAGTTCTAGGAATAAACCTGGTATAAAAGTTGTACATCGTTTATTAGTAAGACTAGACACGAAATGTACTAGAAAGTGTAATGAGAGAGACGAATCATTCTTCACCGTAAACAAACAGAATTTTTTGGACATTTTAAACTCTGAATCTAAATATGATGAATGTAACATGAGATCGCAAGATATGCCCCATTAGTAATACATTTTTCAAGGTAGGGGTTATTGTATCAGTACAGATAGTGAGCGCTACCTCACCATTGTTTCATCTTGTCACTCACGCCTGTGTCCTGATGTTTTGGTTTTAATAAGTTAGAATACAAACCTTCTGAAGCGAATAACAAGTATACACTACCGCGGACAACAGTTCTGCTATAAGATGTGCATAATCATCAGGGGCACGGCCTATTATAACCCCTAGAAGTTATGTTACTCTCGCAACATTAAAGAAGAGTGGACCAGGAGTCACTTCCTACTTGTAAATTAGTTTTTATTCTAACACTTTACTGCCTAAACATACTGACTCTGAAGATGTCCGCCTCCGCGGTGTAGTGATTATTGTAGTTCGATTCCCGGCTCTGACACGAAATTTGAAAAGTGTTACGAGGACTGAAAATTTTTTTTTTTTTTTTTTGTAGATTTATTGATCAAGTAAATTACAGATTTTTTAATGTTACATCTTCAAAGAAATACTGTAATTCTGGTACGGACTGGATTGTCTTTTTACAAATGCTGTTTACGTGTTACATGTTAGACACACCTAAGAAGTGATACAAACTAGTTTCACAGAGTATTCTAGACAAAGACATTACTGTACTGTGTTCAAATTTCTCTCTATTGAGGTTTTAGAGTCCGTAATGTATCCGAAATTCCTGTGGCACTTTCGTAATTCCTGTAACAAAACCAATAAAGACGTCAACAACAAAGTACTACTTATCACAAATCACTTAGATAATGTCCACACACGTCGTTGACTCGGGGAGCAACAAACTTCCATCTTGTTCGCTTCAGGTATGCACCGTAAAGTTCCTTGTCCAGCTGTCCATCAGTAGTCAGTATAAAATGGATAGTGTGTCCAATTATCCATAGTGAAGAATTGTGCTTTGTCCTTGGGGTAAGGAGGTAATCTGGTCTTATGAATTGGTCATCTCTATTGATTGTGAAGTTCAGTTGGTGAAGAAACACTTTGGCTTGCATATACACCGGTCTGACCCTCATACAAGTGGTCAGTCTGTGAAGTATTGAGTCATGTTGAGTACAATATGAGCAGGAGTCCGAATCAGTCATTCGTATTCGATATAGCCGTTCTTTTGTGGGTACAATGTCATGGACTACCATATACCATGTAGATCGCACTTTAGCAGGGAGATGAGGGGCACTAATGTTTTTCCAAAGTTGTTTAAAGTCGGTGTTTGAAGGCACTTGTTGAAATAAACGCATAAGTGGTGTAGGTGTTAGACGAAATAAAGCAGTATAAACCCGACGTGTTAATTGTACTTCTGATACGAACTTGGCTTCCGTCAAATAGCACCATTCTTGCAAATAAATTCGGAGATACTTCAGGGCAGACGGGACAATCCGAAGATCAGGTGGATTGCGCAAGTCCGTCACAGTAGACCAGTGTTTCAGCCAAGCAGATGAGAAGCTCCGTTGGTTCATTTCTATTTTTCTTCCACGACTCAAGAAGAGGGCTTGACATTTAATGATGACGTTTACCAACCCAAGTCCACCAGCTGTTGGTGGAAGACACAAGGTAGTTATTGGTACTCGGAAGATATTGCCACGCCATATGTACCAGGAACTAGCACATATTATCTGTCTAGCAAACGTTGCAGGCAGTGGTAGTACTTGTGCAAGATACCAGCATTGTGATAGAAGGTATGTGTGGACAGTCCAGATCCTTTGGATTAGAGAGAGGTCTCGGCAGTAGAGTTCTTTTGCATAGACTTTTATCTTGTTGACAACAGGTCCCCAGTTTTGTTGATTCATGTCACTGGTCTTTCGAGTGTAATGTATTCCAAGTATCTTGTGTGATTCTACCGTTTGTAGCGGTGGGAGTTGAGGTAATGATGCCCAGTCTCCTAGCGGAATCACTTTCGATTTACGATAGTTAATAGACAACCCAGATACTGCACTGAACTGTGCGAGAGCATTTCGCATGTGGAGTATATCGTTATCCGATGATAATATTACACTGACGTCATCCGCGTAAGCAGCTACCGCGAGCTTTGCACTTCCTTGTGTTATTCCTCCTATTTCTTTATGCAGCTTGCAAATGAGAGGATTTATGGCCAAGGTAAACAGCACCATCGAAGCCGGACATCCTTGTTTTACTGACCTCTTAATGGGAATGGTTTTAGTGTGAAAGCCATTAATTTGCAAAATCGCAGATACGTTTGTGTATAGGCACTGAATGTAAGAGATAAATGTGGGACTAAGACCATGCCACTTTAAGCAGTTTAGCAGATACTGATGATTCACACTGTCAAACGCACGCTGGTAGTCTAAGGACACTAGTAAGCTCTGTGAATGAGTGCGTTCCGTGGACGCCACGTAATCACGCAGCGAACAGGTAACATCAAAAATTGTTCGTCCAGGCACTCCACAGTGTTGTGCAGGGTGAATGATGGAGGATAATAATGGTCGTAATCTGTTGACGAGAATTCTGGCTAATATTTTGTAGTCGTAAGTAAGGAGGGTAATTGGGCGATAGTCATTGACAGTGATAGCTGTAGAGAACTTCTTTATCAGTACAACAATCCCTCGACGATGTGATTCACAGAGTTGTTTCCTCTGTAACACAGTGTTCAGGACGCAGGTGAGGTCTTCTCCAATTATCGGCCAGCAGGTAGAGTAGAATTCCTGAGGTATTCCATCAATCCCAGGTGTTCTTGAGCTCTTCCCTTGTCGTATCGCTTTTAAAACCTCTTCCTTGGTTATGGGTCCTTCAAGGCTTGAGTTATCCTCTTCTCTGAGCGGTGGAGGCTTACAGTCAGCAAAAAAATTAATTTCATTGTCGTGGGTGGGCTCGGCATCAAACAGTTGTCGATAAAAGGAATCGAAAGCCTTACTTATAGTCGGTTGTGTTATGTACTCTTGTCCTTCTGGGTCCTGAACTTTCAATATGAGAGATGATCTGCGGCGCTTGAAGTCCTTCATTAAATGATAAAGATTGATCCGTTCATTTTCGATTGGTTCGTTGACCCGACTGCGTATTTTGAGTCCCTGCAGTCGTTTGTGATATATAGAAAGTATTTTTGCTTTATAGCGGCTGATTTTACTTCTTCTCTCTGGTGATGGCTGGTAGTTTTCTTGTAAGTCATAAATACACCTAAAATAAAGGTTTATTAGACGTTCTTCGTCTTGATAAAGTTCGTAAGATTTTCGCTTAAAGAAATACTTTATTTGCGGCTTTACATACCGATCCCACCAATCAGCACAATCTTGATATCTAATCTTTCTTTTACTCCATTCTGACCAAAGCAATTTCAGCTCTTCAAGGATACTAGAATTTTGAAGACAGGTTACATTCATCTTCCAGTAAGAGCGTCCTCTAGGTATAAAATTTATATTTAATCTTATACGTAGGATAACAGCTTCATGATCAGAAAATGTGACTGGTACTACTTCTACACGACTTATGTCATTAGCTAAATTTTGAGGAACATAAAATCGATCCAGTCTTGCTGCTGAATTTGAAGAAAAGAAAGTAAATCCTGGGGTATTATGTTTTAGCACCCAAGGATCACACATTTGGAGATTTGTAACTAAAGTCTGTAAGCTGCTCCTCGGCTTAAAGGGACCTGTACAATCTACTGCACGCAGTACACAGTTAAAATCACCCCCCATCACATAATGCGTAGGCAAGGAGCGAAGTAAATATGTTAAGTCCGACTGGAAGAATTCGTTCCTTTCCTGGCGTTTATTACTCCCAGATGGTGCATAAACATTGTAAAACAGGTAATCTTGAAATCTGCCACTCATTCCACGACCAGAGGGAAGCTTCTCTATGGATTGCAGTTCAATACCTGACTTAGTAAGGATAGCAGTACCTAGGTTATCACTACCAGTATTTACATAGGCATTATAGTTTAATACCGAAGAAAAATCATTGATGGAGACCTCCTGGAGCATTACAAGATCTATATCATGACACTGTAGAAATTTCAGCAGAGCATGCATTTTAGTTGGGGATGAATTATTGTTGAAGTTGACTGTCCCCACTGTTAGTGTGAGGGTCATGACACTACAACAGAGAGAAAAATAGAATGCAGTCCACATATTGATATTCTGTCAAACTATTTCTTCGTAGTCGGGGGAGGTAATCCTTGCTTACTCGTTCCTGTCTTATACGGATGGTTTCGTTGTTTACTAGCTAACTTGCTTACTTTTTGCTGACCGGGGTTACATTTTGTTACATCAAGCGATATTTCTGCTACTGGGTCCTCACTCCGCAATACTTCCTCCTCCAGGTCCATCTGACTGTTCCACGATCCGAGAGTGGGAGGATGTTGTTCAGTGATCACAGACCTATCCATATCAGACGAAGATAATGTACTTTCCGGAGGGCGCTGGCTCTCAGTTTCAGACCTTGTCAAAGGTTGAAGAGTGATGGGCATTGTATCAAGATGTTGGTCTTCCTGTCTCAGCGTGTTTGTGATCGCGTTATTTTCTTCTATGATTCTTTTATCTGATACGTGCATGTCCCTGATATCTAATGTTTCTTCTACTGATACGGTATCTGAGTCTGTACTGTCATTTGAAGATAATGGAAATTGGTTCCCTGCAGGTGCGTTAGCTATATCCTGTGAATCGGCTGTTAACACTAGTGTGTTTACTATGTCCATATGTTCTAACTTATTGTCATGACTTGAGCCAGGTGTTGTAGGGTTGACGTTGCTATCTGTGCTACTTTCCACTGCACCGTTCGCTACCCTGCTCTGCACGGACGTTGGTTTGTTTACATCCGTGAGAGCGGGTTCTCTATCTGACCGCGCACTGTCAAATGAGGGAGGTTTGAATAGGTCGCTCAATGTTAAGCGTGATCTAGATGCCGTCGATGGTTTGCTGTTAGTAAATCTAGTGGGACAATTAGTCCGAATATGAGAACAACTTCCACATGAAAAACAATGTTGCTCCTGTCCGGGATAGGTTACATATGCCTCATAACCCGCTACATTGAGGGTTGAAGGAATAGGCTTTTCAATTGACATCTGAACTACCCTTATTCCTGTATCGACTTGATAGCGGTATCTGTTTGACCACTTCTCGTTTTCTATCTGTTGTACCTTGCCATAATTCTGCAATACGTACTGTACCCGCTCGTTTGGTACTTCCGGCGGTATATTCATTAAGCGTACAGTGATAAGTTCTATTTCACCGGGCATGATTGTAACTGTTACTGAATCGCCATTCATTAATGTAAGAGAATTTGTACCTCTCAAGGAATGTAAGTACTTCTGGTAGCTTCTGTCATTATTAAATTTGAGATAGGCTGCATTCTGTTTTCCAACTAGTTGAATTGTTTGTAGTTCATCATCACATACCTTTAGAACGTCTTCTATCCACTGGTGAATTTCGTGGGCTGTTGGTCTTTGTTGCTCCTTGCCAAATACAACTTTCAGGGTGTTTTGCCGTGTAATTTTGGATGCCATGTTTCCTAACTGTTCAATAACTACAACTTCAAATGAACAAACACTCACACTACCGTCCTCGTCAAGTTAGCAGGGCCCGGCCAGACAACCTGCTTGGCCGGCTGTACAAGCAAGACTGGAAATGGGGTCCGCTCAACCTCGGGAGGTCAACTGAGCAGAGATTCCCGCTTCAGCCGTCCTCGAAGTGGTTTCCCGTGGTATCCCCCTTCTCCAGCAGATGAGGCCGTCTGGCCGAGGTCCTGCCCTCCTCCCTAATTGTATCCCCAACCAAATGTCTCACTGCCCTTATGGTGATAGAGCTGGAATCGCTCGCTGAGATGGTAGGAAAAACTAATCATAGAGGTAACAAGGGCTAAATAAATAAATAAAAAAGAGCCGAATAAAATAGCATAATCGGAATCTAGAATATAAGGGAATTTTACCTCGTCGCTTGATACATTTCGTAGGCATGATGGGTTATATACATCGACGTTAGCGTGGCTGCATTTTTTGTTTCTAAAAATGGTGGAAGAAAGCAGTATAATGCTGGCAATTACGTTATGTGCCCTGTTAACTTAGACACTGAATGGTGAGTCAATTTATTGTTTTTCAGTAGCATGTTTGTTATATTGACATTGATGCATTTATTGTATATTTAACTTTTCAACTAAAACAATCGAGTACATAGAGTTCCGGTAAGGTAGGGCTATATAGTATGCCTATGAATAATAGCACGTTTTAGCAGGTAAATCAATGTCACTACTGATCTGCATTTAGGGTAGTCGCCCAGGCGGCAGATTCACTATTTGTTGTTTTTCTAGCCTTTTCTTAAATTATTTCCCAGAAATTGGAAATTATTGAAACATCCCTTGGTAACTTATTCCAATCCCTAACTTCTCTTCCTATAAACGAATATTTGCCCCAATTTGTCTAACTTTATCTTCATATTGTGATCTTTCCTACTTTTAAAGACACCACTCCAGCCTATTCGTCTACTGATGCCATTCCAGGCCATCTTTCCACTGATAGCTCGGCGCATACCACTTAGTCCAGCAGCTCGTCTCCTTTCGCCCAAGTCTTTCTAGCCATAACTTTTCAACATTTTTGTAGCGCTACTCTTTTGTCGAAAATCACCCAGAACAAGTCGAGGTGCTTTTTTTTTTTTGGATTTTTTCCAGTTCTTGAATCAAGTAAGTTACGGTAACTACTTAAAAATGAAAACTGTGCCTCGCGGTCAAAAAATAACTTCTACACTCAACCAGACAATAATTGACTGTTGGTGATTATGTAGAAAAATAGATAAATGTGCAAAATTTAAACTGATGTAAATGTTATAGGGTAGGAAAAAAAACGCTTCTTTGTTTTTATAAAAAAATTAGTAGATATTATTTTTGGGATTTCCCTCCTAAGAACGAGTTCAACAATTCTGCAATTCCCATATATTAACGCAGATTTCCCCTGTAAGAAATTAGATGTTTGTCCATCAGGGACCAGAATATACATGGTGTAGTCCGGAAACTTTCGAGTCAAAAGTTATTAAGAAGAATTCTCGCTGCTGTTCAAACGACACCGGGGATATTCGAACAGATACGACAGAACTTTTTGCGACGATGCCCTGCCTGCATTGACGCAGGGGGTCGCCATTTCGAACATTTGTTGTAAATAAAACAGTTTGTCAAACTTGCGCAGGTCAACGGACTTAAATGAGTAGAATTTTGCTTAACTTTTGACTCGATCGTTTCCGGAATATGGTTCCTTATCTCAAATTGATCCCTTTGTCGTCATCCATCGTCTCTGGAAGTTTGTAACATCATTACGGATACACACTGTATGAGTACACACTGCACCTCTTTTTGATATTTACACGTGAAAGGACCACTTTCTGTTAACCATGTCTAATATACTGACGATTTGAATGAATTAGAGCAAGAGAGAGGGTTCCCCTTTATAACTTATTAATTGTCAAATAAAACCAGCTTCTTACGGGAAATTCGAACGTTTAAAACTTTATTTTTTAATGGTTTCTGTACTAAATGATAAGAGTTGACACTTGAGGATTTGGACGAGTTTGAATAATAATAATAATAATAATAATAATAATAATAATAATAATAATAATAATAATAGTAATAATAATAATAATAATAATAATAATATAGACTGACTAAAATATCTGCAGCAAAAAATGCATCTCATGGAATGCCAAGATAAGACATTACAACACTATAGTAAAAACAGAATATCTGTATGCCAGCGAATGCCTCACGATGAATTAAAAATTGGAGAAGCTGGAGATCCTTGAAAGAAGAAGAATACGGAAATTATTGGGCCCAATCCAGACTGAAATCGGCTGGGAACTTCGGAACAACAATGAAGTCCATAAAAATGTAGAGAAAATCTCAGAGACTATGAAAAAGATGATTATTATTATTATTATTATTATTTATTACTTAGCGTATGACATACAAATACATTATTACAAATGAACAAAAATGACCAATGAACCAATCTACAAACAAATATCTAGATCTTGTATGTACTCAATACATTTTGGGGTTGCCATCAAGAAGTCTTCATATGGCCCTCCATATGCTCTGATGCTGCATTCCTCCCTGACGTGTTTAATAGTTTGTCGCGGTGCACCACAGTCGCATAGCGGCGAGGAGAGCATTCGCCATTTAAAAAGTGAATCCCCACATCTTCCGTGTCCCGTCCTGAGTCGGTTGAGCATTGACCATACCTTGCGGGGTTGATCAAACTCTGGAACTGTCTTATCGATGCATGGCATTTCCAGGCATCTAGCTGGAGCATTTTGCATCCATTCTTCCCTCCAGGAATCGGTGATGTTGAACCCGATGTGATTGATCTCGGCTGCAAGAGGTGGATGTCTCGAACGAAGTCGTTTGATTTTGAGGTCTGAGATGTCAGAGTGTACCGGTAGTCCAGGGTTTGCTAGGTTCTTGTTGTATTCTCTGATCAAAGCTACTTTCCTTCGCAGAAAAGATGATGATGCCTGTTGTTTAAAGGGGCCTGACATCTAAGGTCATCGGTCCCACCGTGAAAAAGAGGAGGTTATCATTTCTCGGACATTTGTACAGAATGGACCAAATCAAATTACAAAAAGTTATTCGACTCCCTGTGGAACAAGAAGAAAACGACGACCTGGATTAAGATAGTTCGTAAAGGCCTAGAAAAGTCCAACAATCAGGAAGTTTAGAAGTTACACGGGAATATATTTCGGACCATGATTCCAAATTTGGAAGGGTTTCAATTCGAAAGAACTACAAAGTCGGGAAGAGCTTGGACGGATGAACATAAGAAACAGCATTGCGCCTATATGAAGGAGTACTGGAGAAAGAGGAAACTTCAGACAAAGAAAAAATGAAATTGTAGTGTAATCCTCAGTGGTCAATTCGGAAATAATAATAATAATAATAATAATAATAATAATAATAATAATAATAATAATAATAATAATAATAATAATAATAATAATAATAATATTATTGGCTTTACATCTCACTAATTACTTTTACGGTTTTCGGAGACGCCGAGGTGCCGAAATTTAGTCCCGCAGTTCTTTTACGTGCCTGTAAATCTACCGACACGAGGCTGGCTTATTTGAGCACATTCAAGTACCACCGGACGGAGCCAGGATCGAACCTGTCGAGTTGGTGTCAGAAGCCCAGCGCCTCAACCGTCTGAGCCACTCAACCCGCCTGTGGGACGAGTTTTATGGTCGGGTGCCCTATCTGACTTCAAGCCTATCTGGGGGTATGTAATTGTTATTGCGTGTGGTGGTAAGGTGTGCAGTATGTGGGTGAAAATAAATGTTTTAAGGGGCACATAAACACCCAATCCCAGAGCCACAGAAAATAACCAGTTAAAATTCATGACTTGTCCTGGTGCCAATTGAACCGAAGGCCACCACGCTGATCAAGTGCGGGACTAACTCGTCAAAACACGATTTCTTGAAACATTTTTATTTGTTTGGGTGTTAATAAAAATGACTGCATTGTTTCTGCGAGATTTGAGATAAAAATTTAGTAAAAAATGAGGCATGAGGCAGTTGAAAAGATGAGATGAATGCTGGCCTTTCTGCTGGATTGTCCAGATTACTGTGATGTTTCGTCTGGATTCATTCAACTGCAGATATGTTTACATTACTGGAGGGGTATTTACTGAAATGAAGAGATTAGAAAAGTGCGCAAATTGTAACTTATTCCTTTGATCAGTCAGTGTTAAATTCATGCCAGTAAACGCCTTCTCACATCGGCTGAAAAAATCGGAACCATTTCGACCAAATTTATAAAGTGTTGCATAGAGTGTGGAGTGGAATTTGAATTTTCTTTGTAGATACGAAAATCTTTTACAAGTGATGGATGCGCACATGTTTTTATTTATAGTGAATTTCACCTTCGTACATAAGCGAACTATTGTTGACGTATCACCATAAAACATACGTTCACCTTCATCTCAGGGCTATGTAGGAAAATTTATAACAGGTGCATGCGAGAAAACTCCGTGTGTCTTCGAAACAGCTCTTAATACTGCCCAACTGAGAAAGTGGCCGTGCGGTTACAGCTGTGAGCTTGCATTTGAGAAACAGTGCGCTCGGACACCCCTGTCCGCTGCCTTGATGATGAATTTCCATTGTTTTTCATTTTCACAGAGGGCTGTGACCACAGCCGATTCCTTCTTACTCCTAGACTCTTCCTATTCCGTCGCCGCCATACGACCTATGTGTCGGTGCTACGTAAAGCTAATTGTAAATAAATAAATAAATAAATAAATAAATAAATAAATAAATAAATAAATAAATAAATAAATAAATAAATAAATAAATAAATAAATAAATAAATAAATAAATAAATAAATAAATAAGATTTTAAGTTTATTTCCAAATTTTCAAAATTCATTAAGATATTAATTTATGCCAATTTAAAATATCCCGTGGTTTAGATATAATTATCCCTGAAAGGAATAATTCTTTCATGTCCAGTGGTTGGATTGGTCCAAGGCAATGGGGCGAGAGAGGAGGGGTAAATTCCCCACCCCCTACAATTCCCAAATTGCCGAACCTTACGTCTGTCAGTCTTTAAAGTCATCAACGTGGAGGCAGCTTGGTCCTCAAATAGCACCACGATAGCTTCTGTAGTTATACCGAAATAGCAAATACCAATAGCTGCGCTATAATAAAGTGTTCTAGGCAAGATAAGGATATTTACCCCTGAACCAGAAACTCCTATTGCAGCACAACTGATCCTACGGACAGCACATTTCGAAACATCCAGATGTGCTAGCCGTGTTCTGTAAGTCACTACTCAGCACCACATATACTTCATTAACTTCCATACTGTCACAGCAATACATGAGGCTCAGACATCAGTGGAAGCTGCATTTTTTGCTATGTCAAGAGGCGGATGCAGAAGTACTGCGTCTATAAAGAAATATTCAGAAGCGCACTGAACCATGTATTTGTAATTTCAGTTATGATACATTATTCGAAACTTTACGCTACGTATTGATCTTATTTATATTTTGCTTGATATTTTCCTTTGTTATCCAGATTTCTATTGCTGGAAACAGACATTTTACAGCCATAAACCTAGCTCCTGAAATGCATTGAAAATGGTGAAAACCATACCAAAGTATGTTGACAGATTTTTAAAATCATTGCACTCATATAGACAGACAAACGGACAATTCCTTCTGTAATATGTAGTGATCCATATAATTAACCTCAGATATTGACAGGAAGTTCAGGAAGATTATTTTTATTATTTGTACCAGTGAAATAATAATATTCCATGAGGGGCAACACGTACTTAGGCTTAAGTACCATTCTCTTGACTTTGGCGATTGAATTTTTACGTAAGTAATAAAATTGGAGTTACAGATAAATTAAAGTTTCCTACACTCGAGTGCGTATGAATTAATGCTTATACTTTACTTGAATTAAAATGACACAAGAAATTACAAATATAAAAATATATTTTATTTAACAATATTTTACAAGAAATCAAAGCAGCGATATGAGAGTAGAATGAACATGAAGATGGTGGTATTGTGGACTAGTTGGACCCCTGCGGCCTCCTTCTCGAGGACTGCCCAGGGCTTCCAGGGACGTGAACTGTGTTCCTTACTGATGATATCCTCCGAAACTGCCGAGTTCCAGACCATGACCTCCAAGACCGTAACTGCTACCGTATTCATGGCCTCCATAGCTGAGACCTTCATGACCTCCAAGTCCTCCATAGCCTCCTAGATCTCCTCCGAAGTCGTGTCCCTTGACGAACACTGGTACAGGTTTCTTGACGATCACTGGATGTGGTACCGATACTGCTACTGGCTTATAGACAGGGACTGGGTATGGCTTGGCAATATGAACTGGGTATAGTGCTGGTACGGGTACCTTAACAGGAACATGTACGGGGTAAGGTACCTTCTTCTCTACTGGGTAAGGTACTGGCTTCTCCACGGGAACTGGGTATGGTTTGGGTACATGAACTGGGTATGGCCTGTCTACATGGACTGGTACGGGAACTTTGACAGGATAAGGGACGTGTTTCTCGACATGGACTGGGTAGGGATGAGGGACAGGGACGTTAACTTCCTTATTGATGGTGATGGACTTGATGTGGCTGTCATGGCCTCCTGCACCATAGCCTCCACCGTAACTGAGACCACCATAACTGAGACCACCTCCAAAGTCATGGCCACCTCCCAGCACCAGACCATGTCCGCCGCTCAGGCCACCGCCTCCCAATTCTAAGCCGTGACCACCTCCATAGCCAAGACCTCCTCCATACCCAAATCCATAGATACCTCGCTTTTCAGTCTTGGAATCCTTCTTCTTTTCCTCCTCGGCAGCACAGAACACTGCCCCGGCAACCAGCAATACCACCTGGAATAAGGAAAACATTGCAAAATGTAACTTATATACTATTTACATTTCCAGTAAACATTGTTTATGTTATCTGGACTCGTTCATTCCTTCATGGTCTTTAATTCCTGCTGCCCCTCTTGAAACACAGGGGAACAACAGAATATCTGGTTGGGTTGATGCCCAACCTGTCTTAATTATCCCAGGTATTCCCTTCCTCCAGAACTTCAGCCTGGACAGTTATTCATTGAGGGTGCCTAGATCTTTAAATTATTTAATGAATCAACAACACTTGTTCAGTAATTCACTAGCTTTGTAAGGAGTTAATTAGAATATGCCCCTGTAATTTTCCACCAAGTGTTCAAATGAATAAATATGTTGCGTGCAAATGACGTTGTTGAAATTTTTTTTTAAGTGTTTGAATTACAAATCGAATCATGTATTTTGCCCTTTTGATACACAAAGAAAAATTTTAACCTCACATACTCAAGTGGCAGAAGAGCGACAGCTTCGTTAAGAACGTTAAAAGAAATTGTAACCAATAAATTTGATTCCCTACTACGTCTAAGTTCCATGAAAGAATTCATTATTTCAGTTCAAAAATCCAGAATTTCACATCACTTGAATTCACCATTTATTAACAGTAGGTTCGAACCTATAATCTACTGACTGCAAGCTGACAATGATGTTGCACAAACTGCGTAGCCAACTGGCTCTGTTTTAAATCTGGGTGACTCTAGACACAATTAAGCTCCACCAGAGATAATTAATAATATTTTTGGAATGATAACTCAGTTACAATGAAGTCAAGAAGTACGTTTATTTTTGTACAGAGGCCTGATAGGAAAGTGGGTTCCTCATCTAAGCCGACAACGGTTCGAATCTCGTCCTATGCACGTAGCAGTTTTGAAATAAAAACTTGTATCCCTGCGGTTCGGATCACACATAATACTGGAGGTCCAGTGTCCAAGATCTAGATATAAATAGCCCCGGAGAACTGAACAGGTTAGCTCAGTGCCTTATGGTTGTTATTTCCGCACTCGGTAGGCAGGTGAGTTTTAATGCCCTTTTCCAAGGTTTCCCATTTTCTCCTCCAAGCTAATATCGGGATGGTACCTTTCTGAAAGTCATGACTGCTTCCTTTCTATTCCTAGCCCGTACAGTTACACCTATAATAAACTTACATAGCGGTATATGAGACTCAGCTCCTATGGGGTGTACCGGGAAAGGAAGCTACAGAATTCCCGAACCAAAAATGTCCTTGGACACTCCCGGCACTAAAATGTGCCAGTTCCATGGACCCTATGCTAAGAAGAAGTTACGAGAAACTACACATTTGATTATAATTAAATATAATTTGGAATGATTCTTAAAATGCTAAAATACTGACTAGGGTGTGCATCCACAATCATCATAACTCATTAGACTGTTGTCCTACTTCGAAACTCATACGTTCTATAATATTTTTTTAGCGTTCAAATGTTGTTTGCCAATTTTCACGCAAGTCAAATGCTGGGGCTGTACCTTAACTAAAGCCATGGTTACGTCCTTCCCGTTCCTAGCCGTTTCCAATCCTTCTGTCGTCGAAAACATTCAATGTGTGACATTAAACAAGTAGAGAAAAGAATGTTTCTTGTATGTTCTGGAGAAAGACTGAGCTTTACATACTATACTCGGTGAAGAAGGTATGAATTATGACAGTGGTTCTGGTAAGTGAACAAGTAGCAGGTAGTTAAGTGGTTATAAAGCCATAAGAAGCTCTACTCACAGCAATTACGAATTAAACAACACACTTCCAGCTTTATAATAATAGTCCGCTGGAAGAATGGTCAATTTATGTAACTTTCGTTTCATTTCAGCATTTTATATACCACCACGTTTGACCAGATGTAGAGTGTTCGATTCCTAATAGCAAAATTACGGCTTCAACCACGGCTGAAATTAGCTTAGGCGGCATCTAAATGACAGCATTTAAGAAGGCTTCGAACGCAATAGCTGAGACTGTATTATTATTATTATTATTATTATTATTATTATTATTATTATTATTATTATTATTGATGTTATTTGCTTTACGTCCCACTAATTACTTTTACGGTCCTCGGAGACGCCGAGGTGCGGGAATTTAGTCTCTCATGAGTTATTTTATGTACCAGTAAATCTACCTATGCGAGGCTGTCGTATTTGAGCACCTTCAATTACCACCCAACTGAACCAGGATCGAATCTGCGAAGTTAGGTTCAGAAGGCCAGCGCCTCAACCGTCTGAGCCACTCACCCGACATTATTATTATTATTATTATTATTATTATTATTATTATTATTATCAAACAGCCATATAAGTTTAGAAGCAAGAAAGACTTTTGTAAAAACCTTCGTCTGGAGTGTACTACTTTACGGTTTTGAGAGCTGGCCTGTTGGAATAAAGGAAAGAGATTAATTGGAAGTAACTGAAGCGAGGATTTTAAGGAAAATGACGAGGAGATGCTCGACAAAAAAAAAACGAATACAGATCTTCTAAAGGAAATCAATGAATAACGGAGACTGATAATGGATATGGAAAAAAGGAAAATAAAACTTGTAGGTAATATCCTCAAAACATAACGACTTTCTAGTAAACGTCATTGGAGGAAAAATATTAGGAGAGAAAGGAAGAGGAAGACCAAGGCAGACATACTTGATGGGATGTATAAACTACAAGGAAGTGAAGAGAACAGCAGAAATGAGAGGATAATGTTTGCAAGGAAAACGTTTAGCCTTTAATGTATGATGGTGATGATTATTATTAATAATAATAATAATATTATTGCTTTTGTTTCCCACCACATTTTCCACAACCTGGGGTGCGACATGCATCATACATGTGAACTTTACCAAGTTTTATAGTCGGATATCCTTGTTAATGCTAGAGGGGGCAAAATTCTTGAACAGGCAGGGAATCGAACCCAGTTCCCTCTGAAAGCAAGGCTTCTATTCTGACTGTATGCCTAAGGATATGGACTAATAATAATAATAATAAAACTCTTAAACTTACAAGAATTGGGGATCTTGAAAAATTATTAAAAGCTGAAAGAGCAATTTTGAGAAACATACTAGAACCTATAGGAAACAAAAATGCTGAATTTAGACTACGATTAAACAGAGAGCTATGCTTAAAAGCTGAAGAACTGGCAACTGTAAAGAGGAAAAGAAGACTCCAGTTTTTGACGCATTTATAGAATGAATAACAATAGACAAACTAAAAAGATCTTCAACTTATTGAACAGTTACAAATCCAAATCAACGTGGTTCAATGAAATAGAAAACGATATGGAAAACTCTGGAATTAAAATAGATACAATAGACAACAGAACACGTTTCAGAGAAGTAACGCAAAAGGCAAGATTTCAGGAGAGAAAGAAATTAAGAACTGGAAGAAAATGGACTCAAGAGGAAAAGGAACATCATTCTCAGAAAAGGAAGGAACTTTTTTAAAAAAATAGAAAGTTATGTGCAAAGAAAAGTAACCAAAGTTGATTTATCGTACCCTCAAAAGGGTTATTTGAATTATAATAATAATTGGTTTTATGACCCACTGACTAATTTTACAGTTTTCGGAGACGCCGAGCTGCCACAATTTTGTTCCGTAGGAGTTCTGTTACTTACCAGTAAATCTACTGACAGGAGGCTCACGTATTTCAGCACCTTCAAATAGCACCGGGCTGAGGTGGGATCTAACCCGCCAACATGAGCACAGAAGGCAGCGCTCTGCCGTCTGAGCTATTCAGACTGGGGTTATTATTATTATTATTATTATTATTATTATTATTATTATTATTATTAGAGCACGGATATTTAGGCATTAATAGGTCAGAATGCAAACTAGTTTGTCTAGTAGAAAGGGTGGCGCCTTGGCCGCTCTTCAGTAATGTAATGAGAAAACTGAAATGGCGTATGACTCTCAGTGACGGGAGGGTCCGAGGACTTGTTCGGCTCGCCAGGTGCAGGTCTTTTGAATTGACCCCGTAGGCAACCTGCGCGTCGTGATGAGGATGAAACGATGATGATGATTCCGTGCCAGTGGAATTAACCAATTATAGTTAAAATGTCTGACCCTGCCTGGAATCGAACTTGGGACCCCTGCGACCAAAGACCATCACGCTAACCATTTAGATGTAGTGAGAGTAAAATTACTTCTAGGGGGTTCTAATACGCCAGTCCCCTAATGTTTATGCAAATCTCAAAATAGAACTGTTGACCTGGCTAGGACATACGTGTTACTCGTTTCAGGAATTTTGCATTCTAACCTATAAGAGCCTAAACTCTCGGGATCTATTTATTATTATTATTATTATTATTATTATTATTATTATTATTATTATTATTATTATTATTATTATTATTATTATTATTCAAATTCAATTCTTTGTAGGTAGCTTCACATCCTAAAGACGCTCATACGAATTTAAAAAAAACTGCACCAGGGCTCTCTGTAGTCCACACCCTCTTAATTAAACAAACAAATCAAATCTCCTGTACAGTATAACAACAACGGGGGAACATTACAGCTTTGTCTAAACCCTTTAATTACGTTGAGCCAAAAACTCATTGTACAATCATTTATTCTCAATTCAACCCGGTTGTCATCATAAGCGATTATAATAACCTATCCCTGATAGGAGTAATTTTAAGTCTAGTCTTCTTTCCAGTTTTCCTCCAACTGAACATCAAAGTCCCAGCAATCATTCCATTGGATTAGGCGCAGTCATTCCACAAAAATCGGGCGAGTTGGCCGTGCGGTTAGGGCGCGCAGCTGTGAGCTGGCATCCGGGAGACCGAGCTCGATAGCTGCAGACGCTTAAGTGCGGCCAGAATCCAGTATTCGGGAGATAGTGGGTTCGAACCCCACTGGCGGTAGCCCCAAAGATGGTTTTCCGTGGTTTCCCATTTTCACACCTTACGTTAATTAAGACCACGGCAGCTGCCTTCCCATTCTTAGCCCTTTCCTGTCTCATCGTCACCATAAGATATATCTATGTCGGCGTGACGTAAAACAAATGGTAAAAAAAAACTCCACAAAAAAGCGAAATTGGCACAAGCCAAATTATTGCTAAAATTTCAGCCAAGGATCCCCACCTGTTATTGTATAACTTTCAGTGAATTATCCACTGAAACTATGGAAATAAAGAATGGTTGATTAAACACCCCTACAAGCGCTGCGAACCAAGAACTCATTATACCTTAGATAATTTATGTTTGAACTCTCCCCCCATTGGTATATCCAACGCGTGGTATTCTACACTTCGCCTTCTGTAAGCCAACGTAACATTAGTAGAACAGCCAATTCGAGTAGCGAAGAAAGAGCAGTTGTAGTTATTTGAACTTAAGAACCAGAAATGCCGATTTCTAGAGCCATCTGATCTTTTGAGTGACCTGACCATGTTAAAGGTACGGTAAAATAGCCCCTGTCCTCACACCTCCTCCCCTCTTCTTGTCCTTACCACTCCAGTGATTGCTATGCAAGCTACTGTAACCCACCAAACCATATGTAACTCTCAGACCAGCTGGAGAAAAAAGAAAGTTTTTTGTTTGACTACTTTCACCTTTGTACTCACCATGAACTTCATATTGTCACAAGTGTTGGAGCTACACTGACTGAAGATTGTGAGGTGCTGATCTGTTTTATACCGGGCCCGGTCCTTTCTCCAACCCCCACTCCAAACACATCCACTGGACTGTGTCTCCACACTACCTAATTAAATCCTCATATCGTTATGTAACACGACAATACAGAAGCAACGTCTTCCTTCCTCTGGGAAGGAGACTAACTTCCGGATTGGTATGAGCGGTTCTCCCAACAGGTTCCAAGTAGAAATCACTGAACTGACAGCAGTTTGAATCTCGAATCCCCGAAAATGTGTCAGAATTTCATGAAAATTAAGATCATGTATCCCTCGTCTGACTTCTTGGCTGCAGCTTTGTCGGTCTCAAGTTCAATCCCCAGAAGGGACGAGAAATTCAACCAAGTTAATACTGTTAATTATTCTGATATGGGGTCTGGGTGTTTGTGTTTGTAAATCAGGCCGGTATATCAGAGCTAAATCAGCATTGGCATCAAGTGTAGAACCCTCAACCTAACCAGGATTAGTCATTTATCATTGATCTACACGTACGACTGCCACCCTGTGGCAGATATCCTATCAGTTACTTCCCTACTATTTTCTTAAACGCTTTCAAAGATGAAAATTTTTCGAACATTTCCCTTTATAAATTATTCCAGTCCATAACTCCTCTTCCTATAAATTAACATTTTCCCCTTTATCTTCCAACTTTATCTTCATATTATTATCTTTTCTGCCTTAGAAAGGTCCACTGAAGCTTATACTTCTACTAATGTCATTCTACGCCATCTTTCCCGTCAAAGCCTGAAACATACCACTTAGTCCAGCAGCTCGTCTCCTTACTCGAAAGTCTTCCTAGCCCAAACTTTGCAACATATTCGTAACGCTATTCTTTGGTCGGAAATCGCCTAGAACAAACCGAGCTGCTTGTTTTGGATATTGTCGAGTTCTCGTATCAAGTAGTCCCATATACTGGAACCATACTCTTATTGGGGTCTTACCAGAGCCTTATATGCCCTCTCCCTCACATCTTCACTACAACCCCTAAATGCCCTCATAACCATGTGAATATATCTGTAACCTGTATTTATAATCCCGTTTATGTAATTACCTCCCTGAAGATTATTCCTGGTACCTACAGTGTTCTCCATGAGGTACTTCCACCCCATGAAATTTACAACCTGACTTTGAGGTCTTTTTGCAGTTGCTCACAATATTGTAACTTACCTGTTACTCTACACAGTATAGCATCATCCACAAAAGTCGTATCTGTTATTCGAATTCTTTACGCATATCATTTTTATACATAAGAAAATATTCTTTCTTTTTTAATCTGTTTACCCTCCAGGGTTGGTTTTTCCCTCGGACTCAGCGTGGGATCCCACCTCTACCGCCTCAAGGGCAGTGTCCTGGAGCGTGAGACATTGGGTTGGGGGATACAACTGGAGAGTATGACCAGTACCTCGCCCAGGCGCCCTCACCTGCCATGCTGTGGGATGGTAAGATTGTAAGGGTTAGTCAAGGAAGAGGGTAGGAAACGGCTGTGGCATTAAGTTAGGTGCCATCCCGATATTTGCAAAGAGGAGAAGTGGGAAATCATGGAAAACCGCTTTGAGGATGGCTGAGGTGGGATCCGAACCCCCGTCTACTCAGTTGATCTCTCGAGGCTGAGCGGACCCCGTTCCATCCTCTTACCAGTTTTCAAATTTCGTGGCAGAGTCGGAAATCGAACCCGTGTTCCGGGAATGGCATAGCAGGTGAGGCTACCTGGGCAAGGTGCTGGTCCTCCTCCCCAGTTATATCCACGACCCCAAACCTCACTCTCAAGGATACTGCCATTGATGCCGTAGACGTTGGATCCTCGCTGAGTCAGACGGAAAAGCCAACCCTGGAGGGTAACAGATTAAGAAACAAAGAAAGAAAGAAAGAAAGAAAGAAAGAAAGAAAGGAAGAAAGAATTCACTTATTGAAACTAAACTGTAATCGTTACTTGCTGATAAATCGAACGAGTGGCCCATGCGGTTAGGGTCGCATAGCTTTGAGCTTGCATTCTGGAAATAGTTGGGTCCGAACCCCACTGTCGGCATCCCTGAGGTGTTTTATTTCTTCCGATTTTCACAATGGAAAAATGCTGGGGTTGTACCTAAAGTAAGGCCACGGCTGCTTCTTTCCCACTCCTAGGCCCTTCCTATCCCATAGTCGCCGCAAGACCTTCGGTGCACCGTAACGCAAATTGTAAACAAAAAAATAGAAAGAAAGCAGAAATAGGAAAAATTGTGATGAAGAGATTTTCCAGTCATATTACAGCAACAAAATCAATTGCTTCACCAGTTCTGGGTGAGATATTTTCTTACTTCCAGTTACGTCAAACTTAACCCAACCAGGTTCTTAAAATTAAACACAAGTATCCCTTCATGTGCCGGCGTAAAGCGTCTTTTCAGTAAATAGAAAAGTGTACTTTTCCCAAAGCGGTTGGTAAAAATCAAAATGAAATGGTGTATGGCTTTTAGTGCCGGAAGTGTCCGAGGACAAGTTCGGCTCGTCAAATGCGGGTCTTTTGATTTGACTCCCGTAGGTGACCCACACGTCGTGATGAGGATGAAATGATGATGAAGACGACACATACACCCAGTCCCAGTGCCAACAGAATTAACCAATGATGGTTAAAATTCCCGACCCTGCCGGGAATCGAACCCAGGTCCCCCTATGACCAAAGGCGAGCACGCTACCCATTTTTCCATGGAGCCGGACAAAGCGGTCGGTGCTTAGTGGTGAGTACCTTACGAGCCAATTATTCTATTATTTGTTAAGTATTGGTAATTTGTTTGAAACGCTACAAGTCATTAACTAATACACAAATGATGGTAAAATATAATTGTGGAAGATCCAAGGTATCATGTTTAATCTCACCTAGTGGCGATGGCCACCTAATGTCTCTATGCTTACAAGTACAAAATTAATAATATTTTTTCCTTGCAAACTTTGGTATTTTTACAGTCCCAGGCAAAGAAATGTCAGTGATTTCCGTAAGACTAGACTTCTGTAAAGTAATTGTAATTGTAATTAAATAAATTACTTCTCAGGTAACTATAATTCACCCTAATTATTTTTTCTTGTACTCTTCCCATCACTAATATAAAACATTACAAATACTCAAACTAAGAAAAGTTACAAAAATATACAAGGACAGGAAACCAAATCTCTGAGATTTGCTGATGATATTGTTATTTTATCTCAGCCTGCAGAAGATCCGGAAAAATTGCTGAATGGTATAGACAGTATAGACAGTAAATGATAAACATAAATAAATCTTAAACAAAAGTAATGGAGTGCAGTCGAACGAAGTCATGTAATGCAAGAAAATGAAGTTTTAAAGGAAGTAGATGAATATTGTTACTTGGGTAGTAAAATAACGAACGGTGGCAGGAGTAAGAAGGACATAGAATGCTGACTAGTACAAGCCTTTCTTAAGAAAATAAATTTGCTCACTTTGACATTGATATAGGAATTATAAAGGTGTTTTTGAACACTTTCATCTGGAGCGTTGCACTGTATGGAAGCACGATGACTAGCTCAGAGAAAATGAGAATATAAGCTTTTGAAATGTAGTGTTACAGGAGAATGTTGAAGGTGAGATACGCAGATAGAACCATGAATGAGAATATACTGAATCGAATTAGTGAGATGAGGTAGATTTGGCTAAATTTGACGACAAGAGGAGAGAGAATGATAGCACACGTGTTAGGACACCCAGGACTTTAGGGGAGTTTAAGCTGTAAAAAGGCAGGGTTGACCAAGGTATGAATATGTAAGCTCAAACTATAGTATCGTAAGCCGTAGTATTAAGCACTGGAAATAAAGTTGCGTGTGTATTTGTATACAATAATGCTGGATTTAGAGTGTTGAAAAACTAGTACTCTTGGTGTAGTAGTAGTTGTTGTTGTTGTTGTTCTTGCTGTTGTTGGGTAATTACGTTTTTACTTTATCATCACACTACTGTATGTGATTATTGGCACCGGAATATTTCAAATTGCGATGCATACGTTAATAATAATAATAATAATAATAATAATAATAATAATAATAATAATATGACAAGCAGATTAGAGCAGATCTAGCAAGAAGCATTTATTCAGAAATGTAAAGATTAGCAAAGGATAGGGTGACATGGATGGCTGCATCAAACCAGAATATGGAATGATGACTCAAACACACAATATGTCTTATACATACTCTTCGGACATATCTTGAATAGTAAAAGAAATTAACCTTTTAGATAATTTTTGGACTTCAACTAGGCCATAGAATCTAGGATACGTCCAAATGTATCCTTCCTGTTAGTTGCATGCATCTCCTCTGTTTACATCTTCTTTGGACTTCTTTTCCCAAACAACTCTAATAACATTACACAGTTTGCTGATCTGTTCCGCTGGTGTCTTTCATACTCTGTTTAATAACTTAACAAGAGTATAAAGTGCAGGTTCATTTTCTGTTTTAGGTATCTCCTTCTCATCCACATATTTTCTCTGTTTCGTTTTCCTTTACAGACTTTTATGGTGGTTTGTAACTCCATTGTCTTTAAAACATAAAATGCATAAATTTTCCTTTTTATACTTCTTCTTCTTCTTAATCTGTTTACCCTCCAGGTTCGGTTTTTCCCTCGGACTCAGCGAGGGATCCCACCTCTACCGCCTCAAGGGCAGTGTCCTGGAGCTTCAGACTTTTGGGTCTGGGGATACAACTGGGGAGAATGACCAGTAGACTACCTCGCCCAGGCGGCCTCACCTGCTATGCTGAACAGGGGCCTTGTGGAGGGATGGGAAGATTGGATGGGACAGGCAAGGAAGGGGGAAGGAAGTGACCGTGGCCTTAAGTTAGGTACCATCCCGGCATTTGCCTGGAGGAGACGTGGGAAACCACGGAAAACCACTTCCAGGATGGCTGAGGTGGGAATAGAACCCACCTCTACTCAGTTGACCTCCCGAGGCTGAGTGGACCCCGTTCCAGCTCTCGTACCACTTTTCAAATTTCGTGGCAGAGCCGGGAATCGAACCCGGACTTCCGGGGGTGGCAGCTAATCACGCTAACCACTACACCACAGAGGCGGACCCTTTTTATACTTACTTCACTTTATGTTAACATTTCAATCCATATTGCCTTATTTTTACTGATTTTTAAAATTTATTCTTGTGTTGTTTTCTTTTTTGCTGTTATATCCTCTCCTTGTTGTTTGTTTTTCCATATCTTTCCATGCTATATCACTGTATGCCCAATCCGTGTCGCGTTTATCTACCGGCACATAGACCACTCCTGTCAAATAGCACCGACGAGTTCTGCTCAAGGCTTAACATCTCCATCCGACAGACGAATCACCATCAACTGCGACAATTTCGTGCTCGCTTCTTCCAGTATTCAAGCTCCAAGATATACTGCAGGATTTCAGCACAGTCTGGCATTAACACCTAAGCGTCCGCATATGCAAAGCTGCTTACTACATTTCTACTCAACTGAATCTCTCCTTGAAATTTCATACTTTTCAGAAAATAGTTGATTTATTGAATTATATCACACATATGATTTGGCCCTCTTTTACGTCCGGATGCCCCTGCTGACACCAACCCAAAATGGAGGGATGTAATCACTATTTCGTGTTTCTGTGGTGAAGTTTCTGTGCTAGTTGGCAGTGTGCTGTCTTGTCTGAATATGAAGAGAAGAGTGTTGGGGCAAACACAAACACCCAGTCCCCGAGCCAGAAAAAATAATCAGGTGCGATTGATATCACTTACCAAGTCGGGAATTGAATCGGGGAAGCTCTGAACCGAAGGCCCGAACGCTGACCATTCAGTCAATGAGTCGCACTCAGAACAAAATCGATGCATTCCATGAAAACAAATAGGAGAGATTACAGTCTTGGCTAACCGCTGAAACTGCTATGAAACAAGAACTCATTATTCCCACAATCCCCGCTACAGCACGATTGTCACAGAAACACATTTGATTGCCTGTCTGTATATATACAAAATAAGAATTTTGTCTGTACATTGCTCAGAACTTTAAAGAAAATGGTATTTCTGTATCGGTCGTGTCCACAGTAACAAGGAAATGCACGTTTTAACTGTCCTCATGTCTGTCTGTCTGTCTGTCTGTCTGTCTGTCTGTCTGTCTGTCTGTCTGTCTGTCTGTCTGTCTGTCTGTCTGTCTGTCTGTCTGTCTGTCTGTCTGTCTGTCTGTCTGTCTGTCTGTCTGTCTGTCTGTCTTTCTGTCTGTCTGTCTGTCTGTCTGTCTGTACGAGCATCATGAGGAAATCGCTGCAGAGACTTCAACGAAAATCGGTATGTAAAGTCGGGGAATAAGTCTGGGCTATAAATATTTTTATTCAAGCTGGACGAAATGGTTGCTTAGGGGAATGCACCTAATATTAATTTTTAAATACCTATGTTATTGGTGTTTTCGAAAAATAAATTAAAAGTTATAGGCAACACAATTTCCAATCATTTATGTCATACGGTTCTACCGTACCGACTATGATGATGGAATTCATGATTTTAGACCTTTGTTGCGTAGTCCATATCAACGCCGAGCATTGGTAACATAGAGATCTTGTTCAACTGGCGACGGATTTCGTGATGATTGTCTTAAAACCGTGTGATCATCAGTCGATGTCGACAAGGAAAATTGTGAAGATGATTACAGAAATTAGAAAAAATAGTAATGCAACGATCACTTGAAGATTAAGACTAGAGGGAGTCACGAGAGAAGAACTCCCTTTACATTAGGTGCCCTAATGTCACAGAGTTGGAAGGAAAGTAAATGTGAAGGGTTACAATATTGAAGAAATCATGTTATGTTTTTTGTCTCTTCTGCTGCCACTCATCTCTGATAGAGGGGATTACTGCTGCGTTCCGAGTAAAACAGTATGCTTGTAAGTACCTGGACACATGTTATGTGATTTTCCCCTGGATGACGGGTACTATAGATGGTAATAAAACTAAACCTAATCACATCATTTCAATTGTGCCAGGATTCTAGCAAATAACCGTGTCAGAAGATACTTCTTCTTTAGAATTTGCTTTACGTCGCATCGACGATAGGATAGAATAGTATAGGGAAGGGTTAGGAGCGGGAAGGAAGCTTGATGATGTTGATGATAATGATGATGATCGTTGTTTAAAGAGGCCTTCTCGTTTCCGGTTTCACTAAGAGATGACGCCAGCAAACAGTACGCAGCGTATGAATCTGACACATACGTCAGTTTGTTCTTCTGACATGAACCTACCAACACGCACAAGTTGAGTCCGCCAAACACTAGCGTCTGTGTTGTATCGTTCAGTGATGATGTCATTACATTACATTTCTTATTTAATCAAAAGAAAAAGACAGTGGAAAGTCATCGTTTGCTGGTAGAAACGTATGGTTAACACGCTCCATCGATTAGAACATGTGAGACATGGTTTTCACAATTTAAACGTAGTGATTTCAATGTGAAAGACCAGAGCGGTATTGCGTATAATGAACTCTTGAAGCCCGGCACAACGCTATCGCCAACAAATGATTAATTTAAATCACGCATTGATCGAAAGACGACCGGAATGGGCCAGAAGACACGGCAAAGTGACTTTGTTACACGACAATGCGCCGTCTCACACAGCAAAACCAATGACAGATACCTTGAAATCGCTTGGATGGGACATCCTTTCGCACCCGCCGTACTGCCCCAACCTGGCCCCATCGGACTATCACCTCTTCGCATCAATGGGGCACGCGCTCGCAGAGCAGCACTTCAGCAATTTCGAGGAAGTTGGAAAATGGCTCGACGAATAGCTTGCCGCAAGAGACAAGCAGTTTTTCTATCATGGTATTAATAACTTACCTGAACGATTGGCAAAGTGTTGTAGAAGCCGATGGTCAATAGTTTGAATAAACAAAATATGAATTCCCCTTGAAAATTACGCGGTTTCTTTACCACAGTAACAGGCAAAAACTTACGCATACAACTCGTAGGTCATCGGCCTCGGGAAGAGAGGAGGCGTGCCCTTAATTAGGATACAGTCCCAGGATTTACCTGGTGTGAACATAGAAAACCACGGGAAATCATCTTCAGGGCTGCTGACAGTGGGATTCAAACCCACTTTCTCCCGAATGCAAGCTGACAGCTACCTACCCCAAACCATGCGGTCATTCAGTCGGTATACTTTTCTGCAGTAGATGATCAGATCACTCGTATAGCCAAACCTAGCGGGGTCTTTCTCTTTATCCTGCTCTGCAGACACCAATCAATTAGCTACAGGAATTATTATTATTATTTTATTTTCTTTATTTCTTTCCAGGTTGCTTGACGTCGCACCGGTACACACAGGTCTTATGGCGCCGATGGGATAGGAAGGGGCTATGAGTAGGAAGGAAGCGGCCGTGGCCTTAATTAAGGTACAGCCCCAGCATTTGCCTGACGTGAAAATGGGAAACCACGGAAAACCATCTTCAGAGCTGCCGACAGCGGGGTCTACAGGAAGTTAACTGGAGCAATTTTAGGCTCACTGTAGCAGGTGTCAAGGATCTTATTCAGATCTCCGATCACCACACAGAATAGCTTCCCAGCTTTACTGAGCTTCGTGAGTTAAGGGAGTGGAGCGCGGAAGTGAGTTCATTTTTCCGCCTTATTTTCATGATGTTATAACTAATATAAAACTGTAGTGAATTGGCTATTCTCAGCTCCTAAAACTTTCACAATATTATGCGTAACAAATTATCAATAAGGTTATCAGGAACATAGCATGAAATTGTATTTAAATGTGTTCTCCAAATCTCCACCCAGGTTCAGGGTAACTGAAAGCAAGTTTTCTCCCAAAACTGGTTTCGGAAGCTGTGAATAACGAGGTGGTCCCGGCTTAGATATCCATCAAGAATGCCTTTTCTCTTTACTTCCTCCTGACACAATCCGTGTGGGAGGTTCAGATGTCTTGCTCCACTAACCACAGCCCTGCTATCTTCATAACATTAAGCTTTATAAAACAGTTCATAACAGTATTTACTTTGATCAAGAAGATATAACAAAAATACGTGATAAAATTTAAAGGATGGATTCCTTATCTGCAGAGAGAAAGGATGGATTGTATAAATATAGGTCCTAAAGTGCTTAGTCTCTGTGTTATCAACCTTGTAAATAAGATGTTTGTGTATTCTGATGTGGTGGTTTACCAGAGTTATGCGACACTTTGAGACACTTTGGAGTTTGGGTCAGGTAGCTATCACATTGTATTCGGGAGATAGTGGGTTCGAACCTCACTGACAGCAGTCCTGAAGATGGTTTTGCGTGTTTTCCCTTTTAACGTTCCACCACAACGGGTACATGGAAAGGAAAATATTAGGACGCTTTTAGTGTTTGGGTGGAACGCGTATAACACTGAGAGTATTTACATATGAGTATGTTTAATGTCTCAATTGACAGATACAAGAAGAGGCTACCTGTTGGAAAAATAAATTGAAAATCTGAAACGTACTTTTCATGAAGTAGCGCTTCAAAGTAAGGCAAAATTTGCGCTAAATATGAGACGTCACACGCATACTCTGTTGTAAGATGACGCTGTGTTCACTCGCGCGCTTAGTTGGAGGTTAGCTGTCGTTGTGAATACATCGTGATCAAAATACCAGTAATTGGGCAATTCATTTATTAATTATACTTTAAGTCCTAAAACGGCCATAGCCGTGTTGAAACACCAGATCCCGTGAGATCTCCGAAGTTAAGCAACATTGGGCGTGGTCAAGATTTGGATGGGTTGCCACGCGTTGTTGGTGGGGGTAAGGGAATGGAGGAGCAAAAGGAACTGACCGCCCTACCGTACGTAAACTCCGGCTCAGGCACACCTCTGCGGAGGTTCGGACCTGCCTTCGGGCAGAATACACCCTTACCTTACCTTGCTCCTAATATTACTCCCAAACTCTTAAATTATGTATCTTATTTCTCACATCGCAGGCCCATACTACACGGAGTTATTACCTACATTTTAAGTTCTTCTTCTTCTTCTTCTTGCTTCCGAATTTGGCCAACTGTGGACCGCGTGAAACTTAATGCTTTCCGGTCAGTCTTCTTCTTTTCTCTTCCCAGAACTTCTTCATTCGTTCACTCCTTATTTTTCTCTGCTCCTCAGATATTACAAATTTGGACCTGTTCTTCCGCTGCTCTTCGTGGAATTTTTGGTCAACTACTCCAGTTCTGAACTTCTTTCTGTTGAGGATCAATTCTGGTGTTATTTTAATTTCTTCTGCGTCCTTCTTAACCTCCTCCACCCACTTCATTATCCTCCTCAATCCAATTATATATTTAAATATCCTTTTAGTCAGGCGGTTGTCATCCATTCTGACGAGATGTCCGTAAAATTTCAGTCTTCGTTTTCGCATTGTGTCCGTGATCTTTTCGGAATACTCATTTCTCCTTTTCCTCCATGTACCATCCGTCGTTTTCTGAGGTCCAAGAATTTTCCTCAGAATTTTCCTTTCCTTCTCTATTCCTTTCAGTTCCCCTTTTTTTAATTTAAGATAAGGCATTCTGAACCGTACAGCCCCTCTGGTTTTATAACAACGTTGTAGTGTTTAATTTTGGCTTTGTAGGATATTGCCCGTTTATTGTACCTGTTCTGTGTCAGTCTGTAGGCCAGTTCCAATTTTCTAGCTCTTTCTTTGCTTTCCCCCTTGTCTAGTCCATTGGGATGGATCAGTTCTCCCAAATACTTAATTTTTTTTACTCTTCTAACCTTTCCGCACTTCACTTCCATGCTTTTCTCTCCCTGATGTCGGTACTCCATGTACTTCGTCTTTTCGTAGGAAACGTTTAGACCTGTTTTCTTCGGAATGTCATGAAGAAGCTCCAGCATCCTTTGGGCACCCTCTCTGTTTTGAGCTAAGAGAGCAAGATCATTAGCAAAAGCCAGACATGTAATTTCCAATTTTGTTCCTTGCGCCCAAGATGAATTCCATGTATGCCTTCTACTTTGAGAGAGTTTTCCCAGGTTCTTATGACTTCTCCAATACAATGTTAAACTGGATGGGTGATAATCCGTCTATTTAAAGTTCTATTGAATAAAATTTACATACATTAACATTATAGACCGTTATACCCTTCAGCCTTCAGTCTGCAAACATCTGTTAATTTACTAAATGTCGCCACAATCCCCTATTTGCAACTAGTGCTGTGGCCTCATTTAGTTCTATACCTGTTATCTTTAAACCATTATAAACTGAATCCAACCATCGTCGTCTTAGTCTCCCTCTACTTCTCTTACCCTCCATAATAGAGTCCATTATACTCCTACATAACATATCCGCCTCCATTCGTCTGATATGACTCCACCACCGAAGCCGGTTTATGCGTACAACTTCATCCATCGAGTTCATTCCTAACTTAGCCTTTATATCCTCATTCCGAGTATCCTCCTGACATTGTTTCCACCTGTTTGTACCAGCAATCATTCTCGCTATTTTCATGTCGGTTACTTCTAACTTATGAATAAGGTATCCTGAGTCCACCCAGCTTTCACTGGAAGTGGAAAAGGAAAATTTATTATCCACTAAATATTTGTATTTTATTTCTAATAAATAACTGAACGAACCCCTAAAAACCCTGCAGTCGTTACAATAATGACAGGCTACTACCAATTTTTCACACCAGGAAAATGCTGGGGTTGTACCTTAATTAAGGCCATGGTCGCTTTCTTCCAACTCCTAGCCCTTTCCTATCCCATCGTCGCCATTAGAGTGAATACATCGTGATCGGTATCCCAGTAATTGGGCAATTCATTTATTAATCTTACTTTTACTCCTAATATTACTCCCGAACTCGTCGGTGCGACGTGAAGCAGTTTGTGTGTGAAACTGTTGACACGATGTCTGAATACAGACATCTGGTTTTCGTCTTCTTCTTCTTCTGCGAACATTATGTGGATTTGGTCCTGTTTTATGTCCGGACACCCTCCCTGACTCCAACCCTGTATGGAGGGAAGTAATCACTATTGCGTGTTACTTTGGTCGTTCGTATTGTAGTGCGTTGTTTGAACATGAAGAGGAAACGGTTGGGAAGAACACAATCACCTAGTCCCCTAGCCAAAAAATTAATCGAACGCGATTAATATCCCCGAGTCGGCCGGGAATCGAATGCAGGACCCTCTGAACCGAAGGCCTCATCGCTGACCATTGAACAAATGTATCGGTCCAGTTTGTAACTTTCTGGAGTCCCGAATAATACCGGTATACCCAGTCTCTCACTTGGCTCATAGAAGAGCAATATATAGCTGTAACAGTATTGAAGTTGCTAAAGTGCTGAAATAGCACCTTATGGCCCAGTGAGGAAAGCAATGGCCAACTAGCTTGCTCCTCTCCATTACTTGAATACCTTGTTACATCCCCGCTATCGGCTCTTTCGGAGGACGACTAGCGCGTCCCTATGTCAGAGAGATCTTCTTCTTCTCTCTCTTCTTCGTCTTCTCCTTCTTAGGACACCGTTTCCTTACGGATGTTGGCGATCCAATTGATTATGATAACTTGTGAACGAGTGGCTGGAAAGACTGGAATGGACGTTCGTCCAGGTTCGGCTCAGGTCTTTATGCCAGGAATTTATTCTACTACCCACTGATCCTTTTCCTTCAATTTTCCCCCGGATGATGAGCTGGAGAAGTTCATATCGTTCACCTCTCATGATGCACCTGAGCTTTTGTTCCTTGATGGTTGTTAGAAGCTCTTTATTTATTATTTAACAAGTTGAAGACTTCCTCATTGGTCTTCCTTTCTACTCAGGATATTCGAAGCATTCTTCTGTACAAGTATATTTTGAAAGCCTCTCCATCAAAGGGATGAGCATTCAGAAAGACAGGGAAAACGTAGCAAGGCAACATCCGAACTCGGAGCTGAAGTTGAGATCTTTACTGGTGAAGATGATACTCATAGAATCAGTTGTGCGTCAATAGCACTTTCTGGCCCTGCGAAGAAAGCAATAGAAAACTAGTTCATTACTCACCATTCCTTTATCGCCTTATTATATCTCCGTAATCAGTTTATTCGGTGTCCACATAACCGCATAGCACTTGGTGGTACTGACTGACGAACCAACTAGCCTTCAGGATGATAACCTAACAAACAGACAGACAATATAAATTCTGTGAAAGATTTTACAATTCCATCACAGAAGATGGACGCAGCACGGACACGTAGATTGTGCTTGACAACGTGATAATAGTCCAGATGGTTAGAAAGAGTGGATGATGTTATTCTGTACAGAGTAACTAATAACTTACAAGATTGTCAACAACTGCAAAGTGTCCTCGATAATGTTGTGAAATGGACAGCAGGCAATGGTATGTTGATAAATGGGGTTAAAAGTCAGGTTGTGAGTTTCACAAATCGGAAAAGTCCTCTCAGTTTTAATTACTGCGTTGATGGGGTGAAAGTTCCTTTTGGGGATCATTGTAAGTGTCTGGGTGTTAATATAAGGAAAGATCTTCTTTGGGGTAATCACATAAATGGGATTGTAAATGAAGGATACAGATCTCTGCACATGGTTATGAGGGTATTTAGGTGTTGTAGTAAGGGTGTAAAGGAGAGGGCATATAAGTCTCTGGTAAGACCCCAACGAGGATTACTTGATTCAAGAACTGGAAAAATCCAAAGAAAAGCAGCTCGATTTGTTCTGGGTGATTTCCGAGAAAAGAGTAGCGTTACGAAAATGTTGCACAGTTTGGGCTGGGAAGACTTGGGAGAAAGGAGACGAGCTGCTCGACTAAGTGGTATGTTCCGAGCTCTCAGCGGAGAGATGGCGTGGAATGACATTAGTAAACGAATAAGTTTGAGGAGTCTTTAAAAGTAGGAAAGATCACAATATGAAGGTAAAGTTGGAATTCAAGAGGACAAATTGGGGCAAATATTAATTTATAGGAAGGGAATTTAGGAATTGGAATAACTTAGCAAGGAAGATGTTCAATAAGTTTCCAATCTCATTGAAATCATTTAAGAAAAGGCTAGGAACACAACAGATGGGAAATCTGCCACCTGGGCGACTGCCCTAAATGCAGATCAGGATTGATTGATTGATTGATTGATTGATTGATTGATTGATTGATTGATTGATTGATTGATTGATTGATTGATTGATTGATTGATTGATTGATTGATTGATTGATTGATTGATTGATTGATTGATTGATTGATTGATTGATTGATTGATTGATTGATTGATTGATTGATTGTACTGTGTTATATTGCAAAATAATTTGGACAAGCAATTAGACGATTGTAGAGTTGTGCCACTTGGTTACGTCAGAGAGGCGTTTTAGGTTCCTATATATTGCCTAATGTCCATCGTTAATTGATTTTATATCAATAAATTAGATTCAATAATTTATATTCATCATTTCAAAATGTCCTAAAATTAATTAAACTTGGGATAGCATAATTGCCTCAGAAACGTAATGGCGTCTCTCAGATGCCACGTCATGTCCTTCTATGACCACTGAAGGGTTATATCACCCCTCGGACTCTTCTTTAACGTGAAACAAACTAGGCCCTTTCGAGAAACACTGATAAGGGGATTTTGTAGGGTTAAAAGTGAAAATTCGGTTTTGGCCAAAAATCGCAGCATTTTAGTCACCACTCCTCTTGAATAACACTTGTTTTGCCGCATTATATCATGGTTACTCGTAAGTTTCATTTAACTATCACAGTCTACACATACTAATATTCGGGGCAGGAAGAAGTTCACTGAAGCGTATCATAGCAATATTGAGGTGTTACACAATCCCATAAGCTAAGTAGAGCGACAGTGACTTAAGATCTTGATATCTCAGCGGAAGTGTACACTCATGCTAATGAAATAACTTCGTACCACAACAAAGACCCCCTTCTCTTCTCACGCGTAACTTCTCGCCTGTGATGGTGGGGAAAGAAAAAGTTATGTACCTGTAATGTATTATCTAAGGTCACTTTCGTAATTTCTCTTCAATGTATTCTTGCCTCTCGAATTTCTCTCATTACAGTACCATTCTGAGTGAATGGATGTATCAATGATCCAATTTAGAACTCCCTATCTGGCATTCAGAGGCTGCATAACTGATGCAATTCATCTGGAATGAAGGACGTGGTTTCGGTTCCCTGTCAGAAAATACACTGACTGACAGAGCAAATGCAACACCAAGAAGGAGTGGTTCGAAAAGGATGAAAGTTGGGGAAAAAAACAGAGACGGCACGGACGAATAATTGATGTTTATTTCAAACCGATATGCAGGTTACACAATGCGCACGGCATCGACTCAGTAGGATGTAGGACCACCGCGAGCGGCGATGCACGCAGAAACGTCGAGGTACAGAGTCAATAAGAGTGCGGATGGTGTCCTGAGGGATGGTTCTCCATTCTCTGTCAACCATTTGCCACAGTTGGTCGTCCGTACGAGGCTGGGGCAGAGTTTGCAAACGGCGTCCAATGAGATCCCACACGTGTTCGATTGGTGAGAGATCCGGAGAGTACGCTGGCCACGGAAGCATCTGTACACCTCGTAGAGCCTGTTGGGAGATGCGAGCAGTGTGTGGGCGGGCATTATCCTGCTGAAACAGGGCATTGGGCAGCCCCTGAAGGTACGGGAGTGCCACCGGCCGCAGCACATGCTGCACGTAGCGGTGGGCATTTAACGTGCCTTGAATACGCACTAGAGGTGACGTGGAATCATACGCAGTAGCGCCCCAAACCATGATGCCGCGTTGTCTAGCGGTAGGGCGCTCCACAGTTACTGCTGGATTTGACCTTTCTCCACGCCGACGCCACACTCGTCTGCGGTGACTATCACTGACAGAACAGAAGCGTGACTCATCGGAGAACACGACGTTCCGCCATTCCCTCATCCAAGTCGCTCTAGCCTGGCACCATGCCAGGCGTGCACGTCTATGCTGTGGAGTCAATGGTAGTCTTCTGAGCGGACGCCGGGAGTGCAGGCCTCCTTCAACCAATCGACGGGAAATTGTTCTGGTCGATATTGGAACAGCCAGGGTGTCCTGCACATGCTGAAGAATGGCGGTTGACGTGGCGTGCGGGGCTGCCACCGCTTGGCGGCGGATGCGCCGATCCTCGCGAGCTGACGTCACTCGGGCTGCGCCTGGACCCCTCGCACGTGCCACGTGTCCCTGCGCAACCATCTTCGCCACAGGCGCTGCACCGTGGACACATCCCTATGGGTATCGGCTGCGATTTGACGAAGCGACTAACCTGCCCTTCTCAGCCCGATCACCATACCCCTCGTAAAGTCGTCTGTCTGCTGGAAATGCCTATGTTGAAGGCGGCCTGGCATTCTTAGCTATACACGTGTCCTGTGGCACACGACAACACGTTCTACAATGACTGTCGGCTGAGAAATCACGGTACGAAGTGGGCCATTCGCCAACGCCGTGTCCCATTTATCGTTCGCTACGTGCGCAGCACAGCGGCGCATTTCATATCATGAGCATACCTCAGTGACGTCAGTCTACCCTGCAATTGGCATAAAGTTCTGACCACTCCTTCTTGGTGTTGCATTTGCTCTGTCAGTCAGTGTACTTATAAACTAGATTCGCACTTATGGAGATACACGTGGACCGGAGTTTTAGTTAGTCCACTTCAAACATGAATACCAGGTTAATTACGAAGAGCAAAGGCAGCAGGCTTTCCAGGTGTATGTATAAGTCTTTTCCGGTTTCACTAAAAGATCGCGCCAGCAAACACATGACACATGCATCACTTTGTTCGTCTGACATTAACCTACCAACACACACAATTTGAGTCCGCCAAATACTAGCGTCTGTGTTGTATCACTGAGTGATCATCTTGAAGTTTGTGCCTGAAAAATAACATTTGGGGCACGCATTGCCTTTCTTATTTAATCAAAAGGAAAAATCTGTGGAAAGTCATTGTTTGCTGGTAGAAACATATGGTGAACACACTGCATCAATTAGAACATGTGAGAAATGGTTTCGACAATTTAAACGTGGGGATTTCAATGTGAAAGACACCTTGAAATCTCTTGGATGGGACATCTTTCCGCACCTGCCGTACTGCCCCGACCTGGCGCCATCTGATTATCACTTATTCGATAATGGGGTACGCGCTCGCAGAGCAGCACCTCAGCAATTTCTAGGAAGTTAGAAAATGGCTCAATGAATGTTTTGCCACAAAATACAAGCAGTTTTTTTTGCATGGTATTCATAACTTACCTGAAAGATGGGCGAAGTGTGTAGAAGCCGAAGCTCAATATTCTGAAGAAACAAAAACATAATTTCTCTTAAAGGTTACGCGTTTTCTTTACCACAAAAACTGGCAAAAACTTATGCATACACCTGGTACAACTGAACTGACAATGAGCTGATACCTAAACCTACCTTGAAATTTTGCTAAAAGAAAAAGCCATCATTCTATAGGAAGTTAACTTACCAAAATATTACTCGTACATTTCCTCTGTTGCATGGAAAAGACTAGATTTCTGGATATATTTTTGCGCTTATAAGGCGATAGAGGGAGTTTATGTCCATAATTCTATGTTTTACCGTGTAACACACGGGTTTGAAGTGCGATTGTCTGTAATAGAGTACAGGAGTTTAGAGGTTCAATTAAGTATTTTTCGCGATGAAGAAAGTACAACACTGATGATATGAAACAAAAGTTTATTTGCACATTAATGTGCAGATATATTAAATAGTAAAAGAATACAAATATGTCGGAGAATTGATTAGTTGGAATGCTGTGCAATGCAAAGTAATGGAATCCAGGGAAAATATACTAACAACTAACAGAAGTTGGACACAACAACTGAGGGTTTGTCTGGAATTGGAGTCATAAATTTCCCTACACCATTGTAACCATGGCAACAAGTGTCCGTCTATGTACACTAGGTCAGTAGCGTCATCTTCTCACTGTGTGCTTTCTTCCTGTAACTAAGAGGTTCAGAAAGTCTCGTATATGTGAACTTAGTTCTACTCCTCAGTCCGGAATTGAAATCCTGGTCCTGGCCGGAAAAAGAACCCAGAACCTTGTTATACAGGCAAGCTACTTCTACACCAAAGGGCAGGATAATAATAATAAGAATAAAACTTGAATTACCATATGAAGAAACTAAATGTATGTCTTATAATTGATAACATTGCCAGAGTAAAGGAATTTAAGTACACTGACTGACAGAGCAAATGCAACACCAAGAAGGAGTGGTTCGAAAGGGATGAAAGTTGGGGAAAAAACAGAGACGGCACGGACGAATAATTGATGTGTATTTCAAACCGATATGCAGGTTACACAATGCGCACGGCATCGACTCAGTAGGATGTAGGACCACCGCGAGCGGCGATGCACGCACAAACACGTCGAGGTACAGAGTCAATAAGAGTGCGGATGGTGTCCTGAGGGATGGTTCTCCATTCTCTGTCAACCATTTGCCACAGTTGGTCGTCCGTACGAGGCTGGGGCAGAGTTTGCAAACGGCGTCCAATGAGATCCCACACGTGTTCGATTGGTGAGAGATCCGGAGAGTACGCTGGCCACGGAAGCATCTGTACACCTCGTAGAGCCTGTTGGGAGATGCGAGCAGTGTGTGGGCGGGCATTATCCTGCTGAAACAGAGCATTGGGCAGCCCCTGAAGGTACGGGAGTGCCACCGGCCGCAGCACATGCTGCACGTAGCGGTGGGCATTTAACGTGCCTTGAATACGCACTAGAGGTGACGTGGAATCATACGCAATAGCGCCCCAAACCATGATGCCGCGTTGTCTAGCGGTAGGGCGCTCCACAGTTACTGCCGGATTTGACCTTTCTCCACGCCGACGCCACACTCGTCTGCGGTGACTATCACTGACAGAACAGAAGCGTGACTCATCGGAGAACACGACGTTCCGCCATTCCCTCATCCAAGTCGCTCTAGCCCGGCACCATGCCAGGCGTGCACGTCTATGCTGTGGAGTCAATGGTAGTCTTCTGAGCGGACGCCGGGAGTGCAGGCCTCCTTCAACCAATCGACGGGAAATTGTTCTGGTCGATATTGGAACAGCCAGGGTGTCTTGCACATGCTGAAGAATGGCGGTTGACGTGGCGTGCGGGGCTGCCACCGCTTGGCGGCGGATGCGCCGATCCTCGCGTGCTGACGTCACTCGGGCTGCGCCTGGACCCCTCGCACGTGCCACATGTCCCTGCGCCAACCATCTTCGCCACAGGCGCTGCACCGTGGACACATCCCTATGGGTATCGGCTGCGATTTGACGAAGCGACCAACCTGCCCTTCTCAGCCCGATCACCATACCCCTCGTAAAGTCGTCTGTCTGCTGGAAATGCCTCCGTTGACGGCGGCCTGGCATTCTTAGCTATACACGTGTCCTGTGGCACACGACAACACGTTCTACAATGACTGTCGGCTGAGAAATCACGGTACGAAGTGGGCCATTCGCCAACGCCGTGTCCCATTTATCGTTCGCTACGTGCGCAGCACAGCGGCGCATTTCACATCATGAGCATACCTCAGTGACGTCAGTCTACCCTGCAATTGGCATAAAGTTCTGACCACTCCTTCTTGGTGTTGCATTTGCTCTGTCAGTCAGTGTACTTATGAGAATGGATCACTGAAAATGGTAAAGAAAAGAAATCAGTGGCTTCAAGAATTCAGAAAATGGAAATTGCTTTTCAACACACAAAGACTGTTTGTAACAAAAAATGCTTGTCCTGGAACAGCAAATTCGTCATTGTTTAAGAGACATCAAACCTGTAACTATTTATGCTTCATGAACGCTCAATTTACATAATAAAAGTTTAAAGTAACGATTAGAAATTAAAGAAAGGAAACTTATGAGAGAAATCTTAGGTCCCAGAATTAAAAACAGAATGCACTACCCAACCCTAACTCGGAAATATATTTTAAAAGTTTTAAACTTACTGATGCAGTGAGACTGCGACGAATTCAATTCAATTCAATTCAATTCAATTCAATTCAATTCAATTCAATTCAATTTTTAAGCCATTTGCAAAGAATGAATAACAACAGACTTACCTATCGAATACACAAATTTCTGCATATCAAACATAGATATCAAAATGGTATAAACAAGGAGAGAAAGACCTCACTGAATTAAGATCACTAAATCTTCAGGAAAATTTTTCACACAAGGGGATTTGAGGATGATGAGAAGAACTCAACACGACGTAGCTGGTTTGAGGAACAGAAATCACAACAATCGATGAAAATGAAGAACTATTGGGCAAAGGGGAAAGCTCAACAATTGTTGATTCCGCGTGGTAATAAGAGACGGATTCGCGCAGAATAATAATAATAATAATAATAATAATAATAATAATAATAATAATAATAATAATTAATGCACAGTAATAATAATATTTATGTCCAAATTTAAAAAATGGAATAAGGAGACACAAATCTAACAAGTAATTGTGGAGTGGTTGAACTGATGAAGAAGTGAAAGTTACAGTTCTATGGACACTTGTTGAGCATGGACAGTAACAGACTAACGAATACAATTTTTGAATTCTTCAACAAGAGAAAGACAGAGTTGAAACTGTTTCGAAAAGTGAGGTTGGACTTGACGAAGATGGGGGTTCCGGAAGATAACATTACATCATGGACAGAAATCGACTTGGGCAACTCCACAAAGAGATCCTCGATTTCCAGAAGACTGGAGGAAACACTGGTGAGAAAATGTAGATCCTATACAGAAGAACGGAAGAAGGACGTAGCAGAAAGAATGAAAATATACTGGCGGCGAGGGAAGGCAGAAAAAGGCCACAAATACCACACAGGTTGTAATACATGGTCCATAGACGTCCCAAACGAAGGAGATAATAATAATAATAATAACAATAATAATTATAGTAGTATTACATTTAGACATGATACTGTTTAGGCTTTTGGGCTTATGCTGTGTCAAGAAAATAAGGTGAAATTCTTTACGTTTCGCAGAGAACTGTGCTCTGCGTCATCAGAAGAAATCTCGACTGTCCACGAGAAAGGCTTCTTAAACAAGGACTCTTTAAATTTAGACGTTATAATAAAAGTGGAAATGGTACGTTCATTCGCCACCAGATGGTTCCCAGGACGTGGCACAGCGCTAGCGTTTGAAGCGGAAGCTTCACGAACCATCAGAATCAGTCTAAGAGGTTCACATAAGATGTGTACGTAACATATGACATTGACAGGTGTGTGACATTGACACAAGCCTGGAATGAAACATGTGGCGATGAAGAACGTACGAATTTAGGAAAAACACCGAGAAGAAATAACAATAGTGAAGGGAGTATTACATTTATTCGACTAGTTGACTGAATGGTCAACGTACTGGCCTTCGGTTCGGAGGGTCCCGGGTCAGGGATTTTAATCGCTTCTGATTAATTCTTCTGGCTCGCGGACTGGGTGTAAGTGTCCGTCCCAACACCCTCCTCAGCATATTGAGGCAACATAGCACACTACCAACCACCACAGAAGCACGTAATAATTATTCCATCCTTCCATATAGGGTTGCCGTCAGGAAGGGCATCCGGCAGTAAAACAAGGCCAAATCCACATGTACGACCCAGTTCGCACCCGCGACCCCACTGGTGTGGGAAAAAGCGGCAGAGCAAGACGAAGATAGTAGTATTACATTTACGATGTTTAGAATGTATTTTATTCTCTCACAGTTCATGAGCCTTAGTGGTGGTGATTACTGTTTTAAGTAGAAGTACAACTAGGCAACCATCCTCTATATAACACTAATCTGAGAAAAAAATTGGAAGGGATCCGACACTTTGAAAAATGAAGATATCGCGCAAAGGAAGACAAGGGCCATGAAGGGCGTGAAATGAAAGACTCCCTAGCTCTCGCAAACCTAATAGCGTCGGGGTCGGAAAAGAACAAGAGTTGACCAAGAGAGGTCGCATAGGACAGATGAAAGTGAGGAGCCCGACACAAGTAAGTGGAAGCAATGTTAGGACTCAGCTAAGGGCCCCGTGGTCGCCAACCCACTCTCCAAAATTCAGGGGGGCCCTTTCAATCGCCTCTTACGACAGGCAGGGAATACCGAGGGTGTTATTCTACCGCCTCCACCCACAGGGGGATCATGAGCCTTACCATTTTTTTAGAGACACTGTACACTCATTTTTCTCTCGATTTATCGCAGCACTTTATTTCCACTGTGGGGGTGGGGGTGGAGTCAATGGATGCATTTTCTGTACCATCTTCATGTCGTAAAAGGCTACTAAGAAGGGAACAACAAATGAACCTGTTCTCGCTCTTCGTAGCGGATTTTTACGACCGGATGCCCTTCCGGACGTCAGCCTCATCAGAAGAGTTTACAACATGAAATGAATAACGTGATATGTGATAGTAGGAAGGGGGCGGGTGATTCCCGCTGCAGGCACCAAGGGATCTGCTGAGGGCTTGACGTCTCCATCCAACGGACGAATCAGCATCAACGGCGTCGTATGTTCTCACTCCATATGAACTGAATCAAGGCACGCAATCTAGTGGTTGGAAATTGTACACCTCCCCTATCCTGGCGGCCAACATTCTGACAGTGAAGCTTTTCCTCCAACGGGACTCGAACCGACTAATCACGGTGCCAGACTTGACGCTTTAACAATCATGACCACCAGGCGATCTCAAGGAGATGATTATATAACTCTTAATATAAATGTCTGACAAGTTGTTCCATACCATTGGTGCTTAAGGTGCGTAACACAAACTCCTAAGTCGACATTTCAGTACGTCATGAATGTGCTTTCTAGCTTGCGGCGCAAATATGTACATACTTTTCTCTTCTTTCGTCATCATTCTTTTTACGTTAATCTTTACCATGAATCAAGTTATTTTCTCCTTAAATTTATTCCACTCTCGTACAAGCTAGGAATTTGCCGTAAGGGAAACATGCAATTGCTTGTGCCGCTTTCTAGGAGCTTATCAATAGTTTAGTTCACTTTTGTTTGCTAGTGGCTTTACGTCGCACCGACACGGATAGGTCTTTTAGCGACGATGGGATAGGAAAGACCTAGGAGTGGGAAGTAAGCGGCCGTGGCGTTAATTAAGGTACAGTCCCAGGATCTACCTGGTGTGAAAATGCGAAACCACGGAAAACATATTCAGAGCTGCCGACAGTGCTATTCGAACCCACTATCTCCCGGGTGCAAGCTCACAGCCGCACGCACCTAACCGCACGGCCAACTCGCCCGGTAGTTTACTTTAAGGGGGGACCGGCACCTGTGACCGACCAAAACTCCCATAATTCAATTTATATTATTTATTTAAAGCTGAACTTTTCTTTTTATAACAGTGCAAATGTTTTGTTAATATCACCAATACCTTCGTAGTATAATAATAATAATAATAATAATAATAATAATAATAATAATAATAATAATAATAATAATAATAATAATCGTATGGCCTCAGCTACCGTGTGCAGACATTTCAATTTGACGCCATCTGGCTGTCTGCTCGTCGATTTCGACGTTCCGTTTTACTCTAGACCCACTAGATGGCAGACAGAGTAAACCGGATCTCTCTTGGGCGTTTAAGGCTGAGATTTAATGAATGTTGTCGGGTAAATACCAAATGTATTACCAGAGATCTTTTACATGCTGACATCGTACGACATGGAGTGTCGAATAGACTTTTTCCGCCATTCAAAAATCCGACTACCTCTGCCGGGTTTGAATCCGCTATCTTGGGATACGGAGGCCGACACTCTACCACAGATCCACAGAGGCAGCTTACCTTCGTAGTTATGACCAACAACGTGAAGGTCTCTCACCCAAGCGGTCCCTTTATCGGTAGGTTTGTTGCCCGTTTCCCTCATAACTGAACGTTTTTATGATTCAATATGAAATTTTTCATGCATGTATATTTCATAGAGAAGAAGATGATATACTAGAATTATTGAACTATCTTCACAGGTTAAGTTTCAAAAAATATTTGCAAAGGGAAATTAATGAAGAAATGTACTACTTGAAAATAACTTCGTGAAGGAAATATTTGTACTTGATGGATTTCACTGATTCTAGTATATGTTGTACCTATAACATTACTAATTATAATAAACAAGGAATCATACGAAAATATTCATGTGTTTTGAAATTATCAGGGAAACGGCAAAATAGTGGCCACGATACACCGCCAATTTGAATAATTATTTGTTATATAATGCCATAGGTGGATATGATTTCTAAATATGTAGGCATATTATTAAGGAATAATGTGTTTGTTATACAAAGGTTCATTTTAGTGTTCATTTCTATTGCTTCGGAAAAAAAGGTTAGATAATCCCCATTTTTTTCTATGTTCAAAAGTGTAGGAACCCCCTTAAGTATAGTCCTAATATTGAAAGAAATGTTATGACAGCTGGCGCAGGGATGGTTCCTTTACTGGTTGCCTGGCAGAACAGAAGGGAGTAAGGATATGGTTGCCATGGGAACGTGGGCGGACTCGCAGCTGTTGCCATGGAAGCGAACTTTCTGCCCACTTGAAGTTGCAAGATCTTTCACTTCTCAGCAACGGCACTGCAGTAGCCCAACCCTCATGCACTAGCTTACACAACGCTTTGTTTAATATTAGGGCCATAGTTATGTCAGGGGATGCCAAACCAAGCCGGTAAAGGCGTGCACAGTTCACTTGCAAGTACAACAGTTCAATACCCCTTCAGAAAGTAACAAAGAAAGATAGAAACGGGAATTCGAGTTGTGAGGTTCACTAAGCCTGCAACAAGAATGAGTGCCTGGGAGCAAAGACTCCGGGCATAAATCTAACCACTCCATCCCACTTAGACCCCCCATACGCATACAGTTTGGCCTCCCATTTCGCCTGCACTGTTCGAGACAGAACTCACATGTGTGGTGAGGTTTACCGGTCAATTATTAGAACTTTAGGACTGAAGGAAATCCATCAGTAACAATTTAATGTTATTGATTTAGCCACCCCTGCGGTGTAGCGGTAGCATGCCTGCCTCTTGGAGGGCCCGAGTTCGATTCCCTGCCAGGTCAGGGATTTTTACCTGCATCTGAGGGCTGGTTCGAGGTCCACTCGCCCTACGTGATTGCAATTGAGAAGCTGTCTGACTCTGAGTTAATGGCCCCGGTCTAGAAAGCTAACAATAACTGCCGAGAGGATTCGTTGTGCTGACCACGCGACATCTCGTAATCTGCAGGCCTTCGGACTGACCAGCGATAGCGATCGCTAGGCAGGCTAAGGCCCTTCGGGACTCTTGCGACATGGGGTTTTACGGTTTTACTCTGCCGGAATTTTGTTCCGCGTGAATCTCTTCACGTGCCGGTAAATCTACCGACCCGGGGCTGACTTATTTGAGCACCTTCAAATACCACCGGACTGAGCCAGGATCGAACCTGCCAACGTTGACTCAGAAAGCCAATGCCTTAAACGTCTGAGCCACTCAGACCGGCTGGATATCCATCAGTTCGACCTGAAGTTCGTTGCATGTGAGAAGCGAAACTGTTACTACTATTCCTCCTCAATGTTTTCATTCCTCCCCTGAAGGGGGGAGGCGGGCCTCCTAGACGGTGACGCCGTCTCTCAGGTCAGGAGATTTGTGGTGAAGGTGAGAGGGTTGTCGGCCGTGGCCTATAGTAGGAAATTTTCAGGCATTCGCTTTAATGCAAGAGATTGAAAAACCAAGGAAGACCATTCTCAGGACCAGCCTCTCCCCGTCTCCCGAATACAGAAGCGTAGCGCCACGGTACAGCCGCGACCACAGCTCCTCCGCTCGGTCGGACCACGGACTAGCCGTTCAGCCTACCCAATTGCGTACCCAGGCGAAATGCATTTGTGAGACGATATCGACTGGCTAATCGTTTAATTGCTGCTCTTATCTCGTGCTCTTTCAGTACCTTTTCGCGTTGTGTCTCCTCTTTTTCTTTTTCTTCAAGAATGTGGTATTTTGAAACTTGTGCCGTACGTGTTATGGCGACGTAGTCGAAGAAATTTATATTGAAATGTAGTGAAAAACGTCCTTACCATCTTCCTATTTGGAAGGTCAAGAATAAACAATACCACAGCCGCCAGACAAAGGAGAATGCTTATTTAGCACTGACAGAAAAAGTTAAAACAATTGTTCCCAAAGCTAACGAAGAAACTGTATTGAAAAATGATCAAGGAACAGAAGAAAGTATTGATGCCTAAGAAATCTGTTATGAGCAGCGAAGACCTGTGTGTCCGGAGATTGTAGTGCTAAAATGATTTGTTGTTCTTGACAGAGCAAGAAACGGCCTTGTACGTGTTTACAAGTCTTTTTAGTGGTACAGAGATAAGTTGTGTTTATGTTTCTTCTTTTTTGCAATACACGTACGATTCTTGCATATGCAAACTAAATCAACTGTAGATATTATGTTTTTACAACTCAACATGCTGACACAGGCTTAGTATTTAAGTCGGTGAAACCACACACACAACGACGATACCCATCCCGCCGTGCTCGTACTGACTCTGTACATCGTACTAACGATCAGCAGCTAGCTACTTTTTTACTCCAAATGGTTTCTTCGCCCATAATGAGTTCAATACCACTCATAATTAACACCCGGATTTTATGCAATATCAACGACCGAAATACGTACATAAAATGTATTTTAAATTAGTGAAATATGTAATATTCTTGCTAGCTCCATGGTGTAGGGGTAGTGTGCCTGCCTCTCGCCCGAAGGCCCCGGGTTCGATTCCCGGCCAGGTCAGGGATTTTTATCTCGACTTGAGGGCTGGTTCGAGGTCCACTCAGCCTACGTGATTAGAATTGAGGAGCTATGTGAAGGTGAGATGGCGGCCCCATTCTCGAAAGCCCAGAATAATGGCCGAGAGGATGCGTCGTGCTGACCACACGACACCTCGTAATCTGCAGGCCTTCGGGCTGAGCAGCGGTCGCTGGGCAGGCCAAAGCCCTTTCAAGGGCGTTAAGTGCCGTGGGGTTTCTTGGGGTGTTGGGGGTAATATTCATAAAATATGTATTCGAATTAATGCATTCAATTTACAAAAGTCTTCCTGTATTCCTGTTATTATGACATGGATATCATATGAGACAAAAATGTTTTTAATGCTCCATATATTACAAAATGTCATCGTATTTGCTTTAGATAAATAATGTATATAGCCTGCTGTTTCCTCATTTTTACTGTAAGTGTAGTTAATTACTAAATAATCAAATAAGGGACATAATCAAAATACTTCGGACACACCGTGTTAGTAAAAAAATTTCTTATACAGTTGTTAACACTTGTATAGTCAGATACTGAATAAACCTCTTATAAGCGTTGCATATTTTTCTTACTAATAAACGTGTACACATTGTATTACTATACTGCACATATACACTCGTTCCAAGCCGTAGGAATCTCTTCCTGCAGTTCACCGTCTTATGATCGCTTTTGCTAGTTATCTAGGAGCAAAACCCTTAAAGAAGCCGCGTGGTAACACGAATAGAATACAACGGAATAGAGTGCTCGAATAAACAAGAAGAAAACAGTACAACACATGTTTCAGCGGTATATTATTCTCTCTAGAAGTAATTATGCCACTGTTAATGAATACTGACCTCATTCCGCGCTCATGTCCGTAGTGCTGTAAGAACGTGAAGTTCGCACGATATAGAGCCACATCTTGGGTCTTTCATTAGATCATTTCTGTCTGTGGTAATGACAATTCAAGCATACTCTTTCGTAAATATATACTTCATTTTAAAACTTTCGTCATCCAGGAGAAATGGATCACTCCGTCTCTTAAAGTGTTTTATTTTACGAACATGTCCAGTCTCCATAACCTCTACACCTTCTGTGTTACAAGTATCGTGGAGATCAATAACGTTATTTTCCATTCTTTCAATGTGTAATTAATAAATCAGATATTTTACCACGATTATATTATGTAGAAAGTAAATACCACTCGCTGCTATACAACGCTTATACATATTGTTACGGAGATATCCATGGAGCAGAAAGAGAATGGTTTTCCATGGTTTTCCATTCTCCTGCGCTAAGGCGAATGCCGGGACAGTTCGTAGTATAGGCCACGGCCGCCTACCCCCTTACCTTATCCGCAAATCTCCTTCAACGTAACAAATCTCCCGGCCTGAGAGACGGCGTCACCGTCTAAGAGGCCCGCCTCCCCCTTCAGGGGAGGAATGAAAACGTTTAGTAGTAGTAGCAGTAGTAGTAGTAGTAGTGGAGCAGAAAGAAGTGAAAGAAGGTGCAATGAGTCTAACTACGATATCAGAAATTGAGTTAACACTTTAAATAACGGTTATACTTCTTTCAGAATTTCAAACTTAACAAATTTTTCACTCAGTGAAATAATGAGGTTACATGTATAATGACAATTTCAAACATTGGAAAATTCAAGATTCAGAACTTTAACAATTGTGGGCTTCAAGTCCCTAGGTTACAAATTTACAATTTCTAAGTGGTGTTATTTGGGCAAGGGCAGAAATCCCCCAATTCAAGAGCACTTTGCTCCAAAATATTTACAGCCTTACAGAGGGACTCCTCAATATTACAGTAAACTAGAAAAGAGTTAACGTGCTCTCCAACACTAATCCTATTTTAACCGCCCGCTTATGGCAACATTACACAAAACTTTATCATCTCTGGCCTCTCAAGGCACAATTTACACTTAACAAAGATAGTACACAGGGGTGTCCAGTACCCAACCTACTGGGCCTTAGTAGAAAAAGAACAGGTTAAATTAATGGCCTGAAACACAAACTGAATGGAGGCGTACATTTGTATTAAAACCCTAACAGGGCTCTCGGCCCGATGGTACAGGGGCTAATCCCAAGCTACTGAGGTGACTCGAATGAAAGTTATTTTAATACATTACAGGAAAGGAAACAGTACTAAATCGTAGTCACCTCAAACGAAGTTGAAGGGGAACTCGAGAGGGTAACGCACTCTCTATCCCCGATTTACAGTTTTAAGATTTTATGAAATTTTTAATGAAAAGGAAGAGGTTTACATCAAACGGTTTACATAGTCAGAAATTCGGACCTTCCCCTCGGATACGTTTGTGGAGACAGCTAGAAAGAAAGAATGTATTTGTCCATTAACTGGCTGATGTTCTGCCTGCCGAAGAATGAGGCATCTCGTCTCCTGCCTTAACACACACATTCAGAAAGACGACGATCAATGAGACAAGATTACCTGAAAAGCCTCAGCTTATATACCCGAAGGGAAGGTTAGAGAGGATTCTGGACTAATACGGACACACCCTCTCAATTTTTATTGGACAATTCCAACAGCGACAAGAAGCTGATAGGCTGCAAAATAATATTACAAAAATTTTGAATTGGCCAAATTCAAAACTGGCGAAAAAAAAGAAGTGTTGCCAACCCGAAAATAAATATACATTGATTCAGTTATGAAAACCCAGAAATACAAAACTTCTTTAAATTATAAGTTCTTCCACCTTGCACCAGAGTGCATGAACAGAGTTTTTGAAATGACATCTATGGAGCAAAATTTTAAACTTCTTGAAGTAAACAAACACAAAGCAAATAAATCCAGTCAGTTTAGGCGACTTCACAATAACACAATTACTCAATACTTCAGTAATGACTAAAGCCCGAATTTTAATGTAGTAACATGTTAGATTGCAAGCCACTGTAATTTAGTAAAAAGTGTCGGCCACCCGCTCTTCCATAACGTAGCAAGAGTAACATAAATTATAGGGGTTCTGATGGGCAGTACCCCTATGTTTATGCAAACCCCATAGCCTAATCATTTGTGAAGGTAGACTATACTTGCTGCTCGCTTCTGTAAGTTTGCATTCTAACCTATTAATGCATAAAAATCCGGGCTGTAGTAATGACATCTTCTGACTAATGTTCCAACTTCATGCCGTAGCAGTTTCACGTTTGGTTACATAGATAAGGTTCTTTAAGGCGCATCTTTTGAATGTGCAGATTTGAGGTGTACCTCCCGGTACCAATATATACAAGGGCCCTGGTCTGTATAACCAATTCAGTGTATAACTATGACAGAAGTATAGACAGGATGCTTATAGACGGTTTATTAGTTAGAAATTGCACATAAACGTCGTATAAACCTTGTATAAAACCTATACATCGTTTATTAGTAAGACTGAGAAAGTATTTTTTTAAATGGTATGCACAGTATATCGTGGAGTGTATGCCCACCCCTTCTCCCGGTATTTCACTCGTTCAGTGCTCTCATGCCAGGGGAGTATCCCAAACAAAAACATATCTGATCATATGCATTGTCGATATTATATTGAATTATCTTGTAAAGACATTGGCACTCTTGTAACAGAAGATTAGAGATCTGAGTCGGACATAAAAAGAAATAATGTAATGGTAAGGGAATCTTTTAGAGGGTGTTCAGGGGTTTTAGTAAGGATGTATACCAGGGCTAGTTGGCCGTGCGCTTTGGGCGCGCATCTGTGAGCATTCATCCGGGAGATAGTAGGTTCGAACCTCACTGTCGGTAGCCCTGAAGATTGTTTTTCCCTAGTTTTCTATTTTCACACCCGGCAAATGCCGAGGCTGTACCTTCATTAAGGCTACGGTGACTTCCTTCCCACTCCTAGCCCTTTCCTATCCCATCGTCGCCATAAGACGTATCTGTGTTGGTGCGACGTAAAGCAAAGTGTAAATAAAGGATGTATACTGTAAGGCAGGGCCCCTCAGGGTGCTTGCGCCTGGTGCATGCACTGTGCACGGCGCAAGAGACGTCTTCGCTTGGTTGACCAGATTGCAGATCCCCACTCCTCGATTTGGAGCAATAGCGCTGTCTCTCTCTTTCCCCACGCCTGTCTCGCTCGCTCCCCCTTTCTCCCTCTTCCTCACATGCTCCGTAGCGCTCCAAATCCGAGCCGAGTTGAGCCGTGTTGAGCCGAGTAGCCCAGAGACGAAGCGTTGGTCCAAGCCGAGCCGAGCGGGACCGATGCACTGTGCACAGGAACTCTGCGCCGCTGTCTGCACGCGTGAGATGTTGGGCGTTTGAGATGCCCTGCTTTAAGTCACTGGCAAGAGCACAGTTGGAATATGGTTCCTGTGTATGAGACCCCATACCAGGTCTACTTGACACGAGAAGTGGAAAAGATCCACAGGAAAGCAGCATAGTTAGTGATTTACGGTACAAGAACTGTGTAAGTAGTCCGTCTCTGTGGTGTAGTGGTTAGTGTGATTAGCTGCCACCCCCGGAGGCCCAGGTTCGATTCCCGGCTCTGCCACGAAATTTGAAAAGTGTTATGAGGGCTGGAACGGGGTCCACTCAGACTCGGGTTGTCAAATGGGTAGAGGTGGGTCCGATTCCCACCTCAGCCATCATGGAAGTGGTTTTCCGTGGTTTCCCACTTCTCCTCCAGGCAAATGGCGGGATGTTACCTAACTTAAAGCCACGGCCACTTCCTTCCCTCTTCCTTGTTTATCTCTTCCGATCTTCCTCCCACCCCCAAAAGCCCCTGTTCAGCATAGCAGGTGAGGATGCCTGGGCGAGGTACTGGTCATCCTCCCCAGTTGTATCCCCGACCCAAAGTCTGAGATCCAGGACACTGCCCTTGAGGCGGTTGAGGTGGTATCCCTCGCTGAGTCCGAGGGAAAAACCGACCCTGGAGGTTAAACAGATAAAGAAGAAGAAGAATAGTGTAAGTAAAAATATTACGATATTTGGGCTGGGAAGACTTGGAAGTAAGGAGAAGAACAGCTCGACTGAGTTGTCAGAGGAGATGTGGCATGGAATGACATTAACAGACCGAGAAGTTAGATTAGTGTTTTTAAAAGTAGAAAAGATCGTAATATTAAGATAAATTTGGAGTTTAACAGGACAATTTGAGGCACATGTTTGTTTATGGATGAAATGAAAATCCACAGCCTGTTTCCAGTCATTCAACCGGGTCAGGAATGAAATGAATGAAGCCCCATCTAGCGGCGACGATAGGAATTGTGCCGGCTGCCGAAGTCTGAGGCACTCCTCTGGGGCAATGATTAATGAATGACAGATGAAATGATAATGGAGAGTGTTGCTGAAATGAAATATGACAGGGTAAACCGGACTACCCGGAGAAAAACCTGCCCCGCGAGCACAAATCTCACATGGAGTGACCGGGATTTGAACCACGGAACCCAGCGATGAGAGGCTGGCACTCTTCCGCCTGATCCACGCAGGCTCTTACATATTTGTTTATAGGAAAATGAATTATGGATTGGAATAATTTATCAAGGGAATGGTTCCATAAATTTCCAACTGCTTTGAAATGATATAAGAAAAGACAAGGAAAACAATTCATAGTGAATCTGCTACCTGCCCTAAGTACCGAACAGCGGTAAATAAAGATGAATAAGTGAAGAAAACGAAATTTGCTTACTAACTACAGGATGAACACGGCTAGCTAAATGTTCTATTCGGAGTGTCTTCTTGTACCTGAAAGCCACAAGGAACAACATTCTTCAAATTATCCCACTTATTTCTAGGATTGGTGGAGCCATACAGACTCATTTTGGTTTTGACTGCGTTTTTAAGACCGGATGACCTTCCTGACTTCTCGTGATTTTTGAGATGAAAATCTCAACCCAGGTTTGACCGGGATTTGAACCCCAGCCTTCCAGGTGCGAAGACATCTGCGTTATTGTACATGGAAGCATCAAGCAAATTGAAATACAGAAACCGGAACTCTTGAAAATATGGATATGGACCAGAAGAATGGAGTGATCCGCTTCTGTGGTGTGGTGGTTAGTGTGATTAGCTGCCACCCCCGGAGGCCCCGGTTCAATTCCCGGCTCTGTCACGAAATTTCAAAAGTGGTATGAGGACTGGGACGGGGTCCACTCAGCCTCGGCAGGTCAAATGAGTAGAGGTGGGTTCGATTCCCACCTCAGCCATCCTGGAAGTGGTTTTCCGTGGTTTCCCATTCTCCTTCAGGCAAATGCCGGGATTGTGCCTAACTTAAAGGCCACGGCCGCTTCCTTCCCTCTTATTTGTCTATCACTTCCGATATTTCCCCCACCCCCACAAGGCCCCTGTTCAGCATAGCAGGTTAGGCCGCCTGGAAGAGGTACTGGTCCATCTCCCCTGTTGTATCCCCCAACAGAATCCCTCAAGCTCCAGGACGCTGCTCTTGAGGCGGTAGCAGCGGGATCCCTCGCTAAGTCCAAGGAAAAACTAACCCTGGAGGGTAAACGGATCATTATTATTATTATTATTATTATTATTATTATTATTATTATTATTATTATTATTATTATTATTATTATTATTATTATTATTATTATTGAATATCCAGTTACAAACCTCATTTTACAGGCAGTATATTAGGGCTGTAGATAGTGAGACTAAGTTAATACATGACAATTGCGTTGAAAATGGAGATGACTTGTAAATGAGGTGGAAAAATTTAACAAACACTTTATAACAGCATCTTCTCTGAAATACCATAGTGAAAGGTGCTTGATATTCAATATTGCACATGTTTAAATTCATTAATATTTCATATCTACTCTTGTCAAAAATTGTACACTCAAATAAAGGATGAGGAACACTTTGTGGAATTTCACAGGTACAGCTATAGGACTTCTGAATACGTATTTTAAACCCCTCGAAGTACGATCGACACATTCCATGCCCTGTCAGAGACCGAGTTATAATATGTTCATGTTGCAATAACCTACTTTGTAGTCTGTCTAGAATATTTGGAGAGAAGATGTCCCTTGTTAGCCAGCCGTTTGTGCTGGTGATCTGTTGGTTGCTTCCAAATATCTTATGTATACTCTCTCAGGTCCTTTTCCACAAGAGACACAGGACAATTTTCATACATCAACAAAGTGTCAGGTCCGCCTCTGTGGTGTAGCGGTTAGCGTGATTAGCTGCTACCCCCGGAGGCCCGGGTTCGATTCCCGGCTCTGCCACGAAATTTGAAATGTGGTATGAGGGCTGGAACGGGGTCCACTCAGCCTCGGGAGGTCAACTGAGTAGAAGTGGGTTCGATTCCCACCTCAGCCAGCCTGGAAGTGGTTTTCCATGATTTCTCACTTCTCCTCCAGGCGAATGCCGGGATGGTACCTAACATAAGGCCACGGCCGCTTCCTTCCCTCTTCCTTGCCTATCCCTTCCAATCTTCCTATCCCTCCACAAGGCCCCTGTTCAGCATAGCAGGTGAAGCCGCCTGGGCGAGGTACTCCTGTCATGACCTTGGACGTATGTCATGCAGATATTTCACTCTAGCCTAACATATGCGATCATACATTAACAGCTACCGGATGAAAATTATGTTTTTCTTGGATTGCTTTCAAAGCTGCCTGAGAATCACTCAATATTCGCAGAGCATAATTTTCTTTTTTAATCTACATAACTGCCTGTTGTATAGCGCACAGTTCTGTTTGAAAGACTAAACATGAGGGAGATAGTCTACATTTTTCTGCATACACCTCACTGTTATCATTTATCACTACCAAAGCACATCCTACAAACCAACCACCTTTTTCTTTGCTAATCCGGGACCCATCCGTATAAATATTGTAATGATGTTGTGTGTTGCACATTTCTTGCACAAGAGTATTGACAAATTTACTTGGGTGACCTGCTGCTTGCAGCTCAGGATACAAAACACCTTTTTTTGTTAATGTGAGCTCAGCTTTGGCAATAGTTGTTAAATGTAGAGGTAGGATTCCGCCACAACAAGGGCTGCTTCCGTGGATTTTGTACGGTATGCACGAATAATTCTGAGTACAAACGTCCGGCTCCATGGTTAAATGATTAGCGTGCTGGCCGTTGGTCACAGGGGTCCCGGGTTCGATTCCCGGAAGGATCGGGAATTTTAACCATCATTGGTTAATTTCGCTGGCAAGGGAGCTGGGTGTATGTGTCGTCTTCATCATCATTTCATCCTCATCATGACGTGCAGGTTGCCTGCGGGAGTCAAATCATAAGACCTGCACCTGGCGAGCCGAACTTGTCCTCGGACACTCCCTCGATCCCCGCCATTTCTCTTTTTTCTGAGTACAAAACCTCTTTGAATTTGGGCTAGTTCGGCTTGAACCCACGTCCTTTTTAATACATTACGATAAGCAGATGCACCATACAGTACTAACGGTTCAACTCCTCCATGATACAATGTCTTTAAGACCCCATGTCTGTCCGGTAGCAATAGTGAAGCCACACAGCAATTTGCTACCATTGGTAGACACAGCGTTGAAGTGAGCTCTAAATGCCAGTTTTGTGTCTAAAACAACACCTAGGTATGACATTTGATCCACCAGTTTTATAGTTTGTCCATTCATGTTAACTACAGGTGTTTCATCATTCGAATGGTCAGCGTACTGGCCTTCGGTTCAGAGGGTCCCGGGTTCGATTCCCTTGTTCTTTAATCGCTTCTGATTAATTATTCTGGCTCGGGGACTGGGTGTTTGTGTCCGTCCCAACACTCTCCTCTTCATATACAGACAACATACCACATTACCAATCACCACAGAAACACGCAATAGTGATTATATCCCTCTTTATAGGGTTGCGTCAGAAAGGGAATCCGGCCGTAAAACAGGGCCAAATTCAAATGTGCGACGCCGTTTGCACCCGCGACCCCACAGGAGTGTGAAAAACCGGTAAGAAGAATAAGAAGAAAACAGGTGTTTCAGCTTTCTTGTTCATCGTAATGAAAAGAAAGAAAGAAAGAAAGAAAGAAAGAAGAATGGGGTGATAAGGAGGTTCGCGGAAGAGAGTTGTTTGATAAGAACAGCAACCAAAGGAAGAAGATCTCGGTAGGACATAACTTGATAAAAGACCTTTTGTTGCAGGAATTGCTGTAGGACGGAAGAGAAAAAAAGTGCGGAGAACTAAATTCATAGACGACCTGACAGAAAGAAATTACGAGAAAATGAAGAGCACAAGAGAGCGAACAATGGAACTACAATTCTACAGCACACCTATGATGATGATGATGATGATGATGATGATTACGATGATATTAAAAACAATTTTCATGTAATATAACTTTTAAGTCATTGTGTTTACGTCCCATTAACTACTTTTACGGTTTTCGGAGACGCCGAGGTGCCGGAATTTTGTCCCGTTGGATTCCTTTTAGTTTTTTTCAGTCTCTCTTTGCACATAATATAACAATTAGAAGAATAGACTTCTGAAGAGCAGGCAAAGATCTTGGCACTCGATGCCACTGTTCTCGACATGTTAATGAACTCTAGGTGACACACTCAGCGTGACACAGAAAAATTAACTACTTAGTCTCGGACACAATTCAGATGGCTTCCGCTTTGTTTGCTGGAAAGCAGCGCAGTCAGGACGTTGATAAATGGTAGGTAGGTCAACTAAATGGCACTGTTTAACATGCTTTGAAAACAGGTAGCTAAGCTACACGGGCATAGTGTGATAGTAATCAGTTTTACAGTTATTGCGATTATTGGTATCGAATTGAGCCTCTATTTTAAGTGTCTAGACCTTGTTCTTGACATTCTCGCAGTATTTCTTGAGCCTACAAGCCAGCGCCTTCTTTCGCTCTTGAGGTAGAAGTTCTCTCCGTCCTTTAGGTTTCGATTCCATCTAAAAGTTTTGGTACTTCTTTATCATCTGTCAAAAGTTGATCCTGTCTGTAATTCTTTTGTGGGATATCCATCTGTCTCAGACCCTAAATAAAATTCACGAAACTCAATCGTCAAAATTACCAGTGTTTCGCCCCAGTGCGGTATCGGCTCATCAGTTGGATACCGCATCTTCCCAAGACACTGGCCGGCTAGCGACAATGCAGTGCCGACATACTAGGGGAGAATTGCTTCTCCACTTGCTATAGCAAGTGCGGTATCAAACTGATGAGCCCATGACGCACTGGTGATTTTTGACGATTGAGTTTTATGAATGTTATGTAGCTATCTCAATCGGAGCCATATATTTGGTCATGGTAGCCCGTGCCCCACTTTTCCAGTTCACGGACTTGTCCCTGTCTACTCATGGTCAAGGTTTCCGTTGTATATAATCCCTCGTTTTAACAACTGCGTTGTAGTGTCGCAATTTTCTCCTATACTCATTGTCCCCTTCTTGAACATGTTCTTTGTGAGATGGTATGTCCGGTCTACCAACCGTATCTTGAAGTTAAAACTTCATCTTCTAATCCATTCTGCTGGATAAATTCACCCATATATATGATCCCATAATCATTAGAAGAGGAATTCTACCTTTATGTTTTCTTATATATATTGAAATGATATGAGAGAAGTACTGCTATCAGAGAATTTGTGGATGATGTTACACTGCATAGAGTAATAAATAAGTTGCAAGATTTTAAACAACTGCAAAAATACCTCGACAATCTTACGAGATGCAGAGCACGCAATGGTATGATGATAAACTGGGTTAAAAGTCAGGTTGTGAGTTTCACTAACGTGAAATGTCCCACTAGTTTTAATTACTGCGTTGATGGGGTGAAAGTTCCCTTTGGTGATCAATGTAAGAACCTAGGTGTTAATATAAGGACAGGTAATCACCTAAACAGCCCTGAAAATGAAGGTTACAGATCTCTGCACATGGTTTTGGGAGTATTTAGGGGCTGTAGTATGGATGTAAAGGAGAGGTCATACAAGTCACTGGGAAGACCTCAACTAGAGTATGGTTCCATTGTATGGGATCCTCACCAGGATTACTTGTTTCGAGATCTGGAAAAAAAATCCACAAAAAGCAGCTCGATTTCTTCCGGGTGGTTTTCAACAAAAGAGTAGCGTTACGAAAATTTTGCAAATTTTGGGCTGGGAAGACTTGAGAGTAAGGAGAGGAGCTGCTCGACAAAGAGGTATGTTCCGAGCTGTCAATGGAGAGATGGCATGGAATGACATTAGTAAGCGAATAATTCTGAGTGGTGTTTATAAAAGTAGGATAATAATAATAATAATAATAATAATAATAATAATAATAATAATAATAATAATAATGTTACTTTGCTTTACTTCTCACAAGCTACTTTTACGGTTTTCAGAGATGCCGATGTGCTTGAATTTAGTCTCCCGCAGGAATTCTTTCACGTGTCAGTAAATCTACCGACAGGAGGCTGACGTATTTGAGTACCTTCAAATACCACCGGACTGAGCCAGGATCGAATTTGCCAAGTTGAGGTCAGAAAGCCACTTAGCCCGTCTTTAAAAGTAGGAAAGATCGTTAGTTGGAATTCAAGAAGACAAATTGGCGTAAATATTCGTTTATAGGAGGAGCAGTTAGGGATTGACATCATTTACCAAGGGAGATGTTCAATAAATTTCCAATATTTTTGCTATTTAAGAAAAGACTAGGTAAACCACAGATACGATAGGAAACCTGCCAACTGGGTGACTGCCGTAAATGGAGATCTGTGTTGATTGATTGATTGATTGATTGATTGATTGATTGATTGATTGATTGATTGATTGATTGATTGATTGATTGATTGATTGATTGATTGATTGATTGATTGATTGATTGATTGATTGATTGATTGATTGATTGATTGATTGATTGATTGATTGATTGATTGATTGATTGATTGATTGATTGATTGATTGATTGATTGATTGATTGATTGATTGATTGATTGATTGATTGATTGATTGATTGATTGATTGATTGATTGATATATCTGAAATTTATTAACATCACAATATTGCGGCACGGAAGCAGAAAAATGGAAGACATGTGGTGCAATATAAAGTACAAAATAATTATTTACGATACGAATATCGCTCAACAGTTTTGGCTGCTTTGGTGAGAAATGGATTTAAACTAAAATGTTCAAGTTATTAGAAGAACTCCGATGTTTAAGCATTAATAGGTTAGTGGTGGTGCTGATTGTTATTTCAAAACTGGGCAACCATAGTCTATCAGTAAGAAGTTTGAATGCAAACTAACTTAAGTAGTAGGAAGTATCGACTAGCCTGCTCTTCGGTAATGTAGCAAAAGTAGCATAACTTCCGGGAGTTGTATTAGGCTGGGCCCCTAATATGTATGCAAATCTCATAGCAGAATTCTTGTCCGGGCTAGAGGACTCTTACAATTTGCTATACGTCGCACCGACACAGGTAGATCTTATGGTGACGATGGGACAGGAAAGGGTTATGATTTGGAAGGAAACAACCGTAGCTTTGATTAAGATGGTGTAAAAACTGTGAACCACGAAAAATCATCTTCATGCATGCCGGCAGTGGGATTCGAACCCATCATTTCCCCACTGCAAGTTGAGAGCTACGTGATCCTAGCCACGCAACCACTCACTTGGTAAAAGTGATGTTAATAAGGGAGGCACTCATATTCGGATAAAGTTCGAAATGTACAGTTACGTCCTGAAAATATTTATTAGATGAATGTAAAGTATTTACCTAGAAAGTAACATTTCTTTGTCCTATAGTGGCACAACACCTTATGCTCAGTAAGATTCTCAACAACATTGCTACGGTGTTAGCTGGCACCCACTTGTAATCGTCATTGTTCAACTAGAAAGTGTCTTGTTTTGCAATATTTCTCAAGTCACCGTTATGTTGTGTGATATGCAATGAATACACCTTCCTGTGAAGCTTCCAACAAAGGATGACTTGTCCTCGTACGCAAGAGAACTCCGTTCATTGTCTAGGTTGTCTCGTCAGTGTTAGGTAGGCAACAAGCGGAATCAGTGCTCAGTAGATACGGTATCACGAATATTTTGTTCTCGAACACAGGAAGTACGAAATATTTCCTCCAATAATCACAGGACATGATAAAGGGAGTGATAGGAACCAACTCTTAACCTAGCAGTTCCCATCCCCATTGAGCTGACTCCATCTCCCATCATTTTGGAATGCCAGCACTATCAAATGTCAAGGTCAAGTGCCTTTTGTTGGCATGCACTACATTTTCTTTTACTGCATGTAACTTGTTTCAGTTATCTATAGCAAGGGGAGAGTCTCTGTAGTTCAGGCTTCAGCGCGCCGGCCTCACACCGCTTCGTTCCGTGGTTCAAATCCCGGTAAGTTTTATGTTGGATAAAGCGGAGGCGGGGCAGGTATTACCTCCGGGTACTTTGGATTTCCCTGTCATCCTTCATTCCAGCAACACTCTCCATTATCATTTAATCTGTCAGTCTTTAATCATTGCCCAGGAGGAGTGCTACAGGCTTTGTCAGCCAGGACAGTTCCTATTCCCGCCGCTAGATGGGAGCTTTATTCATTTCATTCCTGAGCCGCTCGAAAATGGAAACATGCCCTGGTTTTATTTATTTATTTATTTATTTATTTATTTATTTATTTATTTATTTATTTATTTATTTATTTATTTATTTATTTATTTATTTATTTATTTATTTATTTATTTATTTATTTATTGTATATCAAGGAAGGCTTCTCAAAAGGCTTGCGAGTTTTTACAAACCCTCAGTTTTGACATGGAAATCGATGGCTTTCTTTAAAAACCTCGTAAGTCCGAATACTCTTCCTATCCATTATATTCCTTAAGACTGGTCACGCCTCCCAGTCCCATATTTATATGCAGTCCAAAAGAATAATTTTCGTTATGGTCATTTTCCTCTGCCATTTTGTAAAGGAAAATGAACCTTAAATACATTATACTGTAGGAGTGTGTAAATTTGCCATGCAATCAACATCGCTACAATACGGTACGTTAAGGTCCATTTTCCTTTACATATTAGCATAGGAAAATGAACACAGCGAAAATTATTCTGATGGACTGCATACAAATATATGACCGGGAGGCGTGGCCAGTCTTAAGGGATATAATAGGTAGGAAGAACATTTGGACATACGAGGTTTTAAAAGAAAGCCATCGATATGTTTTTGGGCTGGGAGTCTATCTAGAAGTAGCGTCAACAATTTCCCAACAACCAGTGTTCGTTTATGTACACTCGGTCAGTAACGTCATCTTCTCATTGTGCGCTTTCTTCCTGTAACAAAGAGCTTGAGGAAATCTCCCAACAAGTAAACTCCGTTTTTCTACTCCTCAGTCCAGAGTTAAAATCCTTGAATTCACCGGAAAATGAACCCAGGACCTTGGAATAAGAAACAGACACTTTACCCCTGCACCACAAGGCTGGCTAATAATAGCAACTAGACAAGTATTTTATTTACGAGGTCTAAAATGTCTTTCGTTTTCTCACAGTTAATGGGTTTTACCGTTCTTTTCTGAATATGTACATTTTTATTTCGATTTATCAGGGCTCTTTATCTGCCCTCTGAATGGAATCAGAGGATGCATTATCTGAACCGCTGCATGTCATAAAAGGCTACTAAGATGAAAGCATTTTTGTAATGAATTTGCCATATTCTTATGTGTCTTAGTGTGCTGAATACAATGACAATAAAAATCTGTATCAACCACCATATTTTTTACGTTTCAGTACTAAATACTTAAAAATATTTGTAGCAAATTCCAGGGTATTTTATACACTACTGAAATAGGTAAACATGGGTTTAAATTAAGTTGGCAGTGGTTGCAATGGTCTATAGTTAGATCGCGGTCCTCTTGACTCTTATTTATCTTCTGTTTGCGCAACAACCTCGTGGGTGCGGAAGACATTCTGCTGCCACCTCAACACATCAAATCACGTCTAATGAATCAGTTCGTTAAACATTTACACAAAGATGGGCAATGTTTCAAGAAGTTTCCCCATTTTTCAGAAGAAAAATTGAAAGAATGCGTGTTTGTTGGACCTGATATCCGAAAAATGATCTTGGAATCAAAAATGAAAGTCAACGAGAGGGAGGCTAGGATAACATTCAAGCAGGTTGTTACCAAATTCCTGGATAACGAAAAGAACCCACATTATATTTTTATTGTAGCCGATCTGCTGGATAAGTTTAGAAGTTTAGGATGTTTGTTGAGCCTAAAGATTCACTTTTTGAACTGTTTTTGTCAGCCACTTTGGAGCAAGGTGAGCGTTTCCATTGAGATACCAAAGTGATGGAAAGAAGGTGTGAGGGCCACTGGGAGACTATTGCTGGTCTCTTCACCGAGAAGTTCAGCAAGCGACTCACAGGAGGAAAATCTGTACAAGAAGCTTTAAGGAGAATAGGCTATAAATAATAGAGATACTTTCTTATCTAGACTTAAATAAAATTCTTGTACATATTGTAACATTAATTTAGTTTTCATTCCTATAGTATGTTCCGCAAATTTTCTGGTTTGTTACGAAGTCGCACTGTGATGAAACTATGGCTGATAGAAAACAATTGATCTCAGATCTGGAATCAGTAACAACAAAACCATAAGAATCCCATATTAACGTTAAAGAAGTATTTTAAAAGGTTTTTTGCTGTCATGTGTTTTCAGTAAGATGCTCTCTCGTTTTCTAAGGTCAAAAATATATCCCATTATTCTATGTTTTTTCCGTGTAGCGGAGGAAATTTGCGAGTACGACTATTTCCAGAGTGTGCAGTTACAGCAAAGGTTCTCTAAATATTGTGTCCATAAAAAGGCAAGTTTATTATTATTATTATTATTATTATTATTATTATTATTATTATTATTATTATTATTATTATTATTATTGCTAGTTGCTTTACGTCGCACCGACACAGATAGGTCTTATGGCGACGATGGGATAGGGAAGGGCTAGGAGTGGGAAGGAAGCGGCCGTGGCCTTAATTAAGGCACAGCCCCGGCATTTGCCTGGTGTGAAAATGGGAAACCACGGAAAACCATTTTCAGGCCTGCCGACAGTGGGGTTCGAACCTACTATCTCCCGAATACTGGATACTGGCCGCACTTAAGCGACTGCAGCTATCCAGCTCGGTATTATTATTATTATTATTATTATTATTATTATTATTATTATTATTATTATTATTATTATTATTATTATTATTATTATTTACCTTCGAATTGACCCCTTAGGATCACGCTACAATTTCACTCTTTCTTTGTCTGAAGTTTCCTCTTCAAGTGGGCGCTGTGCTGTTTCTGCTGTTCATCCGTCCAGGCTCTTCACGTGTTTGCTGTTCTTTCTGCTTGAAACCCTTCGAAATTTTGAATTATGGTCAGAAATGTTTTCCTGTCTAACGTCTGAATTTCCTGGATGTTGGACTTCTGCAGATCGTTACGAATTTTCTTAATCCATACCGTCGTTGTCTTCCTGTTCCACAGGTAGTCGAATAACTTTTCGGTTAGTCTGGTTTTGTCCATTCTGTACAAATATCCGAGAAATTATAGCCTCCCATTTTTCATGCTCTGAAAGCTTCACCACATTTTTGTGGACTTCATTGTTGTTCCGAATTTTCCAGCCGGTTCCAGTCTGGATTGGGCCCAAGATTTTCTGTTGTATTCTTCTTTCTTCTTTCTAGGATCTCCAGCTTCTCCAACTTGTAATTCATCGAGAGGCCTTTGCTGGCATACAGGCATTCTGTTTTTACTGCAGTGTTGTAATGCCTTATTTTGGCATTTCCCGCGACATGTATTTCTTGTTTTTGATGTTTTTAGTTATTCTATAGACTATCCCAGCACTTGGCTGGAGTGAGAGTGGGGAAACCACGGAAGACCATCTTCAGTGCTGCCGACGGTGGAATTAAAACGCACCATGCAAGCTCACAGCTAGGTGATACAAACCTCGCAGCAAACTCACTCGGTGCCAAGATTTTTAATGAGGTTTTTGTACCTCAGTGTGTGGATTTGGAAGAATTAATCCTCAAATTCTTAATTAGTTTAGTCCAGGGATGACGAACCTGGGGCACGCGTGCCTGTAGGTGACACGTGAACACGACTTTCGTGGCACGCAACACAACACATGTTTAAACATGTAATAAATAGGTTGAAAATTTACCAACATAGCATATTTTAACATTACGCGTTAGTAAAGGAGTATGTCTCAATTAAATTTTCAGCCGTATTTTGTACACATTTTATTAGGTTAAAGAAATAAATAAAACTTATAAAAAAAGGTATTAGATTTCATTACGTATAAATCCATTCAACTGAAGGTTTTGCAAATATCATTGAAAATTACAAGTTTTTCTTTACGTCGCACCGACACAGATAGGTTTTCGGCGACGATGGGACAGGAAAGGGCTAGGAATGGGAAGGAAGCAGCCGTGGCCTTAATTAATGTACAGCCCCAGAATTTACTTGGTGTGAAAATGGGAAACCACGGGAAACCATCTTCAGGGCTGCCGACAGTGAAATTCGAACCAATTTAATACCTAAACGAAATCAAATGAGGGGGTTTCATTATGATTTTAAAGGAATATAACCGGTGGCAGACTTGACAGTAAAAAAATAACAAACAAGACCTTAATTGACGCAGTAGTGGGAACCCTGCTTTAATCCAATGAGTAGGTCATTTAATAATATTGTTATTTGTTTTACGTCCCACTAACTACTCTTTTACGGTTTTCGGAGACGCCGAGGTGCCGGAATTTAGTCCCGCAGGAGTTCTTCTACGTGCCAGTAAATCTACCGACACGAGGCTGACGTATTTGAGCACCTTCAAATACCACCGGACTGAGCCAGGATCGAACCTGCCAAGTTGGGGTCAGAAGGCCAGCGCCTTAACCGTCTGAGCCACTCAGCCCGGCGGTAGGTCATTTAAAAAGCAACAGAATTGTTTTTAAGCTGCTAGTATTCCGTGAGGGATTATTAGGTCCTATGAGAGGCACTCATCAACATAACTATATATTGAACTATTTTTCAATTAACTTGACACAAGTGTGTTCATGTAGAACAATTAATGGGGAGAGAAAGCTAACCACTTGATAAAGGGCAACTTTTAGCAATTACTGCCACGTTAGTTACGAGATGAAAGTTAATAACCGCCCATTAAGCTATCAACATTTCACAAGCAAATAAACGAGAATGTCCAATGATATCCTCATTAACATGACGAACTGCTTTCTTTTATAAGATGTTGTCACCTGGGAATGAATGACTTAATTAGCGATAGTCTGGCTTTCACACAGTTCGTCGTCTTCGAGGGCCATAAAATATCTCCTTGGTTAAGTTTCAATGGCACTGTAATCTCAAAGTTTCAAGGAAAAGTCGGCAGTAGGTTGGATAGCCTACAGAGAATGGCATGCATTGCCATAACTGGGGCTATGAGAACTACACCGACAGAAGGCTTGAGTACTTGACTAGACCTCCCATCACTATGCAATTCCATAAAAGGACAGGCTGGAATGAGTTCATATAGACTGGCACAATCAGAGTGCTGGAATGCGCAAAGACCTAATCTAGGACACTGTAAAATTAACAGAGTAATAACAGAGGAATTTCTACACATGCCTTCTGATCATATGATACCAAAGTACAACTTTGAAAAACTGTTTGAGACCCAGATAATGAAAAAGAAGACTGGGTGGATTGATGGCTCAAAGACTGTGGATGGCACAGGAGAAGGGATCAACGGGGGAAGACCTGAGAGATCAATCCAGATGAGCCTGGCCAAACACACTACAGTCTTTCAAGCTGAAATTATAGCTATCACAACATTCCTTGAAGAAAATACGAAAATGAACTATAGGAATAAGAACATTTTTACGGACAACCAAGTGGCCATTAAGGCATTAGAGGCAGTCCGGAAAATCTCAACAATTATCTGGTATTGTCACTCACTTCTCCTGAAGCTCTCAAAGTACAATATTGTCCAAATAATATAGGTACCAGGGCATGTAGGTATAGAAGAAAATGAAAAGGCAGATAAACTGGCCAGAAAAGGGGCAAATACACATTTCGTAGGCCCGGAACCTGTATGCGGGATTTCCTATCGACAAGCCCGACACTACATAGAAAAATGGGTACAATAGAAACAAATCGAAAACTGGAAAAATACTCCAGGATGCAGGCTTGCAAAGGAACTGATAAAAGGACCAAACAAGATGCCTACTGTTGAAACTCGGCAGAGAAAATATAAGATGGGTAGTAGGATCGTTGACAGGACACTGACATCTGAAAAAGCACCTACATAGAATCGGAGTAATAAGAGACAATATATGTAGGAAATACAATGAAGCAGAGGAATCAGCTGAACACATACTTTTCGAATGTGAGGCTCTGGGTAGAATCAGACTCTCCACTCTAGGACTACCAGGTGAAGAGAGAGAAAAAATCCAAGAAGACCGAATAAGAACAACCTGCAGCTTTGTGAAGGTAGCAGGTATATCTAGGTGGGAATGAAGGTAAAAAAGGCAGCAAAAATCTTAGAATTCGACGGTAATTAGGAACTAATATATGGAGGCCCCATGAAGAAAAGAAGAATCTCAAAGTTACTTGGATCATCCTGAAATACTTCCATTATGGACTAGGGTAGGTTATTCTTCGCTAGTGGATTAACCTATCCCAGGGGCGTAATATTAGTGCTTGCAGGGCCTGCGATGGAGGCGGGGCCGGGCCTTTAAGGGGCCCCGCAGACTACTCGCAAACAAATTAAAGATATCTCACTGTGTACGGAAATGATCATGTAGAGTCAGTCGAAGTAGGTTTTTCTTTTACAATTTGTAGGTAAAGGAATTGTCATTTGGTTGTATCTAGCAACAGTTTACTGCGGTTGAGCCTAACACAGCACAGCTGTGAAAAATTGCCGTCTCTCGCAACTAATGATGGGATAATCGAATACTTTTAATAATCGAATATCCCCATCCGATTATTTAAATAATCGAATAGAATAAAATAATCGAATGAGTTTCAAATATCATTCAGTTCAATAATCGAATACTTTTTGTTACGGAGTTTCCGTGGAGCAGAAAGAGGTGAAAGAAGGTGCTGGGTGGAATGGGTCTATCTCCTATATCAAATATTAAGTTAAAACTTTAACGTAGGTTATATTTCTTTTCCAATCACAGACTTAACAAATTTTTCACCTAGTGAAATAACAGGGTTACAGGTACAAATAGCGATCTTGAAACAAGAATTGGAAAACCCAAGATTAGAGAATTTAACAGATTTGGGCTTCAAGCCCCTAATTTCCAACTTTACAATATCGCCAATTAGTGTTTACATAGACAAGGAGAAATCTCACAAAACAAGAGCACTTTGCTCCAACCGATACAAATTTACAGCCTTCCAGAGACACCCCTCAATATTACAGTTGAATTAGAAATCACAGAAAAGAGCTTACATGCTCTCCCACTTTAACCAAGGAGACAGTGCTCCTAATTTCTTACAGCCCACTTAACGCAACATTACACCCAAAATCTTACAAATTTCTGGCCTCTCTAGGCCCAACCTACAATTTTACAATTTTGTACACAGGGACAACTAGTAACCAAACTACTGGGTCTACGTAGAAGAGAAAAACAGGTTAGATTATTGGCCCGACCACAAAATGAATGGAGGCGTACACTTGCACTCCTAGAAAATTAAATATAATACCCTAATTGGGCTCTCATCCCGATGATATAGAGGCTAATCCCAAGCTACTGAAGTGACTAGAATGAAGATTACTTAAACGATTTACAGAAAAGGGAAACAGTTACAAAATCGTAGTCACCTCGAACTAAGTTGAAGGGTAACTCGAGAGGGTAACGCACTCTCTATCCTTGATTTACAGGTTAAGATTTTTATGAAATTTTACATTAGCCGAAAGAAAGTTTGCATTTTAGAAAACAGGAGGTTACATAGTTAGGAATAAGAACCTTCCCCTCGTTTAAGTCTGCGGAGGTAGCTACAGAGAGATATGACTGGTGGCAATTACCTGGGCTGATGAATTGCCTAGCGAAGAGCGAGGCGCCCCACCTCCTGTCTTAACGCACACACTCTCAGAAATTCGGTGATCCAAAGACAAGGAAAGGCCGCAGCTTATATACGCGAGGGGACGGTTCGAGGGGGTTCTGGACTAAATCCGGACACACCCTCACATTTTCATTGGAGAATTCAAAATATAAAAGAAAAGTGTAATTGGTTGAAGAATAATTACAGAAAATTCCTGATTGGCCAGATTCAAAAACTGCCGGAATGAGAAAGAAGTGTTGCAAACCTTGAAATAACAAAATAAAATGAAAGTTAATTTAGTTGAGAAAACATAATAACACAAAACTTCCTTAATTCATTAATTCTTTTACCTTGCACCAGAGTGCATTACCAAAGTTTTTTTGTAATTACATATGGAGAAAAGTTCAAACTTCTTGACGTAAATCAAAACTAAACCAATAAATACAGACAGTTTGGGCAACTTTACAATAACACAATTACTCCATAATTCAATTGAGACATCTTCTGGTCAATGTCCCAACTTCATGCCGTAGCTTTTTCACGTTTTGTTTGAGATACAGCGTTCCTTAAGGCGCTTCTTTTAAATGTGCGGAGTTGAAGTGTACCTCCCGGTGCACTTTTTTTATAATGTTATTTGCTTTACGTCCCTCTAACTACTTTTTCGGTCTTCGGAGACGCCGAGGTGCCGGAATTTATTCCCGCAGGAGTTCTTATACGTGCCAGTAAATCTACGGACACGAGGCTGTCGTATTTGAGCACTTTCAAATACCACCGGACTGAAGCAGGATCGAACCTGCCAAGTTAGGGTCAGAAGGCCAGCGCCTCAACCGTCTGAGCCACTCAGCCCGGCCGGTGCACTTTTAATAATAGAATAACTTTCATCCGATTAACTGAATAATCGAAAAAATAATCGAAGGAATAAATTCACTATTCGATTGCCTCATTGATTGGAATGGATTTTCGAATAGATAATCGAAAAATCGAAAAATAATCGAATAGAAAAGTATTCATTATTCGATTGCCTCATTCATTTCAATGAATAATCGAACAATAATGAATGGAAAAATAATTGAAGGGCTGAGAATGATAAAGACCAAAGTCACATACTCTTCAAATGTTGTTTTTGATGTAGTTAAGATTTGAAACGCAAGGAGGAGATACTGGTAAAATAGTGGAAGATAACAGTCATAGATGGCAGCACAGTGAGGTCATGCTTGTTTCATAATATCTTACCTTCTCCTTGCTCATGTGAGATGGTCCAATGCCACAATAAAATGGCTGCCAGTAAGAAGATTATGTTTACCGCAGAGAAGAGTAATGATACATTTGGGAGTACATACGATTCTCAGGATGAATATTTTGATTCAAATGGATCATCTGCTAGTTCAACTGATGCTACATCATAAGAAAGCGATGCGGTAAGCTTATTTAAATGTTATATTGTAATGTTTATGTGATAGTGGCATAGGACTATATCATTTTCAGTGAAAATATAAAATTGTTATTTCTCTTCTTTCTTTGGATTTCTTTTTATTTCACTGTAGATGACTTTAATTTCACTTCTAATAATATAAACTTACACCATAATATATGATATGTTCTGTAGTTCTAAAACGAACGGGATTGTCGCTTAACTGTTTTAAATACTCTGTTTATCACCTTTATAGAATGTTCGTCCTATTCAAAGATCACCTGAGGAATCGCTAAAAAAAGTTCCTAAGAGCAGAAAGAGAGCAAGAAATGTTAAAGAAAGAATGGAAGAGAATGAAGTGCAATCGACGACGAAATAGCGGAAGATAGTACAAATCCGACAAGACTGGAAAAGCCGGCGAAGAAGACACAGAGGATGTTGATTTAGGCTCCATTATGTGATTTTCACAGTCTTTCCTTTTTTACATGTATCAATAAATCTAACAATGAATATAAACAAACTCTCCTGAGGGCTGCCGACAGTGGGGTTCTAAGCCACCATCTCCTAGCTCGGAGTCTGCTTGTTTACGTTCGTTTCAGGTGACGAGCTGCTCGACTAGGCGGTATGTTCCGAGCTGTCAGTGGAGAGATGGCGTGGTATGACATTAGTAGACGAATAAGTTTGAGTGATGTCTTTAAAAGTAGGAAAGATCACAATAAGAAGATAAAGTTGGAATTCAAGAGGACAAATTGGGGCAAATATTCGTTTATAAGAAGGAAAGTTAGGGACTGGGATAACTTACCAAGGGAGATGTTCAATAAACTTCCACTTTCTTTGCAATCATTTAAGAAAAGCCTAGGGAAACAACAGATAGGGAATCCGCCATCTGGGCGACTGCCCTAAATGCAGATTAGAAGTGAATGGTTTATGATTATTTTTTTTACTGTGAACATTTTTCTCATATATATTTATTAAAAAACTCAACCACTTTCGAGACATTCTGGATTGCCACAAGGACAAAGTTTAACTACATCAAAAAATAAAAAAAAGAATTTGAATAATTAATAACACAATATGTCCGCCTCTGTGATGTAGTGGTTAGCGTGATTAGCTGCCACCCCCGGAGGCCCGGGTTCGATTCCCGGCTCTGCCACGAAATTTGAAAAAGTGGTACGAGGGCTGGAACGGGGTCCACTCAGCCTCGGGAGGTCAACTGAGTAGGCGAATGCCGGGATGGTACCTAACTTAAGGCCACGGCCGCTTCCTTCCCTCTTCCTTGTCTGTCCCATCCAATCTTCCCATCCCTCCACAAGGCCCCTGTTCAGCATAGCAGGTGAGGCCGCCTGGGCGAGGTACTGGTCATTCTCCCCAGTTGTATCCCCCGACCAAGAGTCTGAAGCTCCAGGACACTGCACTTGAGGCGGTAGAGGTGGGATCCCTCGCTAAGTCCGAGGGAAAAACCGAACCTGGAGGGTAAACAGATGATGATGATGAATAACACAATATACCATGTACAGCATTAAACATTTGGGAATGCAAACAAAAAAAAAGAAAGAACAGTTTATTTAATACTGTCCCCGTGAAAATTGGCGATTTTACGAATATTCTAACAAGTGGAAAGCAAAGATTTTATTGTCTGCTTGAAGCTGCAACACATCACTTGGGAACTTGTGGCGAGCCGTGAACGAGTTTTTTTTTGTCGTTCAGAGGGGTGCGATACGTCACCGGCAAGACTGTGTCAAGGTTATAGCTAACCACGTGACTACCTTCGCACGCGCGACCCAGCTTGTTTCTAGAATAGTCTGCGCAAATTAAAGGTGATCATCAGCCAATTACCGTACTCGCTGAAGAACACGCCTCCTTGGGCTAATTAGATATATAAGGCCTTGCTTCGAGTGAATCGCTCTCTTAATGCTTAATGCTCTTCTCTTTACGCTCTTCTTAATGCTTGTTCGCTGCGAGAGACATCACATCACCGGACCACGTGGAAGGAGAAATTTCAAGACAAGTCGACGCCCGTTCTACCAGAATTTAGTCTGATAATTAGTGAATTCTGTGGAATAAAAACATCTAGGAGCCAAGTTAAGTGTGACAGTGTAGACGAGCTGTTTATATTCTGCGTGTGCTTGTGCAAAATACTTAATTTTGTCATCTCAGTTACAGCTTGTGACCAGCAATCAACGAAGACGTCTTGGAATTGGAGATCTCAAGATGAAGAATTCCGCAACTACCAACATCATTTCATCGAGGGACATCCATCACAGAGCCTCCATGGAGCTGTAAAAATGTAAGGCGTCTCTGGTAATTGGAAGAAGACTGGCCGGAGTATGCTGAAATAACTGACTGTCGACGGGAATCGAACTCTACAAAAACTTGAGTACCTTTTTAATTTAATTTATCTGTCCTATCCTTTGTACAACTAGAGATCTTTCTTCTTAAGTCGTAGATCTATCAGTTTGCTGTAGTTAGAAATATTTCATTTTCCTACTTCTTAAGGTGTCATGGTAGACTAGGTACGTGTGAGTGAGATTTTGGAATCTATTAGAGTAGACATGTAGGTTGTCTTTGACTGACTTCCCATGCTTAAGGAGCTTAAGTTTAATAATCACTGACCACACGATAAACCTACTTTATTTGTAATATTGAAAGTTACCGGACGGAAAATTTGCGTGTACATTTTGAGTGAATAGGGTCGAACCTAGTGTCTTTTAAAATCACTTGTTGTTTTTTATGATGAAGTCATCTAATTTTACGACATTCCAGGAGAATCAGTAGATGTAATAATCACTTAAATAATAATAATATTGATTAAAGATCGGGTAAAACAGAAGTAAACGCTCGTGAGCCATAAAACTACTGTAGAATTCCTAAATGTGAGATAGAATGTGCTCTGTTCATGAAGGGTCTGGAATATGGCCTATCCTGAGGGATATTTGTTGCATAATTGAGTAAATGATGAATTAGTGGTGATATTGATTTATTCTTGTGTATTTGGAGCGCAAGATAGATTATAATTAGTGGAGCACGTGTTTGTGAGTGTATTTCACAGGTAGGAAGTAAAAATAATGCGAGTAAGGCTCACGCTTGCGGTAAATTCAACCTGTAGCCCACATGATGGTAGTGCTTATGGATTTTACTAGAATCTTCCATTATGATCTCATGAATTAGATGAACTTGCGCTGATATGTGAAATGTATTTCTATCAAGTGATACTCATGACTTCGATCACTAGCCACCATTAATGTAAGAGAATTTCTGTGCACGGATTATTTTTGCGAGACATTACGCGTCCCGATCATCGATAAAAATCATAACTAAAATTGCCAAGTCAGGATTCGTTGTAAATAGTGTACATAAAACGTGTTTCCCTAGTGTGAATGTGTGTGTAAATGTGTATATTTCTCTTGTGCCATGTTTATTTCATTTAATTTTGATCTGGTCGCGCACTCGCCGTGACGCGGATCACATTCATCGTTGTGTGTTGCCTTAAGAAATAATTTCATGCCCTTAACGGAAAGTTTAATTAAATTAAGTCAAGGAAGACTAGGAAGGAATTTAATTTTTTATTTACGAGATTTAAAAGGAAAGATCATCTCGTTACTTTGTAAAGGCACTCGATTTGTAACAAAATTTATTTAACTAGCTCACACGTTGGCAATGTAAATTTCTAAAAATCTGAAATACTTTAAGATTAATTTGAATAGAGATGAAATGCAAAGATTAAAGGTAGAAATTTTGTCAGCCGCATGATTGCTTTAAAACATTGTGAAAATAAGTCATTAATAATTAATAAAAATCATTACTCTGAAATATTAATGATGAACATTAGATAAATGATGCGGTGGAGAAGTAGTAAGAACACGATCGTGTTACAATGAAACAGGTTAACTGTATGACAAAATAATAATAATAATAATAATAATAATAATAATCGAGATAATAATTAATTAATTTAAGAATTTTGGAAACAGTTTTTCTTTGCTACTGAAGTTCATGTTAGTGTCATTAACCATTATTAAATATTGTAAATGACTAATTCAGCTGTGTACATCGTAAATACCACGTGTTGAGGCAACTTTAAATTGGTGAAACTTTGAACACATGTTTATTTAGTTCTTTCAGTCAAATGTTTGGTTTAAAAAGGCAAGTGGCCTAATTACTTCTTTGGTTTCATTTACAGCACAGTAGAGCTGGAGATATGAACACAAGTCACTCTAAATCGAGGAAGAAGCCCGATATTATGAAAGCTCTGTTATGTAAAAAGGAAATATTAGCAAGAATATTTTGTTGTTTAATTGCTTATGTGAATAAATGTCAGAGTGTTGTTTTAATATTTCTTTTTATCCTGCTTGGTCATCAATCCTTACAACCCTTAAATGCCTCTAGAAAGTGATAGCCAACGATCGAACGGTCCACCTTGGGACTCATCGCTCGATGGCTGGGCTTAGCTCGGGAAAAATGGGGGCATTTAAGATGGCTTAATCCAAGCGTGGGGCTCGAGATTGGCTTATCCAAGCTCGAAAATGATCTTGTGCTGTCCAGTGTTTATGACATTGACAAGATCAGATGACCAATTAAATTAGGCTGACTCTGACACATTTATTCGCCCAAATTCTTGTGGCTAACATAAGCACATGTTAAATGTAACTTGTATGAATATTGTTAAAAACAAATTCTTGCTGGTAATTAGAAATTTGAATTTGCTGCGATGATAATTAATTAAAGTTAGACTCATAATTGTGACCGATATTGGTGAAAATTTGGAACTTTCATGATATCGACAAATCGGTGCCTTCACAAATTTGATGGAGTTCGATTCCCAATATTTCAGTAGTCCGGTTAGAATCCTTCCAATACCAGAATAGCCATTTAATGAATAATTGTAACTATGGAGGACTTAAGGCAGATGTTGTTGGCAATGGAGGAGAGGATCAATGCCAGCTTAGAGAAAAAACTTAATGAAAATCAGACTAACTTAGAGAAAGGACTCTTTGAACTCAATAATAGTCAAACTAACTTAGAGAAAAACTTAGAGAAAGGACTCTCTGAACTCCACAATAGTCAGGTACACTTAGAAAAAGGACTTAGTGATCTCAGTGACGCACAAATAAACCTCGAAAAATCTCTCGGGGAAGCTATTGAAGAAAAGTTGACGGACATTAAAAACCAAACTGAAGAAGGTTTAGGAAAAATATGTTCGGACATTAAACTTTTTAACGGCAAGCTAGCCTCAATGCAGAGCGAGCTCGTAATAGTCAAAAATGATTTCGCTACTATGAAAAAGGAGGTAAACGAAAACATTGCCAAGTCTATGGCGGGCATGTCCAATGAATTCAGTGAACGACTGGCAAACGTTCAGCAGGACATATTAACTGGAATCGACAAATACAAGGGCGAAGTTGAACAATCATTCCTGAATATTGAGGAAAAGATTGACACAAATTCAGAGGACCTTAAGGTTACGAAAACGGCTTGGGCGAAGAAATTCATTGGATTAAACGAGAAACTACAACAAGTCGAAAAGGGCATTCTCGACAAAATCGAGACATCCCAAGTCGATACCTCGGAACGGATGGATTATATCCACGAGTCGCTTGAGGATAGTTGGGGCGAAATAAAAACCATCAAAACCACCCTGATGAATGCCATACATAAGGTCACGACTGAGTCAAAAACTGAAACCGAAGGGATTCGAAAGGAGTACACGGATGGAATTAAGGAGCTTGTACATGAAATGCATCTCCTGAAAATCCAGAACGAGAACACTAGCAAGGTCACCAACTCATTGCTAGAGAAGCAGGCATTACTGGAGCAACGTGTAACCGGCACGGGTCTAACGTCAACTCCACTTGCAACTGCAGGGACAGGCGCTGCGAATACAATCGACATTTCTTCAGAGCCGACAGTAAATGCGTCTCAAATGAATACAACCGGCCAGACGCAAATAGTAAATATAATTCGTCTTCACGAAGACCAACCCAAGAAGTTCAATAACGTTAGAGGAAACGTGACTCCGAAAGGCTTTATTCGGGAACTGCAGGATTACTTTCGCGATGCGAAAATTCCACCAGAAAGGCAGCTAAGAGTCACCGAAAAATTCCTGGAAGACTCAGTTCATACCTGGTTTGTCGCATTTCGATTTTCGTTTGACGATTTCGAAAGCTTCAAGAAAGCATTCCTGGAGAAGTACTGGAATAGCGACGTCCAATACAACCTTAGGACGGAGTTATACGCCAGGAAATATGCATCATCTACGCCCACGAGATATGCGGACTTCCTGTCCAGCCAATTAAGAAAATTAAGGGAATTAGACTCACCGCCATCAGAACCTGAGTTGGTTAAGTTGATCACCCGACAGTTACCACCAGATGTGCAGAGGATCATGATAGCCTCAAATACGCAATCTGCAATTCAGGCTGAGGCGTTGTTAAGACAATTAGACATGACGTCCAAAGAACCAGTTCGTCAGGGACGAAACTCGGAACCTCAGATCCATCAGGTAACAACGAATAAGGAGGAAGAATCGAAATCAGTCAACCAAGGGAGAACGTGGAAACGTAACCCTGGAGGGCAAGATTCACCTCGTGATCGATCGCCCGTACGCAGAAATAGACCCATTAGAAACTGGGAATATTCCAGACGTAACGAGAGGAAGCGTCCATACTCAGATTACCGAAGGAGCTGGAACCGAAACCAGGACTTCCGCCACTCAAGAGGAAGGAGAGACTGGCGAGAAGAAGAAAAGGAAAAATATCTAAAAGACCTTCAAAACTCGACGCAGGAAAACGAACGATGGCGAAGAGCAATCCAAACCCAGGATACCAACCCTGATATCGTGGGAGCGGAAAGCCTTCAATACCAAGAGGCCAAGGCTCGGGGAAGCCAACATAACAACTCGAGTCAGGAGCACAGCCAAGGTGCCATTAAGAAAAGACCTCATCTCCAATGAGAAGAGATAGAACGAATCCTGAAGGCAAAATCACTAAACTTCAAGAAGGAAGTGCGATACAGGTCGACGCATAGACTCTACCGAACACCTACACCACTAGCTGACACCGTGTAACCATCTGTTAAAAGGGAAAAATAAGTTACCGAAGATAGAAATAAAACTTGAGGAACACCCTGTATGGAGAGACTAGGCTACTGGATGCCAGGAGCGGAACGAAGAACTCCGAGTCTCACACCTATCGCGAGCTCAACTAAGTTACTACCAGGTGATTCAACAACCAATTTTCCGGAACAATAGTAATGGACACTGTTATGTAATAATTTCATCTACAAATGAAATTATATTCCAACCAAGGGAGAGATGTCCCCGTGAAAATTGGCGATTTTACGAATATTCTAACAAGTGGAAAGCAAAGATTTTATTGTCTGCTTGAAGCTGCAACACATCACTTGGGAACTTGTGGCGAGCCGTGAACGAGTTTTTTTTTGTCGTTCAGAGGGGTGCGATACGTCACCGGCAAGACTGTGTCAAGGTTATAGCTAACCACGTGACTACCTTCGCACGCGCGACCCAGCTTGTTTCTAGAATAGTCTGCGCAAATTAAAGGTGATCATCAGCCAATTACCGTACTCGCTGAAGAACACGCCTCCTTGGGCTAATTAGATATATAAGGCCTTGCTTCGAGTGAATCGCTCTCTTAATGCTTAATGCTCTTCTCTTTACGCTCTTCTTAATGCTTGTTCGCTGCGAGAGACATCACATCACCGGACCACGTGGAAGGAGAAATTTCAAGACAAGTCGACGCCCGTTCTACCAGAATTTAGTCTGATAATTAGTGAATTCTGTGGAATAAAAACATCTAGGAGCCAAGTTAAGTGTGACAGTGTAGACGAGCTGTTTATATTCTGCGTGTGCTTGTGCAAAATACTTAATTTTGTCATCTCAGTTACAGCTTGTGACCAGCAATCAACGAAGACGTCTTGGAATTGGAGATCTCAAGATGAAGAATTCCGCAACTACCAACATCATTTCATCGAGGGACATCCATCACAGAGCCTCCATGGAGCTGTAAAAATGTAAGGCGTCTCTGGTAATTGGAAGAAGACTGGCCGGAGTATGCTGAAATAACTGACTGTCGACGGGAATCGAACTCTACAAAAACTTGAGTACCTTTTTAATTTAATTTATCTGTCCTATCCTTTGTACAACTAGAGATCTTTCTTCTTAAGTCGTAGATCTATCAGTTTGCTGTAGTTAGAAATATTTCATTTTCCTACTTCTTAAGGTGTCATGGTAGACTAGGTACGTGTGAGTGAGATTTTGGAATCTATTAGAGTAGACATGTAGGTTGTCTTTGACTGACTTCCCATGCTTAAGGAGCTTAAGTTTAATAATCACTGACCACACGATAAACCTACTTTATTTGTAATATTGAAAGTTACCGGACGGAAAATTTGCGTGTACATTTTGAGTGAATAGGGTCGAACCTAGTGTCTTTTAAAATCACTTGTTGTTTTTTATGATGAAGTCATCTAATTTTACGACATTCCAGGAGAATCAGTAGATGTAATAATCACTTAAATAATAATAATATTGATTAAAGATCGGGTAAAACAGAAGTAAACGCTCGTGAGCCATAAAACTACTGTAGAATTCCTAAATGTGAGATAGAATGTGCTCTGTTCATGAAGGGTCTGGAATATGGCCTATCCTGAGGGATATTTGTTGCATAATTGAGTAAATGATGAATTAGTGGTGATATTGATTTATTCTTGTGTATTTGGAGCGCAAGATAGATTATAATTAGTGGAGCACGTGTTTGTGAGTGTATTTCACAGGTAGGAAGTAAAAATAATGCGAGTAAGGCTCACGCTTGCGGTAAATTCAACCTGTAGCCCACATGATGGTAGTGCTTATGGATTTTACTAGAATCTTCCATTATGATCTCATGAATTAGATGAACTTGCGCTGATATGTGAAATGTATTTCTATCAAGTGATACTCATGACTTCGATCACTAGCCACCATTAATGTAAGAGAATTTCTGTGCACGGATTATTTTTGCGAGACATTACGCGTCCCGATCATCGATAAAAATCATAACTAAAATTGCCAAGTCAGGATTCGTTGTAAATAGTGTACATAAAACGTGTTTCCCTAGTGTGAATGTGTGTGTAAATGTGTATATTTCTCTTGTGCCATGTTTATTTCATTTAATTTTGATCTGGTCGCGCACTCGCCGTGACGCGGATCACATTCATCGTTGTGTGTTGCCTTAAGAAATAATTTCATGCCCTTAACGGAAAGTTTAATTAAATTAAGTCAAGGAAGACTAGGAAGGAATTTAATTTTTTATTTACGAGATTTAAAAGGAAAGATCATCTCGTTACTTTGTAAAGGCACTCGATTTGTAACAAAATTTATTTAACTAGCTCACACGTTGGCAATGTAAATTTCTAAAAATCTGAAATACTTTAAGATTAATTTGAATAGAGATGAAATGCAAAGATTAAAGGTAGAAATTTTGTCAGCCGCATGATTGCTTTAAAACATTGTGAAAATAAGTCATTAATAATTAATCAAAAATCATTACTCTGAAATATTAATGATGAACATTAGATAAATGATGCGGTGGAGAAGTAGTAAGAACACGATCGTGTTACAATGAAACAGGTTAACTGTATGACAAAATAATAATAATAATAATAATAATAATAATCGAGATAATAATTAATTAATTTAAGAATTTTGGAAACAGTTTTTCTTTGCTACTGAAGTTCATGTTAGTGTCATTAACCATTATTAAATATTGTAAATGACTAATTCAGCTGTGTACATCGTAAATACCACGTGTTGAGGCAACTTTAAATTGGTGAAACTTTGAACACATGTTTATTTAGTTCTTTCAGTCAAATGTTTGGTTTAAAAAGGCAAGTGGCCTAATTACTTCTTTGGTTTCATTTACAGCACAGTAGAGCTGGAGATATGAACACAAGTCACTCTAAATCGAGGAAGAAGCCCGATATTATGAAAGCTCTGTTATGTAAAAAGGAAATATTAGCAAGAATATTTTGTTGTTTAATTGCTTATGTGAATAAATGTCAGAGTGTTGTTTTAATATTTCTTTTTATCCTGCTTGGTCATCAATCCTTACAACCCTTAAATGCCTCTAGAAAGTGATAGCCAACGATCGAACGGTCCACCTTGGGACTCATCGCTCGATGGCTGGGCTTAGCTCGGGAAAAATGGGGGCAATACATTAAAGAACTACTGTGAATATAGGTGTGATTTTAAAATTGATAAACATCCATATGAAGTGGCGATTACCAGAAGATACATTCTGGACTTCTGTTCCAGAAATTCATAAAAAAGAAACTTCATATAGTGCCACGTACCCCTACCATTAAACCCAATCATTCCAGCTCTTCTAAATGGTACTTTCCCCTGTAAAATTCGATTGTAGGTGTGTAGAAGTTCCTCTTTAAAGCTTTAACCTCCTCTGGCTGATCGGTGCGATGCTCTGTTCTGAACGTGCGATCAATTATACGTATAACCTTTCTTGCTATCATGTTTAAAGGCTCTCATTTCAGTTCTTTCTAGTGCTCCCGTTTATTGATACTCCGTGAACCTCTTCGTAAACGGTGTAACCATTTCCACAAAGCTCTTCGGCAATGAATTATCGTTTCTCATTGTATCACCATAAAGGCAGTTTCCCAAGACGTGAGGCAGTATTCCATTCTCATCGCCATACCTCCGACAAAGACTGCCGTCTTGGTTAAGTGCAAGAAAGTACCATGAATCCTAAGTTCACCACTACGAATAAAGGCAAGTATTATAGTAATACCGGTAATAAAGATAATAATAATAATACAAAATTACTTGGGACAGATACAATAAAAGAATGATGCATGTGTGTAATGGATTAGTACAACTTACAAACAATTCTCTAAACACGTGGGTAAATAGTAAAAATATCGAGCTGAGGGTAGGTATTATTATTATTATTATTATTATTATTATTATTATCATCTGCGTAGTTGTGTACGACAGGTTGTCAGTACGGACTTTGTTTGGCATAAATCGTGGTCGTATAATTTATTATTTGTGTGTTGTATGATCTGTCTTGTGTAACAGAACATGTGAGGTTATGTCGTGATACTTCTGCTGTATGTTTATTAATACGACTTTATTTATTGTAAGAACACGTAATTAATAGTTTTTTCTACAGGCTTTACGTCGCACCGACACAGATGGGTCTTATGGCGAAGATGGGATAGGAAAGGCCTAGGAGTTGGAAGGAAGCGGCCGTGGCCTTAATTAAGGTACATCCCCAGTATTTGCCTGGTGTGAAAATGGGAAACCACGGAAAACCATCTTCAGGGCTGCCGACAGTGGGATTCGAACCCACGATCTCCCGGATGCAAGCTCACAGCCGCACGCCTCTACGCGCACGGCCAACTCGCCCGGTAATTAATAGTATATAATTTATTATTGCCTGTAAACATGATGTATAAATCCGATGTAATATTGTCCAGAACAACGCACCTTTGTCACTCGAGGTTTATAGAATGTTCTATTCATTTGTATATAGGTTATTGTAGACTCGAGAAGATACGAGAAAGCCTGTTGTGTCATACTTTTCTGGAATCCTGGCCAGGCAAGGTATATCAAACAGCAGAGTTGAGCTGAGATGAGCGGAGTTGTTAGTGAGACCCGATAGTCGATTTAAGTGTGTGAATTCATGTTGTGATTTTATGTGTTAGTAGTTGGTTGACATGTTCATGTGACAGTCGAGTTCAAGATGTTGGTTCATGAATGTGTGTGTATAATTTGTGAATGAAAAAGTGTACACGAGTGACAGCATCTCGTGTGTGCGTCTCTGTGATTACGCTAAGAACTATATCAAAAAAGGCAAAAGTACGATATTATAACACAGCAGTTAAAACAGAAGCATTTTATGCATCTGAAACTATTGTAATTGTTAGCAGATCTCGAATAAAGATGACCTAAAAACAAGAATGAAAAATCTTCAGGAAAATCTTAGGACCAAAGTGCGAATATGGAATTTGGATGAAAAAGAAATCATATGAAATCCATCAAGTTACGAAAAAATCGCAGATACAATCAGGAGACGGCGATTTCAATGTTATGGTCACTTATGTAGAATGGATAAAAGGAGGCTCTCAAAGAAAATTTTTAACTTAGCCGTGTCAATGAAAATTCACAATAATGGGCTTAAAAATCAGTGAAGACCTGAATGATTTTGGCATTACCGAATAAACCATTCAAGATAGAATAAACTTCAGAATTTTAATTCACAAGTACAACTTTTCCGTAAAGCCACTCGACTAAGTACAGGATGGACTGAACAACGTAAAAATGAACACAGCGAGAAGATGAAGAAATATTGGGAAGAGAAGAAGAAAAAACAACAAAGTGTTAATAAGTTCAAACGCGCTCCTTAGTTGGGCATGACGAATCAATAATAATTGTTACCGTGGTTTGTTGGACCATCAGAGGTGAAAGAAGGTGCCGGGATGAATGGGTCTAACTACAAGGTCAAAGTTAATTTAAAATTTTAACAAAGGTTATATTTTCCACAAAAAAAAAAAAAAAAAAAACACGACAAAATTTTAACAACTTTTCACTTAGAGAAATTACAGTGACATATCAATTAGAAACAAGACTTAGAAAGATCCAAGATTTCAGAACCTTAACACTCTTGGGCTAGCTCAACTTTTACAGGCGAGCACAAATCCCTGAAGCCTCCAACTTCAAATATCAAGCCTCACAGAGGCACAGTTACCACACTAGAAAAGAGCTGACACGCTCTCAGTTTTTCAAGCCTATTTAAGGCAATAGCAGAAACTTACAATTATTTGCCATCAAGGCCTTAGCAGAAAAGAACAGGTTAAGTAAATGGCCCGAAACACCAAATTGAATGGAGGCATGTAATTGCACTCCTAAATATGCATTCTTAAAACCTAAAAGGCACTAGGCCGATGAAACAGGGGCTATTCCCAAACTATGGGGGTGACTCATATAAGAATAATTTAATACATTACGGAAAGGAAGAAAACCAGTTACAAAACGTTGTCACCTCAAACCAATATGAAGGAGAGCTCGAGAGGGTAAATCACTCTCTATCCCCGAATTACAGTTACAGATTTTATGAAATGTTCACATTAGCTGGCAGAATTTATATTTTAGAGAAGTTGATTACATATTAAAGTTTCGGACCTATCCCTCGGATTAAACTGCGGAGCTAGCAAGAAATAAATATGTTAAACGGCCATTACCTTGCTGAAGAACTGCTGCCTGCTGAAAGAGGCACCTCCCACCTCCTGCTTCACATACACACACTTAGTTAGATGTCGATCAAGTGGCCAAGAGACGTGAAAATCCGCAGTTTATAAACCCTCGGGGAAGGTTCGAGACCTTTCATGAATAATCAAGCCACACCCTCTCAATTTTATTGGACCATACAAAATTTACACTCAAAGTCGAAGAAGAAATCCAGAATTGGTCGTAAATTAATTACAAAAATTAGTGATTGGCTGTTTCAAAACTGGCGAAAAGAAAAGATAAATATTGCCAACCCACGAATGAATGAACGAAATTTAGTAAAGAAAAAACTTATGAATACAAAATTTCTTCAAAAAAAGTTCTTTCACTTCGCACCAGGGTGCATGATCATAATTTTTGTAGTGACATCTGTTGTAGAAAGTACAAACTTCTTGATAAATGGTAACCAAAAGACGTTGAAATTCACACAGTCCTGGAGACTTCACAATCACAAAATTAAGGTAGTTACATCTTCTGAGTAAAAGTTTAACGAGGTCTAGTTCCAAGTTCACTGTTCCTCCAGTAGAGGAGGTTTTATTGGCGCAAGATTTAAATGTGCGGCGTAGAGGTGTACCCTCGGTATAATAATAATAATAATAATAATAATAATAATAATAATAATAATAATAATAATAGTTGTAACTATAATAATAAAACCGGCCACTTCGTATGCATGCCCTTATTTCTTCTTATTTTTTGAAATTTGCTTTACGTTGCACTGACACAGAATGGTCTTACGGCGACGAGGGGGTAGGAAATGACTAGGAGTGGGAAGGAAGCGGCCGTGGCCTTAATTTAGGTACAACCCCAGCATTTGCCTGGTGTGAAAATAGGAAACCACGGAAAGCCATCATGGCTGCTGACAGTGGGGTTCGAACTGAATATCTCTCGGATGCAAGCTCACAGCTGCGCGGCCCTAACTGCATGGCCAACTCGTCCGGTTGCTCGTATTTCAACTTTCAGTAAGTTTATTCCTTAAAAAAGGCACATTTCCGTTCGCAAAAGAAACTATCGTGAATATATCTGTTGGCCATGGCCATCCACCAACGGCTGCTCTTTTCAGTTGACGGTCAGCCATAAGATGTAGCCTATTCAGCAGGCTGTGGATTTACTTCTACAGTGTGTACCATGGCCGACTTGATGCAGCGTAGATCTAGTTGGCCGTGGTACTATACGACGTGTCTTAAACTAGTGCCTTCTATTTCAACACATTCTATTTATACAAATCTACAGCCCGTACACCGCTCAAGGTGAGTGTTGCTAGGAAAATATTTTGTGACATCACTTCCGTTACAGATGTTGTCGTGTCAATTCACGTCATGATATAGGTCATGCACAATACTATTGCTTTTACGTCGCACTAACTCCTTTTACGGTTTTCGGAGATGCCAAGGTGCTAGAATATTGTCCCGCAGGAGTTCTTTTACATGCCAGTAAATCTCGTAAATCTACCGGCACGAGGCTGACTTATTTGAGCACTTTCAAATATCACCGGACTGAGCCAGGATTGAACCTGCCAAGTTGCGGCATGAAGGCCAGCGCCTCATCCGTCTCGGCCACACAGCCCGGCAAACAATAAATCCAGCCCACCCAGAGGGCGTCGTTCTTAAATGGGGTCACAATAAATAATCTCCATGTGCAGATGATACTGTTCTGCTTGCAGCAAGTGCTGCAGATTATGAAGACATTACTAAATTGTGTGATTGAACACAGTGTTAAAAATTAAAAATAATTGAAGTTCAACCAATTCAATACATAAAAGAAAGAAATGTAGTAATTACATTCTTATTTAAATGGGACCGGTTTCGACCCTAGTCCAGGTCATCGTCAGCCGTAAAAACAAGTAGGCGAAATCACACAATGTTTATGAATATTGGAGAAATAGCTCAGTTTCACATAAACATTGTGTGATTTCGCCTACTTGTTTTTACGGCTGACGATGACCTGGACTAGGGTCGAAACCGGTCCCATTTAAATAAGAATGTAATTACTACATTTCTTTCTTTTATGTATTGAATTGGTTGAACTTCAATTATTTTTAATTTTTAATGTTAATAATTTCAATACGGAACAATGAAATTTTTTTCTTTAAATGAACACAGTGTTGCAGCAGGTCTGCGTTTAAACACGAAAAAGACCAAAATAAAGGTCATAAGCAAATGTTTCATTCAACATGTTAACTTCGCTCGGCAGCGTACTCGATCACAGCTGGAACAATGCTATTGAAATCAGATCCCGAATTGAACAGGCAAGGACTGCATTCTAGAAAATCAGCAAAGTTCTCTGTAACAGGGACTTTAAGATCAATCTCCGTCTTCATTTACTTCGTTGTTATGTATTTTCTGTCTTATTTTATGGTGCCAGTACTTGGGCCCTAAGAGAGAACACCACCAAACAAACTTCGATCTTTTAAAATGTGGTGCTACCGGCGTCTGCTGAGATTATCACGGGTTTACAGAATACGTAACGCTGAAGTACTCCATCGCCAGAACAAAGAGCTAGATGTCATGCATAATATCAAAAAGAAGAAACCTGAGTATTTTGTCCACGAAAATGAAAACCTACAACCTGTTTTCCAGTCGTTGACCGGGTCAGGGATGTAATGAGTGAAGCCCCATCTTGCGGCGAGGATAGGAATTGTGCCGGCTGTCGAGGCCTGTCGCACTCCTCTGGGGCAATGATTAATGACTGACATGAAATGAAATGATATTGGAGAGTGTTACTGGAATGAAAGATGACAGGGAAGACCGGAGTACGCGGAGAAAAACCTGTCCCGCCTCCGCTTTGTTCAGCACAAATCTCACATGGAGTAACCGGGATTTGAACTACGGAACCCAGCGGTGAGAGGCCGATGTACTGCTGTCTGAGCCATGGAGGCCATATCATTCGAAATTATTAATACAGATTCCTTCAGATTATCTTCGAAGGTGAAATTGAAGGAAGGAGAAGTAAAGGAAGAAGGAGAATATCTTGGCTACGGAATCTACGACAATGGTATGGTCTCAGTACCCCCCAAGCTGCCTCTGTGGGTCAGTGGTGGAGAGTCGGCCTCCCGATCCCAAGATAGCGGGTTCAAACCCGGCAGAGGTAGTCGGATTTTTGAAGGGTGGAAAAAAGTCCATTCGACACTCCATGTCGTACGATGTCGGCATGTAAAAGATCTCTGGTGACACGTTTGGTGTTTACCCGACAAAATTAATTAAATCTTAGCCATAGACGCCCAAGAGAGTTTCGGTTTACTCGGTCTGCCATCTAGTGGGGGCCTAGAGTAAAACGGAACGTCGAAATTGACGAGCAGACAGCCAGATGGCGTCAAATTGAAATGTCTGCACACGGTAGCTGGGGCCATACGATTATTATTATTAGTACCCCCCCCCCACTCCTTTCGGAGTTGCTGAGAACAAAAACCAGATTGCACTGATGACAGCCCAAGCAGATGATGAAGGAGAAGAAGCCTGCCCGGGAATCAAATCGAAGGCCACTACGCTAGCCGTTCAGCCAGGAAATCGGAATGAATATTGAATAAAAAGGAATTCCACCCCAGGCCACCTATGACAAGTGAAAAATGGGGACAATTTTCGAGGGCTGATGTTTGTGTACCGGAAGTATAATTGTGGATCTGAGGGGAAAATGAATCCAGTTCCGAGAGAGAAAGTGGAGGAAACCTGCTACACATCAACACCTGCAGGTTGTAGTGAAATTGTATGACTCACCACGCTCATACGACCCAGCACATGAGTGTAGAGACCACTGTTAAAGTTGAGTGGTTCCAAACCGGACCACAACAAGCATTGTGGATGCTTATTTTAACATTTTCAGTCCTTATCATTCTTAATCTTATAACCTAAAGTTCAAGCTCCATAGCTGAGAGGAGAGCGACACTACCTTCGGTCCTCAGAGGCCTGAGGTAGATTCCCGGTGAGGTCAAGGGATTGTAATCGTAAACAATTCATTCAACTCGTTCGAATACTGTGCGTTTGTGCTCTCCCTAACATACACACCACACACTTTACAATCCTCCAGCACACAGTTTGTTACCTATACACGGCAAACGTCACCCTCTCTTGTCGGAGGGTCTGTCTTACAAAGGCTGCACGAGGCTATCAATGGCATTAAAAATGATTATTGTTATTATTATTATTATTATTATTATTATTATTATTATTATTATTATTATTATTATTGTTACCGTGTTTTTGTGGTAGTTATGCGTGAAAGAAGGTGCGGGTGTGAACGGGTCTCAAGCTACGAAATTAGAGTTGAGGTAAAATTAACAAGGTTATATTTTCTTTTTAAAATAAGGAAATAACAAGCATGACAGGTACAGAGTAGCAAGTCAACAAAATGTAGTTACACAATTTACTGGATTTGGGCTTCGCGCCCCGACTTCACAACGCTTGGGCAATCAGCCCAACCTTACTTCAAAATAAGTTTTAACAGAGGGGCAGAAAACCCCATTCATGCTCAGGAGCACTTGCTCCAAATTACACAGAAAAGCCTCCTCGAGGCATACAACACTCAATTTTCAAGAAAGAGCTACTCGCTCTCAAACTTTAAGACTCTGAAAGACCACACCAAACTCCACCTTCAAGTTGTCCTCTCAGGACATAGACACAGGGGTAAAATACCCAACCTACTGAGGTCTATTAAGTGAGAAAAGATTAATTACATGACCTCTAAAATAACAATTTGAGAAGAGGCGAACTTGCGCTCCTAATACTCTTTGTTTAAAACCTACTTGGCACTAGGCCGTTAATACAAGGGCTAATCCCATACTAAAGAGGTGACTTAAGAAAGAAACAATTTACATTACGTTAAAGAAGAATAGGTTGAGAAAAATAAGTTCACCTCAAAACAATATGAGTGGGAACTCGAGAGGGTTAAGCACTCTCTATCCCGATATGTAGTTTAAAGATAGAATAGATACCAAAGGTCTTTACATTTTAAGGAAGGTTACATTGTGGAAAAACTTCGGACCCGCCCCGAGAGTTAAACTGCTGAGCTAGCAAGGGAAGAAGTTATTAATCGGCCATTACCTTGTTGTTGACCGCTGCCGAAGAAAGAGGCGCTACCCGCCCCCTGCTATGTACTTTACACACTGAGAGATGGTACAGAAGTGGCGCAGAGACCCAAAAATCAGCAGTTTATATACTCTCGCGGAAAGTTCGAGGCGTTTTAGGGAAGAAAACACCCGCCCACAATCACTTTATTGGGTAGGATACAGCAACATATTCAAGTTGGGGGAAGATACATCAGATTGGTCAGAAATTAATTAAAGAAATTCGGGATTGGCTAAATACAAAATAAGGGGAAAGAGAGGGGTATACAGCCAACTTAAACAATAACAGAAAGAAATTTAACAAGAAACAAACTTTTGAAATAAAAATTTCTCCAAGAAAATAGTTCTTTCACATCGCACTAGGGTGCACCATTGTAGTTTTTCAGTAGTGTCCTCTAGAAGAGAAAGTTCACACTTCTTACTACAAGCAAAACAAAAATACGTCGTAAATGACACAGTTCAAAAACTCCAAAATTTCCAGGTAGTGACATCTTCTGAGAAAGTAGAAAATTAATACCGTAGATAAAGTTCAGACTTCCTCCAGCAGAGGATTTTCAACTGGCGCTCATTTTAAATTAGCGGCGTGGAGGTGTACCGCCCGGTACAATTATTATTATTATTATTATCTCGTTTCCAGTTCTTCTTCATCCTTTCACTCTGCAATCTCCTCCTGTTGCTAATTTCAGTTCCTTGTATTATCTGCGCAGTTTTTATCGATAGATTTGTGTGCGAGTTTGAGGAGTAAGGAGGGAGCAATTCCGATTCCAGTAGTACTGCCAACTGAATGGAAATTAAATCAGAATTGAATTGATAATATGATCGATGGATATGAATTTTGCTAAACCTTTGTTATCTTCAGCCAACAACTGTGTCACACACACATTATATAACATTTCTCGATGCGAATCTTATTCCTAGAGTGAATTCTATAGTTTGGCTTTGCTGCGTAAATAACAACAGTACTAGTGCGTAAAGGGTACGCCAGATGTCGCACAGCGATGCATAAGCGATTCATAGTTTGTGTTTCAAATGTTGCCAGTACGAATCTCGAAGATTGCCGAGGTCGACCAATTCAGCACTAGGATGTAAATCTATCCAGAAAAGGTGCGCAGATAATATTCCCATTTCTTGTAGGTCCTTCTTCACCTCCCGATACCAGAGCACCGTAGTTTTCTGATTGGTCAGTCTTCCCGGATTCATTCTGCAAACATGTCCGAAGAACATGGCTCTCCTCTTCCGGAGGGTATATGAGATCTTTTCCATCTTGAGATACAATTCTTGGTTTCCTTTCTTTCTATATGATCCATTCTCTGTTCTTTGTGGTCCCAGTAACTTCTTCAGAATCTTTCTCTTCACCGGTTCCAACTTATTGACCAATCCTGTTTTTATATCCTGTTTTTTGTCAGGTTCAAATATTCAACTGCATATAAAGCCTACGGGCGGATCACTGTCACTATTATTCGTATATTATTATTTCTTATGCCCAATTAAAGAGTTCGTTTGAACTCGTTAACTTGGTCTGGCGGCTTCTTTTTCTTCTCCTCCCAAAATCTTTTCATGAATTCCCTGTGGTGATTTTTCCGTTCTTCTGCCCACTGTTTTGCAGCGGTCCTTTTAGATTTTTCCATGAATGTCCGATTTGCAGTCAGAATTCCAAAGATGTGTTTTTATTGTGTCGTCTGTAGCGTTCATTTCTTGTAAATCTTCCTCTATTTCTTCCAACTTACGTGATCTTGACCTTCTTTGAATTCATTATAGTTAATAGTTTTTCAGTAAATATATTATTGCCCATTCTACAAATGTGACCATAGATTTTCAAGCTTCTCCTACGTACGGCTCAGTAAACTTATCTGTGCGCTGTGTACAGGTCTGTAACAATTCTTTTAATCCACATACCATTTACATGAGTAATTTATTATTGTTATTTGCTTTACGTCGCACGGACACAGATAGGTCCTATGGCGACGATGGGATTGGAAAGGCCTAGGATTGGGCAGGAAGCGGCCGTGTCCTTAATTAAGGTACAGCCCCAGCATTTGCCTGGCGTGAAAATGGGAAACCACGGAAAACCATCTCCAGGGCTGCCGACAGAAGGGTTCGAACCCATTATCTCCCGGATGCGAGCTCACAGCCGCGCGCCTCTAACCACACGGCCAACTCGCCCGGTATTTACATGAGTAGGACCATATAATTTCGTAAGGATTTTTCGTCTTTGCCTTCCAATTTCATCAACTTTAGAGTGGCCCTCTAGGGATGTACAGTAGTTTTTGATCCATATAATGCCTCCGGCAAATCAACTGTCCTATAACGAGAAATATGGAGAATTCCAGACTTCAACATCTGCAAGGCCATCTGTATCCAGCCTTCTGTACTCAAGGAGACCTTCTTAACTCCGCACTATATGCACTGGAAGTGGCCCATATCTGGTCACAAAGAATATAATATTTGAACAGTGTATGTATATTTTTCTGACACGAGAATAAATAAAAATGAATTTATTATTATTATTATTATTATTATTATTATTATTATTATTATTATTAATATTATTATTATTATTATTAGGTCTTTTCCCGGATCTGCCACAAAATTCAGAAAGTGGTACGAGGACTTGAACGGGGTCCACTCAGATTCAGGAGGTCTACCGGCTCGATGAGGTTCGATTCCCACCTCAACCATCCATGAAGTGGTTTTCCGTGATATCCCACTTCCTCTCCACGCAAACGCCAGGATGGTACTTAACTTCAGGCCACGGCCGCTTCCTTCCTTCTTCCCTGCCTATCCTTTCCCGTCTCCACATATCCCTCGAGGCAAATGTCCAACATAGCAGGTGAGGCTGCCTGGGTGAGGTCCTGGGTCACCTCCACAGTTGTATACCCGATCGAATGTCTCACGCTCCAAGACACTGACTTTGAGGCAGTAGAGGTGGAATCCCTCACCGAGTCCAGGGGAAAAACTAAACGTGCAGATCAAACGGATTGAATAAAAAATGCAATAAGTAAATAACATTAATTAAATCATGTCAGATGTGTTCGTACCGGGCGAGTTAGCAGTGCGGTCAGGGGCACGCGGCTGTGATCTTGCATCCGGGAGATAGAGGGTTCGAATCCCACTGTCGGCAGCCCTGAAGATGGCTTTTCGTGGTGTCCCATTTTCACACCAGGCGAATGCTGGGGCTGCACCTTAATTAAGACCACGGCCGCTTCATTCTAACTCCTAATTCCTTTCCTATCCCGTCGTCGCCATAAGACCTATCTGTGTCGGTGCGACGTAACGCAATTAGCAATTAGCAAGAAGTGTTCGTAAAATCCAATGCTAAAAACATTTCGTTTTACATGGTCCCTGAGTACATACGTAACGTGGAACAATTACACTTTTACCACTTCATTTTGTTTTTGTTTTTTGGTGTCACACTGACACACATAGGTCTTATGGTGACGGTGTGATAGGGAAGGCCTAGGAGTGGAACTGAAGCGGCCGAGGCTTTAATCAAGGTAGAGCGCCAGCATTTGCCTGGTGTGAAAATGGGGAAACCACGGAAAACCATCTTTAGGGATGCTGACAGTGGGGTTCAAACCCACTATCTCCCGGATGCATGCTCACAGCTGCGCACCCCTAACCGCTAAGCCAACTCACCTGGTGGTACTACTACTACTACTACTGGTTTGTCTATAATCGGATTTTTGTTTCTCTTTTAAAAATTCCATTCGTTAAGGAAAGCCCGCCTGGTGGCCATGATCGTTAAGGCGCTGAAGTCTAAAACGGTCTAACACCGAGGTTAGCCGGTTCGAGTCCCGTTGGTCGAAAAAATTTTCACCATCAGAATGTTGGCCGGCAGGGTAGGGGAGGTGGTGGTATACAATTTCTAATCACTAGATTGCGTGCCAAGAGCCTGGATTAAATTCCAAACCCCTCCGCAGTGCTCATATGGAGTGAGGGCATATGACGCTGTTGATGGTGATTCGTCCGTCGGATGGGGACGTTAAGCCTTGAGCAGACCCCTTGGTGCTATTCGACAGGAGTAGGCTATGTGCCGGCACCGGGTTTCACCCTCTCCCTACTATCATATATCACGTCATTCATTTCATCTCTCATTAACTCCTCTGATGAGGTTGACGTCAGGAAGGGCATCCGGTCATAAAAAAACCGCCACGACAAATTCATCTCACCTCATACCCGACCCCGTAGGGAAACGGGACAAGGGTTGGACAAACAAAAACAAACAAACATTCGTTAAGAATAATGATTAGCAACGATACTCCTAAATAATATCTCGGTTTTGGAATTCTGACACATCGACCTCATTTGTAAAGGAAGGGCGTCATTTTCATTCCAAATTACTTAAGAGATTAATTAAATATTGGTTTAGGTTAAACAGAGGATGAGTAGAAATTCTAGATGTAGGTTACCGACACCAAATGAGGTACCAAGGCGGGTATTGGGCTGGTAATGTAAAGAAATTGAAATCGGGAGCTATTGTGACACAAATCTAGAGGAAAGAAAAGTCTGTAGGAAAGTGGCACAGGGATTAGCAGATACAGAAATCAAAATGCTAAGAAAGAGAACACTGGAGCAATTTATGATTATACGTACAGGCAAGAGAATAACAAATCATAAAATAGCAAGAAGAGAATGAAGGGGAATTATATAGTGGTGGGAGTTTATAATGAAAATGAGGCATTTCAGAAGGTGGGAAGGAAAATATACATTTATTACGTCAGTAGGAGATAACAGAAGCACTTTTTTTTTAGAAAATTTGAAATTACAGGGTCATTATGCATGGAGGAGCTGTACGAAATACTAGGCATCATAAAATATTATCTGCCTAAGGGACTCAGGCGTTACAGTCTTCGGGGAGGTTTACGCTCTCTCTATTAGAGGCAGCACCCGGCGAATTGACATGATCGCCTTCAAAGACCACCGAGAGGGCTTTATAATACGACCGACGATCAAATTCGAGACATCCGAAACACAACTCAGTGAGGTACAACATATGAAACAACCATCCCATTCTGTCAACAAGAATACCAGCTGGATGATATCGAAGTCATAGGATTAATGGTTGGCGCTAGAGGAAGCATTCCGCACTTTTTCGTCCAGTTCCACAAATTATTTAACCTCAATCAATCATTAATAAAAGAAAATGCAGTCATTGCCTTGAAACATTCCATCCAAATCATTAAGAACCATATCTCCCAAAATTTATAATGCAATGACATAGACTACAGTATATCAAATGTGCTAAACAACTCACAATTACTTTTAATATTCTCCAGTTGGGGAAAGTCGAAATAAATAAATAAATAAATAAAATAGAAAGGCTATTTGAATATCATGCTAATGTTAAAATCAAGAACAGGGAATGCAGAAGGCCAGGGAATCCATAGAAATTATTCACATTAGTAAAAGACGTTTGAGAGAAAGAAAGAAGGACATGAATGCGAGAATGGTACAAGCAGTCGAAGGTGCGAATAATTAGAGACTGAAAACAGTGGAAACAACAAGAATATTCATGGTCAAATACAATAGAGAATGGTTGTACGAAGCATGTTCTTAAAGTAAGTACCGTTTTTAAATATGGCCACTGTAGCGCTTCGATCGTCATTCAGAGCATGCGCGCTCAGTACATACACCTGCAGGCTAGCTACAAACGTCATTACGGAAGCATTCGCCCGTATTTACGTTTGTTGAGTGTATTAAAATGCCTCTGACAATTAACGGTCCCTCCGAGTGTGAAGTACGCGCTGTGATTTGATTTTTAAATGGAAAAGCCGTAAAAGCTGTTGAAATTCAACGGCAGATTAGTGAAGTGTATGGAGAACACACTATGAGCGAAGTAATGGTAAGATAATTGGTTGGAGCATTTAAAGAAGGCCGTACTAATGTCCACGACGAGAAGCGTAGTGGGCGACCGTCTGTCATTACTCAAGATTTGGTGCAAAAAATGTTAATGCAAAGGTTCGAGAAAACAGATGTTTATGAAATTGTGTCAGGATGCTTAGATTATCGGAAGTTTTGCTCATGTAATCCAAAACAAATGGCTTGTTATGCTCACAAATGGGATTCTTTTGCTTCATGACAATATGTGATCTCACACGACTAATCGAACCCGAGATCTCATCACTTCAAATGGTTGGGGACAATTTTATTATCATCCTCCGTTTAGTCGTGACCGAGCTCGATAGCTGCAGTCGCTTAAGTGCGGCCAGTATCCAGTATTCGGAAGATAGCAGGTTCGAACCCCCACTGTCGGCAGCCCTGAAAATGGTTTTCCGTGGTTTCCCATTTTCACACCAGGCAAATGCTGGGGCTGTACCTTAATTAAGGCCACGGCCGCTTCCTTCCCACTCCTAGTCCTTCCCTGTCCCATCGTCGCCATAAGACCTATCTGTGTTGGTGCGACGTAAAGCAACTAGCAAAAAAAAAAAAGCGTATAGTCGTGACCTAGTGCCTAGTGACTACCACTTGTTTCTACGACTGAAAAAGCATTTAGGAAGTCAAAGGCACGACGACGACGACGACGACGACGATGATGATGATGATGATGATGATGATGATGATGATGATCATGACTTTAAAAGGATCGCGTGGCAGTGGCTGCCATATCAGGCGGCAGATTACTAGGCGGATGGAATTCAGAAGCTGGCTTCACGATGTGACATGTGCCTTAATGAAAATGAAAGTTCACAGCCTGTTTCCAGTCATTCGACCGGGTCGGGAATGGTATGAATGAAGCTCTCATCTTGCGGCGAGGATAGGAATCGTGCCGGCTGCCGAAGCCTGTCGCACTCCTCTGGGTCAATGATTAATGACTGACAGATGAAATGAAATGATGTTGGAGAGTGTCGCTGTAATGAAAGATGACAGGGAAAACCGGAGTACCCGGAGAAAAACCTGTCCCACCTCCGCTTTGTCCAGCACAAATCTCACATGGAGTGAACGGGATTTGAACCAAGGAACCCAGCGGTGTGAGGTCAGCGCGCTGTCGCCTGAGCCACGGAGGCTCTGACAGGTGCCTTAATATGCCTTGAATTTACGATGAGAAGTATTTAAAGATACAGTCTTGCACGTAAAAAGAAAAAGAATTGTTTTAAAAATTGCATTACGTTTTTTCTATGTCAAAATGGTATTTACTTTTAAAAACACTATAACCGGTCGAGTTGGCCGTGCGGTTAGGGTCACGCAACTGTGAGCTTGCATCCGGGAGATAGTGGATTCGAGCCCCACTGTTGGCAGCCCTGAAGATGGTTTTCCGTGGTTTCCCATTTTCACACCAGGGGCTGTACCTTAATTAAGGCCACTGCCACTTTCTTCCAACTCCCAGGTCTTTCCTATCCCATCGTTGCCATAAGACCTATCTGTGTCGATGCAACGTAAAGCCACTAGCAAAAAAACTTTATAGCACAAACTACGTCATACCAATTTACAATCACTCAACGATCTCTGAAGTAGAAATTCTTTAATTACTCTAAGCTCGGTTCATTAATGACATTATCCAGTACACAGTTACTGTCAGATAACATATTTTAAAGTCTAATGAGGTTTTATAAAAAGGTTTTGCAGGCCTTGAGGGAACCAATTCTTTATTGTGCAGTAGAAAGCTCCTCACTGAAAAAGGGAAACTAAATGATCGACATTATAGGTGATCGGTGGCCTGCAGCGAGCAGTTATGGCGTGCAGCTGGTGAAACTCCACCAACTAGAATATTCGCTGAGAGTGAAAATATGCTGCATTAGGTTCAGAATGGTGTATTAACGAGCTCTTTTACACGTAATTAAAGATGCTGAACTATGTTTATAAAGAGTAATGTTGACATTAATGAACGGTGAAATTATAACCGTAATACCGACCATCATGGGAAACTGTTCACTTCCAGATATGGGAGCTGTTAGGTAGATCAAGATATCGTCTTAAATGTTTGTCACTTTTCGGACTTGCTCCTATATGAGCAGTTAATTGACTTGAATTATTTATTGCGCAATGTCACTTGATTAAAGTGTTATGCTCGTTTGCTTTACCCGTACTTCAGGGGCTGGGAGTTTGTGGCAAAATCTATCCCACAATTCATCAACGTCACTTTATTATTCCGTTCATCAATGAAACTCAAGAAAGAAAATCATAATACACCTACCTCAGAGAAGTGAGCATAGGATCACATAAAAAGAGATCTCTTAGGTAAAGACTGCAGAAGACAAATACCTTCCTGTATGGCTTACGTCATTACCAATATCACTACCACTAATAATAATAATAATAATAATAATAATAATAATAATAATAATAATAATAATCATCTTCCTTTTTCTTAATCCGTTTACCCTCCAGGTTTGGTTTTTCCCTCGGACTTGACCAGGGATCCCACTTCTACTGCCTCAAGGGCAGTGTCCTGTAGCGTGAGACTTTGGGTCAGGGACACAACTGGCAATTGTTCATTCCCGACGACCGCCAGCCATAAGACATAGTCTGCACGGTTGCTAAGTAACATTACCTGGCTATCCATCCATACTTTAAATCACAGGCTGCACGCTTCCTAGGTAAAAATACCTTACATCACAGCCTTCATGTTTGCTAGGTAAAAATACCTTAGGCCTACATCACAGCCTGGATGTTTGCTAGGTAACAATACTTTACATCACAGCCTGCATGATTGCTATGTAAAAATACCTTACATCACAGCATGCATGTTTCCTAGGTAACAATACCTTACATTACAGCCTGCACAGTTGGTAGGTAAACATTGTCTGGCTATCCATTCATACTTTAAATCACAGCCTGCACGGTTGCTACGTAACAATACTTTTCACCGTTTGCTAGGTAACAGTACCTTACATCACAGCCTTCATGGTTGCTAGGAAACAATACCTTACATCACAGCCTTCATGGTTGCTAGGAAACAATACCTTACATTACAACCTGCACGGTTGGTACGTAAGCATTGTCTGGCCATCCATCCATACTTTAAATCACAGCCTACACGGTTACTAGGTAACAATACCTTATATTACAACCTGCACGGTTGCTAGGTACCGCAACAGTACTTTTCATCACAGCCTGCACGGTTGCTAGGTAACAATACCTTACATCAGAGCTTGCATGACTGCTAGGTAACAATACCTTACATTAGAGCCTGCACGGTCGGTAGGTAAACATTGTCTGGCCATCCATAAATACTTTACATCACAGCCTGCACGGTTGCTAGTAAACAATACCTTACATCACAGCCTGCATGGTTGCTAGGTAACAATACCTTATATTACAACCTGCACGGTTGGTAGATAACCACAGTCTGGCCATCCATCCATACTTTAAATCACAGCCTGCACAGTTACTAGGTAACAATTCTTTTCATCACAGCCTGCACGGTTGCTAGTAAACAATACCTTACATCACAGCCTGCATGGTTGCTAGGTAACAATACCTTATATTACAACCTGCACGGTTGGTAGGTAAGCACAGTCTGGCCATCCATCCATACTTTAAATCACAGCCTGCACAGTTACTAGGTAACTATTCTTTTCATCACAGCGTGCGCGGTTGCTAGTAAACAATACTTTACATCACAGCCTGCACGGTTGCCAGTTGGCAATACTTTACATCACAGCCTGCACGGTTGCCAGTTAACAATACTTTACATCACAGCCTGCACGGTTGCCAGTTGGCAATACTTTACATCACAGCCTGCACGGTTGCCAGTTAACAATACTTTACATCACAGCCTGCACGGTTGCCAATTGGCAATACTTTACATCACAGCCTGCACGGTTGCTAGTAAACAATACTTTACATCACAGCCTGCACGGTTGCCAATTGGCAATACTTTACATCACAGCCTGCACGGTTGCTAGTAAACAATACTTTACATCACAGCCTGCACGGTTGCCAGTTAACAATACTTTACATCACAGCCTGCACGGTTGCTAGTAAACAATACTTTACATCACAGCCTGCACGGTTGCTAGTAAACAATACTTTACATCACAGCCTGCACGGTTGCCAGTTAACAATACTTTACATCACAGCCTGCACGGTTGCCAATTGGCAATACTTTACATCACAGCCTGCACGGTTGCTAGTAAACAATACTTTACATCACAGCCTGCACGGTTGCTAGTAAACAATACTTTACATCACAGCCTGCACGGTTGATAAGGTTAGACTTCCGTCTCACACATTGTTACATGACACTATTTCGTTACAATAATTTTCGGATGACCCCCTGCTCGAAGACATATTTATGTCAAAATATGAGAAAGTCTTCCAAGGTCTCGCGAAGGTAATAGGGGGAGAGGAGGAAACGAACTCAAGGCGGGGAACAGATAGGAAATGCGAAAATCAGGAGCCTGAAAGTGAAAGAAAAATTAGAATGAGAAATTTTGAAACAACGAAAAAGTTCCTTAATAGGTGCATTCTTAGCTTGTTGGCCAAGCACGGACGTCCTTGTCACGCGTTCCAGTTCTCACTAATGTGTCAGCAATACTCGAGACGGTCTTCCTGGCGAAGATGAGCAAGGCAATGCATTCTTGAAGCTCACGCGCCAGAGAAGTAGCACGCCTCAAGACATCTCAACCGGTTTAGAAGTACCACTGCGAAGGTCGGGTCGCTGACATTGTTACATCATACGAACAGCAGTGAGTTGTGCAAGGTCATAGGCCTACCACCTGCATCGCTAGGTGCATGGAGTTCAGAGAAGAGTGAAGAATACAGCGTACACATTCCCCTCCCAGCATCCTAACCAGGCACCTCAGTTCTCAGAACATCCAGGTCATGAAGCACTCATTGATGCAAACACTTTACAGAGTCACTGAACCTCTGTCTTGACAATGTCAAAACATATTTTGGGGTAAATGAAATGGCTCTTAGTGCCGGCAGTGTCCAAGGAGATGTTCGGCTCGCTAGGTACAGGTCTTTCGATTTAACTCCCGTAGGCGGCCTGCGTGACATGATGAGGATGAAATGGTGATGAACACAACACATACACCCAGCCCCGTGCCAGCGAAATTAACCAATGATGGTTAAAATTCCCGACCCTGCCGGGAATCGAACACGGAACCCCTGTGACCAAAGGCCAGCATGCTAACCATTTAGCCGTGGAGCCGGACAATGTTTTGGGGTGATATTTGAAGACATTTTTGTTCAGTTTCGGCCCTGTCAATTTATCGTTGTTAGCTAATTTACAGTAAAAATAAATGTATAAACCACGTGAGAAAAATAATAATAATAATAATAATAATAATAATAATAATAATAATGTTATTTGCTTTACGTCTCACTAACTACTTTTTACGGTTTTCTGAGACGCCGAGCAAGAATTTTATCCCACAGCAGTTCTTTTACGTGTCAATAAATTTAGAAATGCCAACGGAGTGAGCCAGGATCGAACCTGCCAAGTTGAGGTGAGAAGGCCAGCGCCTCAATCGTCTCAGCCGCTCAGCCTGGTACATATTTGTCCGCCAAGTTCGCTGAAAATCTCATAGTAGCCGATCGTACGTACCTCAGTAACTTTTATATTGTCAGAGCCAAGTTTGAGACTGAGACAAGCCAATGAAAGTACCGAACTAATAAGAGGTACAGCGCACTTCAAATATTATACCTCACTAGAAATTTATCTGGGTCATATAGCGGGTATAGACAGAGATTTTGACCAATGATAATGAAGCCAGTTCAAAAGCGAGCGTGTAATTTTAGGATAATATCGATATAAGGATCATAAATTGAAACCATAAGGATGGGACCTTCAAATATTGATATCGGAATTAGAAAGATGTTTTTGAAGACTTTCGTGTGGATCGTGGCATTGTATGGAAGTGAAACATGGACGATAACTAGCTCAGAAAGAAAGAGAATAGAAGCTTTTGAAATGTGGTGTTACAGAAGAATGCTGAAGGTGAGATGGATAGATCGAATCACGAATGAAGAGATACTGAATCGAATTGGTGAGAGGAGATCGATTTGGCTAAATTTGACGAGAAGAAGAGATAGAATGATAGGACACATCTTGAGACACCCAGGACTTGTTCAGTTGGTTTTTGAAGGAAGTGTAGGTGGTAAGAATGGTAGGGGTAGACCAAGGTATGAATATGACAAGCAGATTAGAGCAGATGTAGGATGCAATAGTTACGTAGAAATGAAAAGGTTAGCACAGGATAGGGTGGCATGGAGAGCTGCATCAAACCAGTCTATGGCCTGATGACTCAAACAACAACAAGGATGGGACATTTCATTTCAAAAATTCGGCATGATTTGACAAGGACTCGAGCCTTAGCAATTAACCAATCATGATGATGTCACTCAGGTTACGGAGGCGTTGAACTTCCGGGATTTACGTGCTGTTAAATCTACCGACACGAGGATGGCTTGTTGGAACTCCTTCAAATACCACCGGAATGAAATGGGACCAAAATAAACAATACATAGCTTCCGTTGAAAATGGCGTATGGCTTTTTGTGCCGGGAGTTTTCGAGGACAAGTTCGGCTCGCCAGATGCAGGTTTTTCGATTTGACTCCCGTAGGTGACCTTCGTGTCGTGATGAGGATGAAATGATGATGAAGAAGATACATAAACCCAGTCCCCGTGCCAGCGAAATTAACCAATTATGGTTAAAATTCCCAACCCTGCTGGGAATCGAACCCGCGACCCCTGTGACCAAAGGCAAGCACGCTAACCATTTAGCCATGGAGCCGGACATAGCTTCCGTTACAGTTAAAGGAAACGCTGTACCTATTTATCAATGAAATGATCTCCACAGGGGAAAAGCTATTCAGACATGGACGATCAGAATCCACTAATTGTCATCTTTGTCATCAAGCATCACTTCTTGTGTTGGTGCAGCGGACATATATATGTGGTCTTTTGCTAAAGTATGCAGCATTCTATAAATGACCCCAAATTCCGCGTTACAAGATAAATTACTGAACTTAGAACAGAATTTCGTTCCAGTTATGGTTAATAATTAAGTTTTCTGGATAACGACCACAACCAATTACTTACTATGTCCTACAAAGCGGAGAAACTCCATTCAACTGAATGTTAACAAATTTAAAAGTTACATCAGAAGAAAACATTGGACATACGCATGCAGCAAGTGCTTGGCTGCAGCCTTTGAAATACACCTCAATATGATCTACTGTTAACGTACTACATATGTGATGTTTACATTGTTGTGTTCAGAATATTTAAGCTAGGTTTACCAGAGGAACTGAAGTGTATATTGCTAATTTTTTTTTTCTCTCTATAGGAATGACTTGACACTTCTTCGTTCCTTTACATTAATTAACTTGACCTACTACTTTCTTAAATTGTTAAGTGGTTTTCTGTATTTAAAGAAAAAGTGACTATGGTGCCTGAACTGGTGTTTGAAGACGTAATCATCTGCTTGTTAGTGTGTCTTGAGTTTTTATATATGATTATGTACAATATTTTTGCGTGAGTTTTTCATTGTAATACTATTCTTCTTGATTCGTTATGCCCAACTAAGGAGTGCGTCTGAACTTATTAGCACATTTTTTCTTTTTCTTCTTCTCTTCCTAATATCTCTTCGTCCTCTCGCTGTGACCCTTTCTTACGTTGTTCAGTCCATCCTTTATCTAGTCGGGTGGGCTTTACAGCAAATTTGTGTTTGTGAATTAAGGTTATGAATTTTATTCTATCTTGAATAGTTTCTTCATTAATGCTAATTTCATTCAGGTCCTCACTGTTTTTTTTGGACAATAATTGTGATTTTTCATTGATAAGGCTAAGTTTAACATTTTCTTTGTGAGCCTGTTATTATCCATTCTATGTAAGTGACCATTAAATATTAACCGCCATTTACTGATTGTACCTGTGATTTTTTCTTTAACTTGATAGATTTCATGTGATTTGTTTTTTAACCCAAATTACATTTTCGCATTTTGGTCCTAAGATTTTTCTCAGGATTTTTCTTTATTATTTTTCGATCATCTTTATACGAAATTTGCCACCAATTATAATAGTTTCAGATGCATGAACTGCTTCTCTTTTAAGTATATTATAATGTAGTAATTTTACGTTCTTTGATATAGTTCTTTTATTGTACCTGTTCGAAGTTCTTGCCCCTAATGGATATACAAACCTCATAGCAGAACTATTGGCCGGGCTAGTTGTTTTGTTTAGTTTAGTTTATTGCCTTTCTTACATGGCGGGGCTCAGGCTATGAAGCCTGATATTATGCCAAACCATATTATACAACAGCTTTATACAATTTACAGAATAATGTACATAATTTTTTTAGATATATTTCTAAAAATCACTAAAGTTAATTTGCATAACCTCTATAATTTTGTATCCTTATTGATAATTAAGAGCTAATTATTAAGTTTTACGTTAGTGAAATCTACGTTTTGCATATTTGAGTACCACATTAAACATTTCCGTTTAAATAGCCTCGGATTGCCTATGCCTCTAATTTCAGCTGGGATTGAGTTCCAGGAACGTATGGTAACAGGTATGAATGAGTTGTTGTACGAGTTGCTGTGGTGAGTGGGAATGGACAAGAGGGAACGTGTGGATGACCTTGAGGGAGCTTTATTGGAAGGGGAGAGGTATTTAAAGTCTGTTCTAAGATAGTCTGGTTTGCTTGTTTGCAGAATACTGTGGAGAAGGGAAAAAGCGTGGTATTTACGTCGTTCTGTCAATCTTAGCCATGACAGATGAGAGAGGAAAGGGCTAATATGAGTTTGGATTGGGATATTTAATACGAATCGAGCACAAGCATTGTAGGCTCGCTGTAGTCGACATGAAAGTGTTTTGCTCATACTATTATAAACTACATCTCCGTAGTCAAATACTGGAAATATTAGACTCTGTACTAATAATTTTCTTGTGTTACTTGGAAGGAAGTCGCTCATCCTTTTTGTAGAATGTAATGAGTAGAATACTCTTTGACAAATTTTTGTGACGTGTTCCGACCAACTTAAATATTTATCGAATACTAGTCCAAGGTTCTTTACATGATCGCTAAATGTTACTGGTATTCCACTGAGCATAACACTGGGTATAGATGAGTTTTGTATTTTAGCATGAGATTTATACGTGCCAATTATGATAGCCTGTGATTTTTATGGGTTCACTTTCAGGCCATGTCTGCTGGTCCAGTCATTAACATTCGCTAGGTCTTCGTTTAACTTAGTGATTGAATTGTTTAAGTCATTAGGCTTTGTGTGAATATATAATTGAATATCATCTGCATACAGGTGATATGTACAATTGGTCAGCGTCTCAGATAAGCCGTTCATGTACAATGAGAACAGAAGTGGTGACAATACTCCTTCCTGAGCCACGCCCATCTTAGTGGTTTGTCACGAAGATGTATCGTTTCCCACTGATACACGCTGCTGACGATCACTAAGATAGGACTGTACCCAGGTTAAAGTGCTGTAAGAAAATTTCAGCGCCATAAGTTTAGCGAGTAGTATGTCTCTATCTACACAGTCGAAGGCTTTGCTTAAATCCAAGAGAACAAGTATAGTCATTTGTCCTGTATCTATCGCTAGTTGCATGTCATTTGTCACTTTAACTAATGCAGTGGCAGTACTGTGGTCTTGTCTGAATCCCGATTGATATTTGTCAAGTAAGTTGTACTGTACAAGATATTCAGTCATTTGCTTATGTACTATTTTCTCCAACAATTTTTCTAATATAGGAAGGATACTTACAGGACGATAATCTTCGGGACTGTTGGGGTTGTTGCTTTTAGGGAAAGGTCGGATGATTGCATGTTTCCAATTCGAAGGAAAGACTCCGGTAATGAGTGAGTTATTTATGATATGCGTGACCGTTGGAAGTATGATGTCTATGATTCTTTTTAAAAGAGACAGGTTGATTCCATCATGGCCAGTGGACCCTGACTTTATTTCACTGGAGACTTCCCTAACGTCACTGGGGATCACATAAGAAAAGTAGAACTGCTCGCCATTATACTTTTTTTTGCTCTTTGCTTTACGTCGCACCGACACAGTTTGAAATTCTTTCTTTGTTAGCTTGCTGATTTAATCCTGTTTGCTCAATAATTTCACCTAGACATAGTACTTAAATTTGTCTATTTGAGCGATATTTCCATATTTGGCGATTAATGTTTGACTGTCGAAACCTGATCTAGTCCCTTCAATATACTTTGCCTTTCATAAGAAATTTGGAGTGCTGTTTTAGCTGCTACTTCATGGAGTTCTTCTACAGACTGGATTGCTTCCTACCTGTTGTTGGATAGAATATAAATGTCATCAACAAATTTTAGGCAATAAAGATGAATTTTATTTTGAAGATATCTACCAATTTTTTTTGTGATACTACCGTTAACCATAATATTACACATTAGGTATTCAGTGTTGAAAAATATCCTGCGTAGAACGTCTTTTTCAACATGGTGTGGTAACAACTTCTGTTTGTTTAAGTCCATTTTGTATGTAATATTGATAAAACTGTGTGTCGTCAAGGTAAATGTATATTTTAAGAAATTGTTCGGAAAAATCCTATGAAGGACAACACTCCATCGTCTGAGCTATCGATCCCGGCAGCTATACTGTTATTGCCGTATACTGCATAGATCATGAATACATCATGTCTCAAGGAAACCGTAACATGTCATATAAATAAAGGAAAAGGAAGCTATAAAATCTATCAAGAAAGGGAAAGTGGCATACTTTGGTCATAAAATGCAGAATGAGAAATACTACCTCATCAAACTGATTAGTATTGAAGGGGAAATAAAAGGCAACAGGTGACCTGGAATACGACGAACTTCATGACTGAAAAACGTACGCCAAAACAGAAGTTAACTGATTCACTTAGAAGCAGCACCAAGAAAGTGTTATGAATAGAGTCCAAATGTTTAGGCAATAATAAGTTACAATGCAAACCAATTTGACCAGTAGGAAGTGCCGTCACTCTCTTCAGTAATGTAGCGAGAGTAACATAACTATTAGGGGTTACAATAGTTCGGGCCCCTAATGGTTATACAAACCTCATAGCAGAACTGTTGACCGGGCTAGTCTATATACTTTTTTTTTTTTTGCTATTTGCTTTACGTCGCACCGACACAGATAGGTCTTATGGCGACGATAGGACAGTAAAGGCCTAGGAATGGGAAGGAAGTGGCCGTGGCCTTAATTAAGGTACAGCTCCAGCATTTGCGTGGTGTGAAAATGGGAAACCACGGAAATCCATCTTCAGGGCTTCCGACAGTGGGATTCGAACCCACTATCTCCCGGACGCGAGCTCACAGCTGCGCGATCCTAACCGCATGGCCAACTCACCCGGTATATATATATATACGTATTACTCGCATTAGTAAGTTTGCATTCTAACTGATAAATGCCTGAATTATAGACGTCCATTGAAGAAAAGGCTTTGGAAGAAATAATACTTCTGTCCAGCCTGCATCATTACTGGTGTAGCTCCGTTACATGTTAGCGTAGTCATAACAGTTATTCAGAACGTATAAAGAACAAGCTTCTGTTTCCGTCTGATCAGGTAGCAGTTCAACTTCTGAAGGCTGTCTCCAGACATCTCGCGGTCGAATACAAGTGTACTTGCACTTTCCTCCTCAAGGTCTATGCTACTCACATGAGACCACGCCCACCTTCTTCACGTTTTCACTTCTCCCTCGGGCTCTCCAAGACCTAAAATGACCGTGATTATCTTTAACGAGCTCGAGAATCTCGTGCCACACACAATTCGGAAGTGGTTTGTCGTCTTCGTGGAAGGAACTCGTTTTTCAGCTCGATGTAAACAAGGCGAAAGTTCTAGAGTGTATAAAAGCTTTGACAGGTTCTAAATAGTTGTCAGCTTGCTTCTAGCTCTTTTACGACACACACACACGACGCAATGAAACTACTGGTAAGAATTTATGAACAGTATTCAATATCATGTTACATTTTGGGGACCTATATCTCACGGAAAATATTTAGAGAATTTTGACAAATATTTATTTTTAAGTTTTCATTTATTTATTTATTTATTTATTTATTTATTTATTTATTTATTTATTTATTTATTTATTTATTTATTTATTTATTTATTTATTACTGTATATCAATATCCTTTACCCCCAACGTATTAGGTCATATTTCTTTGACGAATATTTGAGCTGAGGTCAAAGACACCATTGGTGCATTATTCTTACTGACAGTCATACAAAACAAATGTCTGAGGAAAATTATAATTTTAAGTACGTGGTATTTTGCTCTCAGGTTGCATAGATTTGAATTTCATCTACTGAACCAAAAAGACACAGTGTGGGATTAATAGGTGCTAAGTGCTGTGCAAATTACGGTGCTTCGTTGTGGACAAGGCCTTATATTTCTTTCCATGAACACCGGAGTGATGTACAATGCCACTGTACTGATATTAACTCTTTACCGGTTGTGTTTGATGTTTATACGTAGTGGACTGCTTGATTTTTTATTTAAATGTATATAACCCTCAGTAAGATATTGGAAAATAGATTGAAATATATATTGTGTCGTTGCATCATCATCATCATCATCATCATCATCATCATCAACTTCTCTTCTTCTTTTTCGTCTTCATCTCTGCTGTAATTCCCAGCAGATATCGGGACGGCGTTTCCCTCCTTAATCATTTTATTTCGCATCCCCCTATATGGAGCTTTCTCTTTTGTCCAAGCTTTCTCTCTCAGATTCTCAGCTACTTCGTCCTTGCATCTCATATTGAGTCTTTCCCTTTTCCTCTTTCCAGCAACTGTTATCACCTTCACTCGGTTTCCCATCTGATCTTTCGTTCCTCTATATTCTTGCCCCTGAATCCTATATTTACCGTGATGCTGTCCGACTCGTTGGCTGAATGGTCAGCGTACTGGCCTTCGGTTCAGAGGGTCCCGGGTTCGATTCCCGGCCGGGTCGGGGATTTGAACCTTAATTGGTTAATTCCAGCGGCACGGGGGCTGGGTGTATGTGTTGTCCTCATCATCATTTCATCCTCATCACGACGCGCAGGTCGCCTACGGGAGTCAAATAGAACCCGTCCTGGGATATCCCGGCACTAAAAGCCATACGACATTTCATTTTTTACTGTGATGCTGATGCAGACATTTGTGATTTTATTACACCACATTCAGTCCCATGTAACATCATCATGACACTGTACACTGGGGTCCAATAGACACCAGCAGATTCTTAATTACTTTAATGTTGAAAGCATTTCTTAGCAGAAAAAGTACGGGTCCCTCTACTACGAAAAACGTAAAATTAAGCAATTTTCCAAGGGCTAAAGGGCCCCAAAAAGTTTCAAATTGTGAGTCTTTTAAAGCACTATCAATTTTTTTTTAAACTGAAAATCCCTTCATCTAAATGCATTTCCGGAAAAACAGCTTAAAATTGCGTGTTTCTTTGCTCGTTTTCTCTCTGACTCAAATCCTGGCCAAATAACTTATTTACATAATTATTCATATAATTTGTTCCTTGGTTCAATAACCTCAGGCGTTTTTTTTTCAATGTCCACACCGGATGTAGTTATAAGGGCTTAAATGAAACTCTGCACTGACTCACATCAGCGCTCGTAGTGCTGGGCTGAGTGGCTCGGACGGTTGAGGCTCTGGCCTTCTGACCCCAACATGGCAGGTTCGATCCTGGCTCAGTCCGGTGGTATTTGAAGGTGCTCAAATATGTCAGCCTCGTGTCGGTAGATTTGCGGGCACGTAAGAGAACTCCTGCGGAACAAAATTCCGGCACCTCGGCGTCTCCGAAAACCGAAAAAGAAGTTAGTGGGACGTAAAGCCAATAACATTATTATCAGCGCTCGTAGTGGTATAAAAGGGCGAAGTGCTAATCTAATTGACCGAATAACGATGATAAAGGAAAGGGTTGTAAGTTCAGGAATAAATAAGTAATATATTCTCATACTTTATAATATTTTATTTACCTAAAATTCGTATATCATATCCCTAGTATGTTTTCAACATAGAGTTGTGGAATTTTTAAAAACGTAGGAAAAATCATCCGATCTAGAAAGCCAAGAATAACGAACAAGAGAATTCGTTGTGCTGACTACAGGACACCTCGTAATCTGCAGGCCTTCGGGCTGAGTAGCGGTCGCTTGGTAGGCCAAGGCTCTTCAGGCTGTAGTGCTATGGGGTTAGACTTGTCAGGAAAGATCATAATATGGAGTTGAAATTGGAGTTCAAAAGAACAAATTGGAACAAATATTCGTTTACAGAGAGAGAAATTGCGGATTGGAATAATTTACCCAGAGATAAGTTTCGATAATTAACTTCCTTTGAAATAATTTAAGAAAACACTAGGTAGACCATTGATAGGGAATCTGTCTCCTGAGTGACAGTCCAAGTTCAGATGAGTATTGATTGATTGATTGATTGATTGATTGATTGATTGATTGATTGATTGATTGATGAGTCGTTTATTTATCTATCTATTTATTTATTTATTTATTTATTTATTTATTTATTTATTTATTTATTTATTTATTTATTTATTTATTTATTTATTTATTTATTTATTTATTTATTTTGCTACTTGTTTAAAGTCACATTAACGCATCGAAGGTTTCGGCGATGGAAGGATGAGGAAGCGCTAGGGTTTGGAAAGTAACGGTCGTGGCTTTAATTAAAGTACAGACCCAGCATTTGCATTGCGTGAAAATAGGAAACCACGGGAAGCCATCTCCAGGTCCACGAACAATGAGTTTCGAACGCAATCTAAGCTGACAACCTCACGTCTCAAACCACATAACCAACTCCCTTTTCGTCTCTTCTCAGTACTTCTTTATTCTTTCGTTGAGCTTCCCTATTTCTTTTCTCGAGACGTTCTTCAATTTTGTACTTGTTACTTTTTAATTTACCTTGAATCCCTTAAAGAACCTCAATCTTTGTTCAAAATACTTCTAAATCTTCGTGTCTGATCTTGCTCCTTCAGCCCATTTTGTTACCATCTTTATGTTGATGTTGTAATTGAATTTTCTTTTGTCAGTCTACATTCACTCATTTTGAAGATGAGCCCATAAAACTTCATTCATCTCTTTCGTATTACATCAGTATTCTTCTATTTTTGTCTTCATACATCTTCAGTTTCTTTCTCCCTCCAGGTATTTCTCTTAAAACTGTTAGGTCCTTCAATCGTCCGAAACAAATTTTGAGTATTAAATTTACAAAATAGAATTAAGTTGTTTATTTCTCAGGTATTTCATAAGTGTATTTACTCAAAGTTAGTTTCGCCAGACTGAAGAGGCTCAGAGTTAAATATTAACTGAGTCAAAATTGAAAAGAGATGACGTCAGATTTACAAAAATGTCCCTCTCTATGTACCATTTACTCTTTCTACACTCCGAGGATCTTCCTTAAGATGTATTTCCTTCTTTTTCTTCTTCCTCTTCTTGTCTGGTTCTTCCATTTCCAATTTCTTGTTCAGTATTATGCATTCTGAACTAAACTCCTTCTAAATTAACTACCGTGATATATTGCCTGATGTTCGCTGTCTAGGAGATTTTTATATACTTATACCTATTCTGTATTAACGTGTACGCCAGTTCTATCTTTCCGGTAGCCCCTCTCCATGGCTAAATGGTATTTAACAAGCTGGGCTTTGGTCCAAGTGGTCGAGGGTTTGATTCATGGCCAAGTCGAGGATTTTAACCTTCGTTGGTTAATTCCTCTGCTTCGACGGTCGAGCGCTTGTGCTGTCTTGAACACTAAAATTCATCTTTGGTAGGGCCCCAACCTCACAGATGCGCAGGTCGCCTGAAAGGAGCTGATCCAGGCCTCTTAGTAGGTCACATGCCATTATTATTATTATTATTATTATTATTATTATTATTATTATTATTATTTTATGTAATGCCTTAACTGAAGTCCATATGGCTTGTTTTCCACACACAATTCATGTTCGGGTCCCACTCGCCTACTTCATCAAAGACGAACATTTGGTGAGTGACATAAGTAAACAGTTACAAGTTCTGCCCACGTGGCTAATCACACAAAGATGTTATACAACCTTTTACCTGAGACTTGTTTCCCAGTCTCTTTCTCCCAAAGAAAGTTTAGGTTGAACCTCCTAAATGGTCCTTCACAGAAAGTAATTTATGCTGTAGACCTCGACATGTGTTACTGTCGCTTTCTCCCTGATCCAGTTCTATACTACAGGGAGTTAAAAAGTGAGAATAATATTACAGTAACTAGTTTAAAATCCGTAGAAAAATCAATGGCTGCAACACTTGTCTGTGAGTTTTGACTACACACCACAGTATATCGTTAATGTCTAAGCGCAAATGATCTTAAATATTGCAGTGACCTAGGTATGTTTTCCCTGACTATTTCACTTTCGTTCACAGTTGTAATTGTTATATATTTACGGAACGAATTGGCTATGCGGTTAGGATCAGTTAGGTGTAAAGTTGCATTCGGCAGATAGCGGGTTCGAATCCCATCCTGAAGATGGTTTTCCGTGGTTCCCCATTTTCACACTAAGCAAATGCTGGGGCTGAACTTTAATTAAGGCCATGGCTGCTTCCTTCCCCACTCCAAGCACTTTCTTACCCTTCCGTCGCCGTGTTATTGCGACGTTAACCAACTAGCGAAAAAATTTATACCAGGTGGCTCGCGAGCGCCGTACTTCCTACTTATAATTGTCCAACATGCACGAATGATTAATGGGATGTCTACTAACTGATTTTCACAGGGGCACTATTGCCAACGGGCAGGTTACGTCAGAATATAAAGAGATAATAACCGGACGGTCGCTCGCAGCATGTTACTCAGCGCTACCCGTTTAATGCGACCCCTTGGATTAGCAAACCTCGTTTACGACCCCATAGTACTAGGCTGCTGTATGTACTAGTGTACAGGAGCACTACATTTACTGTTTGCATATCGGCAATGGCTAGTGTGTTCAGCAACGGCGAATATATAGACATCATTTTAATCTCCAGCCGAAGCTCGCAGACAGTATGCACAGGAGTTTCCAAGCAGACGTCTGTCTTCTACTCACGTATTTCGCCAAACAGTTTTTGTGTCATACAAACAACTCTTTTATAGAGTGGAATGTCTACATGTGTATAAATTAATAAGTTATTAAAACAATTTCTGCACCTTTGGCGTATTTACAAACGCACCCTTGTCATGGAATGTGTGCAGTTAAACGTCTGCTATGTGTTTCACAACACCCACAATACAGCACGTTGTAGCACTCCTACGAAAACAAGGGATCAGGCAACCCATGCATCACTAGAGCATGCGGGACATTTGTAAGTAGAAAGTACGGCGCTCGCGAACCGCCTGGTGTAATGAATATTGTTTTCCACATTTATTGCTAGGGGTCTTGGATGACTCCTAGTATAGTATCGTCGTTGCCCTTGAGAAAAAAACACTACAGGATGGGAAATAATTCAGCCTAGAACTTTGGTTGGTAAGTTCAATATTATGCGAGTTACATCAAAAAAACTTTATTTTTGATGACAAGTGCTGCGGTTCGGTATTCCTCTGAAAATATCGTTACAAAAATTATTTTTATTTGTTCTGACCATTTTCAATTTCCACTTAATATCATTCCAATTAATCTGTTTTCTTGATGATTTCTAATTTGTTCTCACTCATCCACAATGTTTCATTCCTTTTATCATTTATATCCTTTCCTACTGTATATACCACTAGCGATAATACTCGTCGCTGCCCGAACACTTTATTTATTGTGGCGTTGACTGGTACTTCACCCCCCTTTCCACCCTCGCCCAAAGGGGTGCGCACACATAATTCCATAATCAGGTCCATTTTGGACATTTTCACCCCATCTCACCCCCCCCCCCCATGCCGATGGCGGTTGAACTTGGACTAAAACAACATGCGGGGTGTCACTGTTCATCTCAGCGACCCCGAAACCTATGGATTCGACAATATTTTCGATTATTTTATATGCTATCCCCTCCCCACCTTCACCCATAGGGGTGGTTTACCCCCACAGTGCTTTTATACAGACAGTCATATGTGTAGCAGAATCTCTCCTTGGTCTATCCTACATTTAAACACGTGCCTACTTCGAACCGCAGGCCTGTATTCTACTGTAGAATTCTCGAGCTGACGGTCACGGCTGGTCATTTCTTCATCCGATTCCTAGAGCGGGATAGTGTGATGGAATATCTCCATAATGCTTGGTTGTGGGCCCTTACCGAGTTTTGTTCTTCGCGTCGTGAGGCTTAAAATGAGCTTTTTCTCGTCCTTGTGCGACAAGTTTGATATTTCGTCTATATTGGCCTACAACGACTTTTATAGGCATATTCTTGATACCTTTCTATTATCGTAGGGATTAATAATCGTTATGAAAATAAAATACAACCAGTGTTACTCGCTGATAATGTAGCTTTCTGTAAGTGCAAAAATTTTTAAAATCGGTTCATAAGTTTTTGAGTTTATCCATTACAAACAAATGTACAAACATGCAAATCTTAAAAAAAACATTTAATATACGTATTTTCAATCGATGAAATTAAATTATGGTTTCCTTCTGGAACCTTATTTTGTGATATAGGCTAAAAGCAGGCATTTATACAAGTGGAGGCACATGATTCCCCTAGTGCACGGTCACTGCATTGTCCTACATAGGAGGCTTTCAGTGGTGCCTCAGTGGCGCGCTAACGCCAGCATCTTTGAAACGTGTAGCATTCCAACTGAATAGCTGACTGCTACATTGCAGGAAACGTTGGTAATTTCATGACTTATGAAGCCTAAATGACTCAAAGAGCTTAAAAGGTTTTATACAAATATTAGTATATTACCTTTGCTGACAGGAGACTCACATTAGTTGTGTACTAAAGTCTACATTACTTTTGTAGGGTTAAGGGCCCCTTGATTAAGGCTTCTTTTCAAAAATTATTTGTATGCAGATTCTAATTTGAAGTGAACATTTAGTTTTCACACCCGCATTGTACTTGAAACAGCCAGGCTGAGGGGCTCAGACAGTTGAGACTCTGGCCTTCTGGCCCCAAAACTTATATAGGTTCGATCTGGGTTCAGTCGGGTGGTTTTTAAATGTGCTCAAATACGACAGCCTGCTGACGGTAGATTTTCTGGCACGTAAATGAACTCCTGCGGGACAAAATTCCGATACGCCGGGGTCCCCAAAAGCCGTCAAATGGGACTTAAAAACAATGACATTATTAATGAATATTGAATTTTCACGACCGCATTGTAATCGAAACCGTCTTTCAACCTATTAGGTCGTGTTTCGTACATTTAGTACATGTTGAAGAGATGATAAGTACAGAACAAAAATGGCCAACCAGACACCAGTGGGATCCCCCCACTTGCACTTGAAATATACCTTCAGTTCATTAGGTTGTTTTGAGTACTCACGGTTAAGTCATCATCACCTACTGAAGGCAATGCTCTGTCGCTGAGCCACATGTGACAATCTTCTGCTGGCCTCTTCATGTTGCTATATGAACCACATGTCAGTTCATATGGTTTGGAGAAGAGAGTCATGTCTCAGTACGTGCCCAAAGAAATTTGTTTTCCTCTTCTTTATTGTATTTCATAAACATCGGTCCTCTTTTACGTTTGTTCTTATCAATACAACATTTTAAAAAAAAATTATTCTCCAAAACACTTCAGCAGCCTCACGTTTTGTTTCTTTCTGTTTCCCTAATGTCCAGGTTTCGCATCCATACAGTAGCACACTCCAAGCAAAGGTCTTGAGAAATGATTTCCTGATTTCCAAACTGAGATGGTTATTTAGCAATACGTTTTCCTTATTTTGGAAGACTTGTTTGGCTACCATTATTATTTTCTTGATTTCTGAAAGGAATCTCTTATCACAGGTAATTAAACTACCCAAATAGGAGAAATCTGCTATTTGTTCTATCGGTGTGTTATTTACTTTTAAGTGTTTTGTACTTGTAGGCTTCTTTTTGTCTACTATCATTTATTTTTAATTTAAATTTTTCGAATGTTCTTAGCAAAGACAAAGACACCTCCGTACAGGCCATGAAGGCCCTTGGAGGAGTGGAAGGTAAAGGCTTCCACCATTTTAACCGCGGCACGTGATGGGGTAGAGGGGTTACCTCTACGCCCGGCCGCCTTTGCCGCCAACAATTAACCTGGTACTCATTTTTGGTGTAGGCTGAGTGAACCTCAGGGCCATATGCACCTCTGGAAGTGGAAAGCTCGTTTCTTAAATTTTACGACTAACTGACGAGGATTCCAACACACGTCCTTCCTGGCGAACCGAGCACGCCTTTACCGCCGCCTCGGCCAGGAAGACCCTAATGTTCTTACCATCTTACTCATATCCTTTAAAGAATTAGGTAAGAGAGCAATATCATCTGCAAAGCGGATACTGTGCACCTGAATACCATTAAAATTCACCCCAATGAGCTTAATAGCTGCAGTCGCTTAAAGTGCGGCCAGTATCCAGTATCCGGGAGATAGTGGGTTCGAACCCCACTGTCGGCAGCCCTGAAGATGGTTTTCCGTGGTTTCACATTTTCACACCAGGCAAATGCTGGGGCTGTACCTTATTAAGGCCACGGCCGATTACTTCCCACTCCTAAACCTTTCCTGTCCTATCGTCGCCATAAGACCTATCTGTGTCGGTGCAACGTAAAGCAAATAGCAACTTAGAAACTTTTAAGAATAATCCTGCCATGCTCTGGATCGGTGAGAATTCTTTCTTTACCTTTCTCTTTTCCAGTATAAACTCTAAAATTTCTGTCACACTGAAAGTATAAATAGCGTCTTATTCTTTACTGGAACGTTAGAGCTGAATAAAAGTAAGACGTGGTAATTGTCACATTCGTAATTTAGTGACACGAATTATTAATTAAGATAAAATTGTGGTTTATGTGCCGGGACTGTCCTGTTCAGCTCACATGGTGCAGATCATTCTATTTGACGCCCATTGGTAAACTGCGGTCTGGACGTGAGATGATGACGGTAATAATGTATTGAGAGGGTAAAACTCAGTGTTGGCACATAGCCTACTCCTGTATAATAACACCAAAGAGTCTTCTCAAAGATTAAGGTTCACATCTGATGGACGGATCACCATCAACAGCATCATATGCCTTCAATCCATGTGAACACTACGGAGAGGATCGTAATTGTCTTCAGGCTTCTGGCACGCATTCTACGTGGGCAAGTCAGTAGGTATCTGCAATATTTTCCTGTCTTTAGGTTGGCTCTATGGCGCTGTGTGCTCACCAGTCGCTAGATGGCACCGTTATCTACGTCTGTAGTAGGTTTCAGCGTTATCAGATCAGTACAGCTTCCGCCGTTGCGACATAAAAATGGCCGCGTCACTCTCTCTTTGCACCAAGGAAGAACAGTGTTCCGTAATCCTTTTTTTTTATTTTACTTTTTTGTTTTCTGAGGATGTACCACGAGCGTAAATTCATAGAAGAATTTCATCACAATACGGGGACAATGTTTCAACACAGCGAACTGTTTACCAGTCATTCATAAGGGGAACGCACGAGCGTGAAGAATGAGGAAAGATCCGGGCGTTTTAGCAAATGCGCGACATGATCCTGAATAACAGACGAGTGACTGTTCTATGAAATTCCGCTCCTGGTTCACCCTCATACCACAAATACGGATTACGGAACGCTGTTGTTTCTTAGTTGAAACAGAGATTGGGCCGGCCATCTTTACGTCTCAACAGCGAAAGCTGATAACGATGAAACCTACCACGGTGCCATCTAGTGGCTGGTGAGCACGCAACGCCATAGAACCAACCTAAAGACAATTAGAGCAAAATTGCAGATACTTATTGACTAGCCCTCGTAGTAATTAGAAATTGTATACCACCACCTATTTTCCCGAATTGCTTTTACGTCCGACAGACACAGACAGGTTTTATGGCCACGATGGGGCAGGAAAGAGTTAGAAGTGGGAAGGAAGCGGTCGTGGCCTTAATTAAGGTAAAAACCCCAGCATTTGCCTGGTGTGAAAATGGGAAACCACGGAAAACCATCTTCAGGGCTGCCGACAGTGGGGTTCGAACCCACCTAATACCCAGTACTGGTTACTGGCCGCACTTAAGTGAATGCAGCTGTCGAGATCGGACTAATTTTCCGCCCAACATTCTGAAAGTGAGAGAAAGTGTTCCACCAACGGGGTTCAAACAGAAAACCGCGGTGTCATACTATATTATAAACCTGACGCCTTGACGATTAAGGTAACTATATTACAGTCGCCCGTCCGTGTGGCAAAAACACGAATGCTGTTGATGGATTGTCTTTGCGCTTTATTGTTGGCAATAATCATATCCTCGAATGTTGGAAAAGGTCGCCTTCTGATTGTAGAAAGTAGGTCGTTGTAAAATGCAAAGTATTGCTGTTGTGATTTCAGACTTCTTCGAAAACCCCCATTATTGGGATCCCAGTGAGTATTTTCGTCCAAAAAACACTTCCGCATCGTTCAAGTTTAGACTACTTGCATACAAACTCAGGGAATTTCCTAGTCTGAAAATGGTAAACCACGGAAAATTATCGTCTGGCTGCCAACGACTCAGTACAAGCATGCAGCTATATGAACCGTGCCAAGCAAGCAACAACATCCGCTCCGCTTGAATAACACACTCGTTTAAATTACTTAAGAAACTGTCACCTCCTTATAAAAACTATTCATAAATATTTGTCAGTTCTGACATACAATGCATATCCTTCCCCGTAACGTTCTATTTCTCGCGTATATCCGTTCGTTTCCGTGAGTACAGGCTAACACAGGAAGTATGAGGGGCTGTTGATCAGGTTGTCGTGAAAAGTGAAATTTCGACCTAGTTTATCATTAGTACTGACTCATGTCCTCACACAGAACCTCATCTGAGATTTCTGACAGCATAGAAGATACAATAAACCGGATATTTTAGTTGCATTTTTCTTTGCCTTTTCTGTATTGTACATATCTACATTTCGTCGTTGCGCCTGCGAAAACTACTATGTGATAATATTGTGGGAGAAATACTGACCCGCAGCACATATATCATGCTGTTTGAGTCATCAGTCCATAGACTGGTTTAATGCAGCTCTCCATGTCACCCTATCCTGTGCCACTGCCTTCGCGATATACAGGCCGTACTGTAGCTCTGATGACATCACGCTTTGGGTGGGACTTGGAGGCGATACGCACCCGCTCCGCTTGAATAACACACACACGTTTAAATTACTTAAGAAACTGTTACCACCTTATAAAACAAAACAAAACTATTCATAAATATTTATCAGTTCTGGCATACAATGCATATCCTTCCCCGTAACGTTCTATTTATCGCGTATATCCGTTCGTTTCAGTGACTACAGCCTAACACTTTGAGACATATTCTTGCGATTTATTATCCATTTTCTAGTCAACGGGAACATTCACATCATACGGGCAGATAGAAAACAAACAACCAATTACCAATACAATATACTACAAATTTAAATTATCTCTGTACCACCAATTCAGTACCTACAAGAATACGAGTAAGCTAACCTCCAACAGTAACAAAACATTTGCTGTCACTGTCATGAAATTCAGTTATTGTATAAAAATGTGTATTTTAAACAGCAAATAATTTTCATATTCAGTTTTCATGGAATAACCCTGATCCATTTCCTATCATATGAAATTTGATGGGAAAAATCTCAGCAGTGTTATTTCACAATACATTTCTAACTAAAATGGCAAAATGCATAAATTGGACTTGAATTTTCGTTCTCAAAATCTGATCAGAGTCACCTTCAGAATCTCAAATAACTTTGTCCAATCAACATTACTGAATTACATTTCTAGATCCACGAACGCCATGTACGTGAACATTTCCTTCTTAATTAGATCTTATAAGATCAGACGTAAAGTCAAGACATACTGCATATCATAAGAGCGAGAATTCTTTGAATTTGCTCATAAAATATTGAACCTTAAATGGCATAACCTTGCCAGCCAAAAATTTTAACCTAATTATTTCACGTAGTTGTTTTTATTCTTTAAATGTATTTTATTTTGTATGTTGGTTATTGTGGTCTGGAAATGTTATTTTTTTCTACAGTATGCACGTGTACTAACACATAAAACAAATTAAATTAGTGTATTGACATTTGTTTCAATTTTCTGTTTTAGCTGTTGTTAGTGACGGCAGTGGCATTAGCCGCAGCTGAAGACAAGCCGATCAAAATCAAGAATGAGGAGGAGAAATTGGAGAACGTAGAGGAAGAAAAAAAGAGCAACAAGACAGAAAAGCGAGGTCTTTTCGGCTTGGGTGTGTACGATGGCGGGAACTACGTTGACGGTAACCAAGGTTACCACACTCGTGGAGCAGCCCTGGATCTCCTTGGAGGGGCGCAATACAGTGGTGCAGGTCAAGTGGCTCTTGGTTATAACGTAGGCCATCAAGGCGTGGCCAAGAATTACGCTTTGGTTATACCAGTACCAGTGCCAGTGACCAGACCACACCCAGTTCCAGCGAGGTCTCAGGGAGTGCCATTGATCCTGTACATACCCTCCAACAGTGGAAGAGGACACAGCAGTTCCAGTGGCCTTTACGCTGGAGGCTACAACAGTCCCATTTCTGCAGCCACTCACCCTGGAGTAGGATACTATTACAGCACTGGAGGTGCACCTGCCTACACTCATTATGGTGCAAACTCCATCTCTGGTTCCAGCAGCAGTCACAACTCACCTTTGATCAACTATGAAGGACATGGAAAAGGTGTAACGCTTCTTGAAGCTGTCCGTCCAAATGTAGGGTACAGCAACGCACCTAGCGGAGGAAGTGATTCGCATTATGGATATTATAGGTCACATTATGCAAGAACAGCTCCTCATCCTTCTGAGTCTAACAGTCAAAATAGCATCGGAGGATACAGCGCTTCCATTAGCAGTGATGGAAGAAATTATGTCTATGACAGACCAGTTTATAGTCATGGATCAGGAGTATCTGAGCAATACACTGGATCTAGCGATGCAGCATACACCACTCCTGGCAGGAATGCTGGTATTCAGTACCAGTATGTTGATCCTAGATATTTGGCTTCAATCGCTGGTGCCAGTACTCCTAACAATGTGGGGTACAGCCTGGGAACAAATCAGGGATACGCTGATCCCAGCTACGGATCTTCAGTATCTAGCAACCAAAATTCGGAAGCTTACACCGCAAATTCTGGTATTTCTCATGGGTATGTTGATGCCAGCTACTTGGGATCAACCGCCGGATCAGGTGGACATAGCAGTGTAGGATACAGCTCTCCTAGTGGCGGCTCTGGTGCAAGTCATGGATATGCTGACTCTAGTTACTTACGACACTCTGCAGGATCAAGCAGTCAAGGCACTGAGGGATACAACACACATAGCAGTGGCTCAGGGTTTCCCTCTGACCAGTCTGCCGTGAACTATGCAGAGCAAACTCAAGTTTATATCAGTCCCAGCGTAAGATATGCCGGACCTGGTAGTTACTTCCAATATGGACAAAAGAATTCAGCAGGTGACTACACTGCGTCTAGAGGCTCAGTAGAATACAAAGTTTCTGAAAAACAGCCCGATGTTCCTTCGAAAGCAAGTGATACGAAATCTAACGCAGCTTATAATGAATATGACAGTTCCAGATATTCAGGGTATAATTCAGCTTCTTCTGAAACTTCAAGCACTGGATATGGAGAAAACTCCAATGCTGGAAGTCAAAATTCTGCAGCTTATCAGACGTATCTATTCCCCAGTTACTCCAGTGGGATCCAGTCTGGTTCGGAGAAAGGACAGTCTCAAGCATACACGGCCGATTATTCGTCCAGCTATAATAACCCCAGTGCGGATTACTCTAGAAGTGAAGAACAGCAGTCTTCTTCCGCGTATTCTTCACAAAGTGAAAACAATCATTACGCCAACAGCAGAGGCTGAGAGAAGGAAACTACATCTGTGTTCTTGCCAAATTTACATTTTATAAGTTCGTGCAGTCGTAGATAGCAGTTTGTTTTCCGTACCAATGCGTTGTAGGTTTCATTCAGCTTTAGATACCGTAAGAAAAGTATGTTGTATATAGATGTATATAACTTACCCACTTAGTCTTGACTTACAAGATACGAGATTATCAATTAGTTATATGGGCATGTGCAATATTATTTCTGTGATGAATAACCCTACCTTTGGTTATGTCATTGTTCTTGCTAGTCTACGCTGAGCCACAAGAACGTTAGACACATTAAGTCTTTGAAAACATGTTTGGGAAGCATTATTCTGCATTAATATTACAGACTGGAACCTTCTTTTCAGCTCACCGAGTCCTGTATCCCGTGCTAATGGTCTGTAGGATAATTTGCATATACTGCAGGCGTTTCATACGCCTGAAGCCCTACTGCTGAGGCAAATTCCCTACTCAACATTAGAAACGCTTTCAATAAGGTTGGAATATAATTCATTACTGTCTAAAACTCCAAACACTAATCATAAGGCATCTGAATATTAATAGCGCTGTAAGACTCTGTTTACGTGTCATTTAAGAAGATGCCAATCTCGACGACAGCCATATTAGAATTGCGGTGATGTGATGGTAATTGTCTTAAGGGGAAAAGCAATTACATTGCCAGCATTTCCTTACATTATTACAGAAAAGAAAAAAAAGAAGCCCAAATCGTATGAAGAAAAATTTCAAAGCAAGATTGTAACTCGTAATCTAACTCACATTGTTCCGGATTAAGCGAGCATTCCATTAGGGAAGTGAAAACGTCAACAGATATACCCCTTGAGCTATCATCATCACAGTCACTTCAACTGATGAATTCTGAATGTAAGAAAGTAAAATTTAACAGGCTATAAGTGAAAAGTTTACACCATTTTGCATTCGGAGATGGACTAGTTCATCAACCTTACTTTATATTTGATAAGAACGTAGGTATATCTCATAATCGTGTGCTGTTGTACCGGAACAGAACAAGTATTGTTCCCGTTAACTGTGCCTACTCGTAGTAGAAAGAAGGGTGCTATAATTAGTGAGATTATCAGTGCGTATCTTCCTCAACAGGATGAGGAGAAATCTCGATCTAATGTACACTATAGTGTCTGCACCATTTGTTTCATAGGCTCTCGGTACATACCGGAGTTTTCACTTCTGCATACCAACCAACACTTTCATCCATGTCATCTCACGGACATTTGCATATACTGTAGATCGTTATTGTTCTTTAGACAAAACAAACGCTGAACCAAACTATTTCCTCTTTCCAATACCATTGTTTTACCTTCCTACACTGTTTACATACAAACTCGGAAAGAAGTTAATTACAGGTAAAGAGAATTCACAAATTCTCGAATATATTGTAAAGAACACATGTCTGTGAGGATCACAGTAAAGTAGTTTAGTTTATTATGGTCATCATAGACATCTGATCTTAAGTAGCACAAACATGAGATTTTGTGGCCATGTCATCCATCATAACTTTTACTAAATATTTAATTACTATATTTAAAATTGCACAGATTATTAATTAGTTTACTTGAAAATTGAATAAATTTTGTGTAGTACTGGTGTTTTAGCGAGAATGTTTGAAATGCAAATTTTAGTGAAGATCTAGTGGCAACGAACATAGACTCAACCGTAAAGGGAATATTTGCTTAAAATTTCTACGTCTGTATTCAGCACTTTGGGCACTACAGCCACTACTATTTTTGGATGTCCTTCTAGGCTGTGGCGGTCATGGATGTCCGCGTGCACAGGTTAGAAATGAAGTGCCGGCCCGCAGAGGAAAATGTAAAAAAAAAAAATAGATTGGCACCCAACGTATTAATACAATGAATAAATTGAGAACATATCTATTTTACGAAGCTTGACCTATACAACGAAATTCGTTATAGAATTTTCATAATTTAAAATATGAACAATGTGTTCACACATATTGATAATAAAACGTGTAATTTCAGGTCCTCACGTGTATCAGAACTTAACATTGTCAAAAATCCTAATTTATTTCCCTGCAAACTTATTTTGTGTTTGTTAAGCTGAAACGTGGTCGACAAGTCAAAATTATATTTTGATAAGATTACTTTCAGACCTCCAATGGATGCATTTTGTGTTGCATTAAATTCTGTCCAAACTGTAAAAATTTTGTGAATACCTGGTGTCAATTTCCAAAACAAAATAAAAATTAGTAATCTAATATACAAAATTTTAAACACAAAACTAATATAGTTAACCTACATTTCTCACTTACTGAACTTTGTCTGTTCTTATATGATTAATTTTATTCTTAACAATATTACTCTTTTGCAAACATCTTTCCACATGAAAAATGTATTTACATTATCTTCAAAATGACTGTTCCATGTTTTATTGTTGTTTGTGATACTACAATTATTCGTACTGAAAGTGCTGTTTGCTACCTCATATCATTGTGTTCATTAATTAATGGTGCTCATGTTATATTGTATGTGCTGCTGAACTTATTCGAAATGTCTTGTTATACATCTTTTTTAAATTGTTATTTTGTAAATAAATATTGAAACATATATTGTGTTCGTTAATTTTGCTAATAATATTTCCTATAAGTGTGCCTCCCCTGGTTGATGATTAAGTGGGTCAGGCCGTCATCGCTCAGTCCAGTAGAACTTGAAAGTGCTCATATGCACAAACCTCGTTTCCACAGATGTATAATCTCGAAAAAGAACACGTGCGGGACAAAGTTCTGACACATGTCCTCGAAAACCGTCTGCAAAATCTATTATATATAGGTACAGGAAAAAAATTGGAGTACCGAGCTCGATAGCTGCAGTCGCTTAAGTGAGGCCAGTATCCAGTTTTCGGGAGATAGTGCGTTCGAACCCCACGGTCGACAGCCCTGAAGATGGTTTTCCGTGGTTTCCCATTTCCACACCAGGCAAATGCTGGGGCTGTACCTTAATTAAGGCCACTTCCTTCCCACTCCTAGTCCCTTCCTGTCCCATCGTTGCCATAAGACCTATCTGAGTCGGTGCGACGTAAAGCCACTTGTAAAAGAAAAATGGAGTCAAATCTCTTTTCGAAAAAAATCAGATGATCACAAATATGTCTTTCAAAAATGAAACTCAAATTGATAACGATTAATTTATCTGCGCCCGCCCCGTGGTGTAGGGGTAGCGTGCTTGCCTCTTACCCGGAGAGGTACACTCAGCCTACGTGATTAGAATTGAGGAGCTATCTGACGGTGATAACGGCTCCGGTCTAAAGTAAACTCGTGTCCTCATCCCGAGGTGGTGCAGCTCTTTTCAGGCACACCCCCATTGGAGGTGAGCTGCAAGTACCATTTCAACCACACACCAGCTCTCCTGCCATTCTTAAATTTCTGGCAGTAGCGGGAATCGAACCCGGGCCCCCGAGGACGGCAGCTCCGTTACGCTACGGAGGCGGACGGCCCCGGTCTAGAAAGTCAAGAATAACGGCCGAGAGGATTCGTCGTGCTGACTACACTACACCTCACATTCTGGAGGCCTTCGGGCTGAGCAGCGGTCGCTTGGTAGGCCAAGGCCCTTCAAGGGCTGTAGTGCCATGAGGTTTGGAGTTGACAAGTGGTGGTGGTGATGATTATTGCTTTAGGAGGGAGTACAACTGGGAACGATCCTCAATTAACACTAATCAGAGGGAATGAAAAATGGAATGGACGCTTCGAAAATGAAGGTATCGTTCAAAGAACGACAAGGGCTTGGGAAACCTAATATCGTCGGGATCGGAAACCAACAAGAGTCGACCAAGGTATGTCGGATAGGATAGAAGAAAGTGAGGAGTCTCGCAAAAGTAATTGGAATCACGCTCCCAAGTTAAGAGCCCCTGAGGACCCTTTCAGTCACCTCTTACGACAGGCGGGGGATACCGTGGGTGTTATTCTATTTCCCCCACCCGTAGGGGAGGGGGAGTCCACAAGTGTAGGATTCAGTCCATCAAAATGAGGAAACTGACTCAGGGCCTACGAAACTACACAGATTAATTAAACAGTTCTCTAAAGTGTGATGAGATGAGTCCTCTTTGATACAACAGCTTCCTCTATGTTTCTCACCCATGGCCATCTATTAATACTTCACATCACAGTCTGCCAAATCACATCGACAATCTCTGCTCTAATACCCCTCTTTGATAATATGTCCCTTAGTCATGGCCATCCATCCGCACTTCACATCACAGCCTGCACGTTTAGTAGGTCAGACGTCATCACGCAGTTGCTCTAGGGAGCCGGTGTTACTTGCTCCGCTTGGGACGGGTGTTTGTCACGTGACAAGAGAGCAGCAGTCAGGCGGGTTGCATACCGTGGTCGTACTGTAATTGCGCCACTGGCCTTCAGTACAGTCATACTACATCATGCACTTCCCCTACTTGCTCGCTAAGCTGCTCTCGTTCCTCGAGAGCGGAGAGCAAACTCGCTCTCGATTGACGATGCCTGTGCTAAAATTTGTATCGCTAATTTCATGGCACAAGTTTTCAGATGATTCCCATCCGTACGACATATTTATGTCAATTAAAACATTGGAAAAAAATAGAAATTTAGTAGCCTCAGTCAGGCTTTTCGTTCTGTTTCATATCTCATTCGTTTGATGGTGTTGGATATATGGCATCTCTTTGATTATTGCGTTCAGGATACTCTTCTAGTTTGGTTTTCACATGTTCCTTACACCAGATTTTCCAACAGTTAGGAATACGAGGTATACGAATATTCCAGACCGGTATTCGTTATTAGGCGAGATTGATGAATTATTTTTTCGAGTAGTTTTAAGTTTGTGACAAAGTGCTTGACACCACTACATAGTATGAATTCACTTTCAACTTCCCAATGAGTTAATGCTATTAAAATGAACTGAAATTTGATAGCAGTAATCAATCAAATCAATCACTACTGATCTGCATTTAGGGCAGTCGCCCAGGTGGCAGATTCCCTATCTGTTGTTTTCCTAGCCTTTTCTTAAATGATTGCAAAGAAATTGGAAATTTATTGAACATCTCCCGTGGTAAGTTATTCCAATCCCTAACTCCCCTTCCTATAAACGAATATTTGCCCCAAATTGTCCTCTTGAATTCCAACTTTATCTTCATATTGTGATCTTTCCTACTTTTAAAGACACCATCCACACTTATTCGTCTACTGATGTCCTCCCACGCCATCTCTCCACTGACAGCTCGGAACATACCACTTAGTCGAGCAGCTCGTCTCCTTTCTCCCAAGTCTTCCCAGCCCAAACTTTGTAACATTTTTAACGCTTACTATTTTGTCGGAAATCACCCAGAACAAATCGAGCTGCTTTTCTTTGGATTTTTTCCAGTTCCTGAATCAAGTAATCCTGGTAAGGGTCCCATACACCGGAACCATACTCAAATTGAGGTCTCACCAGAGACAAATAAGCTCTCTCCTTTACAACCTTACTACAACCCCTAAATACTCTCATAACCATGTGCAGAGATCTGTACCCTTTATTTACAATCATTTATGTGATTACCCCAATGAAGATCTTTCCTTATATTTATACCTAGGTATTTACAATGATCCCCAAAGAGAACTTTCACCCCATCAACGCAGTAAATAAAACTGAGAGGACTTTTCCTATTTGTGAAACTCACAACCTGACTTTTATCCCCGTTTATCATGATAGCATTGCCTACTGTTCCCGGTAGAGGCCAAGAAAACCGTTGCCGTCACTGCAACAAGATAGAGAAATTACATGCGCATAGGGTCAGGAGTAGTATTGCAGAACGTCTCAAAAAATCTGGCATATTTGAAGTCTTTGATAAGAAGTGCACTGTATCTCAAGCGATGGATCCAGTAAAGATACAAACATTGTCGCGATTGACAGGAAGAGAAACCTCTGCGTTGTTATTGATTCAACAATGAGATTTCAGAGTAACAGTTCACAGGCTAAAGAAGTTGATTCTGAAAAGAAGAGACACTACGAACCCTGTTTTAAGTACTTTGAAGAAATGTATCACATACCCACCAGTTGCCCAGAGGTGATTGGGTTGCACTTTGGTGAGCGAGAATCTGTCACAAAATTTTCAGTTACGGTAATTTCTTTCTTTGTTTTGGTATTCCTGTTTCGTTTCTGAAAATATTTTAGATATTTTACGTAATTCATTGTCAATGGTAAACTACCATGTATACGGTATATGTAAAGAAAAATAAAGTTTTCCTGATCGGGGATAGCTGAACAACAGGGGAATTTCAAAATTTTAAAACATGTTTAAGTTCATTTTATCCTAAGATAAGTAGTGTGAAAATTTGAATGGCATTAAGTGTGTCTATATCGGTCTCTCAATCCTGAGGATCGTGATTTCTGAAGATATTTCTTTGTACCCTTTTCCATCCTTTTCTGCTAGTTGCTTTACGTCGCACCGACACAGATAGATCTTATGGCGACGATGGGACAGGAAAGGGCTAGGAGTGGGAAGGAAGCGGCCGTGGCCTTAATTAAGGTACAGCCCCAACATTTGCCTGGTGTGAAAATGGGAAACCACGGAAAACCATTTTCAAGCGACTGCACGTTTCCATCCTCACGGTCTTCTGCTATACGGGTAGATTGTATGAACGATGTTTTTGTTCCCATGTTTTATGCCATCCGCCCACGTTCCCTCTTTCCAGGTACGTTTCCCAAGATTGTGTGCTTTTCAAGACTTCCTTCTCCACGACGCATAATATGACCAAAGAATTGGAGAATCCTCTATTGACATTTTGCCGATAACCTGGTACTGATGATCAGCTCCTTGAGGATGGATTCGTTGGTTCGAAATGCTGTCCAAAAAATGCGAAGCATTCTTCTCCAGCACCACATCTCGACTGAGTTGATCTTATTCAAATCTGAGGCTCGTAAAGTCCATGTCTGAGCACCATAGAGAAAGATAGAGAATACCAGTGTCTGTACTAGTCACATCTTTAACTTTATAGAAATGGAGAGATCGTTCCCAATATGAGATAAATGCCATTAAGTACATCACCAAAAACTTGATATCCGACTTGTTGTCTGAATGGTCAGCGTACTGGCCTTCAGTTCAGAGGATCTCGGGTTCGATTCCCGACCGGGTCAGGGATTTTAACCTTCATTGGTTAATTCCAATGGGTCGGGGGCTAGGTATCAGTACTGTCCCCAACATCCCTGCAACTCGCACACCACACATAACACGCAGTTACCTACACATGGCAGATGCCTCCCACCCTCATCGGAGGGTCTGCCTTACAAGGGCTGCACCCGGGTAGAAATAGCCACACGAAATTATTATTATTATTGTTATCAATTTGACGACGTTACTATACGGTACCCCTTGTTCCATGGCAGCTAACCCTTGTGCATTTTATCTCTCTTAAACTAAACGGCTAAGAGCTACGGGAAATAATTAAGTAATTTCTCATGAGAATATTTTGTCACAATCCTCAGATACAGAAGTTCAATTTGCTAGAGAGCCACTAAAATTACAAATGAGGTGTATATGGCACTTTTTGTAGAAAAGTGTATTTTTTTCCACACTCTGAGTTCTAACGAACTGCTCATCATTTTGATTTTCAGAAGACAGAAAATACGGAAGTTCAGTAAGTACCTAAATATTAATGGTCGCAATTTTGAAAAGGTTTACTGTTGAAACTTTTAATAGGCTTGTGTTTGAACTGAATATGTGACGTAAAACCATGCCGAATTTCTGCTCAGTTGGTTCAGAATTTCGGCAGAGATTGAGTGAGAAAAGATGAGGCACCAACTCATCTTAAACTATTACGCGGGTTTTTCAATAATTTCACAAATATTAGACTTCCCGTCACAGTTAGATCCATAGGAAGATTAGTTAGTCATCTTCGTACAGGCCATGAAGGCCCTTGGAGGAGTGGAAGGTAAAGGCTTCCACCATTGTTAACCTCGGCACTTGATGGGGTAGAGTGGTTAGTTCTACGCCCGGCCGCCTTTGACCCCAGGAATTAACCTGGTACTCATTTTTGGTGTAGGCTGAGTGAACTTCAGGGCCATATGCACCTCCGGAAGTGGAAATCTCGTTTCTTAAATTTTACGACTTCATGAGCACGCCTTTACCGCCTCGGCCAGGCAGCCCCTCCGTAGGAAGATGAGGGGGAAACAATATGGAATGATACTTAATGTCAGAAAGAGCGATATGGTGACCACAACTAAAAAGAAGGAGAAATCTACGAGATGGATAATGCTTGGAGGGGAATAGCTTAGGCAGGTAGAGAGTTTCAGGTATCTGGGAAGTATCACAGAGGAAAGTGGAAGAAATGGTAAGGAAATAATCGAACGCGGAAGACAAGCAGGAGCGTTCCTGAAAAGTGTCAGAAGCCTGGTTGTTCCTCAGAGAAGCAAAAGAGTGATATACAGCACGTACTACGTACTTATTCTGTCGTATGCAGCAGAAACTTGGGAAATGAGGCAGAGTCGTGACTAGGATACAGGCAAGTGAAATGAAATTTCTGAGAAGCAAGATAGGAGTGACAAGAATGGATAAGATGAGGAATGAGAATGTTAGAGATATAGTAAAAGAAGAACCACTACAGAACAGGATAGAAGCATATGGACACATGAAGAGAATGGCAGAGGAAAGGATACCGAGGAGGTTACACGAAATAGAGATAACAGGAAACCGGCCAAGAGGAACACAAAGACACAGGTGCATGAATGGAGTGGAAGAGCGTGTGCAGAGAAGAGGAAAGAACTGGGGAACATTGAAGAAGGAGAAGTGGTGGGAGGACAAGAGGAGTTGGAGAGGCTTGTGTTCCAGCTGGGAAATGCGTAAGATAATGATTTTGAAACAAAACCCAGCAGAATTTGCCTATCATTTAGTTCTACACCTCGTATAAATAAATCGTTGTAGCTGAGTCTAACCATTGTCGTCATAGTCTCGCTCTACTTCTCTTACCCTCTAAAGCCCAGTCAATCATTCTCCCATTGTCCTCCATTTACCACACATTACCCTATAGTTTATTCCTAACTTAGCATTCATCCCCTCATTTCGAGTATCCTCCTGCCATTTTTCCCATCCACCTGTATCAGGAAACATCCTCGTTACTTTTTACTTCCAACTTATGAATATGCATTCTAAACCCACCCAGATTTCAGTCCCGTACAGCGAAAACGGTCCGTCTCTGTGGTGTAGTAGTTAGCGTGATTAGTTGCCACCCCCAGAGGCCCGGGTTCAATTCCAGGCTCTGCCACGAAATTTGAAAAGTGGTATGAGGGCTGGAACGGCGTCCACTCAGCCTCGGGAGGTAAACTGAGTAGAGATGGGTTCGATTCCCACCTCAGCCATCCTGGAAGTGGTTTTCCGTGGTTTCCCACTTCTCCTCCAGGCAAATGCCGGGATGGTACGCAAATTAAGGCCACGGCCGCTTCCTTCCCTCTTCCTTGTCTATCCCTTCCAATCTTCCCATCCCCCACCAAGGCCCCTGTTCTGCATAGCTTGGGCGGGGTACTGATCATCCTCCCCGGTTGTATCCCCCGACCCAACGTCTCACGCTCCAGGACACTGCCCTTGAGGCGGTAGAGGTGGGATCCTTCCCTGAGTCCGAGGGAAAAACCAACCCTGGAAGGTAAGCAGATTAAGAAAGAGGTAAGGGTTATTCTGCCCGAAGGCAGGTCTGAACCTCCACAGAGGTGTTCCTGAGCCGGAGTTTAGGTGCGGTAGGGTGGCCAGTTCCTTTCCGCTCCTCCATCCCAACAGCGCGTGGCAACCCATCCAACTCCTGACCACGCCCAATGTTGCTTAACTTCGGAGACCTCACGGGATCCGGTGTTTCAACACGGCTACGGCCGTTGGCGATTAAGAAAGAAAGAAAGAAAGGTATATAAAATAAAACTATAATATTGACTATAAACTTCCATACCATTAGTTAGAGTAACTTTGATCATTCTGCAGTCTTCACCATGCCAATAATTTCAAGACAGTTTTGTGACGGTAATGTCATGTCAGTATCAGTCTATAAGTAGGAAATTAAGAATCAGCAACGTAGTGCTTACGACTGTTCAATGCTGAGCTAAATTGGTTTCTTCTTCAGCTTACTAAGTAAATGATTGTCTTGGCTGACTCGCTGTGATGACAGAGCAATGTCTAACAATTTCGATAAACGTTCCCTGAACCAAAGTGTACGATTTCCCGTGAACTTCGAGGTCCTATAGCCATAATCACGATATGAACCGTCACGTACAAATACAATATTACTTTCCTGTTCAACGGACGAGTTGGCCGTGCGGTGAAGGGCGCACAGTAGTGAGCTTGCATCTGGGAGATAGTGGGTTCGATCCCCACTGTCTAAAGATGGTTTTCTGTGGTTTCCCATTTTACACAAGGCGAATGCTGGGGCTGTACATTAATTAAGGCCACGGCCACTTCCTTCCCACTCCCAGGCCTTTCTCATCCCATCGTCACTATAAGACCTACCTGTTTCCTGGTATTCGCTCAATGACCAGGAATCATTGTCGGTAGATTTACTGGCACGTCAACAGGAACACTCCTCAGACTAGATTTATGCAACCTAGAGACTCTTAAATTATTTATCCGTTTAAGGACGTCAATTATTATTATTATTATTATTATTATTATTATTATTATTATTATTATTATTATTATTATTATTCTGTATACCCTCCAGTGTTGGTTCTTCCCTTGGACTCAGCGACGGATCGCACCTCTACCGCCTCAAGGGAAGTGCCCTGGAGCTTCAGGTTCTGGATCGGGGATACAACTGGAAAGGAGGACCAGTACCTCGCCCAGGCGGTATCACTTGCTATTCTGAACAGGGGCCGTGTGGGTTGATGGGAATATTGGAAGGGATAGACAAGGAACAGGAAAGGAAGCGGCCGTGACCTTAAGTTATGTACCATCCCGGCATTTGCCTGGAGGAGAAGTGGAAAACCACGGAAAACCAATTTTTGGATGGCTGAGGCGGGAATCGAACCCCTTCTACTCAGTTGACCTACAAAGGCTGAGTGGGCCCCGTTCCGGCCCTCGTACCACTTTTCAAATTTCGTGGCAGAGCCGGGAATCGAACTCGGGCCTCCGCGGGTGGCAGTAAATCACGCTAACCACTACACCACAGAGGCGGACTATTATTATTATTATTATTATTATTATTATTATTATTATTATTATTATTATTATTATTATTATTATTATTATTATTATTATTATTATTATTATTATTATTTCGTTATGCCCATTATGTGTGTTTGAACTTGTTCATTGGCCTGATGGTTTTCGCCTTCTTATCCTCGTAAAATCTCTTCATGAATGCACTGTGTTACATCTTGCGTTCAGTGGACCACTTCCTACCAGTTTTCTTTTCAGGTTTCTCCACGAATTTGTACTTGGCTACTACTGTACTAAAGGCTCCACGATCTTCTATGATGTCGCCTGTGATGTTCACTTCTTGGAGGTCGCCATTAGTTTCTTCTAGCCAGTTGATCTGGACCTTCTTTCAGTTGATTTCTTTAAACATTCTTTTGGTGAGTCTATCGCTGTCCATTGTATGGATATAGGCATAGAATTTCAGGCGTCTCTTGCGTACGGCATCAGTGAACCTGTCAGTTCAGTATTCGGAAGGTTCCAAGACCTCTGTCGGCAGACCTCAAGACAGTTTTCCATGGTTGCTTTCCCATTTTCACACCAGGCAAATGCTGGGGCTGTACTCTAATTAAGGCCACGGCCGCTTCCTTCCCACTCCTAGCCCCTTCCTGTCCCATTGTCGCCATAAGACCTATCTGTGACGGAGCGACATAAAGCAACTCGTAAAAAGTAAATAAAAATGAACCTGTCAGTTAATGAGTAGAGGTCCGGTGTTCTCCTTCCATATTTAATTTTCTCTCGTGGGTCCATAAATTTTCCAGAGAATTTTCCTTTCTTGCTTTTCAATTTCTATAATTTTAGAGTGACCTCCAAGGGTTATGCTTTCTGATGTGTATAAAGCTTCCGCCAAACAACTGCCTGGTAATGTCGCACATTTGCATTACGCGATATGACCCTGTTGTTGTAGTGTCTGTCCAATAACAACAACAACAACAACAACATAATAATAATAATAATAATAATAATAATAATAATAATAATAATAATAATAATAATAATAATAATACACGGCTTCATGACTAAATGGTTACAGTTGTGGCCTTTGGCCCAAGAAGTCCCTGGTTCAATTCCCGACAGAGCCAGTGATTTTAACTTCCATTGATTAATTCCTCTGGGGACAGGGTGTTTGCTCTGTCTTCATCATTAGAACTCTTCTTAATAAGGGCCCCATCCTCACAGACACGCAGGTCACCTATAGGGCGTCAACTCCTACAAACATTCACAAGGCCTCTCCGGAGGCCACACGCTATTATTATTATTATTATTATTATTATTATTATTATTATTATTATTATTATTATTATTATTATTATTATTATTATTATTATTACTGTATGATGCTTAAGACGTAAAAACGGTCCAAATAAGACCTTAAAATTTACAAAATATAAATAATTCGCTCGGAAATTTGATTATTTACGGCCCTTTTTAAAATTAAAAATAACGACAGTAAAATCTGACATGTGTGATTAGGGTTGCGCAGCTGTGAGCTTGCATTCGGGAGAAAGTGGGTTCGAATCTCACTGTCAGCAGCCCTGAAGATGATTTTCCGTGGTTTCCCATTTTCACAACAGGCAAATGCTGTGGCTGTACCCTAATTAAGTCCACGGATGTTTTCTTACCTCTCCTAGCCCTTTCCTATCCTATCGTCGCCATAGGACTCATCTGTGTCGGTCCGACCTAAGCAACTTGTAACTAAAAAAAAATGTCTGAAATGCTAAGTTCTTGCGTAACTGTTTATTAGTGTTATTTTCTTATACCGATATCTGAGTTGCCCACTTCTCTTTTGTTAATAAAAACGCTCTAAGAAATAGTTTACGTCTTTTACGTCACTCATCTTGTCATAAGTAAATTAATTTTTCGAGCCGGAACGTATAAAATAATCTTAAGTGATTAAGCGACTCACTGACGAGGGTTCTTTTTTTATTTTTTTTATTTACCGTTGTAAATGCACAGCTGGACCTGCTGCCGACCTTACCAAATGTCAAAAAAGCATGACGTTTTTTGCCAGAAAATCCCAGCTCGAACGACATTTCAAAATTAAAACCGAAATATACATGTATACGTCAATTCGAAACCTTTTATTAGCGACTAGAATCGCCAGATTCGCATTAAAAACAGATAGGAAAAGAAATGCAGCCAGGGAACAAAATATTACTTCACAACATCCAAGCCCCATTATTATTATTATACTACAGTATTAATAATTGTACTACTAATAATAATGTCCACCTCTGAGGTGTAGTGGTTAGCGTGATTGGCCGCCATCCCCGGAGGTCCGGTTCGATTCCCGGCTCTGCACAAAATTTGAAAAGTGGTAGGAGGACTGGAACGGGATTCTCTCAACCTTGGCAGATCAACTGAGTAGATGGGTTTGATTTGCACTTCAGTCATCCTCGAAGTGATTTTCCGAAGTTTCCCACTTTCTCTTTTCCAGGAAAATGCCAGGATGGTATCTATTTTAAGACCACAGGCCACTCCCTTCACTCTTCCAAACTTCCCATGCGCCAGCAGGGCGCCCCTGTTCAGCATAGCATGTGAGGCCACCTGGGCGAGTTACTGGTCCACACGTCAGTTGTATCCCCGACCAAATGTCTCACGCTTCAGAAACAACACGCTTCAGGGATTGCAGTAAGGATGTAAAGGAGAGGGCATATAAGTCTCTGGTAAGACCCCAACTAGAATATGGCTACAGCGTATGGGACCCTCACCAGCATTACTTGATTCATGAAATGGAAATTATCCAAAGAAAATCAGCTCGATTTGTTCGAATGATTTCTGACAAAAGAGTAGTGTTACAAAAATGTTGCAAAGTTTGGGCTGGGAAGACGTGGGAGAAAGGAGAAGAGCTGCTCGACTAAGTGGTAGGCCTATGTTCCGAGCAAGAGATGGCGTGGAATGACATTAGTAGACGAATAAGTTTGAGTGGTGTCTTTAAAAGTAGGAAAGATCAAAATATGAAGTAAAGCTAGAATTCAAGAGGACAAATTGGGGCAAATGAAGGGGAGTTGGGGATTGGAATAACTTACCAAGGGAGATGATCAATAAATTTCCAATTTCTTTGAAAGCATTTAAGAAAAGGCTAGGAAAACAACAGATAGGAAATCTGCCACCTAGGCGACTGCCCTGAATGCAGATCAGTATTATTTGATTGATTGATTGATTGATTGATTGATTGATTGATTGATTGATTGATTGATTGATTGATTGATTGATTGATTGATTGATTGATTGATTGATTGATTGATTGATTGATTGATTGATTGATTGATTGATTGATTGATTGATTGATTGATTGATTGATTGATTGATTGACACTGCCCTTGAGGCGGTAGAAGTGGGATCGCTCGCTGATTCTGAGTGAAAAACCAACCCTGGAGAGTAAGCGGATTAAGAAAATAATAATATATCCACGGTATTCCCTTCCCATCATAATGGGTTGCTGAAAAATGACCCCTGAGTCCCACAATTTGAAAGGGTGGATTGATGACCACATGTCCCGTAACTACTGAGTCTGGCACTATTCCCATTTTTTGTTTCAAATTATTCAATCTTGATTTTCATGTTTGACCTTTCTAGGTCAATTCTTGTTCTCTTTTACCTCCGTCTAGGAAAGAGTTGAACCAAAATTTAAACCACGATGTTCCCTGGAGAAAAGTATTTAGAGGGAAAAATACACGGCACTACGGTGGCTTTTTGGATGCCGAAGTACGTGGGTTCGATTCTCCGTCGGGAAAATGAAAAAATTAAGAAGCGAGATTTCCACTTCCAGAGCTGTACATAGCCCTGAGGTTCACTCAGCCTACACCAAAAATGAGTAACAAGTTAATTCCTGTTGGCAAAGGTGGCCGGGCGTGGAGCTAATCACTCTACCCCCACAAAGCGACGAGGCTACTGGAATTCTTTACCTACAACGCCTCCCAGGGCCTCCATGGCTCCATGGCTGTTCCGAGATGAATTTACTATTTTATTAATATTAATTATTATCCCACTTCTACCGCCTCAAGGGCATGTGTCCTGGAGCTTGAGACTTTGGGTCTGGGCATACAGCTGGGTAGCAGGACCAGTACCTAGCCCAAGCGGCCTCACCTGCTCTGATGAACAGGAGCCTTGTAAGGGGATGAGAAGGTTGGAAGGGATAGACAAGGAAGCGGGAAAGAAGCGGCCGTGGCCTTAAGTTAGGTACCATCCCAGCATTTTCCTGGAGGAGAAGTGGGGAAACCACGGAAAACCACTTCAAGGATGGCTGAGGTGTGAACTGAACCCACCTCTACTTAATTGACCTCCCAAGGCTGAGTGGACCCCGTTCCAACTCTCGTACCACTTTTCAAATTTCGTGGCAGAGCCGGAAATCGAACTCGGGCCTTCGGGGATGGCAGCTAATCACGCTAACCACTACACCACAGAGACGGACGATTATTATTATTATTATTATTATTATTATTATTATTATTATTATTATTATTATTATTATTATTATTATTATCTTCTGATACAGGCTATGAACTTTAGAGCGGTAGGCTTACCGTCTACTGCTGCTAGCGTCACCTGTGAACAACCTTTATTAATTCACCACTTTCTCCCTGCATTCGTATTATGATAATTACAACTGAGTTCCAATTATCTCCGCTAGAGGGCCTCAGAGGTATGCACGACCGTCATAGAGATACTCCGCCCACTCTAAACATGGACTCATTACGTTCGGTGCCTACTAGATGGCACGACAAGTGTCCTTACTGACTGCTCTTTCTAAAAGACTCTTAGCGTCTTGTACTTCTCTACCCACATGTCTCACATATGGAGCTTGGGAGGCCCAATTCAAACGAATATCTTCCGCAGAGCTTCTTGTGATATTGGCAAGTTTTCGGGGCTCTTAAACACGGTTAGTGTGATTAGCTGCCACCCGCAGAGGCCTGGGTTCGATTTTCCGCTCTGCCACGAAATATGAAAAGTGGTACGAGGGCTGGAACTGGCTCCACTCAGCCTCGGATGGTCGACCGAGTAAAGGGGGGTTCTAGTCCCACCTCAGCCATTCTCGAAGTGGTTTTCCATGGTTCCCCACTTCTTCTCCAGTCAAATACCAGGATTGTTCGTAACGTAAGGTTACAGCCGTTTCCTTCCATCTCCCTTGCCTATCCCTTCCAATCTTCCCAACCCCCACCAGACCCCTGTTCAGCATAGCAGGTGAGGTCGCCTGGGCAAGGTACTGGTCCTTTTCCCCAGTTGTTTCCCCCACCAAATGTCTCACGTTCCAGGACACGGCCGTTGAGGCGGTAGAGGTGCGATCCCTCGCTGTGTCAGAGGGAAAATGAAACCCTGGACGGAAAATGGACTAAGAAAAGATCATTATTATTATTATTATTATTATTATTATTATTATTATTATTATTATTATGGCTGGTGGCCCTCTGTTACACTTGACCACATCAGGCATGTAACTGAGCACACATTTTACAGTACCAGTTTTACAATTACCGAGCTCGATAGCTGCGGTCGCTTAAGTGCGGCCAGTATCCAGTATTCGGGAGATAGTAGGTTCGAACCCCACTGTCGGCAGCCCTGAAGATGGTTTTCCGTGGTTTCCCATTTTCACACCAGGCAAATGCTGGGGCTGTACCTTAATTAAGGCCACGGCCACTTCCTTTCCACTCCTAGCCCTTTCCTATCCCATCGTCGCCATAAGACCTATCTGTGTCGGTGCCACGTAAAGCAACTAGAAAAAAAGTTTTACAATTTCAAAATTTTATGCTTTAATATACAATAACTGTACAGAAACTGGCATGGCCTAACCTAAACATGTTTAAACTTTCACAAATTAAAGTATAAATTGAAGGTATTTTTTTCTAACACGTTACAATAAAAACCATATTCACTCTCATTCATGCATCCCATTCGCACTCGAGAAAGCCTGGAAGTGATGACGTTGGCAGAGGATTTTAAACTTTGTCTTAGATTTAACGCTCCTAATGTCATTGGGGAGTTCATTCCAACAACTCGTGACGGTGACCGCCAACGATTTGTTGTAGGTTTAGTTTCGATGTATTCGAATTTCTAGCGTACAGCCTGACCGGGAATTGAATATGTGGAGTGAACTAAGGTAGGGAAATATCGAGGACAGGTAAGGAGGGGTCTTTCCAAAAGGAACTTGATACACCAATGTAGTCGCCTGGAGTCTACGTCTGTCGTTCGGTCTTAACCATGATAACTGTATACAGAAAAGGGATACGTGGGGATATGGACGTATGTCAAATGCATACCTGACACATACATTTTGGGCCCGATGCAGTCTCACGCATTGCTCATTATTTATATCAATAGAAACTCTATCACATTATTCGAGAAGGGGATTTATAAAATTGACTGAATGATCTTTATTTAGAGGGACAAAGGAAATACATTTTTAAACCGCTTTAGAGGCGCAGACCTTGAAATATCCTTTTTCACATGTTGCGACCAGTTTAATGTTTTGCTAGTAGTCACAGCACGATTCACCTCACCAGCTATAGATATGAACTTATCCTGTACCTACATCGAGATGTTACGGTCTGTGAAGGTGAATATATTTAATTCATAATTAAATAACAAAATTCAAGTCTCAATTAAGACCTATTTAAAATAAAAAACAGACAAGAAAATGTAAGCATCACGCTGCGTGATGAGGTGACGTCTGTAAGTCCTTAATGAATGTTGATGTCAGGACTTACGCAGTAGAGCGACCCTACGCTCCACCTCAAGGTAACACGAACAAGTTTTATTAATATGTTTAATCGCCCCAGTAAATTTAGTGTTTCCCCAGTGGACCAACTAAGTCATGAGTATCTCGTTTCAATTACCTTCAGTTTTCAAAATGTCTTTAGCCTGGTCGGTTTCCTTAAAACTCTCGCACCTCGTGAGGTGTGTTCGACCATCACTGGGCAATTTCTTCTATTAACCAGTATTAAGACATGATTTTGACGTTTTTCCCATGAAAACGTCCTTAATTAAACCTTGTTCTCAGATGTTATTAGACTTGCTAGCAGAAACATGTTCTCTTTACCTCGATCTTTCCTGTTCGACTTCTCTCGGACAAATCACGTCCTGTGGTACGTGTTTATGAAGATCAAGCACTGTCCTTGAAGTGTGTGTACGAGTGGTCGCTCGTTTTCGAGGAGGCCCGGAAAGTGTTTCTGACAACCCCCGTAGCGGAAGACCGGCGACCGCCGTAAGTGACGAAAATATTTTGAGAAGGTGAGGACATTAATTACGAACGATCGGCGATTAACTGTGAGCATGATTGCGGATGAGCTGCAGATTAACCGTGAATCCGTGCGACAAATCGTTACCCAGAAGTTAGCGAAGAGGTAAACGTGTTTTCGTCTTGTGCCACATCACTTGACTGACGATCAGAAGCAGGCACGTTTAGAGGCTTCACAGGATTTTTTCTAAACGGTGGGTGCAACAAGAAATTTTATTTTCTGTATTGTCACTGAGGATGAAACCTGGTGTCTCACTACATGGCAAAAAAACGGGGGTGTTGCAACTTGAACATCCCCCACATTCGCCAGATCTCAATCCTCCAGACTTCTTCCTATTCCCACGACTCAAACTCGCTTTGAAAGGAAAGAGATTGACGATATTCCTGACATGCAGTGAAATGTGACGAGGCTTTTGAACACCATCCCAAAGGAAGCCTTCTTTTAAAGTTTCCAGAATATGTATCGGCGATCTCAGCAGTGCATACTTATGGGAGGGGACTATTTCGAAGGACAGTAAGGTCAGTGTCGTGCGCTGTTCATCTATGTTGATAGTACAGGACTATTCACCGAACTTTATTTTCACAGGTTGTAAATTGTATATTATTTTCTGAAAAATCTAATATGAGAACTAACACTACATGGATGGAAGCATGAAAGAAAAATCACAGCGAGAGGATGTAGTGATTCTGGGAAGATAAGAAAACAAATTCATCTGCCAAATATGTTCAAACCGAGCTCGATAGCTGCAGTCGCTTAAGTGCGGCCAGTACCCAGTATTCGGGAGATAGTGAGTTCGAGCCCCACTGTCGGCAGCCCTGAAGATGGTTTTCCATGGTTTCCCATTTTCACACCAGGCAAATGCCGGGGCTGTACCTTAATTAAGGCCACGGCCGCTTCCTTCCAAGGTCAGTGTCGTGCGCTGTTCATCTATGTTGATAGTAGAGGACTATTCACCGAACTTTATTTTCACAGGTTGTAAATTGTATAGTGCGACACCACTGCAAGCCTCGTATGTAGGACAATGGAGCACTAGAGGAAGTATGTACCTCTACTTGTATAAATGCCTGCTTTTGACTTTTATATCAAAATTGTTTCCAGAAGGAAACCATAATTTAATTTCCTCGATGAACTATAATCATCATAATAATGACTTCACAAAAGCCCCTGTACACGTCAATTTGTCCCCAGATGCCATTGCTCATCAACTTTTGCTCAATGGAAAAATAGGGGGTTATATGAATAGAGTTAAAATAGAACGCCAAATAGATAAGGAGTCTAGCGACCTCACTAATAATATCACCCTAGAGGAATTAGAGAAAGCCATAAACAAATCCAAAAATGGCAAGGCTACAGGTCTGGATGATATGAGAGTGGAACAAATAAAACATTTTGGTTCCAGAGCAAGGAAGTGGGTTGTTGATTTTCTAAACAATTGCCTGCAGAGTAAACAGATACCTAAGGTATGGAGGAAGTCTAGAGTGATAGCTATTTTGAAGCCAGGTAAGGATCCATTAGATCCTAAGAGCTACAGGCAAATATCATTACTTTGTCGCCTATATAAGATATTTGAGAGGATCCTACTTGAGCGCCTCACATCTAAAGTAGATCACCTTCTTATTCCAGAACAGGCGGGCTTTAGATCTGGAAGGAATTGTACTTCACAGGTGCTCAATTTACTCAGCACATAGAGGATGGGTTTGAAAGACGTAAAATCACAGGTGTGGTATTTGTGGACCTTACAGCAGCATACGACACAGTGCACCATAGAACTTTGATCACCAAGCCCTATAACTTCACCAGAGACTATGGTTTCACGAAGATTGTTGAAACCCTCCTGCAGAATCGCCGGTTCTTTGTTGAGTTTCAAGGAAAGTGCAGTAGGTGGAGGGACCAACGGAACGGACTTCCTCAGGGCAGTGTCCTCTCGCCAATCCTCTTTAACATCTACACAAATGACCAGCCAAGGCCTTCCTATACAAGAAGCTTCATTTATGCCGATGACCTGGCTTTAGCTGTCCAGTGCGACGACTTTCAAACCACTGAAATGCAGCTCTCAAATGCACTTAAGGAACTTTCAGTGTACTATCAGAAGAACCGGCTACTACAAAACCCAACTAAGACCCAGGTGTGTGCATTTCATCTTCGAAATCGAGAAGCTACTAGACAGCTGTGCGTGACGTGGGAGGGTAAGCAACTGGAGCATTATTTTACACCTAGGTACCTGGGTGTCACTTTAGACCGGACCTTAACATACAAGAAACACTGTGTTAATTCTGGACAGAAAGTCTCAGCCCGAAATAACATCCTCCGTAAACTTGGCTCAAGCAAATGGGGAGCCCATCCAACTTTGTTAAGAACCTCAGCTCTTGCTCTGAGTTTTTCTGCAGCTGATTATGCGTGTCCTGTATGGTTTAGGTCAGCCCATACGAAGCGGGTGGATGCAGCCCTTAATGAAACATGTAGAATAGTAACTGGGTGTCTGAAACCTACTCCCACTGACAAACTCTACTGCTTGGCTGGTATTTCTCCTCCAGACATTCGGCGAGAAGTGTTTGCAAGGCAAGAGAGGTCGAAGGTGGATCTCACAAGCAACCACCCGTTATTTGGACATCGACCTCCAGCCAGAAGACTGAAGTCCAGGAAAAGTTTCCTCGATGTCTCCAAGGCTCTGGATAAACCAGCAAGAACAGCACGTTGTGATATGTGGCGAGCAAAAATGGAGCATCTTTCTGATTGGATGGTGCCTTCTGAATCTCCACCCCCTGGTCATCATTTGGAATGGACAACCTGGAAGGCACTTAATCGTTTGAGGAGTGGAGTAGGTAAATCCAAGGATAACCTTAAAAAATGGGGTTATCTGAAAGATCAGTCAGACTTCTGCGATTGTGGGGAGCAACAAACTACCCAACACCTGTATGACTGTCAGTCCTGTCCTGTTCGTTGTACACTTCAGGACTTGATTCAAGCCACTGAAGAGGGAATTTCTGTTGCCCATTTCTGGGCAGACATTGTGTGAAACATGTTTTGTGACATAAAATGTATTCTGTTTTATTTGTATATAATACCTTATTTATATTTTTAAGTTTCTCAACACTCTGACACGAAATAAATAAATAAATAAATAATAACGTTATTATTATATCGTGGATCACAGGGGTGCAAGAAGGTGCTGGGGTGAATGGGCGGACAAAAAATTGACAGAGCATAAGTTAAAGCACTAAATTTTGAAATTTTCTTTCTTTCCTTCCTTTTTTTTAATATTTAAAATTTGGTAAATAGAAGATCTGAATAAACAATAGCAATATAATAATGAGCTCTCAGCTCCACCACGGATGACCTATTGATTTTGGCTTTGACGGCAAATGGGTTGCAAAAAGGGTTGGACAAGGTAGTTGAATATACTAGGAAATGGTCTCTCAGAGTAAATGTAAGAAAGACTCAGATAATGGTGTGTAGGAAAAGGGGTGGGAGAAAGAATAAGGAAGTCTGGAGGCTGGAGCAGGAAGAAATTAAACCAGGGGGAAAAATTGAGTACCTAAGTGTAATAATTAGTAAGAATGCTTCTTGGAAAAATCAGTGTAAGAAGGCAAAACTTAAAGGAAGAGGAGCGCTTGCGGTAGTAGAAGTATTAGAAAAGAAATTTCCAGACGTTAAATACAAAATTCAGAAAACGGTGTTTAAATCACTAGTAATGGGCAAAATGCTATTTGGGGTTGAAGTATGGGGAATGGAGGAAGACAGGAGTGAACTAAACCAGGTGGTGGCGAAATTTAGGAAGATCATGATGGACCTACCGAATTGTACAGCCAATGCCGGGGCCAGATTAGTCTGTAAAGAATCGATAGCGGTTGAAATAGCTAAGAGGGTGTTCAAGTACTGGATTAGATTGGAGGAAGGGAAGGGTGGGGCGTTAGTACAAGAAACGTTTAATTTTCAGAAAGGTATGACGAATGAAGGTTACTGGGTGAATAAGTGCAAAAAATGGTTACAAAAGATTGGATTGGGGGTATATGGAGAGGTCTGGGGGGATGGTAGGAATAAATGGGTATGGGAAAGGATAAAGGGAAGACTACTAGATATTGAAAGACAGAGCTTAATAGGGGAATGTAGAGAGAGAGTCTCTTTATCAGTATTAAATAAATTGGTGGAAGTAATAAACCCGAAAACGGAGTTTGAGGGTAGAAGGGATAAGAGAGGTTTGTATTGGTGGATATTGGGTGTTCCGAGGAATAGGGGGTGGGTAGGTAGTGAGAATAGGGATAGATGTGTGTTATGTGGAGAGAAGTGGGAGGACCTGCATATTTTTAATCAATGCCGACCTTTGGCGGAGATAAAGATCAAACTACTAAGTAAGAAGGAGCTGCATATGGTAGGGGAAAGCTATAAGATAACATCTTGGTTATGTAGAGAGTGGGAGAAAGGAACGAATATAGCGAAATTCTTAAATGTGGCCAGAGCTATATTTATAAAGAAATTGAGGGAGTAACAGGGGTTGTGCAGATAATGTGGTTCGTGCTGAGGGAGAAAGGGGGAAGGCATTCTGCTCAGAGGAATGGATATTCGCCCTGAGCAAATGCGGGAAGGGTATCATGGTAATCATGATATCAGAAGAGGGGGCTGTAGTGTTAGGGGAAAGGGGGAGAACACCTTGCCCTGTGGAAAGGTGATCCGCCTGGGGCAAAGGGAAAGCCTGAGAAAATTAGGTAAGCGTTGAGAAAAGGGGAGGTTGATTAGGTTTGAGGGTAGGGTAAAGCTTAGGTGGAAGTAAAAAAAATAATAATAAATAAAACAAAAAAGCGAGTTAACTGAGTGAACTAATGGACTTGGAATGGAGTACTGTCTGTTGGTGTGTAAATGAGGAGTGAAAAAAATGGATTGTTTAAGTGTATTTGTGTGAGGAGGGGGTATAAAGAAGGTATATGTGATAGAATTGTGATAGATTAAGTGGGAATGTAGTTAAGGCGAAAATGTTGGCAGTATGGAAATTATGAAAGTAGGTCATAAAAAAATTAAATGGTGTAGATGCCTTGATGAGGGGTGTAAAATTGAGGGATTCTTGATGTTTATGTATTAAGTTTCATAGGATGGAAGAAATGGGATCTAACAGTTTGATGTAATTGAGGTGTTGTAGACTGAGAAGACGGAGTGAACTAATGGATTTGGAATGGAAACTGTTTGTTTGTGTGTAAGTGAAATGTTAAAAAAAAGTCAAATTGTTTTAAGTGCGATATAAAATGATTGTTAGTTGATGTTTAAGTCTGAAGCTTAATAAGGTGAGTCGGTTTGATATATGAAGTGTGGTGCGGTAGGTGGAGAAAACTGAGTGAACTAATGGACTTCGAATGAAAAAAGTTTGTCTGTGTAAAAAAAAGGGTTAATTGTTTTAGGTGCGTTGATGAGGGATTTTAAATGGTTGTTAGCTGATGTTTAAGTCTTAAGTTTTATAAGGTGAGATGTAGATAGCGGGAGTAGTGCGTGAGAGGTGAGGGTGACGTATCAAGGGAAGAGGGAGGGGTGGGGGACTTGACCCCACTCCAAAGAAGATAGACTTGAGCATGTCCGCACGGAAATGAAAAGGATAGGGAAGGTAGTGTGCTGACAAGGGACAAGAGTATGTGTGACGTACATAGCGGAAGTGTGTTGCAGGCCACATGTTGGGTCTGGTTTCAGCCAGGGTGGCTTGTAACACATGATAAGGAAAGGAACACAGTGTTTGTCAGCGAGGGTCGGTGAGATACGATACCAGTTCTCACGTGGCAAGGCTGGTGGCTGCTGTAGACGGGTTGGTGGGCGTGTGTTCCATGCCAGGGCTGATGCAGCGACCAGTCTAATTAATTTTGTTTTTATAATTTTTTTAGGTGATAGTCAGGGGTTGGGCTTTGGGTAGTTAGTATTGAGGTATCGTCCTGCATGTGTGCTGGCTATCCGCGTACGTGTGGGATGATACTGAGTAGATGTAGAGGTAGTTAATGTAGTTAAGTGGTTTTAAAAGAGATGTAGTTGCTATTATTGCTTGTTTTCCTTTGTTTCGCTCTGTCTGTCTTTATTGCCTGTAAGCCGATGGTGTACACTAGGGTGGGCAATAAAGATATGTATGTATTCTCAGCTCCAACAACGACGACTTAAAGTCCAACATTCAGGTACAAAACTAGAGAGAATTATCAACATGATAATATATGAGAGATGAGCATTAGAGCTCTGAAACAGGTGCACTATTTCATAAGAGCATGCTTGCTCCACTAACATCCCTAGCCCAGGAGTCTGAGCTCCAAAATTAATGCAGTTCACTCTCTCTGAGGCATAAATTTCTTACAGCGCACAATCTTCAAATGAGGTATTTACAGTCAATTCTGCTCAACAGTTTTTCATTTTCGTTTCCAAAATCCTAAACAGGGGCAATGAGTGCCCGTACTAAATGGCCATAATGTACAAAGAAAAAGGTCGATAATGATCGGCCAAAAACAAAATGCAACGAGGCGGAAATCCTACAATCCTTTTAGAAGACTCTTACAACTCTAAGTGGGCTTAGGGCCCAAAGATACAGAGGCTAAGGCTACTCTACGCGTGGGTGACTAAATGAGAATCATTAAATATCCAGAGGGTGTTAAGACTTTTAGAGGATAAGAAACTTTGGTCACCCCGTACCAAGTTGAATGGTAATCAACAGAGGGTAATCACTCTTTGTTTCCTTAAATTACATATTTTCCAGTAGGGAATAAAACAGAGTCCTTAGACGGACCGAAAATTTTATATTTTAACCGCCAAGTTTAGAAATTTACATAAAAATCAAATAGCTTTGAAACCTTACCCCCCTCCCTGGCCGGGCTGATTGGCTCAGACGGTTAAGGCGCTGACCTTCTAACCCCAACTTGGCAGGTTCGATCCTGGCTCAGTCCGGTGGTATTTGAAGGTGCTCAAATACGACAGCCCCGTGTCGGTAGATTTACTGGTACGTAAAAGAACTCCTGCGGGACTAAATTCCGGCACCTCGGCGTCTCCGAAGACCTCAAAAAATAGTTAGTGGGACGTAAAGCAAATAACATTATTATTATTATTATTATTATTATTATTATTATTATTATTATTATTATTAAACCTTCCCCTCAAGCTATCTGCTGGAGCTATCACGTGTTAAGAAAGTTCTGCGATTACTTTGGGTTGCTGGGCCTTCCGAACGCCGACCTGCAGCCCCTGCCCCCGTAGTACACGCCGCACACAATAAACTGGAGCGATGGAGATGACAATACGGCCTTAAAGCTCCCAGCTTTTATAGTGTCTCGAGGGGAAGTTTCCAGAACTCTTTACAGATAGGCTGAATGCCTGTACACTCTACTCATTTTAACTGGCTAGAGAAAACATTCACAAAATTTCTGATTGGTTAATAGATACAGGAGATTGAGGGGGTCATAAATATTGACAACCTTGATTCGAGAACAAAACAATCTTCAAAAACTAAGGTTAGCCAACTGTGGAAATTAACTTTCCCTTGTCCTTAATCCCGCCAGAGGGGGCACTTAGGCCGATGGTAGAGACATCTAATAGTTGAAAACCCAAGTTTCTTGCATAACATTAGTTCAAGTTCAGTTACATGGATGACCTTATACGAAGCGCGCAGTTTAACTGGACGGAGAAGGTGTAACCCCGGTACAATAATAATAATAATAATAATAATAATAATAATAATAATAATAATAATAATAATAATAATAATAATAATAATAATAATAATAATACTTTTTGCTAGTGGTTAATGTCGCACTAACACATTGTATGTTCATCAGCGACGCAAGGATGGGAAAGGGATAGGACTGGGAAAGAAGCGGTCGTGGCAATTTGTCTGAAGTGAAAACGGAAAACCAACTTCAGGGCTGCCGACGATAGGATTCGAATCCATCATCTGCCGAATGCAAGCTCACAACTACGCGACTCTAACCTCATGGCCAACTCGGTCGGTTAATTAGTAACTATTACTGCACGCAGAAAAGCACTAGAAGAGAACATAACACAATACCAGAAACTGGAATAATGAACTATTGATTTCAATCCTCCGTTAACAAACTGTACTGTAACTGTTCACCCATTGTTGCGTCAATTCGGACAAATTCAACTACAGCGGAGCAATTCTCAGTGTTGCCAGATCCGTGTGGTTTCATCTTCCCTGCTGTTGTTGTTTGAGTCGTTAGTCCATAGACTGATTTGTTGCAGCTCTCCATGCCACCCTATCCTGTCCTAAACTTTTTGTTTCTATGTAATTGCTGCACCTTACATCTGCTCTAATATTCATTCTGTGGTCTACTTCTCACGCTTTTACCGCCAACACTTCCCTCAAAAAAATTGAACAAGTCCGGGGTGCATTAAGTTGTGCCCTATCATTCTGTCTCTTCTTCTGGTCACATTTAGCCAAATTGTTCTCCTCTCACCAGTTCGATTCAGTATCCCTTCATTCGTGATTCGATGTGCCCATCTCACCTTCAGCACTAATTCTTAACACCACATTCCAAAAGCTTCTATTCTCTTTCTTTCTGAATTAGATATTGTCCATTTTTCACTTCCATACAATGCCACGCTCCAGACGAAAGTCTTCAAAAACTTATTTTCTTAAGAAAGGTCTTCCTTGCTTGTGGTAGTCTACATTTTATGTCTTGCTTACTGCTGTCATCGTTAGTTATTTTACTACCCAAGTAAGAATATTCATCTACTTCCTTTAAGATTTAATTTCCCAATCTAATATTCCCTGCATCACTGCACTCCATTACAGTACTTTTGTTTTGAAATTTATTTTAACTTTGTACTCATTCCCCAAGACTCTGTCCATACCATTCAGAAATTTCCCCAGATCTTCTGCAGTCTCAGATAAAATAACACTATCATCGGCAAATCTCAGGGTTTTGATTTCTTCTCCTTCGATTTTGATTCCCTTTCCTTCTTCCCTACGCCAATGAAAGTACCGATTTCAGTACGCCATCTGTAAATATACTATGAAAAGCTTCCACGTACAACAGTGAAATCAGTAAATGAAAACTAATACAGAAAATATTTAAAAATTTCCGCCATATTCCCTTAAAATATTCCGTTGAAAATTTTCCCACCTCTGGCAACAATGGCTGAATAGCAACAATGATTGCCTGTTACTCGCGAAGGAGCCTGTTTGCTATGCAGAAGGAGTCCTCCAAACAGCAACAAGGTGAAGTCCGCGATTAACTTCACCCAGATGTTAATCTCCTCTACCCGCCCACAGCACACAATTAAGACCAAAGTTGCTGATTACGTTAGCACTCACAAACGCGATACAGCAGAATCATATTTTTACCTTGCGAAGACCGTGAAACCATCAACAGAAGAATAAATGCCGCGGGAGAAAAGAGGTAGGTGTAAATGGGGAAGTGGATTTCTAATCGCTCTTTGTACACTGAGACCTTGACCCGTTCCTCAGAGATACGAGGTTTATCCGGGGTTTGTATAAAGAAGACTTTGTACTCCTTTTTATCATTAACTAAATGAAATAAACGTCATGATGATTCCGTATTGTCCGACTCCGTGGCTAAGTATTGTTAGCATGCCAGCTTTTGGTTTAAGGGGTGGAGGGTTCGATTTTCGGTCGGGTCGGGGATTTTAACTTTCAATAATTAATTCCTGTGGCTCGAGATCTGGAAGTTTGTGCCGTCTTCAGCATTAGGTTTCGTCATCCTCACAGACGCCCGGCTCCATGGCTAAATGGTTAGCGTGCTGGCCTTTGGTCACAGGGGTCCCGGGTTCGATTTCCGTCAGGATCGGGAATTTTAACCATAATTGGCTAATTCCCCTAGCACGGGGACTGGGTGTATGTGTCGTCTTCATCATCATTTCATCCTCATGACGCCGCGCAGGGCGCCTACAGGTGTCAAATCAAAAGACCTGCACTAGGTCTTTCCGAAGGCCACACGCCATTAATTAATTCCGTAGTGACTCCTAAGGGAAAATTATATTTGTCCACTTTTCAATACACTGTTAATAAAGACTTTATACTATTAATAAATAAAGGAAAGATGTTTTTTATAACACCAGGGCATGTTTATTTCCCCTTTGGACCATCATCAGTTGGTTAACAAATAAATTATCAAGATAAATTCTAAAACATTGCTAGAGAAATATGATACATAAAAGAGATGCTGTGTTGTGAAAATTTAAAATGTTCATTAAAATATAGTACGACGATTTAAAAAAAAACCTAATTTTTGTGAGTCTTACTGTTAAATACACACCGTGTTGTTACATAGGGCCTATAAAAAGAAGAAACGTTTCTCTTTGTGAAAAGCTAATGATCATGAATATGAAATACTGATACCGAACGATTTTTTTACATAATTTCACTGAGCATCTTTGGCGACCAAGGCCTACACTTCTATCACACTTTTTTTTTTTGTGCTTCGCGTTACACACATTTTCGGATGACCCCAGAGAAGGCAAATTCATTTATATACAGTGGAACATCGATATCTCGAATCACCTGGAGTTATCGAAATTTCGGGATATAAAGAATGCTGTTTTTGAGCACGAATAGCACATAATTGAATCATATGTATCTACGGGCTTATACTGAATACATTACATTTAATAGTATTTAAAAATATACAACCAAAGCCTATTTTACGGCATCGCTTTAATTATAACCCTTATTACAGTAACGTTTTAGAAGACAGGATACAGTAGTGAAACAAGACACATGCCTCCGTAGGTGCCATCGTGTCGTTTCAAATTTTTACAGCAATTGTGCTTTTAAGATACATGTGTTGTTGTTTGAGTCATCAGTCCATGGACTGGTTTGATGCAGCTCTCCTTGCCACCTTATCCTGTGCTAACCTTTTCATTTCTACGTAACTATTGCATCCTACATCTGCTCTAAGCTGCTTGTCATATTCATACCTTGGTCTACCACGACCGTTCTTACCGCCTACACTTCCTTCAAAAACCAACTGAACAAGTCCTGGGTGTCTTAAGATGTCTCCTATCATTCTATCTCTTCTTCTCGTCAAATTTAGCCAAATCGATCTCCTCTCACCAATTCGATTCAGTATCTCTTCATTTGTGATTCGATCTATCCATCTCACCTTCAGCATTCTTCTGTAACACCACATTTCAAAAGCTTCTATTCTCTTTCTTTCTGAGCTAGTTATCGTCTATGTTTCACTTCCATACAATGCCACGCTCCACACGAAATTCTTCAAAAACATTTTTCTAATTCCGATATCAATGTTTGAAGTCAACAAATTTCTTTTCTTAAGAAAGCTCTTCGTTGCTTGTGCTAATCTGCATTTTATATCCTCCTTACTTCTGACATCGTTAGTTATTTTACTACCCAAGTAACAATATTCATCTACTTCCTTTAAGACTTCATTTCCTAATCTAATATTTCCTACATCACCTGCCTTCGTTCGACTGCACTCCATTACTTTTGTTTTGGACTTATTGATTTTCAACTTGTACTCCTTACCCAAGACTTCATCCATACCATTCAGCAACTTCTCGAGATCTTCTGCAGTCTCAGATAAAATAACAATATCATCGGCAAATCTCAAGGTTTTGATTTTACTCTCCTTGGACTGAGATTCCCTTTCCAAATTTCTCTTCGATTTCCTTTACTGCCTGTTCTATGTAAACATTGAAAAGGAGAGGGGACAAATTGCAGCCTTGCCTCACTCCTTTCTGGATTGCTGCTTCTTTTTCAAAGCCCTCTATTCGTATCACTGCAGACTGATTTTTATACAGATTGTAGATTATTCTTCGTTCTCGACAACTTTAGAAAAAATCCGATAGTCTCTTCTCTTTATTACTGTTAAACTTCCCTCCCTTCACGTTCAAACTTCTTGTCAATACCACGCAGCCGGGGTTCGGATTCGATTCACTGCCAGATCAGGGAATTTTGCCTGAATCTGAGAACTACCGGGCGAGTTGGCCGTGCGGTTAAGAGCGCGCAGCTGTGAGCTTGCATTCGGGAGATAGTGGGTTCGAATCCCCATGTCGGCATCCCTGAAGATGTTTTCCGTGGTTTCCCATTTTCACACCCGGCAAATGCTGGGGCTGTACCTTAATTGCCGAGCTCTATAGCTGCAGTCGCTTAAGTGCGGCCAGTATCCAGTATTCGGGAGATAGTAGGTTCGAACCCCACTGTCGGCAGCCCTAAAGATGGTTTTCCGTGGTTTCCCATTTTCACACCAGGCAAATGCTGGGGCTGTACCTTAATTAAGGCCACGGCCGCTTCCTTCCCATTCCTAGCCCTTCCCTGTCCCATCGTCGCCATAAGACCTATCTGTGTCGGTGCGACGTAAAGCAACTAGCAAAAAAAAAAAAAAAAAAAAAAAAACCTTCCTTCCCACTCCCAGCTCTTTCCTGTCCCATCGTCACCATAAGACCTATCTGTGTCGGTGCGATGTGAAGCAACTAGCAAAAAAAAAAAAACTTCCTTCCCACTCCCAGCTCTTTCCTGTCCCATCGTCGCCATAAGACCTATCTGTGTCGGTGCGACGTAAAGCAACTAGCAAAAACAAGTACCTTAATTAAGGCCACGACCGCTTCCTTCCCATTCCTAGGCCTTTCCTACCCCATCGTCACTATAAGACCTATCTGAGTCGGTGCGACGGAAAGCAAAAATAGCAAAAAGAGTAGAATCTGAGGACTGGTTCGAGGTCCATTGAGCCTACCTGATTACAATTGAAGAGCTATATGACTGTGAGATAGCGGCCCCGGTCTAGGAAGCCAAGAATAACGGACGAGAGGATCCGTTTTGCTGACCACACGACACCTCATAATCTGCAGGCCTTCGGGTTGAGCAGTGGTCCTTTGGTACGCCATGGCCCTTCGGGGCTGTTGTGCCATGGGGTTTGGTTTTTGGTTTTTGTCCTATAAATTAATAATTTTTAATTTCGTGTGGCTATTTCTAGCCGAGTGCAGCCCTTGTAAGGCAGACCCTCCGATGAGGGTGGGCGGCATCTGCCATGTGTAGGTATTTGCGTGTTATTGTGTTGGAGGACACTTATGTGTTGTGTGTGAGTTGCAGGGATGTTGGGGACAGCACAATCACTCAATGAAGGTTAAAATCCTCGACCCGGCCGGGAATCGAACCCGGATCCCTCTGAACCGAAGACCAGTACGCTGACCATTCAGCCAAAGAGTCATAAAATTGCTCATTTAAAGTGCTAGTAAGTCTACTGACACAGGTTATGTTCTCTTAAAAATACGACAGACTGAGCCACAATTCCATGCAATAACTTTGAGCACTGAAGGTGAATACTCAACAAACCGCGAGACCGACATTCTTCCGCTAATCCACAACGAATGTTCAATTTGAAGCAGAGATTCCTTTAATGAGGTTTAATATTTTGTGACTGTAGTTGGGTAACTTTCAAGTTTATTGACCTTTGATTCTCCTTGAGGTACTGAATATAGTTAGTCAGAAGAATTAATTTAATTGAGTAAGAGAAGTCACTGCCTACGGTAGACGTGTTCCGCTTCAAGCATTCTTGTTTCCATTCATAATTCACTCATTATGCGGATCTCAATCATGACAGTAATTTAGATTTCTTGGTCCCCTAGACACTTGTTACGTGCCGAAGGTGACCGTTGTTAACGAGACACAATCTCATATACAGTATATTTATGCGTGAAATAACCATTTTCTTTTACATATAATGACATAATCCGCTAGAATTCACTTACAATTCAAAGACGGAAAGGACAATGTGATGCGCTAATATGAATTCTGGATACTCTGAGTCAGTGTTGTCAAGAACATCCACTGGTGGCGTTAGCTCTTGTTTGCCGCGAGCCTGTGCCCATAGCTCTTTGTGCTCAGAGCTCAAAGGTCAGTCCTGACGTCACGCCACTTAGACTGGCAGTGAGTGGAGGTTTACAATGCATGATTTATTTATTTATTTATTTATTTATTTATTTATTTATTTATTTATTTATTTACTGCATGTAGTTCCTTTACCCTCAAGGGTTGGTTTCTCTTTCGGACTCAACTTGAGAAATTCGGTTAGGGATACAACTGGGGGGTAGGAAGAGTTTCTCGCCCAGGAGGCCTCACCTGCTATGCTGAAGATGGGAAGATCGGAAAGAGTAGAGTAGGCAGGGGGGGGGGGGATGAAACGGCCGTGCCCTTTAGTTACGTACCATCCCCGCATTCGCCTGTAGAATAAGTGGCAAACCACGGAAAACCACTTCGAGGATGGCTGAGATGGGAATCGACCCCCCTCCCCCTTTACTTATTTGACCTATCGAGGCTGAGTGGACTCCGTCCCAGTCCTCGTACCATGTTTCAAATTTTGTGGTAGAGCCGAAAATCGAACTCGGGCCTCAGGGGGTGGCAGCTAATCGTACTAACCACTACACCACACAGGTGGACATAATAATAATAATAATAATAATAATAATAATAATAATAATAATAATAATAATAATAATAATAATATAATCGAATGGTCTCAACTACCGCGTGCAGGCATTTTAAGTTGGTACTACTGTATCTCGGCTGCCTGGACAATTACTTCAACGTTTTGTTTTATTTTAGCAGATGGCAGAGCAAACCGTATCTCTCTTGAGTGAACTACGGGCGAGTTCTCATTGATTTTGCCTGATAAACACCAAGTGTTTCTTCAGAGGCATCATACGATATGCAGTGTCGAATGGACTTTACACTCCCTTCAAAAATCCGACTACCTCTAGCGGATTTGAATCTGAGATCTTGGGATCCCTCACATCACTTACACCCGCTTCACTCTCTTAGCTAGAGATGATGCATAACCCTCCAGGTGGCACACTCCACCCTTTCAGGGTAAAGAATGAAAATTTTGCATGCATGTATGTATGTATACAGTATATGTATGTACTAGCAAGATACCCGTGCTTCGCTACGGTTTTAATCTGAAAGTTTTTACATTTGTTACAGTTCACTGTCAGCCGAGTCTATAAAAGACTCTAGTGTTATTAACCCTCTACTGCATGAATTATTTTTCGTTTTCGTTTGGTGAAGAAAATTGCAAGCTTTAATGTTCAACATACGTTCATTGTATTAGATGTACCAGCAATTCTTAACTGGGGCTAATAGCTTAACACTCATATGTGATGTGGATTGCCATATATACGATTTTTCACGATTTTACGCTAAGCTTTTAACATTCAAAGACCGAACATTACTACCTACTGGCCATGAAATTGGAATTTTAAATTTTAAAACCCTATCTTATTTAACATCTAGAATGTAAAATCGAACAACCAATGAAATTGTGATTTTGTACGTCGGACCGTAATGGAGGAATGCATACATTTTAGGGGTGAATAGTTTTAAATATATACGATTTTTCACGATTTTACGCTAAGCTTTTAACATTCAAAGACCGAACATTACTACCTACTGGCCATGGGTACGTACTGCAAGGCGCAAGTACAACTTGCAGAACCGTAGGTCGGTAATGTCTTTGAGGTTGAGCCAGAGGTACTCGTGAAGCCTGTGGTAATGTGATGGGGAGGGCCCACGTAAAATAAACGGTGGTTGGTTCGCGTGGATGTTGACGGGGTGGAAGGAGTACCTTTGGTTGTAGGGCTGTTTTGACTTATGTTATGTGTAAAAAAAAACAAGGCATCACCGGGATATGTGTTTAATTGATTGTACTGTTGAAGGTGTGCCGTAAAACTACCTCTGTCTACAATATTTATCCTTTTATACAGGTGAAAAGTTATTTGTTTCCAAAAGGCAACAGTATGCAGTAGAGGGTTAAAAGTACGTCAAACTGTTTCGGAGGAATGATTATTTATGTTTTGATCCAACACTCATTTGAACCCCATATGGAAGAATTGGAAATTTTAAAACCCTATCTTATTTAACATCTAAAATGTAAAATCAAACAACCAGTGAAATTGTGATTTTGTACGTCGGACCGTAATGGAGGAATGCATACTTTTTAGGGGTGAATAGTTTTAAATATTTTTAACATCTATTATTATAGAAGACCACCCTTCATAAAAATTAAGTTTCCGAAGAATGGATATTGGGTTTTTAGAGCCATCTAAACATCTTAGGGGAGAAATATTTTGAAGTCCACAATATTTTACACCTAGGACATAAAAAATACCCTTCTCATAAACTTACAACTTTGTACGTCAAATGGTTTTGGAGGATGAATAATTATTTTACGGAGATAACCTCATTTAGCAATTTAGGGGTGGAACATTTAAACATAAATCTCCTATTTCGCACCTACGATTTAAAATATATACCGCTATTTGGAATTTTGTCATGGTACGTTAAACCGTTTCGGAAGAAGGAATGAATATATTTTGTTTTCGGATCTTAACCTCCATTTAACTCTCTGAGGAGTTAAATTGATTCCAGATCTTCTGTTATTTACCACCTAGCATATCATTTGAAATTTTAACTTCGTAATTCAGACGGTTTCATATAAATGAATATTTGTATCACCGTTCCTCACCCCCACTCAAAACTTCTTAGGTATGTATTGTTTTAAGTCCAATTCTTATTTGTATCCCCATAAAAAAGAATTCAGATCCTTTTACACGCCTCTTAAGTTGACTCCCACCCCCGCAAAGTACGTGTTTCTTTATTTTAATGGAGATTCCAAATCCAATTTTCACGTGCGTAACATCCTTCTTTTTTTTTTGAGATACAAGTATCCTCATACAAATAATTCAACTTATTTTCAATTCATTTACCCACCCCCGTTACTTGGATTTTTCGGAAACAAAAGAATACACTTTTCTCTACTTTTAAAAGAGATCCCAAATACAAATTTTCATATCTGCAACATCTTCAGTTTTTGAGATATAAGTGTCCTCATGTCCGCCTCTGTGATGTGCTGTTAGTGTGATTAGCTGCCGACCCCGAAGACCCAGATTCGATTCCCGACTCTGCCACGAAATTTGAAAAAGTGGTACGAGGGCTGGAACGGGGTCCACTCAGCCTCGGGAGGTCAACTGAGTAGAGGTGGGTTCGATTCCCATCTCAGCTATTCTGGAAGTGGTTTTCCGTTGTTTCCCACTTCTCCTCCAGGCAAATGCCGGGATGGTACCTAACTTAAGGCCACGGCCGCTTCCTTCCCTCTCCCTTGTCTATCCCTTCCAAACTTCCCTTCTCCCACCTAGGCCCCTGTTCAGCATAGAAGGTGAGGCCGCCTGGGCGAGGTACTGGTCATCCTCCCCAGTTGTATACCGCGACCCAATGTCTCACACTGCAGGACACTGCCCTTGAGGTGGTAGAGGTGGAATCCCTCGCTGAGTCCGAGGGAAAAACCAACCCTGGAGGGTAAACAAATTAAGAAAGAAGAAAGAATCCTCATAATAATTCAACCCCTTTTTCAGCCCTTTTAACATCCCCCCCCCCACACACTTAAATGGATTTTCCGAAAACAAAAAATGCGTGTTACTTTATTTTTAAAGGAAATTCCAAATACCAGTTTTCAAGTCTTTTACATCTTCATTATTTCAGATATAAGTATCCTCGTAAAAGTTAATCAAACCTTTTACACTCACTTAAGAGGATTTTCCGGAAAAAATACGTGTTTCCCTGCTTTTAAAGGAGATTCCAAAAACCAATTTTTCCCATCTTTAATTAAACTGTTAATTTTTTGAGATATAGATACCTACTCATTTTTAAAATTCGTCCCCCCCCCCCACTTTTCATCCCCTTAGTGACGGAATATCCAAAAAGCTTCCCTTAGCGAGCACTTACTTTGTAATATAAACATATTCCCAGAATTTCATTTCTTTATGTCTAGTAGTTTCGGCTCGGCGATGATGAATCTGTCAGTCAGGACATGTTATTCTGTATGAATGTATGTTGAATGCTGGAAGTGTTCAGCTATTTGGTCCCTTCTGGCTGTACAGTACTTGCCTGACTCTTGGACGAGTGGGAACAGTGGGTATTCCACACGTAATTAATTCATTATATCATATTTGCAGGATTCCTGTATTCTTAAATTGCATTATTAAAGTAATTACAGTATATATTTCATAAGAAGACGAGAAGCACACTCACAATTGCCGGAAATATGATGGTTGTTCTGTGAATTGAATTAGGCTCTTGTGTTGATTTTGAGTTAAAATAAGCATCATACTGCACAATGATATTATTATTATTATTATTATTATTATTGTTACCGCGTTTTTGTGGTAGTTAGAGGTGAAAGAAGGTGCGGGTGTGAACAGGTCTCAAGCTACGAAATTATAGTGCATGTAAAATTAACAAGGTTATATTTTCTTTTCAAAATAAAGAAATAAAAATCATGGCAGGTACAGAGTAGCAAGGCAATAAAAATACAATTACAATATTTACAGGATTTGAGCTTCGAGCCCCAGCCTCACAATTCTTGAGCAATTAGCCCAGTTTTACCCCAAACACAAGTTTCAACAGAGGGGCAGAAAACCCCATTCATGCCTAGGAGCACTTGCTCCAAATTACACAGTAAGGCCACCTTGAGGCGCGCAGAAAACAAAATTTTAGAGAAAAGAGCAACTTGCTCTCAAAATTCAGGCCTGTCAAAGGCCACACCTAATTCCACTTTCAAGCTGTCCTCTAAGGACATATACACAGGGGTAAAATACCCAACCTACTGAGGTCTATTAAATGAGAAGAAGGTTAATTACATGACCTCTAAAATAACAATTTGAGAGGAGGCGATCTGCACTCCTAATGCATTTGTTTTAAAACCTAATCTGGCTCTAGGCCACTAATGCAAGGGCTAATCCCATACTACAGAGGTGACTTTAGAAAAGAACAATTTACTTTACATTAATGAAGAATCGGTTGTGAGAAATAAGTTCACCTCAAAACAAAATGAGAGGGAGCTCGAGAGGGTTAAGCACTCTCTATCCCAATATGTAGCCTTAAAAGATAATAGATGCTATTTTAGGAAAAGGTTACATGGTAGAAACGCTTCGGACCCGCCCCGAGAGTTAAACTGCTGAGCTAGCAAGAAAAGAAGATATTAAAAGGCCATTACCTTGGTGTAGAACTGCTCCCCGAAGAAAGAGGCGCTTCCCGCCCCCTGCTATGTACTTTACACTCTAAACGATGGTACTGAAGTGGCGCAGAGACCCTAAAATCAGCAGTTTATATACTCTCGCGGAAAGTTCGAGGCGTTTCAGGAAGGAAAACACCCGCCCACAATCATTTTATTGGTGGATAACGAAAACCCCTACACAATATGAAGAAGAAACACATTATTGGTGGAAAATTAATGAAAGAAATTCGGGATTGGCTAGATACAAAACAAGGGGAAAGAGAGGGGTATACAGCCAACTTAAAAATTAACAGAAAGAAATTTAACAAGAAACAAACTTTTGAAATAAAAATTTCTCCAAAAAAAACAGTTCTTTCACGTCGCACGAGGGTGCACCATTGTAGTTTTTCAGTAGTGTCCTCTAGAAGAGAAAGTTCACACTAATTACTACCGGTAAAACAAAAATACATCAAAAGTGGCACAGTTCAAAAACTTCAAACTTTCCACGTAGTGACATCTTCTGAGAAACTTGAAAATTAATACCGTCAATAAAGTTCACACTTCCTCCAGCAGAGGAGTTTCAATTGGCGCACATTTTAAATTAGCGGCGTGGAGGTGTACCGCCCGGTACAATTATTATTATTATTATTATTATTATTATTATTATTATTATTATTATTATTATTATTATTATTATTATTATTATTATTATTATTATTATTATTATTATTATTGTACCGGGCGGTACACCTCCACTCCGCTAATTTAAAATGTGCGCCAGTTGAAACTCCTCTGCTGGAGGAAGTCTGAACTTTATCTACACTATTAATTCTCTATCTTCTCAGAAGATGTCACCACGCGGAAAATTTTGAGTTTTTGAACTGTGTCATTTTTGATGTGTTTTTGTTTCGCTTGAAGTAAGAAGTGTAAACTTTCTCTCCTAGAGGACACTACTGAAGATCTACAATAGTGCAACCTAGTGCGGAGTCAAAGAACTATTTTGTTGGAGAAATTTTTATTTCAAGAGTTTGTTCTTTGTTAAATTTCTTTCAGTCATTGTTTAAGTTGGCAATATTTACCCCTTTCTTCCCCTTGTTATGAATGTATCCAATCCCGAAATTCTTCTATTAATTTCTGACCAATCTGGTGTATCTTCCCCCAACTTGAATATGTTGCTGGGTCCTATCCAATAAAAACGTTGAGGGAGGGTGTTTTCTTTCCCCTGACGCCTAGAACCTTCCGCGAGAGGATATAAACTGCTGATTTTAGGGTCTCCGGGCCACTTCTGTTCCATCTTTCAGTGTGTTAAGTACATCGCAGGAGGCGGGAAGCGCCTCTTTCTTCGGCAGCGGTCAACAATAAGGTAATGGCCGATTAATAAATTCTTTCTTTTCTTGCTCAGCAGTTCAACTCTCGGGGCGGGTGCGAAGCGTTCTACCATGTAACCTTTTCCTAAAATGTAACTACTCTTTTCTTCTATTCTCTTGTAAAGCTACATACTGGGATAGAGAGTGCTAACCCTCTCGAGCTCCCACTCATATTGTTTTAAGGTGAACTTATTTTTCTCAACCTATGCTTCGATAACGTAAAACAAATTGTTCTTTTCTAAGTCACCTCTGTAGTATGGGATTAGCCCTTGCATCAGTGGCCTAAGAGCCAAAGTAGGTCTTAAAAACAAAGTGTATTAGGAGTGCAAGTTCGCCTCCTCTCAAATTGTTTTAGAGGTCATTTAATTAACCTGCTTTTCATTTAATAGACCTCAGTAGATTGGGTATTTTACCCCTGTGTTTATGTCCGTTGAGGACAACTTGAAGGTGGAGTTTGGTGTGGCCTGGGAGAGGCTTAAATTAAAGAGCGTGTGGCTCTTTTGGAAACGGAGTGTTGTATGCCTCGAGGAGGCTTTACTGTGTAATTTGGAGCAAGTGCTCCAGGGTTTGATTGGGGTCTTCTGCCCCTTTGTTAAAATTTGTATATCGGAAAGTTGGGCTAGTTGCTCAAGAAGTGTGAACTCAGGGCTCGAAGCCCAAACTCTGTAACCCCTGTAATTGTAAATTTCAAATTGTGTTTCGGCTACTAAGTACCTGTTCTTTGTTATTACTTAAGATTGAAAAGAAAATATAACCTCGTTAAATTTTACATTAACTTTGATTCCGTAGTTTGAAACCCATTCACGCCCGCACCTTCTTACACCTCTACCTACCGCTAAAACACGGTAACAAGTGGTAGCAGAGCGTGGTTGAATGGGTCTCAATTTAGCCCCTTTTGACGGCTAAACATTGTTTGTTCCGAACTCTAACCATTTTCTCAGTTGCTGGAATTTTTGATTTTTTCCAAATTGTTCTGTCATCATGCCCGGCCCTCGCGATGTTCTCCTTCTTAACTATTTGCGCAAGGAGGAGTTGATCTATGAATTAACTATCAGAAATGTGCAATCTGGAGGCACGGTTGCAGTAGACACTAACAAGCTTAGAGAGTCCCTTGATTTGCCCATTTCCATCCCCAATTTGGGAGAGAAAGAAATTGACGACTCTCTGTCCACGATCACGGAGAATATTACTGGGCTAGCTTCTGTAGTTAGTTTTTTTGATGAAAATGATCCGTCTCCTAATCAAATTAAGCGTGTGCAAGGCAGGCTATATCATTTTTCGAATAGGGTTAACGATCTGTTGTCTCTAAAATTGAATGACGTTCAGAGGAAGGAAGCTAGTACGCTCCTGGAAAATATTTCCGTATTATCTAGTAAGGTCACTCAATTGTTAACTGGGGAAGTTCCTCCGAAATCTGATCAACCCACCATAGTGAATGCAGGTAGTGAGGAAGCGCCTCCCAAGGGAGAAGTTAATAGGATAACCGTTGCTGCTCAAACTATCCCTGCCCCATTGGACAACGAATCTGAACGTCGTGCATCATTGAGTAACATCCGTTCTGAATTGACTTCTTTGCCACTTAAACCTTTACCTACTATGTCACCCGGGTTTAGCAGCTTGCCTCATCCATTGGCAATGTTGCTCAGGGGTATCTCTAAGTTTTCCGTTAATACCACCAGTGATGTAATTTCATTTTTAAGATTTCTAGTGGAATTTCAGGATCATGCCCTCGTGTTTTCTCTTTCTCCATGTCAAATTTTGCAAATCATCTATCCCTATGCAACTGGCATTCTCTCTGACAAAATAGTAAGAGCCATAGCCGAACAGTCATCTATTGAAGATTTTCATGCACACTTGCTTGCAAATTTTATTCCCGCCCGCGCGAGGTCATCTCTGATTCAAAAGTACTATTATCGTGTACAGCGATTGGATGAGAACTTGGCTGATTTCATACAAGACTTTAAGTTTTATACCAGGGTGTTTGCTCTTCACTTCCCTGAGGATCAAATTGTACAAGCTATTGTGGAAGGCATATCACCATCTTATAGGTCATACTTGTGTTTTGCGGCGTGCCCGCAAACTTTCTCTGAACTTGAAGCGTTGGCCGTCTCAGCGGAAGGAGTTAGATACGCCGATTCTTTGCGTGTAGCGAAAGAACCCCCGCCTTCCTTTAGTAACACTCGGCCTCCACCTCGCCGACCAGTCACACCCCGTAAATGTTATGCGTGCGGGTCGCCTGACCATCTTCGCAATAAATGTCCATTGGTCAAAAGTAGTAGGGCAAATAATGGAGCTGGTTCAGCACAAGGCTGTTTTAAATGTGGGGCCTTCTCACATATCGCCAAGAATTGTCCGAACTCAAATAGTACCCCCTCCTGCTCAACTTCTGGTGCAAATTCCATCTATGCCAATAATAAAAAGTGACTAGTGGCTTCGGTTGAGTCGACTAATCCACCTTCCCGAGACTCAGCCCCTAGTAAACAGATTGTAAATGCAGAGAACGATCAGCCTTCAAATTCATCTTTTGAATGCCCTAAAGAATGTCTTAGGATTGCGGCGGATACCCCCGCACCTGTTCCTTTTCTTAAGATTGAGTTAAATAACGAGCCTATAACAGCTCTCTTAGATTCAGGCAGTGTTTGTTCGATTCTTTCGGCTGAATGGTATTCTAAATTGAAATCGGTTTGTAAACTTCCTGACTATGTCTCTTCTCCTGTTCAATACGTTTCGGCTAATTCATCTCCATTAGAAATTCTAGGTTCCTTACTGGTCAAAATTCGTGTTTTTAAGTTTACATGGAAAATTAAATTGTTTGTGGCCAAGCAATTGTCTTGCCCCATTATATTGGGAGCTGACTTTATTTCTCACACTGGTCTTGTGCTCGATCTCAAGTCTAGGTCGTGCACATTCAAATTTGCTTCTAGTTGTAAAATCCCACTATTAAAGTGTAATTCTGTGTCATGTTCTTCTATTTCGCCTACCCAGGATGAGATGTTGTTAGACCTTAGACATCTATCTGAGGAGCAGGCCGATAGTATTCGCAAACTGTGTCAGTCGTTTCCCGAGGTGTTCTCTGATACTCTTGGTGTTACTGACCTTATTGAATACAAAATTGAGGTCACGGATTCGATTCCTGTCCGTTTTCCACCTTACAGGCTATCTCCACCTAAAATGAAGGCTCTGAAAGAAATTATCGATCAGATGTTGAAAGATGGTATTATTAGGCCCTCTAAGTCGGCGTATTCATCGCCTATTTTTCTAGTCCCGAAACCCCAAGGAGGCTTCAGGCCTGTCATTGATTACAGGGCTCTCAATCGGAAGGTGGTGTTGCAATCTGTGCCCCTTCCTGACCTTCATTCTTGTTTTTCATGGTTTCGTAAGGCCAAGTTCTTCACCATCTTGGACTTAAATCAGGCCTATAATCAAATTCCCCTTGCCGAAGAGTCTAAACATCTTACAGCGTTTGCCACGGACTGGAATTTATACGAATACAACCGCGTGCTTTTCGGGCTCCCTACGGGAGCAGCTGTACTCACTAGGCTGCTAGATAGGGTCTTCTCCGACATCAAATTCGAGTACTTATATCACTACTTAGATGATGTCGTCGTATTTTCAGAGACTTTTGAAGAACATCTAGATCATCTGCGAGAAGTTCTCGATCGCCTTCGTAAGGCTGGGTTAACTGTTAAGTTGTCCAAGGTTGCCTTTGCTAAGCCCTCTATGTCATTCCTAGGGCATATTGTGTCACGCGATGGTGTAGCAGTCGATCATTCTAGAACACAGGCCATCCGTGATTTTAAACCGCCCAAGGACATTAAAGGTATCGCCAGGTTCATTGGTATGGTGAATTTCTTCAGGAAGTTCATTCCTAACTTTGCTAATAGAGCGGCGCCCTTAAACCTTCTTCGTAGGAAAGGCATCGAATTCGAGTGGGGACCTTCTCAACAAGCCGCTTTTGAAGACCTTAAATTAGCACTTTGTAATGCCCCTGTACTTGCTATGCCTGATTTCTCGAAGAAATTCATCGTCCAAACCGACGCGTCGTCGTCAGCAGTAGCTGCAGTCCTTCTTCAAGAGACTGAACTAGGGAGGCGCCCCATCGCCTATGCATCTAGGACTTTGTCGGCTCAAGAAGCCAAGTATTCCATCTATGAGCTCGAAGGTTTGGCAGTCTTATTCGCCTTAGAGAAGTTCCGTCTCTATCTGGAACATGTTAAATTCGACCTGGAGACAGATAATCAAGCCTTAAGCTGGGTCTTAGGTAGGCCGCGTCGTACTGGTCGTATAGCTCGTTGGGCCATCCGTATTTCTGCCTTCCAATTTGATGTCAGGCATATTAGAGGTACCGAAAATGTTGTTGCTGATGGACTCAGCCGTATGTTTTCTAACGACGTCGAGACCCAGGAACCGGTCAACAGTTCATCACCTCCCGAGTCCATACTATCTGGCGTTAATGCCATCTTAACAGATGCTCCCATGCTTTTTAGGGATATTGAGAAATACCAACGCGAAGATCCGACGCTGGCTCCGATAATGGATACCCTTTCTTCTGGGGAACATGTTGTCCCTTATGTTCTGAGGAATGGTGTTTTATGTTGCCCTTCGAGGCACGACAAGATGATGAAGGTTGTCGTTCCAGCTGTTCTTGTGCCTATGATCTTCAAGTACTATCATGAGACCCCATTAGGGGGGCATCTTGGAATCTTTAAAACTCGTGAAAAGATTCGTGAAATGTTCATATGGAAAGGTATGGACGGTGAAATTCGGGAACTTGTAAAAGCTTGTAAACCTTGTTTGCTCAGTAAACCCACCATGTCCACTAAAGTAGGCCTTTTGTCTTCTCATCAAGCGTCGCGCCCCATGGAACGCCTGTATATTGATTATGTAGGACCCTTCCCCCAGTCGAAGGGAAATGCCAACAAATTCATCTTTGTATGTGTAGATGGTTTTACCAGATTTTCTTGGTTATTTCCGACTAAGCTGGCTACCGCTCAGTCCACCATTACCTGTCTAAATTCTATTTTTGCTTCTTTTGGTCCGTGCCAATATATTGTATCTGATAATGCTAAGGCGTTCACATCAAATCTTTTTCGTAAATTTTGTTTTGACTTGTCCATCTCTCATGTAACCACTTCTGCTTATTACCCTCAACCATCTTTGGCTGAACGGGTTAATCGTAATCTCAGGTCCGCACTTATCGCCTACCATCATGAAGATCCTTCCAGGTGGGACACGTCCCTGCATTGGTTAGCTTTTGCTTTGAATTCGGCGGTTCATGAATCTCATAAGTTCACTCCAGCTTCTTTGATGTTCAAGTTTGTTCCCAACACGCCGCTCTCTAACCTCTGGTCTCTGAGTGACATTCTACCCGAGACAATAGATCCGGACAATATCAAAGATATTTGGAAGAAGGCTAAAGCCAATCTTAAAGTGTCTCATGAAAAGGTTAGGGAAAAGTATGATCGTGGACGGAGACCCACCCCTTTGAAGGTAGGTGACCAGGTGATGGTCAAGAATTTTGTTCCCGCGGGCAAGCTTGCTCCCAGATTTCATGGGCCATGCATTATTCTTGATTTCCTTACGCCGGTTACGTTGTTAGTAAGCAATCCAGCCACCGAGAGAATATTTAGGGTTCACCTGTCCCAGGTGAAACCAGTGTAAATTTTGTGTCAACTTGCTTCATATAATTTGAAAGGAATATGAAGGTTATATTTTTTTTAGTTCAACTCTTAAGGCATTCTGCTCCTTCTATTTTATTTTATATGTAAGCATTTCTTGTAAACCTCCCCCGATTGTTAAACTGCCATCCTGTCCTGGTCACGGCCATTACCACGCTCCCGTCTCCTGCTCCACTACACTCAGTGGCTGGCTTAGATGAAACGCCATGGATATCTCCACGCCGCTGGCCCCTCAATCTCTCTACATGCCTGTGCCCTCAAAAGATACATGATGGTCCAACACAATTCTGCCGCCTAGTTTTAATGTTTCAGTGCCCCCGCAGCCGCGCGGCGCCGTGCAGCAACTGGGCCCGAGGACGGGCCCCCTCGGCCCCAGCGAGGACGACATGTGCACGGCGAGCCGGAGCTCTCCTCCCGGCCAAGGCTGATGTGCGGCGCACGACCTGCTACTTGCCCGCAGCCAGTATATGTTCACCGCGGGTGCGGCGTGTTTCAACACCTCTGCTCCCCTCATAGTGCGGGCGAGCGGTATCTCAGGGTACTTGAGGGGTCCGAGCGGCCTCCCTTTGGACGCAAGCTGCAACGGCCGGTCTGGCCATCCAACTTAGCCTACATCAACTACATAGACATTCCTGTTCAACCTTAATACCGTTTCATGGGAATTCAACAGCAATATTTGGTGGACATTGCAAAATTTTCCTTCGCTTTTAAGTATTAAAAGTTATCTTCAGAAATTCAACTTCTACAAATATAAAGACTTTACTTCATCCGCAACAACAAAATTTTGAAACTGAAACAAACTAAATTTAGAAAATCTCATAAATGCTTCTGCATCTATCTTCATATTCACATCATAACTTGGAACTTGTTTCAAACTGACTTCATGTGTCATCCCTGGAGGAACTTTTGGGGGGGGAGGTCTGTACCGGGCGGTACACCTCCACTCCGCTAATTTAAAATGTGCGCCAGTTGAAACTCCTCTGCTGGAGGAAGTCTGAACTTTATCTACACTATTAATTCTCTATCTTCTCAGAAGATGTCACCACGCGGAAAATTTTGAGTTTTTGAACTGTGTCATTTTTGATGTGTTTTTGTTTCGCTTGAAGTAAGAAGTGTAAACTTTCTCTCCTAGAGGACACTACTGAAGATCTACAATAGTGCAACCTAGTGCGGAGTCAAAGAACTATTTTGTTGGAGAAATTTTTATTTCAAGAGTTTGTTCTTTGTTAAATTTCTTTCAGTCATTGTTTAAGTTGGCAATATTTACCCCTTTCTTCCCCTTGTTATGAATGTATCCAATCCCGAAATTCTTCTATTAATTTCTGACCAATCTGGTGTATCTTCCCCCAACTTGAATATGTTGCTGGGTCCTATCCAATAAAAACGTTGAGGGAGGGTGTTTTCTTTCCCCTGACGCCTAGAACCTTCCGCGAGAGGATATAAACTGCTGATTTTAGGGTCTCCGGGCCACTTCTGTTCCATCTTTCAGTGTGTTAAGTACATCGCAGGAGGCGGGAAGCGCCTCTTTCTTCGGCAGCGGTCAACAATAAGGTAATGGCCGATTAATAAATTCTTTCTTTTCTTGCTCAGCAGTTCAACTCTCGGGGCGGGTGCGAAGCGTTCTACCATGTAACCTTTTCCTAAAATGTAACTACTCTTTTCTTCTATTCTCTTGTAAAGCTACATACTGGGATAGAGAGTGCTAACCCTCTCGAGCTCCCACTCATATTGTTTTAAGGTGAACTTATTTTTCTCAACCTATGCTTCGATAACGTAAAACAAATTGTTCTTTTCTAAGTCACCTCTGTAGTATGGGATTAGCCCTTGCATCAGTGGCCTAAGAGCCAAAGTAGGTCTTAAAAACAAAGTGTATTAGGAGTGCAAGTTCGCCTCCTCTCAAATTGTTTTAGAGGTCATTTAATTAACCTGCTTTTCATTTAATAGACCTCAGTAGATTGGGTATTTTACCCCTGTGTTTATGTCCGTTGAGGACAACTTGAAGGTGGAGTTTGGTGAGGCCTGGGAGAGGCTTAAATTAAAGAGCGTGTGGCTCTTTTGGAAACGGAGTGTTGTATGCCTCGAGGAGGCTTTACTGTGTAATTTGGAGCAAGTGCTCCAGGGTTTGATTGGGGTCTTCTGCCCCTTTGTTAAAATTTGTATATCGGAAAGTTGGGCTAGTTGCTCAAGAAGTGTGAACTCAGGGCTCGAAGCCCAAACTCTGTAACCCCTGTAATTGTAAATTTCAAATTGTGTTTCGGCTACTAAGTACCTGTTCTTTGTTATTACTTAAGATTGAAAAGAAAATATAACCTCGTTAAATTTTACATTAACTTTGATTCCGTAGTTTGAAACCCATTCACGCCCGCACCTTCTTACACCTCTACCTACCGCTAAAACACGGTAACAATTATTAGTGTACCGGGCGGTACACCTCCACACCGTTTATTTAAAAGTTGCGCCAGTTGAAACTCCTCTTCTGGAGGAAGTCTGAACTTTATCTACGGTCTTAATTTCCAAATTTCTCAGAAGATGTCACTACCTGGAAAATTTTGAGTTTGTGAACTGTGTCATTTTCGACGTACTTTTGTCTTGCTTGTATTAAGAAGTGTGAACTTTCTCTTCTAGAGGACACTACTGAAGATCAACAATAGTGCACCCTAGTGCGGAGTCAAAGAACTATTTTGGTGGAGAAAATTTAATTTCAGGAGTTTGTTCTTTGTTAAATTTCTTTCTGTCATTGTTTAAGTTGGCAATATTTACCCCTTTCTTCCCCTTGTTTTGAATGTATCCAATCACGAATTTTTTCAATTAATTTCTGACCAATCTGGTGTATCTTTCCCCAACTTGAATCTGTTGCGGGGTCCTACCCAATAAAATCTTTGTGGGAGGGTGTTTTCTTTCCCCTAACGCCTAGAACTTTCTGCGAGAGTATTTAAACTGCTGATTTTAGGGTCTCCGAGCCACTTCTGTTCCATCTTTCAGTGTATTAAGTACATAGCAGGAGGCGGGAAGCGCCTCCTTCCTCGGCAGCGGTCAACAATAAGGTAATGGCCGATTAATAAATTTTTTCTTTGCCAGCTCAGCAGTTTAACTTTCGGGGCAGGTTCTAAGCGTTCCCCTATGTAACCTTTTCCTAAAATGTAACTTCTCTTTTCTTCTATTCTCTTGTAAAGCGACATACTGGGATAGAGAGTGTTAACCCTCTCGAGCTCCCACTCACATTGTTTGAGGTGAACTTATTTTTCGCAACCTATTCTTCAGTTATGTAAGTTAGTAGTTTCTTAAGTCACCTCTGTAGTATGGGATTAGCCCTTGCATCAGTGGCCTTAGAGCCAAAATAGGTCTTAAAGACAAAGTGTATTAGGAGTGCAAGTTCGCCTCCTCTCAAATTGTGATCTTAGAGGTCATGTATTAACTTTCTTGTCATTTAACAGACCTCAGTAGATTGGGTATTTTGCTCCTGTGTATATGTCCTTTGAGGACGGCTTAAAGGTGGAGTTCGGAGTGGCCTATGATAGGCTTGTATTTTAAGGGGAAGTTGCCCTTTTTGAAAATTGTGTTTCTGCCTCAAGGAGGCTTTTGGATGTAATTGGAAGCCGGTGTTTCTGGCATGTTTGGGGGTTTTCGGCCCCTTTGTTGTATGGTGTTCATTGTAAGGTTGGGCTCATGGCTCAAGAATTATGTTTCTGACTCTTTGAAGCCCCAAATGGGGTACCTATGTAAATGTAATTGTCAATCGTGTTTCGGCTACTAAGTACCTGTTCTATTTGTTGTTACCTAATTTTGAAAAGAAAATATAACCTTGTTAAATTTTAAAATTAATTTCACTTTAGTAGCTTGAGACCCCTTCACCACCCAGCACCTTCTTTCATGCATAACTACCACCAAAACACGGTAACAATTAGTATCCAAAATCCACAGCCTGTTTCCGATTCAGGAATGGAATGAATGAGACCCCATCTAGCGATTAGGATGGGAATTGTGCCGGCTGTCGAAGCCTGTTGCACTCCTCTAGTAGAGCAATGATTAATGAATGACAGATGAAATGATATGGGAAAGTTTTGCTGGAATGAAATATGGCAGGGAAAATAGGAGTACCCGGAGAAAAACCTGTCCCGCCTTCGCTTTGTAGGAGGGCTGGTATGTGGTTGAAATAGTACATGCAGCTCACCTCCATTGGGGGTGTGCTTGAAAAGTGCTGAATCACCTCGAGATGAGGACACGAGTTTTTATTATTATTATTATTATTATTATTATTATTATTATTATTATTATTATTATTATTATTATTATTATTATTATTATTATTATTATTATTATTTAGAATTCGTTTTACATCGCACCGACACAGATAGGACTTATGGCGACGATGGGATAGGAAAGGTCTAGGAGTGGGAAGGAAGTGACCGTGGCCTTAATTGAGGTACAGCATTTGCCTGGTGTGAAAGTGGGAAACCACGGGAAAATCATCAGAGATGCCGATCCCGAATGCAAGCTCACAGCTGTGCGCCCCTAATTGCAGGTCAATTTGATCGGTATGTTATTGTTATTATTATTATTATTATTATTATATACGTACATCTCCATTATGTGTGTTATATCCTTCACGTTCAGTCTGCAAGCCTCTGTGGATGGATTAAACTCCACCACAACGCTCTATTTCCAAGCAGCTTTGCGCCATCCTTTAGTTCCGTACCTTCAAATTACTGACATTTCCGGGATTGTTTATAACTTACACACCATAGCCATTTATTTCCCAGTGTTATTGCTACTTCGTTAGAAATATATTTCTTAGTACAGACACAACATACACACAGGTTACTAGAGGTGTATAGCTTCTGAAGAAGCCTTGTACAGGTCTTTCGATTTAATGTCTACTGTAGACCAGCGCGAGGATGAGGCCGTAGCAATGATGCATTCTAAAGCTGAAGACTGTACAAACACAACCCCTGAAGCAGAAGAAATAACCATGTAAGGTTAAAACCCCAACCCGACCGGGAATTGAACCTGATATTCTTTGGATTAAAGCCCAGCACGCTAACCTTTTAGCCATGGAACTGGAGACCACAGGTAATTTGCACCTTTTTAGTGTATGGAGCTACTGCCCAGCGTGTGCCTAGCAGCAACAGCTATGGTTGTCAAATGAATATCTGTCACGTATACATTATTACATAACGATCATTAGGAACGTATGTTGTCATAGTTACGTACCTGCGACAGTGCCTGCCTTGCGTAATAGTCAGCTGCACTTCCTATCTCACAGACTGACACATAATTCTCTTTTAGTTAAATATTTTCTTGCGTACTACCAACGGATTTTAACTGCGCTATTGTTGTGCGGAATATGTAGTAACATTTGTATTGCATTGGCAATAGGGTTACTGAAAATATAGTTACGTATAGCGTTGCGGTATACTTGTTCCCAGGTGTTTTCGTTTGTTTAGCGCTATTCCTCCTGAAATTGTATTAATAGTGTCCAATGTTAGACTCTTATTAGGCTTTAATGTGGAAGTTTAATCCAAGAAAAGAATTAGGACTGAAATCTACACATATGAGAAACTTTCAAAGTTAATTAAATATGTAACGAAGCAGAGAAGTTGTTGTAGAGGGTAAAATGACTGAAAATGTTACATGGACGCGAAAGGTAAGATTCAAGTTATGCATCTTATCAAATAATTCCTGTATGGTGTAGTGGTTAGTGTAATTAGCTACCACCCCTGGAGGCCCGTAACAATTCACGAGTATTTTGACTGCGTGTGGCCTGGCATTATCTTGCTGCAACATGACGCCTGCTGAGAGAAGTCCAGGTTTATTCTGCGAATTGTTACTCGTAAACGCTTCAGTGTGCCTCAGTAACTGACACAATTCAGTATCGCTCCCCTGGTGAGGAAATCAAACACCTGGACCGTCCTCCTTACTTCCCTGACTTGGCACTCGCTCATGACTTCGGACCGTTAAAGAAGCACCTGAGTGGCAAGCGATTCAACGACTATACTGCCTTACAGCTTGCCGTAATGACGTGGCTTCAGGAACTGGACGCGGATTTCTTCCTAGCCGTCATCGATGCCTTGAGGCACCGATGGACTGAACAAGTGTTTGGACAAGAATGGTGACTATGTTGAACAGAGCCCTACTATTGTATATCCTTCTACCTATCTAAAGTTCCTCTGTGTGAGCTCTTTTTACCTTATTTTTGAAGCGTTTTTTAAATGTTATTAGATGTCTGCATTTAAAAGGTCCCTGATGACACATTCGGCGTTTATCCCACAATGCTACTTGTAATTAGAACTCACTAGTCACTCAGTAGCGTTTTGATTTCTCTGTAATGTGGTAGTGGAAAACGAAACGTTGGCATTAACGCGCAGGCAGCCAAAAGTACTTCTAATTCAAACACCTGAACGCGGGAGCTGAGATCTTACGATTAATACATTATTAGAGACGGCCGATCTAAAACGAAGATCAACTCCGCAGTTAATACGTGAAATTGATGAACAACGATGTCCCAACTATTAAAATAACACCGTTATTTGAAGGTGGTGTTTAGAGTCGTGTGTTGATAATCTGGTGCTTTATATGCCGGTCATGTATTAAACATTCTCAATATCGTAAGTACATGGAATTGTGAACAGTGATGCAGCACAAAAAAGCCAATTACTTAGTTATTCAAGAAACGAATTATCTGTCTAAAGATTGCTGCAATATGGAAAAGAGATGTAGGCTCTTAAGGTTCGTTCCATAAAACGAGTCCAGGCGCTAGGAATGTGAAATGGGTGGATTTCTAACAGTTTAGATATCTTACACATAGTCCTAAATCTTCTAGCCTGCTCAATGATTTTGTGCAAAGATTTGCTAACATTGTAGGAATTTGTGCCCAAACCAATTGTCCTTATTGGCCTTCTCGACTCTGCACACGTATTTACAGCAACGCTTACTGCATTTAGCTGCAGTCCCAAGAGGCTCGAGTTCTATTCCCAATACTTCCAGAAATTTACAATCGGCAGGAGGATTGATAAGAGGTTAAAATGAATAATCTGTGATCTACACTTGAAACCTATTGTTCTGGGATTTTTCTTCCTCCATGTATGGCATGGCGAATGTAGAAACAATATAAGTCTTTGATTTATGTGCTATCCAATCAAATGCCGTTTTCGATGACCGTCTAAAACTCTCAATAATAACCTGGCATAATTTTCTATTAAAACTGATTGATATATGTGTATAGAAAGTAACATCATTGTTAACTCAAAATGACCAAAAATCGACCTCTTCTCCACCACCCTTATCGTTACTGTCAACCATCACCTCAAAAATATGTAAGAATAAGACAATCTGCAATTAGGAACGTTATTAAGTGTACGAGAGGACTAAGTGTCCTAACTACGTCTCTTTTAAATAAATAAATTAATTAAATAGTCCACCTCTATGGCGTGTGATTAGCTGTCACCCTGGAGGCGCGGGTTCAATTCTCAGATCTGCCACGAAATTTTAAAAAGTGGTACGAGGAGTGGAATGGGGTCCACTCAGCCTCGGGAGGTCACCTGAGTAGACGAGGGTTCTATCTCACCTCAGTCACCCTCGAAGCGATTTCCTGTGGTTTCCCACTTTCCCTGCAGGCAAATACCGTATTGGTACCTAACTTAAGCCACAGCCACCTCCTTCCCTCGGCCTTGCCTGCGCTTCCAATCTTCTCATTCCCCCGCAGTGCCCCTGTTCAGCATAGCAGATGAGGCCGCCTGCGCGAGGTACTGATCCTCCTACCCACTTGTATCCCCAACGCAAAATCTCACTCTCTAGATCACTGGCCTTGAGGCAGTACTGAGTACGAGGGGAAGACCAAACCTGGAGGGTAAACAGATATTAGAATGAAATGATAAATAAATTAATTAATAAATAAATAAAACAATTAATTTAATAAATGGAGATAGGAAGATGGAACAAGTATATAGAAAAGCACAAAACAGATAAATAAGAGAGAGATATCTTACAAAGAATAGAATGACTGGCACAGAATTTAAAATAAATGGGAATTGAGGAACTAGGAAAGAAAAAAAGGGAGAAAGAAAATTCTGAGTAAGATCCCAATAAATATGATAAGTTCTCTAGAATTATATCAGTCCTATCCCGCTGTTGAACACTCATATAGTGGTATTATATAGCTGCTATGGCTATCCCGGCCAGGTCAGAGATTTTTCTCGCGACCTGAGGGCTGGTTCGAGGTCCACTCAGCCTACGTGATTAGAATTGAGGAGCTATCTGACGGTGAGATGGCGGCCCCGGTCTCGAAAGCCCTGAATAACGGCCGAGAGGATGCATCGCGCTGACCACACGACCCCTCGTAATCTACAGGGCTTCAGGCTGAGCAGTGGTCATTGTTCAGGCCAAGGCCCTTTCAAGGGCGTTAATTGCCGTGAGGGGGGGGGGGGGCTTGGATGGCTAAGAACGCTTAGATCCCGTTTTTTGTCTTGTTTTTTACTTCCAGCAGCCATAACTGCGCCGACACACGAGTACCTTGTGGAAGATGAAAAATGAAGATATATACAGGCATGTAGAGAAGATTGCAGACACAATGCAGAAGAGACAATTGACATTTTACGGACATCTTATGACAATAAGTTAGAGTAGGATGACAAAATAAAATAATATTTCAACTACATTACTAAAGAAAAGACAATTATAAAAAGGGTACAGAAGACAGGGAAAATGAGGAAGAAGTTTGGATCCGTACAGGTGAAATTTGGAATCGATCACTGTTTCAAACTGAGGTTGATAAATTCAAGGGGTTGCAGGAACAACATACAAAGACCAAGACAGCCTGATCAAAAGAAAGGAGGATAGACATTAGTGAAAGTACAACAAAATTCTATGAGAAAGAGGAAGAAGAGACGAACCAGTATATAGTAGACCAAAATAAAGCATAATAATCATAAGTAGAAGAAGAAAAAAGATACTACAATACACTGATTAAAAGAGAACATCTGTATGTTAGTGAATGTCACCGAATTACAGAAATGTCGGGACTATGAAAAGCCGACCGGGCGATTTGGCCGTGCGGTTAGGGGCGCCGCTTGCATCCGGGAGATAGTGGTTTCGAATCCCACTGTCTTCAGCCCTGAAGATGGTTTTCCGTGGTTTCCCATTTTTACACCAGGCACATGCTGGGGCTGTACCTTAATTAAGGCCACGGCCGCTTCCTTTCCACTCCTACACCTTTCCTATCCCATCGTTGCCATAAGACCTATCTGTGTCAGTGCGACGTAAAGCCACGAGGGGAAAAAAATGAAAAGCCGAGAACTTTGAGAGAAAGATCCTCCGCAAGGTAATGAGTCCAAAAATCGTGGATGGCCGGTATAGGTTACGAGAAAGGGTAGAAAATAACCAGGAAAGCTAAAGATTGATTGAGTCAATGAGGAAAAGAAGACTCAAATTTTATGGACATCTCTCTAGAATGGACTGACAAAACAGATTTTTTAAACAATTTATGGTTGATCTAATCTTTCCGACAAGTGGTTCGGGAGGGAAAGAAAGAATCTAGACCTGTCTGGATTAAATCAGGAAGACATCTTAAACCGAACAAAGTATAGATCAGAGATCAACAGCTTCATAGGCTTCCATGACGAACAGAAACTGAACAGGGGATGAACAGAGGAAAGAAGACAGGCTGCCAGAGAAAGAATACAAAGATTTTTGGACTGCAAAGAATGCTTCCAGTAACGTGTGATCTTTAACGTGGTCTCACATGGCCGTAAACGAATATAGTAATAATAATAAGAATATTAATAAGAAACATCATCATCATCATCAATCGGCCTCTGCTACCATGCCGCAGGTATTTTGGGTTGACGTCATCCAAGCTGCCCGCGTCTCATTCTCAACATTTGCCCTACCAGGTGGCAAAGAAACAAATAATGTATGTTGGACGATTTTTGGGTGAGATGTAATTAATTTTGTCGGGTAAACTACCAAATATGCAATCAGTGATCTTTAACATAACGACATCTCACGACATGGTATGTCGAAGTAACTTTTCCTCATCTTTAAAATAAAACTACCGACACGAGCTTGTTCCTTCCATCCTGGGATCCAGTGATCGAAGCCCTACCAATGACCCGCAGAGGAAGTTACTCAATCAAACTGATTTCATTGAAGTCCCACAATTTGACTCCAACACCTAACTAGAGACTGCTGTCTCCATGGTAACTCACTTGCCATATTTCGCCACACAAGGAAACATGAGTTTGCTGTTCCTTAGTCACGATGACGAGAGTTCCTTATTAAAATGTTTCGTCTGCTTGAAGTGTGTTTTTAAGAGGAGACATCTGTTGTGTAGTCAGGAGAAAGGCTGGAAAGTATCTTTCTCTAGGGGTATCCTCAGATATCTAGGTATAAATAGTCTGCAATGCTTCACAACTGTTGTAAGTCGATCGACGACCATCTCAGCAGATACATCCGGCGCCATGAAGCTGAAGGTAATAGATTAACATCCACGAAGTAATTTAGCTTAAGTTTCCATTTTTCTCCTGTGAAAGAATTTTGCAAATCTACGTGCAATTTTTTATATATTCTTTCCACAACGTTGTGCCTAACTAAAGAGCGCGATTGAACTTATTTAGCAGATGAATTTACTTCCTTCCCATCCCAAAATCAATTCATCCAGTCGCTGGATTTTTCTTTCGTTCTTCCATCTATGGAGTGGTGGTTCTCGTCTTGGGTTTTTTATCAAAATTTTGTTTGTTCACCAACGTTCCAAAGTTAGGCTAGTCACAAATAATTTCATCCGTTATGCTGATATCTTGAAAGTGTTTTTCAGTTTTGACTTTCCGGTTATTCTTGACATTTAGTGAGGAGGCAAAAATTAAATATCTTCTTATTAAGTCTTTCATTGTCCGTTCTTCGAATATGGCCATAAAATTTCAGTCTTCTTTTTCTAATAATATCTTATATTTTTTCAGAAGTATGGTATAATTTAGGAAACCTCCTTTTCACCCACACTCCTACGCATACTGGGCCAAAGGTTTTCCTGATGATTTTACTTTCTTGTTGTCGTAATGTTTTAGTTAGTGATCCTCCTGCAATGTTCAAGGTTTCTGATGCTTGTAATAATGAGAATAATAATACTCATCATCATAATAGTAATATTTTGCGAGAATGCGTCACTTAGGACCACGCGGAATCAACATTTGCTGAGTTTTCCTCTTTGCCCAATAGTTCTTCATTTTCAACGATTGTTGTAATTTCTGTTCCTTCGACAAAGTACGTCGTATTGGATTCTTCTCGTGTTCTTCAAATCCCCTTGTGTGAACAATTTTCCTGATCACATTTCTATACTGCAGATTTGGTGATAGTAATTCAGTGAGGTCTTTCTCTACTCGCTTATACCATTTTGATCTCGCGCGTTTGATTTGCAGAAATTTGACCAACGAATGCCCTGAAATTGATATTTCGAGGTATTTGTGAATGAAGAGTTGTTGGAAAAGGTAAAGGACGAAACAAACAGTTTTTATAAACAGACAGTTGAAGCTAAGTGCATGACAAGTTCCGCCGTACTTCCATCAAGTCATAAAATAATCTATAATGATAATGTATGCATTTATAACAATATTAGATATACTGTACCTACTGTAGGTATATATGGAATATCGATGACAAATATTTATTAACAACGGGCTCATTTCTTATTCTTAAAATAAACATTTCTATCATGGACATTTTAGTAACACATGAAGTACAAAGTGTTAGCTTGTAAATTCTACACATTACAAAATAAAAATATGTTCCAGCAATTTTTAATTTCGAAGCATCTTCTTCTAAAGTTGTCATTCCTGAAAATGGTTGGCAGCAGTTCTTCAGCAGTTCCGTTATTGTACAAATCTCTTCAACTCCACATGAAACTGGCAGTATAGTACCTCTGCTAGTCATTTATTTATTTATTTATTTATTTATTTATTTATTTATTTATTTATTTATTTATTTATTTATTTATTTATTTATTTATTTATTTATTTATTTATTTATTTATTTATTTTACCCAGTGGAATGTCCATCGGCTGTCTTGAGAATGGCTTTCTGCAGTTTGTCATATTCATTTCCAGACAAATGCTGGGATAGTTCCTGTTCAGCTGATTCCTTCCAATCAATTTAATTCACCATCAATCATCTTCATTAGCTCCTCAGCTGGGGTTAGCCTTGGAAGGGCATCTGGCTATAAAACTATGTAATATAATTTCATCTCACCTTATCCCCGACCCGAGACTAACGGGGAGACACACTGTATATTTACTTATCCATATGCACCATAATGTTGATAGATGTCAATCCCATAAATAATATTAGGTCACAATGTAGATTGAGCAATATTTTAAATTTGCTTTGACAAGGCGAGTTGACCATGCGGTTAGGGGCGCGCAGCTGTAAGGTTGCATCCGGGAGATAGTGGGTTCGAACCCCACTGTCAGCAGCCCTCAAGATGGTTTTCTATGGTTTCCCATTTTCACGCCAGACAAATGCTGGGGCTGTACCTTAATTAAGGCCATGGCCACGTCCTTGCCACTTCTAGGCCTTTCCTATCCCATCGTTGCCATAAGACCTACCTGTGTCGGTGCGACGTAAAATAAATGATTTAAAAAAAGCGTTGAATGTTTCTTCAGTAGAATGCTCATGTGTAGTTCATCTAGAAATGTTTGATAAGCGGCGATCTTTGAATGTTTGAGTGGTACAAGACAGAAAATGTATGCTGGGAAATTTGACATCCTACTATTGAATTATATTTCTTGTGGAAGTTCTCCATTGTCTGAAATACCACTTTAGTTTTATGTAAAGTCCGCCTCTGTGGTGTAGTAGTTAGTGTGATTAGCTGCCACCCCCCGGAGGTCCAGGTTCGATTCCCGGCTCGGCCACGAAATTTGAAAAGTGGTACGAGGGCTCGAACGGGGTCCACTCAGCCTCGGGAGGTCAACTGAGTAGAGGTGGGTTCAATTCCCACCTCAGCCATCCTGGAAGTGGTTTTTCGTGGTTTCCCACTTCTCCTCCAGGCTAATACCGGTTGTACCTAACTTAAGGCCACGGCCGCTTCTATCTCTCTTCCTTATCTATTCCTTCCAATCTTCCCATCCCCCCCGCAAGGCCCCTGTTCAGCATAGCAGGTGAGGCCGCCTGGGCGAGGTACTGGCCATCCTCCCCAGTTGTATCCCCGACCCAGAGTCTGAAGCTCCAGGACACTGCCCTTGGGCGGTAGAGGTGGGATCCCTCGCTGAGTCCCGGTGAAAAGTCAACCCTGGAGGGTAAGCAGATTAAGGCAGACAGTTTTATGTAGAAAGATTTTTGCGTAACTATTCTCCTTTTAACGAATAATGAGAGATTTAACATAGTAAGCAAGTTAACATAAAAAATGCTGTCTCTTTAATGTGTTTCGTTTATACTGCTGATTTGCGTCTATTGAAGATAAATGCTGAATTATAGGAGACAGCTTTGGAGACCATTTCTACGAGAAATTACTGCACGCAGTTATAATCTATGTATAGTACTCCGTATATTTGCAACATTATATCTTTTTCTTAAAACATATGCCTTTTAGGCACTAATGCTCATAATAGACTAGTCATCCTAGTTATATGAAAGCTGTTAGGCTTTGACTCATGTCTTTCTTACGTATGCATGTTTAGTCCTCAGCCCTAAGGCTGGGTGGATCCTCAACGGCTCCGCAATCAGCTGTCATAGATGGCCTAGGCATCACTGAACAGGCGTACTAGGGAAATGAGGACTGAGGTAATTTCCCGTTGCTTTCCTCACCGAGCCAGAAATTGCTATTATATATCAGTCTGCCAATCCCACTGAAATGCATGCACCAACCAACCCTATGAGCAACATTTTACACCATTCATAGCAGGGATTGTCTGCACAATGAATGCCATTACTAACATCGGTCATACCTCAGTCACTTTCATATTGTCAAAGCCAATGATAAGACTAAGACAGATCAAAGGAAGTAACAAAATTGCTCTAATCCATACCAGAAGACAGTACGCAATAAACACTAGGTCCCGCCAGCACAGGTATCTGCCTATCTTAGACGCTAAAATCGCAGTCGGTTTACCATGAAGGGTTCAGGTTCGAAAAGTGTAGAAAGATAATTTTCTCTTTAGGAAAGGAATATGACCCTGTGGTTCATTCAGCATGCACCAAGAATGAGTACCATGTGGCTGGGTATAGAGCTCAAAATGCTTTCCCAATAATACTGATAGTGCAAGACTTTACCTTCCTATCCTTCAAGAGCTTCCATGGTCTGTATGGAAATAACTTTACTTTGAATTTGTTTTGTATAAGAAGAGAAAGTTGGGTCTAACCACTAAATCAATTCGACAAAATGCGTTCAGGATGAATAATTGATTATCTTGAATTGGAATCTCAAAACCTCTATAGAAAACTGTCTCAGGATGTGAGCAGAAGGTTAAACTTCACCAACTCATTATACCATCAGCATGTTAAAAAATCTAAACATAATTAGGGTCATGACGAAGCAGATTCCTTTGTCACTATCAATTCTTCACTTTCGTTTCTCCTTACCGTAGTCGGCTTCAAAAAGTGGCAGCGAAACTGAACTCGAGCAGATCTTAACGACTTTCTCAGTATTCTGATGGTGCTGCAGTAATGAGTGCCATATGCTTGTGCAATGTCGAGTAGCAGGGAAAGTTAGCAACAGGAGTTCACAGGATCATTTCATTGTGTGTTCTGTATGTGAGAGTATTACCAATTCGACGTGAGAGAATACAATTGCTATATCACTCTTTGTTCTAAGTTACTAGGTTTTGGGAGTCTGTGCAGGATTTTTTTAAAATCTATGTAAGTGTATGATGAAATATTGGCCAACCAAAGGAAATTCGTCTGGTTGTTCATAACAGTGCCTTGCTTTGACATTTCTCCAAAGGAAAGGAATATCCAAAACACACCTGAAGTTGATTATTATTTTCATGTAATGGGCTTGAAAATTATGTAATGCTTCATATGGGTGTTGTTATTGTTATTTTTTTATTTTCTTGCGGCTGTCTTCACTCTCTGCCGGTATCTTTTCATCCTTTCTCCTGCTTCCTTCTTCTAGTCTTCCGTAAAGGATCTCCCTTTTCTCACTAGCATTTCCCCAGTCTCCTGGAAACCGCGGAACGTTTTGAAGAGTTGTCTAAATTAATTTCTGTCCATGATATAAACTTCCGCCGGGCACGTGGTGTAGAGATAGCGTGCCTGCCACTTACCCGGAGACCCCGGGTTCGATTCCCGGCCAGATCAGAGATTTTTACCTGGATTTGAGGGCTGGTTCGGGGTCCACTCAGCGTGACTAGAATTGATGGGCTATCTGACGGTGAGATAGCGACTCCGGTCTAGAAAGCCAAGAATAACGACTGAGAGGATTCATCGTACTGACCACACGACACTTCGTAATCTTCAGGACTTTGGGCTGAGCAGTGATCGCTTGGTAGGCCAAGGCCCTTCAGGGTTGTAGTGCCATGGGTTTAGGTTAGATATAAACTTCCGGAACCCCCATCTTAGTCAAGACCAACCTCACTTCTCGAAAACAATTCTTGCTACTAGTGGCTTTACATCGCACCGACACAGATAGGCCTCAAGGCGACGGTAGGATAGGAAAGGCCTAGGAGACGGAAGGAAGCGGCCGTGGCCTTGATTAAGGTACAGTCCCAGCATTTGTCTGGTGTGAAAATGGGAAACCACGGAAAAGCATCTTCAGGGCTGCCGACAGTGGGATTCGAACCCACGATTTCCCTTATGCAAGCTCACAGCCACGCGCTCCTAACTACATGGCCAACTCGCCCGGTCGAAATCATTTCAGCTCTCTCTTCCCTTTCCTGAAGAATTCAAAGATTCTCTTCGTTAGTCTACTGTATTATTGTCCATCCTCAACAAGTGTCCATACCACTGTAACTTTCTGTTTCTCATCAGTTCAACGACTCCGTCTGTTCTTTGATAGAATTCTTTGTTAGATTTGAGTCTCCTCTCCCCATGTTTTACATTTGGGCCGAGGATTTTTTAAGCATTTTTCTTTCTCTCCTCCGGACATCTTTAAGTGGACTTTTTTCAATCATGTCCAATGTTTCCGCTGCATCCAGACACTCAGGTTTAACAACGGTTTCTAGATGCCTCAATTTAGCCCCATATGATAAAACATTCTTGTTTTAGGTGTTCCTTGTCAGTTGAAATTACAATTCCATTCTTCTTGCGTTAGGGGCTACTAGGGACCACGTTCCAAATTTAATTCTTCATCATTTGTTGCTGTTTCTTCCTTTTCTTCCAATATTCCCTCATTGTTTCACTATGATTTTTTTCTTTCTTCAGACCACTTTTTTGCCGCTTTTCTCTGCCTGCCTCCCTTGGAATCCTTCCATCTTTAAAACTTTCTTCCTGAAAATATCTCTTTCCATTAATTCTTCTTCTTCTTCTTCTTCTTCTTCTTATTATTATTATTATTATTATTATTATTATTATTATTTTATATATATATAATTCGCTGGGGCCATCAAGGACCACGTTAAGTCTTGTTGCATTTGACACTGAACTTGGCCTTCTTTAGAGACCAAATTTCCCTCATTCTTTGTGAGTGGGCCTGCTTAAGCTCCTCTGTCCAAGGGGCACCGTGTCTTCTCTTCGGCTGCTCGTCTCGGTTTAGCCCGTTCGTCAATATTTTCTTGCGGAAGAGATCTCTGTTAAGGGCGTCTTCAGCTGAGATATGTAGCATTTGCAGGTCTTCTTTGGTATTTCTAAACCAGGGAATTGTGGTTTTGGGGTTTGAATCAAAAAAGTGAAATATTTCTTTAGTTAAATTTCTTCCGTCCATTCTTTTCAGATGACCGTAAAATCGTGCCCGTCTTTTTCTGATTGTGTCGGTAATTTTCTCTATTTTGCTGTAGACTTCCTTGTTGGATCTCTTTTGATGGATTCCATTTCTGTACTTTGATCCCAAGTTTCCTCTCACAATTTTGCGTTCTCTTTTCTCCAGTTCTTCAAGGAGTCCTTTGTTGGCATTTAGAGACAGGGTTTCGGCTGCATATAGAACTACTGGCTTCAGAACTGTTTCATAGTGACGTATCTTGGTGTTTTGGGAAAGGCATTTTTTGTTGTAGATTGTGCGGGATGTTTGGTAGGCTATTTCCAGTTTCCTGATTATTATTATTATTATTATTATTATTATTATTATTATTATTATTATTATTATTATTATTATTATTATTATTATTATTATTATTATTATTATTATTATATTTTTGAGTTTAATGTTAATGAGAATGATTATCCCTAGGTCTTCATCTTGCTCCTGGCCTCTACAGCAGTATTGGCAGAGGACAAGAAGGCAGTAGCGGCACCAGCAGACTCCAAAGATCAGAAGGAAGGGGAGAAGACGTCCAAGAACGAAAAGAGAGGTCTGTTCGATCTTGGAGATCACAGTTTTGGAGGAGGGTTTGATCTCGGTGGAGGTCATGGTGGAAGCATCGACTTCAGCGGCGGTGGATTCTCAGGAGGTGATTTCGGCTCTCATGGGGATATCAAATCCGTGACCATCACTAAGGAAGTGAAGGTCCCTGTCCCACAGCCTTACCCAGTAACTGTAGAAAAACATGTTCCTGTACCCGTCAAAGTACCAGTGGCCGTGCCTGTTGACAAACCATACCCTGTACCAGTACCAAAACCATACCCAGTCACCGTAGAGAAACCAGTTCCTTACCCAGTAGAGAAGGCTGTGCCTTACCCAGTCCACGTACCAGTCAAAGTGCCTGTACCAGCTCCATACCCAGTACATGTTCCCAAACCTGTGCCTTACCCCGTACATAAGACTGTCCATGTTCCAGTTCCTCAGCCTGTAATCGTCGAGAAGAAGGTCCCCATAATCATCAAGGGACATCAAGACTTCGGCAGCAGCTTTGGAGGGGGCTTTGGACACCACTAGCGACATCCAGCTTCGTGGTGGCGTAGAGAGAAGACTTACTAAGTATTTCACTAAAACAATTCATTTAGTAGCATTATCTTTCACTGTTAGAAGCAATAGTGTTCCACTTAATATTCACTGTGCATACAGGGAGGGATCTTCCATCGATGAATCTTAACACGTCATTTTCGTGACAAACGAAATAGTAACATGCCTGATGGTAGTAGAAAATCATATGCTACAGTAAACCTCGGGAAACATATTTCCAGGAAATTTATCTCTGAAATATAATACAGAGAACGGCAATTAGCAAAAAAATTATTCAGTGATTATTGGAAATTTAAAACACCATGTAAATGATGCAATGTCACTGAAGACTTTGTGTTTCTGGCAGGATTGCATACACTTCAATTGTAGACGTTTAGTAGACGATTTTCGTCTATCAAATTTCTAATTTCATGATTACTACTCTGAGTTCTAAATAATTAACTAATTAGTTATCTCACTAGATAATGAATCATGCATGATTTTTACTCATTTAATGGAGCTTTCTAGGCAATAACTTAGGTACGAACTAGTGTGCAATATGATGCTAATACCTGAGTCACATACCAATTACATCAGATAGAAATTTTTATAGTATTCCTATACATATGACTCTGTTTTAGTTCAATTGCCCATCGATTTTGAGTATTCATTGTTAAACATATAATTGGACGGGGTGAGATTCTCCCACTCGAGAAGAAATTAGGCTATGGAAATAGGTTTTAATCATTATTTATTAATTAGTTCTAAATTTAAGTTATTTCGTTTCACGTTACAGTTTCACAAATTACCAACTTCCTGTTGAAGTTTCGTACGAATTGTTCGCAGAGGTACCTAAGTCGTTCAAGAATTCCTTATAACTGATCATCTTTTATGACGATTCATTGGTTTAATACTACACCGTTTTCAAGTATAGTAAATTAACTAATTATTTAATTAATTTTGAAAATCTAGTTTCAGAAATTTGAAAGCGGTATTTCTCAGGACAGTTTTAACAGTGCCTCTTTGGGGCAATATCTCATTTTTGAGAATATTTAAACATATTTCGATGGAGTGAGAAACCAGTTTACTAAGCCTTTTTCTTTAATAAGGACAGGGAAGTGACGTAGATGGTAGTGTCACTCTGCAAACAGTATTTCTGCGTTATCGGAAATATGGCTGTGAACTTGTTCCTGAATTTTAAGGCAGTACAGACCTATGTCGGGTATTTTATTTCCGACTTTCTTGGACCAGATTGGTGCTGTTAAGTAATTATTTTGGCTTTATGCTTACCTGTAGCTCTGGAAGGGAAATTAGGCTCTTACGGCAATTAAAATTGAAGTGGCCAGATTATCAAAATGCAAATTAAGTCAATAGAGGAAAATTCATTAGGATTTTCTTTTCCTCTACTTTTCAGGTGGGTGATAAATGTACCACGCTGTGTTTTTCTGTATTAATCATCAGTCATTTCGCGGTCACAATCATAATCACAAATCATGAAAATGAATGTTTGATTGACGTGGTGCATTCTTAAATTGTCTTACATAGAATGCAGTTCTCTCCCTAATGAACGAAAAACACGCGTAAAATATGTTCCTTTCGAGTCTGAATTAGAATTTTATCGGTTTATTTTCTTCCAAGCCATGTTTAAATACCACCAAGAATTGATTGCTTTTAATGTTTCCACGACAAGAAACTTTACTCTGGTTTTATTCCCAAGGCGATCTGTTTATAACACCACTTGTTGCTCAGCTATGAGAGCATTACATCAGTGATTTCTCCTGCGTGACACACTTTGTAATTAAGATGGGACTTACATAATGAGTATATTACCGGATCAGTAGTGAAAAGTGTTTTTATTACTTTCATACGCTGCACTGTTAGAATAAGATTTGTAATAAAATTCAATAATAAAATACAAGTTTATTTGTATGAAATTGTATCTTTATTTTTATATTCCTTATCCCACTTCCCCATGTAATTTATTTAAGTCAGAAGTGTATTAATGTTACTATTTAACTCATGACTCGAATGATCAGTAATTTCAAGCAATCAACAGCTGTCTATCGCCAAGGTATTATCGATTTCATATCATCGCACCTAAGTGCACACTTGATTTTATATAAATTATCCCCAGAACTAGGTGAACCATGCGAGAAATCCTGCATGTTTATTAAGTATGTGGTGGAGTAACCCTGGCGAATTACTAGGGATGTAAGGAATACATAAATCAGTGCAACATTAGACAGTATTACTTACCATTTAATTTAATCTTCGATTTTTTAACATTTATGGTATCCACTTGAACGGAAGCAGATGCAACTGCATTATTATATTTATGAATGTTCCGAAAGTAATTTTTGGTTTTACTATCATTATTTTCTTAACTAATAATTACAGCATATTATAATGACATAAAACTGGCGTCCCAGTGGTCAAAATGTGAAGTGGACAACAATGATGGCGCGTATTTTCCTACAACAACAGTATTTGCAAATCGCACACTTTGTACAATTTTCTAAACTCATTTTTAAAAGAAATTGTCGGTATTTGTGAAATGAGAGTGCAATTCGGCACGGCTAATGTCTATTCTCTTTCTTTTGAATGCTCATTTGTCACGATCGGTTACTTGTGAGCGCCGCAAAAGGGATCTATACTACTGAAATAATATATATGATGATATCCCACTTAAAGATGTTTATATAATATACATTCATTGCTGTAGCGTGCCTAGTGGCCATGATCTTTAAGGCGGAAAGTCCCTATGATCTGACACTGTGGTTAGCGGGTTCGAGTCGCGTTGGAGGGAAAACATTTCACCATCAAAATTTTGGCCGGCAAGGTAGAAGAGATGGTGGAGTACAATTTCTAATCAATAGATTGCTTGCAAAAGGCCTGGATTAAATTCCAAACCTTTCCACAATGTTCATGTGGTGTGAGAGCATGTGACGTTGTTGATAGCGATTCTTCCGTCAGATGGGGAGGTTAAGCATTGAGCAGACCCCTTGGTGCTATTTGACACGAACACGCTATGTGCTGGGACAGAATTTCAACCTTTTCCTTCCTAACTATCACCTTATTAGCTCCTCTAATGAAGTTGACGTCAGGAAAGGTATCCACCCCCAAAAACTTGCCACGAAGATTAATCTCACTTCCTGTCCAACCCCGTAGATAAAAGGGAAAAGGGTGGGAACACAAAAATTCATTGCGATAACATCATGCTTCACTTGTCTTCAGTGATACATTCACTTGTCTGTATTCAAATGCAAAAAAAAAAAAAAAAAAAAAAAAAAAAATTAGCTTTTCGTGCTAAAAGTTTTGCTCTCTTTGTAGGCTCTAAATAACTATGTATGTCTACCCCCCTTAATACGGTTTCACCAATCGAGTTGACCGTGTGGTTATGGTCGCGCAGCTGTGAGCTTGAATGCAGTACATCATGGGTTCGAATCCCACCGTCGGTAGCCCTGAAGATAGTTTTCCGTGGTTTCCCATTTTTACACCAGGTAAATAGTGGAGCTGTGCCTTAAATAAGGTCATGGTCGCTTGATAGGCCAAGGCTCGTCAAGGCTGTGGCGTCATAAGCTTTTTAGCTAACTCAACTGTTATGTTGTAAATTAATTTTAGTCCATACTATGCCGAATTTCACACGGTCTTCAATGTAGATTCTGTAGTTACTTACAGCAATCAACGTGTTCCAATATAAAACATAGTATGAGAAACCTTTTTTAATGCATGTAAGCCGAACTGAGTGGCTCAGACAGTTAAGACGCTGGCCTTCTGACCCCAACTTGGCAGGTTCGATCCTGGCTCTCCCCGGTGGTATTTGAAGGTGCCCAAATACGTCAGCCTCGTGTCGGTAGATTTACTGGCACGTAAAACATTTCCTGCGGGGCTAAATTCCGGCACCTCGGCGTCTCCGAAAACCGTCAGAAATAGTTAGTGGGAGGTAGAAACAATTACATTATTATTAATGCATGTAAAACAGTCACTTAGATATGTACCATATCACTAAATAGGGTCATGTGGGTGAGTCAATACAGCTGTGGATTGATTCTCGAATGATATCGACTCTTTCATCTATGACATCTTTGAATGTTGAACCCTGAATTGAGCATAATGTGTTTATCACTATTTACATAAGAACCTGAAATAACATTGTGTGTGTTACACGCGCGAAAACGTTTCGCTCATTCGTTCCGAAAATATTAAAAAGTCTTGCTGGAGTAGGACATTTAAAACCGTAAATTCCTCCAGAGTACATACAGTTGACTCGAATGAATTTAAGAGTGAATGAAACCAAAAATTACGTACGCTATAACATTTACGTTCTCGCTCCTCTCATTTAAGGCTATAGACTGTTCCTAGAAATAGAGTACATAGTAGCATCGATTTTAGCATACTCAGATTGTAACGTAGTAATATTCATTTAATTTATTTTAGCCTTATAATTTGAATAAGTGTTCCTTTAAGCTAATTAATAGATATAATCCTTAGGTATTAAGTTGATATATTTTTCTTATACTCCACTCTCTATTTATCCTATAATTTTTCATCAATAATAATAATAATAATCTTAATTAATTGTATTGTTGTTATTCCTTATCCGACTTAATTATCTTATCTCAGTAACTGTAATTGATTACAATGATATTTGAAATGAATACTGTAAAAATCAAAAAATTGTATGTGGTAAAGTGTAAGAGAGGGCCAAACTTTGCCACTTAACAAAGACACAAATAAATAAATAATATACCCAGTCGGCACTTCTAATGTAAATGAGTTTTTAACCTTGGTGTTATTATAACGGAAACTCTAAACCGGTCAGCGCAAGTTAAGAATATCTTAAAAAAGGTTTATTGTGGCTTGCACCCCTTAAAACGGTTCAGAAATGTATTCCCATGATCGCTAAAAATTCAACTTGTTCGGTCAATATTATTTCCCATTTTTGACTACTGTGATGTAATTCTTACGGATATAACAAATGAATTAAGCTTGAAACTACAACGCACTCAAAATGCTTGTCTTAGATATGCTATGGATTTACGGTATGACACTCGAGTTTCTCCCTACTATAAACAATTATCTTGGTTATGACTAGACGACAGGCGTAAACTACATACAAATACTCTTGTGTACCAGGTACTTTCGGAAGACATCCCTGGTTATCTCTCCAGCAATTTTCGTCACCTTGGTTCTTTACATTTCCATGATACTCGCTCAGTGTCCCTCCTAGGAATACCTGTCCACCGAACAACCACATACCATCGATCATTTACTATCACTGCTTCGGGATGGTGGAATGCTCTTCCCAAAGATATCAAGGATGCTGCATCAAAAAGTATATTTAAAACCTCCTACCAGCAGTTCCTCGTTAAGTGCTTCCAGCAAGGTACAGTACCTGTATGAGTGGAACGAGTGATTGTGTGTGAAAATGATATGAGATTATTGCACAATAAATTAAATATTGGTTTAATATGATAATTTAAATTAAATTAAAAACATCCATACTGTATTTACGAAGGAGAAGTAGCCTAAAAATAGCTAGTAGTAAGTACAGTATTTAACTTAGATCTAGTCATGCAAGAATGCAATTAGTTAAATTTCATTTAATATTTTTATTAAGCTTACTAGTATTTTTACATTCGTATTTCTTTCGTTGTGTATTGAATTTTTTTTCAAACCTGTATTATGTAGGCAGTTACTTTTTCTTTCTTTCTTCTTTGCGTGTATATATTCATATTTTTTGTCTTAAAAATTAGTGTTATTTGTAGTTCTTGGTATTTTATTTTAAGTTAATCAATGTCATTATATGGAATAATAACAATATGTGTGTGGTTAAGTGTAAGAAAGGGCCAAGAGCCCTAACTTCGCCACGAAAAAGGCTTTATCTATCTATCTATCTATCTATCTATCTATCTATCTATCTATCTATCTATCTATCTATCTATCTTTCCTTAATCTTGCGTCATAAATGAACTCAAGAGGCTGAATTTTAAATAAATTTACATCACAGTCTTCTTCTTCTTCAGCTGTTTTTTCCACACGTTGGTAGTGTGGCAACTGTGGACTTGTTCGTGTCTTATTGCCGGATGTCCTTCCTGATTCCAACCCTATATTGAGAGATCTATTCACTATTACGTGCTTCTGTGGTGGTAGGAAGAGTGAAATGATGTGCGTAAATGTAGAGAAGTGTATTGAGATGCACACTAACACTTAGATACAGAATTAAGTTCTGAAGTTAAACTTTTCGGCCCGGCTAGGAATCAAACCCGGGGTCCTCTGACCATTCAGCCAAAGTGTCGGAAAAAGTAAAGTACGTAACTGATTTACTAAAGTATGCAAAGGTAACAGTAAATGAAACGGACTTGGAAGACGACTGATGTTGTTTGTATTAGAGATCTGCAAACCACCCAGTTCGTTCACTCAAGCTCATTCGACCCTCATGTGATCCACCGTGTTTCGGTCGACTTTGAGCGGGTTGGCTAGGAACGTGTAGTCTGAGATAAGGTGACTGATACGCTTACGGACATGTCAACAAAGTTACGACGAATCTTCTTCAAAGATGACGATGATAATGATGCTTGTTGTTTAAAGGGGCCTAACATGTAGGTCATCGGTCTCTAATTACGAAATGTAATGACAATTTAAAAGTGCAAAATCATCCACTGACCAGAATAAAAAATGTGATGAAGAATGAATGAATGGAAATGAATTTAAAACAAATCAGTGGATCTGACCCAGAAACTATCGTAAACAATAGTATTACTGACAAAAGGACTGCTTCTAAATCACAATCCTGAATCGAGGAAGTTTGTTGTCTAAAGGGGTCCAAAATCCCGGTCCACGGCCCCTCATGATGGTATTCATCGCTAATAAAGTAGAACCATAGTATTTGTCATGTTGCGGTACTAATCAAAAGTAGCAGAGACTCACGGTGTTCCACACATTATGGTACTACTCACAAGTATTGTACGTCGCACATAATGGCGCCACTCAGAGGCAGCGCAAACCCATGGTGTTCCTCACCTACGTGTACTAATCACAGGCGCCGGTATTCCCCTGGTTTTCCTCATTTAGTGGGTACTAATCACAGGCAACGCCCAGACCCGTGGGTACTGTAAATCCACAGTGAACCACTCTCTGATCCCACTAATTACAAAGCTATTGTGTACCTAACATAGTGGTACTACTCGCAAGTAAAGGCACCCATGGTGTTCTCCGCGTGATGGTACTAATCACAAGTAGTTTCATGGTTCTAATACAATCATCCTTTTAGACGCCTCTGACGACAGGCAGGAAATACCGTTGGTGTATTCTTCGTCTGCGTCCCCCACCCACAGGGGTTCAAACTTCAAAGAAGTGAGTAAATGAGCGTGGCTGACTATAAAACATTGGACACCATGCAAATATTTTAACAAAATATGCATTCAAGTAATTGCTGTGTTGTCTGTTTTGGTGCAGAATGACCAAGAGAGCTTCATTTAATCTACCTTGGTTAAACGAGATTCTCCCGTCACTAACCAGGTTACCAGCTGAATTGAAATGTCTTTCACTTGCTGCATCAGAGGCTGGAATAGACACTCTTTTCTTCGCTAGCAGAGCAAGTCTTGGATATTTATTCATCACGCAAAAGGATCGTCATCAGAAAAGTGATATTTTAATCAATTTTATTTTTGTAAGAATATCGGCAACATCTAATTCTGCGCCAACTTTAACTCGTTTTTAACATAGATCTAGCAATCTGTTCCCGAAACAACCGTCACACATTTTGACGCACTTCTGTGTAATGTTTTGTTTGATATCATGTGATACTGTATTTGGTGGCCGCAATGTATGAGGCCGCACTTTACACGCGTGAGCTTTCATATGTGAGGTAGTAGATATGAATGTCAATAAGAAAGCACAACGATTACATGGCACACATCCTATGTTCATTATTCTTACTTGTTACTAATAAAAAGTATCCCCACACTTCGCTCTTCATCCTTTCTTACTTTCGTAATCCATATTTTATTTTCCTCCACTTTTGAGGCGACTGATAAAAATACCACACTGTGTTTTACACCGTCACACTAGAATTAGAAATCATGTAAATGAATGCATTCTTAAATCATTTCACGTAAAATGCAGTTTTCTCCCTAATGAACGAGTAACACGAATGAAATATCTTCCTTTCGAGTCTGAATTAGAATTTTATCGCTTTGTTTTCTTACATTCCAAGCCATGTTTAAATAATGCCATCAAGTGTTGTTTGCTTTTAATGTTTCCACGACAAGAAACTTTACTCTGGTTTATTCCCAAAGCGTTGTGTTTATAACACCACTTGTTGCTCAGAAATAAGAGCATTACATCAGAGATTTCTCCTTGTGTGACAAACACAGTAATTAAGGTGGGACTTACATAACGAGTATATTACTAGATCACTAGCGAAAAGTGTTTTTATTACCATCGTACGCTGCATTGTTAGAATAAGGTGTGTAATCTAAATCAATAAAGAAATACAAGTTTATTTGTATGAAAATGTGACTTTATTCTTATATTCCTTAACCCATTTACCAATATCCTTTATTTAAGTCAGAAGTGTATTAATGTAACTATTTAACTCACGGCCACCAGACGAGTTGGCCGTGCGGTTAGGGTCGCGCAGCTGTGAGCTTGCATCCGGGAGATAGGGGGTTCGAACCCCACTCTCAGCAGCACTGAAGATGGTTTTTCATGGATTCCTATTTTCAAACCAGGCAAATGCTGGGGCAGTACCTTAACTAAGGGCACGGCCACTTCATTGCCACTCCTAAGCCTTTTCTCTCCCACCGTCGCCATAAGATTTATTTGTGTCAGTGCGAAATAAAGCCAATTGTAACTCATGGCCCCAATGATCAGTCTGGCATAAGAATATCAGCAGTTTCAAGCAATCCACAGCTGTCTTTTATCACTGTATTATCGATTTCGTATTATCGCTCCAAAGTGGACATGTTTTTATATAAATTTACCAGAATAGCGCACTCAAACAATTTTATATAATGCAGTATACATTTATTGCTGTAGCCCGCCTGTAGTCCATGGTCGTTAAAGAGGAAAGTTTCTATGATCTGAAACTGTGGTTAGTGGGTTCGAGTCCCGTTGGAGGGAAAACATTTCACCATCAACATTTTGGGCGGCAGGGTAGGAGAGAAGGTGGTGTACAATTTCTAATAAATAGATTGCGTGCTGAAGGCTTGAATTAAATTCCAAATATTGCTTTTATCCTGTCTTTGGACACCAGTTCCATGTCCTCAACGGATGTCGCAGTGACTGCGAATCTGAATAAGTCGCACCGAATGCAGTTCCTTCGCTCAGATTGTTGAGCGCCAAGCGGTCGCTCACAACACGCTCACTAGCAAAGTATGACTTAGCCTAACCTTCGTTCTACCGACCGTAAAGGGGAATGTAGACCTTTAGTCTCTACTTTTCTACAATGTTGTATATATGTCATTTAATTTATGTAATGAGCATACCGAACAAAATATTAGTCACCCCTGGAGAAATCATTACAAGCATCAGCCTCTGGATTTGATAACCGCCTTTGTTCGGTTAGGAAGTGAGTCCACAAGGTTGTACAGGTTGGTCGCATCCAGGTTGAGACACTCGATGAGGATTTGATCGCGCAGTTCCACCAAATTGCGGGGATGCTAATGTCGGTGTTACACTCGCTGTTCCAACATGTCCCACAGATATTCAATGGGGTTCAAGTCTGGTGATTGTGCAGGCCAATCGAAATGTAATAGCGTGGTGGAGTGTTCATAAAACTCATCACATATTCGTCCAGCCCGATGACTTTGCTGTTGTCATCTTGAATAGCATACTCATCATGCAGATGTTGACTGAAAAGCAACTCTTGATCATCCAGGATGATAGATAAACCTGCTGGTTCATATTAGTGGTCACCTCAATGAGCGATCCCAATAAGTGATACGAAAAACACTCCCAAAACATCACAGATCCAACTCCGGATTAAACCTGACCCAGCACACAACCAGGATGAAATGCTTCATTTGTCCTCCAGTGCACTCGACGACGTGCGTCACTGGAATATAGACAAAAACGTGATTTATCAGAACACATTACGCTCCGCCGGTCAGCTTCTGTGCACGTTTCATGATTTCTAGCCCACTGAAGATGCTCAGCTGTATGTGCCTTGTTACAACTTGCTTTACGTCGCACCAATCCAGATAGATCTTATGGCGACGGTTAGACAGTAAAGGGATAGGAGTGGTAAGGAAACGGCCGTGGCATTCATTAAGGTGCAGCCCCAGAATTTGTCTGTTGTGAAAATGGGTAACGACGGAAAAAGATCTTCTTGGCTGCCGACAGTGGGGTTCAAACCCAGTATATCCCGAATATTGGATACTGGCCGCAACTGCAGCTTTCGAGCTCGGTCTCTTGCAAGGTAATCGACACCAAATATTCATTGCTTGAAGTTCCCATCGCAATGTTCTCTCACTAAGAGGTGAGGATGGACCTTCATTCATTGACTGCAGCAATTCCTGTCGAGTTTGGATGCGATTTTTATTCACAAGCCGTGAAACGCGTCTCAGGTCCCTCTCAGTCAGGATCTTTTCCCGACCACAATTCTGACGTCATGTTTCGTGGCCACGTGTAGTACACAACTACTTGTAGACAGGTTGAACAGTCCATTACGAGGCACCTACAAATCCAGCAAGTTCTTACACCGTATGTTCATGAGCACGGCTAAATTCTATTGCCCTTTTCGCCACTGGGTCACATCCTTGCATATATTCATGTTGACGTACACTGCCCGCTTGAAACATCAACGGCTCATGATCGCTACGGCCTTATGCTCACGTAGAGGTTGTGCGCATGCGGTTGAGCACGAGACTCTTCGCTGCGCCATCTGTACAGGCTAAACGATCCATTTGTGTGTGCGCACTTGCGAGACTAATTTTTTGTCCGTTAAGCTTGTTGGATTAAAATGTTCTGTCGTAGGTCTAGTTCCTGATATTTTCTTAAGACACACCTTGCGTTTTTAGTCATTCTTAAATAAATTTACTGAATTTAAAATAATTTTGTTGAGAAAATACTAATATTTGGAAAAAGGCGTATCTCTATTCCCTTACGAACTATTTGCAGCAAAGGCTTAAATAATTTTGGCACCAGTACGCCGTTCTAATTATCTCTAGCATTCGAAATGTTTGCGTTCATCGTAAAAAAAATGTGACATTCACATTGTTCTCTTTTTCTCAAAACTGTTTCATGAGTCCTCTTGGATTAAAATGTTCTGTCGTAGGTCTAGTTTCTGATATTTTCGTAAGACACAGCTTGCATTTTTAGCCATTCTTAAATAAATTTACTGAATTTCAAGTGATTTTGTTGAGAAAATACTAATATTTGGAAAAAGGTGTATCTCAATTCTTTACGAACTATTTACAGCAAAGTCTTAAATAATCTTGGCACCAGTACGTAGTTCTAATTATCTCTAGCATACGAAATGTTTGCGTTCATCGTAAAAAAAAATGTGACATCCACATTGTTCTCTTTTTCTCAAAACTGTTTTATGAGTTTCGTCCTTCTTCCATCCATCCGCTCAGTTGAACTACTTTGCCTTCTCAGCGCGGAGAACACTGTGACATCCATGTAGAACTCTAAAATTATGTAGCACTTAAGAATACCATTAGGTAATATGATAGGTGCGTGAGAAAGTAGTTACCCGCATAACCAGTCATTGAAGTCTCCAACAGTGATCATTTTCGTTTAGTGCACCGGAACTTGTGTAATATCCCAACCTACTGCGCAGTGAAAGTGTGAACTGAACTGATCTAATAGGTCCAGGAGAAGGAAGATGACCGCTAGCTATAGGCCACAGAGATGAGAACGTGTAACCAAAACAGATGGCATGACAAGTTCCAAATTAATCTTCTTCACAAGTGCACGAATGCGGGAGTCGGAACTTAAAGACGTGAGCCTGTGAATAATTACTGCAGACCCGCCGGGCATGGGGCATGCGGTCAGTTGAGCATTTGCATTTCATTCTCAAGGTTGCAGAATCGCATCCCGGCACTGTCAGTTCCCACTTAAATTTATTTTAAAATCTTCTGTGCAACCGTGAACTTAATATCTAAGCTGGTGTGGCGTGAACTGTATGTGTTACCAGTGCTGCTTTAAGGTGTCGAAGTATGGACACTATAGGTTTTGTCAATAACAGATTGCTTGCCTTTCAAATGTGGATGTATCGTAGAATATTCAAGACTCCATGGGTGAATCACGTACCTATTGGTATGGCCTGCAGCTTTTTGAGTGCCTCAGCCGTATTGCTTGGCATTCGGCCAGTGTTTCTTATATTAGAGAGCTCCTGATTTCATGGGACTTCAATTAATCCTGTACCGGCTTCAATACAGAAATGAATCCTTGAACTGTGAATGAATCAGGCTTGAGGAATAAGGGTAGGAAGCGCGCACACCACACCCACAACATACAAGTAGCTAGGTGACACTACCACAAACTTAAATAATTTACATTGACATTGTTATCACAACAATTAACAAATGCATGAACCAGTGAGTTGGCTGCTCAGTTCGGGTCATGTAGTTGATAGCTGGCATTCGGGAGATGGTGGGTTTGAACCCCACTGTCGCAGCCCTGTAGATGGTCTTCCATAGTTTCCCATTTTCACATCAGTAATTTTAGGAATAAATAAAGAATGTATTCTCATAATTTATTACATTTTATTTACCTAAACTTCGTAGCTCTTATCTCTCGGATGTTTTCAACATTGAACTGTGGATTTTTTATTGAAATGTGTATTTATTCAATCTCTTTATTATTTTATTCAAATTATAAAAATATTCCAAACATATTTTAATTAAAAATTTCCATGTTTCCATATTATCTTAGCATTATTTTGAAACGTGAGAAGGAACGTGGTATTTTGTACAAATATTTTTATTGTGTGAGAAAGAAACATCATTCGACATTTATGTATTGATAAACAATATTTAAAATTTGTGTATATACATAATTTTATGATATTTTGCAAGAAAACTGAATACATAGATTTTTCAATGAACAAAACTAAACGAAAACACACTAGAAAATTGAACGGGCAGTGAAATCGAACCTTCCAGCTATAAATGCGCAGCTCTAACACCTGAGCTACCCGGCCAATTGGTAAGCCGTACCACGAAATCCGCGAAAAAATTTTCAGCGCCTCTCCTTCTCGCAATTGAGAGAATGCTGGGGTGTCGACATCATACGACATGGAGTGTTGAATGGACTTCTTTCGACCCTTCAAAAATCCGACTACCTCTGCCGGGTTAGAACACACAACACTCTGCCACTGACCCTGAATGTTTGACACAAAACAGATATTCTTCATATTATTTAAAAAGTCTGTGTTTTACTCCATATTTTGAAACTTCTTAGCTCATGTGTGTGTGTGTGTGTGTGTGTGTGTGTGTGTGTGTGTGTGAGTGTGTGTGTGTTTATTTAGCCATTTGTATTACAAAAACCTGTCTTCAGCGGAAACCAAAGGGACCGGAAAATTTTCTACTGTACACAGGATTCGGGTTCATGAAGGTGGTTAAAAATAACATTATAAATGCATATCCCCGTTAGATAATCCAGTAGTATATATATGATTTTGTGCGGTAGCATATACAATAATGGCTCTAATCACACACTGTCCGACTCGTTGGCTGAACGGTCAGCGTACTGGCCTTCGGTTCAGAGGGTTCCGGGTTCGATTGGCGGCCGGGTCGGGGATTAAAACCTTAATTGGTTAATTCCAATGGCACGGGGGCTGGGCGTATGTGTTGTCTTCATCATCATTTCATCCTCATCGCGACGCGCAGGTCGCCTACGGGAGTCAAATAGAAAGACCTGCACCTGGCGAGCCGAACCCGTCCTGGGATATCCCGGCACAAAAAGCCATACGATATTCCATCACACACTTATATACACGCGTTCTTAACACAAATCTCGTCTTGCTTAGAACTTCCTCACAGTGCACAGTAGTACAGTAAATACACTTACTACACATGGCACGTTTTATAGAAATACATAGTAATACTGGGCAGTACTTTGATTTAATTGTTTCAGTAATCCTAAATTGTAGGCTGGACACCACTATCCCTGGTAGCACGGCTCTCAATTAAAATACGGGCGCGGTAAATAATGTCGAACAATTCCGCATTATTTTTCGTTCGCGAAGTAGACTGAATGTTCTTTACGGCTGATAGGACATGTCTCTAGGACTTCATGTTTCATAATCCATCTTCTTCATCGTCTTCCTTCCCGTCTTCATCGCCATTAATTTCTGTTCCTTTTCTTAGAGCTGTCTTTGATGTTTTTTCCTAACGCCGTCTCTGTCTCAACTTCTAGATAAATGGCTGTTCGAGATTTTGTTATAACAATCAGTATCCCGGCCATATTAGATCCATTTGGAATATACTGTACATGGCAAAGAAACTTACATATTTCTTCATTATAGTAGCAGAATTTGCTTCCGTTTCCACGTCAGACAGATTCCGATAAATACAGGTAAAATTACATCAATATTAAACCATAATTCATGGGACCTGGAAAATTTTCCATTATGGACAGTTTTCCGGTTCATAAAGGTTTCATTAAAGGCAGATTTTACTGCACATATAAATCCTAGCCGTGTTAATTTCCATGAGTTGATCTATCATTTATCAACGTTCATGTTGTCTATAATATTTAAATGAGGAACTAAAGATATATGTTTATGTTCTCCGCCTTCAACCACAATATAACATAAAAAGAAAGCGGATGCTTCATCAGCCATTATATTAATCACTTGTTTGTTTATTTATTAAGAGGTGCACTCTGGTTAGTGAAAGGTGAATAGAGCACTTCCTTCCTGTTTCATTTTTCTTTATCTTTGTGACATAATGACCACAACAAGATCCTTCAGCCATCTCATACCACAGGGGATCAAGTAGAAACTCTCACTCGTGCTAACTACGACTTCATCGCGGCACACATTGTAATGATTCATAATTGTAGCCTACACAACATCGTTAATTATAATAAATCATGCAGCGGTATTTGTCATCACCGCCAGCATAATAAAGACGTAACGATTTGGATGAAATGTGTGACCAGGAAAAATAGGCAGGACGTGTGTTGCGTTCAGAATGAGCAATGGCTCTTCCAGATAAATTCGAATAAAGGATGGCTTGCGTCGTAATTTCCAATTCTTCTAGTTCCGTAGTGGAGGTCAAAAGTTTATCGTGAAGCTGAAATAACTAAAACGCTTTTTAAGATTAAGATTAAGATTATCAGCACAAGTCGGTTTACTCATTTCTGAGCTTCGTGGGCCCCTTAACTACGCCTCGCCATCCTGGATGGTTTTCAGCTCTTCTTAAGATCTGCTGAAGGGGTAAAACTGATCTGCTTAACTTTGTCAAACTATCTGCACGCTTTTCTTGCTCATCCTGTTATACCAATCACATCCCCTTGCATGATGCATTTCTTCTCGTGATATACCCGAAGAACTGAAGGATTTTCTAGTTGGCACGAGGATAAATGTATGTTTAGAGATTTTGAGTTGCTCAGAGCTGGACATATACGTTCTTTCTTCAGTCCACTGTACAATGGGTATTCTTCGCCAACACCACATCTCAAAGGCATGAATGTGTTGTTTGTCTCTGGCCTTTAGGTCCATGTTTCATAAACATATAGGACGACGGAGTAAACAAGAGCTTCGAAAGCGGATCTTCGCATTGTTTTTCATTGCTCTGTTATTGCAGATCCCGGTGAGTTTCTTCGTTGCAACTCAATCTTTTACTTCGCGATCGCAGATCATTGATCCAAGGTGGACCAAGTCATACATAACTTCAAGTACATCGTATTCCTGGTCCAGAACACGAACAAGTTACGAAATATAAAAATGATAAACGGTGAAGTTTTGTGGACCAGCAACTTGTATTAACATTTTCAGATATCCTTGAAGAATAATAATTTAATATTACATAAAGTGAATTTTGGAACTTGGGTAAATGAATAAAAAATAAATATAAATCATTATAAATTATTCAATAAACAGGTGAAGAAGGTTTTGGAGAGTTGTTAGAGTCAGGTTAATAACATAGGATCCTGTTAAGTGAATGTAAGTAACTATAAATTACTACAGGCTCGCGTATGTGGGCCATCCTCCAGTGAAGAATTTATGATACTACTATTTAAACTTGTTTACTTGAGTTCCATCTAATGACACGTCAAGGTCTACCACGTGCTTTGTTTCCACACCAGACATCATTGAGAACGAACAGGTGAAATAACATGTCGACCAGTTTCTGTCTGCTCAGTGGTAAGTAATTCCTATTTTGTTTATATTTTTTATTTATTGACTTATTTAATAAGGCGTGGCTTGGGATATGAAGCCTGATGCTATGCCAAACCATCTTTTATGTGCTGCATTGCACAAACTAGAGAGTCTTAAGGTTCCTAATTACATATAATTAATTTCGAAATAAAAGTTAAATAATAGTTACAAACGAAACGTAAATTTCTCAGGTTTAATATAAAAATACATTACATTATATACTAACTTATTAAGTATATATGTACCATTTATAACATCTTTTTTAGTACATGTCTACTATGTATGTCTCTAATTACAGCCGGAAGGGAATTCCATGAGCGTATGGTTGCAGGTATGAACGAGATGCTGTAATTTACCGTGCGGTAAATTGAGAAGTTCAGTAGGGAAGAGGTTTCTGACCTTGTAGGTATACTGTTTGGGGATGTCAAGTGAAGGTTTCTTCCTTTTGCTAAATATAACCACGACAGCTATTCAAGACAGGGTGATATATGACAATACCTGGGTTTATTTAATACAAAATGGATGCATGTATTATAAGCCTGCTAAAGTTTAGCGTTAAGAGTGGTGTTTAGGTTCTTGTATATTACGCCACCATCATCGAAGATTGGTAGAGTTAAGCTTTGAACAAGTAACTTCCTCATATTTAGTGAAATGAGATCCGTAAACTTTTAACGGAGTGCAAAGAAAAGAATATTCTTTGGCATATTTTTGTCGTGTGTTCTGTCCAGTTTAACTACTTATAAAAACAAGGTCAAGGTTCTTTCCAGTTTCGTTTAATTTTATGTGTGTTACGTGGAATAGTATTGGAGGAATTTTTACACTTTTCAATTTAGTATCATTAATTTTGGATCCTACATTGATTGCTTGTGATTTGAATGGATTGACTTTAAGATAATTATTTTTTAGTTCAGTCTTTTATATTTTCTAGGTCATCCTTTAGTTTGTTAATATCTAGTTAGATGTCCTTCGGGTTTGTATGTATATATAGTTGAATGTCATCTGCGTAGAGATGATATTTATTAGCTTTTATATGTTCTGGTAGGTCATTTAAGTATGAAAAACAAACAGATCGAATGCGTAATGGACCACAGATTCTAATTCCGCCACCGTTGAGTGGAATTTTAAAGTGCGAGAAACTCGTGTCGGTAAATTTACTGGTAAGTTAAAGTACCTCTTGTAAGAGCAAAATTTCGGCGTACCGTTCTCTGCTCCTGCGGTGTTCAATCCAAAGATTGGTTTGTAGCAGATTTTTATGATATGAACTCCGTTCTTCGGCTAATCTCTTCAGTTCCAATTCATTATGACAACCATTGTCCTGCATTGTCTGGTTGATATACGATAATCGTGGTCTTCCTCTGCAAAATACTTTTGACTCTCAAGGTATGGCGGGCCCAATATCGAACTCCATTGATCAACGTTTCCTTCCCCAATGTATTAGGTTTCCGAGGCCTAGGGAGTCTTTCATTTTCACGCCCTTCGTGGCCCTTGTCTTTTTTTGGCCAAGATCTTCAAAGTGTCAGATCCCTTCAAATTTTTCTTGTGATTAGTGTTAATAGAGGACGGTTGCCCAGTTGTACTTCCTCTTAAAACAGAAATCACCACCACCACCGCCACCAGCAGCAGCAGCCTTCTATCAGAGAAATTAATCAGGCAAAGTTCAAATTCCCGGTCCGGCCAGGGATCGAATCCCGGGCTCTTTGAGCGGAAGGTTATTACTCTGAACATTAACCGAAGGAACCGGACAACAAAATATTCTCATTGTATTAACAAACGTATTTATATTAATTAATGAATAGTGCATGATAATTGAAACAACATTATTTTATTACTCGTTTATTTATTTATTTATTTATTTATTTATTTATTTATTTATTTATTTATTTATTTATTTATTTATTTATTTACTGCAGTACAGAATTTCTAATCCCAATTACAGCGACAATTGTTTACATGTTATTATTTTCAGTGTTCAAAATTACTCTAATAACCTAATATCTAAACTATTATAATATTATATTTACAATGAAAAAGAAACAATATTTCATATCTGAACTATTATTTTCTTCTAGTTATAACACTTATGGTTATATTCATGGGATAGAGCTTAATGTAGAAGGTTTGAAGTAAATTTTGTGGTTGAAATCAACATTACAAGTTATTTAGAGAGGTTTCATACAGATGGTGGATTGTTATAGAAAAAAGTCTTGAGGTACACAGAAGTCTAGAGAATTGTTTTTTCTGAACGGCGCTGTTGTAGATATAAAGGTAATTAACTAAGAAGTAATAATTATTTTTATTGTTATTATTACTTCTGCTGTTGTAGTAGTAGAAGTAATGACTCATTAAAAGACTCTTTCAGAGTAGAAATCTGGCACCCCGATGTTTCTTCAAATCTATTCCGCTGAAGGGACATTAAATACCTAGGTGTAATATCCTGATAAATTTTCGTATCATAATGGTAAGATAAATACTGTCCTTTTCCATCAACATGTGGGTCTTATTGGTTGAGATATTGCTACATCGCGTTGTCCTTTGGCGATTACACAACTCTGAAATTGTAATCAAGTACATCTGATGTAATAAACATACACTGATGTAGCATCTGTCTTTCACAGTCCATCATGGACAAACTCATTTCTTTTGGGCGCCATCTGGTAAAAGTCAAACTTATGATTTATGTGGCTACATGGTCACAGCAGCCAGAGGACGTCCAGTTCTGCACGAAATCTGACACTCAGGGACAGTGAAGTAAAATGTGCTTTAAGGGGATACAAATTAAATTCATCGCAAGGTTAGTGCACAAATGAAGGATATGTGTATTTACCAGCATTCTCACGTTATCTCACAGTAAATATAGTATTTCTTGAACTATGGTTTACATTTTATACCTACGGTCAGAATGTGTACGCAGTCACGGGGTAGAATGTAGAATAAAATTACAGAGATAGGCGTATAGCCGGAAATAAGCGTCATGTATCCCGTTCTACGGCTATGTAAGAAGAGTTGCATAAGTGGTTGGGGTTCCAAAAGGTGGCAATCGTGATGTCCACATAAATGCCATTGTAGAACGTAATTGTGGGATGGAACATATATCTAAATAGGTCAGAATTTAGACCTATTATTTCCATGTCTTTTTCTCGATTATTTGGTATATTAAAACAATCACGAACAACCTGCCTACGACTTACAGGGGTTAACCAAATTAGGCTAAATTTCCCAGCTAGGATGGCAATCGAACCCGTGCTTCTGCGAACCCAAGGCTACTACGCTGACGATTCAGCCAACCAGCCGGACAGAATTATGGCATATAACTGGAGAAAATCAAGCCCTACACTATTTCACTGAATTTCTCTAAAAATGTAAGCACGTATCGCAGTTTTCAATGTACGAAAAAGTGTCGACAAATACTGAAATCAGTTCTATAAAAATGTAACAAAGAGATTTCCTATCCTAAAAACCTAATCGTAATCTGAATAAATAATCCTTCGATTTAACCATTAAATGCACAATTTATTATTTCTTTTAAAGATGATGGTTTTTCATTTCAAAAATAATAGATTTTTACCAGAAAATTTTCTCAAATTATTTGTCAAAATTAATATATTTTTATTTCTTTGAATCAGTCAATATATTAAGAGTTTTGAATGTTTTAGGTATCGGTATATGCAAAGCTGTACGGTTACTGTACCAACTGCCACACTTCAATCTTAGGGATGTGCTGACTCACGAATTCTCTGAGGTAAACAACATTTTATTTGCTTTACCTTAACTGTTTAAAGTTTACACTACTCCAGATGATTAACAAGAGAATTCATACAATAAATGATTGTTAATTTTTAATAAACTAATGACCCCTAGCGAGTTCGTGTGCATGGCTGAAGTAAATGGACACTTGTAAAATCATAAAGCAGATATAATTAACAAGCAAGTATATTCTCCTTTTGCAAATATGCAATGCTTTGCATTTAAGGGTTAAACCTCACCTTAGAGAACCCCCATGGCGCTACAGCCCTTGAAGGGCCTTGGCCTACCAAGCGACCGCTGCTCAGCCCGAAGGCCTGCAGATTACGAGGTGTCGTGTGGTCAGCACGACGAATCCTCTCGGCTGTTATTCTTGGCTTTCTAGACCGGGGGCGCTATCTCACCGTCAGATAGCTCCTCAATTCTTCGAACCAGCCCTCAGGTCCAGGTAAAAATCCCTGACCTGGTCGGGAATCGAACCCGGAGCCTCCGGGTAAGAGGCAGGCAGGCTACCCCTACACCGCGGGGCCCGCTCACCTTAGAGAAGTGATTAGAAACTTCTTAAGAATAAACTGAATACTCCTTGATGCACGCTACATTTTTAAAAATGTTAATAACTTATAAAGGAAAGTAAGACTATCGTTTTACGCGACTATTGTTACTATACTCTCATCCAAGTAACTTCCGGTTTTATGTCGATTCCGAACATGGCAAACACTTGGGCCGCAATTTGAACCGATGCTGCCTGAATAGCAAGCAAGCGATGATGTAAAATATTCAACAATCTGGTTTCTAATTTATGTGGTGCCTCATAAAACAATACTAGATGCTTTTAAAAGAAATAGAGTAGAATTTTCATGCACAAACCTCGATTTTAGAGGCATTTCGTGTGATGGAAGTTTTTACCTTCCACTCGCCGAAGGCCTTCGTGGCCTGTCCAGAGATGACATTGCCTTTTTTATATAGGCCTAAGTTGCTGTAGGATTCGGTTCATTAGGGGCTAAATATCACACAGCAATCCTCCTTAAAACTATCATCACCAAGATCTATTAGGATAATCAGGTACTTCTTTATAACTAGCGTTCAGTTCTCATATGCAGGAAATAAATTCGTTGAGAGGACTGGCGGCATGTTCGACCAATTAAAGCTCTACTACTCTGTTCGCCTACAGACTGGTCTCATTAGTGTACCAGCCCATCTTCTCTGTCAGTGATGTATGGAGAAGATCGACCTCAAGGGCACACTAGTAGAGCACGTGCTTTAACTGGAGAGTAGTACCTTGTTTTGGCTTTCCGAGATAAAGAGTTTCGTTACTTCTTGCATGGGGGCTTAGAAGATACTCGTCAACAACTCTGTTTACCTGATGTGCTGCTGCACATTGTCTTCGGAGGAATAATATTAACAATTGACTTAATCCAAAGAAAAGAAATTCTTAGAACCAAAGTACGAAAATGTCATTTGGATGAAAAAGAAATCACATGAAATCTGTCAAGTTACAGAAAAAACACGGATAAAATCAGGAAACGACGATTATAATTTTATGGCCATTTATATAGAATGGATTACAACAGGCTCACAAAGAAAATGTTAATCTTAGCCTTATCAATGCAAAAATCACAATAATTGGCTAAAAGAAATTAGTGAAGACGTGAATGAAATTGGCATTAATGAACAAACCATTCAAGATAGAATAAAGTTCACAATTTTAATTCACATACACACATCTTCTATAAATCCCACCCCACTAAATACAGGTTGGACTGAACAATGTAAAAAGGAACACAGCGAGAGGATGAAGAGATATTGGGAAGACAGTAACTTCGAACCGCACTTCACCGAGCGATTTGGCCGTGCGGTTAGGGGCACGCAGCAGTGATCCTGCATTCCGGATATAGAGGGTTCGAACCCCACTGTCGACAGCCCTGAAGATGGTTTCCCGTAGTCTCCCATTTTCACAGCAAACAAATAGTGGGGCTCTACCTTAATTAAGGCCAAGACCGCTTCTTTTTACCCCTTCTAACTCTTTCCTACCACATCATCGCCATAAGACGTGTCTGTGTCGTTGCGACGTAAAGCAACTTGTAAAAGAAACAAAATCAAAACCGCACTGTTGGCAGCCCTGAAGATGGCTGTCCGTGGTTTCCCATTTTCACACCAGGCAAATGCTGGGTCTGTACCTTAATTAAGGCCACGGCCGCTTCCTTCCCATTCCTAGGCCTTTCCTGTCCCATCGTCGCCATAAGACCTATCTGTGTCGGTGCGACGTAAAGCAAATAGCAAAAAAATAGCAAAAAACAGGTATTAGTAAGGATGTAAAGGTGATGGAACATAAATCACTGCTAAGACACCAATATTAAAGCATTTTTTTAATTATCTGAAGCCTTCTCTTTTCAATTTCGACTCAGTTTATTTATAACTGTTAGATTCTTCAGTGCGTCGGAAATTCTTCTTCTTCTTGTTGTTGTTCTTCTTCTTAGCATTTATCCCCCTTAATTGCAGGGTCACTGTTTTGCACTTCCTTTCTCACTTGATACGGTCTCGTGCATCTTTAGAAGAGACTTTCGCCACATGCATGTCCTCCCGCAGAGTCTCGAGCCAGTGCTTCTCTGGTCGCCCTTCTTATCTGCAGCCCTCAGGACTTCAGTTTAATGCCCTTCTTGCAACTGAACAACCGTTTCTGCGTAGCACGTGGCCATTCCATCGCAAACAATTCTATCGCGTGTCCGCAGGGACTGGGACCACACCAAATGCCATCCGAGCATCCTCATTTCTGATATGGTCCAGTCTAGTGAGTCCCATTTGCCAGCGAAGCATCTTCAACTTCATGACATGCAGCTGTTGTTCGTGTCTCCTTGTGACTGGCCAACAGTCGGTTCCATACAGTGTCAATGGTCCATAGATTCTGGATTTGAGATTCATTGGCACCCTCCGATCAAAAAGGACTCCTGTGACTTGGTGCATCTTCATCCAGGCAGCGCTGATACTGCTTCGAACATCTGGGAGCGTGTCACCATCCGATTTGATAAGTGATGTTTCGAGATTATCAACGGCGTAGATGTTAATGGACCCATCACCCTGTACCCCACACTCTAGGTGGTCAGTCTTCCCGACGTTAAGTCGCAGGCCGTAACTGTTCAAGGAGTTTATCCAACGTCGGACTAATTGTTGCAAATCTTGACGGGATTCACATATCGTAACAGAATTATAACCTCGGAAAGAATTCTATTTTAATTAAGTAGTTTTCTTATCAGGTATAATTCTCTTACCATTTGTTTATGAATGTATTTCTTCAATATTAGTTTTGGCAGACTGTGGTGGTTCTAGTGTGTGGGAGAGTGCGTGTTGTATAGGTTGTAAGTTCAATTGTTTGAGCTAGTTTTACTTACTTTAGGTTAACAGCAAATATGTAAATATGAAATGGGAAAAATAAATTTTTTGTTCAATAGAATTTTCTATCGTTCGCCTCTGTGGTGTAGTGGTTAGCGCGATTAGCTGCCACCTCCGAAGGCTCGGGTTCGAATCCCGGCTCTGCCACGAAATTTGAATAGTAGTACGAGGGCTGGAATGGGGTTCACTCAGACTAGGGAGGTTAACTGATTAGATGGGGTTCGATTCACACCTCAGCCATCTTCGATGTGTTCTTCCGTGGTTTCGCATTTCTTCTGCAGGCAAATGTCGGGATGGTACCTAACATGAGGCCACGGCCGCTTCCTTCCCTCTTCCTTGTCTATTCCTTCGGATCTTCCCATCCTCCCACAAGGCCCCTGTTCAGCATAACAGGTAAGGCAGCTTGAACGAGGTACTGGTCCTCCTACCCAGCTTCATTCCCCAACACAAAGTCCAACTCTCCTGGACACTACCCTTCAGATGGTAGAGATGGGATCCCTCGTTGAGTCCGAGGGAAATAAACAATCCTGGAGGGCAAACGAATTTAGAACGAAAGACAGAAAGATAATTTTCTATCTCGGTTACAATGACACTCGCTTATAATGACACTATTTGCCAGATCCCTTGTATGCTGTTGTAACCAAGTTCTCCCGTATCTTTAAGCTTGCTTGAAATTTCAGAGATAAGAGGGGACCTCTCAAAATACTGTTTAAGTACATTCGTGGGACCCTTAACGTGATAACCCACGGTTAGGAATCACTTGCCGCTCTAGCCTCTGAAATATCAAGGACAACTAGAGCGAAAATCTCATTACAGTTGGGTGGTAGGAGGGGAAGAAGGACATAAACAAAGCGGAGAATATAGCAAGTTGTTCTCTCCTTATCACAGTTCCGCTGAGTTGTGTAAAGGTGTTGTTGTGGACTAGGTCAAGGAAAGTTCCTCCACAAGAAGAGAACAGTGGGATTTGAAAACAATGCCTCAAGTGTCTGCAATACTTTCCTTCTCCTTGCGCATATTACTTAATTAAAAACTTACGCATTGCAATTCTCTTCTAGCCAGGGAATACCTTCCTCCACGGGGGACACATTATCACTGGCTGTTAATGGTTAATTAAACAATTAGAAGCCTAGAAATCATGTACAGTGAACAAGTGGATACAATGAACGATGAGAGACACTAGTGGTGAAGTTTTAAGATTACCTTCATACCTCTTCCACCACTTCTATTAAACGCGATTAATCAACAATGAATGAATGAATCAATCTAAATTTAGAGCTGTCGCCTACCTGTCAGATTCCCTATCTTTTGTTTACCTAGTCATTACTTAAATGCTTTCAAAGAAGTTGGAAATTTGTCAAACATCTCCATTGGTAAATCATTATAATCGCTAATTCCTCTTTATTTCTTCTTGTTTGGGTCCATAGATTATTTTGATGCAGCTCTCCATATCACCCTGCCCTGAACTAACCTCCTCATGTCTACGTACCAAGAGAGCAACCGCTTGGTTAGGGTAGCGCAGCTGTGAGCTGGGTTCGAATCCCACTGTCGACCGCCCAGAAGATAGATTCCCGTCGTTTCCCATTTCCACACCGGGCTAATGCTGGAGCTATACCTTAATTAAGGCCACGACCGTTTAATTTCCGCTCCCAGCCCTTTCCTAACTCATTGTCGCCATAAGACCTCTGTGTGTCGGTGAGACGTAAATCAAATTCTAAAACAAGGAAAATTAATTTCTATGTAACTTCAACATCCCTACATGTACTCTAATATCTTTGTCGAACTCATGGCTTGGTCTACCCCTACGTACTTACCGCCTAAACTTCCCTCAGAAACTAACCGAACAAGTCCTGGGTGTCTTATCTCTTCTTCTGGTCAAATTTAGCCAAATCTTTCTCTGCATTCGTGAATCTATCTTTCTTACTTTAAGTATTATTGTAAAACACTGCATTTCAAAAGCTTCTATTCTCTTCCTTTCTGCGCTACTTATTGCCAATGTTTTAATTTGCAGTGAGCGAATTTCCTTTCTTAAGAAAGATCTTCCTTGCTTGAGCTCGTCTGTCCTCCTTACTTCTGCCATCAGTGGCTGGTTGTTCTACTACCCAAGTAACAATATCTATTTACTTCGTTTATGACTTCATTTCCTAATTTAATATTTTCTTCACTGCCTGGCTTCATTCCACTACACTCCACTACTAAGTTTCAGATTTATTTATCTTCACCTTGTATCACGCATTCAATACTCCGCCCATACCATTCAAAATTTCTCCAGATAATCTGCAAACTAAGACAAAATAATATTTTTGCCCTGTTTCTCTTTCTATAAACGAATATTTGCCACAATATGTCCTTATGAATTCCAAATGATCCTTGAAAATCCACAGCCTGTTTCCAGTCATTAGACCGAGTCAGGAATGGAAAGAATGAAGCCCCATCTAGCGGCGAGGAGAGGAATTGTGCCAGCTGCCGAAGCCTGTCGCTCTCCTCTGGGGCAAAGATTAATGACTGACAGATGAAATGACATGACATTGAAAAGTCTTGCTGGAATGAAAGGTGACAGGGAAAACCGTAGAAGAACCTGTCCCACCTCCGCTTTTTCCATCACAAATCTCACATGAAGTAACCGGAATTTGAACCTCGGAGCCCAGCGGTGAGAGACCAGAGCGCTGCCGCCTGAAGCACGGGGGCACCTTATTATGATCGTTCCTAATTTTAAAAACTCCATTCAAGTTTATTCCTCTATTGAAGTCATTCAACGCCAACTCTCCACTGACAGCTTGAAACATACCACTTAGCCAAGCAGCTCGTCTCCTTACTCCCAAGTCTTCCCAGCCCAAAGATTGCAACATTTTCGAAACACTACTCGTTTGCCGGAATTCAGCCTGAGCAAATCGTGCTGCTTTCCTTCGGATCTCCTTTAGTTCTTGAATCAAGTAGTCCAGGTGCGGGTCTCATACACGGGAACCATACTCTAATTGGGGTCTTACCTGTGACTTATACGTCCTCTCCTTTACATCAAAAGCAAAGGATGCGCAATGTCACGTTTCAAAAAAATATAACATGCGATGGTCGGAATTCCAACCGTGATCGCCCGACCTGGCCGGGAATCGAATCGTGATTCTGTGAACCGAAAGCTGGTACGTTGACCATTCAGTCAAGCAGGCGTTCTGAGACATACACAAATACTCTTCTGAACGATTGAATGTTCACACTTCTGACAATCACTCATAATCATAATCATCAATGTCTAAAGGCAATGCCTTGTCTAAGCAACCACCATCCTCTGTCCTCAGCTCTTCACTTCATTTCATAGTAGGAACCATAATTAAGATTCTGTGCCAAGTCTTCAAAGAATGTTTTCCTCGATCGTCCTTGGCCTTTCTTCCCCATGATTTCCCCTTCCAGCAGATTGGTAAGAAATATATTTTGTCGCAAGTTGTGACTAGTGAAGTTAGCTCTTCTTCTTTGTATTGTTAGCATCAGTTCTCTCTTCCCTTGAATTTATTCCAGAATGCTTTCGTTTGTTCTCTTTACAATCCATTTAATCCGTAGCATTCGTCTCCAGTCCCACATTTCAAACGCTTCCAGTCGTTTCCACTCCTGATCTCTGGTTGTACAAGGTCCAAACAAAATTTCTGGATTCAATCCTCCATCTCAGAGGTGTGAATTGACGCGTGCTGAATGTATAAAATAATAATAATAGCTCTAGACGACGGCGGTGGAAGAAGTGTAACAGTATAAAATCAGACTAGGTTACTAGTATTTGTTGTGCTCAAATTATAGAGCAAGGCAAGCGAGATCTACTAATACGGTGTCCATTATAAATAAGTGGAACACACTTACTGTATCATTATTTCAAAGTTACGGCAGACACAAGCTGTACAACTGCAATTAGATATGCATTACCGTTTGCAAACTTGCCCTTCGTCGTAATAACTGTACGGACGAATGAAAAAGGATAGCGTAACATAAACTTCAGGACTCAGTAATAGAAAATACTGCATTCAAACTATAAAGTATAAGGTCAGTAAAATGACAATGAGTCACCTACCAAAAAGTATAGTAGAACATTTCATATTCAGAAGTAATCACTAGGACACTTCTAAATTCTCTGTAAGTTGGACATTATTTGAGTTAGAATTATGAAGCATTGTGTACTGATTTAATATACATTGTCCTTAGCTATAAACACTAATCAAATAATTTAGATAACAAAATTGAGAAACAGATTTTTTCAAATTTAAATTTTGGTCATATTGAGGTACCTTTTTCTTAACAACGCCGAAGGTCTGACTCTTCTATTTTAGTGATTTCTAAGGACATGATGATTTAACACCTGCAATCATTTTAATCGCATGTCTATTTCGGTTTTTTAAAATAAATCGACATTGCAATTTGAAAACTTCACAAAAATACATTAAACTCTAAAATCCATAAAATGACGTATTTTGTTATTCCCTTGCAGGAAAATGTGTGAAAGCGTTTATTCTGCTTGTCCATAAAGTTTCAGATTGATGTCTTTAGTAGATCCACAGAAAAAGGTACATTTATTACGGAAAAAAAGAAGTCTAGGAAATGACGATTGAATTTCACACCATGAAACCTTGCAATGTATCTCTCAAATCAAATTCCGCGGTGATCGTCATGCTTGACCAACCGGAAACGACGCTTCACAGCCTTCTTCAAAATTCCTAAGTGGGATATCGTCAAATGCCTGATACAACAGGCGTTAAGAGTTCGGCGAAGATGAAAAAAAAAAAAAAAAAGAAAGCGGTGCATTGAAAACCAGTGCTTGGCAACTGACGCGCATGTTTTAGGTATTTCGTGCACCGAGGGGCAATTAATCAGTCAAAAAAAATACCTGACGGAACGCTACAACGACAAAATATACATTAAAATCACATTTTAGACATATCTTCGGATGCGTTTCCTCGCCATCATATTACAGTGCAGGCTTTCAGCTCAGGCCACCATTAATACAAGTCACCAGCATAGGCCAAACTGCTTACTTTATCTCCACCCAATTGAATCCCTCCCTGCCATTTTATACCTATCACTAAATTGGCACCTGATGTGCATATGTTGCGAATTTAGTGCACTTAGGTTCTGAATTTACCTAAATGCTTTTGGGATTAGTTTCTCCACATAATAAGCTAGCAATTTCAGCAAAAAAGATAGTTTTGAAGGATTTCGTGTACATATTCCCTTAAGATATGTATTCAAGTGGGTGATTAGATAACATAAAAAGCGCCATCTCATTTTAGGCTACTACGCGAATTTTTGTAAATAATTTCTCAAATAACATGTTTTCACGTCAATATACTTAGTCGTCTGACAATATTTGTAGAAAATTTCATGAAATTGGATGTTATTTCGTTTAAGAAATTTGACAGATGGAAAACCAGAGGTCATTTCATTGTTTTATATGGATACTAGATGAATGCCCGTTCTTCGAACACCTCTTAATCACAAAGTGTCGGATTAAAATATATTTTCTTTTCCTAATTACCTTATAAGGAATAATATGCGAAATTTCAGCCCTCAACCTTGATGGGAAGCGTAAAAATTAATGATATTGTAATCCAGGTATATGTCCCAATTTCATCCCTAAAATCATAAAAATCGGAACGAAATATCTTCACCTTTTCTAATCAACTTATGAGAAACATTTGTGTCAAATTGCTGCTCTCTAGCATCGTGATAAATATGAAAATAATTTATTTTTATGAATGAAAATGAGGAATTTTTGTTTGAACCTTAATAGTCTGGTTCTTAGCTCTACTCGAGGAATTCCACGAGGAAGTGACTATATATCGTTTCTCATGGGCAGTTTTATTTTCGGCAGGCACCCTTGCCTACTACCTTTTTTTCTCTGTGATATAGCAATTAAGATAGTTACCCCGATTTCATTAATCCATTAATCACAAATTATTACGTTTCCTAATTAGTTTATAAGGAATGTGGATACTGTGTTTAGGGTTGTTAGCACAATTTCATCCCTTTAATCACCAATCATGGGAATGAAACATCTTCACTTTTCTTGATCAGCATATGAACAGGTAACAGATTTATATGCAGTGGTAATTAATCAAACATGTACATATATTTAGTTATTTTTACTGAAATATGGAATTATACATGGACTTCAAATTACAAAGAATACTAAGTATCACTTCCATTCGTATTAAAGTTCAATGAAGCTAATTTTAATTGCTGGAAGGTGAATCTTCTGTTTTCTCTAAAGACAGATTTAAACTATATGGACTGAAACAGAGTTTAGTAGAAGAGGTAATGGGGGCATGTTCGAACTTCACGATGTCTGCTGGGGTTAAGTATAACTTTAACTTCACACATAGTTTGCACACAAAATTGCAGCAACCTTTCTGATCTTCATATGCAGGGTTCTTTGAAAGTACAGCGCTCATCTTTATTTTTGCTATATCTGCAGCTTTAACTTTACCATGATTTACTTGTTCAACAGTATCATTCAGATTTTCAAAACTTTCCGAAAATTACAGATGCACGTTTTGGAGCTCTTTACGTGCTTTTGTGATGCATGAATGTAACTTAAGTCTTTCCTCACGCTTGTGTCACAGACTACTGGTTTTTCAGCGTTAGTTGAGGCTGGATCATATAGAGTCCATGACATGCAGAACGTACTTAATACAGTCCCATGAAGCAATGAAAGGGAATGTGCGAATTATGAAATAATAAGGAAACCACTGGAACACTGCTGATATTTTAGCTGCTCACAAGTTAAAATATTAAAGGGTGTAATGATTGAATTGTTGTGGTTTTTCCACAAGAAATAAATGTCATAATTAATCTGCATTGTCAACCTCAACAAGATAGAAGGCCTTAATGATTGAGTAACTTCACCTTTACAATACTCTATAATATTATTCCTTTATATTTTATTTAAAAACAGGGACATGTTTAGTCTCTTCCATGTAAGACATCTTCAGCTTAAATTATAATAAAATAAAACACCTGATGTTCTTGGTAACACTAAAAGCAATGACTTATTAATAAATTTTAATAGTCAAATTTATTTAGTCTATCATATGTGGACACACCGATTTTTTTTATTTTGAGAATCAAAACTAAATGGAAATTTTATCATCCACCAGTAGTAACTATGACACAAATATTTTAACAATATGAACTTTTCTTTAGCCGTGTCCACATATGATAGGCTGAGTTATTATGGATAAGTCCAAGAAAATCATATTTTTATTATATTTATATTATTCTTAAGATGTCCTACATGGAAGAGACGAAACATATCTATTTTTTAAATAAAATAAAAAAGAACAATATTGTACAGAATCGTAAAGGTGGAGTTACCCAATCATTAAGACCTTCTACCTTGATTTCGCAATGTTTGGCATAAAAAGGGACGAATTTTTAATTTTTAACCTTAAAAATCCGTCAGTGCTTCTCCTTTCAAATTCCGTTATCAGTTTTGCCCTAACGCAGTTTCTTAAGGTCGAAAGACCGAATGTAATGGTTGATTGCACGGTGTATAAAAAGCAAAGCTGACTGTTCAGCCTTTTCTCTCAAGCTGTCAGATAATATTCCCTTCAAATTTCTTGCGGACTCGCAATTCAATAATCCTACTGGAATATATTTACCGTGTTTTGTAGACCTACAATGTGCATAAGAGGAGACAGAAGACTAAGGTATTAATAAAATTTACAGTCCAGAGCAGTTTAAAAGCAAGTATGTTTCTTAAAACTTTCAATTTATGTTTTCTAGTGTAAAATACTGTATTTTCAGCTTATTGTCTTATAAAATGCTTCCTGCGACAGAGTTTTTATCGGATACCACCTGGTGTATTTAGACAATGTTTCAATATGTATACGAATTAAATATACTTCTACATTTTAATATCAGCTCAATATTACTTTCATATTCTTACACCTAAAACAGCAAACACCAAATTATATTTTTGCCTATTGTGTGAATAATGAAAAATTGAAAAACATATATCTCCAATTGTTTATACCTGAATGAAAAACCCAGAGGTATTACTAAATATATTTTGGCATGCCTGCCAAATTATAGCCAAAAATGATGAAAACTTGCAACAAAGAGGATTTTCCATGCAATTTTTATTAATAAGTATCTTTTTAATAACTTCGCAACAAATTAACTAATCAGCTACAAATTTTGAGTGGTGCTATCTATATATTTAAAAAAATTATGAAAACTGAAGTCAGTCAGTCCGGCCATTCTATCCGGTCAATTTCCTTCATTCTTTTTTAGCTGAACGGTATTCATGCACAGATTTGTCATCAGGTACTATAAATCACTTAACTTCCGCCTTCCTGAAATTATTTGATTTTTTCAATTTTTTGTCTCTTCGAAGCAATCATATATTTGGTTCTAATTGAGGGACGGAGTTCGTTTAGGTCTAAAAACACTCAGTGGATCAAGCGCTTTCTTTTGAGGTAATAATTACTTAAATTTATAGATTATGAGAAAAGTTATGAGTACATTTGGCTCCATGGCGAAGATCTTTGAAGGACTTTTTAACAGTTCGGCGAGTAGTGTTGTTCCAAGGAACGTTTCATTGAATATCTTTGTGTGAAGTTTTTTCAAGTGTTTTGTTGACATAATATTACGTTCTATTACCACATCAAATCATGTGCTTTATTTCATTAACTCGAAACTTTGCAAATACATCCGTGAGGATAGTAACGAGCAACACCATACTTTGTACATTGCGGGCGGAGCCAGCGGCAAACTGCTAGTATCTTATTGATATGTGGTTGTGATAAGTGGTAAATTGTAGAAGTTCATCATGACTACTTTTAAATATAAGTTGTTAATTTGTTTTCCTGTTCTTTAAAAGACTGTGAATTTAATAGAATTTAATATTTTGATGTTGGAAGCATTTCTTACCGGCAAAGTAGTCCCCATACTATGAAAAACGAAAAATTAAATATTTTCCTCAATTGTGCCGAATGTTGAAGGGCTAAAGGGCCCAGAAAAGTTTCAAATTGTCTCATATAGCTCTATCAAACTAAAAAAAAGAAGTTTTGAAAGTCACTCCCGGCCTAAATGCAGTTCCGGAGAAACAGCCTAAAATCGCTTCTTTCTTTACTCGTTTTCTTTTTGATTCAAATCCTAACCAAATTAACTTATTTACGATACATAATTCTTTCTGTAATGTGTTCCTTCGTTCAATACCCTCAGGCGATTTTTTGTTTTTTGGGAAATATTCACACCGGATCACCGCCGTCTCAATCTCTATATAGAGATTGAGACGGCGGTGCACCGGATATAGTTATAAGGGCTCTCTGCATTGACTCACACTGGCGCTCGTAGTGGTGCTTAACTGAAACATTGCACTGACTAACATTAGCGCTCGTAGTGGTGCTTAACTGAAACATAGCACTAACATTAGCGCTCGTACTGGTGCTTAACTGAAACATTGCACAGAGTAACATTAGCGCTCGTAGTGGTGCTTAACTGAAACTCTGCATTGACACACATCAGCGCTCGTAGTGGTGCTTAACTGAAACATTGCACTGACTAACATTAGCGCTCGTAGTGGTGCTTAACTGAAACTCTGCATTGACTCACATTCGCGCCGGTATTGGTGCTTAACTAAAACAGTGCATTGTCTAACCATGGCCGACTTTAAGCGTCGCTCTAGCTAGCTGGAGTGCAGCGAGGGATCCAGTCGGCCGTGATCTAATCGACCATTAACGATTAACAAAAGGATTGTAATTTTTAGGGAGAAATAAAGAACATATTCCCGTACTTTCTGATATTCTATTTACCTAAAATTCGTAGCTCATGTCTCTAGGATGTTTTCAACATTGAGTTGTTTGCCTGAAGAAATTTTTAGCTGAAATATGGACTAGGCCTATATTGATTTTCATGACTAAGAATATAGAACATTTGTGCTAAAGTCCAAAATATGGAAACGTATAGAAAATAAACACAGCACTTTTCACCTCCATACGTAAATATGTTACAGAATATAATTAACTTCAGTTTTTTAAACAGATTTTTTCTACATAGAAATCCGTTTGCTGCTTACGTGAAACATCTCTGCCACATCTGAAACTCTCTAGTTTCGTGGGAATTGTGATGAGTGAGTGAGTGAGTCAGGTCTTTTGCTTTTGTATATAGAGAATATTATTTAGTTATTGGCACGACAATGACCTGCAGAAATGTTGGTGTTCACTGTCATCCTCTTGAATGGAGACTTAGTAGGGCACAGAGAGTCTGAAAGTGGAATGGGACTTGTTCTGAACTATAAGGAAATTTCAAGTCCACCTGTTGTAGCAGACGCCAGGTTAACCTTGTGTGTGTTTTAGAAAGTCGCTCAACCGGTGATATTACAATCGATCAGAGTCGCTTTGTACCCACCTCTGAAGCAATCTTCTTGTGTTTATGTTTGACAAGTTCCATTTTGTCCGTATCTGTGGTCTCTCGGTGAGATTTCATTTAAGGTTTGGAGATGGGATGCATTCAGACTTGTGAGAGTGTTTTATGGAGATCCCCACTTGAAAAGCGGCCATGCAGTTTTACCGAGATTTTAGACAAATTTGCGTGGATTCTCAGCCACAGAGACGTCATTTTTAATTTAAAAAATTCCACGCGCACTGACCGGGATCTGAACTGTGCTCACCTTGGTGAGAAGTAAGAGATGATGGCATTCGTCTATACCAGGGGTTTCCAATTTGAAAGGGTTCGAGGGCCACATTCTCGGTCATGATCGTGGGCAGCAATTTTAATGATAGGCTCATTTTCGTAAAATTCCGCAAATAGAACAGAGTATGAAATAATACGCATAGTTCAATTGAAAGAATGGTTTAGTAATGCTAATCGATTACAACATTATTTTACAATTGCATAAAAGCGTGAAATCAAAAATAAACTCTATTATGGCCAGAACAATTGAATTTGGAAGAAAAACACCCAGCAATGTCAGTTCATTTGAATTATTATTTCACAAATGAAAAGAAAGTCTAAAAGAAAGTTAAAAATAATTACCAAAAGACAGACTGAAATTAATAATATAAACCAAACCAAACCCCATCGCACTACAACCCTTGAAGGGCCTTGGCCTACCAAGCGACCGCTGCTCAGCCCGAAGGCCTGCAGATTACGAGGTGTCGTGTGGTCAGCACGACGAATCCTCTCGGCCGTTATTCTTGGCTTTCTAGGCCGGGGCCGCCATCTCACCGTCAGATAGCGCCTCAATTCTAATCACGTAGGCTGAGTGGACCTCGAACCAGCCCTCAGGTCTAGGTAAAAATCCCTGACCTGGCCGGGAATCGAACCCGGGGCCTCCGGGTAAGAGGCAGGCACGCTACCCCTACACCACGGGGCCGGCTAAATTAATAATATAGTCGAAACAAAAGTTAAGGAAGGACAATTTAGTGTGAAGAGAACTGTGATATACAGTTGTAAGTGCCAAGAATCCCTGACCGTTTCTTCGAGTGTGCAGCACTGTGAACCAGCCAGTACTACCAATGAGAGTAGAACGAAGAATTTAAACCGCTTCTTACACCAAGGGCAATTAAAGTATTTCTTGATATTCACGGCATGTTACGTTGCATAAAATGGCCATCACAGTGAAGTTGACATGGAGTTCAAGAATTGGTATGAACGGCATTGCCATTTTTATAATCGGTAAGACTTTGTGCTGGCACATGCGAGGGATTCTTTCCACTTTTCTTATGTAGTACCTTTTGATAGAACCAATGACATAGGTATTAAAAATTAAATTTTAGGCGCCATCCCCTAAATTACCATTTTATGAAGCGTGAATAAAATTATTTATAGCCTACACTGTAGCACGTTACTCCCAGAATTTAGATACCAATATAGAAATACCATTCCCTTTAAATTCTGAGCAGTGTGCAGAGAAAGCTCTAATTTTATATATATATATCATCAGTCACCGTTTATCTGCATTTAGGGCAGTCGCCCAGGTGGCAGATTCTCTATCAATATTGTTTATCTTGTCTTTTCTTCAATAATTTCAAAGAATTTGGAAATGTATTGAACATCTCCCTTGGTAAATTATTCCAATCCCTAACTCATCTTCCTATAAATGAATTATATTTGCCCCAATTTGTCCTCTTGAATTCCAACTTTATCTTCATATTGTGATCTTTTTTACTTTTAAAAACACCACTCAAACTAATTCATCTACTAACGCCATTCTCCACCGCACCTCCACTGAGAGTTCGGAACATACCACTTAGAAACTATAAATGTACCATATTTTGTGGTTTATATTGGTCCGTGTTGACTACTCGCAGTGAATCAATTAAATTCCTTGATTTACATATTGTTAATCATGCAACTTGTCTCCTTTCCCCCAAGTCCTCCCAGCCCAAACTTTGCTACATCTTCATAACGCTACTCTTTTGTCGCAAATCGCCCAGAACAAATCAAGCTGCTTTTCTTTGGATTTTTTTTCCAGTTCTTGAATCAAGTAATCCCGGTGAGGATCCCATACACTGGAACCTTACTCTAAATGGGGTCTTACCAGAGACTCTATATGCTCCCTCCTTCACATCCTAACTACAACCCATAAATACCCTCATATCCATGTGAAGAAATCATGGTTTACGTTGAGAAATTCAATCCGTTGGCAGTTTCAAGTGTGAAGTCTTCAATGTATCAGTACATTGTACTATGTAAATAAATAAATAAAAAATAAATGCATGTATCATTGTAATTCTCGACAACAGTTTCCTCATGAGCGGCGTTCCATTGCAGAGTGATATACCTCACGGATGCTGCGATCTTGATGCTCTCGTGAAGTTCAGACTAGTCTTATACAACTTCTCCGTGACCTGCAAACTTGTACTACATGCCCACCACAGCCTACATCCGAGATACTCCGATAACACACAGATCACCTTGGCCTTTCTCCGCAGACGTACTCCTCTCGCAGTGCTCTCATCAATCCTGTATCATTTTCTTAATGATAAATCGCTTAATTATACTGTAGATATTGTTATCCCTTTATAACGTACAGCATAAGAGTCAAAAACAGCTTAATATGCATTTAAATTAGAGTAGGTCTATACTTAATACTTAATTGGCTTTACGTCCCACTAAATACTTTTACGATTTTCGAAGACGCCGAGGTGCCGCAATTTAGTCCCAAAGGATTTATTTTACGTGCCAGTAAATATATCGACACGAGGCTGTCGTGATTTGAGCACCTTTAAATAACACCGGACTAAGCCAGGATCGCATCTGCCAAGTTGGGGTTAGAAGGTCAGCACCTCAACCGTCTGAGCCATTCAGCCTGGCGCTCTACATTTAAAGTTGTCCGCTAATCATACTTGTTATTTCATGAAAGACAGACGCACCATTATTTCTTTTACAACTTGCTTTACGTTGCAACGACACAGATAGGTCTTATGGTGACGATGCTATAGAAAAGGGCTAGGAGTGGGAAGGAAGTGTCCTTGGCCGTACATAAGGTATAGTCCCAGCATTTTCCTGGTGTAAAAATGGGAAACCACGGAAAAACCATCTTGAGGAATGCCGACAGTGGAGTTCGAAACCACTATCTCCCGAATGCGAACTCACAGAGGCGTACCCCTTACCCAATGGCCAACTTTATTGATTGATTGATTGATTGATTGATTGATTGATTGATTGATTGATTGATTGATTGATTGATTGATTGATTGATTGATTGATTGATTGATTGATTGATTGATTGATTGATTGATTGATTGATTGATTGATTGATTGATTGATTGATTGATTGATTGATTGATTGATTGATTGATTGATTGATTGATTGATTGATTGATTGATTGATTTATTTATTTATTTATTTATTTATTTATTTATAGGAAATTGTGTTACAAATCGCCTAACGACTTCCCTGCAAAACTCTGTTTTCACAGAATTTTCGTACATACAGTAAATATCCTTTCTTCTACCGTGTACTCATGTGGAGGCATTGTGAGAATTAAACCCCGAAGTAACACTTCGCAACTTGAGAGAGAGAGAGAGAGTGTGTGTGGATAGTCGTAAGAAAATTGAGAGGAACTGGTCCTGTGTTCGATGAGAAGCGAAGTGTTAGAAAACGTGTGCTTAACAAGAAAAAATTAAATTAAATCGCAGAAAGATTAGAACATACGCCTACAAAATCTCTAAGACGACTCGGACAAGAATCGAGGTTTCGAAGCTTTATGGAAAACGAACTAATGCGTGTGAATCGGAGTTTCCTAAGACAATGCCACAAATGTGCGGATGCAGGAGGAGAACAGTTCCAACATCTCCTGTCATAACTTACGAACTTATTTTCTTAATTATTAATTACTGTCCATGTTGACATGCCGCGGGGCGGGCAGTGATGAGTCAACGGGAGACATAAGGCGGGAGCACCTGGCAGCCAGCCGATGACAAAACTCACTGTATGTTCATATACTCCGGCGAAAGGTATTTGTAATCCTACTTTTCTACTGTTTCCGCAGTTATTATTATTATTATTATTATTATTATTATTATTATTATTATTATTATTATTATTATTATTTGAATGTATAAATAATAGAAACCTCGAGGAAAACTAAAATTCAAGCACAACAACACAGTAATCAAACCAGAGAATCTGTATTTCACGGAATGCATGTTCTCTGTGAATACTGGTAAAATAGAAGAGATAGAGAAAAAGGAAATGAAAATATTAAGAAAATCTGGGGACCATTGAAAACGGAGGAAGTAGAGATTAGACATGGGAGGAATAATGACGAAGAAAACGAAAGGATGTAAGACACGATCGAAAAGAGGAGAATTAAAATTTTTGGTCACATAATGAGGTGGTTCTGGTGGTGATTATTGTTTTAAGAGGAAGTACAACTAGGCAACCATCCTCTATATAACACTAATCAGTGAGAAAAAATGTAAGGGGTCCGACACGCGAAAAATGAAGGTATCGGCCAAAGGAAGATAAGGGCCACGAAGGGAATGAAAATGAGACTCCCTAGGCCTCCATACGTAATACCGTTGGGGTCTGAAAAGAACATGGGAGGTCGAATAGGATAGATGAAAGTGAGGAGCCTGGCACAAGTAAGTGGAAGCAATGCCAGGACTCAGCTAAGGGCCCCGTGGTCGCCAAACCACTCTCCAAAGTGTAGAGCCGCAGGTTTACAAGAGCAAGAATGTTAACCAGTGGATCCAAGGAGTAAGGAAGACGATATAATACAAGACAGAAGAACTTTCAGAAGATTGATACTAAATTTCAACGGTTTCCGGAAGAAGTAGAAGAGGAACTGTAACACAAGAGATGATGAAACAGCAAAGTGAAAGGATAAAGAACTATGCGAAGTCAAGAAAAGAAGGGTCAAGATGGCTGCACAAAGTTACTCTCCGTGGTCCTTAGATGACCAAAATCGAAAAGAAGTAAAACTGATAGAATCGATCTCGAATTAATAAGTACATTTTCCTTTCTAGTTTAACAGAAATGTGAAGGCAGTTAAAGTTATCAATATCTGATACTGTGACAGCAGCGACCGGAACAAATTTTGCATCATTTAATTTACTCGCGGTGTGAAAGTGCTGGTCTTACCTCAGAAATTACGTCAAAGGGATTGTTTAGCAAGGAACTCTAGATATAGTTATGTGATCTGTTATCAGAAGGATTTCGAACGTTGTTATGTAATGACTTCATAGTATTTTTCACCTTCTTCTCAACAAACAATATATAGGCCAACATTCCTAATTTAGGGTGTAATTTTAGAAGGTTCCTTCAAGCGTAAAATTAAACATTCAGAGCACAAAGGAAAGCTGCCAGTCTAGTATGAGCCATTGAGTCAAATTTCCTCGGTCATCTTTATTTTTCATTTTAACCTTCATCCGTTCGCTCCCTTTTAAATCGGACAAGCACTCGCAAAGCGGCTGTGTGCCGCACGTCACTTTTTTGACATAGAGCTGGGGATGATCAGAAAATTTTTATAACGAAACAGTGTCATGTCACAAAATGTGTGACACAATGTTACCTAGCAACAGTACCTTAAGAGCTGTACAGGCCGCGGATCTGTATGTCATGGCCACCCATCAATATTTCACATCACAGCCTGCACAGTTGTGCTAGGTAACATGTCATTGAAAGATATATTTTTGACTAGCTACTACCCACGGCTTCGCTCGCGTGGATTTCATAATTTTATAAAAGTAATCGTTCCTCGCTACTGCACTAAGATAATATCTGAACATTTCTAAAGTATAAAAAAATCACCGAAATTGGAGTTTAATTTACCCCCAGAACCTCTTCGTAAACCACGTTTGTGGTATTGTCTTCTGAGGCTAAGATGACCAAGCTACTGGCAGAGCTAACTTTGAAACATGCGACATAGGACTGTACATGTGAGAAATAGTACTCTCTCAAGTAGAAAACAAGAAATACGTGTTTCTTTATTTTTAAAGTAGATTCAAAGTACCTATTCCCACGTATGAAACATCTTCAGTTATTTTAGATATAAGTATCTCCATGAAAAGAACCCCCTCGTCTAAGTTGATTTTCCGAAAACCAAACAAGAAAATACAAATACCTTTATTTTTAAAGGAGATTCCAAATACCAATTTTTTTGCGTCTGTAACATATCATTTTTTTAGATATACTCATGTTAAGAATTCACTCTATTTTCATTTCGTTAACGTTTAACTCCTAGGTGAATTTTCCGAAAACGAAAAAGGAGTGTTTCTTTATTTCTAAAGGAAATTCCAAATACTAATGTTTACGTTTGTAACGTGATAAGGTTTTGAGATAGACTATACTCTTTTCTTAAAAATTCACCTCATTTTCACTTCTTTTCACCCCCCTCCCCTTAAGTGGATTTTCCGGAAACAAAAAATACATGTTTCTTTATTTATTTAAGGAGACTCCATGTACCAATTTTCACTTCTGTAAGATCTTCATTTTTTGAGGTATATGTACCCTCATAAAACGGACCCAACCTCATTTTCACTAATTTTTAACACCCTCCGAAACAAAAAAAACACTGTTTTCTTTATTTTTAAAGGAGACTCCAAATACAAATTTTTAAGTCTTTAAACTGTTAAGTTTTGAGGTATAGATATTATTTATTTTAAAAATTCCCCCCTTGTCACCCCTTAGCTATGGAATATACAAAAATCCTCCCTTAGTGAGAACCTGCGCTGTAATATAAATGTATCCCCAACATTTAATATCTTTACGTCCAGTAGTTTTTTTGTCTCGGTGGTGATGAATCAATCAGTCAGGACATGTTATGTTATACATATAGATCGCATGCTTTTTCCCAAGGGGAAATTTAATAATTTTTTCACTGTCTACCTTAGCCCCATAAATGATGGTAAATTGGAATGGTGGACTCTCAAAATAATTCAAATACACATTTTTGATCAAAAACTTTAATCCGTAAATCACAGGACAGTTTAACATTAACTCAATTTGTTCTGGCTGTCTAGTGACTAAAACTGTATCAAATTTTAGTAATAATGATTATAATATCAAGTGGGTTTTATGAAAGGACGTTCGTGTGCGGAACAGATATAGAATCTGAAGATGATTCTGAAGTTCCGCAGAAGCAACAACACGATAGTCATCTTCGTGGACCTGAAAAAAAAAAGCGTATGACACTGTGGACATAGAGACCCTGCTCGACACACTTAGAAGAACTTCGAATGGATAGAAAGACCAGAGAACCGATTCACCTGACCCTCACAACCACAAAATCTAAGATGAAATTTTGGAGGGAAATTTCTGATCCTTTTCAAGTACATACAGGTGTTCGACAAGGAGATGGACTCTCTCCTCTTCTTTTTAACTTGGTTTGAAATAAAGTCATCAGAGAGTGAGAATAGGATACCACAGGCATTAACATTGGGGACTGATGAACACAAAATCAAAGTGAAATGTTTGGCCTTCACAGATGATCTAGCTATCATCACTAAAAATATTAAGAGAACTAGGTAAATTATCCAGGCATTGCACAGAATAGCATCACGGGCAGGCCTTCATATATCATTCGAAAACACCATGTATATGCAGAATTTTCAGCAAAGAAAGTTAAAAGTGAAACGGTATATGGGACTATTTCGCACGTATCCTTTTTTAAGGGAAGGCGTAGGCAGAAAACATGAAAAAACATAATTTATTTTGATTGGTTTACCTGAAGTTATATATGAAGGAGAATATCATCCCAAAAAATTTACATTGAAATTCGAACTACAAATGGCATTTTAAAAAATTAAAGAATCATGCACTGCAGTATGACACTCCCACTACTCAGCCCCTGTCCCAGTACAAGATGTCTTCTTACACAGTTCTATCAGTTAAACTTCGGGAAACAATTTATAGAAGGCCAGATATTTTTTCCTTGCTGATCAGACAGTTGTAGAAGCAAGCCAGCATGATATAGAAGGCTGTGGATGACAAAGGACTTCATTCAATAATTGTGTGTGTATGTGAGTTTTATAATTTGTGTAATTCAGTGGTTTAGTGATCCCTTGTATAAGTATTTACACGATTCCTAGGATTGGTAAAGTGTATAAAAAGTATAAACAATCACATGTAAACAACACGAAATCAAGAAGACATGGTTAGGTTAGGGACAGTTGTGAACCTGGATTCTTCTGTAAGTTCTTCAAAGCAGAAAGTCGGACCAGGCATTCTGCCAGGAGAAGAAAATTATGGAGGAAAGAGTGGGTTTAGAATTATTGACACTGAATTATTAGCAGAAGTAATACAGCAAACTTGTAGGTGTTATACCTGTGGTGGAAAGGTGACTTTGATGGATGATGAGAAGAGAGAAGGTTTAGTATGTACTGTATATTAAACATTTTGCGTGAAAATTGCAACAATATCCAATGCCAATAACATAATTTATGAAGCAAATATTAGGTTTGCTTATGTCGCAAGGTGTGTTGGTCTTGATAGAGGAGGTGGGAACTTATTATGTGGTATTATGAAAATGCCTGCTCCAACAGCAAGATTCACTGCTATGAACATGCCACTTTTGAATGCAGTGGAAGAGGTTAGTGAAGAGAGCATGATTTGGCTGTTCATGGAGCTATTATACAGAATAATGAAGCAGAACCTAAAGACTTGGTTGTTTCCTGTGACAGCTCCTGGATGAAGAGGGGACATTCATCTGTCATTAGTGTTCACACTGGGAAAGTGTTATATTTACTAGTTATGCCAAAACGTTGCTCTGTATGTGCCCTGCACAAGAAGGACATGGACAGTGAAAAGGAAAAGGATTGGCAAAATCCTCATGAAAGTGTGTACAGCAGGAATTATTCAGGTTCAAGTGGTGGGATGGAAGCTGCAGGTATGAAGCTAATTTTCCATCGCTCCCTACATAAATATGATGTAAGATATGTAAAGAACTTGGGGGGGGGGGTGACTCAAGTGCTTTCAAGACTGTATCTGAAAGCTAACCCTATGGGAAGGACTGTAGTTCAGAAAATCTGGAGTGTATTTGTCATGTCCAGAAAATGATGGGAGGACGGTTGAGGAGACTTGTCGCAGAAAATGAAGGCAAGTTGTCGGAAGATGGTAAGTCACTTGGAGAATAAAAATAGGCTGACCAAGAAGAGAACTGATAGCCTGCAAGTTTATTATGGCAGTGCCATTAGAAATAATGTAAATAACTCGAGAAGATGATATGAGCTGTGTGGGCTATATGGTTTCATTACCTGTCGACTGACACTTCACCTCAGCATTTCCTGTGTTCTGATAATTGGTGCAAGTTTTCGAATGCCATGGAAGCTCGTGAGACTTACAGACTTAAAAACAATCTTCCTGAAGCCGTTTTTCTGGCTATGAAACCAACTTTTAGGGTTCTAGCTGCACCAGAGTTGTTGAAATGATGTTTACATGGCAAAATTCAAAATCCAAATTAAAGCTTCAACGCTCTCATTTGGATGAGGTGTCCTAAGACAGTGTTTATTTCAAAATTGATGGTGCTTTGGATGCTGCAGCAGTAGTTAATTATGGTAATTTTGCCAGACTTCACATTCTTAGGAGGCTGGGACTTACACCTGGAGTCTTCACAGAACATATACTGAGGTCCATTGATGAACAATGAGTTGCAAAGGCAGAGGCATCAATGCAGGCCATTAAACAGGCAGCTAGGCAGATAAGCAGAGCAGACAAGAGATTAGCAGTACAGGAAGGGCCTCAAAACTTCTGAGGGCATTTAGAATTACATGGTATTACTACAATAAAAGGGTAATGTTACGTAATGCTAAATTAAAACTTCACAAAACAGTTATTTTACGGGAAGCTCCATATGCATCAGAAACCTTAACTCTAGGAGGTCATTCTAAAAATTCAGATATTGAAAAACAAGAACGTAAAATTGTTAGGAAAATTTTCGGCACCATACAAGAAAATGGAATTTGGATCAAAAGTCGAACTTCAAACCTCCATAGATACACAGATAGTTCCATTAATACTGTAAGGGGGACGTTTGAAAACTTTTGGACACATTTTAGGATGGATAATAATAAACTTAAGAAAAGATTATTCAGTGTAATAAACTCCCAAAACAGGAGAATTAATTGGATATAGGAAACAAGAGGAGACCTGAATTAATTGAATATCGGAAAGACATCATGAAAATTCGCAAATTCTTCATGATCCCAGATAATAAACACACATTTTTGGTGAAAACTAGCAGTCCAAAAAGTGGTCAGAGGGAGGGAAGAGTCAACACAGTGAGTCCATGAAGAGATTCTGGAAGAATAGGAAGGCGAAAATCATCAATCCAATGAACAAATTCCAACGAGCTCTATGAATGGGCATAACGAAACAGCAATAATAATAATAATGATAATAATAATAATACGATATCTTACAGGCTAAAGATCAGACACTATACCACGGTTTAAAAGCTAAAGGGTATTTACAGTTCAGAATATCTGATACTGAATAATCTCGATGAGATAGAAAAGAAAGAAAGAAAAATCTTGAGAAAGATCTTAGGAGGACCCTAAGAAGAAAGGATGATACATGGAGGAATAGGATAAATGAAGATGTATACAGACAGACAGAGAAGATTACAGACACCGTACGTAAGGGGAGACAAGAATGAACGAGAGTCGACTAACAAAGAAAATCTTTAACTACATCATCGAATTAAAAGCAACTAATAAATGGGTAGAAGAAACAAGAAATATTTAATAGAGATATTTTTCGAGTTAAAATTGATAAATTCAGGGGATTCCAGGGAAAGAAAAATGAAATGTGCAAGAACATGTTGTCAGAGAGGAAGATGAACCACAGCGAAATGATGACAAAATTCTGAGAGAAGAGAAAATCAGTAACCAGCAAGTCAATTGTTTACTGTGGTCCAAAGTAGGTCAAAATCGAAGAAATAATAATAATAATTTCGTGTGGCTATTTCTAGCCGAGTGCAGCCCTTGTAAGGCGGACCCTCCGATGAGGGTGGGCGGCATCTGCCTGTAGGTAACTGCGTGTTATTGTGATGGAGGATAGTGTTGTGTATGGTGTGTGATTTGCAGGGATGTTTGGTACAGGAGGAAAACTCAGCCCGCGAACCATTGGAATTAACCAATGAAGATTAAAATCCCCGACCCGGACTGGAATCGAACCCGATACCCTCTGGACCAAAGGCCAGCACGCTAACCATTTAGCCATGGAGCCGGACAAGATGCAAACTCGTGTCCTCATTCCGAGGTGGTCCAGCTCTTTTCAGGCACACCCCCAGTGGAGGTGAGTTGCATGTGCCATTTCAACCGCATACCAGCCCTCCTGTCATTCCTAAATTTCTGGCAGCACTGGGAATCGAACCCGGGTCCCGAGAAGGGAAGCTAATAGCGCTAACCGTTACGCTACGGAGGCGGACATAATAATAATAATAATAATAATAATAATAATAATAATAATAATAATAATAATAATAATAATAATGTTTTTACGTCCCACTAACTACTTTTCACTGTTTTCGGAGACTCGGGCGTGCCGGAATGTTGTCTCGTAGGAGTTCTTTTACGTGAGCACTTTCAAATATGACCAGACTCAGCCAGTTGGGGGTCAGAAGGCCCAGCACTCTACCGTCTGAGCTACTAAGCCTGGCCATCGCATTTTAATTTACTGTTTAAATCACAGGACAGTTTGAAATTAATTCGCACATAAGTGTACCTTAGTATAAATTATTGTTAGTAGTAGTAGTAGTAGTAGCAGTAGTAGTAGTAGTAGTAGTAGTAGTAGTAGTAGTAGTAAACTCTTCATTTTGTGTCGAATTCTCAGTTTATGTTCACTTGCCTACCTTACGCACCGAGGTGTTACATTTCTGGGCACGCACCTTGGTGAAAGAATGTTTTTTTGGGGCCATGCTGCTAATAAGCGGAGGAAATTACATAGTAAGTGTAAGAGTGTAACAAGCAGAGGTCAGGAGTACTTTCTCAGCCCATTGTGTAACCTGTTACAACAGTTCAGTTTCCAGATTAATGTGATGTATGCGCGAGGCTGTTGGGCGGAGGGGGGAAGGACAGAGGAACTGGGGAAGGGAGAGGTTCCTTGCTTAAACAGTGCTATATAAAATGAAGAAAAACCACGTAAGGATATTCAGTAAGACGCTAACATTCTTCACGAAAACATGAAGTGGCTGGTAAGTAGGCAAACTTTTAAGACCAGGGATATTTGTAATCAGGCAAAGGTAGAGAACAACCTAAGCTTCATTTTGGAAGGAGTGAAAATGATTTCGGGACTTGGAGAGGGAAAATGATAGAATATTGAAGTGCTAATCTGATGTATGGTACCTGGACTCTACAAAGATTAATCTTCGTACGTTATGAGTTATGGAAAGAAATACGTTCTTTCTTAATTCTAAAGTTCAATTTTGGAATTTAAAAATAAATTCTGTGGTTTATTTCAACTTACACTGTGAAAATAAGTCTCCGAAATGGCAGGCAGTGGGCAGTGATTTTTTGTTTTTAAATAACCTAGAAACGACGTTATTATCATTTATGTTAAGATCAATTATAGAGATTTCAGAGGCTGGAAGACAACCCCTAAACAAACAGAGGGTACGCAGAATTTAAAAAAGAAACTTTCCATCTCTACCTAAAAGTATGGAGGAAGACCATGACTCTCTGATCGTTACAGACATAAGATCAAACCAGGATGAAAATATCCTTCTTCGGAAAATTACTAATTGCAGTTATAATTCGATGAGTTCATTACGACCTCTTTAGGGGTGAGGAGATTAACTTACCCTGTTCGGAATAAAATCCATCGCAGGGAAAGGCGTAATTCGGATACACCACTTCAAACGTCGGAGTTCAGTACGACTCTTATGTATATAAACTTGGTCCTCTTATCCAAAAAGGATACGCTAGGAAATACTTTAACAGTTGTGGTGCAGGTTTAGTGTGTCTTTTTCTCACGTGGAGATTTGGGTTCCATTTTCTGGGTGGAATGGGTTTAACTCAGCGAGATGAACCAACTGTCGTGAATTGAAGTGTGTGGTAAATTGACTCCGGATCTTTTGGCAGTAATAGGTTAGAATGCAAACTCATTTGGTTATTAGGAAGTGTCGTCTAGCCCGTTCTCCCGTTATGTAGCTAAAGTAACATAAATTCGAGGGGTTCTGATAGGCCGTACCCCTAAAGGTTATGCAAGACTCATAACATAACCGTTGTGTAGGGTAAGCTATACTTGTTCCGGCTTCAACACGTTTCAATTCCAACGTCTCCACTATGGCAAACTAACGAAAATGACGAACTAGTGAACCTGTTATTCTAAGGTTTTGATATAGATTTCATTATTTATATAATGTCTAACTTCTGACACAGTCTCACATCTGCAGCTCGTTCTGTATGACTAACACTTAAAACCAATAATTAAATGTAAACATTTATTTGATATGAGTAATCACAAATTATTTCAGCTCTCCAAAGTTTTTTGACAATTTGCTCATTCGTTAGTTGTATTACTGCCTAAAAGTCTGGACTCCAATGATAGGCCTAACCTCAGTTATCATGTGATGCATGTGAGAATAAAATTACCTAAGTCTGGAATCTAACTTGAGTGCTTCTGCCGTTAAAATAGGTATTGCCCTACTGAGAGGAAGCGTAGAAGAGGAAAGATGTGGAAGTAAATTTGCCTTTACAGTGTAATTTCTCAGTCATATGAAAGTTATAAAAAAAATTCATTTTAGGATATCTTGAAGGATAAATAGTTTATCATAAAATATCTCGATTTCATACTTTAATATGGGCAAACGTACCAACAGTTACATACATAAGAATGTGCATGGCTTTTAAATTCTCATTGCAGGTGCACAAATCAGTTTATCAGCAACTAATCTATCGAAATTGCAGCAGAACCTAATCCTAGATTATATGTGATGAAGGCATCAGAAATGACTTGAGCCGCCAGCAGAGATACAAGTCAAGTTATGGCCGAACTTATTTATACTTAAACTTAAATATCAGATTCCTCTGAAAAGACTAAAAACACCGCCAATTTTTTTGAGTTTCAAGAAATTAATAAAATTATTTATTGATCTATAGTATCTATTGCCGTAATTTTAACATGAATCGGTGCCCGAGCTTTCTACCAAATTTAACCCAAAATTATATCCAAATGAACCGGAAAATACAAGTTAAACGACTATTGAATCATTATTTAAAATTATCACATAAAAGTGACTAGTGAATATTTTACCTGAGTATAAAGCAAATTTTATAGGACCGATGTCAATCCTTGAGGGAGGATAGTTTTCTTAAAGAATTGTCTATAACAAAGAGAGAGAAATGTATTTTATTTAGATTATGTTTAGATTGCATTCTAATATGTTAAAGTACGCATTTTTGTCAGTTCTTTTTATCGGTAATGTAGTACGGGCTTTTTACGCTGAAGGGTAGTAAATTTACGAAATTATCATAATCCTTCATATTCATGTGGTTGTCGCTTTTCGTCATAGCATGTACCACAATACATAACGAAACAACCTTAAATAAAGTTTGACTTATTTCATTCTGAATAATATGTTGCGCTATAAAGACGTGCGGTGTCTCTTGAGTTCCTGGTTCGAATCTCACCGATTTTCAACGGGTTCATTTTTATTAGAACCGCTGCATGGTGGTAGGAAAGACATCCGCTCTCAAACACACGAACAACTTTACATTCAAGTTAGAGATCCACTGAACTCACAGAACTAAACTTGACAAACAAACAGTGAAAGAGAAGACAATGTCAACAAATCTTCATTACTTGTATTTTGGTGACCACTTCATTTCTCTGTTTACTAGCATGAAGTGGGTAATTTGATAGCATCAAGAAGAAACAGGAGAGTGATGTGGAACTGAAGGAATGGAAAGATAAATAAAGAACATGCTTCAAACGCTGCAGAGATACGATAAAAACGGACGTTCGAAATGCTTAAAACTTGTCATTTGCCAACATTCACATACTGCCGATTCTGAGCGTGAAACTTTTGTTTAGAATTAACTTTATTTAAGAACAAGTAAATGATTTACTGAGACCCGATTGTCTGATTCTAAACTGCCTGACTATAGACAACATCCCGGTAATTAGTATGCAGGTATCCATGATGACAGGAACGAATCAATGTGATAACAGATATTCATGTGAGTCGGTGCAGTTTCGTTCAAAAATGTCTGCATCCAGAATTATTTTATCTGAGTGATATTAATAGGCCCCTATATGATATTATTTTAATTTAATGAGAGTTTGAATCAGTATTTGACGCACCTTGGAGAGGACAAGTTTGTAATAATGAAATAAAGCCACCAAAAGCTAAATATTCTGATGTTCGGCATTAAAATACAGTCACTTGAACTTCCATACATAAAACTAGTATTTGCACACTGGTCTAGGGGTAGTGTATCTGCCTCCTGCTTTGAAGCCCCGAGTTCGATTCCTGGCAAGGACAGGGATTTTTATCTCAATCTCGGGTATAGTTCGGGGCCCACTCAGCCAACGCGATTACAGTTAAGGAGCTATCTGACGCTGAGATAGTGTCCCCGGTCTATAAATACAAGATTCGTCGCACCGAGCTCGATAGCTGCAGTCGCTTAAGTGCGGCCAGTATCCAGTATTCGGGAGATAGTAGGTTCGAACCCCACTGTCGGCAGCCCTGAAAATGGTTTTCCGTGGTTTCCCATTTTCACATCAGGCAAATGCTGGGGTTGTACCTTAATTAAAGCCACGGCCGCTTCCTTCCCACTCCTAGCCCTTCCCTGTCCCATCGTCGCCATAAGACCTATCAGTGTCGGTGCGACGTAAGGCAACTAGCAAAAAAAAAAAAAAGATTCGTCGCGCTTACCGTGTTTCACCTCCCAATCTGCAACCTTTGGGCTGAGCAGTGGTCGCTTAGCAGGCCAAGGCCCACCATAGCTGTGTTTGCTTGGTTTGCATTTACACATTTAACTTCACATACATTTCAGTAGTTATTCCAATAACTCCAGGAATATATCTTGGCTCACAGAAATTCACTTCGTATTCTAGAAAGATTTCCTTTCAGCGATTCAAATTCAAATACAGTAGGATCGAATATCCAGTACCATATATCCGATATTAGATTGCAGCTGCTAGACTATTTCTCACACTTAAGCTGCTTATCATCACTGGATAGCATGCTAGTGAAAAAAGTGAACGAAATTGTTTAAAAGCTCGTCCACAAAGCTCAAAGCAGAAATCAACGACATTTTTGACAGAACTGTGGAAGACGAATTATCCTTATAATGCTCAGTTTTTAGACGTGAAAGGAAGCTATTGTTGTGCCTGCCTAAGAACACACACAATTCCAAGAAATATTTCGGTGGTCACTACCATAGCTTAGGACAAATAATCGTTGATTTCTGGATGTATCAATGCGTTCTTCAAGCTATTCAAAACTGCGATCTCATGAAATTTCAGATCCTATCCAAATGAAATACTCTTTGCAGTATTGGCCCACTCATTTTCATTCTCATTGTTCACTAGCTGAAGGCACCCGTGAATGACGAGTTCGTAGCAATAAGATTTAGCAGCAGTAGGCTATAACATATCATAGATAAAAGCAGAGTTGCACGGAACCATTCATTTAGTACTGTACTTAGTCTACGCTGAAACTCAGCTGAAAGAGAAATGTTTTTCCCTCGTGGGTTAGACGTTCATTTAAAATGACCATGTTCCACTCTCAGGTTATTGTATCAAATAAAGTTGGGGTGGCATAATATGCTTGAAACTAATTTAAAAATCATTTCGTTAAATAAAAACGATCGTTAAATTGAAATATTTAAATAATCCACCTCGTCAATGCAATAAATGATGGGTAAAAACGCATTAAAGGCATATGTTTCGGTCCTATTGGACCTTTTATCAGCCTTGAAAAAGATCAGTTCTCTCATATGGATTGTTATGCGGCGTTTCTTTAGAGTACTCTATAAAATTTATGTTTTACTTGTGATAAATGAAAACGGATGAAACTAAGTAATTCTAGGCAGTCTATTTTTCTAATTCTGTGAGCTTGCATCCGGGAGATAGTGAGTTCGAGCCCCACTATCGGCAGCCCTGAAGATGGTTTTCCGTGGTTTCCAATTTTCACGCCAGGAAAATGCTGGGGCTGTACCTTAATTAAGGCTACGGCCGCTTCCTTCTCACTCCTAGGCCTTTCCTGTCCCATCGTCGCCATAAGACCTATCTGTGACGGTGCGAATTAAAACAAATTGCAAAAAAAAGAATTTTTTCTAATTAAAATTTTCCTCAATATTTGTAATGAAATTCATCTTCTGCTGCTTTTCAAAGACGTAAAATTAAACACGTTCCGTAAATACTGGGTTGAAATTTAAAATGGACAAACTACATTAAAAGTTTGATAATTAAAGTCCGGATTTTTATACAGCAACAGATTAGATTGTAAACTTCTGTAATTTTGTAAAAAGTGTCGGCCACCCGCTCTTCCATAATATAGTAAGAGTAACATAAATTTTAGGGGTTCTGAAGGCCTACCCCTAATGTGTATGCAAACCCCATCGCATAATCGTTGTGAAGGTAGACTATACCTGCTGCTCGCTTCTGTAAGTTTGCATACTAATTTATTAATGCATAAAAATCCGGGCTCTACTGATAATACAGTATTTTGTCCCGATTAACATAATAGCCTAGACTATCAAGGTAATAACATAAGTTTCCGGGATTGCAAGTGGCAGTCAGGTTGGGTAGATTCAATGTTTTACCAAATGCTATGTCTCGTATTCTTCAATGCCATTCATAAGTTAGGTTAACGAAAATATCCAATCATTTCTTACGAGATTTACTAATTTACTCTGTGCATCTTAACGCCATTCAACTTGCTTCCAACAACACGAACTGTATAAGAGAAATTAGACATCAGTTGCGATGCAAGCCACATCCTTCAACTGACCATCACTCTTGTTCCAAATACAACACTGCACGTTCACTTATTGGCTGTATATGGGTAGAGGGAGCGCTTGGTTAGAGACGTGAGTCACATAAAATACTTTTATCGGCATCTCAATAGTCGTACATTCCAATTTAAAACATCAAAGAAAACGGGATCATAACTGTGCCATGCCAAGAAAGGATGAATGGAAGTTTCTCTTGATGCCCATATGCATGGTATGTTACATAAAAGAGGTAAAATACTGAATGAACTGCAGATTAAAAGAGGCATAACATGCGGCAGGGTTATATTATCACTTGAATCTGAAAGAAGAACGGGAAACTGTCCTTCAAAACTGTGACAACGTAATATACAGTATACGATAAAGAAGCGATTAAAAGACACAAATTTAATTCACACTCTTTGTATTTCTATAAACAGAACAATGATTTTGAAGTAATCTTTTAAATAAGTTTTTTCGAATCACTAAAATTTCTTTTTTTCTTAGGGTCTTTGTCTCGTGGACCAGCTTGTATAAAAATGTATAAAACATTTATTTCGAAATCTTTTAAAATTTTAACAATGTTTTACATTACAATCACAGGAATAGAACCAGCGTTTGGGTGGTTAGGCCGTGTGCATTTTGCAGAGTTTCGCCCAGACGTGCCATTTGGGCTCATCAGCTGGATCGGCACGCCCCTCCAGGACTCTGCTTAGCAGTGGCAGACCAAGCGCATGGTCCCGCCGTGTTAGCAAATAGGGATTGCTAACCTGCTAAAGGAGAAGTGAATTCTCCGTTTTCAAAAAAATATTACTCCCCATGGAGTTAGAATATCAAAAATGGTTTTCACGGCCGCAGATCTTACAATCACAGGAATAGAACCAGCTTTTGGCTGGTTAGGCCGTGTGCATTTTGCAGAGTTTCACCCAGACCTGCCATTTGGACTCATCAGCTGGATTTCCAGCCAAAAGCTGGTTCTATTCCTGTGTCTGTAAGATCTGCGGCCGTAAAAGCCATTTTTGATAATGTTTTACATTTTTCAAGTTCACCATTTTTTCCACTGTTTTCAAAATACTATTTGTCTCAAAATTTGCAAAATTTTTTTTAAATGACTGATTCTTATTTGTTTCAACCCATTAACTGCTACGATTTGGGGATAACTTTTTCTATATACCGTACAAATTCAAGCACGCTTTAGCTGGGCAGTGCTGATTTGTTATGTCCATCATTGCCTAGAACAGCTTCAAGCCTATGTCTAAATTGTCTCTGGACTTAATTAAAACATATTTGTTGAGGAGTTTTTAGTGTTGGAAGAATACAGTTATTGAAGGTTTCTTCATGTCTGTGCTTTTAAACAGCGGTAATCATGTTTTTATAAAACCAATCTGCAATCACAGGACATTATTTTGTTCCTTATGATCTGTAGATTATATCTCAAAGTATTGATTTCCTCTTGCTGTGGGAAGTACCTTAATATTGATCTCCATTCGAGGCTCATGACAAATAATAGTTATACAAAATCTGTCCCTATGATTAGGCTTTTCTCTTCACCCTAGGGAAGACCGAGTGAGTTGGCCATGCGGTTAGGGTCGCGCAGCTGTTAGCTTGTATTCGGGAGATAGTGAGTTCGAACCCCACTGTCGGTATCTCTGAAGATGATTTTCCTTGGTTTCCCATTTTCACACCAGGCAAATGCTGGGACTGTACCTTAACTAAGGCTACGGCGGCTTCTTTCCTACTCCTAGCCCTTTCCTACCCCATCATCGTCATAATGCCTACCTGTGTCGGTGCGACGTACAGCAAAAGAAACCTAGGGAACAGTTTAAATTACAGGAAATAAATTGACAGTTAATGGATTACAATGTGCAGTAAGTAGGTGTATTTGCAGAATTTTGAGACTAGCACAGTCTTCTTTTGTTGGCGGTGATTTAGCTGGCATACATTTGAACTGCAGCTTCTTCATTTAATATATCAAGTTTTCATAAAATGTTGCCTTACAGTAGAAAAATTATTGAATTGGAGAATAACTTCAAGTAAATATTTTTCTTCTTCCTCGCCTTTCCCCAATTACGTGGGGTTGGAACTTTGTATGTATTGAACCCATTTTTACTGCCCGATGCCCTTCCTGATCCCAACTCTATGTGGACGGTTATATTCACTAAGGCGTGTTCGCGTGGTGGTTTTCATTGTAGGTAAATAAACATCTGTATTAAGACGGGCATAAGCACCCAGCCGCAGAGCTACAGGAATAAACCAGGCATCGAACTCGGGACCGTCCGATCCGAAGGTCACTACGGTGAGCATTCGGCCACAGAGCCAAACGAAGAATTTCCAGTAAATTACATACTTCAATTAAAACAGACCAGTTCCTATATTTGAGCAGAGGAAATTGCACTCAGACTTCCTCAGGAAATGGCGCTATTTCTACATGAAACCCAGTTCTACTTTATTAACGTGGAGAGAATTGAGTGAATGCTTCATATAATTATCTGTTTGTATTGCGTGGTAAAATACCTGTCAGGGAAAGTTATTACGTCACATTACAGCTGCTATATGGCTGGGAGAGACCTTCTACGAAAGATGAACATGTCATACACCAGCCAGGTCGTAAACGTGATTATATAGTCCGCTATTTCTTTTTTCTGATGATGCAATTGTTACTCCTTAGATAATACAGTCCTTGTTCGGTAAATGTTAACCTGCACAGAGTACCTTAGGGCGAAAAATCAGGTTGTAAAATTCACAAAGAAGATAACAACAAGAAAAATAATGCTATTACGGTTTTCCAGACGCCAAGGTGCCTGAATTTTGCTCCGCATGAGTTCTTTTACGTGCCAGTTAATCTACCGACACGAGGCTGACGTATTTGAGCACCTTCAAATACCACCGGACTGAGCCAGAAGGCCAGCACATCAACCACTCAGCCCGGATCAGAAAGAAGTCTCCTCAGTTTTAATTATTGCGTTGATGGGATGACAGTAGTTCATGGGGATCGCCGTAAATACGTAGGTGTTAATGTAAGGAAAGACCTTCAATGGGGCACTCACATAAAAGGGATTTTTAGATAAAGATTAAATATCTTTTCATAAGGTTATGAGGATACTTACGGGCTGCGGTAAGGATGTAAAGTAGAGGGCGTACAAGTCACTGGTAAGATCCCAATTACAATATAGTTCCAGTGTATGGGACCCTCACCAGGATTTCTTAACACGAGAACTGGAAGCGATGTTTTTTAAAGCAAAAGAGCAGTGTTACGAAAATATTTGAAACTTCGGCCTGGGAAGACTTTTCTGGACATTCCAAGAACCAAGCAAGACTTGTGTTTATTGCCAGAGATGCACCTTAATTAAGACCACGGCCGCCGCGTCCTTCACACTCCTAGCCCTTTCCTATCTTATCGCCGTCATAACAATGATCTGTGTCGTTACGACTCAAAGCAAATCAATGGATGAATGAGTGGATGATCGATTGAATCAATCAATAAAGCAATCTATCAAGCAAGAAATCAAGCAATCAATCAATCACCACTGATCTGCATTTAGGGCAGTCGTCCAGGTGATAAACTCCCTATCTGTTGTTTACTTAGTCTTTTCTTAAATAATTGCAAAGAATATGGAAACGCCCCTTCCTATATATGAATATTTGCCCGAATTTGTCCTCTTGAATGTCAGCTTTATCTTCACATTGTGATCTTCGTAAATAGATATAAATATACATGTTTATATGCGAAAAGAAAACTAAATATTTACTGCCAAAAGTCTCCCAATTAGTGAACAGCGCAGAATTCCCTATGTTTAATATAATTTACAGTTTGGTAAACTTATAATATTATTATTACATAATTTGTCTCCAATAAATATGTTTTGTATCAGTGCAGCTTGATTTGTGAAAATATGTTTCACTCAAGCATATTATTGTACATCCTCAGGTGTGTGCCGTGCTGGTTGGGTGTGTTGCCCTGGCAACGAGTGAGTCTGACAAGAAGCAGGCAGCCGCCTCTGGTGAGAAGAAACAAGAGAAGCGCGGGCTGTTTGATCTTGGTTACGGTTACGGTGGAAACTATGGATATGGAGGAGGTTACGGTTTGGGTGGCTATGAATTAGGCCATGGACTCGGCTATGGAGGCTATGGAGGCTATGGTCGTGGTCTAGGCTACGGAATAACTGAAGGTCACATCAAGTCTATCACCATCCACAAAGAAGTACCAGTTGCTGTTCCTCACCCAGTACCAGTACCAGTCGAGAAACATGTCCCATACCCTGTTAAAGTACCTGTAGCAGTTCCCGTTGACAGGCCCTACCCAGTGCATGTACCCAAGCCCGTACCTGTACCCGTAGACAGACCAGTTCCTTACCCCGTTGACCGTCCAGTGCCATACCCTGTCAAAGTTCCCTACAAAGTAGCTGTACCCCAGCCATACCCAGTCCATGTACCCCAGCCTGTAGCAGTCCCCGTACATAAGCCAGTACCAGTGCCCGTACCACACCCAGTAGTAGTCCACAAACAAGTACCAGTCCTGCTCAAGGGACACGACTACGGATATGGAGGACTTGATGGAGGATATGGTTATGGACATGGCGGATACGGATACGGCCTTCACCACTACTAAGACATTTCTGTAAGTATTCCTTGAAGATCGTCTGAAAAATCATCTTCACAGCAGTACTTATTAAAATATTCTAATCAAACATAAGTCTTTTATCCCTTTGTTCAGTATAAAACTTTTTATTTATTTATTTATTTATTTATTTATTTATTTATTTATTTATTTATTTATTTATTTATTTATTTATTTATTTATTTATTTATTTATTTATTTATTTATTTATTTATTCATTTATTTATTTATTTGTTTATTTATTTATTTATTTATTTATTTATTTATTTATTTATTTATTTATTTATTTATTTATTTATTTAGTTACTTAGTTAGTTAGTTAGTTAGTTAGTTAGTTAGTTAGTTAGTTAGTTAGTTAGTTAGTTAGTTAGTTAGTTAGTTAGTTAGTTAGTTAGTTAGTTAGTTAGTTAGTTAGTTAGTTAGTTAGTTAGTTAGTTAGTTAGTTAGTTAGTTAGTTAGTTAGTTAGTTAGTTAGTTAGTTAGTTAGTTAGTTAGTTAGTTAGTAATCAGATACAGGAGAAATTATCAAAGCCATAGTTCGTAACACTCCTGCAAGATAATGCAAACCTACGACTATTTTCCAAAAAAGTGACAGCCGTACAGCATCCTCAGGACTTAATGCATGTTTTCTCTTGATCATGTATTTTAAAACTGACAGATAAACTTCGAAATCCATTTCACTAAAAGTAAAACCCCCTTAGCTAGGTATGTATAATCGTATGACCTCAGCTACCGTGTACAGGCATTTCAATTTGACGCCATCTGGCTGTCTGCTCGTCCATTTCGACGTTCTGTTTTACTTTAGGCCCACTAGATGGCAGACCGAGTAAACCAAAACTCTCTTGGACGTCTGTGGCTGAGCTAGGTGAAGGACAGAGGTTGGTGGAAAAAGTGTATAATAAACTTTATTGCGCAAAATCCTCCGAAAATACTTCCAGGCTATGGGAGAGAGAATAGGCTATAGTTAAGATCGCATGGGGACAGAGTAAGAAACAATCTTCGGTGTATTATCCTCTTACAGAAAGATAACAGAGAAACTTCCCCTTCAATAAATATAAGATGAAGTGCTGAAGTTGCGTTAAATGGAAGAAGACGTGTAAGTTCTTTAATATTTGCAAACTTTTGCATTTCTCGTGCCGGTCAGTGTATTTTTACACGGAGTTTACCTTTAAATAGATCCACAGTGCGTTCACAAAACGATTTCCATCACCATTTCCTAGAATAAATACCGATTTGCAGTATTTTCAGGCTCCGCGTAAAATGCTGTTTACAGTATAATTACCAATATTTTGACCTGAAACTTTCTCGACATGTTAATAAATGAATTTACAATTGATGTACATATTATATGCACAGTGACACTCCTAACTTTTTATTTTCGAACATTTTTTGGTATGAAAGAACATTTCAAGAAAAAGATCAAAATTGAACTCCTATGTAAAATATTGCCATTTCTCTGCAACGCAAAAAGAAGTTGAAAACTTTGCTTCGTAGGAACGAGGAAATATACGTGTTACCGTCGTATAAAGGTTATATTCTTCCCTCTACGGAAACTATAGTCCTGCATGACCGAGTATGAAGACCACAGATTAAAAGAAATAGTTTGACGCCTGGCCATATAGGCAAACCATCAAACGTTTCTGTGAAGCAGTGTTATATACTATATCCAGCTGAGTTTGTTTATGCTCGTACCTTTCCGTCTAGGTAAATGTGTTCCTTCAGGTAATTCCCTTATTTGTCGTTGAATCGTACTACTATCATAACCACTACCATGAACAACAACAGAAAAAACATAATCACACATTGTCGTGAGAAGGGATGATAGGAGTAGATTATTCAGTAGTTATTAAAAGGCCATCAAAGAGCTTATCTTTTCAGTGGTATTAAGGTGTAAACGCGTTATACGAATGGAACGAGAAGTAGCTCCAAGTTCCCTACATCCCTCTCCCTCCCACAATAACATAAATCTTACAAGTAGACGTTATGAATCGCAAATCATCTTCCTTGCTGTGGTTCGATTTGGAATGCCATGACCCTTCACACAATTCCTTGAGCAATACTCATCCAAATACGTATGGACAAAGTCTGTATTGTCCCTTAACAATCAGCATCACGTGAGGGCAAACCGCAAGTATTACGCCAGAAGGAACAAAAAGGTAAAAACGATCCAGAGGTCTTAGAAATTGATTTCTTTTATTGAAACAGCTCAACTAATTTGTGAGAGAAAGAACGTACGTGATAATGAACACAAAGAATAAACACAAAGTTTCCGCTCTGTATTCAGACCAATTAATTGTTTACAAAAGGTATTCACTTCAAAATGACATTAATTCCTCATGAAAATTACAGTTATACTTTACTGCAAGGAAGGTCACGTGTTTAAGTATTTCTGTTTATTTCTGTTCGCTATGAAAAATCAAATGTACTGTATTGTGATGAACACATATTTTTGTTGCAGGATCTCCTCCTCTTCGGAACTTCGAAGATCTCCCAAGCTACATTTCACAGCACCAAATAATTATTTCACATCGATATTATTTTATCTCATCTTTGCACCTGTATAAAAAAAAAAAGACTTCACTTCGCAGATATGTATTCAGTAATGATACTTTTTGTACATAAGAAATAAAATTTGTTTTAATAAAGTTACTCTTTACTTGATCCTGTTTATGAAGCCTTCTAAGAAGAATACTAAGAGGAGTAAAAGGACAGAACCGTATTTAGACATTAGATCGTTGTCGCACTCATTTCTGTTGTTGTTGCTATTCGTCTTTAACTAGTGTGAATTCAGCAAAGCTTACAATTTGGTTAATATGATTGAATGGTGATTCAAAGTGAAGATGCGCACAGTTATCAAATTCCAAAGAGCGGTCCAATTGTAAAAGAGGCTTACGTACAAAGAGGAACACATTTTGTAACGCCAATTTGGTAGTTCAAATTTTCAGACTTATTTATTTAAAAAATAGGGTAGCAAGATCTCGCACAGAGAAACTTTATTTTACAGGTAGATATAAGAGTACACAGTAGTAAGATACTGATATACATTACTATTCAGCATAGTCACCATTCTTACCCAAGCAATTGTTCCAGCTGTACAGCAAGGCATCGATGTCTGCATAGAAGAAATGTGTGGCCAGTGTCTTAAGCCACGTTATGAAGGCATGTTGAACGGCCGTATCTTTGAATCGTTTACCACTCACATGATTCTTCAGCGGTCTGAAGAGAAAGAAATCACTGGGTGCTATGTCAGGGCTGTAAGGAGGATGATTATTACCTCGCACTGGAAGCGCCGTAACAATTCACCATGGCATGTAGGCTTGCTTCACTTGTATTTTGAAAAGTACAGCAAGCTGATTCAGTGGTACAGTAAATTGTTGTCATCTACGCCCAGGTAGTTCAGCTATGGAATTAATTCCTAAGCCCTCTGAAAATACTTCATACTGGTGCTCATTTTCAACCCCCTACCATACTCTTTTGGACTTAAACCAATTGTATTCGGAGTGCCTCACTTTTTTAAATTAAATTACTTCTGCCAAGGAAACGAGCCCACATTACGAAAATAACATACACTAGTAAAACGAAAAGTTAATTCCATCCCAATAGAAACCATGAAGGCTCGTGGAGGAGTGGATGGTAAAACTTTTTACTATCCGTAACCTCCGTACTAAGTGTGGAACTCCCGGGCATCTTTGCCCCCAGGAACTAACCTGGTGCTCATTTTGAGTGCAGGCTGAGTGAACCTCAGTGTCATTTGCCTCTCATAATCAGAATTAGAAATCGCTTTTGTATTTTTTATTTCCTGATGGGGAATCGGACCCACATCCTGTCGGGTGAACTAAGCATGCCTTTTCCACCTCCACTAGATAGTCCCTCTTATTATTTATTTACTTCCCATTTCTACAGTAAGATTCTCATGCCTTTTGAACTTCGGAACAAAGATAGGAAATTGTGTAAGAAAGTAACGATTAGAGTGAAGGATATTCAGAAGCAGATGGCCATGGCAGAATGGAAGACTAAGAGAACACTATCGAAATTCTGCAAAATTATCCAAGAAAGTCGAAAATAAATAAAAGAAGGTTTCCAAACAGAGAAGTAAGAAAAGTGGTGTGGTAGCTAATGTGAAAACATAAGAATAAGGGTCGGAGAGAAATATGATGAAAATCGTTGTTAATTTTGTGGAGAAATGTTGGAAGAAGCGCATCTATTGAGTTTAAAATATCTAGTTAGGAAACATAAAAGAAAAATAGAAAGAAATAATCATTAAACTAAGAAGAGATTACACAGGTAAGTACAGCATTTATTCGTATTTTAAACATATGTGGGTAAAGGAAATAAAAAACAAGCCCTAACGAAAAATAATGAAGGATATGTGTTTGTCCTAGAAAATGTAACTTTTTATTACATCTAGGACGAAAATAAAATAAAAAGGGGGTAATAACATGTCGAATGAATATAATTACTATTAGGTTTAAATATAATATTTTACCGGGCGAGTTGGCCGTGCGGTTAGCGGCGCGCGGCTGTGAGCTTGCATCCGGGAGATAAGGGGTTCGAATCCCACTTTCGGCATCCCTGAAGATGGTTTTCTGTGATTTCCCATTTTCACACCAGGCAGATGCTGGGGCTGTACCATAATTAAGGCCACGACCGCTTCCTTCCAACTCCTAGACCTTTCCTATCCCATCGTCGCCATAAGACCTATCTGTGTCGGTGCGACGTAAAGCAACTAGCAAAGAAATATAATATTTAATGTAGCAGTAGAAAAACAGTTGTAATACGGATAAATTAATGCATGTATCAAATACATATATTACAATACACAATTTCAGTCCATCCAGAACTAGGGGATGTGAGTATTCTATCCTATTCTTCTAATCGTTACTTTTTTCATGTCTTTCAACATCTTATTCTGTCATCTTATCCTTATTCGTCCTATCCTTGATTTCTTCTTCTCTAAGTTACACGACATATTTTCTCCCTCCCCTCTTTTCTTTTCTTGTTCTACTACTACCTCTTTGGGTTCAGAGGATGACGACATCCATGGCCCCTCCCCTTATTTCTCTTCTTGTTTTACTACTACCTCTTTGGGTTCAGAGGATCACGACATCCATGGCCCCTCCCATCCTTTCTTTTCTTGTTCTACTACTTCCTCTTTGGGTTCAGAGGATGACGACATCCATGGCCCCTCCCCTTATTTCTCTTCTTATTCTACTACTACCTCTTTGGGTTCAGAGGATCACGACATCCATGGCCCCTCCCATCCTTTCTTTTCTTGTTCTACTACTTCCTCTTTGGGTTCAGAGGATGACGACATCCATGGCCCCTCCCCTTATTTCTCTTCTTGTTTTACTACTACCTCTTTGGGTTCAGAGGATCACGACATCCATGGCCCCTCCCCTCCTTTCTTTTCTTGTTCTACTACTTCCTCTTTGGGTTCAGAGGATGACGACATCCATGGCCCCTCCCCTTATTTCTCTTCTTATTCTACTACTACCTCTTTGGGTTCAGAGGATGACGACATCCATGGCCCCTCCCCTCCTTTCTTTTCTACTACTTCCTCTTTGGGTTCAGAGGATGACGACATCCATGGCCCCTCCCCTTATTTCTCTTCTTATTCTACTACTACCTCTTTGGGTTCAGAGGATCACGACATCCATGGCCCCTCCCCTCCTTTCTTTTCTTGTTCTACTACTTCCTCTTTGGGTTCAGAGGATGACGACATCCATGGCCCCTCCCCTTATTTCTCTTCTTGTTTTACTACTACCTCTTTGGGTTCAGAGGATCACGACATCCATGGCCCCTCCCCTCCTTTCTTTTCTTGTTCTACTACTTCCTCTTTGGGTTCAGAGGATGACGACATCCATGGCCCCTCCCCTTATTTCTCTTCTTATTCTACTACTACCTCTTTGGGTTCAGAGGATGACGACATCCATGGCCCCTCCCCTCCTTTCTTTTCTACTACTTCCTCTTTGGGTTCAGAGGATGACGACATCCATGGCCCCTCCCCTCCTTTCTTGTTCTACTACTTCCTCTTTGGGTTCAGAGGATGACGACATCCATGGCCCCTCCCCTCCTTTCTTTTCTACTACTTCCTCTTTGGGTTCAGAGGATGACGACATCCATGGCCCCTCCCCTTATTTCTCTTCTTGTTTTACTACTACCTCTTTGGGTTCAGAGGATCACGACATCCATGGCCCCTCCCCTCCTTTCTTTTCTACTACTTCCTCTTTGGGTTCAGAGGATGACGACATCCATGGCCCCTCCCCTTATTTCTCTTCTTATTCTACTACTACCTCTTTGGGTTCAGAGGATCACGACATCCATGGCCCCTCCCATCCTTTCTTTTCTTGTTCTACTACTTCCTCTTTGGGTTCAGAGGATGACGACATCCATGGCCCCTCCCCTCCTTTCTTTTCTACTACTTCCTCTTTGGGTTCAGAGGATGACGACATCCATGGCCCCTCCCCTCCTTTCTTGTTCTACTACTTCCTCTTTGGGTTCAGAGGATCACGACATCCATGGCCCCTCCCATCCTTTCTTTTCTTGTTCTACTACTACCTCTTTGGGTTCAGAGGATGACGACATCCATGGCCCCTCCCCTCCTTTCTTGTTCTACTACTACCTCTTTGGGTTCAGAGGATCACGACATCCATGGCCCCTCCCATCCTTTCTTTTCTTGTTCTACTACTTCCTCTTTGGGTTCAGAGGATGACGACATCCATGGCCCCTCCCCTTATTTCTCTTCTTATTCTACTACTACCTCTTTGGGTTCAGAGGATGACGACATCCATGGCCCCTCCCCTCCTTTCTTTTCTACTACTTCCTCTTTGGGTTCAGAGGATGACGACATCCATGGCCCCTCCCCTCCTTTCTTGTTCTACTACTAACTCTTTGGGTTCAGAGGATGACGACATCCATGGCCCCTCCCCTCCTTTCTTGTTCTACTACTTCCTCTTTGGGTTCAGAGGATGACGACATCCATGGCCCCTCCCCTCCTTTCTTGTTCTACTACTAACTCTTTGGGTTCAGAGGATGACGACATCCATGGCCCCTCCCCTCCTTTCTTGTTCTACTACTAACTCTTTGGGTTCAGAGGATGACGACATCCATGGCCCCTCCCCTCCTTTCTTGTTCTACTACTAACTCTTTGGGTTCAGAGGATGACGACATCCATGGCCCCTCCCCTTATTTCTCTTCTTGTTCTACTACTTCCTCTTTGGGTTCAGAGGATGACGACATCCATGGCCCCTCCCCTCCTTTCTTGTTCTACTACTAACTCTTTGGGTTCAGAGGATGACGACATCCATGGCCCCTCCCCTCCTTTCTTGTTCTACTACTACCTCTTTGGGTTCAGAGGATGACGACATCCATGGCCCCTCCCCTCCTTTCTTTTCTACTACTAACTCTTTGGGTTCAGAGGATGACGACATCCATGGCCCCTCCCCTCCTTTCTTGTTCTACTACTAACTCTTTGGGTTCAGAGGATGACGACATCCATGGCCCCTCCCCTTATTTCTCTTCTTGTTCTACTACTTCCTCTTTGGGTTCAGAGGATGACGACATCCATGGCCCCTCCCCTTATTTCTCTTCTTGTTCTACTACTTCCTCTTTGGGTTCAGAGGATGACGACATCCATGGCCCCTCCCCTTATTTCTCTTCTTATTCTACTACTATCTCTTTGGGTTCAGAGGATGACGACATCCATGGCCCCTCCCCTTATTTCTCTTCTTGTTCTACTACTTCCTCTTTGGGTTCAGAGGATGACGACATCCATGGCCCCTCCCCTCCTTTCTTGTTCTACTACTTCCTCTTTGGGTTCAGAGGATGACGACATCCATGGCCCCTCCCCTTATTTCTCTTCTTATTCTACTACTATCTCTTTGGGTTCAGAGGATGACGACATCCATGGCCCCTCCCCTCCTTTCTTGTTCTACTACTACCTCTTTGGGTTCAGAGGATGACGACATCCATGCCCCCCCCCTGGCATTGTTTTCATCCTACCTCTTTAGACGTGGGTGATGTGACGCTCGAAATGCCCTTCAGTTTGTCTGGCAAGGCTGCTAAGGAAACCCTTCCATCTGTAAGTCTCCGATCTGATTAAGATGTGGTACAACGACTTCGGTAGGAATGCTGTATTCAGCCGTATCAAAATTAGATTCCCAGTCGTTTATTTAGTACCTGTTTTGGGGTGTCCAAGTTTGCTCATTTAAGCAGGGGAAGTAATGAGTGCGCGATAGAGAAACTGGCTGGCCACCCCACCTCTACCTGCTTCCCGCTGCTCACTCCTGTCTATGCGGTGGTTAAAAGAGCAAGATTTGACACCTCAAAACAGGTACTAAATATACCACTGGGTATCTAATTTTGATAGACTGAATAAAGCATTCCTACTGAAGTCCTACCAAATCTCAGTAAGACAGGAAACTTACAGATGGAAGGGTTTCCTTGTGAGAATATTCCATTCCAACCAGCAGGGCAAGATTATGAGTCTGAAATCTATGGACTCGGAATTAGAGACACTGTGCAATGACTGAAACACTAATTACTACAATCCGGAATTTGGCAGTAATAGGTTAGAATGCAAACTAACCTCTCAGCGTGGGAGACCTTCAATACCTGGCTACCCTGTGCTGCGGGAGGAGTATAGCACCAAACATACTATGAGTGCAGGTGTTTAGTTAATCGGGCGTAAATGACAAGCGGTTCAATGGATTTTACCAAAATGTTCAGTTTGTTCTTAGTGCATAAGCACACAAACAGCATAATTTACTGGAATTATCCAAGGTCAATGAAGTGGAGGAATCTTCTGAGCTTTCAAATCGAACAAGAGATATGGCTGAACCAAATATAGAAGTAGCCAGTACCCGGATTTTTTGGGAAATAAGATCTCAATACAGATGCGGAGGTTGCCCATGGGTGTCTAATAGAAAAACCAGCACCAGCGATCCGGACATGCCCTCGGGCACTCCCGGCAATAAAATCCACAGGATAAACAAATAAGTAGGGAGCAAGTTCAACTCATTAATAAGACCCAGTGTGCTCTAAGCTTCTTACTGCTTTTTGATGACCAGGACGGGTCCACTCAGGAAAATAGAGCTAAAGGAACGGAAGATCTTAAGGAGGATATTAGGACCCATAAGAGAAGAAGATGACACTTACAGGATCAGGCACAACAGTGAGCTGTATGATCATCAGGAAGACACAATCATATCCATGAGGAAAAGGTGACTAGCGTTCTATGGCAACTTGACCCGCATGGACCCCTGCAGGCTCACCAACAATACCTTCAGCACAACAGATAGAGGGACGTTTCATATAAATCTAACCCAATTCCTATTTCTCCTTTTGGAGCAAAGGGCATCCAGAAATGCTCTCTATTCTGTACGTTCTGCAGCCAGGATTTTCCTTCATCTCATGATTTTTACGATTCCAATAAATTCGTTTCTCTTTCGCTCTGACTTTTTACCTGTTCCGTTCTATTTTCTTAATGTGTGTCCTATCCATCCCCACTTTCTTTTCTTTATTTTTCATTAATGAGCTTCGGGTTGGTTTCGTTCTACATGTTTTCGTTTGTGATACCCTCAAAGAAATCAAACTAAACTAAACCCCATTGCACAAGAGCCCCGAAGGGCCATGGATTACCAAGCGACCACTGCTCAGCCCGAAGGCCTGCAGATTACGAGGTGTCGTGTGGTCAGTACAACGAATTCTCTCAACCTTTATTCTTGGCTTTCGAGACCGGAACCTCTATCTCACCGTAGGATAGCTCTTCAATATTGTAATCACGTAGGATGAGTGGACCTTGAACCAATCCTCAGATCCACCGTCGAACCCAGGTCCTCCGGGTAAGAAGCAGGCATGCTACTCCTACAACATGCTACGCTACAGACAGGGAACACTTGGAGCTGGTGTACGAATTATTTATTTTGCTAGTGTTTTAACGTCGCACTAACACGTCGATGTTTTACGCGGGGTAAGGATGGAAAAGTTACAGGAGTGGGAAGGAAGCGGACGTGGCCTGAATTAAGGTAGACTGGTGTGAAAATGGGAAACCACGAAAATCCACCTTCAGGGCTACCGACGGTTGCATTAGGAACCAGCATCTTCAGAGTGCAAGCTCACAGCTACGCGATCCAAACCGCACGGCGAACTCACTCGGTGTGTATGATTTGTTTGGCTTCAGATAGAGTAATACAACATAACGAACCTCGGTTATTGTCACCTTTAAATAATCATTGGAGTGCGTTTTCTGACGCTTTCAACCCCTGTCAATAGAAGAAGGAACAACTTGGAGAGACAGGATTGTACCGTGCGTAGCACATGGGCATGCCGTTGGGCCACCGTTACATCAAAACAGGATATGCCAGGTTTGTGAATGAGATGATGTATTCATGATTGTCAGGTAAACCGTTCACTTTCACTGTCAGCGGTTTATTTAAATGCTCGAACAAGTGAATGACCGCGAATAGCCTTCTTGCTTTCCTAGAGCGCGTAACGTAATTACGGAGCCTGTGGGATGGACTCAGTTGGAAAGTATCTCAATGGGCGATAAACATATTCCACAAGAAGTATTGTGCTCTGTTTAATGTCTGACGGACAGCATATGGCGATATAAATAAGACTTTCAGCTCTTACTATAGATGGATAATGGGAACTGCTGCTTTAAGGATGGAGATAATAATCAGTGGACTGCTGATTTATTGACAGTAATAGGTTAGAATGTAAACTTATTGAAGCGGGAACAAGTGTATTCCACCCTACACAACAGTAATGTCACGAGTATTGCATGAACTTTAGGGGTACGGCCCATCAGAACCGCTAGAATTGTTAATCTCGCTACATAAGGGAATAACGGGCTAGACGATACTTCCTAATAAACAAATTAGCCACTCAACGTGGAGTGCCGTACACTGCACGCAGACTCTCTGTCGCGGAGTGACGTGCATTGCACGCGCGTTGCAACTTCTGCTTTGTGCTTCTATCTGGCGGATTTTTTCTTGAACTGTTACAAATGTAGTGATATATATCTACAGAAGAAGTGTCGATCTTTCATTTGATAAGCACATCTACCGCGTTTTTCTGAAATACCAACAAGTTCTGTTGTTCACATCACGGCAGCTAAACGTTTCCTTGTGGTCGCGAATTCGAAAATTAACGATGTTTTACCGAATGAAGGTGCGGAAAGTTTAGTTTCGTTAAGCAAAGACTACGATATAGAATTTGACACAGAAAGTAGTGACATTGATACAGGGAAAATATCGGCCTTAAATGTTATTGATGGTGGGTTTGTGTGAGAAGACATGGATAATTATAGAGAGCAAAGGGAAATGTTTACGGCAAATTAAGGGTCTCCGAATTCTGCAAAGAACTGCTTATGTGCTGTGTAAAAATGTTCAGTTGTTTTCTACTGTAGAGTTCGTAAAGCTGATAGTAGGATAGGCAGATATTTATGTTCAACATGAATGCGTCATAATGAACACTCATCAGTCCACATAAATACTGTGGAAAGTTTTGGAATTTAATACAGGCTTTTGGAACGCAATCTAGCGATTAGAAGTTGTATACCACCAGCTCTCCTACCCTGTCGGCCAACATTCTGATGGTGAAACTTTTCTACGAACGGAATTCGAACCGGCTAACCATGGTGAGAGACCACATAGATTCAACGCCTTAACGATCATAGCCACCAAGCGGGCTACCACATGCTTCCTGATCTCATCAACATTATGTGAGGACTGACTGGAAGTCTTTTATTCCCCTGTGTGGGAGAAGGCTGGTAGAATAACATCTACGGGATCCCCTGACTATCTTAAGAGACGGCTAAAAGAGAAGCCAGTGGCTCTTAACTTGGGATCAGGGGTTAGCGACCACGGGGTTCTTAGCTAAGCCCTAGGATAGCTTCCAATTACTTTTGCCTGGCTCCTCACTTTTATCTATCCTGTCCGACTTCCCTTGGTCAACTCTTGTTCTTTTCCGACCCCGACGGTATTAGAGCACTCGAGGACTAAGGACTCTTTAATTTTCACGTCCTTCGTGGCCCTCGTCTTTCTTTGGCCGATACCTTCATTTTTCGAAGTGTCTGGTCTCTTCCATTTCTTCCCTCTGATTGGTGTTAATAGAGGAAGGTTGCCCGGTTGTCCTCCCCCCAACCATATACATTTTTTGCAATCGAAAGTAATCCAGTGTAGGATTTCACGTGTTCAACTTCCGTGAATCTAATGATTAAAAATTGAGGACCAAAGATGGAAAACGATGAAAGTGCCGAATTGTTTTTCTTTTGTAATAAGGAGATGTATTAGCCATGCAGCATATGGTGATAAATTGTGCTTGTGTCTGAGGTTATTAGTTTAGTTGGTAGGAAGTTCAACAGGTAGAGCCACAGCTGAGTTTGGTGGGGAAGGGTGAATGTGCCAGTGTGCTATCACTCATGTATTTTCTAATTTCTGAGACACTTAACTAAAGAAATTAAATTGATAGAAGCTAAATACAAAATTGTTATGTCATTATATAAAATGTATTGTAAGTAGTATACTTCTTTTTCGAAGGCCGTAAGTAGTCATTAATCCCTGGTCTCCTTTGGTAGAAAAGGCTGAAAGTGCCATAGTGCTGGGGAACTCTATTATTGGTGTTTACTCGAAAACATGTTTCTGGAACTTTCACTCTTTTCCATCTTTGGTCCTCAAGTGTATACCACCGTCTCTCGTAACATGACGGCCAACATTCTGATGGTGATTCTTTCTCCAAGAACCGGCTAATCGCGGTGTCAGATCATATACATGTTACGCCTTAACGATCAAGCCCCGGGTCAATTGAAGGTTTATGACGAAAAATTTGTTTCTTTGTAATAACTTGACATTATTGAAATAAACATTTTTATTAGAATAATTATCACCTCTTCAGTTCTAATTGGATCATTAAGTGCTCTAAATTGGAACTCCTTACGTAAGTTAATAGCTTACTCTCCAATTAACCTTGTTGGGTGAATAATGTAAGCAATAGTAGTTACGGAGAATATCTTTCTTTCTTTCTTTCTTAATCTGTTTACATTTCAGGGTCGGGTTTTCCCTCGGAATCAGCGAGAGATCCCACCTCTACCACCTCAAGAGCAGTGTCCTGGAGCGTGAGACTTTGGGTCAGGGGATACAACTGGGGAGGAGGACCAGGACCTCGCCCAGGCGCCGTCACCTGCTATGCTGAACAGGGGCTTTGTGGAGGGGGGGGGGGAGATTGGAAGGGATAGACAAGGAAAAGAGAAGGAAGCGGGCGTAGCCTTAAGTTAGATACCATCCCGACATTTGCCTGGAGGAGAAGTGGAAAACCATGGAAAACCACTTCCAGGATGGCTGAGGTGCTAATCGAACCCCTCTGCTCAGTTGACCTCCCGATGCTGAATGAACCCAGTTCCAGCCCTCGTACCACTTTTCAAATGTCGTGGCAGAGCTGGGAATCGAACCTGGGCCTCCAGGGGTGGCAACTAATCACACAAACCACTACACCACAGATGCGGACTGGGGAGAATAGATGAGAACTATACTTTATCGTTTACATTTTCCTTAGTCTATCCATCGTTCTTGTATTCGTTACCCACCACATCTATCACATTAATAAAAAATCAGATCTTGCAGTGCGAACCTGATGATTCTTTACATTAGCACTGCCATCCTCCACGCATGCTAGAGATATAATCCACACATCCTTCTCCCTATCTTTTCAGGTTATTTCTTGCATCAATTGCTCTTTGAGCTACTGTGGCCTTTTCAATTTGTTTTTAACACCTTTTTGCTCTAGATCTCTCACCTGAAGAAGACACACTGATTAAATCATTTTAAAATAAGTGGATGATGTCTAGACGGCAGTCGAAGAGGGAACAGCCCTTTTTATATTGTATTAGGAAGCACTTACCATGTTCGTGCTGGTAATTGCAGGTTGTTATAAAAGATAAAACCTGAAGGGAAAGAAAGTGTACAAAAAGACTAAGTGACTTTACCCTGATTCTAGAACGTAAATGTATGTAAGCCTCAAAAAGGATTGCACGGAGTTATGTATTACAATGGAATAAAGGAATTTTTCAATACTTAATTTCTCTACCAGACCAGTCCCGCTTTCGTTGAATTATTCAAATTCTACGAGAAGTAGACTTTTATGTTTACGTTTCGTAGATCTAGAGAAGGCATACGACAGATTACCAAGGGAAAATATGTTCGCCATACTGGGGGAGTAAGGGATTAAGGGTAGATTATTAAAATCTGTGAAAGGTATTCAAGCTGACAATTGGACTGCACTGAGAATTGATGACGGAATGAGTTCTTGGTTCAAGATGCCTACAGGGTTAGACACGGATGTAATATTTCACCTTTGTTACATGGATCATTCATTAACATTGAAAGGTACAAAGTGGCAGGGAGGCATTCAGGAAGGTGGAAATGTAGTAAACACGACTTGGAACTTGAAAATGGGTGCAATGAATATGAAATAGACTCTCCAAGACTAAAGTGATGTCAGTGGGTAAGAAACCAAAGAGAATTGGGAATACAAAAATTGAACAGGTAGACAATTTTAAGTATTTAGTATATGCAGGATGGTAGTACAGTAAGTGAGACCGAATCAAGGTGCAGTAAAACTTACCCCACTGTCGGCAGCCCTGAAGATGGTTTTCCGTGGTTTCCCATTTTCAAACTAGGCTAATGCTGCGGTTGTACCTTAATTAAGACCACGGCCCTTCCTTCCCACTCCTAACCCTCTCCCATCCCATCGTCGCCATAACACCTATCTGTGTCGGTGCGACGTAGAGCACCTTTAAAAATATATAGGTTAATTTATAATTACACAAGAACCGCATTAAGTGGGACCGGAACTGATCCGGATTATCGAAAATCCGGATAATCCGGAAAACTTAAAAAACAAATACAGTACATGTTCTTTTTTTTTCAATTGTACAAAAAACATAAGAACACTTTTCTTACATTTACCAAACCAAACCAAACCCCATGGCACTACAGCCCTTGAAGGGCTTTGGCCTACCAAGCGACCGCTGCTCAGCCCGAAGGCCTGCAGATTACGAGGTGTCGTGTGGTCAGCACGACGAATCCTCTCGGCCGTTATTCTTGGCTTTCTAGACCGGTTTCTTACATTTACGACTCTGATTTATGCACTTTAGTGTGATTTTTTTCTGTTTTACATTTGTATAGCGTTTGCGCGCAGCACGATCACGAAGACGTTTTACTAACAACAGTTCTGCCGGTGCGGTTTCAGTCTAGGATTCTAAATAAGCCATCAGTTTGTCCAGCTGCATTGTTGCCTCTCAATGAGTCATTGTTTCTTGTAATGGAGCAACGGTTTATTTTCGTATTCACCATCAGTGAATTAATAGTGCGTTACATTCAGAAGTGCGTGGTTTCGAATCCCACCTCGGCCGTCCTGGAAATGGTTTTTCACGATTTCCCATTCTCAATTCCAGGCGAACACCGGGACGGTACCTTTGATAGACCGTGGCCGAACTACTTCTAATTCATGTCCTTACCTATCCTTGGCGGAAAAGACATTCAAGAAGAGTCGACGCCCCGTAAAAAAATACTGTACATGCAAAAAAAATAAATGTTTACGATTTTCGATCCGAATAAACCGGAGATCTGGATTAATGAGGGCCGGATAAACGAGGTTTTTGTGTGTTAGGTTCTTCAGGCTTTAGTCTGCCGAAACTGATTTTGAGTCATATGTAAGTTATAAACTACTTTAAAAATTTAACAACTTTATTATTAAAATAGAACGGCTTGTTTTGTTCCTGAAAGAACATCACTAGATTCTAACAACTCACACTCAAATACTTAACACGTGTATAAATATTTATGTTTCTGTTCAAATACTTGGGAACTTGAAATTTGGAGCTTATTTTAATGAATGCTGCTTAACGTAAGTAGTAGAAAAAACCATTTCCAATCCTATGTACTGGTTTTGAACCAAAAACTCGTTTTTCTGTTTTATTCATATACAAATAGTCAAATCTTTCCTCTATCAGAAAATTATGTTATTTTATCCATTGCGGCAATTTTTAAGGCCTTAGCAGCCATATATTATCAGAACTCATGGTATTTCCAATTACAGCACCCACCTTTTCTCGTATGCAAAATAATAGAGGCTCAGCGTGTTGTTTAGGGGCAAAAGAGAGGCCATTATCAGGAGAAGATGACTATTGTAACAATTTGCTCTCCTTCACACCGACACAGATAGGTCTTATGGCGACGAACGGATAGGAAAGGCCTAGGAATGGGAAGAAAGTGACCGTGGCCCAACATTTTCCTGGTGTGAAAAGAGGAAATCATGGAAAACCATCTTCAATTCCGCCGACAATGGGGTTCGAAGCCTCTATCTCCCGGTTCCAAGCTCACAGCTGCGCGCCCCTAACCGCACGACCAACTTGCCTGGTAGAAGATGACTAGAAGACATGCAAAGTGACGGAAGATGTCCAAGGAACAAAGACTGAGGAGATCTGAAGGGGAATCATACAGGGGAGAGCAGTTCAGGAGTGAGTAAATATTAAATTGACACTTACTTTGATATTTTTCAATATTTTGCTGTGTACTGAATCCTCCTTGCGATGCAATTCTTATCAAATATTGCTGTAACTTGATAAATTTGTTGTTAAAATTAGATGAATTTAAATTTGCATACGCTTTGATTTGCTTTGAATTTTAATGTGAATTATGAAAGGCAGAGTCCGCCTCTGTGGTGTAGTGGTTAGTGTGATTAGCTGCCACCCCCGGAGAACCGGATTTGATTCCCGGCTCAGCCACGAAATTTGGAAAGTGTAAGAGGGCTAGAACGGGGTCCACTCGGCCTCGGGAGGTCAACTGAGTAGAGGTGGGTTCGATTCCCACCTCAGCCATCCTGGAAGTGGTTTTCCGTGGTTTCCCACTTCTCCTCCAGGCAAATGCCGGGATGGTACCTAACTTAAGGCCACGGCCGCTTCCTTCCCTCTTACTTATCTATCCTTTCCAATCTTCCCATTCCCGGCAAGGCCCCTGTACAGCATAGCAGGTGAGGCCGCCTGAGCGAGGTACTAGTCATCCTCCGCAGTTGTATACCTCGACCCAGAGTCTGAACCTCCAGGACACTGCCCTTGACGCGGTAGAGGTGGGATCCCTCGCTGAGTCCGAGGGAAAAACTGACCCTGGAGGGTAAACAGATAAAGAAGAAGAAAGAAGAAAGGCAGAATTGAATCATTAGTACAGAATTTCAAGGAAAAAATGCAAAATGAAAGATTAACCGTTTCCACAGAGTTCTATTACTTGAACCATGAGCAGCTTGTGTTTAAGTATCTATGAACAATATTTTTTAAAGTTTCATCTTGGTCAAACGGAGCTTTAAGGCGACACACCGGAGATAAAAAGATATTTTACCTAATGCCGGGATTTTCACGAAACATTGTGGGAATGTCACCAACATAAAATTAGAGATATTACGAACATTTATTTCGTATACAATAAATTAATAGTTTTTTCCATTTTTCGAAACTTTTAGTTCAATTTTTTCTGTGAAATTTAATTAACATGTTAATGTAAATTCGTAATTAGGTAGATAATACTTCTTTTAAAATCACTACGTATATTATTTATCTGTACATAATTTATATAAGGAGATTTATCGTACTAAAGTTTGTGTAATTTTTATGTTCTAAAATTTTGGACTAAAAAATCCCTACTACTCGAAAAAATTCTGCAATCAAAAATTCCTCACGCAGGTTTCTTAATATAGCTGTGATACATATAACATACAAACTTTGTTACATTTGACACAATATTACGGGAGAAAATGGGATTTAAATGTAAAATTACAATATTGGCTAACAAAGTATTATTACAGTGATAAATTATTTGAATTTAGCGGAATAACTTCGTGACAAGAAAAAAGAAACTCACTCCCTTCAACATCAGTCATAAAAAGAATTTCACCAAAATGACCAGAATAAAGTTTGGTTTTTTTCTTCGGAGTTTTGTCTTAACAAAAGAAACATTTTTGAATATGAAAATCCACAGCCTGTCATTCGACCAGGTTAGGAATGGAATCAGTGATGAACCCATCTAGCGGCGAGGATAGGAATTGTCCCGGCTGCTGAAGCTTGTCGCACTCAACTGGAGCAATGATTAAATGACTGACAGATGAAATGAAATGATATTGGAGAGTTTTGCTCGGCCTGCACCCAAATTGATTGGCTAACGGATTAATTGATTCCTAGCTTCTAACGAAGGGGATATCCGAATTGATTCCCAGGTTGTAAGGAAGGCCACGTCCGAATTGATTCTATATTGTGGAGTTACTACACTTTCCTCAGACTTAAGAATGTCCATACATTGTTGGAATGGTTAAAAATGCATGGCTCTCTAGTGATTATCACTATTAAGAATATAAAATTGCGACTGTCAGATAAACATTACACTATTCAGGTGACAGAAACTTCTGGCAATGTTTGTTATTCTTATAGCGTGTAGTATCGCAATTTTTCAGGTTTTCTATTTCTTGTATCGTGATGTTATCTTTCCATGCATAATTTTCAGCGTTAGTTTCTTGTTACCCTTGTTTTCCAGTCACTTTTCATATACTGGTTTTTCAAATAAATTATTTTGGTGACTTTTATGTTATGCGACATTCAGGTAACGATCGGAAAGGTGGGAGTAATTTCCGACCAACGTTCGAAGTCAATGAGGGGATTCAACTCGAGTACCACTTAATCCACGAGGGACGCATCTTGGAAACAGCGGTTGCTGGAATGAAAGATGACAGGGAAAACCGGAGTACCCGGAGAAATACCTGTCCCGCCTCCGCTTTGTCCAGCACAAATCTCATATGGAGTGACCGGGATTTGAACCACGCAACAAAGAGATGAGAAGCCGGCGCGCTGCCGTCTGAGCCAGGGAGACTCTTAAAGATTGCTGCCAGCTATAAATATACAATAGACTACAAATCACCACCTCTAATTCATGCCAAAGAAGTATTTACTGAATACTATACAACAATTTGGAAGTCCATACATACCAGCTCCGAAAATTCCTTCCATACAAAATTATTCATTCCTAATATACCATACAGACTGTTCTCATCTCTCTGGCCCAACTTCGTAACCACCAAGTTTATTACAAATCATGGTCGCTTTAAATCCTATCTCCATAAAATGAACATAATGGATTCACCATTCTGCAGCTGCCCGGAAAAATCTCCACAGACTGCTCGACACCTGGTGACTGAATGCACCACGTACTCGAGAAAACGACCAGCAGTGCTACGATCAACTCCCCTGCCAACGATTCTGAAATACCTCTGCAATACTGTCGAAGTAACAGAATTCCTCAATAAAATCTTCCATTCACTTCAATAATGTATCTGTATATTGTTATCATAACTGTAAATTTCCCATGATATACCTGTAGGTGAAGCACGGGTTGTAAATATATTAGCTAAATAAATAAAAAAGGACATTTTTAATTATAATTGTACCGGGCGGTACACCTCTACTCTGTTTATTTAAATGTTGCGCCAGTTGAAACTCCTCTTCTGGAGGAAGGTTGAACTTTATCTATTCTATTAATTCTCTACTTTCTCAGAAGATGTCACCACGTGGAAAATTTTGAGTTTTTGAACTGTGTCACTTTTGATGTGTTTTTGTTTCGCTTGAAGTAAGAAGTGTGAACTTTCTCTTCTAGAGGACACTACTGAAGAATTACAATAGTGCAACCTAGTGCGAAATCAAAGAACTATTTTGTTGGAGAAATTTTTATTTCAAAAGTTTGTTCTTTGTTAAATTTCTTTCTGTTATTGTTTAAGTTGGCTGTATACCCCTCTTTTTCCCCTTAGTTTGGATCTAGCCAATCCCGAATTTCTTTAATTAATTTTCCACCAATAATGTGTTTCTTTTTCCTCTATGTAGGGGTTTCTTTTCCCGAACCAATAAAGATTTTGTGGGAGGGTGTTTTCTTTCCCCTAACGCCTAGAATCTTCCGCGAGAGGATATAAACTGCTGATTTTGGGGTCTCCGGGCCACTTCTGTTCCATCTTTCAGTGTATTAAGTACATTGCAGGAGGCGGGAAGCGCCTCTTTCCTCGGCAGCGATCTACTACCAGGTAATGGCCTATTAATATCTTCTTTTCTTGCTAGGTCGGCAGTTTAACTCTCGCGGCGGGTTCGAAGCGTTTTCCATCATGTAACCTTTTCCTAAAATGTAACTACTCTTTTCTTCTTTTCTTGTAAAGTTACATATTGGGATAGAGAGTGCTAACCCTCTCGAGCTCCCACTCACATTTGTTTTGAGGTGAACTTATTTTCTCAAACTTTTCTTCGTTTATGTAATGTAAAGTGTTCTTCTCTAAGTCACCTCTGTAGTATGGGATTAGCCCTTGCGTTAGTGGCCCAGAGCCAGATTAGGTTTTAAAAGCAAAGTGTATTAGGAGTGCAAGTTCGCCTCCTCTCAAGTTGTATTTTAGAGGTCATGTATTAATCTTTTCTCACCTAATAGACCTCAGTAGGTTGGGTATTTTACCCCTGTGTATATGTCCTTTGAGGACGACTTGAAAGTTGAGTTTGGTGTGGCCTGGGAGAGGCTTAACTTTAAGAGCGAGTGGCTCTTTTCTAAAACTGAGAGTTGTATGCCTCGAGGAGGCTTTGCTGTGTAATTTGGAGCAAGGGCTCCAGGGTTTGAGTGGGGTCTTCTGCCCCTTTTGTTGAAATTGGTATATCGTAAAGTTGAGCTAGTTGCTCAAGAATTGTATTTCCAGGGCTCGAAGCCCAAATACTTTAATCCCTGTAATTGTACATTTCAAGTTGTATTTCGGCTACTAAGTACCTGTTCTATTTGTTGTTACCTAATTTTGAAAAGAAAATATAACCTTGTTAAATTTTAAAATTTAATTTCTCTTTAGTAGCTTGAGACCTATTCACCACCCAGCACCTTCTTTCATGCTTAACTACCACAAAAACTCGGTAACAATAATATTTCGCAATAATTCCAAAAACTAGTACGACTACATAGCTGGTAAATTTGTACCATTTATGTCAAGAACTCTCTTTTTTTTAAATACGGTTAAAATTTGGTTAAGATACAATTAAAACTTCGGAAGTCGAAAAATTAAATCATACCGCCCCTTAAATACCAATTTTCTATAAATTCTGATCAGCTGTTTTGTCGTGATATATAGATATAACCGTAACGTAAAAACTACATTTCCTTCTTAAGCTGGACCTGAACGACACACAAATACCATTCCTTTGAAATTTTCGCCAGAATACAGACAAAACTCCTATTTTATTTATATAGATTTGACATAGTGGTTGTATGTGCTTTTGACCAGCAATTACAGAGGAATGCGGTTGCGAATGTCAGCCGATAAACGCTATTGAAAACAGGTGTTGAGGCTGTAGGCAGACGGAAGATCTAGTTACCCAAGACTCATGGACTAATAAGACCAAGTCTCGGTGATCAGAGTCCCCTGAGGGCGGAACGGAAGCTCAGTTACGTCGCCGTTCGAACCTGTTACATCAGAAGAGGGATAATTCTGCACTTCCGCTGTCACTTTCCGCTTCCTATTGTTGACTACTTTCTCGAGTGCATGCTCTCATATAAATGAGACAGTTCACTGCCGGCTAGTTAGTAGCAATACTTCACTTCTGTCAAGACATGAGGGCCCACGTAAGTACGACCTCAGTACAAAAGTGGTAAACTAGCTTTAGTTAACTCCTTCTTCTGGGCTTTTATTTTCTTCGTTTATATGGGTTTGACGTTTCTGTTTGTGCCTATCCCAAACATCGTGGTACAGTCTCGAAATATCCGAGTCTCAAAATAACTTATCCGAACAGGAAATTGACAGAAACCAGTCTCAAAATATCCGCAAGAAACATGTAGCCAAAATAAATAAGGCAACGAGTCTCAAAATACCCGAGAAGTGTAGGTAGCTGCATACGTGACAGGGTTTTAAAAAAACAAACAATTTGTAATTAATGAACGTAGGTTTTCGCGGCTCATTGCATTAAAATAAATAAATACTATTATCTGTATAAAATCCACTTATAAGCCTATTTATTATTAAAACAAAGCCTAGCTTTCCAACAAATTACATTGGCCTTCATCAGGGCTGGTAAAATACTGTTTCTGGCAGTGATAATAGAAAATTTTGAAAGAATGTGGAGATTACGACTATACAATCGACGTCCTTTCCCCTACCTGTACTCAGGTAACATCACTCAATCACTACTGATCTGCATTTAGGGCAGTCGCCCAGAATGCAGATTCCCTATCTGTTGTTTATCGAGCCTTTCCTTAAATGATTGCAAAGAAATTGGAAATTTATTGAACATCTCCCTTGGTAAGTTATTCCAATCTCCTATAAACGAATACTTGCCCCAATTTGTCCTCTGGAATTCCAACTTTATCTTCATATTGTGATCTTTCCTACTTTCAAAGACACCACTCAAACGTATTAGTCTACTAATGTCATTCCACGCCATCTCTCCACTTACAGCTCGGAATATACCACCTAGTCGAGCAGCTCGTCTCCTTTCTTCTAAGTCTTCCCAGCCCAAACTTGGCAACATTTAGTAACCTTACTCTCTTGTCGGAAATCACCCAGAACAAATCGAGCTGCTTTTCTTTGGATTTTTTCCAGTTCTTGAATCAAGTAATTCTGGTGAGATTCCCATGCACTGGAACCATACTCTAGTTGGGGTCTTACCAGAGACTTATATGCCCTCTCATTTACATCCTTACTACAAGCCCTAAACACCCTCATAACCATGCGCAGAGATCTGAAACCTTTATTTACAATCCCATTTATGTGATTACCCTAATGAAGTTCTTTCCTTATATTAACACGTAGGTACTTACAGTGATCCCATAAGGAACGTGTCAACGGCCGTAGCCGTGTTAAAACACCGGATTCCGTGAGATCTCCGAAGTTAAGCAACATTGGGCGTGGTCAGGAGTTGGATGGGTTGCCACGCGCTGTTGGCGGGGGGGGGGTAAGGGAATGGAGGAGCGGAAAGGAACTGGCCACCCTACCGCACGTAAACTCCGGCTCAGGAACACCTCTGCGGAGGTTCGGACCTGCCTTCAGGCAGAATACACCCTCACCTTACGATAAGGAACGTTCACCCCAGCAAGACGGAGAGGCCTTTTCCTACTTTTGAAACTCACAACCTGACTTCTAACCCCGTTTGTCATAATATCGTTGCCTACTACCCATCTCATCGCACTGCGCTGTGGATGTTGGGAGTGAAGTAACTGATTCACCACCCTCTGTCGACAGTTCCTGGAGTTCGACTTGTGAGGGAAGCCATAGAGATAGAGCTACGCCGAAATAACTTCAACAGAAAAGACGGCTTCAAATTATCAAATAAATGGAGACCTGTTCTCCATAAATACATGCATAACACCACTAGAACAATGCGCGATGATACCTGAGTCCAGTTAGTGGGGAGGCCGTAGATAGTATGGTAGTGATCCCACGTTCTTTTTTAATTATTAGCTAAACTTGAGCTGTGGAATCATCATGGAAAGTGACAAGGAACAAACAATGCTGTTGAAGGATGGAATTCTATGCTCAACAGTCTGATAAAAAGACATCTCAAGGAGTTGGTACCTAGTTTGGAAGAAAAACCTGAAACATCTGATTTTCAAGTAGCCGGGATGGATATGAATCTCGAAGGTTCGAAGAGAAGAAAAAGCTATCGCATTTTATGCGAAAGAACCAAGAGGTTTACAGCTAAATATGAAGAAACTGAAGACGTCGATCTCTTCTTTAAAATATCTTACGTCATCAAAATGGACTGAAACGAAACCTGTGAGCCGGCCTGGGTAGTTCATTCGGTAGAGAGCTGGCCTTCTTCACTCGAGTCGGTGGGTTCGAGTCACGCTCAGTCCAGTGGTATTTGAAGGTGCTCAAATACGTTAGCCTCGTGTCGGTAGGTTTACTGGCACATTATAGAACTCTTGAGGGACACAATTCCGACACCTCGGCGCCCCCGAAAACCGTAAAAGTAGTTAGTGGAATGAAAAATCATCATTATTAATTCTTTCTTTCTTTCTTAATCCGTTTCCCCACCAGGGTTGGTTTTTCCCTCGGAGTCTGTATGGGATCCAACCTCTCGCGCCTCAAGGGCAGTGTCCTAGAGCGTGAGACTTTGGGTCGGGGATAAAACTGGAGAGGAGGACCAGTACCTCGTCCAGACGTCCTCACTTGCTATGCTGAACAGGGGCCTTCCGCGCGGATGGGAAGATCGAAAGACAAGGAAAAGGAAAGGAAGGGTCCGTGGCCTTAAGTTAGGTACCATCCCAGCATTTGCCTGGAAGGCAGTAGGAAACCACGGAAAACCACTTGTAGGATGGCTGAGGGAATCGAACCCTCCTCTACTCTTCCGTTCCAGCCCTCGTAATACTTTTCAAATTTCGTGGTAGAGCCGGAAATCGAACCCGGGGATGGCAACTAAACACACTACCACTATACAATAGAGGAGGACGTCATTGTCATTATTATTATTATTATTATTATTATTATTATTATTATTATTATTATTATTATTATTATTATTATTATTATTATTATTATTATTATTACTGAAACCCATGGCAACGTTCTGAAGAATAAATAATAATTAATTCATATTTTTATAGTAAACTTTGTAAATAACCAATAATCAAGGTTGTACATACAATGACAAAGCAATACCTGCATTTAAAACATAGAGCTAGGCCTAATTTAGCGTGGGTTCGTGGCGTCCGTGGGTCTACTGACACGCTGTCGTATATGTTTGTGCAAGGCTTTACGGCAGGCACACCTCAAGATAGGGAGAAAATTTTTAGAAGAAGGCATGTATTTCGGCATGTTAACAGTGAACGTTTTTCTTATTATTTTGTGTTTCAAAACAGTACCACCATTGGAAATTGGGATGTTTTGAGACTCGGATATTTTGAGACGACACGAACATCGTTCTCCGATTATAAACATTGTTCAACTAATATGGGATGAATAAAAATTTAACTATACGCCGCATATATCTACAAATTAGCACGTCAAGTATCTACGATTCCTAGCTATTTCTTTTTTTACATGGATGTGTATTTAGGCTGACGGTATATCTCGAATTAGTTTCACCAATTTCCTGACACCATTGTAACCATAGCAACCAGTGTTCGTCTATGTATACTATGTCAGCAGCGTCAGCTTCTCACTGTGCGCTTTCTTCCTGTAACTAAGAGCTTGTATCAAGTGAACCACGTTCTGCTACCAATGTCGTCAATGTACATCAGGTCAGTAGCGTCATCTTCTCACTGTGCGCTTTCTTCCTGTAACTAAGAGCTTGTATCAAGTGAACCACGTTCTGCTACCAGTGTTGTCTATGTGCACTAGGTCAGTAGCGTCATCTTCTCACTGTGCGCTTTCTTCCTGTAACTAAGAGCTTGTATCAAGTGAACCACGTTCTGCTACCAGTGTTGTCTATGTACACTAGGTCAGTAGCGTCATCTTCTCACTGTGCGCTTTCTTCCTGTAACTAAGAGCTTGTATCAAGTGAACCACGATCTGCTACCAGTGTTTCCTATGTGCACTAGGTCAGTAGCGTCATCTTCTCACTGTGCTCTTTCTTTCTGTAACTAAGAGCTTGAGACATCAAGTGAACGGCGTTCTACTCCGCCGTCAAGAATTAAAATCCCTCAGATGTCCGAGAAACGAAGCCAGGACCTTGGAATAATAGACAGGCAAGCTAACTGTACACCGCAGGGCTGGCTAATAATAATTAGATTAGTGTCATATTTACCGGCCTAGCGGTATAGGGGTAGCGTGCCTGCTTCTTACCTAGAGGCTCCCGGTTGAATTCCCGGCCAGGTCAAGGATATTTACCTGCATCTGAGGGCTGGTTCTAGGTCCACTCAGCCTACGTGATTACAATTGAGGAGCTATTTGACGGTGATATGGCGGCCCCTGTCAAGAAAGCCGCGATAACGGCCGAGAGGATTTGTCGTACTGACCACACGGCGGCTCGTAATCTGCAGGCCCTCGGGCTGAGCAGTGATCGCTTGGTAGGAGAGAGCCCTTCGGGGCTATTGCGCCATGGGATTTGGTTGTTTGTTTTTTGGTTATATTTACGAAGGCACAAGCCAGAAAGGCCTTTCTTAAGAAAATAAATTTGCTCACTTCGAACATTAATATAAGAATTTGAAAGATGTTCCTTTAGACTTTCGTCTGGAGCGTGGCATTGTATGGAAGTGAAAACATGGATGATAAGTAGTTTAGAAAGGAGGAGAGTACACGATTTTGAAATTAAGTGTTACAGAAGAATGCTGAAGGTGAGATGCATAGATCGAATCACGAATGGAGAGATACTGAATCAAATTGGTGAGAGGAGATCAATTTGGCTAAATTTGACGAGAAGAAGAGATGGAATGATAGGACACATCTTAAGACACCCAGGACTTGTTCAGTTGGTTTTTGAGGGAAGTGTAGGCGTTGAGAACCGTAGGGATAGACCAAAGTATGAATATGACAAGCAGATTAGAGCAGATGTAGCACAGGATAGGGGGCATGGAGGGCTGCATCAAACCAGTCTATGGACTGACGACTCAAACAACAACATACTGTATTTACGAGGTCTAGAATGTCTTTCATTTTCTCACAATTCATTAGTCTTTTGTGAATACACTCAAATGTCTTTCTATTTATCGGAACTCTCTTATCTTCCTTGTGGGTGGAGGCAAAGGATGCATTATCTGTGCCTCTTGGATGTTGTAAAAGGCTACTAAGAGAGGAAACAACCGAAGAATCTGTACTCTCTTTCTAGCCTTCTAAGTCCAAAATTCATATCCATGATTCTAAGCTTTTTGATGTAACGGAGACAATGTACAAGTACAAAGTTTTTATTTTTCATGTTATTTTATCAGTCCCTGAAGTTGCTTGCTGTAACCTTCCGTAGCATCGTGAAAATGAATAGACTGTTTTCCAGTCAGTGACCGGGTCAGGGATGGATGAATGAAGCCTCCATCTTGCGGCAAGGATAGGAATTGTGCCAGCTGTCGAAGCCTGTCGCATTCCTCTGGGGCAATGATTAATGACTGACAGATGAAATGAAATGATAGTGGAGAGTGTGGCTGGAATGAAAGGTGACAGGGGAAACCGGAGTACCCGGAGAAAAACCTGTCCCGCCTCCGCCTTGTTCAGCACAAATTTCACATGGAGTGACCGGGACTTGAACCACAGAACCCAGCCGCCTGAGCCACGGAGGCACCCGTAGCAACGTACCATGTGCTAAACTAACGTGGTGGTGGTGGTGATTATTGTTTTAAGAAGAAGTAAACTTGGGCAGCCATCCTCTATTAACACTAATCAGAAGGAGAATGGAAGATATCAGACGCTTCGAAGAATGCAGGTGTCTGTGAAAGAAAGACAAGGGCCACGAAGGACGTGGAAATTGAAAGACACCCAAGGCCTCACAAACCTAATATTGTTGCGATCGGAAGAGAACAAGAGTTGACCAATGGAGGTCGGATACGATATAATGAGGAGCCTGGCACAAGTAAGTGGAAGTAATGCCAGGATTCAGCTAAGGGGCACGTGGTCGCCAACCTACGCTGCCAAGTTAAGAGTCCCTGAGGCCCTTTCTAGTCACCTCTTATGACAGGTAGGGGATACCGTGGATGTTATTCTATCGCCCCCACCTACAGGGAATAGTTACCGGAAGAAAGCGCACAGTGAGAAGATCACGCTACTGACCTAGTGTACATAGACGAGCAGTGGTTGCCATGGTTACGATCGTGTCGGAAAATCTTCTTAAGACGTCATCTCCGAACGGAGGTAGACGATCCACACGGCCAGCTCTGATCTTGACGTTGCAGACATGCCATGTGAATTTATTGGAATATCTCTCAGGATCTTTAATGCAGTGGTTTCCCGTTGCCTTCTGCATCCTAATGCCGTTGACCAAACTGGTTCCTCCGCCTTTGGGAACAATTTCTTGTCCCCAGGACTAGAGTGCCCTTACCCATACCCGCTCATCCACTCTCAAAGAGATTGTTGTCACTTGGTATAGGGGATCTCCTTATACCGAGGGATAATCGGTTCCTTCCTTCGTTAGCCGCCTGCTTATAAAATAATAGTATTTTTATATGCAGTCGTTGCCCCCTCTCTACGGCGGGAAGGTGAGTGTCAGGATTTCACCGTCATTGAAACAAGGACCAAATGGCATTTCCTTGTTTCTCTGGTTCTTTAGAGAGGAAAATAGATCACTCTAATTCCAGATAGACCTCCTGTCCAAAAACATACCCATTTTTAAAATGAATCATTTCAACATAACTGGAAATGGATACGGCCATGGACATATCAAGGCAATCACTATCACCAAGGAAGTCAGTGTACCTGTTCCCCAGTGGGGGACGCAGATGAAGAATACACCCACGATATCCCCTGCCTGTCGTAAGAGGCGACTAAAAAGGGGCGACCAAGGGATGATTGTCTTGCAACCATGAAACTACTTGTGATTTGTACCACCACGCGGAGGACATCATGGGTCGCTTTTACTTGCGCGTAGTACCACTATATTAGGTACCAAATAGGTTTGTGATTAGTAGCACAAAGGAGCACCGTGCGGTCGGCTTTTGCAGTGCCTGTGATTAGTACCACCATATGAGCGGGATCATGGGATGATAGCTACCATGGTTCTGCCTTGCCTGTGATTAGTACCCACTATATGAAGAACACCACGGGATAGAGGAAGGTCCCTGTGGTTAGTACTCTTATGTGCTGAACACCATAGGGTTGCGTTGCCTGTAAATGGCGCCGCAATGTGAGAAAAACCATAGTTCTGTAGTATATGTCGAATTTCATAACCTGTGAGTGGTACCATAATGTGTGGAATACCGCGAGTCTCTGCTACTTTTGATTAGTACCGCAGCATGACAAATACCATGGTTCTACATTCCTAGCGATAAGTACCGTTATGAGGGGCCGATAACTTGGATTTTGGCCCCCTTTTAGACTGCAAGCATCATCGATTCAATGTTATGCTATAGCAGCAGTCCCTTGGTCAGTAATCATATTGTTTTACGTCAGAATCTGTGAATGTAAGGCATTGCGGGTCGCATCCACTGATTGTTTTAAATTCATATCCATCCATTCGTTCTTCGTCCTCACGTTTTGAATTCTGGTCAGTGGAGAATTTTGGACTTTTTAATTTGTCATTCCATTTCGTCTCATTTAGTACCATTAGAGGCCGATGACCTCGATGTTAGGCCCCTTTAAACAGCAAGCATCATCATCATCATCATCTGTTCCTCACCCTTACCCTGTCCCGGTAGAAGAACATATCCCAGTTCCAGTCAAAGTACCCGTAGCAGTACCCGTAGATAAGCCATAGTCTGTACACCATTTCTTAACCATCGTTATCTGATCGATTAGATTAGCAGTCTACCTTTTGCTACCTCTACGAGCGCTAATGTGGGTGTTAATGCAGAGTTTCACTTAAGCCCTTATAACTATATTCGATGTGGACATTTTTCAAAAAATCAAAATATTCCTGAGGTTACTGAACCCAGCAACACATTGCATAAAGAATTATGCAAATAAGTTAATTTGGCTAGGATTTGAATGCAGAAAAGCAAACGAGTAAAGAAACAAGCGATGTAAGACTATATTTCCGGAGCTGCATTTAGGCCGAAAGTGATGTTTTTATATAGTTTGATACAGCTATCGAAGACTCACAATGTCAAACTTTTCCGGACACTTTAGCCCTTCAACTTTCAGCACAATTGAGGAAATTGCTTAATTTCATGTTTTTCGTAGTATGGGGACTCCTACATTGCTAAGAAAGTTTGTCAACATTAAAACTACTCATTATGTTACAGTTACTGCTCATGGACTATTTCAGTTGTATCAGAGTGACTCTGGAAACTCAAACACAGGTACTAAATGTTTCAGGTGTGTGTCTTAGTGGTGGCCGCAGTCCTCTCCGCCTCCTTCGCCGAGGAAGAGAAGAAGCAGGAGAAGCGAGGAACGCTGGGCCTGGGCTATGGAGGCTATGGAGGAGGCTTTGGTCATGGCTCAAGTCTAGGAGGCTATGGATTTGGTCATGGAGGCTTCATTGGAGGAGGCGGTCTTAGTTACGGTGGTTTGGGTGGTTTGGGTGGTGGATACGGCCATGGACACGTTAAGGCCATCACTATCACCAAGGAAGTCGGTGTACCTGTTCCTCACCCTTACCCTGTCCCGGTAGAAAAACATATCCCAGTTCCAGTCAAAGTACCCGTAGCAGTACCCGTAGATAAGCCATACCCTGTACACGTACCTAAACCATACCCAGTTCCTGTTGAGAAACCAGTCCCTTACCCCGTTGAGAAGAAGGTACCATACCCAGTACATATTCCCGTCAAGGTTCCAGTACCAGCACCATACCCAGTCCACGTACCCAAGCCCGTACCAGTCCCTGTCCATAAACCAGTACCAGTACCTGTACCACACCCAGTGATTGTCAAGAAACCCGTACCTGTACTAGTTAAGGGACACGACTTCGGAAGCAGCTACGGAGGTGGTTACGGAGGACTTAGTCTGGGTCACGGTTCATTTGGAGGTGGATATGGACTTGGAGGATTTCATCCCTGATGCACCATCAGATAGCTGTACAATAATCCAATACGACTTAGTGAAACACATCATAATGTATCTTATTTTTATGTCTAATTTTTGTACAATATTTATTTTGTAAATAAATCACCAAATAATTGTTAACTTTCGCTTCTGTTTTACTCTTTCCGAACGTCAGTAGACTGAAGATTCCTTTGCTAGCTTCAAAATTAAGGCTATCGGTCTTTGCTCACCCTGAAGATGAAAAGATAAAACGACTATTAATACTTTCACAGATATGCTACGTTGGGATCTGAGCCAACCTGCCAAGGCGTAGTTGATCCAACACGCTCGATAATGTAAAATATTATACCAAAACTACGAACAAGACAAGTAAATAACGTGAGATTTACGTAAGGTGGCTTATATGGCATGGAATATCATCAAACTGATTACATCATCGTTTTTAGATTATCTAAATATGTCTTAACTACTCACACAGATTCACATTATGGTTAATTCACAAACAAAATGCTAATCAGTTGAATGTCTGACAGATGGCTAGTCAAGAAATGTAATTTCAGATGCTTGCGGCTTAATTACTTATTTTCCCGTGTCGTTCAAACTAAGAATTTCCAGAAAATTAGCAGTTTATGTGGCTTTCTGCATTGTTTGAAAGATTCTTCCATTCTGCACAATACTCACCACCACGTATTGATTGATACGATATATTTCTTTTCCACAGATTATACGTGGATTTCACTACATGATTTTGAGTAATTCTCTCATACTATTGAAGCTTCAATCACTTTACGATTACACTTGGTAAAGCTGACATCAACCAAAAGTACTACTGCAACGCAGTATATCCTACAGCAGGGCCTCTCAAACGCCCAAAATCTCACGCGTGCAGATAGAGGCGCAAGAGCTCCGTGCACTGTGCATCGCTGCCGCTCGGCATGGCTCGGATCAACGCTTTGTCTCTGGGCTACTCGGCTAAGCTCGGCTCAACTCGCCTATACTCGGTTCAAGTCAGCCCGGATTTTGGAGCGCTACGGCGCAAGTGGGGCAGAGGGAGACAGGCGGAGCGAGCGAGACAGGCGTGAGGAAAGAGAGAGTAAGCGCTATTGCTCCAAATCGAGGAGTGGGGGGTCTGCACTCTGGTCAACCAAGCCAAGTCGTCTTTTGCACCGTGCACAGTGCATGCACCACGCGCATGCACCCTGAGAGGCCCTGTCCTACAGTCTGTTAGCATTCTTGTCGTAAGTGATCACTGGCTGATGCTGAATTAGTCATTACGGGGAAAGAAATATAATTCTTTTGCACACAAAACAAAGCAAAGTTTTCCTCTGAGATTGTGATCCAGCGTTAATGACCCGTTTAAAATTTCGGTAAGGAACGATAATGTAAAAAGGTTCACAGGAAAAAGTAGCATCTATTAATCTTCTGACATAGGCCAGAATAACAAAATATCATCCTACCGAGTGAACATTTCAGTTCAATACGTTGCCTGCTGAAGCATGTTCTGATGTAACTTCGGTAAAAGACACAAACTAGTAAGAATAGTTGTGATCGTTGTTGTTGCTCCACTATTTTCATTACTGATTATCATGACCTCATATCGTATGAGATCAATAAAAGCTACTCCTGTCACTTCCTCCTCGATGTACTGGGTGAGGTTATCAATTCGGCCGCAGCACGATCTGCCGGGTCGGGATCCTGCTAGTTGATGGATGTACCTTCCACCCAGGATGTTCGTTAAGAGTAAGGCCTTTCCGGAATCTTGAAAGGGTGGCAACTATGTTTTCATTAATATTAGCTGTAAACCTTCTGCAGCAAAGAGCATCCTCCAGCATTCTTATCGTATTAGGGGTGCCCGTACCAGGGGAGCTAGGGTACTCGAAGAGAGTGGTTTGGCAAAATTTTTGTGGGGGTACCCAGCAACCCCCACAAACAGGGAGCAGAAAGATTTCAATAAAAAGATGATAACAGAAGAAATAAGATGCTTGCTTGCTTGTTGTTTAAAGGGGCCTAACATCGAAGGTCATCGGCCCACCACCTAGCAGTACCAAGGTAGTTCTGTTCCTACATTACCAACGAGGTGCTGAGGAGCCCACTAAGACACTTCTGTGTACGGTACCGTACTTTATTCTCTATCACAAATGAGATATATGGAAATGTTATTAAATAGATCTGATTCATCCTAAATTTCATGAATGGTAAATGATTCCCGAGGTAGTTAAGTTTGCTAAATATTACTTTAACTATACCCGTTTTTATATGTACATCAGAACGTTCTTTTCACACCTTGAGAAGATTTAAAACTTACCTGAGCAGTACCATGACGAAAGAAAAATTGAACGACAATTCAGTCATGCATGTCCATAATAAACAAACAAAACATAAATTGAACCTCGAGGCTGTGCCGAACATTTTCATCAAACAATCGACAGTTCTTAGGAACACTCTCCTTATGAGTGAGAATTAGAAATTCCGCAAAGATTTTAAACTCTATAGTAAAGTATACTAATAAATTAACTTAATAATAAACACCAAATTTTAGACAATTTGTTTTGTTTTCAACTCAATTCGGTATCATTCTACGAGAAGACTAGACAATTATGTTTTATAACCTAAGATTTTAGAGACACAATTTTGTATTTCTTTAGCTTCAATTCTTTAATTCTCATATATTTAAAATATAAAACCTATTACTTTTCCTGATTAAAACACACCTTTACTTTTTATTTAATGTCGAATGTATGTGGATTTATGTGGACTTAAGTTTCTACCCATTCATTTTATTTCCAAAAAGTGCATAATAAAACAATAGTTTATGTTTTCCATCAAGTATTGCTCATTCAAAAACACCTTAAAATCAAAATCAGTCACCCCCGATCTGCATTTAGGGCAGTCGCTCAAGTGACAGATTCCCTATCTGTAGATTTCCTATCCTCTTCTTAAATAATTGCGAAGAATTTAGAAATTTATTGAACACCTCCATTGGGAAATTATTCCAATCCCTAACTTCTCTTCCTATAAACGAATATTTGCCTCAATTTGTCCTCTTGAATTCCAACTTTTTCTTCATATTGTGATCTTTCCTACTTTTAGAAACATCACTCAAACTTATTCGTCTACTAATGCCATTCCACGCCATATCTTCACTGACAGCCCGAGCAGCTCGTCTCTTTTCTCCCAAGTCTTCCCAGCTCAAACTTTGCAACGTTTTCGAAACGCTACTCTTTTGTCGGAAATCGCCCAGAACAAACTAACCTGATTTTCTTTGGATTTTTTCAGTCCTCGAATCAAGTAATCCTGGTGAGGGTCCCATACATTGGAACCATACTCCAGTTGGGGTCTTACCAGAGACATATGCCCTCTCCTTTACATCCTTACTACAACCCATAAATACCCAAATAACCATGTACAGAGATCTGAACCCTTTATTTACAATACCTAAAACTTCATTTTCATTGTGGTTAAATTTCGATATTTCCGAAGTTTCCCCTTTTTGGATTGTGAGTTTTTCCAATTTGCTGTACGTCGCACCAACGCAGATAGGTCTTATGGCGACGATGGGATAGGAAAGGGCTATGAGTGGGAAGGAAGCCACCGTGGCCATAATTAAGATACAGCCCCAGCATTCGTCTGATGTGAAAATGGGAAACCACGGACAACGATATTCAGGTCTGCCAACGGTGGTACTTGCCTGGTGTGGAAATGGGTGGAAAAGGAAATCATCTTCAGGATTGTCAATAGTGGGGTTCGAACCCACTATATTCCGAATGCAAGCTGATAGCTACGTGACCCAAACTACTTGAAATGTAAATTATAGCACACCCCTATTAATTTTCAAAACCCGACGCCCCCTGATTCCTACACAAATGAAATGACATCATTCTTGTATAGCACTTATATTTATTATTGACAGACACAGTATAAACTGGAATTTAATAAAATATGCATTTGTTTCAATGTCACTTTCACGTATGAATGCACTTAATTAATGTATTATCTTCTATATTGCCCTGCGAAGCGAGATTTATACAGTACTTTGAAACAAGAAACTTGACCTCTAGAAGCCGAATGTTCTCCTCTGTAGGCTACCGATTTATACTTGTTAAGTCTCAGTTGTTTTTGGTGACTTTTCTAGATAATCCGCTTAAACCATCGGTAAGAAACGACAATGTAATGCGATCGTGGAAAGAAAGCATCTCTACAGACACATCCATTGCAGCCAAAATTATCGTTCTTACTGAATATTTTAGTTCGATAGATATATTTTTCAAATTAGCTATAGCATAAGAACGCTTTCGTTCTAACCGCGAGCTGAGCCACTGATCCACCGAAAAACTTAATTTTAATTTCTTTCTTTCTTTCTTTCTTTCTTTCTTTCTTTCTTTCTTTCTTTCTTCTTTCTTGACCCATTTCCCTCCGGAGTTGGCTTTTTCTGGATTCAGCGAGGGATCACACCTCTATCGCTTCAAGGTCAGTGCCCTGCAGCGTGAGATATTGGATCGGGAAATACAAGTGGGGAGGTGGACCAGTATCTCACCCAGGCAGCCTCGTCTGCCATGCCGAACAAGGGGATTGTGGGAGGTGGGAAGATTGGAAGGGATAGGCAAGGAAGAGGGAAGGAAGCGACCGTGGTCTTAAGTTAGGTACGTTCCCGGCATTTGCCTGGAGGAGAAGTGGGGAACCACGAAAAACCACTTCGAGGATGGTTGAGGTGGGAATCTAAACCCTTTCTTCTGCCTCCAGGGGTGTCAGCTAATCACACTAACAACTACACCACAGAAGGGGCAGTGTCCTGGCGCGTGGGATATTTGGTCGGGAGAGGAAGACAACTAACTCGCCCTCGCCCTATGCTGAAGGGGGGCCGTGAAAGGCATGGGAAGATTGGAAGGAATTGGTAAGGAAGCTGCTGATGATACTTTTTTTTTGCTAGTGGCTTTACGTCGCACCGACACAGATAGGTCTTATGGCGACGATGGGGTAGGAAAGGCCTAGGAGTTGGAAGGAAGCGGGCATGGTCTTAATTAAGTTAAAGCCCCAGCATTTACCTGGTGTGAAAATGGGGAACCACGGAAAACCATCTTCAGGGCTGCCGACAGTGGGATTTGAAACCATTATCTCCCAGATGCAAGCTCACAGCCGCGCGTCTCTAACCGCACGGCCAACTCGCCAGGTTGCTTTTTGTTTAAAAGGGCCTAACATCTAGGTAATCGTGCCCAAAAGGGAAGGAAGCGGCCTTGGCCTTAAGTTAGATAGCATCTCGGCATTTGCCTGGAAAAGTGGGAAACCACGGTAAACCACTTCGAGGATGGCTGATGTGGGAATCGAACCACACCGTCCGCTCTACTCAGTTGACCTCCCGAGGCTGAGTGGACCCCGTTCCAATCCTCGTCCAATTTTTCAAATTTCGTGGTAGAGTCGGGAATCGAACCCGGGCCTCCAGAGACGGCAGCTAATCACACTAAACACTACACCACAGAGGTGGACTATTTTTAATTTAAATAATTATCTTCAGTTGCAAAAAGCGATTAAATTTTAGCTTAAAATAACGGCTGTTTTCTGATACGTCTCATGCATGCTTTCTTGTACGATAGTGACATCTAGTAACATTACGTGGTACTGTGCCTGAAGCAACAGCCAGTAGTAGCATAGCATGTCCTAGAGAGTGTGCTGCGATTCACTTGTGTATGAAAACGCCTCGCTACTCTCTTGTTGTTCAGTTGCCTTGCAATCACTGGCGCCGACTTTGTGGGGGGGGGGGGGAGGCTGCAAAGGTCATTTCTGCCCCCCCCCCCCCCAGAAATGATCTTAGAGTGGTAGAATGCCATTTCCCCCCCCCTTTCCCCCCAAAAGAAAGAATTCTCCTCCTAGGTGTTAAGTCTCCTTACGCTTTAACATGGAGTTCAAGGGCAAAATTGAGAATGGCGTACAAAGTTGCAGAAGTTCTTTCTCCCACACAGCCTAGAATGAAAATAGATTCCCAGACAGTATGACGAACTGAAGATAATTCAGTAGAGGAGTTTGATTCATTTAACAAAGGTGCAGGGGGGTATTTTTTTCAATCAGAGATATCATTGTTAATTGGTTTTCTTCCCGTTTTGACACTTCATTTTACAGATACTTGATTGAAGTCGAGGAGTTTCTACGTACATGGTATATTGGTATATGGTATAGTGGTATCGTGTCTACTACTTTAAATTTCTGATTAGCATGTAAGTTAATAGTGGAAAATAAATCAATTTCTCCATTTTTTCTAATTTTTAAAATTCCTGTGTAGTGGTGGTGGTGATGGTGATTATTGTTTTAAGTACAACTAGGCAACCATCCTCTATATAACACTAATCAGAGAGAAAAATGGAAGGGGTCCGACGCTTCGAAAAATGAAGGTATCAGCCAAAGGAAGACAAGGACCACGAAGGGCGTGAAAATGAAAGACTCCCTAGCCCTCGCAATCCTAATAGCGTCGGGGTCGGAAAAGAACAAGAGCTGACCAAGGGAGGTCGGATAGGATAGATGAAAGTGAGAAGCCAGGCACAAGTAAGTGGAAGCAATGTCAGGACTCAGCTAAGGGCCCCGTGGACGCCAACCCACGCTCCAAAGTTCAGAGACCTTGGGGCCCCTTTTAGTCGCCTCTTACGGCAGGCAGGGGATACCGTGGGTATTATTCTACCGCCCCCACCCACAGGGGGTTCCTGTGTAGGTTGGAAAATTATTTCATTCGAAACGTTGACTCCCAGAGAGCGGATTGTTTCTCCATGTTGCAAATTTAATGTATCATAGCTCTTAAATTCAGATGGGTCTTCGATTAATCTTCCGCGTTCGATGCAGATTGGGTTAATATAAAGCCCTATTTCATGAAAACTCCTTGTAACTATTTTCGAGAGCTCAAGTGCTGCTGTTCGATTATTGGTTATGACAAGTGAGTCAATAGCGAAACGCTTGATCGTGAAGGCTGGAAGATGTGGTACTAAAGAATATCCATAGTGACTTGTGTGAGAGTCTTCAGTTAGTTCATCTAAAATATGATCTGTAGAGACACCCCTTTTTAGACTTAATGCTGCTGTTCTCAGTTACAGTTTCTATTATTGTAGGTACTGTTTCATATCTGGAAATTAACTATTAATTCCTTCATTTTCTCAGGAATTCCTAATGTATTCAAGGTCTCGTATAAATTTTACAACTTACTTTACGTCTCACCGACACAGATTGGTCTTGGGATGGGAAAGACCTAGGAGTGGGAAGGAAGCGGCCGTGAATTTAATTAAGGTACAACCCAAGCTTGCGCTTGGTGTGAAAATGAGAAACCACGGAAAACGATCTTCAGGGCTGCCGACAGTGGTGTTCGAACCCACTATCTCCCGGATGCAAGCTCACAGCTGCGCGACCCTAACCGCACGGCCAACTCGCCCGGTCTCGTATAAATGGTGGCGCCCAACATGTCAAACGCCTTCCTGACGTCTAGAAAAATCACTGTTATATCAGTTTTGTTCAGCTTCGAGGAATTTAAAACCGAATAGAGAATAGAAGTGTTGGTGTGTTTACCAGCTGAGGATATACATCCCCGTTGTTGTGGATTAAAAGCAACGCATTCTCATAGGCGTTTATCAAGACCTCGCTCAATTACTCTCTTACCTCCTTCTTCTTCTTCTTCTTCTGCTTCTTCTTCTTCTTCTTCTTCTTCTTCTTCCCCTTATTATTATTATTATTATCATTATTATTATTATTATTCTGTTTACCCTCCACGGTCGGTTTTTCCCTCGGACTCAGCGAGGGATCCCACCTCTACCGCCTCAAGGGCAGTGTCCTAGAGCTTCAGACTCTGGGTCGAGGGATATAACTGGGGAGGAGGACCAGTACCTCTCCCAGGCTTCCTTACCTGTTATGCTGAACAGGGACCTTGCGGGGGGATGTAAGGATTGGAAGGGATAGACAAGGAAGAGGGAAAGAAGCGGCCGTGACCTTCAGTTAGGTACCATCTCGGCATTTGCCTGGAGGAGAAGTGGGAAACCACGGAAAACCACTTCCAGAATAGCTGAGATGGGAATCGAACCCACCTCTACTCAGTTGACCTCCTGAGGCTGAGTGGACCCCGTTCCAGCCCTCGTACCACTTTTCAAATTTCGTGGCAGGGTCGGGAATCGGGGGTGGGAGCTAATCACACTAACCACTACACCACATAGGCGGTCTACTCTCCTAACAAAAGAAAAAATAATGATTGGTCTCTCATTTGAAATGACATCAACGGCCCTACCTTGCGTACGAGAACAGTTCATACCTTCCTAATGCACGGTGGTTCCTGTCCTGTCTGAAGCATATGAGTGGCTATTGTTGCAATTATCTCGGAAGCTATGTCACTTTTAATAGCTATAACCATGACATAATCAGGTCTAGGTGAAGTGCCCAGCGCGATTCTACTTATTGCAAGCTGTACCGGTATTTCATATTTAGATATAACATCATTAAACGTGTCATTGCGAACCGTTTGTGTAGCCTCACTAACTTTTGGGAGATAATTATCTCTCAATGACTGATTTTCATGTCCTAATATTTCATCAAAATAGCTATGAGAGCGAGCCCCTGTGTATAAAGAAAAGGGTGACAGACATAAAGCTGAAATTAATTACAGGCCAGTCAGTTTGACATGCATTGCATGTAGGCTTTGGGAAAGCATTCCTTTTTATTATATTAGACATGTATGCGAAATTAATAACTGCTTCGATAGAAGGCAGTTCGGGTTTAGGAAAGGTTATTCCTCTGAAGCTCACCTTGTAGGATTCCAGCAATATATAGCAGATATCTTCGATTCAGGAGATCAAGTGGATTATATCACGATTGACCTGTCTAAGGCATTTCATAGGGCGGATCATGGCAGACTACTGGCAAAAATGAGTGCAATTGGACTAGACAAAAGAGTGACTGAATGGGTAGCTATATTTCTAGAAAATAGATCTCAGAGAATTAGAGTAGGCGAAGCTTTATCTGACCCTCTAATAATTAAGAGAGCAATTCCTCAAGGCAATATTATTGGACCTTTATGTTTTCTTATACATATAAATGATATTAGTAAAGAAATGGAATCAGATATAAGGCTTTTTTCGGATGATGTTGTTCTGTATAGAGTAACAAATAAGTTACAAGGTTGTGATCAACTGCAAAATGACCTCGATAATGTTGTGAGATGGACAGTAGGTAATAACTTACCAAGGGAGATGTTCAATAAATTTCCAATACCTTTGAAATCATTTAAGAAAAGGCTAGGAAAACAACATACAGGGAATCTGACACCTGAGCGACTGCCCAAAATGCAGTTCAGTAGTGATTGTTTGACTGATTGATATAATCAGACATCATTCATTGTTTTCATTAGGGACCATTCTAACTGCTTTCTACGTTGATTGTGAAACTGAAACTATTGATATAAGTACTTAGTCCCACGTTTTTTCTCTATCCCTATTACCCGACTTTTGCGGATTTGAAATTTGTTTTAATTTACCGCGGATTTTTCACTTTATTGATGTAAAAGCAATTATGATGTTCCATTTGGGACAAATATTACAGTGACATTTTCGTGGATACCTTTGGTCTACATAACCATATCCTCTTTCCGTATTAACATGCGATTTCTTTTTACGCGCCTCATAAAATTTCCCTCCTGGGTGTTTAGGCCCAAGCAAAATTCAATAGCATTGGATAGAAACTTCAGAAAGTCTTCTAAAAATAACAAAGATTCAGAATCATTTATGTCACTTTGTAGTTTGCCCCTCCAGATCACCATTTGCTCTTGGTAGTACGAGTTACGTGTGTTTTGTTGTTTTAGTTCGTTTCTATATTGATTCCTTTGTTCTAAAGATGTTCCTAAATTTACTTAAGCACTTACTTGGTGGTTTGATGACCCAGCCCAGCTAATCTGTCTGTTCACTAACAGTGTTCGATGCTCATTCGGGTGTGCTTTTGAGATGTCAATATTGACCCCTCGAATGGACTTAAACAGTGATTACTGATTACACACAGGCGGAGAGTAATTACTTTTGTCATATTACTTCTATTTGAGTCATCCATCTCAATGCATGAATAATTGTCAGCAGGGGTAGATAAACTTCGGTTAACCTCACTTTATGTGATCACTAGCTGACCGTTCGAGTGCTATGGCAGCGGCTATGTTAAAATAAGATTATTGAAATTCCTTCTTAAGAATAATTACTTTTATAAATATCAATATGGTTTTATTCCAAATTCCAGCACATATAATGCTGTTGAGGATATTATCATTAAACTGCAGGAAGCTCTTGATTCACAAAAATTAGCTTCTGGGTTATTTATAGACTTAAGAAAAGCCTTTGACACAGTTGATCACGAGATCATGATCAGAAAACTGGAAGATGCAGGAGTAAGAGGTGTAGCATTGAACTGGTTTAAGGATTATCTCAGTGATCGATCACAATTCGTCTCATATAAAAATGCTAAAAGTTTATGTCTTCCTATATCAATTGGAATTCCTCAGGGATCAGTACTGGGTCCAATTTTATTTCTAATATTTGTAAATGATATAGGTTCCCTAAAATTACAAGGACAATTATCTCTTTTTGCAGATGATACAAATATTTTCTATGTTGGTACCTCTGCTAAAGAACTTGAGGTAAAAATGCAGTATGACATTAGATTACTACAAACTTGGCTTTCAAACAATAGACTATCCATTAATCTTAGCAAGACCAACTACATGATTTTTCACAAGGCCGCATGCGCAACTCCTCTTGATATTACATTAACATTCTTCGATCATCCTTTACCAAGAGTACAATTTACCAAATTTCTAGGTTTAAAAATAGATGAAATGCTTGACTGGAACGAGCAAGTTAAAACTATATGCAAAAAAATAACTCCAGCAATTGGAGTGCTTCACAGACTAAGATATAAATTCAACCATAAGTTTTTAAAATCTATTTATCAGGCTCTCATTGAAAGTCACCTGACTTATATGATTCATGTTTGGGGATGTTGCAATAAGGAACTATTTGAGAAAGTTGCCATTTTACAAAAAAGAGCACTAAAAATACTTTTTAATTTACCACCCTTAACACCTACAGATTATTTGTTTAAGAAATGCAGACTTCTACCACTCCACATGTTACGTGATAGAGCTTCAGCTATGATGGTATATAAAATTAAGCATAATTTGGTTCATACAAACACTATCTGTATTACAAATTCTGACATACACTCATATAACACTCGAGGAGCAAAGAGAATCCATACCGAATTTGTAAAAACTAGTAAGTATGGTTGTAACTCCTTATGGCACTACTCTGCGAAGGTGTACAATGCTCTTCCAAAACATATACAACAGGCAACAACAATTTCAAAATTTAAACAAAAAATAAATAATCAATGGACAAAAGAAAGTGAGCAGTAAATCTTTCAACCAAGTAATGTAGAGGGGTATTATATACTGTATTTATATTTGTGAGACTGTAATGTATTTAGAAATAAGCTATTATTGTATTGTCAATATTTTGTAACTCTGCCAATATTTAATCTTGTATTGCGCCATAAGAGCCTCGGCTCAGGTGCCCTTTCTTAAGTAAATAAATAAAAAAAAAAAAAAAAAAAAAAAAAACTTTAAGTAAATAAAGAAACAAATATGGCTTCCCAGTTTGTATATGTATATACATTCAACTAGAATAGATTATATCACAAAATATGCTAATGAAAACACAGATAACATAGTATCGTGTAAAAATCTATACAAATAACCACAATCACAATCCTGTCATGCTGAAAAATATATCACTGTAAATATCGTTTTTGAAGCATTACTATCAAAGCCCTCTCTGTGGATCAGTGGTAGAGTGTCTACTTCGGGATCCCAAGATTGCGGGTTCGAAGCCCGGCAGAGGGGGCAGGATTTTTTAAACAGCGGAAATAACATTCCGACACACACTGCCGTTTGCTATCAGAACGTGAAAGTTCTCTGGTGACACAATTGGTGTTTACACGACAAAATTATATAAAATTCAGCCGTAGATGTACAAGAAAGATTTTGTTTACAATGCCATCTAGTAGGGGTGGAGTAAAACCGAGTGTCGAAATTGACGAGCAGACAGCCAGATGGCGTCAAATGAAAATTCCTGCGCACGGTAGCTGAAGTCATACTATTATTTATTTATTTATTTATTTATTTATTTTAGAGAATGTGCATAATATCTATTATATATTTGGCTGCATTCTCTGAGAGATTTAGTTTCTTTGGTTGCATTTGTTTAATAATAAATTTTATTGCAGCTAATGGCAAAAAAGGAATTTAAATTAATAATAAAATTACATTATTCATCTTTGCGTCCGCCTCTGTGGTGTAGTGGTTAGCGTGATTAGCTGCCACCCCCGGAGGCCCGGGTTCGATTCCCGGCTCTGCCACGAAATTTAAAAAGTGGTACGAGGGCTGGAACGGGGTCCACTCAGCCTCGGGAGGTCAACTGAGTAGAGGTGGGTTCGATTCCCACCTCAGCCATCCTGGAAGTGGTTTTCCGTGGTTTCCCCACTTCTCCTCCAGGCGAATGCCGGGATGGTACCTAACTTAAGGCCACGGCCACTTCCTTCCCTCTTCCTTGTCTATCCCTTCCAATCTTCCCATCCCTCCACAAGGCCCCTGTTCAGCATAGCAGCTGAGGCCGCCTGGGCGAGGTACTGGTCATACTCCCCAGTTGTATCCCCGCCCAAGAGTCTGAAGCTCCAGGACACTGCCCTTGAGGCGGTAGAGGTGGGATCCCTCGCTAAGTCCGAACCTGGAGGGTAAACAGATGATGATGATGATGATATTCATCTTTGCAAAAGGCTGTTTGAGATTCGTGCCGACAAGTACAAATCATAGCATGGTATCTTGCACAGATCCTGCCGCAACGTTCACAAACACAGTCCGTGATTGGTTGATGGAACGTCTTGGTTTTACACAATTTATAGTGAAAGCCATGTATGGGGAAGCGTGTAAGCAAGTGTCTGAGCTCGAATTCTCTTCCTTGCCAGTCTTTGTAGATCATTGCGTCCATCGAGTAGAATTCTGTCCATATGTCTCTCTTCTTTGCTCTTAATTTCTCTACAAACTGCAGTTGGATGGCGTAGTTGGTAGTCTCACACAATTCCCCGCAGAGCTTGCACACGCATCTTGCATTTGGTAGGTAGAAGTACAATTTGTCGCAGAACTTTTGTGGTGGAATCCGTGCACTGTCAGCCGTGTGATAGAGCTCTGTAGCTCTTAGTTTGATCCCGACCAATCTGTGTCCATCATGGCGTCCGTGGCATAGATATCCTGATTTATTTCTGCTCTTTTTTATTCCTTTGTGTGAAATGACATCCTTCACTTGTTGTGTGGTCAACAGTAGCAAGTAGTTTTGATGTCCTCGATCCAAGAAATTTCTCGTGACAGTTCACAGACCAATCGTTATCGTGCCATTTTGGGTATTCCTAAAGCTTTTTTAAAGAAAAATTTGGCTCTATCGCTTCTATCGTTGACAATTCTAAGATTGTTACATGTTCCGATATTGTCTCAAATCCACAAGTAGCGAACTGGTATTATGTTTGTTCTGAACAGTTCAATAGAGGTTACAAGAAATAGCTTTGTGTGGTCTATAATATAAATAGCTGTTCATGCTTCTGTGGTTTGTGCGGAAGACAGGATACAGCTAGGAGAAGAAGAAACTTGACAACAACGAAATATTTTCGATACATAGGAATCACCTTAAACATTTTATTATTATTATTATTGATTATATACAGTCGTATCAGCACACACTTTATTAAAACATAACCGGTTTTCGGACACTAAGGTCCATCATCAGTGTTAAAATTTAAATTTAATTTCAACATATGTTGATGCCAACAGGGCTACAATTTAAACTCATTTTAACTCATTTTGACGACACACTTATGTGAAATTAAATTTAAATTTTAACACTGATGATGGACCTTAGTGTCCGAAAACCGGTTATGTTCAATAAAGTGTGTGCTGATACGACTGTATATAATCAATAATAATAATAATAATAATAATAATAATAATAATAATAATAATAATAATAATAATAATAAAATAACTATATGAGCACTGTCAAGAAATGGCTTTGATATTTTATAATGATTATAATTCACCTTAAACAGACAACACAAGTGGAAGCAATGCCAGGACGCAGCTAAGGGCCTTGTGGTCGTCAACCTACATTCTCAGGTTAAGAGTCCCTGCGGCCCCTTTAAAACGCCTCTTGCAACAGGCAGGGATACTGTATATGTTAACCCGCCGGCAGGCGCACTTGGATATAAAGTGCAACAGCCTCACCATTTTTATTATATATTGTTGTTTGAGGCATCGTCCGACTCGTTGACTGAATGGTCAGCGTACTGGCCTTCGGTTCAGAGGGTCCCGGGTTCGATTCCCGGCCGGGTCGGGGATTTTAATCGCTTCTGATTAATTCTTCTGGCTCGGGGACTGGGTGTTTGTGTCTGCCCCAACAGTCTCCTCTTCATATTCACACAACACACTACACCACCGACCACCACAGAAACACGCAATAGTGATTACATCCCTCCATATAGGCTTGGTGTCAGGAAGGGCATCCGGCCGTAAAACAGGGCTAAATCTACATGTGCGACGCAGTTCGTACCCGCGACCCCACAGGTGTGAGAAAAGAAAGAAAGAAAGAAAGAAGAATGAAAGTTGTTTGAGACATCAGTCCAAGGCTGGTTTGCCATGCCACCCTATCCTGTGCTAACCTTCCTTCTCGTTTCTACGTAACTACTACATCCTGCATATGCTCTAATCCCATTGTCATATTCATGCCTTGGTCTACCCCTGCCGTTCTTAACCCCTACACGTCCTTTAAAAACCAACTGAAAAAATCCTGGGTGTCTTAAGATGTGGCCTGTTATTCTATCTCTTCTTCCCGTCAAGGTTAGCCAAATCGACCTCCTCTCACCAATTCGATTCAGTATCTCTTCATTCGTGATTCGATCTATCCATCTAACCTTCAGCATTCTTCTGTAACACCACATTTCAGACGCTTCTATTCTCTTTCTTTCTGAACAACTTATCGTCCATGTTTCAATTCCCATGTTTCAGTGCCCCGCTCCAGACAAAAGTCTTCAAAAACAACTTTCAAAAACAAATTTCTAATACCAATGTTCGAAGTGGGCAAATTTACTTTCTTAAGAAAGGCCTTCTTTGTTTGTGCTAGTTTGCATTTTATGTCCTCCTTACTTCTGCCATCGTTAGTTATTTTACTACCCAAGTAATAATACTCATCTATAGTTCCTTTAAGATTTTCTAATCTAATATTTCCTGCATCACCTGACTTCATTCGACCATACTTCATTACCTTTGTTTGGACTTATTTATTTACATCTTGTACTCCTTGTCCAAGATTGTGTCCAGACCATTCAACAATTTCTTCAGATCTTCTGCAGACTCAGATAAAATAACAATATCATCGGCAAATCTCAAGGTTTTGTTTTCCTCTCCTTGGATTGTGATTCCCTTGCCAAATTCCTCTTTGATCTCCTTTACTGCCTGTTCTATATACCGTACACATTGAAAAAGAGGGGGCAGCCTTGCCTCACTCCTTTCTGGATTGCTGCTTATTTTTCAAAGCCATCGATTCTTATCACTGCAGACTGACTTTTATACAGATTGTAGATAATTCTTCGTTCTCGGTATCTGATCCCAATCACCTTCAGAATCTCAAATAGCTTGCTCCAATCAACATTATCGGATGTCTTTTCAAGATCTACGAACGCCAAGTATGTGCGCCTGTTCTTCTTAATTTGATCCTCTAAGATCAGACGTTAAGTCAGGATTTCTTCACGTGTTCCTGCATTTCTTCTGAAGCCAAATTGATCATGTCCCAACTCAGTTTCCACTTGTCTTTGCAATCTTCTGTAAATAATACGTGTTTCATAATATATCTTTTATTTTTTATAATTTATCTTGTTGTAATTATTTTTGAATGGCGTGTAGCCTCCGAAGTGGCCTGGTGCATGTCTTTGGAGTTGACACCTTGTAGGCAACATGCGCTTCTGTGAGGATGAAGATGAAATCTAATTCTGAAAACGTCACAAACATCCAGCCCAGCCCCCGAGCCATAAGAATTAACTAATGATAGTTAAAATCCCCGACCCGGCCAGGAATCGAACCCGGGACCCTCTGAACCGAAGACCAGTACGCTGAACATTCAACCAACGAGTCGGACGATGCCTCAAACAACAACATATTATAAAAATGGTGAGGCTGTTGCACTTTATATCCAAGCGCGCCTGCCGGAGGGTTAAAATATACAGTATCCCTGCCTGTGCAAGAGGCGTTTTAAAGGGGCCCCAGGGACTCTTAACCTGAGAATGTAGGTTGACAACCACAAGGCGTTAGGCCAGCTAGCTTAGGTAAGGGGTGTTAGTTTCAATACTTGACACTCAAAGTCTTCAGCGCCACACACTAGAGACTGCAAGAAAAATATCAACATCTTAACAATATAGCCACTTGCATATCGTCTTGCTAATAAAAATATAGCACCGAGCTCGATAGCTGCAGTCGCTCAAGTGTGACCAGTATCCAGTATTTGAGAGATAGTGGGTTCGAACCCTACTGTCGGCAGCCCTGAAGATGGTCTTCCATGGTTTCCCATTTTCACACCAGGCAAATGCTCGGGCTGTACCTAATTAAGGCCACGGCCGCTTCCTTCACATTCCTAGCCCTTTCCTGTCTCATCATCGCCGTAAGACCTATCTGTGTCGGTGTGACATAAAGCCAATAGCAAAAAGAAAAATAGAGCCAGTATATGAAATCAATCGTAATATAGAAGAATATATTTTAGTCTTGAGTTTGGCCAAGTATACAGTTTTTTTGAGCAATTCATTGATAGCACATATAGAGTATGTGTTCTGATAGCCGCAGAAAAATATTTAAGTTGCCCAACATGAACACAGAAATAAGCGCAAATGATTGTCTGTGATGGTGGTATATAGTGAATATTTGTAGTGTTCCTCTTGGATTCTAGGTGAAGGTTTCGCGAGTTCTGTGGCATTCTTCATGAATATAACGTGTGTTATACGTTGTGAAAAATATTTTTCCTTGTTTGTCGTTGATGCACGTACACTCAGTATGTGAGTGAAACTATGAAACTTCAGCGACATTAAAATACCAGTTAAATTTTGCTGATTAGTTTAGATTAGGCTTTTTAAGTAAAAAACAAATAGTTAGCCCCAGTGTATTTTTGTGAAAACCATGATTGTACTATCATGAAGCATCACAGGATGAAACATTGTTTAAAATCTGCTATAGAAAAAGTTATGATGGCGTCATCACTGCCGTGGATTTCAATTTGGAAGTATGGCAAGTGTGTGGTTGAAAATATTCTTGAAAGATCTTTGTCAGGTAGACCTTTCCACGAAAAACGCAGCCTTAAAAAATGGTAATGTTCACTTTAGAGAGTGTAGTGGGGCTACGACTGTTTATATTTTAAAAACAATTTTGCAGCTGGGATAATGAATATGTTCACCGCTCACCACTCGAGTACCACAGACTGCGCTATGGATGATTCTTGAGAAAGCTGGACGTCCAGGGAAGTTACCATCGTGTGCCAGTTCCATGATGGCATGGAAGCCTGAGTTCAACATAATAGCAGCTTCATAGACCAGTTCTAAGTTACTAGTGGTGCCAAGCATTGATGGGTTTTGGCCTCTACACTCTTATCATTATACTTTGCTACTGCAATGAATGATGTGCTTTGAAACTGCAATGATAACATTGTTTTGAATGTCAGATCTGACAAAAAGCATCTTTGATATCTCCCATCTTAGAGCAAGGCATTAAGTTCACCAAGCATGTATACTCAAGATTGTCTATGCGATGATGTATGCCTCATGGCTGATGCAATGTAAAATTTACAGCAATATCCTGACAAACTAGACATTTCATCAAAAATTAAGTTTCCTGAAGGAAACTATAATTTTCATTTATACAAGCAGAGGGACATGCTTCCCCTAGTACATGACACTGCATTGTCCTACATAGGAGACTTGCAGTGGTGTCTTTCCAGCGCCTTGGAAAGTTGTAGCAATCAAACTGATGAACCCACTGCTACACTGGGGTGAAACACTGGTAATTTTGAGATTGAAAAGGTCTAAAGTGCTTGAACCTTTCTAGACATTTTGTGTCATAAATTTGGGTTGGTGGCCACTGTGTCTAAGACCCAGGTACTGAAGCAACTTGCTAGAGGTGCATCTATAAACGGTACTTCTCTAGAACTAGATGGAAAGCAACTTGAAGAAGTGATATCTTTTTGAAAGCTGGGAAGTATGATTCACAGTGATAACCAGCTGGAAACCAATACTGCTGCATGTATCACCAAAGCTGATGCTGCCCTTGGTAAGCTCAACCAATGAGTCTGAAAATCAAATGATTTACATCTAAAGACCAAGTTGGCTGTTTATATGGCAATATTCTTGCCTGTTCATTTGTATGCCTGGGAGAGTTGGTGCCTATATAAAAATGATTTAGAAACTTTCCACATGAAATGTCTAAGGATAATTCATCCGCATTTTATGTATTGATGTCACACACTGTTAAAAGAAGGAAAAAAACACAGCAGTTCCACGTCCGCTACAAAGAACATTTCAATCCAGCGAAATACAAAAGTTTTTCTGCTATGAGTGAACACATGAAAGATCACAATCACTCATATTCCACCATAGATAAAGATCTAGATATCCTACATATAACCAAAAAGGGAACTTTATTAAACATTTTAGAAAATATTTGTATAAACCTCAATAAAAAATCCAATCCCATCCATAATCTTAACAAAATCCAAGAAAAAATGAACATCCTGGTTGACACAATAATCAACAAAGATATTAAGCAAAGCTCAATTAATTCTGTCACAACACACATTACTGGTCTGTACTCCCATCCTCCCACTCACTTTCCCATCCCTCACCCAACACAACATCAAAATGGTCACCAGTCAGTGTGGAGGTGAACACCAACCCAACCTGATCTACACAAGCACAGGGCTGGAGGAAAGAGGAAGTGAGTAATATTTTGTGACTCTTCATATTATCTTTTATTTCACCTTCATTTTTTGTTCTCATACTCGGCTTTTTTTTTTTTTTTTTTTTTTTTCACTTTTAGATCCTGGCTATACTTGTATTCTCCATGAAGAATTGTAACAGATTTTTCAAAACTTCACTCCTTTTCCAGAAGCATGACAAATAGAACAACATTTAACAGTCTTCACAATTTTTAAGTATTTCCTCCACCCAGCCAATAGTTGTATTAAATACGGTTCAACCCACACTTACAACTAAATTCACCCAACTTTGAAGCTATGTACATTTTAAACACAGATTTTCATTGCATTTGTTGATTGTATTTTATCTCAAGTTTTTCATGTCCTTGCTGTTCTCGTTCTGTCCATCCTCGTAACATATTTAAACCTTTGTAGCCTGTGTCTTCCTAAAAGCTCGGTAACAGGTATTTTCATGCCAGCCTCCTTCCTGTTTGCTTCACTTCTAATTTCGTCTATAGGTCTGATGACCTAGATGTTAGGCCCCTTTAAACAACAAGCATCATAATTTCGTTTTTCCTGGTCTTTTGGTTCATTGCTCTGATGAATTTCATTTCTGTTGACTGAATTTTACTATTAGACTTGTTGAAAAATGAAATGGCATATGGCTTTTAGTGCCGGGAGAGTCCAAGGACATGTTCAGCTCGCCAGGTACAGGTCTTTTGATTTAACGCCCGTAGGCGACCAGCGCATCATGATGAGAATGAAACGATGATGAAGACGACACATACACCCAGCCCCCGTGCCAGCGAAATTAACCAATGATGGTTAAAATTCCCGACCCTGCCAGGAATCGAACCCGGGACCCCTGTGACCAAAGGCCAGCACGCTAACCATTTAGCCATGAAGCCGGACTATTAGGCTTGTTATGTAGGGTACATGTTTCTAGTCCATGGGTGAAAATTGGAATGTTGTAGGTATGAAACATGGTCAATTTTGTTTTCTAGGGCATTTTATCATCCCAGAGTAGATTTCTCACTTGAAAATAAAATTGAGAAGCTTTTGAAGTCCTATTAAGTATTCTTGGTTCATTGTGTTATGTTTTGAAATGATACTTCCAAAGTATTTAAAGTTAGAAACAGATTGTAACAGAGTTCCCTCCAGGAAAAGTTTGAAATTGTGCCTTTCCTGTTGATATTCATTTCAACAGTTTTTGTTTTACTGATGTTTAATCTACATTCCTTAAACTTGAAAAGTTATAATGTGAGAGAAAATTGTACCATCATAAAGTCACGAAGGCTTAGACAGCAATAAATTAAAACATTGCCCTTACTCAAGAAAATGACAGCTTTGTTGTACTGTGTGTTTGATCTCCAACAAGTATTGTTTTGTCCTACCGGTACTCATATACATTCAAGAGTATTCTACCAAAGACAATATATGTGCTATAATTTTGCTATTTGCAATCAGTGTAAATAACAACTATGAATGTGTGGCATGAATCTGTAGCTAAAAGAGGGTCCACGCAGGCAGTATCATGCATCCTCAGCTATATTTGCAAGCATTATATGCCCTTTGTGCAAGGTCAAGAATGCAGGCTCACCATATGGTCTGATCACTGTGTGGCATAGAGCAATAACTGGAAAATCTTTGTGTTGTCATAGTGATTGGTGGCATCAGGCTATTCTACTGAATTAAATCAGAAGTTCCTTTGTAGTGAGCACAGCTTTCTACCATGCAACACAGCATTTGCTCAAACTGAAATGAAGAAAAAGTATCTTCTGTTTATGTTCCTTAATAATGGGACAATGTTATCAAGAATGCCTGTCCTTGTAACACATTTCAATTGATGACTCAGGAAAGCCAATCTGTAAAAGTAGCAAATACAATGCGGCTTCATATATCGGGTGAAAGTCCCATTATAGTTCAAGTACATCCTGGTCACAGTATCTTACACTCATGAAGTACTTAACAATATCACAAAGCATGAAGTTCCATGCAAATGAAAAATATATTGTTACTCCATTCTCAACCCTCAAACCATTGTACCACAGCTGTCTCTAGTCATGGCGGGGTTGTACTAAATGTGGCAATGCCGCAGCTCATCCATTCAGCTGACTAGAGCGCTGTATGATTGTATATAAGACACTCATCATGCTTGCATACTTTTGTACCTAGTCTGTGGTAAAGTGAATATTTTATAATCATGCCAGATAGATGTACAGTGCCAGGATGTGTAAGCAAATACGATATGACCATAAAATTCGAGGGATGCGTAAGTTGTTTCCAATTGCCTAAAGATCCTGATGTTCATAGTAAATTGTTTTGTTCAGTTCCTCACACAGACTAATTTTGATGAACAGTTCAATGGCGTGTATGAAACATTTTTTTTCAAGACAGTTACTTGAACTTGACCAGTGAACATCATGCTAGGAAAACATCCACTACAAAGTGTGGAAAACTTAACCTACCTTGGCAGTGTAGTATCTCAAGGTGCACGAGCCATAAAGGAGGTGGCAAATAGAGTGCAGAAAAGCTCTCACTTTTAGCAGCAAGTATGAACACTCCTCTGGGATCCCAAAGTACCAATAAAATTAAAGCTGGTGATGTTCAGTCAGTACTTCATACCTATTTTAACCTGTTGTGTTGAAACCTGTACCCTCACTAAGAAAGACTCATCAAGTTTGCAGGCATCTGAGATGAAGTTCCTTAGGTCCACAATTCAAGAAACAAAACTGGACAAATTAAGGAATGACATTGTTAGAAAGGAAGCTGGGATTGAGACATCATCGTTAAATTGAGTTAGTGTGTCCAGATTGAGGTGGTTTGGGCATATAATAAGGATGAAGCCAACAAGGACAGCTTACGTTAACTTGCAGAGACATGTGGCAGGAAAACGGATGGTGAGAAGACGAAGAACCCACTGGATGGACATCGTAAAAATGATCATTGCAGATTAGGAAGGACACTGGAGGACATCATTAACAACAGAACATATTTCAATAAGACAGAGTGGAAGAGGCTCACCAACAGTACCCAGGAAACTGGGACTGTGAAATGATGATGATGATGATGATGATGATGATGATGATGATGATGATGATGATGATGATGATGATGATGATGATGATGATAAAGGACAGAAAGATGTGTTTCCATAAATGTGATCACTCAAATTAGTCTAAATGTTGATTTCAGCGTGTAAATGCATGTGAACTGTGACTGACTACCAAATGAATTTTTACGAGATAATCGGTAGAAATTCTCTAAGTAAGGAAGGGAGTCAGCTTTCATCTCTCATAGATTTTTGTGATAGTTATGTTTTACTGGATAATACCAGTAATGAAGCTTTCTTGTATCCTAAACTCATGCTTCTCAACAAAATTTGAAATTTTTGTTAGAAGACACCAAGAATTGTGATGATAGTTACCTAAAAAGCTAGACATTCTAATTAATCAGATTGGTCCTAAATTTATGAAAGGAAGGAAAATAGTGTGGTTTGTCGACAGTTATAAATCCATATTTTTGCAGAGTGCGAATTGCTAGGATACCTTAAGTAATATTTTGTCATTTGTCTGTGCTCTCGATATTCGAGAAAATCATCCACTTCTCCTGAAGTATTGTATTTCCTTCCTCAAGAAATGGGAATACACCGAGAGCAAAAGAGTCGTGAATCTTCAAGTTGATGAAATTCATGTAAAAGGAACCGTAGACTATACAGATGGACAATTGTTTGGGGTTGCCAATAGGTTCAGATTTAATCATAGGTAATACATTTCACATTATTCCATATTGAAGAGCAATATACCATGATGTAAAACAAAAGATAAAAGGTTTCCACCTATTCAATACTATGTATTGTAACCAGAAAAAGTTACATGTATTTAATGAAACTAGTTTCAGACATGCTAGAGATGATCATCAGTTAAAATCATTAAAGTGAAGGCAAGACATGAATTATAGATAGATAAAATTTATGAAGCAAGTGTGTGTTGTTGATATTCAGTGCAAGACAAGTAAAGAGTTGAATGATAAACACTCATCATTATCACACGTCTTGTGTAAGTTTTCAAAGTTTTCTCCACATTTCTTCCAGCAATCACCCACCATTCCACATCCCTCAGCCCCAATTTAGGCTACACTATACCTCGCTTCTCTTCCTCCTCCCATCTGCAACTCAGCTTTATTCTATTTCTTTGCATTTGCTCTTTCATAGGATATAAACTTCATGGTTTTGATCCTTATTGAATTGTGATCACAATAATAATTATTAAGTTAATGTTGTAATGGTCCACCTTTTCAATACTATAATATGCAATTTATTTGAATTACATTACATTACAATACTATAATATGCAATATATTTGAATTACATTACATTTCAATACTATAATATGCAATATATTTGAATTACATTACATTACAATACTATAATATGCAATATACCTGTATTTGAATGGCAGCTCAATGGCAGCAAAAGCGGAGAATATGATTCGGTACGGTGGAGCTGGCGGAGGAGGCAACCCATTCCTCTGGGGATAGTACAGAGGGAACCCACTGCCTTGCGGGATGAGGAGGGATTCTCAAAAGCTAAGGGAGTAAACCCCGAAAAAAAATCCACAATTACGTTAGGCCTAGCAAGCCAGTAAAAGAGCTTATTTGTAGTTGCTTTCAAAACACATAAGAGCCTCGGAACGCATTTATCAACAAAATTAAGATGTCAGCATGAGCAGACTCATGTCAGAGATGATGGTTTATGGCCTGATGATAGACAGGGTCTAGCAAAACTGCAAAAATCCCAGACGAGACTAACACACATTGGGACCATCAACTTACTCAGTGTCACAGGAAAATGTGAAGAATTAGTGGACCTCGTGGAAAGGAGGAAATTAATGATACTGGGGCTGAGTGAAACCAAATGGAGAGGGAAAGGAATGAAGAAATTAAGAAAACAGTATACACTGTATTGGCATGGCAATGACAAAGAGATGAGGAATGGTGTTGGTTTCATCATGAGGAAAGATCTAGGAGTCGCTGGCATTCAGTATGCTAGTGAGAGAATAATAAAGGTGACTGTACATTTAGGGAAAGAAAAACTAACTTTGGTACAGACTGGATGTTGTCAAGAGGATAAGGACAAGTTTCTTGATGATTTGGAAAAAGTTATTACAGTAGTAAAGAGAAAGTAACCATTATAGGAGATGTCATCTCAGATGAGGAAAGGAGCAGAATGGGAACAGATGTCAGAGTAATACCCAGCAAGAGCCTTGACAGTGACCACCATCTATTAGTAGCAGACCTGAGAAACTTCTATGTGCCAAAAGTACAGAACAGCAAAATGCCAAAAATCAAAGTATGGGAACTCCAGAAAACAGATATGAGAACTGAGTATCAAAACTGGATAAGAGTTCTGTTACCAAGAGACGAAAGGAAAAATGATGATGATGCTGATGATGCTTGTTGTTTAAAGGGGCCTAACATCGAGGTCATTGGCCCCAAAGGAAAAATGAAGAGGCAGAATGGACCAGACTAAGGAACACATTTGTTAAGGAAGCAACTGAAGTTTGTGGAAAGACAAGTATGAAAACAAGGGAGAAGGAAACATTGTGGTGGAATGAAAGAGTGAGAGCAGCAATTAGGGAAAAAATCTCTTGCGGAAAGGAAGGGATAGGGAGAAAAATAAACTGGATCTTACTAGAGATGAGGCAAAGATCAGAAACCTTGAACAATTACACCAAAACAAGCTGGGCATTAAAAGAACTGTTACAGAAGAAAAGACAAAGGCCCATATGGAATATATTCACTCAGAAACTGGAGGAAGACAGCAGAGGCAATAAGAAACTACTGTATAGTGTTATCAGAGATAAAGGCACTTGAAGATGAAAATGGAAATCTGGTTAGGACAGGAAGTGACATGAGAGAAGTCCTGAAGAAGCATTTCGACCACCCACTGAATAGACCAGTTCAAAGACAAAATACAGAAGTGGAAATCCAAACCTACAATGAGGAACCTCCCATCACCTAGACAGAAACTGAGACAGTCTTAAAATCTATGCCAAAAGGAAAATCTTCAGGTGCAGATGAAGTGCATGCAGACATGTTAAATGCAGCAGGCATGCAGGGGTATACAATGGCTGCACAGAGTACTAAATGCCATATGTACAGACAGCAAAATACCTGCAGATTGGAGCAAGGGCATTATAATTCCCCTGTTTAAGAAAAGAAGCGGACAGAAACCCACCAACTATAGAGGAATAACACTGCTGTCTCATGGGCTTAAAATTCTAGAGAAGATCATAGAAAGGAGATTGAGAACCAACATTGAACCACAGTTAGAGGAGGAGAAATATGGATTCAGAAGTAACAGATCAACAATGGATCTAATTTGTAGTACCTGCATACTGATGGAAAAGTATCGGGAGAAAAGCAAGAACCTGGTCATTGTATTCCTGGATATAGAAAAGGCCTATGATAGTGTTATAAGAGATAAGGTCTGGGACTGCCTGAGAAAATGAAATGTGCCTAAAACAGATGTTGTACAAAGACTGTACTAGCTGTCTACAAATTGGGGAAGGTTGATCATAATGGTTTGAGACCAAGAGTGGAGTTCAGCATGGAATTGCACTGTCCCCACTACTGTTCGTCACTGTTATGGACAATATAATGAAGAACGTCAAGGAAAAGTTAGGTGAACTGAATGCAGGGGCCTTTGCTGTTGATATAATTTGGGGTGAAACAGAAGAGGAAGTACAGACCAGACTCAACGTATGGAAATCCCAGTTCCAGGAATATAACCTCAACATCAGCAAGAGCAAGACAGTGGTGATGGCATTCAACAGAGAAGGGCATCCAGTAAGTGTAAAACAAGGAGTTTTCCTTACCTTGGAAGTGTAATCTCAAGTGATAAGTTGGTCAGAAAGGAAATTACAAGCAGAGTGCAAAAGGGATCAAAATTCTACCAACAAGTAAGAACACTTTTATGGAATGACATGATTCCAAAACTGGCCAAACTGATGATGTTTAAGAGCTATTTCATACCAATATTGACCTATGGGATTGAAGCATGCACCCTCACAAAAAGAGATTCATCAAGACTGCAAGCATCAGAGATGAAATTTCTTAGATCCACCATCCAGAAGACCAAGATGGACAAGTTAAGAAATGAGGAGGTGAGGAAAGAAGCTGGAATAAAGACATCCCTAATAGACCGAATCGACACATCCAGACTATGGTGGTACGGGCATGTGATGAAGATGGAGCCTACAAGAACAGCCAGCATAAATTTGGAAAGAGAGGTGGAGGGAAAAAGACCTGCAGGAAGACCTAAAATCCGATGGTCGGACATGATCAAGGTTGATCCAGTTACCAGAGGATGGACAGTGGATGATGTTCTCCATGACAAGTTGTATGCGGACAGGAAGAAGTGGAATAGGCTCATTAACAGCACCCAGGAAACTGGAACTGTACAATGATGATGATGAGTGATAATTTTGACTTTACCGGTCGGGTTGGCCGTGTGGTTAGGAGCGTGCAGCTGTGAGCTCGCATCCAGGAGATAGTGGATTCGAACCACACTGTCGGCAGCCCTGAGGATGGTTTTCCGTGGTTTCCCATTTTCACACCAGGCAAATGCTGGGGCTGTACCTTAATTAAGGCCATGGCTGCTTCCTTCCCATTCCTAGGCCTTTCCTGTCCCATCGTCGCCATAAGACCTATCTGTGTCGGTGCGACGTAAAGCAACTATCAAAAAAAAAAAAATGTTGACTTCAACACTTGGTTGCTCTCTGTAACCAGAGAAGAGGTTCAATTTCAGGACTAAGGGCATGGAGCTGTGGGATGTAAGGCAGGTGCGCAAAGTGAGGGGTTATGGGGTTATGAAACAGATCACTCTGTATTATCCAGATATATATTTAGAAGTTTTTTCATTTTCCTGGAAAGAACTTGTACTTGAGATAACTCACTTGTTCTACAGCAGAGGTGCTCACGCTGGACATTCTGTGCTGCGGGCACCCAGCACTCTAAGTGGGAGTGCTGGCAGACGATGAGCGTATGCTATTCAACCACAGTGACGTTGTGGCTATGTCACAGGCCTTGAAGGTCGGGCAAAGTTCTCCCAGTCACTCTCAATCATTGCTGCGATACCCAAGTTTGAAATGGAGGCAGAAAATAATGAAAGAAAAAGGGCAGAAATCAACGTGATTTTCAATTTACTTTGTAAGAAATAACTTATTTATATTCATTGCAGTTTATATATTTTGACCAGATGCTATAAAGAGTTAGGCCTACAACCTTAAATATTTTCATAATGTATGTAATGAATTACAATTTTCACTGTTACATTTTAAGAGGTGCTTTAGATTGTAATGCAAAAATTATAACATGTCAGGTTTTTTTGAATGAATAAATATAAGAAAATAAAACTGACTCTTTATTATAGTTTATTATTTTCATACCCATGTTGATAAAGTTCAAGATTGCAAAATAGAGATGATTCCACCTAATCAATACTGCTTATTAAAAGGACAATCTATTTATGCTTAAAAATACACTATTTGCTGTACCGGTTTCAACCTGTATCGATCATCCTCAGCTGCATTAAGAACTTGAGATAAAACAACATGTACAAATCATTGCACAATACTTAGTTTTCAGAATGTGATGAAATGTCGTATGGCTTTTAGAGCCGGGATATCCCAGGCAGGGTTCGGCTCGCCAGGTGCAGGTCTTTCTACTTGACTCCCGTAGGCGACCTGCGCGTTGTGATGAGGATGAAATGAGGATGAAGACAACACACACACCCAGCCCCCGTGCCGTAGGAATAAACCAATTAAGGTTAAAATCCCCGACCCGGCCGGAAATCGAACCCGGGACCTTCTGAACCGAAGGCCAGTACGCTGACCGTTCAGCCAACGAGTTGGACTTAGAATGTGATTAAAAAGCATGATGAACAACATTAATAAGAAGTTAAAATCAATAAATTTGAATTGTGTCCATAGGTCCCTTATAACGCCCATTACTCCTGTTGTAATTCTGTCTTCTTCTTAGTTAAGATGCACTTAGTCCTGGTGTGTTGCTAATTGAACACTTCGTATCTTGTGTGATACTTACTGTATTCTGGTGAGGTATAGGCTTGTTAAATATGGTGCTGAGGTATGTTGCTTTTTGTGCTGGCAGGGCTGTCTTAAAGTTAAAATGAGTTAAGCTGGCATTGATTAAACTTCAAATTTGCTTGTGGAGATTGAGTCGTGTTCTTTTAGTAAAAGTTCCAGCAGGGCAACAACATCTGGCCTTCTCACCTGAACTCTACAACTACTATCCCATAGATGATTCCACCTACTCAAAATGTACAATAAACAATAAGAAAAAATTTTCATGTTGTTTTATCTCATGTTCTTTAATGCAGCTGAAGATGATCGATACAGATTGAAACCAGTGCTGCAAATAGTGTATTTTTAAGCATAAATACTGTACGTTGTCTTTAGTATACTTGTCATCATATAGGCTTTTATTGCGATGGGTTCGCCACACCCAAAGACATTTTAGAGCTACTGTTAGCCAAAACTTGTAGGCCGCTGCTAACATGGAGAACAAACGTCTTTTGTAGCTGCTCCTCTGGAGTACAGATGCTACAGTTAATATGGGGTTTCAGTGGCATTTGCTCCACTGAGAGCCCATTTCCCTTCTATAAGGACTCCTCCGCCCTTAGCCATTGGTCCTTATAGTGGGTCAGGCTATTTACCGCCGCCCAACACTCGGCGTGGAGACACTGGCTGTATGATTTACTCCATTACCATAGCAGATTTAACTGGCCAGATATCTTAAGGAGCATACAGGGAAAGACAAGACGAGATAGAATATGAAATGAGGAAATAAGGAGAATCATGGGAGTGTGTAAACTTTAAGAAGAGATTGATATAGCAAAGCTAAAATGGTTTGAACACATGATGAGAATGCCAGGAGAGAGAATACCAAAGAGAACATTCATGGATACAGAGACTGGAAAGAGTCCTAGGGGACGTCCTATAATGGGAGGGAGGAGCTCTGTTGTGGACTGTATTGCAAATAGAGAAGTCAATAGCAATAAAGTACTAGAAGAGGAATGGTGGAAAGGTCAAGTAAGGTGGAGCGCTTTGGTACACTATCCTACCCAGAGAGAATCTGGAAAAGGTAATGAATGAAGAAAAAGAAGAGAAATACATTGTACTTATTTTACAATCTGTTTTATGTTGTACCAACACTAAAGTACTTTTATTTTTTTTATTTTTTCTAGTTGCTTTACGTCGCACCGACACAGATAGGTCTTATGGCGACGATGGGACAGGAAAGGGCTAGGAGTGGGAAGGAAGCAGGCATGGCCTTAATTAAGGTACAGCCCCAGCATTTGCCTGGTGTGAAAATGGGAAACCACGGAGAAACCATTTTCAGGGCTGCCGACAGTGGGGTTTGAACCTACTATCTCCCGAATACTGGATACTGGCCGCACTTAAGCGACTGCAGCTATCGAGCTTGGTAAAAGTACTTTTAATAAGTAGTATTGATTAGGTGTAATTATCCCCATTTTACAGTACTGACTGTATATATCGATCACAGTATAAATCAAAATGGAATATCTTGAAAAGGCCAAGTTTTTCTGTAGCAATTATAGAGTTATATTTCAAATAATGTACCCCAATCAGCATTTCGCTGAGTAGAGGAGGAGAGCTTCATAATCATAATGGAGCGTCAATACTCCCTCGTTTCCCTACAAAATGTGTCTGCTCTCTCGCTTCACTGTTACGTATGCTTGCTACGTAAGCTGCCCGCATTTATGTCAGGCCAGCCTGGCTGCACTGGGCTAGCCTCAATGGGCACCCAGCTGAGCACTTCTGCTCCACAGTAATTTAATTTTTCTGATTATAAGCTCAATCCCCTCTAACCATTAATGAACAGCAAAATTCTGCCAGCCAAACTCTAAGAAGTGTCCTCCTTACTTGAAGAAGAAGAAAAATATACAAAAGAATTATGGTATTGTTTTTATAGCCCAATAAATAGGTGTACATTTACAGTTTTCAGAGGTATTGAGGTACCAGAATTTTTCCTCACATGAGTTCCTTCAAGGACTGGTAAATCTGCTAACATGAGGAAAACATTGGAGTGATGTAGGATCATGTGAGTCATCTTGGACTTGGCAATCTAACATTTTACCATTTCAGACATTAAGCTTCACTCAAAAGAATTAAGGGAAGTCAGTCGTAAGATCTACTGGTCAAAGCCCTGACATATATGAACAGTGAATTCTGAAGTTCAAAATGGTGAATATAACCAATGTGAAATGGAATCTCAAGGTGTAAAACTTTCAATCCAAGGAAATCTGTTACAGTAACATGGAAGTGTGTACAATTTGTAACTTTCTGTTATGCAATGGATCTAGCCACCACAGACCAACAACCTGTTGTAAAATGGGGTGAATAGAAACACTTTTAACTTTTGAAATTGTCTGGACAATCCTGTACAAAAGATACAGGAGAATGAATTATTTTTGTGGCATTGTATGGATGTAGGTCAATCAATCAATACTGATCTGCATTTAGGGCAGTCACCCAGGTGGCAGATTCCCTATCTGTTGCTTTCCTAGCCTTTTCCTAAATGATTTCAAAGAAATTGGAAATTTATTGAACATCTCCCTTGGTAAGTTATTCCAATCCCTAACTCCCCTTCCTATAAATGAATTTATTAACTGCTCAAATTATCATGGTCTTGGCAGTTGTCATTCATAAAATATTTTTATAAAACATGTCTGTTTCTATTTACCTGCCAGTGGGGTGAATGGCAACAGGCATACATATTACCATAATGTTGCTATTGTACCTTCATTTGGGGGATTGGAAACGTTCTATATCTAATATTAATGCTATAAGTGGGGTAGAATAATAACATAAACATCCTTTCTCAACTTTTATGTGTATTTGTGAATAAATTCAGTACAAAATGAGTAGGTTAAATTGAATAAAAGTTTACAACATTCAGATACATTTCTAAAATTTACACATTTACAATGTCAAATGGTATTTCCGTGCATGAAATGACTATTAAAATATATATGCCTGTCCTGTACAAAATGCAAAATTTGAAAACAAATGAAGTCCCGGCCAGGTATATTGTCTCTGAACTTCTTTACGATCTTCCCACGAGAATTAAGACATGGTTTTACAATAATCCTCGCATCATATGGGTCCACCGGGTAAGCCCACTCAGCACATACGTTACCGTATTCTTAATCTATCTTCAAGCAATTCTTCCTCTTCTGCAGTTAATACTGTCTGTCCAACTTGTTTCTTTATGGTAGATACCTTTTCGAGTCAATGATGGTACAATACAGAATAGTTTATTTTATGTTTCTTGCTTGCTTCCCTATATCTGAGGCCACTGTTTGTTATATCATCCACTGCTGCCTGTATTGCTTCTTCGGCTATGTTTGTGATAACACTTGCTCCTAGGATCGTGTTTATAAGTTTGGGGCATGGTGAAACCCTTTGTTTCTATTCACCCCGCAAATCGACAATTTGTGCTGAAAAATAAATTGAGGTTAGGTATATAAACATATGTAAAAATATCATAATGCCATATTTATGATATTGTTTATTAAATATCAGACTAAGTATTTCATATTGGGCTGATGACCTTCGATGTTAGCCCCTTAAAACAACAAGCATCATCAAGCAGCATCAAGTACCGTATTTCATAAAATAAGATTGGCCTACACCAACATTTTACCTGCTGTTTGAATGAAGTTTTCCCATGCCATTTTCCTGGTGGTGATTTGGCTCCACTTTACTTGACAATGGCTTCCACAAAACAGTGTGGACACACCTTTAAAACATAAATTTCTCTTCAGTATATGTTACTTTACAAACATATTCAACAAATTTTAAATTGCAACAATTACAGTATTATTTACAGTAGATTACTAAACTTTCCTGGTTTTTGTTTCTATTCACCCCACTGTTTCGATTCACCAAGTCTAACTTCTGTCTGCACGAAGTCAACAAACTTTCCAGTCAATATAAATTTGCTCCCATGTCCTTGTTTGAAGAGACGCTTTACCCAGGATACAATAGCAAGTATGGACATAATGTCTTTAATAGCTACTTCACCACCACCTGGCAGGAGGTATAAAATTCTTAGTGTTAGTAAAACTTCTGTTCCAGTTTGAATCATGCGATGATGAATCACCTTGGTTTTAAGCTGTTGAAGGGCTAGGGTTCAACCTGAAGCAATGCACGATGGGGTCCCCATTCTGACGTGGAAAGAGCAAGGGTTACAGCGAAATCCATGGCTGTGGATGGAGAAGCTAGTGGAAAATATCAAAATGGGAACATGGAATATCAGAACTATGACAGAAAAGGGGAAAAGAGCTGGTTAATGTAATGAAAACAGGAAATAGGTGTGTTCTGTGTTCCAGAGACCAGATGGAAAGGAAACCATGCACGAGAGTTAGGAGAAGGATATAAGTCATTACATAAGGCGTGACCAAAAAGTTTCTGTTTGAGGTCGTTGCTGCAGCGGACATGCAACGTAGCGCGACTCTGATGTGGGCATATAAGCACGGACATGTAGGCAAAGGGATTAGTGTGGCAGTCGTGTCATGCCGAGGTGCGTGCGTTAAATGTGGCCACATGAACTGTGGCGACGTTATTACCAAACAGGACCAATGTGCTGTTATTCTGTTCTAGGCTGCCGAAGGACAAACACCGGTGGACATCAAACAGAGAATGAAGACTGTGTATGGGGCAGCTTGTCTGTGGAATGGTGCACCAAGTTCCCTGCAGGTGTGTTTTAACACAAAAGACCAGTCATCTGGAAGGCCAGCCTCATCCATTATGGACAAAAATTCACTATGGACAAAAACAAGCAGGCGCCAACTCAAGTGGGAGACACTCGAGCACCTGCCCTATAGTTCTCATCTCTCCCCATGTGGTTATCATGCCTATTGTCCCTTCAGTAAGGCCTTGAAGGGTCGATGTTCCTTGTCAGAGGAGGATGAGCAGTAGGTGGTTATGGAGTTCTTCACACAGCAGGACGCGGTGTTTTAGCACATAGGGATCTCAATGCTGATGGCGATTTTGCCTGATTGGCATCCTGATTCAGGACTGTCTGGCCGTCAAACGAAAACTTTTTGATCGCCGCTTATAATCAAATGATATTTATTAAATTAAAAAATATAAAGGAAAAATTGTAGTTGGAGTAGTATTGAATGAAAACTGGAAAGAAGTGTGCATTTTTTTCCTCCTGCCAGGTGGTAGTGAAGTAGCTATTAAAGACATTATGTCCATACTTCCTATTGCAATTAAAGACAGTGAGTAGGAGTGTGATGAAAACTAAAAGTATTTGCCAAAAATAGCATATGGTACATTTTATCTGCCTACGCCCTATGAAGCAGAAAGAAGAGAAGTTTGTAGGAGAAGTAGAGGAGACTGTTACAGAAAGAATAAAAGGAGAATTTGTTATGGCTGGAGCAGACTTTATTCACCAACTAGAACAGGAAATTAAAGAGCATGTAGAACACAAAAGATTTGGGTATGGGGACAGTTATGAAGAAGGTAACAGAATACAGAAGAAGGGTCAGAGTTTCAAATTACTGTACCGTTTGCAAACACAACCTTTAAGAAGAAGAAAAACATCTAATTGCTAAGGCAAGGATTTATAGGCAATAAAATTAGCCAAAAGAGGCAGGCAAATATGTACTTAAAAATCACAAAATAGGCACTGAAATGGCAAAAAAAAAAAAAAAAACCAAGAAGGCACTAAAAATCAACCCGAATACACCATCTCCTTAGCATTTAAAATTACTCAGCATATGTAAACTATGCTGCTTCGTTCTCAGCTGAAGGTTTTATGACCGGGCGAGTTGGCCGTGCGCGTAGAGGCGCGCGGCTGTGAGCTTGCATCCGGGAGATCGTGGGTTCGAGCCCCACGATCGGCAGCCCTGAAGATGGTTTTCCGTGGTTTCCCATTTTCACACCAGGCAAATGCTGGGGCTGTACCTTAATTAAGGCCACGGCCGCTTCCTTCCAACTTCTAGGCCTTTCCTGTCCCATCGTCGCCATAAGACCTATCTGTGTCAGTGCGACGTAAAGCAACTAGAAAAAAAAAAAAAAAAGGTTTTATGCCAAGGAATTGAAGACACTGTTAACTCTTCCAGATGGTAATTATGTCAACAAGACACTTCAAATGAATCTTAGTCAGCACATGTTGCAATGGACAATCAGATATTGTTCCAAATTTTGAACAGTAAAACTTTGCTTGTTGTCGGCTAATATATTTTTAAATTGAGAAATATCCATTCCACTTCACATGAGGTCAGGGGTGAGTATGCAAGAGCAGCTAATTCTGGGGTTGGAACCTGGTGGTGGTGCTACGTCTTTCCTTTCGAGAACATCAACAGGGGCCAAAGCATCCTTCCAGCCAGGATTCCCCTGCACTAGACTGTGAAATTTGGCACTGATCTCATCTCCTATTGCACCATTAAGGTTAGCAATAGTCGCCTCTACCTCACGAACAATCCCTACAACCTTCACAAGATGTAATTCTCTCTCTTCCAGCTGCATTATTTTGGAAGGCAGCTGCTCAGACTTGGAAGAAATGTACGTGAGACCACTGAAAATCTCGGGGTTGACCAGTGCATGGTGCAGATTCAAGGCCAGCTCACTCCAAGCAGAATTCAGAGGATGCAAAGAATGCTGTTGTCCTTCAATCCTATTTAAGTGCCTGCAATAAATGACTGCTTGAAGTGGCTTTGTGGTATAAAATCCCAACAAAGTAGAGATGGGTGGCAATTATGATTTAAAAACTTTGTTTTAGGCACTTAACATGCAAATATCTTCAAAACAGGCATTATTGCATGAAATAGGCAATTATTGGCACTATATAACCCATCTGTTCCCTTCAAAAATCGTCTGAAACAGATTTTAGACTTATGAGCTTGCATTTATGACGAAATCCTTGCCTTACTAGTTACATACAAAAGTGGAAACATCAGTGGTGGAGAGTGGCTGGAAGTGAAACGCAAATGCAGAAGGAAGAAGCAAGACAGGCACCATCAAAGCTATGGAAAAATGGGAAAGCAGTAGGACTGCTGGATATTAACATTAAAATGGTGAAGATCTTAGGGTAGGCATGTTAATGCCATGGGTGGACTGAGAGTTCTGTGTGCATGAGACACAGCTGTTACGAGTGCTAGCCCCAGACGTTATCACATGGTGCAAGCCTAGAGGGGTGTGCATTACACATTACAGTACTCTGTACAATACATTATATTCTTTCATATAATGACATGTATAATTAAATGTGCCCAATATGGCATTTACATAAAATTCATGAAACAATATGCTTTTTTATCTCCAGGTACCATGAAAATAAATAATTACTTTTAATCAATCACCATTTGCACTTAGGGCAGTCGCACAGGTGGCAGATTCCCTATCTGTTGTTTCTTCCAGTATTTTTGAAATAAGGGCAAGGAATTTGGAAATTTATTGAACGTCCCCCTTGATAATCATAATCCCTAATTCCCCTTCCTACCGGGCGAGTTGGCCGTGCGCGTAGAGGCGCGCGGCTGTGAGCTTGCATCCGGGAGAAAGTAGGTTCGAATCCCACTATCGGCAGCCCTGAAGATGGTTTTCCGTGGTTTCCCATTTTCACACCAGGCAAATGCTGGGGCTGTACCTTAATTAAGGCCACGGCCGCTTCCTTCCAACTCCTAGGCCTTTCCTATCCCATCGTCGCCATAAGACCTATCTGTGTCGGTGCGACGTAAAGCCCCTAGCAAGAAGAGAATTCCCCTTCCTGTAAGAGAGTATTTGCCCTCAATTTGTCCTCCTGAATTCCAACTTTATAGTATGACCCCTTCCTACTTTTGAAAACACCTTGCAAACTTATTTGTCTACTAATGTCATTCTAAATCATCTGTCTACTGACGGCTAAGAACATATCACATTTTTTTTTCTAGTGGCTTTACATTGCACCAACACAGATAGGTCTTATGGCGACGATGGGATAGGAAAGGCCTAGGAGTTGGAAGAAAGTGACCATGGCCTTAATTAAGGTACAGCCCCAGCATTTGCCTGGTGTGAAAATGGGAAACCACAGAAAACCATCTTCAGGGCTGCCAACAGTGGGATTTGAACCCACTATCTCCCGGACGTAAGTTCACAGCCACGTGCCCCTAACTGCACGGCCAACTCGCCCAGTGAACATATCACTTACAGTGACAATTTTACTGCACTGAAATAAAAAAAACAGAACACCTTGTCAATACTATTCAAAAATTACTTAATAGTATATGTTTTGAGAAAATGTATTCTCTTCTTCAGCGAACTATTATTTTACAAATTCCAGTGACTGAGATTTTCTTCTGAAGATGCGGAGTAAAGTTCTCTGTGAAACAAAAAGAATTTCACCTTGTTTTCTTGACATGGAAAAAGGGCCAGGAAGTTAATATCATGTCTACAATTACGGGGTGTGAAAGAGTCAATCTAAATATGATATATTCTAACATACAGGCAGCAATGTCTGAACATGAAACAGAAGGTCAGTGCTTGCAATGGCATACCGTACTTAAGAAGCTGTTCAACAGCACCTGGGGAGCCAGCCTGCACATCCTGAGAACTTCTTCATTTGCGATGAGTGCATCAGACGTTGAGTATGCTGCTCCTGTGAAGATGGTGGACAGTTACGAACATTAAGAGCAAGTCAATTGGAAGCAGAAAGAGAGAAGTAGATGCTTCTCCATTCACATTAAGAGATGATATCAGATTACAGTTTCTTGAAGAATTTATGAATTGGTTGAGGACAATATGACCTTGCAATACAGTTGCCTTTCAGTAGACACTTTCAGGGCTCTCATAGAAACAACAAGTGCCATGATTGAGTTGATAAGCTTTTGTTTAGATCTGCCTCAAGTTGAGTATGTGTTGCCAGGAAAGTTTCAAACCGATAAACTTGAGAAGAGATTTAGTTCTTATAGAGAGTTGTGTGGTGCCAATTATAATGTATCTGTTTTACACGTTTTTGAAGCTGATAAGAAGATAAGAGTGCAGTGTTTGCTAGGATTATGGTCTGCAAAATATAAAGAAATAAATTTAAGCAAGGACATGTTTGAATTAGATTGAATTAGCTTCCGATTCATTGAACATAACTGACAAAGCAGATACATGCAGTGAATTTTCCAGTGTGCTAGTTAAATTAAATGAAGTAGACTTTGTTAACATGTTTCCTGTCATTTACATTTCAGGTTATGTAGCTTTTAAGCTAGCCTGTAAACTTAATTGCAGGTACTGTATCTCGAACATATCAAATGAAACAGTGGAAAATGACATGTTTAATAGCTAGTTATTTTACGTCGCACCGACACAGATAGGTCTTATGGCGACGATGGGACAGGAAAGGGCTAGGAGTGGGAAGGAAACGGCCATGGCCTTAATTAAGGTACAGCCCCAGCATTTGGCTGGTGTGAAAATGGGAAACCACGGAAAACCATTTTCAGGGCTGCCGACAGTGGGGTTCGAACCTACTATCTCCCGAATACTGGATACTGACCATACTTAAGCGACTGCAGCTATCGAGCTCGGTGACATGTTTAATAGCTTAAACAGGGGTGGGTTATTGGTCCCATCAGAATTGCTCTTAAATGTGTGTACAAGTGTATATAAGATCATGCAGATTTTAATCTCTGAGGAATATAATATTCCTCCCTTGTACAACTTACACTTTACTTAGCAAGCTGAGTCAATATACATTTCTGATTCTTACTCTGAATGATCAACAACTACACAAAACATGTTAATGATGTTGCTGGCAGGGTTAAGAGTTCTGGCAAGAAAAGAAAACTGATGACTCTGGAGTGATTATGTTGTAAGTTGATTCCCAATGTTAGAAATGTATTTTGATGGACATAGGATTGTATTTTTTTTTCTAGTTGTAGCCATATGTTTGTTTATTCTCATATTTACATTGACGTATTTATTTCAATTTTCACCTTGTTTTATATATAGGTAGGTATCCAATGAAAACTGCTCTTCCAGCAATGTTTTATTTGAGAAAACATAATTGAAGGTTATCTTCCCATATGTTACAAGTAAGACTCCAAGGAGTAGCAGTACAGTGTTGCCAAGTTTCAGTGTCACGGCCTTTAGTGTAGTCTGGCCATGGAGACAACTCGTCTTAACAGATGGAGGAGCTCACTGCCTACAGACATATCACCAAAGGAAGAACTAGCTCCTGGCTCCTGGCGCCGACCTACCTTACCCTGTATGGAGGTCCCTCAACCGCATAAGAGTGAGTGTCCCTCGTTGCAAGGCCAACCTAAAGAAATTGGGGATCATTCCAGTAAACGCAGACACCTCATGTGAATGTGGTGCTGAAGAAGACCCAAGCCACCTATTTATCTGTCCTTTCCTGGAATTTTCAAAAGTCTCATTAATTGTACAGCTGAAATAGATGTTGCTATGAAATGGTTTGGGGGTTCATGAATCTTTCACCTTTGTTGTTCATAGTCAGCATGAATCATCTACTGAAAGATATAAAGTGGCAAGAAGGCATTTAGTTTTGTGGAAATGTAGTATGGAGTTTGGCTTATGTGGATGACTTGGTCTTAATGACTGACTGTGCTGAAAGCCTGCAGTCTAATATCTTGGAACTTGAAAAAAGGGTTCTTCTTCTTCTTCTTCTGCTTCTACTACCGCTTTTCCCACACCTGTGGGGTCGCGGGTGCGAACTGTGTCGCAATGTAGATTTGGCCCTTTTTTACAGCCGGATGCCCTTCCTGACGCCAACCTTACATGGAAGGATGTAATCACTATTGCGTGTTTCTGTGATGGTTTGTAGTGTAGTGCATTGTCTGAAAATGAAGAGGAAAGTGTTGGAACAAACACACCCAGTCCCCGAGCCAGAACAATTAATCAAACACGATTAAAATCCCCGATCCGGCCAGGAATCGAACCCGGAACCCTCTGAACCGAACGCCTCAACGCTGACCATTCAGCCAATGAGTCGGACAAAATGGATTCAATGATGATATGAAAATTAGCATTTCCAAGACTAAACTGATGTCAGTAGGAAATAAACCTAAAAGAGCTGAATGTCAGATTGGTAATAGAAAGCTGGAACAGACAGATCTCTTAAAGTATTTAGGATGTATGTTCTTCTATGATGATGATGATGATGATGATGAATCAAAATGCAGCAAAGCTAATGCAGTGATCTCGCAGTTGCGATCAACAATATTCTGTAAGAAAGAAGTCAGCTCCTGGACTCAGGATATCTTATTCATAAGTTAGAAGTAACAGACATGAAAATAGCGAGAATGGTTGCTGGTACAAACGGGTGGGAACAATAGCAGGAGGGTACTCAAAATGTGAGATAAAGGCTAAGTTAGGAATGAACTTGGTGGATGGATCAAGTGGTATGCGTCAACTGGCTTTGGTGCTGGGTCATGTGAGATGAAAGGAGGATAGGCTACTTTGGGAGAATAAAAGATTCAGCCATGGAGGGTAAGAGAGGCAGAGGGAGATTAAGGCGATGATAGTTAGATTTAGTTTCTCATGATTTAAAGATAAGATGTATGGAAAAGAACGATGCTACCTAGCTAGTTACAAATAGAGTAGGCCCTACTGCGACGGCGTTTAGTAAATGCACTGTGGCTTGCAAACTGAATACTGAAAGGCATAACAGTCCCTAATGAAGAAGTATGTATGTATGTAACTTATGTGCTAATCGTCTTCAGTATACTGCAATGGTAAAGGTGATGGTGGTGATCATTGTTTTTCTTTTTTTGCTAGTGGCTTTTCGTCGCACCGACACAGATAGGCCTTATGGAGACGATGAAATAGGAAAGGCCTAGGATTGGAAGGAAGCGACCGTGGCCTTAATTAAGATACAGCCCCAGCATTTGCCTGGTGTGAAAATTGGGAAACCACGGAAAAACCATCTTCAGGACTGCCGACAGTGGGATTCGAACCCACTATCTCCCGGATGCAAGCTCACAGTCACGCGTCCCTAACCGCATGGCCAACTCGCCCGGTGATCATTGTTTTAAGAGGAAGTATAACTAGGCAACCGTCCTCTATATAACACTAATCAGAGAGAAAAAATGGAAGGGATCTGACAGTTCGAAAAATGAAGGTATCGGTCAAAGAAAGACAAGGGCCACGAATGGCGTGAAAATGAAAGACTCCGTAAGCCTCGAATGCTCTAATATCATCGAGGTCGGAAAAGAACAAGAGCTGACCAAGGGAGGTCGGATGGGATAGATAAAGGTGAGTAAGTGGAAGCAATGCCAGGACTTAGCTTAGGGCCCCGTGGTCGCCAACCCACGCTCCCAAATTGAGAGCCATTGGGCCCCCTTTTAGTTTCCTCTCACGACAGGCAGGGGATACATTGGGTGTTATTCTACTGCCCCCACCCACAGGGGTATACAATGGTAAAGTTATGTTCGACGCTCTATACAATTAGTCATGGGTCTAAATTTCCATTAATTAAGAATGATTTACCATGAAAAACAAATATGTTTACAATAAATTAATACTCTCACCCCAGTTGGTGGTTGTTCGTAACTGGGATAGAAAAGTATTCTATTCATTGATGCATTCATACCATTCAGAATGAACATTACTGGCATACGAGTACTCTGTCATTTGACTCGCATAGAAACACAGTCGAACGTAATTCAGGCTTTCCACCTACTGCCTACTTTAAAAAAAAACTTCGTTCCGTACCCTGATGGCCTTAACAGGAACTGTTCCGACATTCGCCTTAGTGTACGAGAATAGAAAACCACGGAAAACCATTCTCAGGACAGCCCACCGTGGGGACCAGAACCTCGCCGTCTCCCGAAAACAGAGGCGTAGAGCCACGGTAGAGACGTGGCCACCCCGTCTTTGCACACGCCTTCATCTCGTGTACTACGGTACCTACCGGGGGATTCAAACATGTGTTTGGTAATCACGAGAATCGCTCGCGGCGCTAACTGAATACTGACACTACTTCCTTGAAGGAACTTACTAGAAAATTGAATCTAGCAAAGAAGGCAGCTAAGGATAACATGATGGCAAGCATAATTGGCAGTCATACGAATTTTAGTGAAAAATGGAAGGGTATGTATAGGTATTTTAAGGCAGAAACAGGTTCCAAGAAGGACATTCCAGGAATAATAAATGAACAAGGGGAGTGTGTGAGGATCTTCAAAAGGCAGAAGTATTCAGTCAGCAGTATGTAAAGATTGTTGGTTACAAGGAAAATGTCGAGATAGAGGAGGAGACTAAGGCCAAAGAAGTAATAAAATTTACATATGATAACAATGACATTTACAATAAGATACAAAAGTTGAAAACTAGAAAAGCGGCTGGAACTGATCAGATTTCTGGGGATATACTAAAGACAATGGGTTGGGATATAGTACCATATCTGAAGTACTTATTTGATTATTGTTTGGTCGGAGGAGCTATACCAGATGAATGGAGAGTTGCTATCGTAGCCCCTGTGTATAAAGGAAGGGGTGATAGACATAAAGCTGAAAATTACAGGCCAGTAAGTTTGACATGCATTGTATGTAAGCTTTGGGAAGGCATTCTTTCTGATTATATTAGACATTTTTGCGAAATTAATAACTGGTTCGATAGAAGGCAATTCGGTTTTAGGAAAGGTTATTCCACTGAAGCTCAACTTGTAGGATTCCAGCAAGATACAGCAGATATCTTGGATTCTGGAGGTCAAGTGGACTGTATCGCGATTGACCTGTCTAAAGCATTTGATAGGGTGGATCATGGGAGACTACTGGCAAAAATGAGTGCAATTGGACTAGACAAAAGAGTGACTGAATGGGTTGCTATATTTCTAGAAAATAGATCTCAGAGAATTAGGGTGATTAGGATGATGTTATTCACTATAGAGTGATAAATAAGTTACAAGATTGTGAGCAACTGCAGCATGACCTCAAAAATGTTGTGAGATGGACAGCAGGCAATGGTATGATGATTAACGGGGTTAAAAGTCAGGTTGTGAGTTTCACAAATAGGAAAAGTCCTCTCAGTTTTAATTACTGCGTTGATGGGGTGAAAGTTCCTTTTGGGGATCATTGTAAGTATCTAGGTGTTAATATAAGGAAAGATCTTCATTGGGGTAATCACATAAATGGGATTGTAAATAAAGGGTATAGATCTCTGCAATGGTTATGAGGGTGTTTAGGGGTTGTAGTAAGGATGTAAAGGAGAGGGCATATAAGTCTCTGGTAAGACCCCAACTAGAGTATGATTCCAGTGTATGGGACCCTCACCAGGATTACCTGATTCAAGAACTGGAAAACATCCAAAGAAAAGCAGCTCGATTTGTTCTGGGTGATTTCCGACAAAAGAGTAGCGTTACAAAAATGTTGCGATGTTTGGGTTGGGAAGAATTGAGAGAAAGAAGAAGAGCTGCTCGACTAAGTGGTATGTTCCGAGCTGTCAGCGGAGAGTTGGCGTGGAATGACATTAGTAGACGAATAAGTTTGAATGGTGTTTATAAAAGTAGGAAAGATCACAATATGAAGATAAAGTTGGAATTCAAGAGGACAAACTGGGGCAAATATTCATAGGAAGGGGAGTTAGGGATTGGAATAAATTACCAAGGGAGACGTTCAATAAATTTCCAATTTCTTTGAAATCATTTAGGAAAAGTCTAGAAAAGCAACAGATAGGGAATGTGACACCTGGGCGACTGCCCTAAATGCAGATCAGTATTGATTGATTGATTGACTTCAATTCCTTATGTTGGAAATTATCGAGTAGGCCATGGTCTATGGTACATATAATTTCTATGCATCGCTGTCATAATTTAAGGGATCACCGCCATCACGATCTTCATTGAAAATGAAAACCTACAACCTGTTTTCCAGTCATTGAACGGGTCAGGGATGTAATGAATGAAGCAGATATAGGCTATTAGTACGATGGGGTCGCCACTCCCAAAGTGATTTATTAATGACTGATAGATGCTATGAAATGAGAATGGAGAGTGTTGCTGGAATGAAATATAACAGGGAAAACCGGAGTACACGGGGAAAAACCTGTCCCTCCTCCGCTTTGTCCAGCACAAATCTCACATGGAGTGACCGGGATTTGAACCATGGTATCCAGCGGTGAGATGCCGACGCGCTGCCGTCTGAGCCACCGAGGCTCTACGATCATTATGGGCCTAAAGAAGAAAGATTTGAGCGTCTAAGCTGTCTTTCGCTGAAAAGCTTTCCCGATACCGGTACTGCAGCACATTCCCGGCCAGAGATTTTTAAACACCCTTCAAAGTCACGCTACAAAATTGCTACAATAAGAGAACTGCATAGGCGTGAATACCAGCGTAGAGCCCCCTGTCTTATCAATTATCATCCCTTTTGCAGAATTTTTACTGTTGTTGAAGACTCAATGCACTGGCAACACTATCTACTGAGAAGATAGTATATTCCATTCCAACTTCAATTAGCTTATAATAGGAAAATTCATCATCATCATCATCATCATCTGTTTACCCTCCAGGTTCGGCTTTTCCCTCGGACTTAGCGAGGGATCCCACCTCTACCGCCTCAAGGGCAGTGTCCTGGAGCTTCAGACTCTTGGTCGGGGGATACAACTGGGGAGTATGACCAGTACCTCGCCCAGGCGGCCTCACCTGCTATGCTGAACAGGGGCCTTGGGCAGGGATGGGAAGACTGGATGGGATAGGCAAGGAAGAGGGAAGGAAGCGGCCGTGGCCTTAAGTTAGGTACCATCCCGGCATTCGCCTGGAGGAGAAGTGGGAAACCACGGAAAACCACTTCCAGGATGGCTGAGGTGGGAATCGAACCCACCTCTACTCAGTTGACCTCCCGAGGCTGAGTGGACCCCGTTCCAGCCCTCGTACCACTTTTCAAATTTCGTGGCAGAGCCGGGAATCGAACCCGGACCTCCGGGGGTGGCAGCTAATCACGAGGAAAATTCACATCAGCTAAATTTTTCATTTTTTAGGAAACATTTCAGTTGTACCATTCCCTTTCTTAACCTGATGAGATACCACTGCCTAAAACGGCATTTTTTATTTAGAACGGACTTCCATCATGGCGGCTATTTACTTCAGTCATTATCTTTTCCTTTCCTACATTCACTGTAACTACTCTTTCAGACCTGAATATTTGGTGAGTTATGGAAGAAACTGCTTTAGGTATACGCCTTAATCGTACTCTAAAAGACGTAACATCTTGTGATCTCTCTACATCGTGGAATATATTAAAACCAGATATTGAAAAACATTTTGGAGAATCTAGAATGCTGGCCGTACCTTACCTCGATGAAGCTAGAAATTACGATATTGCATGCATATTTGTGGAAGCTGAAAACATGAAGAATCCCGGTAATAAACTAGAAAAGAAAGACAAATTCTTCAGACCTTTGGGAAAATTGGAAACATATGTTAACAAAGAACGTTCGGATATTACTTGGCACATAATCAATACCAAAATAAGCAATCCTCTACCGTGTCCTTATCCAAATCAGTATAACATAACCTTAATGGACACTCCTCATCAGAGAAGAATAAGATTTGATGCTTCTGGATTTTACAAATTGGTCATGAGTGATCAATCTCCAAAGAACAAGATCGCGTTGAATAAGATCCTACACGAAGATTTGGAAAAAGCGTCATTACTATACATCATTGACGAAGTCGTTTACGCTAGGCAGATAGAGTTCCGAATTTTTATCGGCCGTTACAGTAGAAATTATACCATCAGGTATCCTCAACCTATTGCATTTACCTTTAAGAAATATAAGCTTGGCGGGGATGGGATGCTCGGCGTAAAGAGAGACAATACAAACACCGATCTTGCAGCTAAATGGGTCAAAATTAGTAATGAGAGTGACAAAATTTTGCCCACATTTTGCGACTAAATATTATTTTGGTATGTCTTTCGTTGTGTATAGAAACAATAAAGGTTTCTGGTAATTCGAAAGAACTGTACCGATTATTTAATCCTAAACCTCAAATAAATGGGATCCCAGGGGCTATTAACTTGGGAGCGTCGATTGGTGACTGCGAGGCTCTTAGCTGAGTTCCCTGTGGTTGGGGCTGTAGAATAACACCCTCGGTATCCCCTGCCTGTCTTAAGAGGCGATTAAGAGGGACCTCAGGGAACTTGGAGAGCGTGGGTTGGCAACCACAGGGACATTAGCTGAGTCCTGGCATTGCTTCCACTTACCTGTGTCAGGGTCCTCACTTTCATCAACCTATCCGATCTCTCTTGGTCAGCTCTTGTTATTTTCCGACCCCGACGGTATTGGGTTGCGAGGCCTAGGGAGTCTTTCATGTTCACGCTCTTCGTGGCCCTTGTCTTCCTTTGACTGATATCTTCATTTTTCAAAGTGACGGATCCCTTCAATTTTTTCTCTCTGATTAGTGTTATATAGGGATGGGTGCATTGTTGTACTTTCTCGTAAAACAATAATCACCACCACCTTAGCTGAGTGCTAGAATTGCTTCCATGACGTATACCCCTGTGGGGGAGGGAGAATAACACCCTCGGTATCCCCTGCCTGTCGCAAGAGGCGCCTAAAAGGGACCACATGAGCTCTTAACTTGGGACCGTGGGTTGGCGACCTTAGGGCCCTCAGCTGAGTCCTGGCATTGCTTCCACTTACCTGTACCGAGCTCCTCACTTTCATTTATCCTATCCGACCTCCCTTGGTCAACTCTTGTTCTTTTCCGAGCTCGGCGGTATTAGTTGTCGACGCCTAGCGAATCTTTCATTTTCACGTCCTTTGTGGCCGTTGTCTTCCTTTGGCCGATACCATCACTTTTCGAAGTGTCGATAGGATCCCTTTAATTTTTCTCCCTGTGATCAATGTTAATAAAGGGTGGTTGCTTAGTTGTACTTCGCCTTAAAACAATAATCACCACCACCACTTGACCAGTTGTACTTCCTCTTGAAGCTATTATCACCACCACCACTTGATATCAATGAAGGCATCAATGAAGGAAATATTATTTTCCCAAAAAGTGAACAGTGAGGAATGCTTAGAACTATTGTTAAAATAAAAATGGTTATATTAACCTCCTTCTGCTTGTTTATATTATAATTTTAGAATGTGGTAACTGTTATTATTATTATTATTATTATTATTATTATTATTATTATTATTATTATTGAGGAAAGCAACGGGAAACTACCTCACTCCTCATTTCCCTAGTATGCCTCTTCAGTGACGTCTAGGCTGACAGCTGTTGGCGGAACTGTGGAGGATCAAACCAGCCTTCGGGCTGAGTACTCAACATTATTATTATTTTGCAGCGTTATGCAAATCTGTGGAGCGCGATAGAACGTATTTAGCTGATGTTGATTTTTTTCTTCTTTCAAAATCTTTTCATCTTTGCACTGGACATTTTCCTCCGTTCTTCAGTCCATGATTTATTGGTCCTGCTATTCATTTTCCCAGCAAAATGATGGTTGTTGATTGCTATTTTGTACTGGAGTCGATCTTGAATAATTTCCTGTGGGATGCCAGTTTCGTGAAGGTCTTTTTCTATTTCACTAAGCCAGTTGTTCTTGACTTTCATTGACAGAGCAAGGTTGAGAATCGTTTTTGGTGAGAATGTTGCCATAAATCTTTAATTGCCTTTACCTGATGGTGTCGGTGATCTTTTCAGAATGCTGATAAAGTTCCCGAGACTTCCGTTTCATTCAGATTCCCTCTGAGTAGACTGGACCAAAGATTTTCCTCAATATTTTCCTCTCCTGTTTCTCTATGCCTTTAATATAAGTGATCTCCCTCCAATGATCAAGGGTTCCGAGGCGTGTTGTGCTTCAGGTTTGATAACTGAGTTGTAATGCCTTAATTTTGCGTTCCTGGATATAGATTTTTTTTTTTTTTTTTTTTTTTTTGTATATTCGTTTCTGGTGAGTCTATAGGCTTCCTGTAATTTTGAGATAGTTTCCTTAAGTTATTTGCTTCACGATTCAAGCCTGAAGGCTGGATCACTTCTCCTAAGTACTTGAACTTAATCACTTGATTAATTTTGCCGAATTCAGTCTTTTGAGGTTTCCCATCTAGATAACGAGCAGATCCTTCCACAGTACTGAGATTTGCATACGATATTTGTGGCCCAGTCTTAGCTGCAATTTCATTAAGTTATTCAAAGGCCTGAAGTGCTTCTTGTCTGTTGTTAGAAAGGGTAGCTAGATCATCTGCGAAGGCCAAACACTGCCGATGAATTTTATTTTTGAGTACTCGAGCATTAGTTATTAAACGTATTACCGGTACCGTCGGGGTCGGAAAAAAACAAGAGTTGACCACGGCAGGTCGGATAGGATAGATAAAAGTGAGGAGCCTGGCACAAGTAATGTTTGGACTGAGCTAAGGGCTCCGTGGTCGCCAACACACGCTCCCAAGTTGAGAGCCCCTGGGTCTCATTTTAGTCGTCTCTTACGACAGGCAGAGGATACCGTGGATATTATTCTTATGTCCCCACGCACAGGGGTTTTTGATGTGATATTAACTCGTACTGTTTAAGTTGTGCTTACCATGAACTTCAGATGCATCTTCACGGTAGTCAGAGCTACTGAATGCTGTAGAGGTTGAGAACCTCGCCTATATACTGTAACCTTTCCAAAGCATCAGTACATGAACCAGTTACCATTGTTCATAAATATGACGTTGGAATGGAGCACCATCGGTGAGCTTCGAACTCAGCCCGGTTTGTCGAAGCCTCACCCTCCCCTACTAGAATAGTTCGCTAGCTGAGTCGGTATCGCATTTTCGGGTCTGTGGACTGTCCGATGGGGCGGTAAGTCCTTTAGTAATAGTCTCTATAGTAGGGGGAAAAGTTAATTATGAGAGGAATACCATTTCATTACTAATGACAAGAGAGACAATATCTTGTATAACAAATTTTTACTTATACTAGTGAAACACATTATTTACATGGGTATGCCATACAAACACCTTACATATAGTAACTTGGGTGATCTTGACGTTTAAATGTTCGGTAGTCCTTTTCTACACTTCATTATACGTTTAAATATTCAAACTTAAGAAAGCGTTCCCTCTCGAACTATTACACTACCTCAGACTTAGAGAGGCGTTTTCTCTCTAATTATTTCACTCTACACTTATATTACATCACACACATATTTAATCATTATGGGCACACCCCGCTGTAAATCTGTTTACCTGCCAAGAATTAATATATTCAATTTGCATCAAATTATGATATAAGTTTGCTAGTATCGTATGAACTGAAATAGGCAATTTACACTCCCAATCCTTTGAAAGTCGCGTTACAACACTACCTTAAGTTAAACGTTGCCAAATATGCAGTATGATAAACACGCTCATTTCATTAGGAGTTTTATCAACGCATATATCAGGACATTATTTACACAACGATGTTACCTATGGACAAGCATTTAGCGACTTCAATACCCAAATATTATAGACAAAGTATTATAGCACTACCTGCAACAAATGGACAAGAATATATACATTTCACATACACACAATGAGTCCCAGATGGTACAAGCCACCCGCTGTTGGTAACAGTGAACATAGACTTTCACTGTCTCCTGGAACGAACTCAAGATCTTCTGAGACGGGGTATATCTAATCTGGAATTCCCTGTACGCTATAAGTAATTAAGAAAAGAAATTGGAAGGATCCTTCCTTTAATGCTCATCTGGAATCTCTGCGACGTTGGCTCTATTTAAATTAACACGCGTAATCTTTGTGCCGAAAGGAAAAGAAATTCGCCACTTGTATCTGTTCTATTTCACTGAAGAAAACGCCTTCACTCCCCCGTTTAAAGGGGCTCATAAAACTCCAGCTGTGAGCTGCCCGTGACACACTTCCAAAGAGCGGTCCACTAAGCCTTCTCGGGCAATGGCTTCACGGCAAATAATCTATTCACTTCTTTCAATACTGGCCACCATGGCATCACACAAATCACGGCCCTATATCCGGCCGTAATCAACATATTCACATCGCGATATGCGCCTCGCGTGTCTTAATTACAGATTCCAAGGGAACTTCACATTTCATTTCACAATATATATTATGGCTACAGCCTGTTCAGCCATTTCATTTCCTCTCGGTACATCGACCACGATGCAAATTCAGTGATGATCTCCTGCCACCAGGGTCCAAATTAACTTGCGCATTCGAGAACTAATTAGCGAGGTAAGATATATACCCCAATCTCATGCTCCATTCGTTGTTCCAGCAGTTTTAATTTCTAGTAAGGAGGATTTCCTAAGAGCTTGTGAAGTACAAAAAAAAATCAGTTACTGAGATATCTTTGAGGACTCCTATTGGCTGTAGAAAGATGATAACTGGAGTCGTTTACGTAGAATATTTAAGCCCTTTTACTTGACAGTACTTCACACTTAATTAATCTGAGGTCCTTAAATTTACGTCATGCATTATCAAACCCTTGTAAAAAAAATGGAAGTAAAATATGGTCGTTCCCAAACCATGAAGAAAGTATTCTATAAAAGACCCAAATAAAAATGAAATTATAATTATTATCCCTCTGAAATGGCGTGCTTGCAGTCTACGTTATATCTAAGTGAAAAATCTACATATTTACAATGGGACACGACCTTCAAAGATATAAATACTTGGAAATGTACTCAGCCTTCTGGATACCACGTTCACAGCTTTACAGGAGGGCACTCCATGGACTTAAACTGCTTGCATCACGTCATCGGCGATGTGAAGACCCATGATGACTTCCTGGCAGGTCATACACATGACAGCGACGTTCCAGACGTTCTCGGCTACCAGGCGAAATTCCGGCAAACAGCTAGATGACTCGTTCACTCCGGTACACAGGCAAAATTCTGGCATTCAACTGGACGTCGGCGTTCACTCCGGCGTTCTCGTAGACATGTAAATGAGGGGAAATTATCTCAAGTGAATGCGTTAGTTTATTACACACCACAATTTGAACATATGATTGGATTTGCTCAATAGCACGAGCATTCCAACCCAATGTCGGTAATGTCCCAGAAGCCCGACATTAATCCCTTCTCAGTTATCTATTCTTCTTGTAGGCAGCGATTATAGGCCCAGAAATTTCACTAGTTTCCCTATAAACGACAGTGGTTAGGCTACTAATGTATTAGCATTCTCGTATTCATGATACTAGTTCAGGCCTGTTCTAATGCACTTAGCCGTGAGTCGAGCTCTCAACTGTACTACGGATTACTTTAACGTGGCGCTGTCCTCAGTTAGGTCTACACTGAGCCGTTCACTGACTTTCTTGGTAATTCATATTGATATCAAGCACGTTCGCTCCACCCGCTTCGCTAAGTACGTCCCTATATATGTTAACTGAGCCGTATTAACTTAGACACATAGGAGGCTTGATGTACGACCTTTTCTACACACGGACATCGGTTATTACGGTTTCATACCGTTCCTATTTATTGATTTGCGGCACACTGTACACGATAACATCTCACTCAGAGGGTGATTGTTTCCACATACTCACAGACTTTAATGAATCACTGTATTACACTGCTCAAATTACAAGATTATTTCTTCACAAACGACTCACACACAAACCACGACGAAATACTACCGTACTAGCGCTACACTGCAAATGCACTGGGTAGTGTCTCCTCCTCAGCTCATGAATATATAGGCGAGCTACGCTAGAGACCCGAATGCTGAGGGTGGGGGAAAAAATGCAATCCTTTCTCACACGTTGGTCCGTTAATACGCAACGTACAGTGACGAACAGGGTATCAAAATGTAGCTCCTGTATTCCCATCTCCACTGAGTGACTGTTATTAAAATAACTTCGTAGGTTCTGAAGCAATCTTAAAAGCGTCCTTTAGTCTCTGGCGGTGAATGATGACGAGCACAGGGGATTCCTTGTGTTCGCTCTCACGGTTAGGGTCCAACATCTGTTAGTCATTAAGACGCGCCCTTGTTTACAGCGTAGTTACCGCTCTGTCAGTTAAGTAGAGCACTTCACGGTCTCATAATTATGCGTAAAATTCCCTGATTCAAATGAATGTTTGCGCTCAATTATCCATTGGGTATTTTGCGATTTATAAAAATTAACAGAAATAAAACAGTTGAATGCGTTAAGTTGGCAGTGGTGAATAAGCGAGGAAAACAGGGTATAATGTTAGTTTTCACGTTGGATGTACTCTCTGGGCTCAGCTAGTGACCTAGATTCTTTGTCACGTGATAACGCGTATCGTTTCATCTCGCTCGCGGTGGGAGTGAGGAAACTTCGAGTACAAGCGCTCTTGCACCGCCTTGCTGCTAATAACCAGCAACTGGAGCTGGGTCGCGCGACTCTGGATATTGCAAATCGAGTCCTGGAGCGGGCAGAAAAATTCTAACTTGGGCAGTTTTTATCGTAGAATGACGCGGAAAACGGCATATTTCATCTCCTGGATATCATGACATACCATAGGTGACGTTGTGAACGGTCACAATACTCTATACTACACGTGACGATTACATGAGCTAGTTTCCTTGTAGCAGACCTGCAAGAAAGGATGAAAGAGTCCTCTAATTCATTCCTACTAGCCACCTCTTAGGAGCCTACTGGGGATTCCCCTTCTCTAGCTGTTACAAACTTCTCTCATTTCCCTTATTTCCATTGTCCTGAACGCTAATGTTCTAAAAGAATAAGGACAGAATGGCAGAATGGCAGGCTTCATAACCTGACTTACGCCATGTAAATACAGGACGAATAATAATAATAATGTTTCTTTCTTAATCTGTTTACCTTCCAGGATTGGCTTTTCCCTCGGACTCAGCGAGGGATCCCACCTCTACCGCCTCAAGGGCAGTGTCCTGGAGTGCGAGACTTTGGGTCGGAGGGATACAGCTGGGGATGAGAACCAGTACATCGCCCAGGCGGCCTCACCTGGTATGCTGAACAGGGGCCTTGTGGGGGGATGGGAAGATAGGAAGGGGTAGACAAGGAGGAGGGAAGGACGTGGCCATGGCCTTAACTTAGGTACCATCCCGACATTTGCCTGAAGGAGAAGTGGGAAATCACGGAAAACAACTTCCGGGATGGCTGAGGTGGGAATCGAACCCCCTCTACTCAGCTGACCTACCAAGGCCGAGTGGACCTCGTTCCAGCTCTCGTAGCACTTTTCAGATTTTGTGGCAGAGCCGGGAATCGAACCCGGGCTTCCGGGGATGGCAGCTAATCACTACACCACAGAGGCGGAATCCATAAGCGAGGTAAGTAGTTAAACTGATTCTTGTTTGTAGGAGGACGTAACACCGATAACGTTATTTATATTCTTGTTTGTTAAGAAAACGAGCCTAATCTCTTTCTGTCCGGAATTTTGTTGGACGTATATCCAAGAAACAGACAAATTGCAATCTCTCTAGTACCTATCTCTAAAGTCTAGTGTGTCTACTTAACCTCAGAAATAATCTGAATTTTAATTATGCTCTATTATCGTCGATCACAGAAATAAGTGTATTCAAGAGAATAGTAATGCTTATTGTGGAATATAAAATAATATGATCAGGATAGGTTAGTTTGCTCAGTAAGTCATTCTGCAAGAGAGTTTAACAATTAACTGTCATGGTATTGTTATGCTTCCTCTGTGGTTGAGGCCGATAGAATGCATCTACGGTATCCCCTGCCTGACGTAAGAGGCGACTAAAAGGGGCCCGATGGGCTCTTAACTTGAGAAACCCCTATGGGTGGGGGTTTAAAAAGGGCCCCAATGGCTCTGAACTTTGGACCGTGGTTTGCGACCACGGGGCTTCTAGCTGAGTCCTGACATTGCTTTCACTTACTTTTGCCGGGCTTCTCACTTTCATCTACCCTATCCGACCTCTCTTGGACAACTCTTGTTTTTTTCCGACCCCGACGCTATTAGGTTTGCGAGGGCTAGGGAGTCTTTCATTTTCACGCCCTTCGTGGCCGTTGTCTTCCTTTGGCCGATATCTTCATTTTTCGAAGTTTCGTATCCCTTCCATTTTTTCCCTCTGATTAATGTTATATAGAGGATGGTTGCCTAGTTATACTTCCTTTTAAAACAATAATCACCACCACCTCTTAACTTGAGAGCGTGGGTTGGTGACCACGAGACCCTCAGCTGAGTCCTGGCATTGCTTCCACTTACGTGTGCCAGGTTCCTCACTTTCGTCTATCCTATTCGACCTCCCTCGGTCAACTCTTGTTCTTTTCCGACCCCGACAGTATTAGAACATTCGAAGCCAAGCGAGTCTTTCATTTGCACACCCTTCGTGGCCTTTGTCTTCCTTTGGCCGATATCTTCACTTTTTGGAGTGTCGGATCCTTTCCAGTTTTCTCTCTGATTAGTTTTACATATAATATGGTTGCCTAGTTGTACTTCCTCTTAAAACAATAATCACCACCACCATCATCATCATCACCTTTTAAACAGATTCATCTCACCTTATATCAGACCCCGTAGAGAAACGGGACATTGAATCAAAATCTCAAAAATAAATTATTACCGCACTTAAATGGGTAAACTGCTACCTCACTGGTATACAGGCGAATGCCAGAAAAGGTAAGGACCCCTATTTAAAATTTATACTTCAAATATTTGGGAAGTGAAATAATGTAAGATGCAAGGCTGGATAAGGAGATCAGCAGAAGTGTATAAGCAGGAAGTATGTTCTACCAGAATGTAAGGAACATGGTTCTCCTATGAGATGTAAAGAGATAAGTTATAAGATGTACTATACGGATAAATTAACTTCTGCAAGAAATGAGAGTAAAATTCGGGCTAGTGAGATGAAGTTCCTGAGGAGAACGGTAGGGAAGACAAAGAGAGACAGATTAAGAAATGCTGAGGTCGGAAAAGAGATAGGGGTAAAAAAAAACTGAGTTATAGGATGGAGAAGAATAAACTGAGTGGTTTGGAGATGTTATGAGGATGGAGGTGGGAAGATACAAAACAAGTGTTAGAGGCTAAGATAGAAAGAAAGAGGGCAAGAGAGAGGACCAGAGCAAGATGAATGGACACTGTCAAGAATAATGTAAGAAATAAAATTAAATTAAATGAAATGGCGTATGGCTTTTAGTGCCGGGAGTGTCCGAGGACAAGTTCGGCTCGCCAGATGCAGGTCATTTGATTTGACGTCTGTAGGCGACCTGCGAGTCGTGATGAGGATGAAATGATGATTAAGATGACACATATACCCAGCTCCCGTGTCAGCGAAATTAACCAATTATGGTTAAAATTCCAGACCCTGTCAGGAATTGAACCCGGAACCCCTGTGATCAAAGGCCAGCACACTAACCATTTAGCCAATGGAGCAGGACAATATGAGAAAGAGAAGACTGGACTGGAATACAATTACTGAAGAGGAGTGGTGGAAGGAGAGGCAACGGTGGTAAAGTGCCACCAACACCCTGACAAGGGAAAATGAAAATGATGATGATGATGATTAGGATGATGAGGGGTTGTAGTATGGATGTAAAGAAAAGTATGTATAATTCGCTGGTAAGGCCTCTGTTAGAGTATGGGGCCCTTACCGGGATTAATTCTTTCCAGTCTAACTGAGCGGCCGAAATTACTTTCAGGACGCGCTGCGGGCATAGCCCGTAGTAAGGTTTGACAATTCGCTAAAAATCGAGAACGAGCTATGCACGCATTCTGGTGGTTACATCGTGTTTCCTAATGTATTAGTTACGAGAGTATTTAAGCAGATGGCAGTATTATATGTCTAAGTCAGAGAATTTACGATATATTTGAACAGCATGCATCAGTAGATGTTGTCACTCAGTGAGCTCTAAGACATGGCTTCTCGCGGCAAACATGTGCTTAACGAAAGTGATATTTTCGATATTTTATGATATATTATAAGTTTATGCGCAAATGAACATATTATTGACATATGAATTCGAAACAACTTCTTGCATTTCATTATGATTGGAGTTCGTTTTACGGCCTAGCTCATGTTCCCGCGTATTTCATATTTGCGTGAATATGTAAGATTGTCTACATATTCGTAAAGTTGTCTGTTTAGAAGACTGCATTTTCTCTTTCTCAGAAGTATTTTGTGGTAAATGGAACAATATTTTTACATTTGAGTAATTTTTAACAAATTTTATCAATTAAAATAAAATTTCGTAAGAGCACCCATTTTCATTATTGTAATTCTTATTATTATTATTATTATTATTATTATTATTATTATTATTATTATTATTATTATTGAAAAATTATTATTTTTATATCGTACTTATTATCGTTGTTGTTTTGTAATTGCAATGCACATTTTATATTAGCGAAATAGGGTAAATATAACAGTATTTCAGAAACATTTACTTGCTTCGTTATCCGTCAAACCTTTCCTCCATTCGCAAAACATGGTATAATATATAAACAATTTTAAAATCTCAAATGATAGTTGACATGATACAAAGAGCGCTTTTGAAAATTAGATGCTCAAACAAGCACAAAGAAAAAAATAATCATGTCAATATCTCCTACAGGTACAGAGATATAATATTTTAAAGATCCTTAAAAATGCCCAGTCCAGAACGTTTGTTAGGGATATTAAGGCCCAGACTGGAATGGGTTAATTGATTCGAGAACTGGAAAAGATCCAAAGGAAAGGAGCATGAGGTTTGCTCTGGGTGATTTCGGACAAAAGAGGAGTTTTGCGAAAATATTTCTAACTTCGCACTGGGAAGACTTTGGAGTAAGGAGATGAGCTGCTCGGCAAGCGTTATGTTCCAAGCTGTCAGTGAAGAGATGGCTTAGAAAGACATTATTGGACGAATAAACTTGAGTGGAATTTGTAAAAGTAGGATTATTATTTGGAAATAAAGTTGGTATTCAAGGGGACAAATCAGGGCAAAAATTCGTGTATAGGAAATGTAATATTAGAGACTGGAATAACTTATCAAGGGAGATGTTTGATAAATTTTCAAATTATTTTAAATAAATTAGGTAAACCACTGATAGGGAATCGGCCACCTTGGCGTCAACCCTAAATGCGTATCGAGGCTCATCGATTGATCATGTCACACCATTCGGAGGCAATTTGGTGTGTCATCAGTTACAGAAAAGAGGCGAGAAACTCGGCTTTGCTGGTTTGGACATGTCCTGAGGGCAGTGGCCTACACAGCTGCCAAAACCATTTACCACCTGGAAGTCGGAGGCCAGCGACCACGTGGGTGGTCAAAGCAGAGGTGGAAGGACACCATTAACAAGTATTTACAGATCGTTGTCCTGCATCTTCAAGATAAATTTGATCGAACGAAGTGGTCGTCAATGATTCGAAGAGCGGACCCTGCTTCTGAGGAAACACGCTAGGATAATGACGACGATGATGATGATTTCCTTGCCTGCATGGGCAAAGTAAAAGCAGATAAAAGAACACTTATGTTTAGCACATATAACATACAGCGGCGAAGCGTGATATTTTTTGTAGGGTAGGCTGAGATTTACTGAATCTCGAAAGTAACAAACGTGCACAGTTCCTAAAAAATTACAGCCTTATTTTACTTCAAAGGCCGTGTCCCTTAACCCATTAGAGGTTGAAACTTCTTTCTCTTCAAGAGGTATACACGTTACTCATACCAGGTATGGAACAAAATAAAAATGGAATAATTATCGTAACTAAATTGCATTTTTCACTTAGACATTAATAAGAGAGCAGAAGTGTAATATCCAATCCGTAAATGTTCGATTCCCGGCCGGGTCAGGGTTTTTTAATTGTAATGATTAATATCCCTGGCCTCGGGACTGGGTGTTTGTGACGTCCTTAATCTTCCTTTCCTCACACACAACATTCCACACTACCGCTATTCCAATTACACGCAGGTTCATACAATATGGTGCCAATAGGGGTACATTGGTGAGTCCGCAGAAAGTATTATACATTTTATGCTGGGTCTGTTAGGTTTGGTAATCGTTTAAATTTAAAAATAAATGAGCGCACATTATCAAAGGATTCCCCGATTGATGTTGTGAGCACGATGAAACTTTCTTTAAGATCTACGTTCAAGATTGAGCTATGAACTATAATAATAATAATTGTTACCGTGTCTTTGTGGTAGTTAGAGGTGAAAGAAGGTGCGGGGTGGTGAACAGGTCTCAAGCTACGAAAGTAAAATTAATTTAAAATTTAACAAGGTTATATTTTCTTTTCAAAATTAAGAAATAACAATTACGGCAGGTACAGAGTAGCAAGGCAACAAGAGGTGCAATTACAGTATGTACAGTATTTGGGCTTCGAGCCCCGAATTCACAATTCTTGGGCAATCAACCCAACCTTACTCCAAAATAAGTTTTAACAGAGGGGCAGAAAACCCCATTCATGCCTAGGAGCACTTGCTCCAAAATAACACAGAAAAGCCTCATCGAGGCATACAACACTCAATTTTCAAAAAAAAAAAGAGAGCCACTCGCTTTCCACCTTAAGCCTATTAAAGGCCATACCAAACTCCACCTTCAAGTTGTCCTCAAAGGACATAGATACAGGGGTGAAATACCCAACCTACTGAGGCCTATTAAGTGAGAAAAAGGTTAATTACATGACCTCTAAAATAACAATTTGAGAGGAGGCGAACTTGCGCTCCTAATACGCTTTGTTTAAAACCTACTTGGCACTAGGTCGTTAATACAAGGGCTAATCCCATACTAAAGAGGTGACTTAAAAAGAAACAATTTACATTACGTTAAAGAAGAATAGATTGAGAAAATATAAGTTCACCTCAAAACAATATGAGTGGGAGCTCGAGAGGGTTAAGCACTCTCTATCCCGATATGCAGTTTAAAGATAGAATAGATACCAAGGGTCTTTACATTTTAAGGAAGGTTACATTATGGAAAAGCTTCGGACCCGCCCCGAGAGTTAAACTGCTGAGCTAGCAAAGAAAGAAGTTATTAATTGGCCATTACCTTGTTGTTGACCGCTGCCGAAGAAAGAGGCGCTTCCCGCCCCCTGCTATGTACTTTACACACTGAAAGATGGTACTGAAGTGGCCCGGAGACCCTAAAATCAGCAGTTTATATACTCTCGCGGAAAGTTCGAGGCATTAGGGGAATGAGAACACCCGCCCACAATCACTTTATTGGTTAGGGAACAGCAACATATTCAAGTTGGGGGAAGATACATCAGATTGGTCAGAAATTAATTAAAGAAATTCGGGATTGGCTAAATACAAAGCAAGGGGAAAGAGAGGGGTATACAGCCAACTTAAACAATAACAGAAAGAAATTGGGCAAGAAACAAACTTTTGAAATAAAAATTTCTCCAAGAAACAGTTCTTTCACTCCGCACTAGGGTGCACTATCGTTGATCTTCAGTAGTGTCCTCTAGAAGAGAAAGTTCACACTTCTTACTACAAGCAAAACAAAATACGTCGAAAATGACACAGTTCAAAAACTCCAAGATTTCCAGGTAATGACATCTTCTGAGAAACTTGAAAATTAATACCGTCGATAAAGTTCAGACTTCCTCCAGCAGAGGAGTTTCAACTGGCGCACATTTGAAATTAGCGGCGTGGAGGTGTACCGCCCGGTACAGACCTCCCCCCCAAAAGTTCCTCCAAGGGGTAACACAGAAGAACATAAACTTTTGTTTGAAAATAAGGTTCAAGTTTTGATGTTGATATGGAGATTAATTGCAGAAGTATTTATAAGATTTTCTTAATTTGGTTTGATTCAGTTTCAAAATTTTTGTTGTATCTGGTGAAGTAAAGTCTTTATGTTTGTAGAAGTTGAATTCAGAAGGAAAACTTTAGTTTTTAAAGTTGAGGAAAATTTTCAAAGTCCACCAAATATTGCTGTTGAATTCCCAAGAAAAGGTAGTAAAATTGAACTGGAATGTCCATATAGCTGGATATGTACTTCAAACATTGATGATTTTAACGGCCAGACCAGCCGCCACTGCTTGCGTTCCGAGGAGGCCGCCCGGGCCCCTCAAGTACCCTGAGATACCGCTCGCCCGCACTGTGAGGGGAGCAGTGGTGTTGAAGCACGCCGCGCCCGCGGTGAACATATACAGGCTGCGGGCAAGTAGCAGGCCGTGCGTCGCACATCAGCCTTGGCCGGGAGGAGGGCTCCGGCTCGCCGTACACTGGTCGACCTCGCTGGAAGAGAGGGGGCCCTTCCTCTGTTCCAGTAGCGGTACAGCGCCGCGCGGCTGCGGGGGCACTGAAACATTAAAGCTAGGCGGCAGAATTTGTTGGTCCATCATCTTTTTTGAGGGCACAGACTTTGTGGAGAGGTTGAGGGGCCAGCGGCGTGCAGATATCCATGGCATTTTATATAAGCAAGCCACTGTGTGTAGTGGAGCAGCGGACGGGAGCGTGGTAATGGCCGTATCAAGGACAGGATGGCAGTTCAGCTGCTCGGGGGAGGTTTACAAACTGCTTACTTATAAAACAAAATATTATAGAAGGGGCAGAATGCCTTAAAGGTGAAAACTCAAATATATATATATATATATAACCTTCCGATTTCTTTCAAAATAATATGAAACATATTAACACAGAAGTTACACCGGTTTCACCTGTGACAGGTGAACCCTAAATATCCTCTCGGTGGCTGGATTACTTAATAACAACGTAACCGGCGTAAGGAAATCTAGAATAGTACACGGCCCATGAAATCTGGGGGCAAGCTTGCCCGCGGGAACAAAAATCTTGACCATCACTTGGTCGCCTACCTTCAAATGGGTGGGTCTCCGTCCACGATCATACCTTTCCCTAACCTTTTCATGAGACACATTAAGATTGGCTTTAGCCTTCTTCCAAAGATCTTTAATGTTGTCCGGATCTATTGTCTCAGGTAGAATGTCACTCAGAGGCCAGAGGTTAGAGAGCGGCGTGTTGGGAACAAACTTGAACATTAAAGAAGCTGGAGTAAATTTATGTGATTCATGAACCGCCGAATTCAAAGCAAAAGCTAACCAATGCAGGGACGTGTCCCACCTGGAATGATCTTCATGATGATAGGCAATAAGCGCGGACCTGAGATTACGGTTAACCCGTTCAGCCAGAGATGGTTGAGGGTAATAAGCAGAAGTAGTCACATGAGAGATGGGCAGGTCAAAGCAGAATTTACGAAATAGATTAGATGTAAAAGCCTTAGCATTATCAGATACAATATATTGACACGGACCAAAAGAAGCAAAGATAGAATTTAAGCAAGTAATGGTGGACTGAGCGGTAGCCAGCTTAGTCGGAAATAACCAGGAAAATCTTGTGAAACCATCTACGCATACAAAGATGAACTTGTTGGCATTTCCCTTTGACTGGGGGAAGGGTCCTACATAATCAATATACAGGCGTTCCATGGGGCGCGACGCTTGATGCGAAGACAGAAGGCCTACCTTGGTGGACATGGTTGGTTTACTGAGCAAACAAGATTTACAAGCTTTTACTAGTTCACGGATTTCACCGTCCATACCCTTCCAGATGAACCTTTCACGAATCTTTTCACGAGTTTTAAAGATACCAAGATGCCCTCCTAATGGGGTCTCATGATAATACTTGAAGATCATAGGTACAAGAACAGCTGGAACGACAACTTTCATCATCTTTTCATGCCTCGATGGGCAACATAAAACACCATTCCTCAGAACATAAGGGACAACATGTTCCCCAGAAGAAAGGGTTTCCATTATCGGAGCCAGCGTCGGATCTTCACGTTGGTATTTCTCGATATCCCTAAAGAGCATGGGAGCATCTGTTAAGATGGCATTAACCTCAGATAGCATGGACACGGGAGGTGAAGAACTATCGACCGGATTATGGGTCTCGACCCCGTTGGAAAACATACGGCTGAGTCCATCAGCAACCACATTTTCGGTACCTCGGATATGCCTGACATCGAATTGGAAGGCAGAAATACGGATGGCCCAACGGGCTATACGACCAGTACGACGCGGCCTACCTAAGACCCAGCTTAAGGCTTGATTATCTGTCTCCAGGTCGAATTTGACATGTTCCAGATAGACACGGAACTTTTCTAAGGCAAATAAGACTGCCAAACCTTCGAGCTCATATATGGAGTACTTTGCTTCTTGAGCCGATAGAGTTCTAGATGCATAGGCGATGGGTCGCCTCCCTAGTTCAGTCTCTTGAAGAAGGACTGCCGCAACTGCTGACGACGATGCGTCAGTTTGGACGATGAATTTCTTTGAGAAATCCGGCATAGCAAGGACAGGGGCATTACAGAGAGCTAATTTAAGATCTTCAAAAGCGGCTTGTTGAGAAGGACCCCACTCGAATTTGATGCCTTTCCTACGAAGAAGGTTTAAGGGCGCCGCTCTATTAGCGAAGTTAGGAATAAACTTCCTGAAGAAATTCACCATACCAATGAACCTGGCGATACCTTTAACGTCCTTGGGAGGTTTAAAATCACGGATGGCCTGTGTTCTGGAATGATCGACGGCAACACCATCAGGTGACACAATATGCCCTAGGAATGACATAGAGGGCTTATTAAAGGCAACCTTGGACAACTTGACAGTTAACCCAGCCTTACGAAGGCGATCGAGATCTTCTCGCAGATGATCTAGATGTTCTTCAAAGGTCCCCGAAAATACGACGACATCATCCAAGTAGTGATACAAGTACTCAAATTTGATGTCGGAGAAGACCCTATCTAGCAGCCTAGTGAGTACAGCTGCTCCCGTGGGGAGCCCGAAAGGCACGCGGTTGTATTCGTATAAATTCCAGTCCGTGGCAAACGCTGTAAGATGTCTAGACTCTTCCGCAAGGGGAATTTGATTGTAGGCTTGATTCAAGTCCAAGATGGTGAAGAACTTGGCCTTACGGAACCATGAAAAACAAGAATGAAGGTCGGGAAGGGGCACAGATTGTAACACCACCTTCCGATTGAGAGCCCTATAATCAATGACAGGCCTGAAGCCCCCCTGGGGTTTCGGGACTAGAAAAATAGGCGACGAATACACCGACTTAGAGGGCCTAATAATACCATCCTTCAACATCTGATCGATGATTTCTTTCAAAGCCTTCATTTTAGGTGGAGATAGCCTATAAGGTGGAAAACGGACAGGAATTGAATCCGTGACCTCAATTTTGTATTCAATAAGGTCAGTAACACCAAGAGTATCAGAGAACACCTCTGGAAATGACTGACATAATTTACGAATACTATCAGCCTGCTCCTCAGGTAGATGCCTAAGGTCTAACAACATCTCATCCTGGGTAGGCGAAATAGATGAACATGATACAGAATTACACTTTAACAATGGAATTTTACAATTGGACGCAAATTTGAATGTGCACGACCTACTCTGGAGATCGAGCACAAGACCAGTGTAAGAAATGAAGTCAGCTCCCAATATAATGGGGCAAGACAAGTGCTTAGCCACAAACAATTTGATTTTCCATGTAAATTTAAAAATACGAATTTTGACATTTACAGAACCTAGGATTTCCAATGGAGATGAATTAGCCGAAACATATTGAACAGGAGAAGAGACATAGTCAGGTAATTTACAAACAGATTGCAATTTTGAATACCATTGGTCCGAAATAATTGAACAAACACTGCCTGAATCTAATAGAGCTGTTATAGGCTCGTTGTTTAACTCAATCTTAAGGAAAGGAACAGGTGCGGGGGTATCCGCCGCAATCCTAAGACATTCTTTGGGGCATTCAAAAGATAGATTTGCAGATTGAACATTCCCTGAATTTACGACCTGTTTACCAGGGGCTGAGCCTCGGGAAGAGGGATTAGTCGACTCAGCCGACGTCACTAGTCATTTTTTATTATTGGCATTGGTGGAGTTTGCACCAGAAGTTGAACAGGAGGGGGTGCTATTTGAATTTGGGCAATTTTTGGCGATATGTGAGAAAGCCCCACATTTAAAACAGCCTTGTGATGAACCGGCCCCATTCCTTGTCCCACTCGGCTTGATCAGTGGACACTTATTGCGCAGATGGTCGGGCGACCCGCAAGCATAACATTTACGGGGTGTGACTGGTCGGCGAGGCGGAGGCCGAAGATTACTAAAAGAGGGAGGGGGTTCTTTCGCGACACGCAAGGAGTCGGCGTATCTAACTCCTTCCGCTGAGACGGCCAATGCTTCAAGTTCAGAGAAAGTTTGCGGGCACGCCGCGAAACACAAATATGACCTATAGGATGGTGATATGCCTTCCACAATGGCTTGTACAATCTGATCCTCCGGAAAGTGAAGAGCAAACACCCTAGTATAGAATTTAATATCTTGGATGAAGTCTGCCAAGTTTTCATCCAAACGCTGTACACGATAATTGTACTTCGGAATAAGGGAGGACCTGGCCCTAGCCGGGATGAAGTTAGCTAGCAAGTGGGCGTGGAAATCCTCAATAGATGATTGCTCGGCAATGGCTCTTACTATTTTGTCTGAGAGAATACCTATTGCATAGGGATAGATAATTTGCAAAATTTGACATGGAGAAAGAGAAAACACAAGAGCATGATCCTGAAATTCAACTAAAAATCTTAAAAATGAAATTACGTCGCTGGTGGTATTAACGGAAAACTTAGAGATACCTCTGAGCAACATTGCCAATGGATGAGGCAAGCTGCTAAACACGGGTGACATAGTAGGTAAAGGTTTCAATGGCAAGGAAGTTAATTCAGAACGTATATTACTCAACGATGCACGGCGTTCAGACTCGTTGTCCAATGGGGCAGAGATAGTTTGAGCGGCAACGGTTATCCTATTGGCTTCTCCCTTAGGAGGCTCTTCCTCGTTACCTACATTCATCGTGGTGGGTTGATCAATTTTGGGAGGAACTTCCCCAGTTAACAATTGAGTGACCTTGCTAGATAATTCAGAAATACTTTCAAGCAACGTACTAGCTTCCTTCTTCTGAACGTCATTCAACTTCAGAGACAACAGATCGTTAACTTTATTTGAAAAATGATATAGCCTGGCTTGCACACGCTTAATTTGATTAGGAGAAGGATCATTTTCGTCAAAAAAACTAACTACCGATGCTAGCCCAGTAGTATTCTCGGTGATCGTGGAAAGAGAGTCCTCAATTTCTTTCTCTCCCAAATTGGGGATGGAAATGGGCAAATCAAGGGACTCTCTAAGCTTGTTGGTGTCTATCGCAACCGTGCCTCCAGATTGCACATTTCTGATAGTTAACTCATAGATCAACTCCTCTTTGCGCAAATAGTTAAGATGGAGAACATCGCGAGGGCCGGGCATGATGAAAGAACAATTTTGAAAAACTCAAAAAATTCCAGCAACTGAGAAAATGGTTAGACTTCAGAACAAAACAATGTTCAGCCGTCAAAAGGGGCTAAATTGAGACCCATTCAACCACGCTCTGCTACCACTTGTTACCGTGTTTTTGTGGTAGTTAGAGGTGAAAGAAGGTGCGGGGTGGAGAACAGGTCTCAAGCTACGAAAGTAAAATTAATTTAAAATTTAACAAGGTTATATTTTCTTTTCAAAATTAAGAAATAACAATTACGGCAGGTACAGAGTAGCAAGGCAAAAAGAGGTGCAATTACAGTATTTACAGTATTTGGGCTTCGAGCCCCGAATTCACAATTCTTGGGCAATCAGCCCAACCTTAGCCCAAAATAAGTTTTAACAGAGGGGCAGAAAACCCCATTCATGCCTAGGAGCACTTGCTCCAAAATAACACAGAAAAGCCTCATCGAGGCATACAACACTCAATTTTCAAAAAAAAAGAGAGCCACTCGCTCTCCACCTTAAGCCTATCAAAGGCCATACCAAACTCCACCTTCAAGTTGTCCTCAAAGGACATAGATACAGGGGTGAAATACCCAACCTACTGAGGCCTATTAAGTGAGAAAAAGGTTAATTACATGACCTCTAAAATAACAATTTGAGAGGAGGCGAACTTGCGCTCCTAATACGCTTTGTTTAAAACCTACTTGGCACTAGGTCGTTAATACAAGGGCTAATCCCATACTAAAGAGGTGACTTAAAAAGAAACAATTTACATTACGTTAAAGAAGAATAGATTGAGAAAATATAAGTTCACCTCAAAACAATATGAGTGGGAGCTCGAGAGGGTTAAGCACTCTCTATCCCGATATGCAGTTTAAAGATAGAATAGATACCAAGGGTCTTTACATTTTAAGGAAGGTTACATTATGGAAAAGCTTCGGACCCGCCCCGAGAGTTAAACTGCTGAGCTAGCAAAGAAAGAAGTTATTAATTGGCCATTACCTTGTTGTTGACCGCTGCCGAAGAAAGAGGCGCTTCCCGCCCCCTGCTATGTACTTTACACACTGAAAGATGGTACTGAAGTGGCCCGGAGACCCTAAAATCAGCAGTTTATATACTCTCGCGGAAAGTTCGAGGCGTTAGGGGAATGAGAACATCCGCCCACAATCACTTTATTGGTTAGGGAACAGCAACATATTCAAGTTGGGGGAAGATACATCAGATTGGTCAGAAATTAATTAAAGAAATTCGGGATTGGCTAAATACAAAGCAAGGGGAAAGAGAGGGGTATACAGCCAACTTAAACAATAACAGAAAGAAATTGGGCAAGAAACAAACTTTTGAAATAAAAATTTCTCCAAGAAACAGTTCTTTCACTCCGCACTAGGGTGCACTATCGTTGATCTTCAGTAGTGTCCTCTAGAAGAGAAAGTTCACACTTCTTACTACAAGCAAAACAAAATACGTCGAAAATGACACAGTTCAAAAACTCCAAGATTTCCAGGTAATGACATCTTCTGAGAAACTTGAAAATTAATACCGTCGATAAAGTTCAGACTTCCTCCAGCAGAGGAGTTTCAACTGGCGCACATTTGAAATTAGCGGCGTGGAGGTGTACCGCCCGGTACAATAATAATAATAATAATAATAATAATAATAATAATAATAATAATAATAATAATAATAATAATAATAATAATAATAATATTAATAATAATAATAATAATAATAATAATAATAATAATAATAATAATAATAATAATAATAATAATATCAGTCCGTCTCTGTGTAGCAGTGGTTAGTGTGATTACCTTCCACTCCCGGAGGCCCGTGTTCGATTCCCGGCTCTGCCACGAAATTTGAAAAGTCGTACGAGGGCTGGAACGGGGTCCACTCAGCCTCGGGAGGTCAGCTGAGTAGAAGTGGGTTCGATTCCCACCTCAGCCTTCCTGGAAGTGGTTTTCCGTGGTCTCCCACGTCCGCTCCAGGCAAATACCGGGATGGTACCTAACTTAAGGCCACGGCCGCTTCCTTCCCATCCCCCCGCAAGGCCCCTGTTCAGCACAGCAGTTGAGGCCGCCTGGGCGAGGTACTGATCATTCTTCCCAGTTGTATCCCCCGACCCAATGTCCAGGGCACTGCCCTTGAGGCGGTAGAGGTGGGATCCTTCGCTGAGTCTGAGGGAAAATCCAACCCTGGAGGGTAAACTGCTTAAGAATAATAATAATAATAATAATAATAATAATAATAATAATAATAATAATAATAATAATAAAGCCGTATTATTCAAAGCACAAGGGATATATGACCTATAAGACCAGCGCAGGGTTTGTTTCAGCACTTAGGACTATGCTTTTCTCAAGGCTGCGATGTTTCCCTTGATAAACATTGCAGTATGAGTCGTGGATTAACCATGTCATAAAACAGTGCTATCTTGTATTAAACATCGTTGACAACCCTGCATCCCTTATGTTTCATTGGGTGTTGTCGAACTGGTCCTATGGTTATAAGAATTTTGAGATCAACCAATAAGTGGGGTTGAAATAGTCCGCGAGTTAGCACAGGGCGTGGGGTTGAACTGGTCCGAGTTAGCACATGGGGTGGGATCGAACTGGTCCGACAGTTAGCACATGGGGTGGGGTCGAACTGGTTCGACGTTTAGCACAGGGGGTTGGGTCGAACTGGTCCGACGGTTAGCACATGAGGTGGGGTCGAACTGGTCCGATGGTTAGCACAGGAGGAAGGGTCGAACTGGCCCGAAGTTTAGTACAGGGGGTAGGGTCGAACTGTCCAACGTTTAGTACAGGGGGTAGGGTCGAACTGGTCCGACGTTTAGCACAGGGGGGTAGGGTCGAACTGGTCCGACGGTTAGCACAGGGGGTAGGGTCGAACTGGTCCGACGTTTAGTACAGGGGGTAGAGTCGAACTGGTCCGACGTTTAGCACAGGGGTAGGGTCGAACTGGTCCGACGGTTAGCTCAGGGGGTAGGGTCGAACTGGTCCGACGGTTAGCACAGGGGGTAGGGTAGAACTGGTCCGACGGTTAGCACAGGTTAGCACAGGGGGTGGGATCGAATTGGTCCGACGTTTAGTACAGGGGTAAGGTCGAACTGGTTCGACGGTTAGCACAGGGGTAGTGTCGAAGTGGTCCAACGGTTAGCGCAGGGGGGTGGGACCGAATTGGTCCGACGCTAAAAATCAAAATCAAGGATCGAAGAAGCCTTATCGTCCGCTCATATATTTTACCAACTGTACCAAAGAAATTACACAGGACAATATAATAAATATATGTAGCAGCCTTTTGACCTTGTCAAATAACTGCTATATGTAGTGGCTTTCGATTAGGTTGACACGATTGTGTCTTGTCACCTTTTGAATATTAAATCTTTCAAAAACTACTAACTTAAAGCCCCTCTCGTTTAACACGAAAAACATTGTAAACTTCTACTAGTACTACACCGCACTGAGACTGCCTGAGAACTGATACCTAGTCTAGAAAAATGAGACAGTTGTTGAGGGGTGGGGGTTAGGTTAGTAACCCATTCGTTCGGACCAGTTCAACAGCGACTTTTCGTTATGGAACAAAAATATCTTTGGGATGTTTTGACTGTCGGACCAGTTCGGTACTACCCGTTTCATTATACTGTACGGTTTTAGTTCTCCCAAGTACTCATAGATTGTAGTAGTTACTAACAACCGGCTCAGTGGACAATCAGCGTTGTGGGTTTCTCCCACTGTTACTACTACTCCTACTACACGCCGTCTCTCAGGCCGGGAGATTTGTTACGGTGAAGGAGATGCTCGGAGAAGGTGAGGGGGTTGGCGGCCGTGGACTATACTAGGAGCTGTCCCGGCATTAGCTTTAGTGCAGGAGAATGGAAAACCATTCTCAGGGCAGCCGACGGTTGGTGCTAGTCGTAAGGTCCAGCCCTGTCTTGTCTCCCATTTGCAGAGGCGTAGAGCCACGGTAGAGTCGTGGACATCCCTCCTCTGTTCGATTGACCGGTCGGAGTGCAGAGCTGTTGAACCAAGGACCAGCCGCTCTGGAATGTACGACCAAAAGAACACTGTCCATCAAGGAGTAGCGGAATTAGAAGAACAGATTCGTCGTATTGCATCGGCCTACCAGCAGGCTCCCCAAACATATGCTTGTCACCATTGTGGCAGAGTATGTAACTCACGAATTGGACTGATCAGCTATTTGAAGACACATCATAGGAAGACTAAGAAGAGTATCATACTCACTCGCGAGTGATTGCCGATGATGATTGTGCTTTTCTAGAGGTGAAGAACAGGCACTTTAAAGGGCTGTTTAGAAGTGAGTGGGATGGAAAGAGGAGGAGGCAGAAACTATCAACCAGCATTCTCACGTTTTCAGGGGAAACTGAAGGACTCTAACTCGCGCGGCTTGAGTCGAACACCTGCACAGGCGTTACTGATACGCTCATCTGCTCTTAGTCCAAACCCTTTCCTATATTAAAGTCGTCATAAGATCTGCCTGTGGCGGTACGACGTAAAAATAAGTAGCAAATGAAATGGCGTATGGCTTTTAGTGGCGGGAGTGTCCGAGGACATGTTCGGCTCGCCAGGTGCAGGTCTTTTTTTTTTTTTTTTTTTTTTTTTGATTTGACACCCTCAGGCGACCTGCGCGTCGTGATGAGGATGAAATCATGATGAAGATGACACATACATCCAGCCCCTGTGCCAGCGAAATTAACCAATGATGGTTAAAATTCCCGACCCTGCCGGGAATCGAACCTGGAACCCTTGTGCCCAAAGGCCAGCACGCTAACCATTTAGCCATGGAGAAAGTGGTGGTGATCTTACTGTTTTAGTAGGAAGTACAACTAGACGACCGTCCTCTATTAACACTAATTAGAAAGAGAATGGAAAAGGCGGTGGTGGTGATTATTTTAAGAGGAAGTACAACTGGGCAAACATCACCTATTAACCTATTAACACTAATCAGAGAGAAGAACTGGAAGGGACCCGACACTTCTTAAAATGAAGGTATCAGCCAAGGGAAGGCAAGGGCCACGACGGGCGTGAAAATGAAATAAGAAGGTCGATCAAATATAAACGGGATTTTTGTTGCTGTACATCAACAGTTGGTAGGACTGGTCCCGCGCTTCTGCTATGTTTAGGCGGGACCGTTACGAGTGGGGAGAGCGTGCTTCAGTAACGCTCACGATGTCGGAGCAACAGGTGCACACCTCCACTGCGCAACGCATAATTATAAAATTTCTTGCTCGTGAAGGAGTTGCAGCGGCGGAAATTCGCCAGAGATTGACTGCACAGTTCGGTGATCAAACATTGTCAAGGACACGTGTGTTTGCCTGGCATAAAAAGTTCAAGGAACGACCAGAACGTGTGGAAAATCAGCAACACGATCGCCGTCATCGGACCAGCATTGCAGACGAAAACATTCATCGGTTAAAGACATTATTGACGACGATCGATAAGTGAGATTAAGATAAATTACAGAACAAGTCAGAATCAGTTATGGGAGCTGTATAGCAAACGACCTACAGTTCCAGATGGGGCCCCATACTGCAGCTCTGTCTCCAAGCTACAGGAAACGCACTGGACTACACTTGATCATCCTCCTTACAGCCCGGACTTATCGCCCGGCAATTTCCACTTATTCGGACCGCTTAAAGAAGCTCTAAGAGGGCAACGATTTGAAGATGACGAAAGTGTGGAAGACTTCTTGCACAACTGACTGGTGACACGACCCTGTTCTTTTTACGATAAGGGCATCAAAAAGCTGCCCATACGTTAAGACAAATACCTTTCCAAAGCAGGAAACTATGTGGAAAAATAAATGTAATTGCCTTGTGTTTTTCAATAAATGAATTTAAATAAAAAATAAAATCCCCTTTATATTTGATCCCCCCTCGTATTCGCTAGGACTCGCAACTTAATACCGCCAGGGTTGGAAAAGAAGAAGAGTTGACCAAAGGAGGTCGGATACTATAGATGAAAGTGTGAAACCTGACACAAGTAAGTGGAAGCGATGCCAGGACTCAGCTAAGGGCTCAGTGGTCATTTACCCACGCTCCAAAGCCTGCCGTATTCCTCTGTTTAATGAAAGACAGATGAAGCGAAATGATACTGTAGAGTGTTGCTGGAATGAAAGATGACAGGAAAAACCGGAGCAACCGGAGAAAAACCCGACCCGCCAGCACAAATATCACACGGAGTGACCGGGATTTGAACGGCTTCATTCAATTCCTGACCAGGTCGAATGACTGGAAACAGGCTGAGGGATTTCCATTTTTAAAGCAATATTTACTATTTTGGGTAGATATATATTTTCCTTAATGTTTGGGTCATTTTCTCCCAATTTTATAGGTCATATTTCAGCATTTATTAGGTCATCAAAATATCAGCGCAGGTGATGAGACAGTAGTTTCAATATAGTCTATTATATCGAAGTTGAGTGTATGCATAAATATTTCATTCCAAATCACCGGTAACCCAACTCAAATTCCGCGGATATTTAAATAAGGACTCCTGTAATTATTTGTACTTGTCGGCGACTGCCTTCGCCCAAGGAAGCAAAGGAAGGAGTGATACAACGAAATGTTGGTAAACAGCTACCACGAATACCGAGATTCGTTGTCCTTGACTGTGACCGTGATACTATATAAAGTATATTGCAACATTGAGTCCCCTCCACAGGAAAAAGGTACGACAAGGAAATGCTAACGGAAACTTGACTTACCCACAAGCACCGCGCAACACATTCCTACAGCACATTATAAATATCCTGGACGGAAAACCGCGTCCGAACTCTGACACATCAGCATGAACAAGGCAACAGCTCTGGTAAGTTTCAAAAGGAAGTTAAATGTGCAAGTTTTACGTGATGATTGATATCGTGTTTATAACAATGTGACCTCCAGTTTTCTGTGGAAATCCCCTTCTATGGATCTGTGGTAGAGTTTCCGCCTCCGGATTCCTGGATAATGGTTTCAATAATGTGTTCACCAAAGGAAAGTTGAAAGTCAGCCATAGATCGCCGAAAGAGTTTCGGTTCCTCTGTCAAGTAGGGATTTAAACTACGGCTGCCTCGGTAACAAGTCAGTGAGAATACCACGCGGATTTCACGTCTCTGGTCCTCATTCTATACTGGCCTACGAAGTGGGATTGGTGCTATATGTTTAGTAGGAGCAGGAATACAAGAGTGATGGGTGGACAATGTTTTTAATGGGATGTAGAAGTATATAACTAATTTTTTTCAGTTTATCCCAATTATTTCTGGAGCCATTGAAACCACAATGCATAATTTTGGTATTTGACCTCGGGTTTAAGGTGTTATATTTAATTTTTATTTAATCACTTTACCGTCCAGAATTGTCCGGCTCCATGGCTAAATGGTTAGCGTGCTGGCCTTTGGTCACAGGGGTCCCAGGTTCGATTCCCGGCAGGGTCGGGAATTTTAACCATCATTGGTTAATTTCCCTGGCGCGGGGGCTGGGTGTATGTATTGTCTTCATCATCATATCATCTTCATCACGACGCGCAGGTCGCCTACGGCAGTCAAATCAAAAGACCTGCACCTGGCGAGCCGAAGCCGTCCTGGGATCTCCCGGCACTAAAAGCCATACGCCATTCCATTTCATTTTTACCGTCCAGACTTGGTTTCTCCCCCGGACGCTGCGAAGAATCCCACCTCTATTGCCTCAAGTGTCCTGCAGCGTGAGACATTTGGTCGGGCATACAACTGGGGAGGAGGATCATATCCTCTCCCGGGTGGCCTCACCTACTACACGGAGCATGGGCATGGTGAGCAGTGATTATTATCTTAAGAGGAAGTACAACTAGGCAACCATCCTCTATATAACACTAATCAGGGAGGAAAAATGAAGGTATCGGCCAAAGAAGGACAAGGGCCACGAAGGGCGTGAAAATGAAAGACTCTCTACGCCTCGCAACCTAATAGCGTCGGGGTCGGAAAAGAACAAGAGTTGACCGTAGGAGGTCGGATAGGATAGATGAAAATGAGGAGCCTGGCACAAGTAAGTGAAGCATGCCAGGATTCAGCTAAGGGCACCGTGGTCACCAACGTACGTTTCCAAACTAAGACCTCTGGGGCCCCATTTAGTCACCTTTTACGACAGGCAGGGTTTACCGTGGGTGGTATTCTACCGCGCCCACCCACAGGTTGAAGGTTGAGGCACTGGCCTTCTGACCCCAACTTAGCAGGCTCGATTCTGGCTCAGTCCGGTGCACAAATACGTCACCCTCGTGTCGGTAGATTTACTGGCACGTAAAAGAAACCCTGCGCGACTAAATTCCGGCACCTCCGTATCTCCGAAAACCGTAAACGCGGTTAGTGGGACATAAAGCAAATAACATTATTATCATCATCTCTTGTTATTTTCCGATGGTGACGGTATTGGGTTTTCGAGGCTTACGGAGTCACCCCCTGTGGGCGGGGGCGGTAGAATAACACCCACGATATCCCCTGCCTGTCGTAAGAGGCGACTAAAAGGAGCCTCAGGGGCTCTGAACTTTGGAGCGTGGGTTGGCTACCACGGGGCCCTCACTTGAGTCCTTGCACTGCTTCCACTTACTTATGCCAGGATCCTCACTTTAATCTATCCTATCCGACCTCCTTTGGTCAACTCTTGTTCTTTTCACACCCCGACGGTATTACGTATGGAGGCCTAGGGTGTCTTTCATTTTCATGCCCTTCGTGGCCCTTGCCTTTCTTTGGCCGATACCTCCATTTTTCGAAGTGTCGGACCCCTTCCATTTTTTCTCTCTGATTAGTGTTATATAGAGGATGGTTGCCCAGTTGTATTTCCTCTTAAAATAATAATCACCACCACCACCACCACCACCTAGGGAGTCTTCATAGCCCTTCCCTTTGTTCTGAGAATCCCTTTATTTTTCGAAGTGTAGGACCTCTTCCAATTTTCCCTCTGATTAGTATTAATAGAGGATGTTTTTTGTTTGTTTTGTTTGCTATTTGCTTTACGTCGCACCGACACAGATATGTTTTATGGTGACGATGGGATAGGAAAGGCCTAGGAAGTGGAAGGAAGCGGCCCCGGCATTTGCCTGGTGTGAAAATTGGAAACCACGGAAAACCATCTTCGGGACTGTCGACAGTGGGGCTCGAACCCACTATCTCCCGATTACTGGATACTGGCCGCACTTAAGCGACTGCAGCTATCGAGCTCGGTAATAGAGGATGTTCGCCCACTTGCACTTCCTCCTAAAACGATAATCACCACCACCGTTTCTCCCTCTGTCTCTCTCTCTCTTTCCCTCAATGCAGGACTCAGATAGGTGTCCCGTGGTCACCAAATACAGGCTCCAATGTTGAGAGTCCCTGAGGAAAGTAAAGCAGGATTTGACCCACTGCCATCGAAGTAAGATGTCACTCTATTATCCATCTCCCTGTTTCACTACATGAGTTAATGGTAGAGACGGGAGTAGAAATGGACCAACTGGGAAGCTGCTACTGTATACTAACTGCCAGACCACGTTGGCTACCGAATTAGAAGTAGATTTTTAATGAAATTCTGTTCATATTTTCCTCTAATTTAAAGAGTACATAAAACAGGTATTCTGTTGTCTGTTTCAGGTAATCCTCCTGATCGTTGTGGGTGCTACAATGGCCTGCAATAAATGTAAGTTGTTAATTATACCTAGATTATAGTTCTAACAATTATGTAAAGGATTTAACTGTTAGTGAAATAATTGTATAAAAATAATGGTAGATAATAGCATTATTCATTTTCACGTCGCACTACCCAATTTAACAAGCAGACCTCGGAGTCTAGATGTAGCGAGTCTGTCGATTACCTGGACTCCATGGTTCGTTTCCCGGCGAAATCAATAATTGTTTGCTGGATCTGATTTGAGTTCCACTGAGCCTCTGTGAGAACAATTGAGGAGCTATCCGATCCCAGTCTGGAAAGCACAAAATAATGCCTGTGAGCATTGATTACGCTGACCACGTATCATCGCGAATTCTGCAGGGTTTCGAGCTGATCAGTGGTCGCTTGGTCGAAAAAAGATCCGTCAGGACTACTGCACCATGGGGTTTGGTTTTCTTTTAACTACTTTTACGGTTTTGGAGATGACAATTTGCCGGCATGCATTCGAAATATGTTCCATAATGATTTGTAGTATTCGTATCAGACCTGGCTCCCAAAAAAGTCAATTCTCTTCCTGAATTGCATCCGAATTGGGTCTGAACGTCTGCATCAGCAATTTCCTTCACAGTTTATCGAACAACACTCTCTACATCTATATATTAAAAACATTTATGGAAACTAAAGTCAGTCAGTCCAGCCATTCCATCCGGTCGATTTCCTTCATTTTTTAACTGAAAGGTATTCATGCACAGGTTTGTCGTCAGGTACTATAAATCACTTAACTTCCACCTTCCTCAAATTATTTGACTTTTTCAATTTTTTCGTCTCATTGAAGCAATCATCTCTTTAGTTGTAATTGAGGTACGGAGTTCATTTTGACCTAAGAACACTCAGTGGATCAAGTTATTTCATTTCAGCTCTTAACTATTCAAATTGGTTGATTCTGAGGAAAGTTATGAGTGCACATTCAATGTGACATCTCATTTCTTCAACATTTTTTTTTCACATTGAAGCAATAATATCATTCGTTCTAATTGAGGTACAAAGTTCGTTTCGGTCTGAAAACACTCAGTGGATCAAGCGCTTTCTTTTGAGGTAATAACTACTTAAATTGGTAGATTCTGAGAAACATTATGAGTACATTTGTCTCCATGACGAAGAACTCTGAAGGACTTTTTAACAGTTTAGCGCGTAGTGTTGTTCCTAGGAATGTTTGATTCAATTTCTTTGTGTGATGTATTTTCAAGTGTTTTTTTGACATAACATTACATCATATTACCACAGCAGATCATGTGCTTTATTTCATTAACTCGAAACTTTTCAAATACATCAGCGAGGATAGTAACGAACAACACCATACTTTGTACATTGCGGGCGGAGCCAGCGGGAAACTGCTAGTTTCATAATAATGTTACTGGTTTCTTTCGCCCCACTAAGTACTTTTACGGTTTTCGGAGACGCCGAGGGGCCGGAATTTTGTCCCGCAGGTGTTCCTTCCCGAACCAATAAATCTACCGAAACGAGGCTGACGTGACCTTCAAATACCACCAGACTGAGCCAAGAACGAACCTGCCAAGTTGACGTCAGAAGGCCAATGCCTCAACCGTCATAACCACTCAGCCAAGTACTACAGTTCATTACGTAGGTCTGGTTAAAAATGCTACACAATATTGTGCAGTACTTCAGCCATTAACTTCACCTTTGTTAGTTTTGTTGTTTAGTTGCTTGATCTGCATATAGAAAACCACTCAAAACAGAACTAACATTATTGTTTTAAGATTGAAGTACAACTAGGCACACATCCCCCTTTTCTAACACTAATCAGAAAGAAAATGGAAGAGTCCGACACTTCAAAAAATGAAGGTATCGGCCAAAGAAAGACAAGGCCCACGAAGAGCGTGAAAATGAAAGACTCCCTAGGCCTCGGAAACCTAATATCGCTGGGGTCAGAAAAGAACAAAAGTTGACGAAGGGAGGTCGAAAGGATAGAAGAAAATGACAAGCCTGACACAAATAAGTGGACGCAATACCAGGATTCAGTTATGGACCACGTGGTCGTCAACCCACGCTCCCAAGTTAAGATCACCTTGGGCATTTTTCAGTCACCTCTTACTGCAAGAAGGGGATACTGTGGGTGTTATTCTACCACCCCATCCACAGTGGGTAAGTAGTTAGTAGAACGACGTAACATTATTATTATTATTATTATTATTATTATTATTATTATTATTATTATTATTATTATTATTGTTATTATTATTAGCAGTTTCCCGCTGGCTCCACCCGCAACGTACAAATTATGGTGTTGTTCGTTACTATCCTCACGGATGTATTTGCAAAGTTTCAAGTTAATGAAATAAAGTACATGACCTGCTGTGATAATAGAATGTAATATTATGCCAACAAAACACTTGAAAATACATCACACAAAGAAATTGAATTAAACGTTCCTTGGAACAACACTACCCGCCGAAAAAATCCTTCAAAGATCTTCGTCATGGAGACAAATGTACTCATAACTTTTCTCAGAATCTACCGATTTACGTAGTTATTACGTCAAGAAAGCGCTTGATCCACTAAGTGTTTTTAGACCAAAACGAACTGCGCATCTCAATTACAACGAAAGATATGATTACTTCAATGAGAAAAAAATGTTGAAGAAATGAGACGTCAAATTGAACGTGCACTCATAACTTTCCCCAGAATCAATCAATTTGAATAGTTAAGAGCTGAAATGAAAGAGCTTAATTCACTGAGTGTTCTTAGGCCAGCATGAACTCCGTTCCTCAGTTAAAACCAAAGATATAATTGCTTCAAAGGGACAACAATTTGAAAAAATAATTTGAGGAAGGCAAGTTAAGTGATTTATAGTACCTGATGACAAATCTGTGCATGAATACAGTTAAAACATGAAGGAAATCGACCGGATAGAATGGCTGGACTGACTGACTTTAGTTTTTATAATTTTTTTAATATATAGATTATTATTATTATTAGTAGTAGTAGTATTATTATTGTTATTATTATTATTTCTTGATTCATGCCCAACTAAGGAGCACGTTTGAACTTATTAGCACTTTTTTTGGTTTATCTTCTCCTCTTCCCAATATCTCTTCATTCTCTCGGTATTTCCTTTTTTACATTGTTCATTCCATCCTGTATTTAGTCGGGTGAGCTTTCCAGAAAATGTATATCATCATCATCATCATCTGTTTACCCTCCAGGTTCGGTTTTTCCCTCGGACATAGCGAGGGATCCCACCTCTACCGCCTCAAGGGCAGTGTCCTGGAGCTTCAGACTCTTGGTCGGGGGATACAACTGGGGAGTATGACCAGTACCTCGCCCAGACGGCCTTACCTGCTATGATGAACAGGGGCCTTGTAGGGGGATGGGAAGATTGGAAGGGGTAGGCAAGGAAGAGGGAAGGAAGCGGCCGTGGCCTTAAGTTAGGTACCATCCCGGCATTCGCCCGGAGGAGAAGTGGGAAACCACGGAAAACCACTTCCAGGATGGCTGAGGTGGGAATCGAACCCACCTCTACTCAGTTGACCTCCCGAGGCTGAGTGGACCCCGTTCCAGCCCTCGTACCACTTTTCAAATTTCGTGGCAGAGCCGGGAATCGAACCCGGGCCTCCGGGGGTGGCAGCTAATCACGCTAACCACTACACCACAGAGGCGGACAAATGTATATTTGTGAACTAAAATTCTCAATTTTATTCTATCTTGAATGGTTTCTTCATCAATACCAATTTCATTTAAGTCTTCACTGATTTCCTTTAGCTAGTTTCTGTGATTCTTCATTGATAAGGCTAAGTTTAAAATATTATTCTTTGTGAGCCTGTTTATCCATTCTGTCTCAGTGACCATAACATTTCCTTATTGTATATGTGATTACCGGGCTGAGTGGCTCAGACGGTTAAGGCGCTGGCCTTCTAACCCCAACTTGGCAGGTTCGATCCTGGCTCAGTCCGGTGGTATTTGAAGGTGCTCCAATACGACAGCACCGTGTCGGTATATTTACTGGCACGTAAAATAACTCCTTCGGGACTAAATTCCGGCACCTCGGCATCTCGGAAGACCTTAAAAAGTAGTTAGTGGGACGTAAAGCAAATAACATTATTATTGTATCTGTGATTTTTTATGTAACTTGATAAATTTCATGTGCATTTTTTTTCATCCAAATTCCTTTTTCGCACTTTGGTGCTAAGATTTTCCTGATAACCTTTTCTTTCTTGTTTTTTGATTATCTTTATTTGAGATTTGCCACCAATTATAATAGTTTCAGATGCATAAAGTGCTTCTATTTTTAACTAGTGTTGTAATATCGTAATTTTGCCTTTTTTTCACGTAGTTCTTTTATTGTATTTGTTGGAAGTAATTTTATCTGCTCTTTGAAGTTTTTCAATTCTTTCTTTGCTATCTTGTTGATTTAATCCTGTTGATTCAATAATTTCACCCAGATACTTAAGTTTGTCTACTTGAGCGATATTTCCCTATTTTCTGATTATTGGTTGGTTGTTGAAACCTGATCTAGTCCCTTCCATACAATTTGCCTTAACATGGAAAGTTTCGAGTTCCTGTTTTGGCTGCTATTAATGGAGTTTTTCTTCAGACTGGATTGCTTCCTGCGTGTTGTTAGATAGGATAGCAATGTCATCAGCAAATGCTAGACAAGTAAGATGAACTTTTTAAATTATTATTATTACAATAATCGTTCGTTCGTTCGTAATCTGTTTACCCTCCAGGGTCAGTTTTTCCCTCGGACTCAGTGAGGGATCCCACCTCTACTGCCTCAAGGGCAGTGTCCTGGAACTTCAGACTATGGGTCGGGGGATACAACTGAGGAGGATGACTAGTACCTCGCCCAGGCGGCCTCACCTGCTATACTGAACAGGGGCCTTGGTGGGGATAGGATGTTTGGAAGTGATATACAAGGAAGAGGGAAGGAAGCGGCCGTGGCCTTAAGTTAGGTACCATCCCGGCATTTGCCTGGAGGAGAAGTGAGAAACCACGGAAAACCAACTCCAGGATGGCTGAGGTGGGAATCGAACCCACCTCTACTCAGTTGACCTCCCGAGGCTGAGTGGACCCCGTTCTAGCCCTCATACCATTTTTCAAATTTCGTGGCAGAGCCGGGAATCGAACCCGGGCCTCCAGGGGTGGCAGCTAATCACACTAACCACTACACCACAGAGGTGGACATTATAATAATAATAATTACTAATATTAATATTAAGTGATATACTTAACCTATATTCAAGAAAGTCAAACTGAATGGCTCAGTAGGTAGGGCCTTTGCCTTCTGAGCTTCAGTTGGTAAATTCGATCGTAGTTCAATACGGTGATCTTCGAAGGTACTCTACGCAAACTTTGTGTTTTGTAGATGAACTGGTGGGGTAAAAAACTACTGTGGGACTAAATTTTGGCACCTCAACATTTCCATAAACAGTAAAATTAGTTGCAAAGCAAAGGAATGGCACCTCCGTACAGGCCATGAAGGCCCTGAGAGGAGTGGAAGGTAAAGGCTTCCACCATTGTTAACCTCGGCACGTGATGGGGTAGAGTGGTTAGCTCTACGCCCGGCCGCCTTTGCTTCTAGGAATTAACCTGGTACTCATTTTTGGTGTAGGCTGAGTGGACCTCAAGGCCATATGCACCTCCGGAAGTGGAAATCTCGTTTCTTAAATTTTACGACTTCCTGACGGGGATTCGAACCCACGTCCTTTCGGGCGAACCGGCACGCCTTTACCGCCTCGGCCAGGCTGCCCCTGTAAAACTAGTTGGTGGGACGTAAATCAAATAATATTACTGCAATATTCAAGAAAAGGCTTTCAATAATTTTGTATTATTTTTTTTACGTCGCGCCGACACAAATAGGTCTTACGGCGACGATGTGATAGGAAAGATCCAGGAGTGGGAAGGATACGGCCGTGGCCTTAATCAAGATACAGCAGCATGTGTCTGGTGTGAAAATGGAAAACACGGAAAACCATCTTCAGTGCTGCCGACAGTGAGGATCGAACCCACTATCTCCCGAATGCGAGCGCACTTAACCGCACGCCCAATTCACTCGGTAAATCCCTAAAGTAATAACTATTATTTATGTGAGCCTCAAAGTGCGGTTAACTCTAATTTCAGCAGAAAAAGAAAATAGCCGAGTTGTATTACTATTAAAATAACGTCTTCCATTCCTGAATATTATGAAAAAGATTTCTAATAGAAAAATAGAACCGACGAATTTAAAAGACTTAAAATGCATTAGTCCACCTCTGTGTACTAGTGGTTATTGTGATTAGCTGCCACTCCCGGAGGAGCGAGTTCGATTCCCGGCTATGCCACAAAATTTGAAAAGTGGTACGAACGCTGGAACGGGGTCCACTCAGTAACTGAGTAGATGGGGTGGTTCGATTCCCACCTCAGCCATACTGGAAGTGGTTTTCCGTGGTTTCCCCACTTCTCCTCCAGACAAATGCCGGGATGGTACCTAACTTAAGGCCATGGCCGCTTCCTTCCCTCTTCCTTGTCTATCCTTTCCGATCTTCCCATCCCCCACAAGGCCCTTGTTCAGCATAGCAGGTGAGGCCGCCTGGGCGATGCACTGGTTCTTCTCCCCAGTTTTATCCCCAGACCCACAATCTTACGCTCCAGAACACTGCCCTTGAGGCGGTAGAGGTGGAATCCCTTGTTGAGTCCGAGGGAAAAAGCAACCGTAGAGGGTAAACATTAAGTAAATACAGAAAGAAAGAAGGAAAGAAAGAAAGAAAGAAAGAAAGAAAGAAAGAAAGAAAATTCATTAAAACTATTATTAACGAAGTTGCCCAGGTTATTACTTTAATGATGTACATGGTCATTTTTGTTCCAGATGCAACCAGTAGCAGTTCATCTGGTGAACTCCGGAGGTCCATTTCAAGTTATGGTTCTGATGGGGCAGCTTCCAGCAGCGCTCATGGGAAAAATACAGCCAGTGCGAGCTCTAGTGGTGGAGGGCAAGCTAGGAGCTGTAGCACGGCAGACGGGAAGACAATATGTGTCTGATGAGATCATCTCACCTCTACTATTGCACCAAATACCAAAAATAATACCCTTATGACGTAAAGAAGACACTTTTAAAATAATGTTTGCCTATGGCATCTATGTTTATGTAATTTTGGGGGGGGGGGAATCTTAATTTAAAATGAATAGTGTCTAAGTATTAGCTATTGTAAACTTCGTAAATTAACGATATGTTTAAGTAATAAAATTCTTTAAAGAAACCAATTAGTCTAAAATAATTAAAAATGATCATTTCTGAGGAGTTCTCAAATGGAAATGGGACTGTGTTTAAGACACAGGGTCGACGTTCGCTGAAAAATGTCTCTGGCAACAGTTCTAAAAATATTGTGTGTGTATGTTTGAAGACGAAGCCTGATGCAAACAAGCATACTTGGCCTGCTCGTATTCTGATTGGCTGCTGGCTCTGCAACGTTCGTCAACGAACGCCGTTGTAACCATGGCAACCACTGTTCGTATATTTATACTAGGTCAGTAGCGTCATCTTCTCACTGTGCGCTTTCTTCTGTAACTAAGAGCTTGTATCAAGTGAACCACGTTCTGCTACCAGTGTTGTCTATCTACACTCGGTCAGTAGCGCCATCTTCTCACTGTGCGCTTTCTTCTTGTAACTAAGAGCTTGAGAAAATCTCGTATCAACTGAACCACGTTCTACTCCTCAGTCCAGAATTAAAATCCTTGAACGGGTCGGAAAACGGAAACGGGGCCTTGGAATATTTATTTATTTATTTATTTATTTATTTATTTATTTATTTATTTATTTATTTATTTATTTATTTATTGCTCACTACAGGACTTAATGTCCCAGTTACAGTGGCAACTTCGTCAGATAAGCCACAATTAACATAGTAAAACTTATGTCTAAATTATATTCTACAATTTTATCTAATCTCCTAGAATATTGATCTGAAATATCAAACTATTTTTCTAAAAACTAAAGAACCTTATGTTAATATGGTGGAAAAACGCACGACAAAGTAAAATGACAAAATAAATGAAGCAATACACGTACAAGCATAATATTATAAAACTTCGCCTTACAATTTCCCCTAGTTTTAGGACTTCATACAATTGCGCGATGAAGTTCAGTTACAAACTCACGCAAAGGCAGACTTAAGTCAAGGCCATTATTTTTCTGAATGGCGCTGTTGAAGATAACTACAGAGTCCGTTTACCTACGAGTTATCATGGGCACACGTCCTGTTTTTTTCATTTAAAAATGTTATGTTATTTCTGGAATTTAAACGAGGTACATGGAAATTTAGGAGAGACACTAATTCAGGTTTATCAAGAGCATAGTTTACAACTTTAAAAATAAATTTAACTGCATCCTTCCGTTTACTAATTTCTAAACTCTCCACTCCGAAATTTAAAAGGTTTATCACTATAGGGTACCATACGGGGATAGCAGCCAGTTTTTTAATATTGTAAGTATTTTAAAAATATTTTTTTTTGTAATTTTTCAATCTGTTAGACATATAATTGATACCTAGGGCTCCAAACGATGCTGGCATATTCTACTTTTGGTCTTACTATGGCATTGAACAGATGAATGCAAGTTCGTGTGTTTTTGAAGGGTTTTGTATTCCTGATAATGAATCCTAGGGTCTTGTACGACTCAGCTACCACTTTCAGTATATGCGAATTGAATGTAAGCTTGTGGTCGAATAAAACCCCGAGGTCTTTCATCTCGCAAACCGATCGTAAATCACTGTCACTTAGCTTGTAAGTGTAGTGGACGGGAGTCTTCCTTCTGGTGAACGACATTGATACACATTTTTCTACATTTAAGTACAGACACCCTAGCTCTACACCACATTCGAATAATAATTAAATTGATATTTTATTTATGGTCCGACTCCTTGGTTGAATGGTCATCGTTGAGGCATTTGCTTCGGAGGGTCCCGGGTTCGATTCCCGGCTAGATCCGGAATTTGAATAGCGTGTGATTAATTCTTCTAGCTCGGGGACTGGGTGTTTATGTTTGTCCCAACACTCTCCTCTTCAGACAACACACGACACTACTGACCACCACATAGACATCGAATAGTGATTACATCCCTCCATATGTTGTTGGCTTCAGGAAGGACATCCGGCAGTAAAACAGCGCTAAATAGACATGTGCAAGATTCTTCGCACCCCCGACCCCACAGCTGTGGAAAAAGCTGTAGAAGAAGCCTGCCGAAGGAGGTCACTCAAATATACTAAAACATTTTAAGGAAAGGAGGTGGAGGAAAAATGACAACATATTTCTATGGGAAGTATAATTTTACATTATTTTATTGAAGAATTCACACGCACACTGTTCTACCATTAGCGCTGGCACAACTCGCACATCTTCCGCTGCTGGCGCCTGCAAAGCCACCGCTACCTGAGGAACTGGCAGCACTTGCACTGACTCCTCCACCATATCCTCCAGATGGTCCACTGAAGCTTCCAGAATATCCTGTGATACAGAACAAACCTGTATTAATAAAACAGTCTTGTTGTTGTTGTTGTTGTTGTTGTTGTTGTTGTTGTTGTTTGAGTCATCAGTCCATAGACTGTTTTGATGCAGCTCTCCACGCCACTCTATCCTGTGCTAACCTTTTCATTTCTACGTAACTATCGCATCTTACATCTGCTCTAATTTGCTTGTCATATTTATATCTTGGTCTATCTCTACCGTTCTTACCGCCTACACTTCCTTCAAAAACCAACTGAACAAGTCTTGGGCGTCTTAAGATATGTCCTATCATTCTAGCTCTTCTGCTCGTCAAATTTGTCGAAATCGATCTCCTCTCACCAATTCGATTCACTATCTCTTCATTTGTGGTCCGATCTATCCATACCACCTTCAGCATTCTTCTGTAACACCACATTTCAAAAGCTTCTATTCTCTTTCTTTCTGAGCTAGTTATCGTCCATGTTTCACTTCCATACAATGCCAGGCTCTAGATAAAATTCTTCAGAAACATCTTCCTAAGTCCTATATCAATGTTTGAAGTGAGCACATTTCTTTACTTAAAAAAGCCTTTACTTGCTAGTGCTAGTCTGCATTTTTATGTCTTCCTTACTTCCACCATCGTTATTTATTTTACTACTCAAGTAACAATATTCATCTACTTCCTTTAAGACTTCATTTCCTAATCTAATTTTACCTGCATCACCTAACTTCGTTCGACTGCACAGCATTACATTTGTTTTGGACTTATTTATTTTCAACTTGTACTCCTTACCCAAGCAACTTCTCTAGATCTTCTGCAGTCTCAAATGAAATAACAATATCATCGTCAAGCGCAAGGTTTTGATTTCCTCTCCTTGGATTCTGATTCCCTTTCCAAATTCCTTGTTGATTTCCTTTATTGCCCGTTCTGTGTAAACATTGAAAAGGAGGGGAGACAAACTGTTGCCCTGCCTCACTCCTTTCTGGATGGCTGCTTTAATAATAATAATAATAATAATAATAATAATAATAATAATAATAATAATAATAATAATAATAATGCTAGAACTAATCGTACGGTGGTCAAATACTCAAAGTTACCGGAATTTTGTTCCGCAGAAGTTCTACACGCCTTTGAATCCACAGATACGAAGCTAAATTATTTCAAAACCCTTAAATACCAGCGGACTAAGGCAGGATCCAACTTAGATAGTCAGTAAGGCCTACTTCAAACGTCTATGTTGTCCGGCTCCATGACTAAATGATTAGCATGCTAGTCTTTAGTTCAAGGCGGCCTGAGTTTCTTTCCAGGCCGGTCGGGAATTATAACATTCATTGGATAATTCATCTGGCTCGGGGACTGGGTGACTGTGTCGTCTTCAACACTGAAATTCATTTTAGGTTGGGCCCATTCTTCACAGACGCACAGGTCATCTATACATCTGCAACCCGAGAGACCTGCACTTGGTTCTTTCCGGAGAGCACACGCTATTATTATTTATTATTCACTAATTGGCCAACTAGGGACCACGATAAGTTTCATTATACAGATACTCCCATAAATATTCTGTCACTCTGATTTTTGACACACTTTCATTGGGTAGTAATTCTTACGCTATAGTGATAACGTATAATACAACGAAACATGTAGGAAAACATAATAACAGGTTGTACAAATATTATGATTAAGTCAAACTCTTCTGAGAGTCATTTGTCGTACATTAAATAAAAGCAATAATTCCAATTCGTTCGTTCCTAATCTGTTTACCCTCAAGAGTAGGTTTTTCCCTCGGACTCAGCGAGGGATCCCACCTCTACCGCCTCAAGGGCAGTCTTCATACTCTGGGTCGGGGGATACAACTGGGGAGGATGACCAGTGCCTCGCCCAGGCGGCTTCATCTGCTATGCTGAACAGGGGCCTTGTGGGGGATGGGAAATTCGGAAGGGATAGACAAGGAAGAGGGAAGGAAGCGACCGTGGCCTTAAGTTAGGTACCATCCCGGCATTTGCCTGGAGGAGAAGTGGGAAACCACGGGAAACGACTTCCAGGATGGCTGAGGAGGGAATTGAACCCCCTCTACTCAGTTGACCTCCCGAGGCTGAGTGGACACCGTTCCAGCCCTCCTACCACGTTTCAAAATTCGTGGCAGAGCCGGGAATCGAACCCGGGCCTCTGGGAGTGGCAGCTAATCACACTAACCACTACACCACAGAGGCTGACTAATAATTCCAGTGCCGCATCAAAAATATTCGGCTACTATACACAAAGCAACATAAACTCGCATAATTCACAAACCTGTTACACATTCAGTACTTTGTAGGTCCACCTTGATGTTTTATGACCTCTTCCAGTCGATTCGGCATACTGGCGATAACTTTCTTGATATAATCAGGGCTTAATGCCGCCCATTCTTGTAGCAGTCTCCTCTTCAAGACTGTGAGAGAACTTGGCGGCTGCATTGGCAGAGCTGCCTTCATTTGACTCCACAAGTTCTGGATGGGATTCAGGTCGGGTGATTGTGGCGGAATCTCAAACCTTCGGGCAGTTGTAGAGCAGCCACTACGATTTGTGCTTGGGTCGTTATCTTGGTAGAACTTGAAAGTACGCTGTGTACTAAGTTGCTCTGCAGATTGTGGCAAATTGTTTTCGAGGATAGCCAAATAGCCCTCTTTTGTCAAAAACATGTTCAGTAAAACTCGGTGCACCAAACCCGTTCGATGCAACACATCCCCACACCATTGCACTTCCTCCGCTATATTTTACAGTTGCTTGTAAATTGCTTGTTACCGAGCTCGATAACAGCAGTCGCTTAATTGCGGTCAGTGTCCAGTATTCGGGAGATAGTGGGTTCGAACCCCACTGTCGGCAGCTCTGAAGATGGTTTTCCGTGGTTTCCCATTTTCACACCGTGGAAATGCTGGGGATGTACCTTAATTAAGGCCACGGTCGCTTCCTTCCCACTCCTAGCTCCTCCTTCCTGTCCCATCGTCGACATAAGACCTATCTGTGTCAGTGCGACGTAAAGCCACTAGCAAAAAAAAAAAAAAAAATGCTTGTTTCCAGTTTCTCGTGATATTTCCCCCTCACCACTCACTTTCTTTTCACACTCCTCTAAAACAGCTCCTGCCAGTTTCGGAGCACTAATTTTCGGATTTCGTTTCACATTCCGAATCACAACCGCTCTTCTTGGTCTGCCTGTCTGGGGAACTGAATCAATTCTGTCTTCATTTTTGAATCGTTTGATTATATCCCTAACTATTATTCTGCTTATTTTTATCATCTGCGATATATTTCTATGCCACGGCCAATTCCTTCCCACTCCTAGCCCTTTCCTATCTTATCGTCGCCATAAGACCTACTGTGCCGGTGCGACGTAAAACAAATTAAAAAAACTACTTTTACGGTTTTTATCCCGTAGGAGTTTTTTTATGTTCCAATACATCTGTCGACACGAGGCTGACGTATTTGAGCACCTTCAAATACCACTGGACTGAGCCAGGATCGAACTGCCAAGTGGGAGTCAGAAGGCCAGCCCCTCAACCGTCTGAGCCACTCAGCTCTGCTGCCTGTTGTTAAAAGCGACAAAAGGGCCCAGTTGCCTTCATCCTGTGTTCCCGATCTGGGTCTAGCATTGTCTCAACTTATCTGTGCCAGGCTCCTTACTTTCATCAATCCTATCCGACCTCCATTGGTTAATTCTTGTTCTCTTCCGACTCCGACGGTATTAGGTTGTGAGGCCTAGGTAGTGTTTCATTTTCACGCCATTCCTGGCCCTTTCCTTTCCTTTGCCGATACCTTCATTCTTGAAAAGATCAGACGTCTTCTTTATTCCCTCTAATCAGTGTTAATAAAGTATGGATGGATAAGGTTGTAATATTGAAATATGTGTTCTGACAGTTCATAGAGGGAAGTCCGTTTACTACCTGCTGGGTGGGAAGAAGTACAGTAAGTACGGAGGATGGTTGCCATGGGTACGAGGGTAGACCCACTGCGGTTGCCATTGGAGATAAGCCTGCCGGCCGGCTCGTGCTGCCAAACCTCTCACTTCTGCTTTACGAACAACTAAACACAGTGGTATGAACGAACGAGCAAGTGAGCCGGGAGCAAAGTGAAGGAGAAAGAAATGCAGGAATGTGGCAACACTGTACAATGTTCCTTCCTCCAGCCCTGTCTGTCAAAACGCTTCTTTTAATATTACGGACAACTATACTTCTTCTTAAAAGAATAATCAGCACCACCACCAATTGTCTGCTGTGGAAATGGGAAACCACGGAAAACCATTTTCAGGGCTGCCGACAGTGGGGTTCGAACCTACTATCTCCCGAATACTGGATACTGGCCGCACTTAAGCGACTGCAGCTATCGAGCTCGGTAAATGGGAAATCATCTTTAGGGATGCCGACAGTGGAGTTCAAACTCACCATCTTCCGAATACAAGCTTCCAGTTAAGCGGCCAAGTCCCTCGATCCATGAAGCATCCCATCTCTCTGCTATTTTTAGAACAAACCAATGCTTTACCAAAGAAGAGTATAGGAGGAGATTTTGTGGCCTTCGCAGAATATTACATTGACTGCCTGTCCAAGGAGGTTATTCTCATGTAAAAAAAAAGTTGCAAGGAAACGAGAGAGAGAATTATCAACAAAAATATATGAGGAGTATAATTTTATTTAAGTTTCATTGAAGAATTCAGAACACACAGAGTTGTTCCATTCACTCTGTTACAATTTCCATCTCCTCCACTGCAACTGCGTGCAAAGCCGCCGCCTGCAGAACTAGCACCACCTGCTTTAGGTCCTCAGCCTCAAGAAGCGATCCTAATATCCCCACTAAATCCTCCATGTAAAGCACCTCCATATCCTCCAGGTAACCCACTGCAGCTTCCAGAATATCCTACGATAAAAAACAAATCCATAATAATAACAACATCAGTAATAATAATAATAATAATAATAATAATAATAATAATAATAATAATAATAATAATAATAATAATGCAGCCAGTCCCTGGTATGAATGGTGAGAAAATGTTGCTCATATGGTCGGCTGGTGCATACATTTCAGTGGGCTTGGCAGACTGATATGTGATAGCAACTTCTGACTCGGTGAGGAAAGCAACGGGAAACTACCGCACTCCTCATTTCCCTAGTACGCCTCTTCAGTGATGCCTAGGCCATCTTTAACAGCTGATGGCAGAGCTGTTGAAGATCCAACCAGCCTTAGGGATGAAGACTGAACATACAATACTAATACTAATACTAATAATAATAATAATAATAATAATAATAACAACATAGGATGTCCCGGGCTGAGTGGCTTAGATGGTTGAGGCGCTGGCCTTCTGACCCCAACTTGGCAGGTTCGATCCTGGCTCAGTCCAGTGGTATTTGAAGGTGCTCAAATACGTCAGCACCGAGCTCGATAGCTGCAGTCGCTTAAGTGCGGCCAGTATACAGTATTCGGGAGATAGTGGGGGTTCGAACCCCACTGTCGGCAGCCCTGAAGATGGTTTTCCGTGGTTTCCCATTTTCACACCTTACTTAAGTTCACGGGCGCTTCCTTCCCACTCCTACCCCTTTCCTGTACCATCGTCACCATAAGACCTATCTGTGTCGGTGCGACGTAAAGCAAGTTGTAAAAATAATACGTCAGCCTCGTGTCAGTAGATTTGCTGGAACGTAAATGAACTCCAGCGAGACTAAATTCCGGCACCTCGGCGTCTCCGAAAACCGTAAAAGTAGTTAGTAGGACGTAAAGCCAATAACATTATTATTATTCTTATTATTATTATTATTATTATTATTATTATTATTATTATTATTATTATTATCGTCTGGCATTTACAAGCACAATGTGTAAAAATATACAATGAACATATAAATTAAAATATAGAGGTAATTAAACTAGAATGTCCAGGTTCGACAACCAGTCCACTTCACTTGGTGTCAATTCATGCAGAGCCTGTAAACCGTCCTTAAATGCTGACAGTAAACAGCTCTCAACACTCACACGCAGCGCTTCCACAATATCCCCACTTCTTCATCATATATCGGCACCTGCCGTGGCCTGTTCTGAAACGGTTGAGTTTTGACCACTCATGTCGAGGAAGATCAAAACCTGGCGCTTTCTTCGTTGGGTCTTTAATCAGAAAGGCGGCTCAGACTGTTGCGCAGCACCCGTCCCGCTAGCTGTCTGATACGCTTGTACACCGTCGCTTTCGGCTGGACTATCAACTGCGGCTGAGTGACGATGTTCTCACATATCTATCACACAACTGGCAGAGACGTCTTCGGGAAACTGGCAGATTGCTTTCGATGTCGGGCCACAACACGAAGCGCGCAGATGGGGAAGGGGGAGTGCGATACCGATTCGACGTCTGTCGCATCACTTTTTTTTGCTACTTGCTTTACGTCGCACCGACACAGATAGGTCTTATGGCGACGATGGGATGGGAAAGGCCTAGGAGTTGGAAGGAAGCGGCCGTGGCCTTAATTAAGGTACAGCCCCAGCATTTGCCTGGTGTGAAAATGGGAAACCACGGAAAACCATTTTCAGGGCTGCCGACAGTGGGGCTCGAACCCACGACCTCCCGGATGCAAGCTCACAGCCGCGCGCCTCTACGCGCACGGCCAACTCGCCCGGTGTGTCGCATCACTTATAATACTATTAGTGGTTTTACGTTTTCAACTAATTTTACGTTGGTCAGAGACTCCGAGTTGCCGGATTTTTGTCCTGCATGAGTTCTTCTACACGCTTTTGATTCTGTCGACACGAAAGTAACTTTTTTGAGCACCTACAAATTCCACCGGACAGAGTCGGAATCAAACCTGTCAGCTTGCTTTCAGAAAGTTAGCGCTTTGACCGTCTGTGTCATTCAGCCTGACACGATATAATAATAATAATAATAATAATAATAATAATAATAATAATAATAATAATAATAATAATGAGTGACTTGGCCGCGTGGTTAGGCGCGCGTAGCTGTCAGATTGCATTCAAAAGATAGTGGGTTCGAACCCCAGCCCGGAAGTGGATTTTCCGCTGTTCCCCATTTTCACACCAGGTTGTACCTTACTTAAGGCCACGGCCGATTCGTTCCCTCTCCTATCCCTTTCCCATCCCATACTGAGCATGAGACCTATCCCTGTGTCGGTGCCACGTAAAGCAACTTCTAAAATATTATTATTATTATTATTATTATTATTATTATTATTATTATTATTATTATTATTATTATTATTATTATTATATTATTCCGGGGTTTCCGTGGAGCAGAAAGAGGTGAAAGAAGGTGCTGGTGATGAATGGGTCTAACTACGATATCAAAAATTAATTTAAAACTTTAAATAAATGTTATGTTCTTTTAGAATCTCAAACTTAACCATTTTTTCATTTAGTGGAATAATAAGGTTACAGGTACAATGACAATTTTAAGAACTGGAAAACCCAAGACTCGGAACTTTAACCATTTCTGGGCTTGGGTTTACAAATTTACTATTTCGAAAAAGAGGTATTATTTAGACAAGGTCAGAAATTTCCCAATTCAAGAGCACTTTGCTCCAAAGGTTACAAATCTATAGCCTTTCAAAGGCACCCAGGGAATTCACAATCTCAAAGAAAGAGCTTACATGCTCTCCAACATTAGCGAATATCTTACAGCCCGCTTAAGGCGATATTACAAAAACCCTACAATCTCTAGCCTCTCTAGGCACAATGTACAATTTAAGTTTTATTTTACACAGGCGTATCTATTACCCAACCTACTGGGCCTTCGTGTAAAAAAGAACAGGTTAAATTAATGGCCCGAACACAAACTCAATGGACACGTACCCTTGCGCTAGATAATGAAGTATAAAATCCTAACGGGGTTCTCGGCCCGATGATACAGGGGCTAATCCCAACCTACTGAGGTGACTCGAATGAAGGTTAATTTAATGCCTTACAGGAATGAAAGACAGTTACAAAGTCGTAGTCAGCTCAAACCAAGTTGATGGGGAACTCGAGAGGGTAACGCACTCTCTAGCCCCGATTTACAGTTTTAAGAGTTTATGAGATTTTACATTAGCCGAAAGAAGGTTTTACATTTTAGAAAACAGGAGGTCACATAATTAGAAATTTGAACCTTTCCCTCGTGTAAGTCTGCGGAGATAGCTTCAGAAAAATAAGACTGATGGTCATTACCTTGGCTGATTTTCTGCCTTGTGAAGAATGAGGCGCCCCACCTCCTGTCTTAAGACACACACTCTCAGAAATACGGTGATCCATAGACAAAGTAGCCAGAAAAGCCGCGGCTTGTATACGCGAGGGGACGGTTCTAGACGGTTCTGGACTAATCCGGACACACCCTCTCAATTTTATTGGCGGAATCAAAAAGTTACACCCAAAACCCAACAAGAAGCCTGTGATCGGCTGAAAAATGATTACAGAAAAATAGCGATTGGTCAAATTCAAAAAACTGGCGGAATGAGAGAGAAGTGTTGCAAACCTAGAAATATAAATATAAAAAACAAATGAACAATAATTTAGTTGGGAAACATAAGAACACAAAACTTCTTTAAATCGCTAATTCTTCCGTCTTGCACCAGAGTGCATGATCATAGTTTTTTGTAGAGACATTTATGGAGAAAAGTTCAAACATCTTGATGTACACACAAAAAAAAAAAAAAAAAAAAAACAATCAGTTTAGAAAACTTAGAAATGACAAACTTATCAATTATTCAGTAGTGACATCATCTGATTAAAATCCCAACTTCATGCAGTAGCAATTTCACATTTTGTTCGATAGATAGAGTTCTTTATGGCACTTCTTTTGAATGTTCGGAGTTGAGGTGTGCCTCCTGGTACAATTGTTTATTATTATTATTATTATTATTATTATTATTATTATTATTATTATAATTATTATTATTAAACTACGAAAACAATGGTAATTACAAGTTGAGTTACCGGTATATTGAGTTTAGTAATTTTTTGTAGGTGTGTGGGTATTTTGTTCTAAGCGACAGAACTTGTCATCGTGTTATGTTTACAGTATTTGTGTAGCTTCTTCTGCTTCTTAATCCCTTTACCCTTCTCGGGCTCAGCGAGTGATCCTACCTCCTGGAGCGTGAGAATTTGGATCGGGGGATACAAATGGTAAGGAGGACCAGTACCTCCTCCAGGCGTCCTCACCTGCTATGTTGAACAGAAACCTTGTGGAGGTTTGTGAAGATTGGAAGGGATAGACAAGGAAGAGGGAAGGAAGCAGCTGTGGCTTTAAGTTAGGCACCATCCCGGCATTTACTGGAGAAGAAGTGGGAAACCACGGAAAACCACTTCGACGATGGCTGAGGTGGGAATCGAACCACCCCCTCTGCTCAGTTGATCTCCCGAGGCTGAGTGGACACAGTTCCAGCCCTCATACTACTTTTCAAATTTCGTGGCAGAGCCGAGGATCGAACCCGAGCCTCCGGCAGTGGAAGCTAATCACACTAACCACTACACCATAGAGTGTGTTGCTTTTTATATACGTAAAATGTTTTGATTATGAGCTTTAATTCAGATTTTTAACGTTTTCAGTGTGTGAGGAGGCATTGGACCTATCAGTGTTGGTTTCTGTAATTTGGACTCATGGTAATGATCTTTTCTGGCATTTAGAATTTACAAATTTAGTTTTATATTTATATTTTTTTTATCTCGCTGTGTTCTTCATTGATTTTTGATGGGTGGTTCTCCTTTTCAATATATTTTATGGCCTTTATGCTTTTCCTAGGTTGTATTTTAACGGGGGATTATAGTAATTTGAGATTTTTTAGTTGCAATATTCTATCTAAAGAGATGTCCTGCTCCGCGGTGTAAGGGGTAACGCGTCCGCCTGTAACCCGGCGGCCCCTGGGTTGATTCCCGGCTCTGCCACGAAATTTGAAAAGTGGTACGAGGTCTTGAACGGGGTCCACTCAGCCTCGGGAGGCCAAGTGAGAATAGGGAGTTCGATTCCCACGTTAGCTATCCTGGAAGTGGTTTTCTGTGATTTGCCATTTCTCCTCCATGCAAATGCAGGGATGGTACCTAACTTAAGGCCACGACCACTTCCTTCCTTCCTTCCTTCCTTCCTTCCTTCCTTCCTTCCTTCCTTCCTTCCTTCCTTCCTTCCTTCCTTCCTTCCTTCTTCCTTGTCTATCCCTTCAAATCTTCCCATCCCCCCACAAGGCCCCTGTTCAGCATAGCAGGTGAGGCTGCCTGGGTCAAGTACTGGTCCTCCTTCCCAGTTGTATTACCCGACCCTGGTGGGTAAACAGATTAAGAAAGGAAAGATAATCACTAGACTGGATCATATTTCAAACGACAATATTAGGAAACGCTTTGGCGTTGCACCAATCCAGAAGAAAATGCAGGAAAACCGTGTGCGCTGGTTTGGACATGTGTTGCGTGCAGAAGACAATACACTGGCAAAGTCAGCGTTACACATTGGAAGTCGCTGGAAAGAGGCCCAAGGGACGACCAAGACAGCGATGGATCGAAACAGTGTACAACGACCTGAAAGCTGTAAGACTACATCCTGACATGGCTCGGGACCGAATTAAATAGAGACAACGAATCCACACGCGGGAACTGCCACCAGGCGGAACAAACGCTAAAGAAGAAGAAGAAATAAATAATAAAAATGTAATAAAAATTAACATTTAAATATTCGTTTAAAATAGAAGTTGAGAAGGAAAAAAAGTACAACGAAACGAAGGAATGACCAAAAATTCAGTTGAATATAACAGAGAACTAACAGAAAAATAGAATACGAGTACAGACTGAGAACAAGAATAGGGCCTATATCGTAAGCCTGTAGCCTGAGACTGGTTTGACTCTCAAGTAGCATCGCCTAGGTTTTGTGGCTATAGGGAAACCGCAAAAACCAATGGCAACATCATAATGAGGCGTACAGAGCAAAATGAAAGATGAGGTGGTTTGTTGCTTTCCTCACTGCCTCAGAAACTGATGTTGCAGCCCTATGAGGAACATAATTCTTAACATCCAGACTCATAAGTCGTAATCCATGCCTCAGCAGTTTCCATACTGAAACATTCATACGAGGGGCGATCAAATATAAACGGGATTTTATTTTTTATATAAATTCATTTATTGAAAAACACAAGGCAATTACAGTTTATTTTTCCACATAGTTTCCTACTTTGGAAATACATTTGTCCCAGCGTATGAGCAGCTTTTGATGCCCTCATTGTAAAAACAACAGGGTCGTGTCACCAGCCAGTTGCGCACGAAGTCTTGCGCACTCTCGTCATCTTCAAATGGTTACCCTCCTAAAGCTTCTTTAAGCGGCTCGAAAAAGTGGAAATCGCAGGGTGAAAAGTCCGGGCTGTAAGGAGGATGATCAAGTGTAGTCCAGTGCATTTCCTGTAGCTTGGAGACAGAGCTGCAGTATAGGGCTGCACATTGTCGCACTGTGATGATTGCTTGACAGCTCCCATAACTGATTCCGTCTTGTTCTGCAATTTCTGATACTGTCGGCCGTCGATCGTTGACAGTAATGTCTTTAACCGCACGACTGTTTTCGTCTGTAATGCTGGTCCCAGGACGGCGATCGTGTTGCTGATTTTCCACACGTTCTCGCCCTTCCTTGAACTTTTTATGCCAGGCAAACACCCGTGTCCTTGACAATGTTTATCACCGAACTGTTCAGTCTATCTCTGGCAAATTTCCGCCGCTGTAACTCCTTCACGAGCGAGAAATTTTATAATTATGCATTGCGCATTGGAGGGGTGAACTGTTGTTCCGACATCGTGAGCGTTACTGACGAACGGCGGGAAATATCTAACAGCACGCGCTCCCCACTCCTAACGCTCCCGCCTTATCATAGCAGAAGAGCGGGACCAGTCCTACCAACTGTTGATGTTCAGGAACAAAAATCCCGTTTATATTTGATCGACCTTCATAAATGAGACTGAAATTTCGGTGAAAAAGAAAAAGAACCAACAAGCTAAAGGAATTAACTAGACACGCATAAAATTGCCACACCGGTGGGATTTGAACTCTAGGCTCTATGAACCGAAGCCCACTACACGGACCATTCTGCCGAGGAACTGGAGAGTAAAATGTTAAATAAAAGATGTATTAGTGGAAGAACTGCTTAAATGTGAGATGACGAAGAACTTAAGGAAGGGATGATCAAAAACGTCAGTAGAATCAGGTAGAAAATTAAAGAATAATAAAACAAAAGTCTTTTGTGTTAAAATAACTAACTAGGGGAGAAATAAGGAAGACTTAAAATGCAGACTAGCACAAGCAAACAAGGCTTTTCTTAAGAAAATAAATTTTCTCGCTTCGAACGTTGATATAGGAATTAGAGAGATGTTTTTAAAGACTTTCGTCTGGAGCGTGGCATTGTATGGAAGTGAAACATGGACGATAAATAGCACAGAAAGAAAGAGGATAGAAGCTTTTGAAATGTCGTGTTACAGAAGGATGCTGAAGGTGAGATGGATAGATCGAATCACGAATGGAGAGATACTGAATCGAATTGGTGGGAGGAGATCGATTGGACTGAATTTGACCACAAGGAGAGAATGATTATGCGTTACGCAGTGGAGAGGTGCACCTGTTGCTCCGACATTGTGAGCGTTACTGACGAACGGTGGAATTTTGAGGGAAGTGTAGACGGTAAGAACGGTAGGGGTAGACCAAGGTATGAATATGGCAAGCAGATTAGAGCGGATATAGGATGCAGTAGTTACGTAGAAATGAAAAGTTTAGCACAGTAGGGTGGCATGGAATAGTTGCATCAAACCAGTCCATGGAGTGATGACTCAAACAACAACAGAATAAAATTAACAATACGAGTAAGCTAGAGCCTTCGTGGCTCATGCGGCAATGCGCTGGTGTCTCACCGCTGGGTTCCGTGCTTCAAATCCCAGTCACTCCATGTAACAATTGTGCTGGACAAACTGGAGGCGGGACAGGTCATTAATCCGAGAGTGCGACAGCCGGCACCATCCCTATTCCCACCGCTAGATGAGGCTTAACTCATTCCAACCATGGCCCGCGAATGACTCGAAACAGCGAATGGATTTTCAAGAATAAGCTGATGAAAATAGGAAACATTATATAGGGGAATGTTAAGAAAGGAAAGAGGAAGACAAAAGAAAGGAGAAAAGTAAAAGGAAGACGAAGAAGAAAATTTCAAAATTCGGTTGGTTTGTGACATTCTTATCCTGAAGTTAACTACATTCCTACTTTTTCTATCTCAGAACATCCTAAATTTTCTCACTTAATTGTGTAAAACAGTAATCGAAAACATTGTAACAAATTCTAACTTACCACAGAAAGGAAATTCTTTATCCAAGGTTGGCGGTGGTATAACTTGAAAAAGGCTGCAATGGAGGGCTTTTATACTTATGGAGGTTGACGGAGTATTTCCAGGTTATGAGTCAAGTGACTGCTCTCTGCCAAGTGCACTGCTGAGGTTTCCTTATTCCGATTGCAGGAATTACCAGTGCTAATTTGAATATTTCTTAGTATTCAAGACATGCGTATACAGAAGTTCAGCGTAATGACGTGAACAAGGAAAACCAGAGAGAGATTCTCATAACGTTACAATATCAGGGAAATTGAGTTAAGTTGACGATACTGTTGTTATTTAATCAAAGACGCTGAAGACATAATAATAATAATAATAATAATAATAATAATAATAATAATAATAATAATAATAATAATAATAATAATAATAATAATAATAATAATTTTCACCGTGTTTTGTGGAACAGAGAGGCGAAAGAAGGCGCGGGCATGAATTGTTGGATAGAGAAAAGGTCAAATTTTAATTAAAAACTTTAAAATTAGTAATTTTATTTCTTCCCTTCCTTTATCTTTTCTTTTCAAATGTTAAGCTTTGCTAATCAATAACAAATAATCAGTACAGAAGTTTAGCTGATGAGCTCGAGAAACAGGTTACAAAATCATAGTCACTTCATTACCAAGATGAAGAGGAATACATGAGGGTTCCCATTCTTTATTCCATAAGGTAGATTAAATTCATTAGACTGTTTTGAAAATTTGCATTTAGTAATGGAAGTTTACACTACGAAAGAATTTTGAAATCTTCCCCCCGGACTAACTTTCTGCCATTACCTTGAGCTGGTGGACCTTCCGGAGATGGACGAGGCAAGCCCTCCCCTGCCTCCTCTACGAACAAACACTACTGCTGGATTGGAGCGAAAGAAGAAGAAAAAGAATGAAAAGGAGGTCTTCTGAGTTATACCAGCATTCTGAGAAAATATCAGACACTATTAGAAAAAGACAATTGTGGCTTCATAGTAGGGATTGAATAGCTGACATGCTATGAAGAACCAGTGTGTTACGTAGCAGTAGTATCAGAAAGTGTATGAACCAGAGGAATGACATGCTGAAGAAGAGATAGATCTAACCCCCGAGGTCCTTCCCGCCAATATTCAGGCAGAATGTTATAATCCGTAAGCAGCAATAATTCCACCTATCGGAGATGAGTGTCACCAGAAGACACAAAGCACATCACAAGAAACAATGTTCAATGTAATGTTCTTGTTGATCAATTTTATGAGCTTTCTATAATGTAGGCCTTGACATTTAGTTTTCTTCCGACTCTGTGATATTAACGCATGTTATAAAATTATTTATAGCGTAGACCGTAGTTCCTTATTCCCCGACTTTACATACCGAATTTCATTAAAATCTGTTTACTCGTTTTCGATTCCCGGCCAGGTCAGGGATTTTTACCTGGACCTGTGGGCTGGTCCGAAGCCACTCAGCCTACGTGTTTAGAACTGAAGAGCTATCTGACGGTGAGATAGCGGCTCCGGTCTAGAAAGCCGATAATAACAGCCGTTTATATGTGGACATAATATGTACCTGTAAGTGAGATTATTTATATTTACTATGTTAATTAAATATATATATATATTTCTCCATTCACAGCTCGTTGTTGTTCTGCTGGCAGCTATTGTCATGACAGCATGAGGTGAGGTATTATATCGAGTTGGTATGTATCCTACTGTACTTCGAAATTCTCATTTTGCGTTTGAGGGTCTACTAAGGTGCGAATGTCGTAGGAGTGCGGCATTAGTATTTAACTAGCCTGCTGGTTCTAGTGTTCAAAACACAAATGGAATTCTCCCTACAACTCTGGAAATATCTTCAATTAGAGTCAAGAGCAAGGGCTTAGACAATCCTGTTAGATTAACGTTTAACATTGTCGAAGTTTAACATATCATTCCTTTCTTGTTTTTGTATTGTTATATTAGACTCCGGATTTTAGTCAGTGATAGTTGAGTATGCAATCTTATTGAAACCGGAAACAAGTATAGGCTGTCCTACACAGCGGTTATGTTATGTGTGTTGCATAAATTTTAGGGGTACGGCTCATCATCCGAACTCCTAGAATTTAGATTACTCTTGTTACATAGCGGAAGAACGGGCTAGTCTACACTTCCCAATAACCAAATTAGTTTGCATTCTAACCTATTACTACGTAAAAATCTGGAGTCTGGTTATTATCTCAGAGCTATTTACTTGCATGTCTTTATTTTCAGCTCGCCAGAGCAGCAACAGTAGCAGCAGCAGCGCCTCTGGTTGTCGTGGAGGAAGTTCAAGTAGTAGCAGTGGTAGCTCCTCTAGCGGATGAATTACGAACTTACAAAGCTCCTTGGTGCGCAGCGAGGGATCCAGTCGGGCGTAGTTGTACATTGTAGAACGCTAGTCAGCGTGATCAATAAAGTATTATTCTTTTCCTCTTGAACACGGTTTTATCAGTCCTGTTGTAACCCCACATTCTCTGGGAAGAAACTGAGAATTTTAAGGATCTTAATAGAGAATGTTTGTATGTGTGTATGTGTGTATGTACGAATATTGAGTACTTATCCTAAAGGCTGGTTGGATTCTCATTAGCCCCATCATAAGTTGTCATAGGTGTCAATTAAGAGTCGTGCCAGGGAAATTACGAAAGAAGTAGTTTCCCGATGATGCTTTTTCCATCGAGCCAGAAGTTGCTATTGCATATCAGTTTTCCAAGGCCACTGAAATTTATTCATAAGCTGACCCTATGAGCGACATTTCTTTCGTCACTCAACACAAGGACTCTTGCCTGAGGAATATTGTTACTAGCATCAGAATCGCTCAGTTACTTTCATATCGTCAAAGCCAAGGATGAGACTGAGACAAATCAATTAACTTAACAAATTTGTACTAGCCCATATCAGAAGACATAGGAAAATTTATTAGCTTGAACCTTATGATTTTAAGTGCACAACTCAGATGCATTGTTTTCAGTACATTAATGTCTTCTGGAAAGAAACAGTATGAGTAATTTCATCTACCTATATCAGTTTGAACATTGGTAATACAAAAATAATGTGACCAAAATGATGATAAAATTCTAACCCTTACGAATTATTCATACGTTAGTGTGGGATGTTGAAATCGTTGTGCTTTCGATCCGTGTTGTTTCACACTTCCTAAGCACCTCGTGCATAGACATGCTTATCTACTATAAAGTTAAGTTGAGTTTTGCATGTTAACTAGAGGAACTGCACGGCTGAAAACCCTGTTATGGCATCTTCCTTCCGTGTACGTATACTAGGTATATTATTATCATCTCTTTAATTAATATAGATACTTGTTTTTATTTTTCCACGCTGCCATGACTTTCTCTGTCATTACGTAATGCTGCACTTCTTTAAGATGCTACCATGTAAAAGATTTCACATGAATTGAAGCGAATTACAAACAAAATATTCACAGCTTTTATGAAACATAATTCTGGTGGTGGATGTTATTCTAGGAGCGGTAGGAAAGTATTGCCTCCTGCCTTTCCTCAAGGACTGCAATAGCTGATCCTATGGCATTTATCTGAAAATTCTGCCAAATTTCCAAATAATCATCGTCTTGCACCACCCGTGAGTGAGGTGAGTGAGATAATCACTAAAGCCCGGATTTTTATGCAGTAATAGGTTAGGTTAGGTTAGGTTAGGTTAGGTTGCAAACTAATTTGCTTAGTAGGAAGTGTCGGCCACCCGCTCTGCCATAGCGTAGTAAGAGTAACATAAATTACAGGGGTTTTGTTGGATCTTACCCCTAATATCTATGCAATCCCCATAGCACAACGGTTGTGAAGGTAGACTATACTTGCAACTCGCTTCAGTAAGTTTGCATTCTAACCTATTACTGCATAAAAATCCGGGCTCTAATTTAATCACCAACACTCATCAACACTTTCTTCCAGTTCTCGGTCATCAGCGAAATGGCGACCGTGCAGTGTAACCTTCAAGAGCCCAGAAAGATGAAAATCTGAAGGTGCTAGATCCAAACTATATCTAGGATGAGGAAGAACACCCCGACCCATTCTTGCGAGTGCTTCTCTTTTATGTAGACTAACATGATGTCTTGCATTGTCTTGGAGAAGTAGGGTCCACTTCTCGAATCTGGTGAGGGTTCCATACACTGGAACTATACTCAAGTTGGGGTCTTACCAGATACTTATATGCCCTCTCCTTTACATCCTTACTACTGCTCTCCGATTTGGTCAACAGTCGCCCCCTCCAATATCAAGCAGTTAGACAGAGCAGTGTCCTTCTTTGCTACAATTGTAAGGAACAGAAACCCCAAGCTCAGAAATCTGTCTACGCAGCAGATATTAATGGCAATTAATGTGTCACCGCTGCACATCAGGCGACAGGTAGCTGACCTGAGTTTCCTCCACGAGATCTTAAATGGACATTATCGCTCGGAACATCTTGTTTCTCTCTTCTCTCTCCGCGTTCCTTCCCGCTCCACCAGAACCAAAGACCTTCTTCACATTCCCCACACTCAGCACTCAATACTTCAACGATCATTCCTAATCCGCCTCCCAACACTCTTTAACAATATTAATAGGAGACAAGAGCTTGATATAGCATCAAATAAAAGTGTATTCGAGAGGTGTGTAAATAGTATCTTAAAGATAAGTTGATGTGAAGGGATTATACCGCCATCTTGACCCACGACGACTTGGCTATGAACATGGACATTCTCATGGTTTTCGATTTGGACAGTTATTAGTAGGATGTGTACCTGATCTTGTTATATTTTGTTATGTTTGTTATATTTTATTATGAAAGTTTACGTTTGTTAAATAGTCTGTTGACAGTGCAAGTGAAATTTGCTCAGTGTAGCTGTATCTTGTGCTTCGTGAACAAATAAAAAAACCCTAAATACCCTGATTAACCAAGTGCAGATATCTGTACCCTTTATTTACAATCCTGTTTATGTGTTTATACCAATGATGATCTTTCCTTATATTAAAACCTAGGTACTTATAGTGATTCCCATAAGGGACTTTCACCCCATCAACGCAGAAATTAAAACTGAGGGGACTTTTCCTACTACTGAAACTCGCAACCTGCGGAGAGGTTTGGAAATAAATTCAGGCTTTTGGCACGAAACCTAGTGATTAGAAATTGTATTTCATCTCCTTTTCTACCTTGCCGCCCAAGATTCTGAAGGTAAAATACGAAGGGCGTTCAAGAAGTTAGTGATGGGACATTCGATTCACTTTACTGAATCGATTCATTTGATTCCGTTCACGTTACTGAATCGATAAAGTGATCCGATTCACGGCACATCAGAGTCACCGCTCCTAGCGCATCTGTGTAGTATGATCTGGTAAGACAGCAGCAACAGCACTCAGTGCTCACTGCTTTATATTATGAACTCCTTTCTTAGAAAAAAAATGCTAGTCACTCTAATACATCGAAGGTTTCCTGGTGTGAAAATGGGGAAACTACGGAAAACCATATTAACGGCTGCCGACGGTGGGATTCGAACCCACCATCCCTAGAATGCAAGCGCATAGATACGCGATACTAACCGCACGTCCAACTCGCTCAGTCATTTTTGAAAATATGTATTTTTCTATCAGCAGATAATTTTTTTAAATCGTCATATTTTGTATAGGCTACCCGAGATGTGCGGTAGCCCACTGGTTTTCTGATTCAACATACTGTTGGTTAAGTTATTGCGTCAGTCGGCTCACTTACTGTCCACATTTGATTGAAGTCTTGTGCAACGATGTGACATACGAACTGAGAGAATACTGAGCCGTTCTTCTCAATATAAAACAAGTAATTTGAGTGGTCATGAGCATGACTCATAATCACAGGGCAGGCTAGAGTCGAGTTTAATTAATTGTCAAATGTCAACTAAGTTATAATTCTAAGATTCATTAAACTAATAAATAGTATAACCTAATAGCCTACCTACTTATTAGCTACTTTAGAATTATGTTTTGACTATCTTTTTAACACTGCAAATAAATCCATCTATTATTTAAACCTCCCTGTAAGAAGAGGACAGTGAATGCAAGTGGGTGTTATTTTCAAATGAGCTGAGCTCGAGAGTCCATTATAGCATACGATTATTTCAGTGAACCATGGCTCGGTATGTATTGCTTCAGAGGAAGTTCGGCTCCCCGCCAATGTCCAGTGTACCGATAATGAACAGTGTGTGTGTTGTGTCTCACCGATCCGTGACTGCGTACGATTCTTTCAGTGTGCTATAGCTCACTATATGTCTCGCTGCAGCGGAAGCTCGGCTCTCCGCCAGTGTCCAGTGCGCCGATAAGGAGCCGTGTGTATCTTGTGTCTCACTGAGCCTTGCTTGCGCACGATTCTTTCGTTGTGCCATGATTCAGTTAGTACGTTTACATGGGGAATGAGATCGATTTGAGTACACTTACCGTATTGAATACGATCCCCGTTTACATGTAGTATTTAAGTATCGTATTGAATCCGCCAGGCAACATCGACGTATACAGACGATGCAGAATTGTAGTAAAATCGATATTACCTCTTAGAATTTAAAAACGCCAAATGAAGTAGAAGCCCAGGAGATAACTTTCAGTTTTAAAAGTATGTGTGGTATTCCAAATGTAAGTGGGGGCGATAGATAGAACGCACGTTCCAATTTTACCCCCAACGGGAGGTTATCGTGATTTTTTCAATCACCAGGGCTGGCCGTCTTATAATACGATTGCAGTTGCTGATCATTTATACAGGTAAATATATTTACTGGCTTATTATATTTGTTACTTCGACAGAACTTTAATGATGATGATTTTGTCAGAACAAACATGGAGTGTGTGCGCAGTCGTTTTCAATACGATCCGCATTTACATGGAACTAAATTCGAACCGAGTAGGATACGATCGCAGATTTTACCGTATCGACCTTGAGACTCAATCCGAACTGAATCCCCGTTTGCATGTCATTTTCAATACGGGAAGTGTACTCAGATCGATCTGAATCCTGCATGTTAACGTACTGACTGTCTCGCTGCAGCGGAAGCTCGGCTCCCCGCCAATGTCCAGTGTCCCGCTAGTGCGCCGTGAGTGAGCCACTCAGTATTGTGCGCTGGGAGTAAGTTGAATCGTGTGCCGTGAGCTCGACGTTCCTGTGAATCGATTCACTCGGACACTTGAATGAATCCATACACTGCTTCGAATCATGCATTCAGTAGCCAATAAATAATGCAACACGTTTTATTTATTTCGGTTTTTAAAAACTGGAATTTTGTTTGGTACATATTTAAATATTCGCGCTTCGTCTCGTAGAGTTTCATTAATTTCAGAAAGGTGGCAGTGCTATAACTAGCCTTTAAAATGGTGTCTGTAACGGAGGTGCGTACCAAACAGAGAGCAGTTATTGAATTTCTTTTGACGGAAAACCAGGCCATCACAGATATTCATAGGCGCTTGCAGAATTTCTAAGAAGACCTGGCAGTGGACAAAAGCACGGTGAATCATTTGGCGAGGAGTGTTTCATCACAAGGTCGAGCAAACCTGCCACACAGCTGTGACGCCTGCACAAACGACTACAGCGTGTTCGTAGCCACAAAAAAGCAAACGAACTTCTCCTTCTCCACGACAACTCAAGACCTTAAACAAGTCTGCGCACTCGACAAAACTTCAGTGGTCTGTTCTTCCTCATCCACCCTACAGCGCGGATCTCGCGCCTTCTGACTTTCATCTGTTTGGTCCAATGAAGGATGCCCAATGAAGATTACGGGTGGCGTAAAGCAGTAGCACTGAATGGAGGTCATCTTGGAAAATAGGGTATTGTAGCAAAAAGATTGGGAAATAATATGGTGTATTTGAATCCTCAATAAAATCAACCTGCTTTTAGAGAAAAAATGTGTTGGATTATACAGTGGCCTATATTGAACTCCCCCCCCGTATTTTTCGACAATGGGACTCTAACCGGCTAACCACGATGTCAGACCATATAAACTTTTTTTTCTAGGGGCTTTACGTCGCACCGACACAGATAGGTCTTATGGCGACGATGGGATAGGAAAGGCCTAGGAGTTGGAAGGAAGCGGCCGTGGCCTTAATTAAGGTACATCCCCAGCATTTGCCTGGTGTGAAAATAGGAAACCACGGAAAACCATCTTCAGGGTTGCCGATAGTGGGATTCGAACCTACTATCTCTCGGATGCAAGCTCACAGCCGCGCGCCTCTACGCCCACGGCCAACTCGCCCGGTCCATATAAACTTGACGCCTTAAGTAACTAACTCACTCACTCACTAACTAACTAACCAACTAACTAACTAACTAACTAACTAACTAACTAAATAAATAAATAAATAAATAAATAAATAAATAAATAAATAAATAAATAAATAAATTCACCCGGCTGTCACTCTGCAGTAGAAAGGTGATATAACGATGTTTTTTTCTGAATGGAATGAAAATAAATATTTTAACAATTCGAAAGTAGAGAATACCAGTTTGTATGCATCTTGCTCCAGTTATTATTATAGTACTCAGTCTAGCTCAGACTTCTCACACAGCACGAACAGAACATTCCCTCAGAAATCGCTATAAAGAAATTCCCTTTGACAAACTATGTAGCTGATTGCAAAGCCAGTAGTAGTAGTAAATAACTCTATCATAGTTTTATAACTTAATCAGAGAGTTTTATCTATTCCCTGATACTGTTTCTCCCTCGGAACGATCATTTTTGAAAATAGGACGTATAAAGAATTATCTGTGAAATGACGTGACCTAATACAGAATCAGTGAACTCGACCTTCCCAATATCGAATATGATGTCAGTGAAATCATTAAATAACTGTGCATCTCAGAAAGTATGTCGCATGATCTAGTTTCATTACACTCTCATGCGAACATAGTGAAGTTCTTAAAACATAGAAACCAAAAATAGAAACCTATGCTTATTTATCTGCATTTCATTCCCAGAAAAATCTATATTTTAATAATTAATTATTAATTAGTTTCGTAATCTTACAGTATTTGTCTATATAAAGTATATTGAAGTGATATAGATTACAATAAATATTTTCTCGTACCTGCTCATAGCCCCTTCCCTATCCCACCGTCGCCATATGATCTATGTGTGTCGGTGCGACGGAAAGCAGATTGTAATTAAAAATACTGCTATTACGCTCTTCGGAGACGCCAAGGTGCCAGAATTTTGTTCCAGAAGAGTTCTTTCCGTGTGTCAAAATCTACTGACACGAGGTATTTAAGAACCTTCAGATACCATCGGAATAAGCCTAGATCGAACCGTGTAACTTGGACTCTTTGCTTCTCGGACCGTCAATTCGAAATGGCGAGTAACAAAGTGAATCCTTATATAAGCAAATTCACAGTGGATAAGTAGAACACATGCTGCTTCAGAATCCATCAAACACAGGAACAGAACTGATATTACAGCTCTGTTGTTTGTCATGCAGTTCAAATAAGTTATCAAACTCTAAAGATTGTTGAGAAATACTTGATGTCAGAAGAATGTGTAAGGATTAATTTTCGGAATCGAGTAGGCTGTGGCTATTGTTACTCTCAGCCCCCTGAGCTTCCTGCTCAAGCAAGTTGCCGCTCTGTTTCACGGCCTCTTGTGTGCAGGGTCGTTGTATGACGTTCCAAGGCAGAACTAATGAATGCACTTAACGCTGCACTTCTCCATTATTCCAGGGCAATTCGAGAGGTTCTTTGCTCTGTATTTGAGATAATCATCAGACCACGAGGAGAGAAACCTAAATGGTGAAAGTTAACAATATATAAAGCGAGGGAGCCGCGCATTTTACCAACAGACGTCTTTCATCTCCTGCCACAAGAACATCAACGAGCAAGGCGATGAGGACGCTGTGGGTAAGTTCAGCGAAGATTCAAGGTGGATAATAATAATAATAATAATAATAATAATAATAATAATAATAATAATAATAATAATAATAATAATAATAATAATAATAATAATAATAATAATAATAATAATAATCCATATAGGACTGGCGGTTTCCGTTTAATTAATTAATTAATTGATTGATTAATTAATTAATTAATTAATTAATTAATTTACTGCGTACTACAGAATTCTTCTTCTTAATCAGTTTACCCTCCAGAGTTGGTTTTTCCCTCAGACTCAGTGAGGGATTCCACCTCTACCGCTTTAAGGGCAGTGTCCTGGAGCGTGAGACTTTGGGTCGAGGATACAACTGGGGAGAATGACCAGTACCTCTCCCAAGCGGCCTCACCTGCTATGCTGAACAGGGGTCTTGTGGGGGGGGGGAAGATCGGAAGATAGACAAGGAAGAGGGAAGGAAGCGGCCGTGGCCTTTAGGTACCATTCCGGCATTTGCCTGGAGGAGAAGTGGGAAACCATGGAAAACCACTTCCAGGATGGCTGAAGTGGGAATCGAACCCACCTCTACTCATTTGACCTCCCGAGGCTGAGTGGACCACTTTTCAAATTTCGTGGCAAGGCCGGGAATCGAACCCGGGCCTCCGGGGGTGGCACCTAATCACACTAACCACTACACCACAGAGGCGGCTCTAATCCCAGTTACGATGGCAATTGTTTACATGTGTTTATTTCTCAATATTTCAAAACAATCCAATATCCGAACTATTCTAATATTATTTTTACAATGAGATGATGATGATGATGATGATGATGATGATGATGATGATGATGATGATGATTGTTGTTTAAAGTGGTCTAACATCGAAGGTCATCGGTCCCTTACAGAGAGAAAGAAGCAATATTTCATATCTAATTTAATCTTTAAAAGAGAGAGTAAAATAAACGTAATTTCATTTCTGAACTATTATTTTCTTCTAGTTCCAACACTTATAATGATATTTTTTCGAATAGGGTTTAATGTAGAATGTTTGAAGTCCATTTTGTGGTTCATATCAGCATTGCAAGTTATTTAGAGTGTTTGCACGGAGATGGTGAATTGTTGTAAAAACAGCCCTAGAGGTACACAGAAGTCGAAAGAATTAGTTTTCTGAACTGCACTGTTACAGACATTGCATAGCCTGTAGAGTAGGGAATTTATGTGAGCGGTTGTTGTGACTTTTTAATTCTGAAAAGTTACATTTGTTCTCGCATTAAAGATGGGCACGTGAACACACAAGAGGCATAAAAAGTCAGGGTTTTCAATAATCGAACTTACAGTTTTGTATAGAAACTTCATGTCTTCTCAGTTCCAAGCTTTCTATTTCAAAATTAGGAGAATTTCGTTGTTTGCTATATGTGGATAATGCCGGTATAGTGTTGGGGGAGAGTGAAATTTGCAGAATTTATAAAGTGAGATGTTATCTGTGACCACTCTTAAACGGAACCTTTGCTGATTTGGTGAATCAGATCTCCATTGTGGGAGAGAAGGTTGTGGAGTGACACCCTGCGCTGGGTATGGTGGGTAAGCTAAGGTTAAGCCTTGTCGCTGCAGCCAAAGATGTCTATCTTGAGGCAGTCTTTTCAACTCGGCGTACGTCTTGCAGTTCATTCTCTGAAGCAGGTTCTTGAAATAAGACACACTGTGTCGTCCTCTTCCTCTTTTTCCAGCAATTCTTCCTTCAATGATGTTTCAAAGGAACTCCTCATGCCACAGAATGTCCACAATACTTTTTTTTCTTTTTTCACTTTCAGTTATCAGACTCTGTTTTCCTCATATCTTTCTAAGGATTTCAGCATTGCTCTTCATTTCAGTCCAACTTATCCTCTGCATTCTTCTCCAGATCCACATTTCAATTGCCCCTATTCGTTTCCTGCTCTCCTAATGTCTAGCTTTTCCAACCGTACAGAAGCATGCTCCATACAAAAGTTTTTGCAAAAGCCTTCCGAGTTTGAATATCTATATGTTTGTTGGCCAGCAGATGCTTTTTGTCTTCGAAGGCTCTCTTTGCCACTGCTCTCATTGTTGTGACTTCTGATGTGCTCCGATTATTACCCGTGATTAGGGTTCGTAGGTAGCAAAATCCCTTTGCTGGCAAGACCTAGTGTTTACAGTGCACTATGTCTTCTGGTATGGGCTAGAGCAATTTTGTTACTTTCAGTGATCTGTCTCTGTCTTATCCTTGGCTTTGACAATACGAAAGTGACTGAGGTATGAGCGATGCTAGTAATGCCATTCCTTGTGCAGCCAGTCCCTGCTGTGAATGGTGTGAAAACGTTGCTCATAGGGTAAGTTGGTGCATGCATTTCCGTGGGTTTGGTAGACTGATATGTATAGCAACTTCTGACTCGGTGAGGAAAACAACGGGAAACTACCTCACTCCTCATTTCTCTAGTACGCCTCTTCAGTGATGCCTAGGCCATCTATGACAGCTGATGGCAGAGCTGTTGAGGATCCAACCAGCCTTAGGGATGAAGACGAAACATACACACACACAGGTAGAAAACTGTTTGACTTGTTCAATTTTATCATGGCCAGATTTGATGTGTGTTATAGCCCTTTACTTGGATTTACATATTGCCATGGTTCTTGTTTTCCTTGCATTAATTTTGAGGTTCCATTTGCCTAAAGTTTCTGCTAGTATAGGAATATGATTAGCGAAATAGAACTTACTTATTTACCATTAATTTTGATCCCGGCTGTGTAGGGATAGCGTGCCTGCCTCTTACCTGGAGGCCCCGGGTTCGATTCCCGGCGAGGTCAGGGATTTTTACCTGGACCTGAGGGCTGGTTCGAGGTCCACTCCGCCTACGTGATTAGAATTGAGGAGCTAACTGACAGTGATATAGCGTCCCCGGTCTAGAAAACCAAGAATAACGGCCGAGAGGATTCGTCGTGCTGACCACACGACACCTCGTAATCTGCAGGACTTCGGGCTGAGCAGCGGTCGCTTGGTAGACCAAGGCCCTTGAAGGGCTGTAGTGCCATCGGGTTTGGTTTTCTGTTTACTCTTTCATGACTGTGATGTTTTTTTCGATGAATATGTTGAAGAGAGAAGGAGATAGTGGAGATCCTTGCCTACCTCCTCTTCCTATTTTGGCATTTCTCTTTGTTCCATTGATTGCAACATCAGTGTTCTGCATTCTGTATAAATTTAGTATGAGGCGTCAATATTTTCAATCAATTCCTGCCTTTTTCATGGTAAGGAAAAGCTGTTTCCTGTCGACTCGGTCAAAAGCTTTCTCGAAGTCGATAGGGTCACATATACGTACATATTCTTCTCAAATATTATTTTCAGAATTAAACGTAATGCCAGAATTGCTGCCCTAGTACCCATCCTTGATTGAAATCCGAACTGGTCGTTATCGATATAGTGTTCTAACTTTCCTTTAATTATATTCTTGATGATGTTGTGCAGTATTTTTGGGGCATCAGACGGAATAATGAGAGTTCGATTATCAGAACAGTCCGTGGCATTCCTCTGTTTCGGTATTGCATCAGTTCTGCTTTTGCTGCTGGGATAAAAATAAGAAAGTAAAGGTAGCTGAAATTACATCAAAGGTACAAACTTGCATCTGTCCAATCTAAGATTTGGGGCCATAAACAGTAAACTCTGCAAACACGCTGATCTGGATGATTTTGTCTCTAAATGCTTAAGAATGAAGTCCTCATACCAGTTCTCAGTCTGACATTCCCAGTCCACGACGTTTCGATGAATTCACTTTGACAGTACTGCTCTAATATAGTGTGATGTCTTCTTTGCAGGTGTTAGCTTTGATCGTGGCGGCAGTCACCGCCGGCGAAGTAGAGAACAAGAAATCTGAGAAGAGAGGGATTTCCAGTTTCGGAAGTGGCTACGGAGGTGGTGCCAGCAGCTACAGTTCCGTCAGTCTAGGAGGCAGCCATGGAGGAGGCTATAGCCTCAGTTCAGGCGGCTATGGCGGTGGCTATGGCGGTGGTCACGGAGGAAGCATTGGTATCAGCTCTGGAGGCCTTGGCGGTGGCTACGGCGGTGGTCACGGAGGAAGCATCAGTATTGGCTCAGGAGGGTACGGGGGAGGATATGGAGGAGGATATGGGGGTGGTTATGGAGGAGGATTTGGTGGTGGCATTGGAGGTGGCATCGGAGGAGGAGCAGGAGGTGGAATTGGAGGTGGCATCGGAGGAGGAGCAGGAGGTGGAATTGAAGCTAGTTCCGGTGTAGCCTCAGTGCAGACCATCACGGTACCTCGTCCTGTAGCAGTCCCACAGCCATACCCAGTAACCGTTAACAGACCTGTTCCCGTTCCTGTTCCAGCTCCCTACCCCGTATCAGTTCCTCGTGCTGTACCTGTTCCTGTTCCTCAGCCCGTACCTGTGTCTGTTCCTAGACCGTACCCAGTGACTGTCAACAGACCTGTTCCTGTTCCAGTACCACAGGCAGTACCTGTTTCCGTTCCTCAACCAGTTCCAGTATCTGTTCCTCAACCTGTACCAGTTACTATTCCCCAGGCCGTTCCTGTTCCAGTTCCTCAGCCTGTAGTCGTGCCCGTTGCTCAGCCTGTATTCGTTGGAGGAGGTGGTGGCGGTGCAGGAGGCTTTGGAGGAGCTGGTGCAGGTGGTTTCGGAGGAGGTCTTGGAGGTGGATCCGGAGGCGGTCTTGGAGGAGGATACGGAGGTGGTCTTGGAGGTGGATACGGAGGCGGCCTTGGAGGTGGATATGGAGGTGGTCACGGAATAGGCGGAGGAAGCATTGGAGGCGGCTACGGAGGAGGTCATGGAATCAGTGGTGGTAGCGGATATGGAGGCAGTTTTGGAGGCGGCCACGGTGGAATCAGTCTTGGTTCTGGAGGTGGATACGGAAAGCATTAAATCATAAGGTAAGGAATATTTGATAAATATTTTAAAATTTATTTCATTTAATAATAATAATAATAATAATAATAATAATAATAATAATAATAATAATAGGACAGGAACTGGGTCATGAAGTGTAAAAATAAACATACCGAGACGAAGATGACGCCATTTATGCCCAGTAAGAGAGGTTTAAATCATCTTAGCCACAGAAGTAGTTGAAAATAGAGCAGTGTATTGGACTGGGAAATAGTTCATCACAGATGCTTGCAGACTGAACAATGAAAGGCGCAACGTCTATAATGGAAAATGTATGTATGATTTTACTTAAAATATATCAATAATAATAATAATAATAATAATAATAATAATAATAATAATAATAATAATAATAATAATACACACCTTCACCCGTGCTGGAAAACATGCTTCTATGGGACCGACAAGTCATAACCGATGTCGCGCTCAGCAACAATAGGCCAGATATTATTCTAATCGATGCTCGCCTCCGTAGCCAGACGGTTAGCAACATTAGCTGCCGTCCTCGCGGGCCCGGGTTCGATTCCCAGTATTGTTAGAGATTTAAGAACGGGTTGGTACGTGGTTAAAATGGGACATGCAGCTCACTTCCATTGGGGGTGTGCCTGAAAAGAGCTGCTATCACCTCAGCACGAGGATATGAGTTTATTTCACTTTATAATCCCTTATAGAAAGTGGTTGTCTAAACATCTCCAGTCTGTAAACAACAATTGCCAGAGAGATATCAAAATACAATAGAAATACAACGCCTGTGGGAACTAGAATCAGTCATCACAGTTCCAAAAGTGATATCATGTACTTGTGTTATTCCGAAAATCTTGCACAGCTCTCTGGCCGCGTGAAACCTACATCACCACACATACTGTACGTTGAACTGCAGAAAGCCACCCTCCTGAGCACCTGCCATATTGTGAGAAAGTTTCTAGGAACGACTTTTCCTCTGAGCTACACTAAACAGTATGAAGATCTTTACAACAGTCTGCTTTAGGTCGCACTGGCACAGATAAGTCTTATGGCGACGATGGGATAGGAAAGTGCTTGGAGTGGGAAGCAAGAGACCATGGCCATTATTAAGCTACAGGCCCAGCATATGCCCGATGTGAAAATGGGATTCCACGGAAAACCATCTTCAGGGCTGCCGGCAGTGACCATGAAGACCCAGGCCCCAGTTCTGGTGATACTGAAGGACAGATTCCCAAAAAGGGTAGATGAAAAAAGTGTTCAAGGACATCATTTGTACACATGTGTTGTAAATACGTATGCTGTAGTTATTTCTTTTGTAAATATTAGCAGATATCTGTATAGTTTCATAATGAGGAGGGGGACTCCTTGCTTGGGCCGAGTCAGACCATTATGTTACAGACACAAGCCGAGCCTTCCTAAATGAATGTAAAATAATAATAATAATAATAATAATAATAATAATAATAATAATAATAATAATAATAATAATAATAATAATAATAATAATAATCTACATAAATAAAGCCAACGGCCGTAGCCGTGTTGAAACACCGGATCCCGTGAGATATCCAAAGTTAAGCAACATTGGGCGTGGTCAGGAGTTGGATGGGTTGCCACGCGCTGTTGGTGGGGGGTAAGGGAAAGGAGGAGTGGAAAGGAACTGGCCACCCTACCGCACGTAAACTCCGGCTCAGGAACACCTCTGCGGAGGTTCGAACCTGCCTTCGGGCAGAATAACCCTTACCTTACCTACCTACATAAATAAAATCGCAAGGTCTCATATCTGTACATCTTTTTTATTTCAGGAAATTTTCCTGATTATTGTTTGTTTCCTGTATAATACTGATAACCTGAAAGCTTTAATTTTTTTTACTTTCGGGGTCTAGATTGTCTTCTTAAAAGCAGAACACAGCTAGACATACTTCATTCAAACACCGTGTTTTGAATGTACCTAAACAGAATTATATTATCAGGCACATTTGACTTCAAGGTCATTGCATGAGTATGTGTTCACAGCAAGATTTAAAAAAAGTGGTTATTCTTAAGTATCTTCGTTAACATTAGGTCTACCGCTTTTCCTACAGGTTGTGAAAGCATGATGAAAACACTGATCTTAAAAAACAAAACAAAAAAAACAGCTCTATGATACATTAGGAGTTCCGTCGTCTACGCTTAAGAACTACAATAAAAAATGTCGTCTTTCAATGACCAAAGCCGTGAATTTAACAGGATATGAAAATGTATCTACAATATGGTGTACTATATTTGATTTAAATATTTCATCATCATCATCATCATCATCATCTGTTTACCCTCCAGGTTCGGCTTTTCCCTCGGACTCAGCGAGGGATCCCACATCTACCGCCTCAAGGGCAGTGTCCTGGAGATTCAGACTCTTGGTCGGAGGATACAACTGGGGAGAATGACCAGTACCTCGCCCAGGCGGCCTCACCTGCTATGCTGAACAGGGGCCTTGTGGAGGGATGGGAAGATTGGAAGGGATAGACAAGGAAGAGGGAAGGAAGCGGCCGTGGCCTTAAGTGAGGTACCATCCCGGCATTCGCCTGGAGGAGAAGTGGGGAAACCACGGAAAACCACTTCGAGGATGGCTGAGGTGGGAATCGAACCCACCTCTACTCAGTTGACCTCCAGAGGCTGAGTGGACCCCGTTCCAGCCCTCGTACCACTTTTCAAATTTTCGTGGCAGAGCCGGGAATCGAACCCGGACTTTCGGGGGTGGCAGCTAATCACGCTAACCACTACACCACAGAGGCGGACTGATTTAAATATTTTATTTCATAGAAATGATACGTCAGTATGTAATTTCCTTTACAAACCATACAAATCAGTTTCTTCCCGTTCAATGCGCGGTTTCTTGCACAACGTCTTATCGAGGTTCACTGTAAGTATTATTTCCTACTCTTATAGAATAACAATGCCAGTGATGGATACTTATGCGTTGTTTCAGGTTACCTCAAAGAAATCTACGGCATCCTGGATCATCAAGAATTCCACGATCACTGCCATCATCCATCTCTTCATGTACTACTCATCTTCCCTTTCATCATCTCATCACACACACATCTTTTTTCGTAAGACTAGAAGATGTTCCTTATTTTCAACTTGTATATTTACTCTGTGATATATTTTGTATGAAACTTCGCACAAATAAATTGCTTTTATGAAAGTGCTTTTCCTTTATTTCTAATATTGTTCCCGAGGATTAGACAGAGCTATCCAAATTCTACGCTTTCCATGACTTAATATCAATCATCAATGCTTTGTTGCCATTGATACTTTCACGGCCCGTACTTATAGATATGATATAGGCTTTTGGGCTTATGCTGTGTCAAGAAAATAGGGTGAAATTCTTTACGTTTCGCAGAGAACTGAACTCTTAGACTGATTCTGATGGTTCGGTCAGCTTCCGATTCGAACGCTAGCGCTGTGCCGCTTCCGGGAAGCCATCTGGTGAGGAATGAACGTACCCTTTCCACTTCTGTTATAACGTCTGAATTTCAAAAGCTCATTGTTTAAGAAGCCTTTCTCGTGGACAGTCGAGATTTTCTTCTGATGACGCAGTTCTTTGCTTTTAGGACTTAAACTTTTCAAAGAACTCGGACATTTATCAAACATTTCCTTTGATAATTAATTACAGTCCCTTACTCCTGGTCCTATAAATTATTTCCTCCAATTAGTCCTCCTGCATTCCAAATTTCTCTTCATATTATGATATTTACTGATGCATGTATAGAAAGCCTGTCCTCCCAAACAAACAGAAACTTGACAATAAAGAAGTCTCCTTTAAAAGTAAGAAGTATAAAATCTATTATAACGACCAAATATAATTACCAGCAAACTTGTCTTCATGCTTTTTGGAAACGTCTCATCACACATACGTGACACGAAAAAGTGATTTACACCACACTTTTCAAGTGAGAAATCTAGTTTCCTTCTGTATATTCCCTTGAGTATTATGTTTCGAGACTGTGTTACCAGTTCGTGTACTTGATTTAATTAGTGGTATATTTATGTTTCACACACAAACCACTAGAACACTAAATTGTATATGTTAAAGAAAATTGTATATTCGATGCATTTACATGCTTAAATAGATAGGTAACACCAGACTAAATACATCTGTGGTACAAATGCATGAATATATCGAAACATTGGGGCAATATTAATGAAGGTGCAGACCTTCTTTTTGAGGTATTTGTTGGCTAAACGGTAAGTCGTATCACGAAACGGATGGCACATCCTTGGTTCAATTTGGTGTGATCTACAACTTTGGTCCTATGACTTCTTTTCGTTTCTCTCTCCCTTATACGTTTCATTTGGTTGTATTTCTCGACTGTATGTAAATACTGTGTTTGTACACGTATATTTCCTAGTTTGACACAATTATAAGAAAGATGAGAGTCATCAAATTTTGCACGAGCACTGGCCAACATACTGGCCATATTCTCTCAAATAAATCGAAGTAAGAAGTAATAAATCTTAAGCTATGATAACGACCAGGTATAATTTCCAGCAATCTTGTAATGTGTTCTAGAAGTGTTTTCCTTATTTATTAAGGAAAATAACATCACCCTAAAAATATAGACGAAGTAGTAGGGTTAAGAACATGTTACAAACTTTGGGCTGGGAAGACTTGGGAGTAAGGAGAAGAGCTGCTCGAGAAAGTGGTATGTTTCGAGCTGCCAGTGGAGAGATGGCGTGGAATGACATTAGTAGACCACCAAGTTTGAGTTAAGCTTTGAAATGTATATGTAAATGTATAAAGGCTAATCGGTTTGGAGCGATCTATATATAAAGGTATAAAATTGACAAGAGACGTGAATTAATGAGGCACATCCAAGCATCTCAGAAACTTGCAACTTGGTATCAGAGGAGCTGATGATCTGAGGATCCCTACAAAAATCGAAAATTCTCAAAATGCCCTGAGGGGGCAATCTGGGGCTTCAAATTTTGGGCGCTGCATAAGAACGCAGTCGTACGTATTTATGCAAAACGATAACCTATAGGTTTCGTGGGCTTAAAATCTTCCAGGAAATTCCTCTTTTTTAACCCCCTTCCGCCAATTGACATGTTGGCACAATCTGCCAGACGAGCTAGAAAACTGGAATTTGTCGAAATTATAGCTCGCTCTTAGCCTCTAACCAATGGAAAAATTCCAAGATGTTTAAATTTATCACTTTTTGCCCCCGAAAAATATCAAAATATGAAGGGAATTTTAATGACGGTGCAGACCTTCTTTCGAGGTATATGTTGGCTAAACGGTAAGTCGTATCACAAAACGGATGGCACAATCTTAGTTCAATTCGGAGTGATCTACAACTTTGGTCCTTTGACTTCTTGTCGTATTTCTCTCCCTTATACGTTTCATTTGGCTGTATTTCTCGACTGTACGTAAATTTTGTGTTTGTACACGTATATTTCATAGTTTGACACACTAATAGGAACGATGAGAGTCAGCAAATTTTGCACAATCATTGGCTCACATACTGACCATATGTGAACCAAATTGTATGTTTCTGGCTGTCACATAAGTACACGGAAAATAATGCAGTGTGTGAAATCTGTACCCAAATTTCGGCCTATTCAACGTTTCTAACTTAACCTAACCCATAAAAAGAGAGATAGGAGAAAATGTCATAGGATGTACCATGTACATCGGTAAAAGGGGCGTCTGAGCTTGCAATGCGTTTGTCGATATTACGTACCGTTAAGCAGCAGTTTATCTGTAAATGAATGTTTGCTATATTTTAAACGTGCATATACCTTCGTATATCGTTCTGTATTCATTGAAGTCGATTTGTAGCGATATAGAAAGGGTGTATCTTTCATTATTATTAATACTTTTCAAATTGATTGTGACTGTCAGCAGGAGAGCGTCTCCTGTTGTAATCAATTCTGCCACATCTACCTTGACTGGCAGTAGGAGTGGGGTCTTTCTCCAACTCCTGTGTAACTGGCATTAGTAAGGAGCACCTACCATTTTAAAGAATAATTCCCTTCTCGGTTTGACTAGCAGAAGGCAAGGGAGCATGCAATTTTGTTCAAATCTCCCATACTCTATTGTGCCTGGCAGTAGGCAAGTGTGCCCGCCATTATAAAATAATTTATCCATTTAAAACGGGTCTGGCATTAGGCAAAGTGGCCTGCTATTATAATCGAAACTCACCAACTCAAGTGTCACTGGCAATAAGCTGACAGTCATTAGGAAAAGGGGTCTGTTATTATAACGATAAGAGGTATAACTCAATTTTGGCAGCAGGGAAGGTACCTGCCATTATAATGAAATCTCTTCAACTAGAATACGTCTGGAAGTAGGAAAGGGGGCCTGCCATTGTGACGAAATCTTCCCAAATCGATTGTGACCGGCAGTAGGCAAGGGAGCCTGCCATTATAACGAAATCTTCCCAACTCGATTGTGAATGGCAGTAGGCAAGTGAACCTGCCGTTATCATCTCAACTCCGCAACAGACATGCAATTTAAAAAAATATTCACTGCGTGTACAGAAATTTACTTCGATATCCGTATAATAATATAGAATACTGTAGCGAAGAACGGGTACATTTGCTAGTATGAAGATAAAGTTAGAATTCAAGAGGGAACATTCCGGCAAACATTCATGTATATGGAGAGCCTCCGCAGCTCAGGTGGCAACCCACCGGCCTCTTACCGCTGAGTTGCGTAGTTCAAATCCCGGTCAATCCATGTGAGATTTGTGCTGGACATAGCAGGACAGGTTTTCCTTCGGGTACTCCGGTTTTCCCTGTCATCTTTCATTCCAGCAACACCCTCCAAAATTATTTCATCTGCCAGTCATTAATTATTGCCCCAGAGGAGTGCGACAGGCTTCGGCAGCTAGCACAATTCCTGTCCTCGCCGCAGAATGGGGGCTTCATTCATTCCATTCCTCACCCGGTCGAATAACTGGGAAAAGGCTGTGGATTTTCATTTCCATTCACCTATAGCAAGAGGAATTAAGGATTAAAATCATTTATACGAAGAGGAATGTTCGATAAATGTCCAAGATTTTTGAAAATATTTAAGAAGAGATAAAGTAAACAGTTGCTAGGGAATCTCCCTCTGATTGATTGATTGATTGATTCATTAATTGATTGATTGATTGATTGATTGATTGATTGATTGATTGATTGATTGATTGATTGATTGATTGATTGATTGATTGATTGATTGATTGATTGATTGATTGATTGATTGATTGATTGATTGATTGAAAACTTCTTTTTCCGTCACTTTGCCCATGGCCTGACCGGCTCGTGAATACGAATTACGTCACGCATGTGCACTTGGCCTTGTTCTACGACAGGATGCCCTTCCTGGCTCCAGAATTTTGCGAAGGGGTGCGTTCAACTCCTGGCTGTTGAATCCGTCGTCGACGGACTAATGTTTTTTTACACAATTGCTGTGGTAAAGCCATCTAGTGGAGGTGAGTGGCAGGTGAAGTGAGAGAGAGCACATCTCAGTTAAGAACAGTCAGGGTATTATTGTTTATAAGTTTAAAAGGTTTAGAACATTGTAGACTCGATTATATAAGAACCATGGAGTCAGATAATTCTTTCATTGTCATCTCTCCTCATAAACCACTTTTCCCGTCGTATTACACTGATCATCAAAAAGTGAATTTGGCGGGTATTTTGGTATCCGACACACGTTCTAAGACAACTGAAACATGTTGATGAAAATAAAAAACGCAAATTATTTGTCTCTATCACCCACCATTCTTGAGATATCAACTATTTGTATATGTTTCACATTGTATCAAGGAAACGAACACTCGGACAGAAGTTACACTAGAGTATCGATAGTTACATGGAGAACTAATAGACGTGGTTTTAGTTAAGATTAGTACAAGTGCAACACATGGTTTTTGTTTGTTACATAACCGCAAACGTAGCAAAACCGATTTATTGCAATTACGCAACCTCTGGACGCCACAATCCACACTCTCACTGGCAATTAAAAATGCAAAACTCGGCTTTGTATAAAAATAACGAAAAACTGTGAAAACATTCCCGATATACCCCGTTCCATGAAAAATAAAACTTTGTCAACATCTTCAAAACCTGACCCGATAGAGCAAAACGGCTTTTAGATTTGAAATAAGCAAGAAAATCTGCACTAGAAACAGTAAACATCATGTCAGTTATCTACCCCTTGCAAATCAATGTCATTTCTCTTCACGTTTTCCTTTGGATTTTAATGTGCTGATTTGCTGATGATCACACAGTTTCGTACCTTAAATCACCACAACGACTATCGTCGCCATTTAACTCATTACCATGATGATGGAACAATATTCCGATGCCAGCAATGATGGACATCGCATTAAAATTCTAAATTTGTGAATGCTTTTTTTATCATGATCTGTACGGTACAAATTTATGAGACAAACTATCGAGAACCATGTTTAAGAGCACATTGAGTAACATCTACTAATGCACACTCGTAAATAATATCGTAACTTAGAGATGGTTGTAAAATAACGTAGCAGTTACTTCGTCACATTTGCATGCCTGTCACTGTTACAAATGTAACGAGGACAAAAATAACAGGTTACCGAGTAACGACAGCAGAATAACGTACTAGTGAAAACAGCGACTGGGAAGTGGGAACTGTCACTAGTAGCAGCTTAGAGAGGCAGAATGTGACCTTCAGTGTTCAGATAGTACGCATGTCTTCCAAGTGAGAGCGCTTTCGTAGGAGACTGCTCTAAGTCAAATACACTATAGTGTATAATATACTCTATAGAGAATTTGTTTAAATTGCTGCTGCTATCCGGTAACTAAAGTGTAAACTGTTATGACATGTTCAACTGCTCAGGGGTAATCGGTGACTCAGACATCGCGCAGGGCTACCTATATTACAATGAAAATGAAAACGTACAACCTGTTTTCCAGTCTTTGACCGGGTCAGGGATGTAATGAATGAAACAGATATAGGCTGTTAGTACGATGGGGTCGCCACTCCCAAAGTGATTTATTAATGAATGATAGATGCTATGAAATGAGAATGGAGAGTGTTGCTGGAATGAAAGATGACAGGGAAAACCGGAGTACCCGGACAAAAACCTGTCCCGCCTCCGCTTTGTCCAGCACAAATCTCACATGGAGTGACCGGGATACCTACATTACAATATTATTATAAATTTCACCCGTATAATTTTTCTTGTACCATAAATTAGTCTGCTAACTTTCCATATTTATATTATAGATAACATAATATTACTTCATTTTACTTAATCGATACCCTTGTAGCGATTTGTGTTGAGGTTTGGCATTCAGATCATCATGTCTTCTTGTCTTCTATCCTTGATCGGGGCATTGTCAAACTCACTCTTCTAGATTTCAGAAAAGACGCTATGTTGTCTTCTTATTTCATCGGTTGTCTGCCTCTGGTCAACTTTATAACAAATGGGAATGCGTGTTTTGCTGCACCGACTTTCAACAGTGTAACGATGCGGGCGCGCATGTGCTGTAAGGAGACAAGCTTGAAACCGTGACCTGGCTGTGACCAATAAAAGGTGAATAACGTTCTACGTTATTTTTAACTACTACTTTTCACAGTTAATTTGTTGTAGCAGTGACATGTGTAACAGTTACACAAAAATAACCGTTTGTCACAACTCTATAGTAAATATTCTCGTAACTAATACATGAAAAAACATGATGTAGCCTCTAGAAATGTGCATAGCCCGTTCTCGTTTTATGCACACGTTTTAGCTTGCTCTTTTGAGTCTCATTTCTTCTAAGATTGGGGACTGGGTGTTTGTCATAGTATGAGTACACATCTACTTAAAGACATCTCATTGAGCAAATCCATAGAATATACGGCATTTGGTGGAAAAATAAATATTTTAGAATTTTTTTCTTTATGTCGCTCCGACGCAGATAAGTCTTATGGCGACGATGGGATAGGAAAGGGCGAAGAGTGGGAAGGAAATGACCGTGGCCTTAATTAACCCGTTCCGCTCTGGGCCCGAATATCCCTAACAAATATCTCGGACTGGGCATTATTAAGGATTTCAATATATATATATATATATATATATATATATATATATGAACATTTTTTCTTTGTGTTTGTTTGAGCATCTAATTTTAAAAATGTTGTTTGTTTCACGTCAGATATCACTTCAGATTTTAAAATTGTTTTATATATTGTACCCTATTTCGCGAATGAAAGAAAGTCTGACGGATTACTAAGTAAGTATAGTTTTCTGAAGTACTATTTTGATAGAAGTAAAATGTGTATTTCAATTACAAAACAACACCAATAATGAAAATGACATAAAGTAATAATTGTTCAATAATAATAGTAATATCTATAAAGAAAATGAGAGCTCTTATGAAATATTATTTATATATTTTTATGTGACGATTGTGGCTCTCAAGGTGATGTTAGCGAAGATACTCAGAGTGAAGATGATATTAAAGGTATTTATTTATAATTGTATGCAAAAATGGGAATATTATTGACATCCAAATATGAATTCGAAACAACATCTTGCATTTTATTATGACTGGAATTAATTTTACAGCCTACCGCATGTTCGCACGCGATACATACTTGCGTTGATACGTAGGAATATCTACATACGTAATAGTAAAGTTTTCTACTTTTTCTAGATATGAGGGCTTACGATTCAATAAAATATCTAAAATATTATTTTCATTAAGCACTTGTTTGCCACGACCACCCATGCTTAAGTGGTACATTGAGTGACATCTACTAACACTCGTAAATAATATCGTAAATTCTCTGATTAGATAATACTGCCACCTGTTGAAATACTCTCGTAACTAATACATGAAGAAACCTGATGTAGCCTCTAGAAATAAGCATAGCTCGTTCTCGATTTTGAGTGAATTCTCAAACCTTACTACGGGCTATGCTCGCAGTGCGGCGTGAACATAATTTTGGCCGCTAGACCGGAAAGGGTTAAGGTATAGTTCCGACATTTGCCTGGTGTGAAAATGGGAAACCACAGAAACCATCTTCAGGGCTGCCGAATGCAAGCTCATAACTACGTGTCCCAAACAGCTCAGTGCCTTGCTCGGTGTGGTAAAATGAAGTGTTGGATTGCATTACTCTACTGTATTTTGTTATGTAGATAAATGTCTCTAGTTTAATATTCCTTCACGCTGAGCAAGCTAGCCGTGCGGTTTGGGGCGCACAGATGTGAGCTTCGAGAGATGGTGGGTTCTAACCCTACTGTCGGCACCCCTGAAGATGGTTTTCCGTGGCTTCCCACTTTCACACCAGGCAAATGGCGCTGGATCCTAACTAATCATAATACTTTTATTGGCTTTAAGTCCCACTAACTACTACTTTTTACGATTTTCGGAGACGCCGAGGTGCCGGAATTTAGTCCCGCAAGAGTTCTTTACGTGTCAGTAAATCTACCGACATGAGGCTGACGTATTTGAACACCTTCAAATACCACCGGACTGAGGCAGGATCGAACCTGCCAAGTTGGGGTCAGAAGACCATCGCCTGAACCGTCTGAGCCACTCAGCCCGGCAGGATCTTAACTAAGGCCACGGCCGCTTCCTCCCCACTCCTAGCCCTTTCCCATAACATCGTCTCCATAAGACATATCTGTGTCGGTGCGACGTAAAGCTACTTGTTTTAAGAACATGGATTCAGAATTATATGTCGTGTCGCGACTGAGTTAAAGTGTCGCCATGTGGTGTAGAATTAATATTGTCAAATGATTTTAAAGGAAAGTGTTATTAAAGACGCTCACGACTAATCCACAATCAAATGAACTGCACCAATACGTTGAGTATTAGCTTTCCCTTAAAAGAAATGAGAAATACCAACATACGTGATAAATACACAACTTTAGTAACAGCGGAGTGGATTCTCAAGACTCTTATCAGTGACTAGAAACCACATTTCAGATTCCAGCAGCTCCAAAGCCACGGAATAACTGAGTGCACTACTTAACGGCACTTTCTTCTTGAACATTACCAAGTGTTCTTGAGAGGTTCAGCTTCTACTTGGAATGTGCTTTTGAGTCATCCTTTCTAAACTCTTCATCCATACAGCCATGGGTGTCTAGCTGACTCTGACATGGCTTCAACTCACTATGCTACACTACCGTTAGGCTACTATGAAACTTAGTTTACTGGGGTGTACTACTACTACTATCGAAAATATTGTTAACGAAAAAGAAAATAAATGTAGGATGGGCAACCTGTCTGGTGAAGGAAAGAGTTTCAGTTGCAAGGTGTTTTAAATGTCTTGGATTTGGACATAAAGCACCACAGTGCGACGTTAAGGATGACCGGTCACGGAGCTGTCTAAATTGTGGACAAGAAAGCCATTTGGCGAAGGATTGTGGGAACAATTGTTTTGCACCACGTGTCAAGTAGAAGGCCACCGCTCAGATCAAATGAAATGCCCTACTTACAGGAAGTTAATATTAGAGGCAAGGAAGTTGAATTTAAACGGCCAATAACGGACATATTGCGGGCGAATCTCATGAGGAAACCCGACAGTCATGACATTACATGTGCAACAGCCTTGAAAAGGAAAGTAGACTTAGTGCTTGTTAGTGAGCCAAACAGAAGGCGAGTAGCTGAAGGTGGTTGGTTCAAAGATGTGATGTAGCTGCATATTTTTTAAATGATAAGTTGGAGGTGCAAAGCATAAGGGCAGAAGGAGGATATTTGTGTATTCAACTTCAGCAATATCCGATTTATTTTTGTTATATCTCTCCTAACATCCCTTTTGATATTTTCAAAGCTGAGGTAGATGTATTAGTTCAGGACTGTATGGCGTCAGGTATTGAATCTGTCATTCTGGGAGACCTAAATGTCAAGTCGCCTCTGTGGGGGGCACCAACTGCAGATCGTAGGGGAGAATATTGGGAGGAATGGATAGCGACCTTAGACTTGGTGGTTCATAACACTGGAATTTTACCAACTTTTCCAGAGGGAACTCAGAGTTTTTCATAGACGTCACCTGCTCAACGCAGGGTATAGCATCATGCATTGTTGACCGGGAGGTTATGGAAGATGAATCTCTCAGTGACCATCGTTTCATTTATTTTCAAGTTAAGGGATCGAAGAAGCTTAATGATATCACGAAAACGGTGTGGAACTATAATTGGGAAACTTTTAAAATTGCAATCGAATGGATGTTAAAAACCGTAGATACAGCGCAACATACTCTAAAAGATGTAAGTGCTGTTCTTAAAGATGCTAGTAGGACCAGGCGACTGAGGGGATCAACAAAATATAAAACACGTGTCCCTTACTGGTAGAACAATGAAACAGACATGCAGAGGAAATACTGCAATCGCAAGAGACGAATCCTTACAAGATCTAGGAAAAGAATCAGCCAGGTCAACTTAATACAATTAGAAGACGACTATAAGGCATCAAAGAGGCCACTAATGAAGCTAATAAAGGATTCTGGCAAAAGCTATGTGAAGATCTGGACAGTGATATCTGGCGGGCGGTATATAAGATAGCGACTGGTAGATTAATTAACAGGGTACCAGTTCAGCTCCCAGCTGATAGAAGGAAATCCATAGCGATGGAGTTGTTTCCTTGTACTAATGACAGACTTGAAATGGAATCAGATTTTAGTGGTTGCAGAACCGTTTACTGTGGTTGAGTTACAAGAGGTAGCACGCAATATGAAGACTGGTAAGGCACCAGGTGTAGATGGCATCCCACCAGAAGCCATCAAGTATGCAGTTGAGGTGGCACCTGGTTGGATCTTATCAGTCTTCAATGATTTACTGAAATCCCCGATGAGTGGAAAGCAGCCAAGCTAGTGCTGTTATTGAAGGCAGGGAAACTATCATTAGATCCATCAGCGTACAGGCCACTTTGCTTATTAAACACCTTGAGCAAGCTTTAAGAAGGGTTGATTAAAACGAGACTGGAGAAAGAATTTGAACAACAGGGAGGACTTTCTTTGAACCAGTTTGGATTTAGAAAGGGCAGAACCACAACCCAAGCTATTGAGAGGGTGATTCAAATACAGGCAGAAAGCAGTGAGAAATGGGCTAATGCCAGATGTCAAAAATGCTTTTAACACTGCTTCTTGGAGCATTATTTTGAGAGAAATTCGTAGGAAGCACATTTCTCGGTATCTACAACAAATAATTGCTAAGTACTTCAAAGGACGAAGAATACGACTTGATGATTTAGAAGACCTTGAAAGGAGCGCTGGCGCTCCACAGGGATCTGGCCTAGGACCCACCTTGTGAAACATTCTATATGATGGCGTCCTACGCTTGCAACTGACAAAAGGGACAACATCTATCGGTTATGCAGATGACCTTGCAATAGTGGTAATAGCGAAGAATGTGGAGGAACTGACCTTCCGAGTAAATGAATTACTGAGACAAGTTAACCTTTGGATGGTAAATAATAAATTGAGACTGGCTCCACATAAGACTGAGGCTGTAATTTTGAAAGGTTCCAGGAATTGGAAGAATATCCGCTTTTTATTAAATGATACAGTGATTATCCCAGATAAGTCTTTACGATACCTTGGGGTTCTTATTGACAGGAATTGCACATTTGGTGCACATGTGAAGGCAGTAACCCAAAAGGCAGAGAAGAAGGCATCGGCATTAGCCAGACTTATGCCTAATATCGGGGGACCAAGAACAGTTAAGAGACAGATTATGTGCTCTGCAGTATAGTCCATTTTACTTTATGCTGCACCTATCTGGCACAATGCATTCAGGAAGAAGATTCACCGAAGAGCTATGGAAAGAGTACATAGCAAAATGCTGCTCAGAGTTATCTGTGCATATCGAACTGTTTCGACAGCAGCTTTACAAGTTGTAACTGCCAGTATTCCCATTGACCTCCTCGTGGTAGAGAGAAAACTTTGGCATGAAAGGGGTGCGGCTATATCTGCTGAAGGAAAGAAAGCCTTGAGGAACCAGCTCTTACTAGACTGCCAAGGCCGATGGGATGGCACAACCGATGTTGGCCAATGGACAAAAAAGCTAATACCCGACATACAGTAGGAGGCTGGCTTAAACTTAGACATCGGCAATCCTGACAGGACATGAAAGATTTGGCGTATACGCCTCGAAGATGAGAAAGACGCAGGGAGATGGTTGTTGGTACTGTTCTGAAAGGTTTACAGTGGAACACACTTTTTCTACTGCGTTCGATGGGAAGAAGAACGAAGGAAAGCCTGCCAACAACTTGGCCGACGACTCACGCCAGGGAATCTGGTTCAGATCATGTTGGAGAGCCCGCTTGCCTGGAACACAGAAAAGGCAATGGCGACAAGCATTATGGGGATGAAGGAGAAAGAAGAGAAAGGAAGAACTTAATAATACATATCACTCCATTGTGATGTCGTGCCGTCAAGCAGTTCCAGAATGGGCTGAGTGAACAGGGGAGGAGTTTTTAGTTGGTGGAAATACAACTCCCACACAGAGTCGTGTCTTTAAAAGATTTTACCCTGCCACAACCAAAAAAACTACTACTACTAATTGATTTCAAAATGCCTATGATTCAGTTTATATAAAATATTGAAAGAACAAGGTTTAGACATGAAAACACTTTCAGTCATAAAACAAACACTAGCAGAAGCGAAGTCCAAGGTTAAATTCATGGGGGAAACCTCAGATCCCTTTGAAATCAAAACGAGAGTAAGACAAGGAGATAGATTCGCGCCATTACTCTTCAACTACGTCCTTGAAAAAGTGGTACAAGAATGGCGCAAATAGAAATTGGTTGTCAGATTCACCAACCAATCACTTTAGACAGAGGAATATTATCGATAGATTGAATAGCGTTTGCGGACGATCTAGCAATAGTAACCCGAGATATTTCAACAGCCCAAAATCAGATTGAACTCCCGAAATAAATTACGCAAAAAGTCGGCTTTCAGATATCTTTTGAAAAGACAGAATACATGGCCTGCAAAGAACATGCACCAAAATTCCTGGAAACAAAATATAGCAAAATTAAGGGGAGGTTTTAAGCTATTTTGGGTTCAAAAAAACCATTTTTAGATTTTTAATAATTTTGGTAGCTGGAGGTCCGTTTTTTTGTTGTTTTTTTTTTTTTGCTAGGGGCTTTACGTCGCACCGACACAGATAGGTCTTATGGCGACGATGGGATAGGAAAGGCCTAGGAGTTGGAAGGAAGCGGCCGTGGCCTTAATTAAGGTACAGCCCCAGCATTTGCCTGGTGTGAAAATGGGAAACCACGGAAAACCATCTTCAGGGCTGCCGATAGTGGGATTCGAACCTACTATCTTCCGGATGCAAGCTCACAGCCGCGCGCCTCTACGCGCACGGCCAACTCGCCCGGTGGAGGTCCGTTTTATAATGTGCATGTGTTGTTTTGCTGAAAAACGCCCCAAACACCATTTAAATGCCACGTGACGTAAGAGAGCCACGCCTCCCCTCTGGACCTGTTCCTTCAGGTCTGGGATTGCAATGTTTTTTGTCTTCCAAATTAGTTCCTTTTAAATATCTAGAGGATGGGGACAGCAATGCTTTTGAAAGTGTTGTCCAAAAGAAGTCTTATGGGGAAATCATTATTAAGAAACTGGAATGTATAGGTCATATCCAGAAACGAATAGGGTCCCGTCCCCGGAGACTGCGCAGTGAACACAAAGGGAAAAAATTGGAAGATGGTAAATTACTATCAGGAAAGGGTAGGCTTAGTGACAAAGAAATAGATACATTACAAAACTATTTGGAATGGCTATAAGAAGAAACACCAGTAGAGTGGATGAAATGAGGAAAGCTGTCTGGGCACTTTTCTTACACAAAATGTCTACAGATGAAGTTCCCCAGCACTGTCTTTGTCCCAAAGTTTTGTCCTCGTGGTGTAAATATAATAGGTCCAAAGTTACAGGAGAGAGCTATTCACATAAACAATCATGGCCTACGTCTGTGGCTGATGTAATCAAGCCAAAATTCAGAAGTCTAGCACATCCTGACCTTCTAAAAAAGTGCTTACATGGGAAAACCCAAAATCCTAATGAAAGTTTTAACAGTGTTATGTGGGCTAGGGTTCCGAAACGAGTATTTCTGGGGTATCAGACACTGATCCTAGGAGTTAATGATGCAGTATTGGCATTTAATGAGGAAAATATGGGCCGATTTCAAGTGCTTCAGCAGCTAGGTATTCAACCAGGAATGAATGCATTGAAGATTTTCCAAGATCTCGACAGGATGCGGGTTACTAAAGCTAATTTAGATGCAGAAAAGCTGGCAAAGAGGGCCAGGCGGCTGCATAGTTCTAGGAAGAGAGCCAGAGATGATGAGGACAACAGCAAAAGTCAAGAATATGGCTTTGGCATGTACTGAAGGTATTGTCAACTTTAAATCAATTTTTCTCAAAATCTTACCATCGTAACATATTATTGCATTTTTTCAGGAAGTTCTTTACCCAGATGTGTGAAATTTTCTATAGTTATTGTATACTTAGCTATGGTCTTACTGACTTCCTATTGTTTTGTTCCTAATTTCATCTTGGAAGTTATCCAACATTTTTATGGTAAAATATGGGGAAAATTCAGTGCACATTAAAAATATATAGAAATTAAACTTTTCACTCGGCATTAAAACAAAAAAGTTGCTGTATTGGCAAAGCATGTATCCAACACTGCTCATAAGTTCAACTTCATAGGTTTATTAGTTTCTGAAATAACTGCAGTCAAAGTTCGCCAATTTAACATTGCCAGTATAGGGCTTACAACATCCCCTTAAACGAGTATCACAATTTATGTACTTTGATGAGGCAATTCATGAAAAATGGACTCGAAACAAAAGCCAATGAAATTAGATGCCAAAAGATGGAAAGTGCACATCGACTAACCCAAAATATCTATTAAAATTTTTATCTCAAAGCATACTAAACTGAGACATTAAAATACAGTAATTAAAACCAGACTGATGTTATGGATGAGAGACGCTAATTTTGAACAAGAAAGCAGACATTGGAAACATTGAGAAAAGGAACGCAAAATCATAACAAAAATTCTAGGCCCAAAATTCACCAACGCACAATACCAACTTAGAGACAGAAAGGAAATCAAAACAATACACAAATACTCACTGTTACATTAGAAAACTCAGGCTAAGTTTTAATGGTCATATTAAAATAATGCACCGAGACAAACTTACCAAACAAATGGTCAAAATGTATGAAAACAGGAGTAAGGCTAAAACAGACACAATGAAATGGATTGACGAAATTAAAACCGATCTAAAACAGGCAGGAATTACACCAGCAGATGTCTAAAACAGGGTAATCATCAGATCCAAAGTTCACAAATGGCAAGTTCACCAAGAGGAAAGATCAAAGAAGAAGACTGGAACAATCTGGTATGAAGACAGAAAGGAAGCCCACAGTAAAAGCATGAAAGAAATATGAGCACAGAGGAGGTCAAATGTACGCCTCTAAGTACTTTGCGTAGTCTTAATGGGCTTATTCGCATACATGTATTTACGTATAGCTATAATAATATTCGAACAATATTGATTGACCTGCTTTTGCAGATGATCTTGCTCTCCTTACTTCCTCTCATGAACTAGCTACTCAACAAAACAATCACGTGCATGAATGCGCAGTTCAGATTGGCCTCATAATCTCCTATACCAAAATCCATTCATTTCTAACATCATACATATTCCACGACATCTTCTGACTACCCACGGTAGAATCTTGAAAGTGGAAAGATTCAAATACCTTGCTGAATGGGTTGAATCCAACAATTCTGAGAAGTTCGCCGTCGTAACACGTATCAACAAGTTTGAAATAGCCTTCCAATTCAGTCAAAACATATATAACAAAACGTCTATCTCTCGAAATGCAAAAATTATACATTATTAACTGTGATTAGACCTGAAGAATGTTTAGCACTTCGAACACCTAGCCTGCTTAACAAACTGGCAATTAAGGAAAGGAGGATAATCCGAAAAATTATCAATCAATAGTAATAACGTCATTTGCTTTACGTCCCACTAACTACTTTTACGGTTTTCGGAGACGCCGAGGTGCCGGAATTTGGTCCCGCAGGAGTTCTTTTACGTGCCAGTAAATCTACCGACACGAGGTTGAGGTATTTGAGCACCTCAATATACCAGCGTCTGAGCCAGGATCGAACCTGCCAAGTTGGGGTCAGAAGGCCAGCGCCACTCAGCCCGGAATCAATCAATCAATCAATCAATCAATCAATCAATCAATCAATCAATCAATCAATCAATCAATCAATCAATCAATCAATCAATCAATCAATCAATCAATCAATAAATAAATACTGTCCTGAATTTAGGGCAGATTCCCTATCTGTTGTTTTCCTACATTTTCTTAAATGATTGCAAAGAAATTGAAAATTTATTGAACATCTCCCTTGGTAAGTTACTCCAATCCCTAACTGCCCTTCCCATAAACGAATGTTCACCCCAATTTGTCCCCTTGAATTCCAACTTTATCTTCATATCTAAATTTTATAAAGCAAGGCCGTCTGGGCGAGGTACTGCTCTTCCTCCACAGTGGTATCCCCGGACGCAGAGTCTCACGCTCCAGGACACTGAAAACTGGTACGAGGGCGGGAACGGGGTCCACTCAGCTGATTCTTTTCTTCTATAATCGTATTCACTGTCTTTCAGGACATCAGCATCGCTTGCCTCTTCTTCGTCGTCCAATTCTCCAGGCAAATGCCCAGATGGTACCTAACTCAAGGCCACGGCCGCTTCCTTCCCACTTCCTTGTTTATCCATACTAAACTTCCCATCCCATCCATGGCCCTTGTTCAGAATTGCAGGTGAGACGAACTGGAAGAGATACCGGTCCTCCTTCCCAGTTGTATAACCCGTAGTATCCCAAAGTATCACACTCCAGGACACTGCCCTTGTGGTGGTAGAGGTGGGATCCCTCGCTGAGGGAAAATACAACTCTGGAGGGTAAACGGATTAAGAAATAAAGAAAGAAAGAAGCATAAATCCTAAGTTTTGTTTCGTGTTCCTTAAGTATGTAAATAAATTAGTAAGTTAACTTTGAATTCACATTAGACAACTGTTATACTTTTATTATTTCGTAGAAAAAAGGTCTGCGGGCATCTAATGCAGGGTTTAATAGGTAGCTGTAAAAGAACTTTCTACTTCCGTATAGTGTAAATCTAAACAGCTCTTTCAAATTCTCTTAATTCTTTAAAATTTAGGGAGGTGTGATTAACAATCCAGACAAATGTATCAGAACAATCCAAAAAGAATATGTTTTAGTATATCTCTGAATGCCGTTCTGTATCAATGACATAAAGATCTTCAGTAATTATGCTCATCAGAGTGAGGAATGTAAGAGATGATGAGTGGATTCATCGGAGGAGAACTGAGGTGAAAGCCCCGAGATTGTATATAAGGTGCAGATTCTCAGGGTGATCCAGTAGAGACCTCCTTCCAGCCTTCAATACCGCACGACCATGAGGAACCTTCTGGTGAGTACAACTTCGTCACTTTCTCAATGAATAATCTCTCCTACTAAGAGAACAGGTATATAAGATTTGAGAAAGCACACATAAAGTTTACGAAAACGAAATAGAAATTTCTACTGTATTTTCGGGTTATTTTTTAAAAATTAAAAAAAGAAGGAAGCGTTTTTGAGATATCAATTTCTAAATTTATTTTTAATTCTAATAATGCAAGAAAATATGTCGATGTAATAATTATAGAGCGAGCTTATTTCTTTTTCTTTCTTTCTTTCTTTTTCTTTCTTTCTTTCTTTCTTAAATCCATTTACCATCCAGGGTTGACTTTTCTTTCGGACCGGGTCAGGGATGGAATGAATGAAGCAGATATAGGCTATTAGTACGACGGGGTCGCCACTCCAAAAGTGATTTATATTAATGACTGATAGATGCTATGAAAGGAGAATGGAGAGTGTTGCTGGAATGAAAGATGATAGGGAAAACCGGAGTACCCGGAGAAAAACCTGTCCCGCCTCCACTTTGTCCAGCACAAATCTCACATGGAACGCCGGGATTTGAACCACAGTATCCAGCGGTGAGAGGCCGACGCGCTGCCGTCTGAGCCACGGAGGCTACGATAAGTGGTAAATAACACGTATTACTTTTTTTTTTTTTGGAAGTTGCTTTACGTCGCACCGACACAGATAGATCTTATGGCGACGATGGGACAGGAAAGGCATAGGAATGGGAAGGAAACGGCCGTTGTCTTAATTAAGGTATAGCCCAGCATTTTCCTGGTGTGAAAATGGGAAACCACGGAAAACCATCTTCAGGGATGCCGACAGTGGGGTTCGAATCCAGTATCTCCCGGATGCCGTATTATTTACAAAAGAATGGAAAGACAAGCTGAAACTGAGTTGCGAGTTGATCAATTTGGCTTCAGAAGAAATGTAGGAACACGTGAAGCAATCCTGACTTTACGTCTGATCTTAGAGGATCGAATAAAGAAAGAAAATCCCACGTACACGTTTTTCGTAGATCTAGAAAACGCATTCGATAATGCTGTTTGAGATTCTGAAGGTGATTGGGATCAGATACCGAGAACGAAGAATTATCTACAATCCCTATAAAAATCAGCCTGCAGTGATTAGAATCAAGGTTTTTTTAAAAAGAAGCAGAAATCCAGAAAGGAGTGAGGCAAGGCTGAAGTTCCACCCCCCCCCCCCTTTCCCTTTTCAGTGTTTATATAGAACAGGCATTAAAGAAATCAAACAGACATTTTTCAAAGGGAGAGGAGAGGAAATCAAAACCCTGAGATTTGCCGATGATATTTTTATTTTATCTGAGACTGCAGAAGATATAGACAAATTGATGAATAGTATGGACAGATTCTTGGATAAGGAGAACAAGACGAAAATAAATAATCCCAAAACAAAAGTAGTGGAGTGCAGTCGAACGAAGTCACAAGATGCAGGTTTTATTAGGTTAGGAAATGAAGTCTTAAATGAACTAGATGAATATTGTTACTTGGGTAGTAAAATAACTAACGATGGCAGTAGTAAGGAGGACATAAAATGCAGACTAACAAAAGCAAGGAAAAGAAATTTCCTCACTTCGAACATTGACATAGGAATTAGAAAGATGTTTTTGAAGACTTTCCTCTCTAACGTGACATTGTATGGAGGTGAAACATGGACGATAACTAGCTTAAAAAGAAAGAGAATAGAAACTTTTTAAATGTGGTATTTCAGAACAATGCTGCAGGTGAGATACAGTAGATAGATCGAATCACGAATGAAGAGATACTGAATCGAATTGGTGAGAGGAGATCGATTTGGCTAACTTTGATGAGAAGAAGCGTTGAATGATAGGACACATCTTAAGACACGCAGGACTTGTTCAGTTGAGTTTTGAGGGAAGTGTAGGTGGAAAGGACGGTAGGGGTAGACAAAGGTGTGAATATGACAATCAGATTAGATCAGATGTAGGATGCAGTAGTTACGTAGAAATGAAAAAGATAGGCTGGCATGAAGAGCTACATCAAAACAGTCTACGGATTGCTGAATCAAACAAAAAAATTCAGTGATGACTTCCCTTAAAAGGGAAAAATTGAAATCTACGAATTCATGTAGATGGACGAAAAAGTGCATAAAAACACCTCTTATGCAAAAATTAGAGAATACACTTTTGTCGTGTGTATTTATTTAGCTTATGGCTAGTACATAGCATTATAAGTTACATAAAAATATAAAACAATAATTTTTTTTGTATATTTTTCAAAAATAATGAAACTTGTGAACAAGAAATACCTTTGGCAGAAGTAAAAGTTGAAAACTAGAAAAGCAGCTGGAATTGATAAGGTTTCGGGGGATATACTAAAGACAATGGGTTGGGATATAGTACCATGTCTGAAGTACTTGTTTGATTATTGTTTGCTTGAAGGAACTTTACCAAATGAATGGAGAGTCGCTATAGTAGCCCCTGTGTATAAAGGAAAGGGTGATAGGCATAAAGCTGAAAACTGCAGGCCAGTCAGATTGACATGCATTGTATGTAAGCTTTGGGAAAGCATTCTTTCTGACTGTATAAGAAATGTTTGAGAAATTAATAACTGGTTTGATAGAAGGCAGTTTGGGTTTAGGAAAGGTTATTTCACTGAAATCAACTTGTAGGATTCCAGCAAGATATAGCAGATGTCCTGGATTTAGGAGGTCAGTTGGACTGTATCGCGACTGACCTGTCTAAGATCATGGGGGACTGCTGGCAAAAATGAGTGCAATTGGACTTGACAAAAGAGTGACCGAACGGGCGGCTCTGTTTCTAGAAAATAGAACTCAGAGAATTAGAGTAGGTGAAGCTTTATCTGTCCCTGTAATAATTAAGACGGCAATTCCTCAAGGCAGTATTATTGGACCTTTATGTTTTCTTATATATATCAATGATATGTGTAAAGAAGTGGAATCAGAGATAAGGCTTTTCGCAGATGATGTTATTCTGTACAAAGTAATAAATAAGTTACAAGATTGTGAGCAGCTGCAAAATGACGTCGATAATGTTGTGAGATGGACAGTAGGCAATGATATGATGATAAACGGGGATACAAGTCAGGTTGTGAGTTTCAAAAATAGGAAAAGTCCCCTCAGTTTTAATTACTGCATTGATGGGGTGAAAGTTCCCTTTGGGGATCATTGTAAATACCTAGGTATTAATATAAGGGAAGATCTTCAATGGGGTAATCACATAAATGGGATTGTAAATAAAGGGTACAGATCTCTGCATATGGTTATGGGGGTATTTAGGGGTTGTAGTAAGGAAGTAAAGGAGAGAGTATATTTGTCTCTGGTGAGGCCCCAACTAGAGTATGGTTCCAGTGTATGGGACCCTCACCAGGATTACTTGATTCAGGAACTGGAAAATATCCAAAGAAAAGCAGCTCGATTTGTTCTGGGCGATTTCCGAAAAAAGAGTAGCGTTACAAAAATGTTGCAAAATTTGGGCTGGGAAGACTTGGGAGAAAGGAGACGAGCTGCTCGACTAAGTGGTATATCCTGAGCTGTCATTGGAGAGATGGCGTGGGAGGACATCAGTAGACGAATAAGTTTGAGCGGTGTCTTTAAAAGTAGGAAAGATCACAATATGAAGATAAAGTTGGAATTCAAGGGGACAAATTGGGGCAAATATCCTTTTATCGGAAGGGGAGTTAGGGATTGGAATAACTTACCAAGGGAGATGTTCAATACATTTCCAATTTATTTGCAATCATTTTTAGAAAAGGCTAGGAAAACAACAGATAGGGAATCTGTCACCTGGGCGACTGACCTAAATGCAGAGCAGTAGTGATTGATTGATGATGATGTGTAGTCGCTGTTAGACTCGTACGAGTTGAAATAATGCACCCTGTTCTCAGGAGATATAGGTTATCCACGGACACTGTGCATTGCGAACTCATAAGCCTACTTGCAGGTTAGAGACAATGACGAACAGAATGAAGTGCACGTCCTTAATTACACGTTCTTAACTATTTGCTCAGATTACCACTCCCATTGTCTTTTGTGTGATATGCTCTCTAAAATGTCTTCCGTCACCCTGATGTCACTTTCTAGGTGAGAAAACATGTACAAATGGTGCTGGAGTGAAAGGAAAATGAATGATTATTATTTCAAGTAATGTTGTGTGATTCAAGAACCGCGTTCGCACTTCCCAACTCTTCGAAGCCCAGAAAGGAAAGTGAACTTAAGAATCTATTGTTTCTTCCTTCGTACGGCGGTGTTCAGTCCAGTAGTGGTGTAGCCTCAGTTCAGACCATCACAGTTCCTCGTCCCGTACCTATTCCACGACCTTATCCAGTAACAGTTAATAGGCCAGTTCCTGTTCCTGCTCCTTACGCCGTTTCTGTGTCTCGAGCAGTACCCGTTTCTTTTCCTCAGCCCGTACCTGTGACTGTAACAAGACCGTATCCAGTCACTGTTAACAGACCAGTCCCAGTTCCTGTACCTCAAGCAGTACCTGTTTCCGTTCCTCAGCCAGTACCAGTATCAGTTCCACAGCCTGTTCCCGTGACTATTCCTCAAGCAGTTCCCGTTCCAGTTCCTCAGCCAGTAGTAGTACCCGTGCCCCAGCCGGTCGTTGTTAGCGGAGGTGGTGGTGGTGGTGCTGGAGGCTTAGGAGGAGCCGACGGAGGTGGATTTGGAGGAAGTGGAATTGGAGGAGGCATCGGAGGAGGTTACGGAGGAAGTCATGGAATAAGCGGAGGTAGTATTGGAAGAAGCTATGGTGGTAGCCATGGAATAAGTGGAAGAATTATTGGAGGAAGCTATGGCGGAGTGCACTAGACAGTCTTTATATTATGTTCAGCCGTCAATCGGACACCAGTGGGATCTGAACCCAAAACCTTCCGATTTCCAGTCGGTTCTCTACCATAGAGCTTATGATGGCCTAGATCATATATGTTCTGTTGGAAATGATCTAAGCTACAGGACTGGCACTACTACCGTCATACTGTAGAGTGCGTGCAAGTCGCCCGTTGTGAACCAAATCAATGAATATTGAATTTTCACAACCGCCTTGTAACCAAAATCGACTTTAAGCCTATTAGGTCGTGTTACGTGGTTCAGACCTCACTGATATCCGGTTGACCATTTTTTGCTCTGTACTCAACATCTCTTCAACAGGACCTAATAGGTTAAAAGCCGATTTCGATTACAATGCGGTCGTGAAAGTTCAATATTCAAATTGTTTTATTATTTCTCCTACTTATTGCTTCTTTACTGGCTCCTTCATCGTCTTCTCGAAACATCTGAACTTCTTGATTTGTTGTCTAATTGTGTCCAGTATTCTTTAACTCCAGTCTTAACCAATTCAGTTCTCACTTCCCAAAACCATGTTGACATTTTTCCGTTATCTGGAGAACTCAAAGTTTCCTCATGTCAGCCGATTCTTGTCCATCCTCTTTGTGAAAACAGAGATATACTCTTCTTCATTACTTCAACAACTACTTCTACATTCTGATAACAATTCATTGTTAAATCTCACTCTTCTCTCCCCGTTGTTCATTTTTTGGCCCAAAAATATCCTCAGGAATCATTCTTTCTTAATGTCATCCAGTCCACCTTTCCCAATCCTATCCAATGTTTTTGCTGCCTGCAAACCATTCGCGTCTTCATTTAGTCCGATAGGGTAACATCTTCTTGCTGTGCGTGTCCTTCACCAATTGATAGGCTCGTTCCATTCTTCCCAGCCGCTCTTGAATTATATGTTCTTCCGACCCATTCTCGTGTATTCTTTTCCTTCCAGCTTCTGGAATCTCTTTATATTCTTGATCATTCCTTTTCCAAACTCTTCGAAGCTTCTTCGATATGCTCATTTATTTATGTATTTTTTTTCAAAATATTCTTATTTATATTTATTTATTTATTTATTTATTTATTTATTTATTTATTTATTTATTTATTTATTTATTTATTCAGCCCGTATGATGGCCATAATCATTAAGGCGTTGACATCTAAACGGTCTGACACCGAAGTTAGCCGGTTCGAGTTCCGTTGGTCGAAAACATTTTCACCATCAGAATGTTGGGCGGCACGGTATGGGAGATGGTGGTATACAATTTCTAATCACTACATTGAGTGCCAAGAACCTGGCCGCAGTATATGGAGTGAGGGCATATGACGTTGTTGATAGTGATGCGTCCGTCAGATGGGGACGTTAAGCGCTGAGCAGACCCCTTGGTGCTATTCGACAGGAATAGGCTATGTGCCGACACCGCGTTTCACCCTCTCCCTTAGTAGTATCATGTATCACGTCATTAATTTCATCTTATTAACTCCTCTGATGAGATTGATATCAGAAAGGGCATCCGGACATAAAAACCCCACCATGACAGTTTCATCTCACCTCACACACGACCCCGTAGAGAAACGGGACAAGGGTTCGACAAACATATATACACTGACTGACAGAGCAAATGCAACACCAAGAAGGAGTGGTCAGAACTTTATGCCAATTGCAGGGTAGACTGACGTCACTGAGGTATGCTCATGATGTGAAATGCGCCGCTGTACTGCGCACGTAGCGAACGATAAATGGGACACGGCGTTGGCGAATGGCCCACTTCGTACCGTGATTTCTCAGCCGACAGTCATTGTAGAACGTGTTGTCGTGTGCCACAGGACACGTGTATAGCTAAGAATGCCAGGCCGCCGTCAACGGAGGCATTTCCAGCAGACAGACGACTTTACGAGGGGTATGGTGATCGGGCTGAGAAGGGCAGGTTGGTCGCTTCGTCAAATCGCAGCCGATACCCATAGGGATGTGTCCACGGTGCAGCGCCTGTGGCGAAGATGGTTGGCGCAGGGACATGTGGAACATGTGGCACGTGCGAGGGGTCCAGGCGCAGCCCGAGTGACGTCAGCACGCGAGGATCGGCGCATCCGCCGCCAAGCGGTGGCAGCCCCGCACGCCACGTCATCCGCCATTCTTCAGCATGTGCAAGACACCCTGGCTGTTCCAATATCGACCAGAACAATTTCCCGTCGATTGGTTGAAGGAGGCCTGCAATCCCGGCGTCCGCTCAGAAGACTACCATTGACTCCACAGCATAGACGTGCACGCCTGGCATGGTACCGGGCTAGAGCCACTTGGATGAGGGAATGGCGGAACGTCGTGTTCTCCGATGAGTCACGCTTCTGTTCTGTCAGTGATAGTCACCGCAGACGAGTGTGGCGTCGGCGTGGACAAAGGTCAAATCCGGCAGTAACTGTGGAGCGCCCTACCGCTAGACAACGCGGCATCATGGTTTGGGGCGCTATTGCGTATGATTCCACGTCACCTCTAGTGCGTATTCAAGGCACGTTAAATGCCCACCGCTACGTGCAGCATGTGCTGCGGCCGGTGGCACTCCCGTACCTTCAGGGGCTGCCCAGTGCTCTGTTTCAGCAGGATAATGCCCGCCCACACACTGCTCGCATCTCCCAACAGGCTCTACGAGGTGTACAGATGCTTCCGTGGCCAGCGTACTCTCCGGATCTCTCACCAATCGAACACGTGTGGGATCTCATTGGATGCCGTTTGCAAACTCTGCCCCAGCCTCGTACGGACGACCAACTGTGGCAAATGGTTGACAGAGAATGGAGAACTATCCCTCAGGACACCATCCGCACTCTTATTGACTCTGTACCTCGACGTGTTTCTGCGTGCATCGCCGCTCGCGGTGGTCCTACATCCTACTGAGTCGATGCCGTGCGCATTGTGTAACCTGCAATCGGTTTGAAATAAACATCAATTATTCATCCGTGCCGTCTCTGTTTTTTCCCCAACTTTCATCCCTTTCGAACCACTCCTCCTTGGTGTTGCATTCTCACTGTCAGTCAGTGTATATTATATAATTCGCTGCGGCCATCAAGGACCACGTTAAGTCTTGTTGCACCGGGCGAGTTGGCCGTGCGTGTAGAGGCGCGCGGCTGTGAGCTTGCATCCGGGAGATAGTAGGTTCGAATCCCACTATCGGCAGCCCTGAAAATGGTTTTCCGTGGTTTCCCATTTTCACACCAGGCAAATGCTGGGGCTGTACCTTAATTAAGGCCACGGCCGCTTCCTTCCAACTCCTAGGACTTTCCTATCCCATCGTCGCCATAAGACCTATCTGTGTCGGTGCGACGTAAAGCCCCTAGCAAAAAAAAAAAAGTCTTGTTGCATTTGACACTGAACTTGGCCCTCCTAGAGCCCAAATTTCCCTCATCCTTTGTGAGTGTGCCTGCTTACGCTCCTCTGTGCAAAGGGCACCGTGTCTTCTCTTCGGTTGCTCATCTCGGTTTAACCCGTTGGTCAATATTTTCTTGCGGAAGCGATCTCTGTTACGGGCGTCTTCAGCTGAGATATGTAGCATTTGCAGGTCTTCTTTGGTATTTCTAACCAGGGAATTGTGGTTTTAGGGTTTGAATCAAAAAGTGAAAGATCTCTTTAGTTAACTTTCTTCCGTCCATTCTCTTCAGATGACCGTAAAATCGTGCCCGTCTTTTTCTGATTGTGTCGGTAATTTTCTCTATTTTGCTGTAGTTACGGCTTGCCACTGAGGTTAATGAGCATCTTGGTGTAATGCTTGCACTGATTACAACTATCTCAAAACGTGGATCAGTAGTAGAGTGTCAGTTTCCACAGTTACAGATCACGTGTTCAAACCCGGGAGAGGCAGTGGGATTTTTAATAACAATTTATTGTAGCCAACGACCATAAATTTACATACATAACAAATTATCATACTTAACTCTAGAACTGCTTCTGGTTTATCTGTCAAATGCTGCAGTTATTTTCCACAATAAACAGAATAAAAGATAATTATAAAGCTGAAAGATGAGCTAAATAATTTTGATAAAATTAAAAAAAGTAATTGTCATTACTTTGAATGAATCATAAGAAGGCCTTACATAAAATATTTTTAATAAAAAATATTGATATTCCTGCACTGAAAAAGGATATATTTACATAAAATTTGTCTCAAAAACATGACACTCGCAAAGTTCAAAGTGTCTTTTTTTTCCTTACTCAACAACCAGTTTTCAATTATTTCTGTTAGTTACAGAAAAAAACATCGCGCTGGCTTCGATTTTGCTCATTGTCGACATGAAAGTACTTCGACTTCTGCAGTCATATCAACGAGCTAGAAGAACATAGAGAGGCGGAAGCGCTGCCTGGCTGAAACTAATTGAACGAACGTCCGCGATGTTTTCGGTGGTCACAGAAGCAAGGGGACGTGGCTGTCGAATGACGAAAAATATTGAAAACACGCATTATTAATCACAGAGTGCGAACAGCACCACTAGCATCACGGTCAGCTTATAGTAGGGTAGTTCCAACAGGATATAAGGAGAATCATCATACAGTGACATGCGAACAGGCCACGAAATCAGAACTCTGCTTGACTGTTGTGGTTAACCGTAAATTACAATAAACTATCCTCCACTAAAATAAGACGCAGTTACCTATACATGGCAGATGTCGCCCACCCTCATCGGAGGGTCTGCCTTACAAGGGCTGCACTCGGCTAGCCATACGAAAGTAATTACAATAAAAACCGTGGACATAAATTAGTATTTATGAAGGAAGTCCGTGAAACGTAAGGGACCTACGATAGGTTACAACCTCATTCTGATGACATTTTAAAACGTCCTGCATTCCCATGTGTACCACTATAATTATTTAATGTAATTATTTATTTATTTTTTCTACTTGTTTAACGCCGAGCTAACACATTGAAGGTTTTCGGCTATGGAAGGTGCCTGGTGTGAAAATGGGAAACCACGGAAAACCATCTTCAGGGCTGCCGACGGTTGGATTCCCAGAATTCAAGCTCACATCTGCGCGCCCCTAACCACACGGCCAACTCTCTCGGTATAGAATAAACAGTTCATAAATTTCATGAACACCAGTAAAACAGTGTATTTACCATGCTTGGTTTACGTTTGACAGAAATAGGACTACATCAAACCAATGTCCAAGCACAAGACAAGTTTTCAGGACCATTATGGAGGAGGAAAAGAACCTGATTGTCAAACTTCAATGAATCATACACCAACATTAGATGGCAAAAAGAAATGAACTTTCAAAGGCTAAGATAAATAGGTACCAAGAAATCATCACTTATGATAAGTTTGAAAGAAAGGGAACATTATCAATCAGTTTACTCCGATTAGTGCAGCCAGACACTGAGCATACGATGTTCAATGGCCACGCACACTCTCCATGTCACCTTATCATATGTTCTCGCGCCAACTCGCTTTGTGTTGACAACTCGAAACATGGCTGTCTTTCATCAACTTGCCTCCGCAAGGAGCGCTGATGTCAGGCACACTGCCACTCCATGTTATTCTACCTCGTTGAGACAAATAATAGCCTATGAACGTTATTAGTTTCTCGAAGGCTTTCAAAAGGAAAGATAAAAATATCGGAAACCAGTATGACTTGATATTAACGCTATCTGGTGGTTTACAATAAACTTCATTTCGAATTCGGAGACAATCTCTTAGAGAGACGATCGCAAATGACGAAACAGCTCACCGTCTTTCTCGGAAACGTTCCGCATTTCTAGGGTTAACCGCAAGTCCTCGGCTCATCACAAGACCACTCAGCTAAGGAACCGAAGTTCTGTCTTACTCAGTATTGTACCAATAATTGTCAGACACTCCGTAATCGTCCCTTGTCTGCGGTAGAGTGTTCGCGTGTTCATTTCCAGTCGAGTAGCCAGTAATACTAAAATGTCTTCATTCCTTCCCTGAAGGGGGAGGCGGGCCTCCTAGACGGTGACGCCGTCTCTCAAGCCGGGAGATTTGTTACGGTGAAGGAGATGCTCCGAGAAGGTGAGGGGGTTGACAACCGTGGCCTATACTAGGAACTGTCTCGGAATTCGCCTTAGTGCAAGAGAATTGAAAACCACGGAAAACCATTCTCATGACAGCCGACGGTAGGGACCAGGCCCACTCCATCTCCCGAATACAGAGGCACAGAGCCGCGGTAGAGCCGTGACCACACCTTCTCTGCTCGTTTGGCCAGTCAGAGCGCGGAGCCACTTGCCATTTGCGGGCCGAGACTCACTCTGCACCTACCGACGACGGAGTAGCCAACATCTGAAGAGCATGTTAAATATAGTTTGTTTAACTTTCAAATATACAATTAATATACCACAAAAAGTGGCGTGAAAATTTCATTTGGGAAAATCAAACGATAAATATGTCTTTCAATAAATGAAACTCAAATTGATAAGCTAACTTTTTTTTTTTTTTGCATCTAACGAATCGTGTTCTAGAGACCTCTGTATGGAATGGGGAGTGGACAAGTGTAGGATACAGAGCAAACTTACTCAGAGCCTACGAAACAATCACGAATGAAATAATTAGTTCTCTAAAGTAAGACGAGACGAGGCCTCTTTTATAAAAGGACCTTCTCTGTGTCTCTCAATCATGGCCACCCATCAATACTTCACATCACAGCATGTACGGTTGCTAGGCCGCATCGTGTCGTACATTCTGTATCGCTAATTTCGTGACGCAAATGACCCCCAGCCACAAGACACACGGGGTGGTTGGAAATAACGTGAACCGGATATGTGTTTTAGAAGGTTGGTCATACTGATAAATAATTTGAAAGAATAATTCGATATCTCGCGCCGTTATCATATTATCAGCTGTTGATGTTAGCCAATCACATCGCTTCGCGGGCGAATTCAAGTGGACTTTGCGAGGCAGTGTTGCTAAATATGCACCTGGTTTAATGCCGATTTGAGAGCCCCAATCGAGAAGAAAAACTGGAAGAAACTGCCATGGAGGGAGTATTGGCATTAGCTCCGGTGGCCTCGGTGGACATGGAGGCAGTTACGGAGGAGGTGTTGGTATCTCTCCTGGAGGCTTCGGCGGATAAGGTAGTAGCGGTCTTGGAGGTTTCGAAGGTGGAGCAGGAGGAGGAGAAGGAATTGGAGGAGGCATTGGCGTCGGTGTTCATTCCAGTGGTGGGAAGAGATTTGAACGCGGGCCTCCGAGTTGACAGGATCGCGCTACGGTGAGACGAGCTGAAACTCTCGGAGTGTTTGTGTTTGATTTCTCAGCATGGCTCTCATGCCGATCATAAGTCACTTGCAGATTTGGCAACACCGCCTAGCAAAGCCCATTTGAATTCGCCCGCGAAGCAATGAGATTGGCTAACTTCAGCAGCTGATAAAATAACACCGGCGGGAGATAATATTCATTTTTTCAAATTATTCATCAGTATAGCTGGCCCGGTGGTGTAGAGGTAACATGCCTTCTTCTTACCCGGAGGCCCCGGGTTCGATTCCCGGCCAGGTCAGGGATTTGAGGAGCTATTTGCGGCCGAGAGGATTCGTTGGGCTGACTATAGGACACCTCGTAATCTGAGGGCTGAGCAGCGGTCGCTTGTTAGGCCAAGGCCCTTCAGCGCTCTAGTGCAATGTGGGGGAAGGGGTATTCAGTATTACCAACTCTGTGACCCTCATATACGCGGTTCACGTTATTTCCGAGCACCCTGTATGAGTATTTTTGTGAACTAGGGTTTTGCAGTCCTTTGGGTCACATCATTATTTTTAATCAAATGCTGTAAAGTCTAGTCTTAGTACTTCCCTGAAATGGAACCTAAAATACTGCTTCATAGAACCCACTTCCTCAATGAATTATATTTTTTTCTCCAACAGGTGTTAGCTTTGGTCGTGGGAGTCGTCACCTCAGAATCACACCAAGAAAAGAAGACGGATAAACGAGGCATTTCCAGCTTTGGAGGTGGATTCGGAGGTGGTCATGGAGGTGGTGCCAGTAGCTACAGTTCCGTCAGCCTAGGAGGATCAGGGGGCTTTGGAGGACACGGAGGAGGCATCAGCTCAGGTGGATACGGCGGAGGATCTGGAATTTCTTCAGGAAACCATGGGGGAAGTATTACCATTAGCTCCAGTGGCCTTGGTGGACATGGAGGCAGTTACGGAGGAGGTGTTGGTATCTCTTCTGGAGGTTTCGGCGCATACGGAGGTAGCGGTCTTGGAGGTTTCGGAGGTGGAGTAGGAGGAGGAGGAGCAATTGGAGGAGGCATTGGCGGCGGTGTTCAGTCCAGTGGTGGTGTAGCCTCAGTTCAGACCATCACAGTTCCTCGTCCCGTAGCTGTTCCACAACCTTATACAGTAACAGTTAATAGGCCAGTTCCTGTTCCTGTTCCTGCTCCCTACGCCGTTTCTGTTCCACGAGCAGTGCCCGTTTCTGTTCCTCAGCCCGTACCTGTGACTGTAACAAGACCGTATCCAGTCACTGTTAACAGACCAGTCCCAGTTCCTGTACCTCAAGCAGTACCTGTCTCCGTTCCTCAGCCAGTACCAGTATCAGTTCCACAGCCTGTTCCCGTGACTATTCCTCAAGCAGTTCCCGTTCCAGTTCCTCAGCCAGTAGTAGTACCCGTGCCCCAGCCGGTCGTTGTTAGCGGAGGTGGTGGTGGTGCTGGAGGCTTAGGAGGAGCCAGCGCAGGTGGATTTGGAGGAAGTGGTATTGGAGGAGGCATCGGAGGAGGTTACGGAGGAAGTATTGGTGGAGGATATGGTGGAAGTGAGGGAATCAGTGGAGGAAGTTATGGAGGAAGTATCGGAGGGAGCTACGGAGGAAGTCATGGAATAAGCGGAGGTAGTATTGGAGGAAGCTATGGTGGTAGCCATGGAATAAGTGGAGGAAGTATTGGAGGAAGCTATGGTGGAAGCCATGGAATCAGCGGAGGTAGTATTGGAGGAAGCTATGGTGGAAGCCATGGAATAAGTGGGGGAAGTATTGGTGGAAGCTATGGTGGAAGCCATGGAATCAGTGGAGGTAGTATTGAAGGAAGCTATGGTGGGAGCCATGGAATAAGTGGAGGTAGTATTGAAGGAAGCTATGGTGGAAACCATGGAATAAGTGGAGGAAGTATTGGTGGAAGCTATGGTGGAAGCCATGGAATCAGTGGAGGTAGTACTGGAGGAAGCTATGGTGGAAGCCATGGAATAAGTGGAGGAAGTATTGGTGGAAGCTATGGTGGAAGCCATGGAATCAGCGTAGGTAGTATTGGAGGAAGCTATGGTGGAAGCCATGGAATAAGTGGAGGAAGTATTGGAGGAAGCTATGGTGGAGGCCATGGAATAAGTGGAGGAAGTATTGGTGGAAGCTATAGCGGAAGTCATGGAATCAGCGGAGGCAGTATTGGAGGAAGCTATAGCGGAAGTCATGGAATCAGCGGAGGCAGTATCGGAGGAAGCTATGGTGGAAGCCACGGAATCAGTGGAAGTATTGGAGGCGGGTATGGAGGATCTCATGGAGGAAGCGTTGGAGGTGGTTACGGAGGAAGCATATCCCTGTCATCCGGTGGTAGTTATGGTAAACATTAACCTTCACGACCTTCGATGATCATTTCCAATAACCAGACAGTCAGTCACTCATCTCTCATTGTAACACACTCGCAGCAACATCTCATCTCACGTTATATGAGTCGAACATTTCATTAATTCATGTACTGTGGTTTATTAAACAATAAACAACTCCGATGTTATACCATTCTTCTCTATTTCCTTAATTCCCCCTATAATAACTGAACATATAAATGCTTCAATGGGATTGTGCCAACTCTACATCCTCTATATTAAAATACCCACATCCAAAATTATATTTTTCCTCATCCATGAGAGGAAGAGTATAATATGGCTTAAGATTATACTGAAATTTTAAAGTATAACATAAAAATCTAATATTTTATTACTGAAAGACTACAATTTGAAGAAGAAATTAAGATTATTTTTTGTGTGTTTCACTGATTATCAACAGTTTACCAAACCAAACCAAACCAAACCCCATGGCACTACAGCCCTTGAAGGGCCTTGGCCTACCAAGCGACCGCTGCGCAGCCCGAAGGCCTGCAGATTACGAGGTGTCGTGTGGTCAGCACGACGAATCCTCTCGGCCGTTATTCTTGGCTGTCTAGACCGGGGCCGCTATCTCACCGTCAGATAGCTCCTCAATTCTAATCACGTAGGCTGAGTGGACCTCGAACCAGCCCTCAGGTCCAGGTAAAAATCCCTGTCCTGGCCGGGAATCGAACCCGGGGCCTCCGGGTAAGAGGCAGGCACGCTACCCCTACACCACGGGGCCGGCTCAACAGTTTACACTTCTTATAATTAACATTAGTCTATATCAGAGCACATCAAAATATATTAATTCAGAATCGGATTTCGGGAACTTCGTTCCTTCATCAGTGAGAATATAATAATAAACTGAGATCCACATAATTGTGTCGTATTGGTTTTTAAAATGTAGAGGACAGTTGTGCTTTAATGAAAATAGAAAAACTAATAAGAAAGCTAACCTAACAGACATTTTAAAATATAATGAATATACTTAAAAACATACCTTATAATGGCAGCTTAGCATTCGTATTTGATTTTATATTTTCATTAGAGTACAACTGTCCTCTACATTTTAAAATCAAGACGATCGAATTATGTGGATTTTACTTACTGATGATTGAACTAAGTTTCGGAAGACCGGTTCTTTAATTCCTTCTTTCTTAATCGGTTTACCCAGGTTTGGTTTATCCCTCGGGCTCGGTGAGGGACCCTACCTCTATCGCCTCAAGGGCAGTGTCCTCGAGCGTGAGACTTTGGGTCGGGTAGATACAAGTGGGAAGGAGGACCAGTACCTCGTCCAGGTGGCCTCACCTGCTATGATGAACAGGGATATGGTGGGGGATGAGAAGATCGGAAGGGATAGACAAGGAAGAGGGAAGGAAGCGGCCGTGGCCTTAAGTTAGGTACCATCCCGGCATTTGGCTGGAGAAGTGGGAAACCGCGGAAAAACCACTTCGAGTATGGCTGAGATGAGAATCGAACCCCCATCTACTCAGTTGACCTCCCGAGGCTGAGTGGACACCGTTCCAGCTCACGTTCCACTTTTCAAATTTGGCGGCACAGGCGGTAATCGAACTCGGACCTCCAGCCCCAGAGGCAGACATTATTATTGGTATACTTACGAGGTCTAGAATGACTTCCATTTCCTCACTTTTCATGAGCCTCATCTCTCTTTTACAGTTCCACTAATTTTTGTTTCGATTTATCGGAACTCTTTCACCTCCCTTGTGGGTGGAGCCGAAGGATGCATTATCTAAACCCCTGCTAGTAATAAGAGGCTAGTAAGAGAACATAATCTATACCTACTGTCTCGTCTTCCAAGCCTGAAGACATATTCACCATTCTATGCTTTTTTCGTGTAGCGGAGAACATGGACGAGTGCGATGGGCTTTTACTCTCTATTTTGTCAAAAATATTTCTCGGGTTCAAGGGTGCATTTCCCATCCAGTCCTGTGTCTCTCATTTACTGTTCGCGCTTCCCTAGAAAGCGTTAGCCTGTAAACTAATACTTTTCAAATCCGCTCGGCCAGTGAGACACCCGCTATTCATTCTTCAGATCCGTTCAGTTTTTGTACTGAGGAAGCACATGAGATATCTGTTCTTGGAAGTAATTCCCTTATTGCGGAACTAGAATTAAAGAATGATGGATGAGCTTTTCATCTTAATTCAGCTCCCCTCGTTGAATGGCAGTGTAACAGCTTTCGGTCTAGAGAGTCCCGAGTTCGATTCCAGTCCAGGCCAAGGATATTAACAGCCTAGAGTTAATTCCTCCAGCTTGGGGACTGTGTTTTCGTGTTCTTCTTAACACACTTCTCTTCATTTACTTATACAAAACACTACAGAAACACTCAATACTGAATACATCCCTTAACATAGGGTTTGTGCCAGGAAGAACATCCGGACCTGAAACTACTGACAAAAGTGACAACCTCAATAAATTGGGAAAATGTCGAAGAAGAAAGGAAATTTCGTTGTAACCTTGCTTAAGGGCCATTGTTTTGTTTCCTGATCATTTCTAGTGTCTCGGAATGTCATCCTTCTGTTTTTACTCTTTTGCTCGCTTGTTGGAGATTTTCATACGATATCGAGCATTCATAATACTTTTGTATGGTATTTTCCTTATCTCAACTTTCCCCTGTTCGTAATTCCTGCAATATAATTTTTTTTGTATCACATTCCATGGAGAAGAAATCAAAACTCTGAGATCTGCCGATTATATTGTTATTTTATCTGACTCTGCAACAGATCTGGAGAAATCGCTGGATGGTATGGACACAGCCCTGAAGAAGCAGTCCATGATGAATATAAATAAATCTAAAACAAATTTTATGGAGTGCATAATCATGACCATCAGGAGGGCTCTTCAATTCTAATTTACCATTGCTTGTCCTATACGCTCTTACTCATCAGTCATTACTGATCTGCATTTAGGGCAGTCGCCCAGGTGGCAGATTCCCTATCTTGTTGGTTTCCTAGCCTTTTCCTAAATTATTGAAAAGAAATTGGAAATTTATTGAACATCTCCCTTGGTAAGTTATTCCAATCCCTAACTCCCCTTCCTATAAACGAATATTTGCCCCGATTTGTACTCTAGAATTCCAACTTTATCTTCATATTGTTATCTTTCCTGATTTTAAAGACACCACTCAAACTCGTCTACTAATGTCATTCCAAGCCATCTCTCCATTGACAACTCGGAGTATACCACTTAGTCGAGCAGCTCGTCTCCTTTCTCCCAAGTATTCCCAGCCCAAACTTTGCAACATATTTTTAACGCTACTCTTTTGTCGGAAATCACCCAGAACACATCGAGCTGCTTTTCCTTGAATCTTTGCCAGTTCTTGAATCAGGTAATCCTGGTGAGGGTCCCATACACTGGAACCATACCCTAGTTGGGCTCTTACCAGAGACATGTATACCCCCTCCTTTACATCCTTATTATAACCCCTAAATACCATCATAACCATGTGCAGACATCTATACCTTTATTTACAATCCCATTTATGTGATTACCCCAATGAAGATCTCTCCTTATATTAAGACCTAGGTACTTACAACGATTCCCATAAGGAACTTTCAGCCCATCAACGCAGTAATTCAAACTGAGAAGGATTTTCCTATATTTTAAACTCACAACTTGACCTTTAATCCCGTTTATCAACATACTATTGCCCACTGTCCATCTCACAACATTATCGACGTCATTTTTCAGATGCTCACAGTATTGTACAGAATAACATCATCCGCAAAGAGCCTTACCTCTGATTCCACTTCTTACTCATATCATTTATATACACTGACTGACAGAGCAAATGCAACACCAAGAAGGAGTGGTTCGAAAGGGATGAAAGTTGGGGAAAAAACAGAGACGGCACGGACGAATAATTGATGTTTATTTCAAACCGATATGCAGGTTACACAATGCGCACGGCATCGACTCAGTAGGATGTAGGACCACCGCGAGCGGCGATGCACGCAGAAACACGTCGAGGTACAGAGTCAATAAGAGTGCGGATGGTGTCCTGAGGGATGGTTCTCCATTCTCTGTCAACCATTTGCCACAGTTGGTCGTCCGTACGAGGCTGGGGCAGAGTTTGCAAACGGCGTCCAATGAGATCCCACACGTGTTCGATTGGTGAGAGATCCGGAGAGTACGCTGGCCACGGAAGCATCTGTACACCTCGTAGAGCCTGTTGGGAGATGCGAGCAGTGTGTGGGCGGGCATTATCCTGCTGAAACAGAGCATTGGGCAGCCCCTGAAGGTACAGGAGTGCCACCGGCCGCAGCACATGCTGCACGTAGCGGTGGGCATTTAACGTGCCTTGAATACGCACTAGAGGTGACGTGGAATCATACGCAATAGCGCCCCAAACCATGATGCCGCGATGTCTAGCGGTAGGGCGCTCCACAGTTACTGCCGGATTTGACCTTTGTCCACGCCGACGCCACACTCGTCTGCGGTGACTATCACTGACAGAACAGAAGCGTGACTCATCGGAGAACACGACGTTCCGCCATTCCCTCATCCAAGTCGCTCTAGCCCGGTACCATGCCAGGCGTGCACGTCTATGCTGTGGAGTCAATGGTAGTCTTCTGAGCGGACGCCGGGAGTGCAGGCCTCCTTCAACCAATCGACGGGAAATTGTTCTGGTCGATATTAGAACAGCCAGGGTGTCTTGCACATGCTGAAGAATGGCGGTTGACGTGGCGTGCGGGGCTGCCACCGCTTGGCGGCGGATGCGCCGATCCTCGCGTGCTGACGTCACTCGGGCTGCGCCTGGACCCCTCGCACGTGCCACATGTCCCTGCGCCAACCATCTTCGCCACAGGCGCTGCACCGTGGACACATTCCTATGGGTATCGGCTGCGATTTGACGAAGCGACCAACCTGCCCTTCTCAGCCCGATCACGATACCCCTCGTAAAGTCGTCTGTCTGCTGGAAATGCCTCCGTTGACGGCGGCCTGGCATTCTTAGCTATACACGTGTCCTGTGGCACACGACAACACGTTCTACAATGACTGTCGGCTGAGAAATCACGGTACGAAGTGGGCCATTCGCCAACGCCGTGTCCCATTTATCGTTCGCTACGTGCGCAGCATAGCGGCGCATTTCACATCATGAGCATACCTCAGTGACGTCAGTCTACCCTGCCATTGGCATAAAGTTCTAACCACTCCTTCTTGGTGTTGCATTTGCTCTGTCAGTCAGTGTATATAAGAAAACATAAACGTCTGATAATACTGCCTTGAGGAATTCCCCTCTTAATTATTACAGGGACAGATAAAGCTTCGCCTACTCTAATTCTCTAAGTTCTATTTTCTAGAAATATAGCAACCCATTCAGTCATTCTTCTGTCTAGTCCAATTGAACTCATTTTTGCCACTAGTTTCCCATGATCCACTCTATCAGATTCCCTAGGCAGGTCACGTTCCTCATGTGGCTCGAACTCATGATATCCAGAATGCAAATTTACAGTTTAATAATAATAATAATAATAATAATAATAATAATAATAATAATAATAATACTGGGTGAGTTGGCCGTGCGCGTAGAGGCGCGCGGCTGTGAGCTTGCATCCGGGAGATAGTAGGTTCGAATCCCACTATCGGCAGCCCTGAAAATGGTTTTCCGTGGTTTCCCATTTTCACACCAGGCAAATGCTGGGGCTGTACCTTAATTAAGGCCACAGCCGATTCCTTCCAACTCCTAGGCCTTTCCTATCCCATCGTCGCCATAAGACCTATCTGTGTCGGTGCGACGTAAAGCCCCTAGCAAATAATAATAATAATAATAATAATAATAATAATAATAATAATAATAATAATAATAATAATAATAATAATAATAAAGAGGCAAACAAAATGATATTAAAATAGAATTGACATACCAAATGACCAAAGATGTTTACAGCAAGAAGTCTCTACCCATCAATGTAAACATCGGACGCCAGGACACGGTGGTCAAACCAGAGTGCCCATACGCAGCAGAATGCTTGACGTTGAATAAGGAAAACGAACTTGAAGATATCATTAAGACAGAAAGAAAAATATTGAGAAAAATCTTAGCTCCACGTAAAAAAGATAATAATTTTCTTCTTCTTCTTTTCCTACCGTTTTTCCCACACCTGCGGGGTTGCGGGTGCGAACTACGTCGCACATGTGGATTTGGCCCTGTTTTATGGCCGGATGCCCTTTCTGACGCCAACACTATGTGGAGGGATGTAATCACTATTGCGTGGTTCTGTGGAGAGTGTTGGGACAAACACCAACACCAGTCCCCGAGCCGGAAGAATTGATCGCACACGATTAAAATCCCCGACTCTGCCAAGAATCAAACTCGAGACCCTCTGAACCAAAGGCCACAACGCTGACCATTCAGCCAAGGAGTCGGACAATAATAATAATAATAATAATAATAATAATAATAATAATGTTACCGGGCGAGTTGGCCGTGTTCGTAGAGGCGCGCGGCTGTGAGCTTGCATCCGGGAGATAGTAGGTTCGAATCCCACTATCGGCAGCCCTGAAGATGGTTTTCCGTGGTTTCCCATTTTCACACCAGGCAAATGCTGGGGCTGTAGCTTAATTAAGGCCACGGTCGCTTTCTTCCAACTCCTAGGCCTTCCCTATCCCATCGTCGCCATAAGACCTATCTGTGTCGGTGCGACGTAAAGCCCCTAGCAAAAAAATAATAATGTTGCTGGCTTTACGTCCCATTAACTACTTTAACGGTTTTCGGAGACCCCGAGGTGCCGGAATTTAGCCCCCTTGAGTTCTTTTACGTGCCAGTGAATCTATCGACACGAAGCCGACGTATTAAAGCATCTTCAAGTACCACCGGACTGAGCGAGGATCGACCCTGCCAAGTTGTGGACAGAAGACCAGAGTCTTCAGCCCAGAATAAAGAAAGATGAGATGTGCATTAGGAGAAGTAATAAAGAACTATATAGAAAGACTGAGATAATGATGGATACAATAAATAAAAAGGAGACTGGTGTGTTACGCCCACTCGGTAAAAATGAAGGATAATAGTCTAACCAAGAAGCTATTCGACCCCTTCAACAACGATAACCCAAAGAAAAAAATGGACGTGGGTACTAGAGATACGTAAATATTTCAAAATAGCCAACATTTGAGAGGCATTCATACAGAAAATAGTGATTCAGACGTTAACTCAAAATCAAAATGTGGAAGGGTTTCGAGGAGTCTACAGATAGAAACATCGTCTGGAATGAGGAGAGAGAAGAACTAAAAGTGAAAGGATGAATGGGCGGTGTTGGAAGAAGAAAGATGACGTAGTTGTTTAACGTGGTCGTTAGATGGCCAGTAATGAACGAATAATAACGATAATAATCATAATCGGCCTCTGTGGTGTAGTGGTTAGTTTGATTAGCTGCCATCCCCGGAGGCCCGGGTTCGATTCTCGGCTCTGCCACGAAATTTGAAACGTTGTACAAGGACTGGAAGGGGGTACACTCAGCATCGGGAGGTCAACTGAGATGAGGGGATTCGATTCCCACCTCAACCATCCTCGAAGTGGTTTTCCGTTGTATCCTACTTCTCCTCCAGGCAAATTCCGGGATGGTAGTTAATTTAAGGCCATGACCGCTTCCTTCCCTCTTTCTTGCCTATCCCTTCCAATCTTCCTATCTCCCACAAGGTCCCTGTTCAGCTTAGCAGGTGAGGTCACCTGGGCGAGGTACTGGTCCTCCTCCCCAGGTGTTTCCCCAGACCTAAAGTCTCACGTTCCAGGACACTGCCCTTAATGCGGTAGAGGTAGGATCCCTCGCTGAGTCCGAAGGAAAAGCCAATCCTGGACGGCAAACGGATTACGAAAGGAAGGAAGAAGGAAAAGAAATAATAATTCTGTATAATTGCCTGGTATTTTTAAAAGCATCCTTATCTCCCTTTTTTCCGTCTACATTAGAGTTTCTATCACAAGCTCCTACCACCGGAAGCTGAACTTAAGTGTTCCCGTCACGCAAACATAGTCCTACGTATTATCGCATAATGAGAAGGAACTGAAAGTCCCTGCTCGGCCGGGAGACAAACTCACGTTCTTGCAGTAGAAAGTAGTCAAGTTACTTATAGCATGCAAAGTTCCCACTCACATACATAGGTGACTGATTTCAATGTGATAACTTATCTGTCGCCTTTGTCTTCCATAATATACTTCGTTTCACGCGATATGCCTATCTCTAACCAGAAATGATTGTATCGAAGAGAAGGCAGACAAACTATGAGTATTCTAAAATTGGAGAAACAAGAGATTTATTTTCTCGAAATAAAATTTTAACATATTCATTCTTATTGATAATTGGACTGCAGGAAGAACTTATGAGTTTTTGATTCATGGTACTTACAGGTGTTGAATAAATTTGTAATCTCGCACCTTTGTTACACATATTTTACATGGATCTTCTACTGAAACCGAACGAGTTGGTCGTGCGATTGTGGGCGCGCAGCTGTGAGCTTGCATTCCGGAGATCGCGGGTTCGGACCCTACTATCGACAGCCCTGCAGATTGTCTTCCATGGTTTCCTAGTTTCACCAGCTTAATTAAGGTCATGGTGGCTTCCTTCCAGCTCCTAGTCCTTTCCTATCCAGGCGTTGCCAAAAGACCTATCAGTGTCCATGCAAATTATAATTGTCTTCTACTGAAAGGTACAAAGTGGCTGGGAAGGATTCAGTTAGGTGGAAATGTAGTAAGCAGTCTGGCCTATGCTGACGACTTGGTCTTAATGGCAGATTGTGCTGAAAGTTATCTTTGAAATAGATGCAATGAGTATGATATGAAAATTAGCCTTTCTAAGACTAAATTGATGTCAGCAGACAAGAAACCTAAGATAATTCAATGTCAGGTTAGGAATACAAAGCTGCAACAGGTAGATCATTTCAAGTCTTTAGGACGTGCGAGTTACTAGTATTGTAGTACGGTAAGTGAGACTGGATCAAGGTGTAGTAAAGCTAATCCAGTGAGCTCCCAGTTGCGACCAACAGCATTCTGTAAGAAGGAAGTCAGCTCCCAGCCTAAACTATCTTTACACCGATCTGTTTTCAGACCAACTTTGCTTTACGGGAGTGAAAGCTGGGTTGACTTGGTATATCTTAGTGATAAGTTAGAAACAGCGGACATGAAAGTAGCGAGGATGATCGCTGGTACATACGGGTGGGGACAATGGCAGGAGGGTACACGAATGAGGAGATAAAGGCTAAGTTAGGAATGAACTCGATGGATGAAGCTGCACGCATTAATCTGTTTCGGTGCTGGGATCATTTGAGGTGAATGGAGGAGGATAGGTTACCTAAGAGAACAATGGACTTTGTTATGGAAGGTAAGAGAAGTAGAGGAAGACGACAGAACTAGTTACAAACTGAGGATTGTGGGGGCATTTAGTAGGTTCACAGTGACTCCGTCGTATTAAGTACATGTAATACATTTCGAAGACATGTTAAATAAAGAACGAAAATGGTGGAACGGGCACCTATGAGATGCGAACACATAACCTTCCGATTCACTTGGGATGCTGTTACGTATTGAGCTACGGTGGCCTAGGAAACGTTTGCTCAGTTGGAAAGGATCTAAGCTACGGATGTGGCACTACTGTCATGGTACCTACAGAGTGTTCGCTAAAGATGCACTTTTTAGCACATATATATCCACAGTTATATTCTCCCAACGAATTACATTTCTTTAAAAATTACTACTGGGCCGATGACCTAGATGTTAATCCCCGTTGAGCAACAAGAGCCGGGATGAGTGGCTCAGACGGTTGAGACGCAGGCCTGCTGACCCCAAGTTGGCAGGTTCGAACCTGGTTCAGTCCGGTGACATTTGAAGGTGCTCAAATATCTCAACCTCCTATCGGTAGATTTAGTAACACGTAAAAGAACTCCTGTGGGACAAAATTTCGGCACCTCGGCGTCTCCGAAAACCGTAAAAGTAGTTAGTGGGACGTAAAGCAAATAACATTTTTAAACAACAAGTACAAACAAGCAAAACAGAATTACTACCTTCATGACCGAGTGAGTTGGCCGTACGGTTAGGATCGCGCAGCTGTGAGCCTGCATTGGGATGATAGTGGTTCGAATCCCACCGTCGGCAGCTCTGAGGATGGCTTTCCGTGGTTTCCCATTTTCACACCATGTATATGCTTTGGCTGTATCTTAATTAAATCCACGGCTGAAAACCTGCGATGTGTTAGTATGACGTTAAACAAGTACTACTGGCATAGATATGTTGTATTTAAAAAAAACATAATGAATCCAACATGATATGAATTAGTTATACCTTCATTTATAAGTTTTAAAATATGCAGCGTTAGTCTGCTATGATAACTCATCCACCCCGAAAGGATGGAGTTCACTGGATGACAGGTCAGGACTGTATGGAGGATGGTCCTGTATCTTACACCGGAAGTGCCGTAACACTTCATGCCTGCTGTAGGCGCTGCGTGTGGCCTGGCGTTGTCGTGCACCAACACGATGCTGTTGAGGGAAGTCCAGGTCGTTTGGTACCCGCAACGCTCCAGTGAGTCACAGTTACTGGCTGCATTCACTGCCTCTCCCCTGGTGAAAAAATTAACCACAAAGTCTCGAAGTAAGAATACTTCTTGGGGCAGGTTGATGGGTCCTTGGCGACTATAAAGGAAGGATCTCTCCTATTTGCTACTTCATACATCACTGGATAACATTTTCCATGTTTTTCTGCTCCCTAATTATACGTAAAGGGCACGGAAGCACCACCGAACATAATTTGCTCCGAACATTGTAGTTTACCAGAGAAGGATGTCGGCAAAATTATTTTAAGTAACTTATTTCTTTCATATTATTAATGAGAGACTGAAATACTATTTGCAGTTGGAAGTACATGACGGAGAGAGGTTCATGAAGAAAGGAGGTACTCGAGAACATTTGCTAAGTATATGACAGTTAATAGAGTTCCAGTGAATTTTGTTCTCCATTATACATCTACTCGTACTTTATCGACTATCGTAAAGCTTTCGACAAAGTAAATTGGCATCGTCTATGGCAAGTGTTACGGCCAATAGGGGTGCCAAATCACCTTATATCTCTGATAGTTGAATTGTACGAAGAAACTACAGGTTCAGTGAGAATGCTTCAGAGGAGTTCCACTCAGATCGTGGATTAAGGCAGGGTTGTATACTGTCGCCTCAACACTTCAACATGTATGGCGAGTATATCATGAGGAAAGCTCTGGACCGATGGAAAGGGGGTGTTTCAGTTAATGGCCAAAAAGTTAAACAATTTAAGCTTTGCTGATGATACAAACAGTCAAGTCAAGAAGAATTAGTTGAACTCATTCAATTAATGGATAACGAGGCAAAAGAACTTCAAGAATACCTCGAAAACGAAAAGAATGGTAGTGTACAGGCAGAATAACAATCACCCAGAAATAAAGAGATTTGTTCGATGTGAAGCCGCCAGTAAATACATCTATCTTGGATCTCTGATAACACTTTTTTTTGCCGGGCTGAGAGGCTCAGACGGTTGAGGCGCTGGCCTTCTGACCCCAACTTGGCAGGTTCGATCCTGGCTCAGTCCGGTGTTATTTGAAGGTGCTCAAATACGTCAGCCTCGTGTCGGTAGATTTACTGGCACGTAAAAGAACTCCTGCGGCACTAAATTCCGGCACCTCGGCGTCTCCGAAAACCGTAAAAGAGTAGTTAGTGGGACGTAAAGCAAATAGCATTATTTATTAACAAATTTTTGGTCATTAGGAGAACAGATAAAACGCAGATGTAATCTGACTAAGGTGGCATTGAAAAAATTAACCGGACTGTTGAACGACCAGCAGATTACAGAGAACCTGAAAATAAGACAAGTAAATTGTCTAGTATTTCTCACACTAATGTATCGATGCGAGGTGAGGACATTAGAAAAGAAGGAGGTAAATAGTTATAGTAATAATAATAATGATCATCATCATCATCATCATCGTATGGCCTCAGCTTTCTTTCTTAAACAATTTGCCGTCCAGGGTTGGTCTTTCCCTCGGACTCAGTGAGGGATCCCACCTCTACCACCTCAAGGGCTGTATTATGGAGCGTGAGACATTTGTTATGGGATACAGCTAGGGAGGAGGACCAGTACCTCGCCCACGTGGTCACACCTGCTATGTTGAACAGGGGCCTTGTAATGGGGTATGGGAAGATTGGAAGGGATAGACAAGGGAAAGAAAAGGAAGCGGCCGTGGCCTTAAGTTAGGTACCGTCCCGGCATTTGCGTTGAGGAGAAGTGGGAAAGTACGGAAAACAATTTCGACAATGACTGAGGTGGAAATCTAATCCCCTCTATTCAGTTGACCTCACGAGGCTGAATGGACCAAATTCCATTCCATTTTTCGTACCACGTTTCAAATTTCGTGGCAGAGCCGAGAATCGAACTCGGTCCTCCAAGGATGGCAGCTATTCTCACTAAACACTACACCACAGAGACGGACAATGACCTCACCTGTCGTGTTCAAGCGTTTTAATTTGACGCCATTTGGCTGCTCGTTCGTCTTTTTCGACGTTCCGTTTTACTCTATGTCTACTAGACGGCGGAGTAAACGGAATCTCTCTTGGGCGTCAAAGGCTGGGCTTTTTAGTGAATTTTGTCTGGTGAACAACAAATGTCTCATGGTGGTGGTGATTATTGTTTTAAGAGGCAACCATTCTCTATATAACACTAATCAGAGGGAAAATATGGAAGGGGTCCGACATTTCGAAAAATGAAGATATCGGCCAAAGAAAGACAACGGCCACGAAGGGCGTGAAAATGAAAGACTCCCTAGGCCTCGCAAACCTAATAGCGTCGGGATCGGAAAAGAACAAGAATTGACCAAGGGAGGTCGGACAGCATAGATGAAAGTGAGGAGCCTGGCACAAGTAAGTGGAAGCAATGCCAGGAATCAGCTAAGGGCCTCCATAGTTCAGAGCCCCTGAGGCCCCTTTCAGTCGCCTCTTACGACAGGCAGGGGATATCGTGGGTGTTATTCTACCGCCCCCACCCACAGGGGGTAACAAATGTCTCACCAGAGATCTTTTACATGCCGATATCGTACGACATGGTGTGTCGAATGGACTTTTTTTTCCGCTCTTCAAAAAAATCTGACAATCTCTGCTGGGTTTGAACCCACTATCTCAGGAGCCAGAGGCCGACACTCTACCACTGAGCCACAGAGGGAGCTAAGAGGTGAATAAAATCGATGCAACTGATATGTTTTGTTGGAGAATGATGTTAAGAATTACATGGACCTGTCACAGCTCAAATAATTCTATCCTAAAAGAGCTTAAAATTGAAAGGAGTACCTCAAAGCAGGTTCGGTTCCGTCAGATGAAATACTTCGGCCATGTAATGAAGAGAGGACCAAGAAATATGGAGAGGTTGATTATTTAGGGGAAAACTAAGGGACGGAGGAAAAGTCCCCAAAAGACTGATTAGCCAGATTACCAGTATATGTAGAAGAACAATGCATGATCGAATAAACTAAATCAGTGACAGAGGATCATGAAGAAAAGTTATCTATGATATTTAGACTGTGGATTGTCAGGCAGTAATGGATTAGAATTCAAATTTATTGAAGCTGGGAACAGGTATAGAATACGCTACACAACGGTTATGTTAGCTGCCTCTGTGGATCAGCGGTAGAGTGTCGGCCTCCGGATCCCAAGATAGCGGGTTCAAACCCGGCAGAGGTAGTCGGATTTTTGAAGGGCGGAAAAAAGTCCATTCGACACTCCATGCCGTACGATGTCGGCATGTAAAAGATCTCTGGTGACACACTTGGTGTTTCATCATCATCATCATCTGTTTACCCTACAGGTTCGGCTTTTCCCTCGGACTTAGCGAGGGATCCCACCTCTACCGCCTCAAGGGCAGTGTCCTGGAGCTTCAGACTCTTGGTCGGGGATACAACTGGGGAGAATGACCAGTACCTCGCCCAGGCGGCCTCACCTGCTATGCTGAACAGGGGCCTTGTGGAGGGATGGGAAGATTGGAAGGGATAGGCAAGGAAGAGGGAAGGAAGCGACCGTGGCCTTATGTTAGGTACCATCCCGGCATTCGCCTGGAGGAGAAGTGGGAAACCACGGAAAACCACTTCGAGGATGGCTGAGGTGGGAATCGAACCCAACTCTACTAAGTTGACCTCCCGAGGCTGAGTGGACCCCGTTCCAGCCCTCATACCACTTTTCAAATTTCGTGGCAGAGCCGGGAATCGAACCCGGGTCTCCGGGGGTGGCAGCTAGTCACGCTAACCACTACACCACAGAGGCGGACATTATTATTATTATTATTATTATTATTATTATTATTATTATTATTAACGGTTATGTTATGTGTCTTGCATATACTATGGGGGTACGGTCCATCAGAGCCCCTCGAATGTATGTTACTCTTGCTACATAACGAAAGAACTGGCTAGCCGATACTTCCTAATAATCAAATTAGTTTGTATTCTAGGCCGATGACCTAGATGTTAGGCCCATTTAAACAAGAAGCAACAAGCAGTTTGCATTCTAACCTATCATTGCCTACAATTCCGGAGCCTACTGATTAGCTAGATTACCAGTACATGATCTGATAAAAGTAAATCAGTGACAGAGGATCATGAAGAAAAAAGGTGATATAATAACCACCAAACATTCTCTTTTAGACTATCTCTTTCTCTAGCCCAAATAATACCAAGAATAATAAATGTGTTACAAAGCTTCTGAAGACAATAGCCGCTCACTTCCTGAGCAACAAAGGCACAAAATAATAATAATACTTCTTGACAAGTTGCCACGGGCTATAACTAGATTAAATCTGTCAAGCTGGACAATGCAGCCACAATTACAATTCACTCAAACTATGTTATTCAGATATGATAAAATCCTTGCTCCTTTTTCCTTGTCTACACAATTGAATGTGCCTGGTAGTTTTTGTTCCTCAAGTGTTGGACCACAAGAATGTGACTAACATCCTAACACGGCACTTGGTGTCTATGAATAATTCTATATTGTAAAGGCGAGATTATAATACTTCAAGTTATGCGATGATCGATCGAACTGGTTTAACTTCACATTAAGTCATCGAAGGATTTTGGCTACGGAAGAATGGGAAAGGACTAGGATTGGGAAGGTAGTGACCATGGCCATAATTAAGGTACAGCACCGAGTAGCATTTACCTGGGGTGAAAATGGGAAACTAGGCCGCCTCTGTGGTGTAGTGGTTAGCGTGATTAGCTGCCAACCCCGGAGGTCCGAGTTCGATTCCCGGCTCTGCCACGAAATTTGAAAAGTGGTACGAGGGCTGGAACGGGGTCCACTCAGCCTCGGGAGGTCAACTGAGTAGAGGTGGGTTCGATTCCCACCTCAGCCATCCTGGAAGTGGTTTTCCGTGGTTTCCCACTTCTCCTCCAGGCAAATGCCGGGATGGTACATAACTTCAGGCCACGGCCGCTTCCTTCCCTCTTCCTTGTCTATCCCTTCCAATCTTCCCCATCCTCCGCAAGGCCCCTGTTCAGCATAGCAGGTGAGGCCGCCTGGGCGAGGTACTGGTCATTTTCCCCAGTTGTATCCCCCGACCGAGAGTCTGAAGCTCCAGGACACTGCCCTTGATGCGGTAGAGGTGGGATCCCTCACTGAGTCCGAGGGAAAAACCGAACCTGGAGGGTAAACAGATGATGATGATGATGATGAAAATGGGAAACCACGAAAACCATCTTCAAGGCTGCCAATAGTAGGATTCGAAGGCACTATCTTCTGAATGCAAGATGAAGCTGCACGTCCCTAACCGCACGGCCAAATCGGTCGGTGATCAAAGTATGTGTTGATTAGCTGATTACTTTGATCAATGGTTTCGCCAAAACGAAAAATCATCTCAGATTTAATTACTCTATTGATGGAGTGGAAACACCTGTTGGGGACCGCTGTAAGTACCAAGGTGTTAATACAAGGAAAGGTCTTCATCACATTAACGAGATCGTGAATAAAGGTTACAGATCTCTTCATATAATTATGAGGGTATTTACAGGTTGTAGTAAGGATGTGAAGAAGAGGGCGAATAATTCTCTGACAAGATCCCAGTTATTGACCGCATTTTGTCCCGCAGGAGTTCTTTTACATGCCGGCAAATCTGCCGACATGAGGCTGACGTATTTGACCACTTTCATACAACCGGACTGAACCAGGATCGAACCTGCCAAATTGGGGCAGAAGGCCAGCGCCTCAACCGTCTGAGCCACTCAGCCTGGCAATTAGAGTTTGTTTCCAGTGCATGTGTGTCCCTAACAAGGATTACTTGATCCGAGAAATGGAAAAAGATTCAAAGGAAATCAGCGCGATTTGCTCTTGGTGATTTCCGACAATAGAGTTGCGCTGACAAAGAATATTATAACTGTGGGTTCAATAGTTTCTAAAAAGTGTTGTTGGGAGGAACTTCTAAAACACCATGGGCTTATTGTTTTTTGAGCGAGTGTACAAAGATACGGGGTTGAACCCTGCAAGGTGCAATTTAAAATTTCTTGGATGGGAATGACAGAATTTCCACAAAGGAAAGTAAAATTCTTGTTATTCTTCCAGTAAGACGTAATACATAATTAAGAAAATTTTATGCCTGATTTTTGAACAGTTTTGTGGTGTTTTGAGGGTCTGCCTGGCCGATGTGGTAAAGGCGTGGTTGGTTCGCCCGGATGGACGTGGGTTCGAATCCCCATCAGGAAGTCGTAAAATTTAAGAAACGTGATTTCCACTTCCGGAGGTGCACATGGGCCTCAGGTTCACTCAGCCTACACCAAAAATGAGTACCAGATTAATTCCTGGAGGCAAAGCTGGCCGGGTGTAGATCGGACCACTCTACCCCTTCAAGAGCCTAGGTTACGGATAGTGGAAGCCTTTACCTTCCACCCCTCCATGGGCCTTCGTGGCCTGTACGGAGATTATTTTGCTTTTGCTTTGTTTGTAGTGTTTTGTGAATTTCTCTGCTCACTGAGTTTCTAAAAGTAGTATTTAAAAATTACCCTCAAGCATTTTTACGTGATCATCCCCTACAACAGTCTCATGCATGTTTTGTAGTGGCGTTCTTTTCGACATAACGGACTGTCAACATAGCAGGAATTTTGCAAAATTACTCTTCTTCCTACCGTCTCTCTGCTCTCCTTTCTTCATTAGCGTCTGCCTCTTTTCGAACTCGGATGTAGCCAGGGCTGTAGTCGAGGATGTACGCGGGTAAACACCATTCATTAGAGTATGCTTTCAGATTTCTTACGTATATTTTCTACATTGGCTTCTTTTTTTATAATGTCGCCATTATGTCAGTGACTTTTAACTCTCCAGCTTCGCTCGTTATCGCTAAAATGCCAGATTCAGCTTGATGTGCACAATTATCAGCCATCACTTATTTGAGATCACCGCTGTTCGTTGCTTACGTCTCCAGTCTCATGGTTATACATTCAAATGCCTCACCAGTTGACCGATATATGAAGACGTGGCTGCAAAACCACCATACTGAAACATACACCAATTCAAGAGTTTTCTCTAGTGAAAAGTGTGATCGAAAATCAAAAGAGTTACCTTGGATAGTTTTTTTTAAATAAATAACTGGAAGTAGGTCCAGTATAAAACTGCTGTATTAGCAAAATAAGATTTTCAAACTAGCGCATTCAAATATGGATTTCTTCTTTGTCATCATACAATATCTTCTATGTGCATGATTTATGCCGAATCTAGGGAAGTTTGTTAGAACTAGCTGTAACGCACTAAATTTAAAGACATACGGAAATTGTCATACACTGACTTAGAATATACCCTGTGAGAATTTTGGGACTACATCGTTGGGTATCGCTATATTGTCCGACTCGTTGGCTGAACGGTCAGCGTACTGGCCTTCGGTTCAGAGGGTCCTGGGTTCTATTCCCGGTCGGGTCGGGGATTTTAACCTTAATTGGTTAATTCCAATGGCACGGGGGCTGGGTTTCTGTGTTGTATTCATCATCATTTCATCCTCATCACGACGCGCAGGTCGCCTACGGGAGTCAAATAGAAAGACCTGCACCTGGCGAGCCAAACCCGTCCTGGGATATCCCGGCACTAAAAGCCATACGACATTTCATTTCATCGCCATATTGATTGAAACACCTGCTGAGATAGAACTGGTACTGACCTTAGCGTAACCATATCGTGACCCTGAATGAAGCTCACACACACACACTGATCACCCGTCCGCCCACTTATATTCTGTGTGCCCGCGGAGCGAAAAGCCCAGCGTATACAAGACTGATCTAAACTATCTCGTCCAGTCATATGATTCCCTCATTTGTAACAGAGCTACAGTTTGTGGAAATGTTTTTCTTTCTCTCCGGAAGTTGCTGACAAAATGTCTTCAGTTAATCGAGCAGATTGATAGGCAAGAGTTCTGCATATATGGGAACATCCTTCCGCACATACTGGAAAGGGGTGAAGTAGCAGAAGTGGGTAAAAGTGCTTACAAAGCACAATTAAGTACATAAGCTTAACGAACTAGTGTTTAGGGTTTCTGGTATAAATGCATTTGTTGAACATACACTGACTGACAGAGCAAATGCAACACCAAGGAGGAGTGGTTCGAAAGGGATGAAAGTTGGGGAAAAAACAGAGTCGGCACGGAAGAATAATTGATGTTTATTTCAAACCGATATGCAGGTTACACAATGCGCACGGCATCGACTCAGTAGGATGTAGGACCACCGCGAGCGGCGATGCACGCAGAAACACGTCGAGGTACAGAGTCAATAAGAGTGCGGATGGTGTCCTGAGGGATGGTTCTCCATTCTCTGTCAACCATTTGCCACAGTTGGTCGTCCGTACGAGGCTGGGGCAGAGTTTGCAAACGGCGTCCAATGAGATCCCACACGTGTTCGATTGGTGAGAGATCCGGAGAGTACGCTGGCCACGGAAGCATCTGTACACCTCGTAGAGCCTGTTGGGAGATGCGAGCAGTGTGTGGGCGGGCATTATCCTGCTGAAACAGAGTATTGGGCAGCCCCTGAAGGTACGGGAGTGCCACCGGCCGCAGCACATGCTGCACGTAGCGGTGGGCATTTAACGTGCCTTGAATACGCACTAGAGGTGACGTGGAATCATACGCAATAGCGCCCCAAACCATGATGACGCGTTCTCTAGCGGTAGGGCGCTCCACAGTTACTGCCGGATTTGACCTTTCTCCACGCCGACGCCACACTCGTCTGCGGTGACTATCACTGACAGAACAGAAGCGTGACTCATCGGAGAACACGACGTTCCGCCATTCCCTCATCCAAGTAGCTCTAGCCCGGCACCATGCCAGGCGTGCACGTCTATGCTGTGGAGTCAATGGTAGTCTTCTGAGCGGACGCCGGGAGTGCAGGCCTCCTTCAACTAATCGACGGGAAATTGTTCTGGTCGATATTGGAACAGCCAGGGTGTCTTGCACATGCTGAAGAATGGCGGTTGACGTGGCGTGCGGGGCTGCCACCGCTTGGCGGCGGATGCGCCGATCCTCGCGTGCTGACGTCACTCGGGCTGCGCCTGGACCCCTCGCACGTGCCACATGTCCCTGCGCCAACCATCTTCGCCACAGGCGCTGCACCGTGGACACATCCCTATGGGTATCGGCTGCGATTTGACGAAGCGACCAACCTGCCCTTCTCAGCCCGATCACCATACCCCTCGTAAAGTCGTCTGTCTGCTGGAAATGCCTCCGTTGACGACGGCCTGGCATTCTTAGCTATACACGTGTCCTGTGGCACACGACAACACGTTCTACAATGACTGTCGGCTGAGAAATCACGGTACGAAGTGGGCCATTTGCCAACGCCGTGTCCCATTTATCGTTCGCTACGTGCGCAGCACAGCGGCGCATTTCACATCATGGGCATACCTCAGTGACGTCAGTCTACCCTGCAATTGGCATAAAGTTCTGACCACTCCTTCTTGGTGTTGCATTTGCTCTGTCAGTCAGTGTATATTCTCCTTGGTGGTACACAAGTAGACTTATGCAAGAGATAAGTACATAATGTTTCTAAAAAGTGAGAAAATATGAAATTTTCACATCAGTAATTCCATACCAGTATAAACTCTGATGCTGACGTTTCTTAAGGCAGAAAAACCACTAGGAAACGTAAAGGTGTTCTTCTTTTTTTTTTTGCTAGTTGTTTTACGTCGCACCAACACAGATAGGTCTTATGGCGACGATGGGACAGGAAAAGCCTAGGCGTGGGAAGGAAGCGGCCGTGGCCTTAATTAAGGTACAGCCCCAGCATTTGCCTGGTGTGAAAATGGGAAACCACGGAAAACCATTTTCAGGGCTGCCGACAGTGGGGTTCGAACCTACTATCTCCCGAATACTGGATACTGGCCGCACTTCTTTATAAAGATCACACTCCTGCTAATAAGTGCGCCTGGCATCACAATGAACTCTCTTGCTCAGAATGGAAGGATGCCCTTAAAATGATGTGTATCGTTGCTGCAGTCCGAGCTGTGCCGGGGAGAAGTGTGGAAGGTAACCACAGTTGGCGTTGTCACTGTGAGATCGAAACCCTTCCACACACCCTTGGTTCTTTCCTGCAATGCGAAACCCTCGCAATGTCCATCTCTAGAGCCAGAAATTTTAGGCCATAATAGGTTAGAATGCAAACTTATTGAAGCGGGTATGCTGCATAACGGTTATGCTATGAGGTTTGCGTAGCCATTAGGGGTTCGGTCTATCGGAACCCCTGGAATGTATGTTTCTCTTGCTACATAATGGAAGGGCGGGCTAGTCAACACTTTCTACTAACCAAATAAGTTTTCATTCTATTCTATTACTGCCTACAATTCTGGAGTCTACCCATATCCATACAATCCATCATATGCCAGCCGACTCTTTACAAAGGAGAGGAATATACCACTCATGACGATGTTTTCGGAATCGATGTAAAAGTGAGTACGAAGCCTTTAAAGCTGACTCAAATCGTGGCTCTGCAACTGTGAGGTTTGAACTGAGTTCAGAGCAGCCAAGGAGGTTGAAAATGAGAAGTACGCTATCTACGAACCTACAGTGCTCTACTAAAAAAGTAAGTACAACCTTGAATACATTGAAGGCGGGTGCTCGTGGAAAGATACCGAGCCTTTTTGTAAAGACCTGCAAATTACTGGGCATCCCTATTAATACCATAAAATATATTGCAACATCCGCAGTTGAGGGATCTGTCGAGATTTTACGGAATCACTTATATCCTATGTCTTTCAGGAAGCCAATAAAATAAAACACCTGGAGGAACTAAGGTAATTTGATCCTGTTATCAAATCAGAAATGCCCATTATAACCGTAAAATCTCCCGTAGTACTGTACTTTCATTCAGATGTCCCTTATTTCGTTTGGCAAAAGGTGACAACCCTAACCCTGAATGAAACTACGATTATCTTGAGGAAGAAGGGGATGCACGCTCAAAGAGCCAAACAGTAGATTTTATCTGATATATTCACTGTGATAGCATTGCAGTCTTTCACGTAGTTCTGTGCACTTGTTACTGATCAGAATACCAGAGAAATCGATCTGGAATTAAAAGAAGAGTTTCTATAATGTCGTTACTTCAACCTATAAGAGAACAAATTTCTGAGATGAATACTAAATCTAAATCGATCATTATTACACCTGAAACCCATAACATCGAAAATAATCAACGTGCAGAAAAATGCACCGTTTTTATTCACATAGTTTCTAATAGAAAAGCTTCATGGACAGAAATATTCCCATATCTCTCCAACTAAAAGTTCATCATCAAAGGCATTTTGTTAGAGACGTATTATTCTGCCATGCTTAGCCCAGTCGTGTACCACAGTTGGTTTAGCTCAGTCTCTCACCGCCTTGATAGTAAACCTCTTGTCATGCGGCAGGTGTTGAGTAACACACGCTTTCTACATTTTGCGAAGTCCAGTCACTGGAGATGATGTTGCTCTTCATGCACCAATTCCTCAGCATAAATTAATCTTCTGCAAGGTTTGGCTATATTTTAAATATGCCATAATTTCTCAACTTCCTATTCAGAATTTATTTAGTACCATACCCCTCATTCTATGAGATAACGAGCAGTCAGTAGATCTCATCATTCGTTTTATAAGGGTACTATTATTTTTAGCGGCCACACTTTATCCTAGTTATTTTTAAGTTTTATTTTATGATAAATTATTCTTATTTCAGTAACACCTTTTATAGATATTACGTTTTTAGTCTTTTAACTATTTTTTCTATACACTGGTTTTACACAGCCACTATCATTAATAGTGTAAAAATCCTTTTTACAACATATAGAATACCTTATTACAGATCGTAAGAGATTCTCTGCAAATTATGCAGTTCATTTGTACTTGAAATCCTCATCTCCTTCCAGAAAAATTATTATTATTATTATTATTATTATTATTATTATTATTATTATTATTATTATTATTAATATTATTATTACCTTCGTGACCTCCCCCACTGGAGGACAGATGTTTTATATTTTAATAAATTTTACTACTATTACTACTGATTTTAACTTTAAACTTTTATGGCATGTATACGAACTTACTTTTAGATCAATGCATCACTAGATTTTATTCAGTTTCAATTCATGTTTTAATCACTTTGTGGAAAACTAGATACTGCGAATCACATCTACTGTTTACTTTAAAATAAAATACTAGCAGTTTCCCGCTGGCTCCGCCCGCAATGTACAAAGTATGGTGTTGCTCGTTACTATCCTCACGGATGTATTTGCGAAGTTCCGAGTTAATAAAATAAAGCACATGATCTGCTGAAAATACATCACACAAAGAAACTGAATTAAACGTTCCTTGGAACAACACTACGTGCCGAACTGTTAAAAAGTCCTTTAAAGATCTTCGTCATGGAGACAAATGTACTCATATCTTTTCTCATAATCTACCCATTTAATAAGTTGTTACCTCAAAAGAAAGCACATGATCCACTGAGTGTTTTTAGACCAAAACGAACTGCGTATCTCAATTATAACAAAAGATATGATTGCTTCAATGAGGAAAAAATGTTGAAGAAATGAGACGTCAAATTGAATGTGCACTCATAACTTTCCTCAGAATCAACCAATTTGAATAGTTAAGAGCTGAAATAAAAGAGCTTGATCCACTAAGTGTGGTTAGGCTAAAACAAACTCCGTACCTCAGTTAGAACCAAAGATATGATTGCTTCAAAGAGACAAAAATTGAAAAATCAAATAATTTGAGGAAGGCGAATGTAAAGGGATTTATAGTACCTGATGACAAATCTGTACATGAATACATTTCAATTAAAAAAGGAAAAAAGGAAATCGACCGGACAGAATGGCCAAACTGGCTGAATTTAGTTTTCATAAAGTTTTTTAATATATAGATATATTAATCTTAAGCAGTGGATACATTAAACAATCATTTTTTATGCAAGCATTCGTGGTCGCATATATATCAGATTCCTTAAACCAATCATCATAATCATAAACCGAATTGCTTACCATTGTAAATGACTACTGTATACCGCATGCTTAGCTGCAATGAATGGCGATGTATTTCAAGGAAAATTGATGTTACCAACGGAAAGAATAGTAATAATTAAATAATTCGTTCGTTTCTGAGTTTACGGCGTTGATCTTCACTGTATCGGGTGAACATTATTTATTGTAACTGATATACTCTGTCCTTTACATCCTTACTACAACCCCTAAATACTCTCATAACCATATGTGGAGATATGTAATCTTTATTTAAAACTTCCTTAATGAGATTACCCCATGAAGAACTTTCCTTAAATTAAAACCTAGGTAAGTACTTTCACTTCAGCCAATTTCCCGTGATGTCGAAAAAAACCAAAAGGGAGACGAACTAAAATTAAATCGTGGTGGTGATGATTACTGTTTTAAAGGGGAATATAACTGGGAATCCATCCTGCCTTAATACCAATCAGACATGTCGGAAAAAGAAAGACAAAGTCCACGAAGGGCGTGACAATGAAAGACTCTCTGTGCCTCGTAGACCTAACACCGTGAGGGTCAGAAGACAACAGGAATTGACCAAGTGAGGTCGGATAGTGAAGATGAAAGTGACGAGCCTGGCACAAGTAAGTGGAAGCAATGACAGACTCAGCTACGAGAATCGTGATCGCCAACTTCCGCTCCGAAGTTCAGAGTCTCTGGTCCCTATTTTAGTCGCCTATTACGACAAGCAGTGCCAGCCAAGCGGTGTAGGGGTAGCGTGCCTGCCTCTTACCCTCAGGCCCCGGGTTCTATACCCTCCCAGGTCAGGGATTTTTACCTGGATCTGAGGGCTGGTTCGAGATCCACTCAGCCTCCGAGATTACACTGTAGGAGCTATCTGACTGTGAGATGGGTGTTCCGGTCTAGAAAGCCAAAAATAACTGCCGAGGGGATTCGTCGTGCTGACCACACGACACTTCGTAATCTGCAGGCCTTCGGTCTTAGCAGCGGTCGCTTGGTAGGCCCTAGTCCTTCGGGGCTGTTGCGCCACGGGGTTTGGTTTGATCTTCTTACGACAAGCATAAAATACCAGGGATGAAGTGTACCACCCCCGCCCACAAGCGGAAAAAAGTTAAACTCATTCTACTTTAAGAATAAATAAAAGACGAAGTTAACGAAGAAGTAGAGGAAGAGAAGAAGTGCAGGAGGAAGGACAAGTTTAAGACCTTGCTGTTTGTTTTCTCTCCTTGTTCTCCAATCTTCCTTAAAAAGAAGAAGAAGGGGTAGAAGAAGAAGAAGAGGAGGAGGAAGGACAATTTTAAAATCTTGCTGTATGTTTTTTCTTCTTGTTCTCCAATCTTCCTTAAGAAGAAGAAGAAGAAGACAAGGGGGAAGCAGAACTTTAATACCCTCCTGTGCATTTTTCTCTTCTTGCTTTTCAGTCTTCCTTAAGAAGAAGACGACGTTAAAGGAGAAAAAGAAGAGAAAAAGACAAGAAGGAAGAGACTTTTAAGACCCTCCTGTATATTTTTCTCTTCTTGTTCTCCAATCTTCGTTAGGATGAAGAAGAAGAAAATAAGAAGAAGGTGATAAAAAGACAAGGAGGAAGCCGAATACTTTCCTCTTCTTGTTGTCGAATATTCCTTAAGATGAAGAAGAAGAAGAAAAAGGACAAGGAGGAAGAGAATTTTAAGACCCTCCTTTATATTTTTCTCGTCTTGTTCTCCAATCTTCCCTTAACTTCTGTATATCTAATTCGAGGGAAGCATGAGGCTAAAATTTGAAGTGAACGGACAAAATTGTATTTTTTAATTAAAGAATTTGGACAACCTAAGGCTCTGAAACAACTTTTTTATTTTTATTCGTTAAATTTCATACGTCGGCTGAACGCCTGCCTCTGTTCCTCCGAGGCAGGCGTCGAATTTGCAAAAGCGAGAAATCCACAGAAATGATCTGTCGCCGGAAGTCCACCGTGTTAGTTATGATGTCATCTATGATCTTCAGTCTCTGTAGATCCCATCGTACTTCTTCCAACCAATCAGTGGTGTGTTTTAATTTGGAGATGTAATAAAACTTGTATGTGAGCTTGTCTTCGACAGTAAAAATTAGTGTGTAAAATGTAATTGGAAATTTGAAATGAATGTGCATTTAGGAACAAAAGTTACACTTCCCATGTTACGTACATGTCAACTGGACAGAATGGTTACAGGAATTATGAAATTTTCTCATGAACCATATTGAGTGTACTGTAGTTGTAGATGGGAGCTATACTTTGACGTTTATGGAATCTGAAAACTCTTGAGTTACTCCATTGGTAAACATTGGAGTGGAGAGGTTCATCCCAAATCTATGCCATGTGCCTTGTTGCCTGTGACAGAGAAGGCTAAATTTAGAGGAAATGGACTCCGCTTAAGAATCAATGGTATGTCAAAATTTTCAAATCTATTCTTGGAATAAAAAAACCTTCTTCCTGAAGCAGAGCCCATCAGAATTTCTGCATGAACAATATTTTTGTCTAGCTTTACCACAGTCAAACTCGTGCTGACATTTATATTTCTCATTTCTTCCATAAGTACGTACCTTCATTTTTGTTGCAACTCCTTCCAACATTTCAATAAACACAAATAATAATGCTGAATACTTGTATTTACTTTAAATATAGTAACTTGATCAATAACAGACAGCAAGTGGTCTATAATATTGTAGCCCAAACAATATGGCGGTCACGGGTGTTTGTTGGCTTCAATTCCGGCTGCAGATTGGTGAGGTGCTCTATCGTATTCTATTCTATGCTCATTGGCTGGCGCGGAAAACGCTGCTAATATGGCGACGGACACAAATCTTGGCGTCAGTGAGCGAATGCATTACGGTATGAGTCACCATCTCTATGTTATTCTGTGTTCGTTAGCAAATCTACAGTGAAGCTTAAGACAGGTAATTTTCTTTAAAAATTACGAATTTTCTGGTTCCGAGAGTTTCGTTTTTTTTTCCATAATCGCTGCGAATGACAGGCGGAATAGTGACTTTATATATATAGCCATCTTCTTGGTTAGCCTGTCGTTGTTCGTTCTGCAAAGGTGACCATGAAATTGTACTCTTCGCCTTTTAATTGTGCCTGTAATTTTCTCTATATTGCGGTAGAGGTATTTGGTTTATCGAAACCGACTTTCAACCTATTAGGTCGTGTTACGTACATTTAGTACGTGTTGAAGAGATGTTAAGTACAGAACAAAAATGGCCAACCAGACACCAGTGGGATCCGAACCCACAACCTCCCGATTTCGCGTGAAAATTCAATATTCATTTATTTGGTTTATATTTTCATCCAAATATTTCTTTTGTATATGGTTCCCAAAATTTTCCTAGCTCCTTTTCGTCAATATTCAGGCATGGTGTTTTACTCGGGATGCAGCAATAATGCCATTTATAGGAGATGCCCAGCAGCAGAGAAGACAAATCATTTCTCAACAATGGTCAATGTAAGGTTATTGTTGATCAGTTTTATGAGCTTTCCATATTATAGGCCTTTTTAAGCAATAAATTCAGTGCTAAATTCAGTAATACTCTTACAAAGCCTTTTTTCAGCCATTTAATGAAAAATAATTCGCCAGTATATCTTATAGCAATTTTAAAATCCCAATTTCTCTTCATGCAAACCTATGTAAACACATTCATTGACAAACTCTCTTTTGACTCAGAGTGAAATTTACTTTCCTTCTTTCTTTCTTTCTTTCTTTCTTTCTTTCTTTCTTTCTTCCTTTCCTTTTCTTATTCTGTTTGTTTTTCTTCAATCCTCTGATTTCAAATTCTATCTTTGTCAGTAATATGTTAATTTATAATAATATATACATATAATTGTAACACAGATCAAATGTTTGCCAGTTCATGTGTTATAAATTAATAATGGCGAAGAAGAAGCAAAATACATTTTCAGAAGGAAATAAATAATAAATATAAACCTGTACATATCTGTATATATGAAAATATTGTAAATATGTATAAAAGTTTTTGCTAAAAAGCGGGGGACTAGCAGGGTCCACTATAGTGGGTACGCTGTTAATCGGTTTTGCCCTGGGGTACCCCTTGGTTGGTGATGGCAATATCTGCGCCAGAGGATAAAATAGGCTCAACAGGAAGTCATCACGTATGTACAAACATATAAAATATCAAAATTAACAAACCAACAAGACTCCCCCTACAATGGCAAACGAGCCACTGGTTGGCTGAGGGCCCGCCTACCCAAACGGGTAGGAATAGATATAACATAGTTCTTTCGTTCGCATTTCATTTTTTTCGACTCTGGGATATTACAACATCTAATGTTAAGGCAGCATTTCTTCTTCCATGACCCCCTCTTGTCTTATTCTTCAAGAGATACTTCCTCTACGATGTTTCTTACTTTTGATAACCATCTTCACAGTTTTCCTTGTTCGATACAGACTGATGACCACGTAGTTTTACAACATTAGACGATCATGACAGAAACCATCGAATAAACAATACTTCCGTGTTGGCAATGCCCGGCGTCTAAATTCATGAATATCTCTCTTGTGGTATGGTATGGTATGGTATGGTATGGTATGGTATGGTATGGTATGGTATGGTATGGTATGGTAAAAATGTATGACATAAATGATCGTAAATTTATTTCTATGTAACTTTAGTTTTGTAGTATTTATCTATAGGACCACTAATAACATAAATATTTAAGAATTAAAGTTTAGGTCTGCCTCTAAACTACCGTTTCACTCAACGTGAATAAAATGACTTATAGTCTAGGTATACATGCATATATACATAATTACAGACAGACAGACAGACAGACAGACAGACAGACAGACAGACAGACAGACAGACAGACAGACAGACAGACAGACAGACAGACAGACAGACAGACAGACAGACAGACAGACAGACAGACAGACAGACAGACAGACACGACGGAAAATTAAAAAGTGCATTTCCTTGTTACTGTGGACACGACCAATACAGAAATACCATTCTTTTTAATTTTTGAACAATGTACAGACAAAGCTCTTATTTTAGATACGTTACATAGATTGTTTATGCCAAGGGATCGGGGATTCCAGTCCAATGTCATTTACGTTGTGGAGCCAAGGCGAATATAGAGAAAGTCATGAAAGAGAAATGGATTTGGCAAAAAATGGGATATTAGTTCTGAGCCCTTAAGGAAATTTGAAATGCACATGCAGAGAAGTGACTTTTTTTTTCAATTTGGCTTCTGCAGCAGGATGCAGAACTGGAGCGACAATTCCTTGGGAGAATTTCTATTAATTAGCGTTACACAACAGATGTATGGCACGGACATCCTTACATGTGCAGCCTGCACTCTCATGAGAGCAGAGGTGAAAGTACAGTCTCAGTATATATAAACGGAGCCGGGGAAGGGTTAGAGTGTCAGTACCAGCACTACCAGCAGTAACATGGCTACCACGAGGCTCCTTGTAAGTACATTAGGTCTCAACAACTAGGCTCTCCATTTCCACTTAAGAAGTGATTCTCTATTGTAAGCTTTGTGACAAGTACTTTCGTTTCATATTATAGGGGTCTTAGATTGTGAGTATAATGTCCCGTATAATGCTATCGGTATTAAGACAGGAGGCTTAGATAACCTTGATCCAGAGTGCGCTGAAAAGTTCTGTGCAACTCTCTATCGCATCATACCAGTATACGCTGTCAGTATTAAGAGGGATGGCTTAGAATAAAAACATATATTCTTCTTCTTCTTTACGCTGAGGCCTGTTAGGGACCACGTATTAATTTCAATTCATCCTTCCCTGTTATTTTCTCTTCCGACGCTTCCAGTACTCCTTCATCATTGCACTAGGCTTTATTCTTCTCTCCGCACTTTGTATTGGGTTTCCTTTCCATCCTTCCTTGGCTTCCTTCTATTCTTAAAAATTTATTTTTAAAGATCGCTGTTTCTATATTTTCTTCTTCTTTTATTTTTTCTTTCTAAATCTTTCTCGACCTCTTGTATCCAGCGTGTTATTCACTTTTTCTCCCAAAGGCACTTGAATATCTGTTTTGTCAATCTGTTGTCATCCTTCTATAGATATGTCCAAAAATAGCAATCTACTTTTCTTATTGTTTATGTTATATTTTTCATGTTCTGGTGTATTTTCTTTGTGTTTTTCATTGGTCCTAAGATTTTTGTCTTGATTCTTCTTCAAGTTTATCTAAATTATAATTCTAATCTACATTAAGACATTATGGTTTCACCACTCTATTCTACTGTCTTATTTTAAAGATTTTTAGATAAACATTTCTTGTTGTAAAAATTCTTAGTGAGGCCATACGTTCTTCCGAACTTGTGTAACCTTTCTTCTACAGCACAGTTTTCTGAACCAATTTCTTGAATTATCTCTCCCAGGTATTTGAATTTCTTAACTTTGCTTACTCGAACATTATGCGTTGTCAGATATTTTGGGGCGTTCTTTTATGTTTGTAATAAATTTGGTTTATTTCTACAGATATATTCAGACTTTAATATAAAAGAGAATATTATTTATTGCCATTACGAAACGTACATTGTAGTAGATAAAATCAAACAGTCCATAAAAATTTTGTGACATAAATACAGTATATCTTACGGCTGGGGATATCTGAACATTTACGTCACGAAATTAGGAATAAAAAATGCGTGACGCGATGTTACCTAACAACCGTGCAGGCTGTGATGTCAAGTATTGACAGATGGCCATGACTGAGAGACATATTATCAAAGAGGGCTCTTAGTGTAGGTACAGGTGTTCGATGTAATCTTGTAGGCTGTGATGTCAAGTATTGACAGATGGCCATGAGTGAGAGACATATTATCAAAGAGGGCTGTTAGTGTAGATACAGATGCTGGATGTGATCTTGTAGGCTGTTATGTCATAACTTGCCATAACTGAGAGATATATAGAATGCTCTATTATCAAAGAGGCCTCAACTCTTCATGCTATAGAGAATTGATTATCTCATTCGTGGTGGTTTCATAGGCTCAAAGTCAGTTCCCTCTTTTCGTTGCACTGAATCCTACACTCGTCCACTCCCCATTCCGTATAGATGTCTCTCAAAAACGTTTCGTTAGATGCAAATAAATTAACCGTTATCAATTTGAGTTTAATACATTAAGAGACATGTTTATGATCATTTAACTTTCCTCTCAAGAACTGGCAACGTTATACCCCCAATTACACTTCATCTCCCTTGGAATATATCCTGCACTAAATATTTTTTGCTATACCTACAACTAATATAACTGGGCTATATATTCACATATATTCAGATATACGGAGGTGCATCAATTTTTCTTCAAAGTCCTGTATACTGAAAATGTGTTATTCAGTCAGCCAGTGTTTCTTGAGTGTTTCCAAAGTATTTCACAGACAACTCTCTTAATTTCGATGGGAGCTTATAAACAAGTACATTCCTGTGTGGAGTTTCCTTTAGTCTAACGTGAGGAGTGTCTAGATTATTTTCTCCTCATATTATGCTGATGAGTATTTTGTGTTTACAATTGGCTTTACGTCGCACCGACACAGGTCTTATGGCAACGATGGGACAGGAAAGAGCTAGGAGTGCGAAGAAAGCGACCGTGGCCTTAATTACAGCCCCCCATCTTCAGGGCTGCCGACAGTGGGTTTCGAACGCACTATCTCCACAATGCAAAGGTGACATGGTACACTTTTATCGGGCGAGTTGGCCGTGCGGTTAGGAGCGCGCAGCTGTGAGCTTGCATCCTGGAGATACTGGGTTCGAACCCCACTGTCGGCAGCCCTGAAGATGGTTCTCCATGGTTTCCCATTTTCACACCAGGCAAATGCTGGGGCGGTACCTTAATTAAGGCCACGCCCGCTTCCTTCCCATTCCTAGGCCTTTCCTATCCCATCGTCGCCATAAGACCTATCTGTGCCGGTGCGACGTAAAACAAATAGCAAAACATTTTACGACCGGATGCCCTTCCCGACGTGAACCCCAATTGAGAAGCTAATGACGATGAGATGAATGATGAATGAAACTGAGTAAATAGGTGTAATGAATCGGCTGATGCGTATGAATAAGACCTGTCACAGCGTTTTCCTGCAATTGAAAAGGGTAAACCACAGAAAACTATTCTTAGGACAGCCGATGGTGAGGTTCGAACCCGCTCGTCTCCCCAGTACAGAGCTTGGCTTCTGTGTGTGAACAAGCACTTCCACTCCACTCGGTCTAGGCCAAGGAACGTTAACTAGCACGAATTAAAGAAAGGTGTCCGAGACCATTATGTAGAAGTAGTTCCGTTCAAGTGAGGACTCCAAGAACACTGCATACAAGTCATAAGAAGTGGAACCCTGAGGGGGCCGGATAATTATGGCAGTTGCATGGAGAAAGTGTGGGAAGAAGTGCACTTAGAATGTCCGTTAGTAGCACCAAGACTCAAACATAGACCTCTACTTATTTGCAGTTAAAGTCAAGGGAATATAATGGTGGTTGAGGTGGCATTTTTTGATTTAAGGAGAAATACGGCGCGATAGTTTTGCCATTCAAGAAAGTCTACTGCCAGATATAAAATATTAAGCAAGATATTGGACAAGTAAAATAATCTAAAGGAGTTGGTAGAAGTTGGTGGAACACATGTCAGGTCAACACAGGACTCCAAGGATGCGATACATTGTTACAGAATTTTTACAATTTGCTTTACGTCGCACCGACACATATAGGTCTTATGGCGACGATCAATCAATGATTTTCTTTTAAGACTGTCCCTCAGAAGGCAGATTTCTTATCAGTATTGTTTACCTAGCCTTTTCTTAAGTTATTACAAGAGCCCGGATTTTTATACAGTAACAGGTTAGATTTCAAACTACTGTAACTTATTAAAAAGTATCGGCCACCCGCTTTTCCATAATGTAGCAAGAGTAACATAAATTATAGGCGTTCTGATGGGCCGTACCCCTAATGTTTATGCAAACCCCATAGCATAATCATTGTGAAGGTAGACTATAGTTGCTGCTCGCTTCTGTAAGTTTGCATACTAACCTATTAATGTATAACAATCCGGGCTCTAGTTATTACTGTGAAGTTGCACATTTATCGAAGAACGTCCTTGGTATATTATTATATTCCTAGTTTGTCACTTTCAGTGCTAATTTCTTCTTCACAATATTATCTTTCCTATTTATAAAAGCTTCATTCAAGTTTATTCGTCCGCTAATGTCATTTCATATTGTCTCTCCACTGACAGCTCGGAACATACCGGTTTGTTGAACAGTTCGTATTCTTACTCCCAAGTCTACAGCAACTTCGTAACACTAATCTTCTACCGGAAATTACTCAGAACAAATCGTGCTTCTTTCGATTAGGTCTTTTCCAGTTTGCGAATCAAGTAATTCTGGTGAGGATCTCAAACATTCGAAGCACACACTGATTGTGATCTTACCAGTGACTCGTATGCCCTCTCCTTTACATCCTTAATATAAAGCCTACATTACATTGGGAACAGATACAAAATACACTATTTACAATAGATATCTGGTTCTATCGAGTCAAAGTGCGTTACATTTTTGTATTTTACACAAGAAAATTCCGCTCACTCAATAACTTACATGTTAATGTCATTGTCTTGTTGGAATATTGTACAAATGTTGTGTAGATGGACGAGTACCATTTGCGGTGTTACACTAGTACACTCATCAATAGTGGTGTTCCTTATATAACTTTGGGTATATCACTTCTTGCGCTACGAGGTATTTTGTACAATCTAGGATTCGATAATTTAAGCCAGCAACACATATGAAATCATATTTGCACATAGGTGAATCCAACACTTCAATTCGGTGGAGGTGACTAGGTTAACATCCATGTCCAAGCCTCGTTCGTGTGATGCTTATAACATCATGTTGATCCGTGGTTCAATGCTTGAACTGCATCAAAGAACCGTCGTTTGTATAGTTCATTTGTAGATCATACTTTGTCTGATTTGTCGTAAGCTCCCTATACGGCGTTGAGTCATGGACACTAAAGATTGCAAGCATTTGAAATGTGGACGTACGGAAGGATGCCGAAGATACTTTGGGCAGCTAAATTACCAATATACTGTAGAAGTGTTTCACCATACCATAAATTCTCACTACCATCAAGAGAACGAAGCTAGAATACTTTGGTCATATGATGCGGAACAGTAAATTCCACAGGTAATATTCCAAGAAATAATTAATGGAAACTGTGGTCCGGGGCAAAGTAGGACATCGTGGCCTGGGCATTGGTTTGGGGGTAATGAAGCTTACTCTGTTCAGAGCAGCTGAGAACAAACAACAGATCATGCTACTGATCACCATCTTTCTGCGAGGACATGGCAAATGAATAAATGAGCCCCCTGTCGGATGATGAAGCGAACATCTGTACAAGAAAAAGATAGCGTTGAAGTTAATGTTTTGATTTGCTTGGCGAGAAAATCTACCTTTCCATTGTGTCTTCCTGTTGCAGTATATGAAGATGAAATTTGTGTTTAGTGATCAATTGGGAAGCTAGAATTCTTTTCTCTGTAGATGATGCGAAAGGGGCAAGTCATCACGGAAGGAAAGTGTTAGAAACAATTACTGTGATTTTTAAAAAAGAAGAGTGTCACTTCAGCTTTCTCGGAACTATAATTTAGCAGCAGATGGTATACTTGCCTCCCTGATTTAAGTGGTCTTTAATGATCAACTCTTGTATTCTGTTACAACGGCAGCTGCTGCCAGCATTACACAAGTACTACGCGTTTCACACCAGACGATCTGAATGAATGAGACGAGTTTAAAAAGCTACATTGACATTCTTCTTCGTAGCGTTTTCCAAACGGAGCAGGTTTGCTTTCTTGATCATACCACCCAATTTTGCACGATCCTGGGCAATTCTTCATCATAACTTGGCATTCTTCATTTCAGCATTTACTGCGTCATACCAACGCTGTTTTGGAAGTCCACCAACTTGAAAGGGGTGAGCAAGACTAGCGACTGTTGCAGGTGCAGTAGGATGCTCACTTGCTGGCAAACAGTGTCGTCCTTAGAACGATGCAGGAGGGTAATGGTCAATGACCAACGAAGCATGTTTCAGGCGTTCGATTTATCTGCGCTGAGAGGCTATACGATGAATAGCTTCTTTAGCGGATGCACTGAGAAATACTTCAGGTCAACTAACAGTCTAGTTACACTACTAATATCACGAATGCTACTTGTTTGCTGATAATGTTGCCATTTGATGAGATTTACTCGAGAGACGTTTCACATAATGTCAGTAGTTCAGACTTGAAATTTCGAATTTTGAAATCATTAAATTGTAAAATTTATGTTGTGAATTAGATGTTCGGTTATATAGCTGATGTGGTTAAGTTCAAGAGAGGGCCATGGGCCCTAACTCCACCACAATAAACTCGATTTAATAATAATAATTGTGACGGGTTTTATTGTCTTAAGGGACAAAATAAGAGAATTATCAGCGCCCGTAACAATAAACACGGAACACAGATCATTTTAAAAACGAAAGTGTAAAGGGTAGAAAAAACTACTATTTAAGCCTCATAAATCTACTACCATAGTTGCAGAAGGAAACAGGAGTTGGCTAAGTGGAATCCAGCAAGAATGTACGAAATAGTCAAAATTGGCACAAATAAGATAGATCAGTATTAAATTGATGATTTCAGCAACCGTTTTTTTACAAGTTGCACCTACACAGATAGATCTTATGGCGACGATGGGATAGGAAAGGGCTAGCAGTGGGAAGGGAGCGGCCGTGGCCTTAATTAATGTACAGTCCCCAGCATTTATCTTGTGTGAAAATGAGGAAACCACGGAAAACCATCTTAAGGGCCGCCGACAGGTGGATTATTATAGACAAGATGGTCTCAACACTTCCCAGTCCGATGGATAGGGCACAGTGACCCGTTTGATGACGAACGAGGGTATCAATTACAAAAGACCAAAGGTAAAATATTCTTAAATTCAAACCGTCATTTTTAGAGAAGTCTTCCTCGTGGAGAAACGAGATATTCTCTTCACTGTGAAACGTACAGAATTTCACCTTGATTTATTGATAAGGTGAAAGCCCAAAACCTTTATTACCATGAATATAGACTACTCTTTGCCACTTCATTTTATCATAAATTGTGGTATTACGTGAATTGGCTGTCCGATCAGGATATATTGTCGTGAGTTTGAATTTGGGCGATGGTGGGTCTGGTTTCTACACTCGGCAGCTCTGAAAATGATTTACTGTGGCATTCAGTTTTCACACCAGGCAAATACTGGGGCTGTGTCTTAAGAAGGACCATGGTTGATTCCTTCCCAGTCCCAGTACGTGGCATGTGAATGAGCTAATATTTTCTTTTTCTGATGAAAATTTACACATTATATAAATAGGGTCCAAAGTCTGACCCCTGAGGAACTCGCATTTGAAAAAGTAATGCTATTCAAAGCCCATGAATTTTACCTTCACATTTATTCTTGAGTATCCTATTACATTATGCGTTATCTCACAACCCTGACAGTTCACTCCATAAACGCTCACACATTTCATTTATCAAAGGTTACTCCACGATTAATAACACCCATGATTTTGCATAATTACAATTCAAACTCTTCGAAATGTAATGCCTTCAAGTTAAAAATATTTTCTCGTATTCTTCGGGCGAAATTTTCTCGTTCATTCAAAACATTTCAGATAATACAAAACCTTCAGTAATGATATTTTTAAGAATGAAAAGGCGGAAGTGTGATAAAATGAAGTGGATTTACTGTCTAGAAAACGACTGCCAGTCTTATATGTTTTATGAATTGTTTCTCTTTGTATTTTAATATAATCTAGAAATACAGTACTGAGTAATCAGGAGTAATCAGGAGGATAAGTTATAATTAAAGAGCAATACACAATATAATTACTATTAAAGCAAGTTGTTATTATGTGATAAAATTATAAACAGTAAAGAGAATAGGAAGCACTCAACCGAGTGGTCATAATCATTAAAAGTGTACACAACAAGGAGGTAATTAAGCAGCACGTCGTAAAACTCCTAGTCTTCATTTTCTGACGACTACATTTCTCTCAGAGTTTACTTTACACATTTATGGAATTTAAATGACAGTATTTTGGTCTGTAAATCGGAATGGTTTAGATAGGGCATATTACCTTGCTATGAAATGTTCCACCGTTGCATTGCCATTAAATAATGGGATATGAATTTCCCGTGTATCTCAGTCCCTTTTAATTGTCTAACGTGCCTCACATGATATCCTAATTCTATACTTCTTTTCTACCGTTAAAAGGAACAGAAAACCTAAATTTAGACATTTATCTGCGGAGGAATTATGAAGGATGAAACAGTATGAAAAGCAGCTGACTTGAGCTCCCTTTACGGGAATTCAAGTACTCATTTCCACTTGGAATATCTAGTTGTACTGTTCCTTTTCCCATGTCCGGTTCCTATCTAACAGATTCAAAATCTTCAACATTTTTCATACTAAAACACATTACATAGAAGAATGATCCCTTCAAATACACCCCTCAACAATCTTCAAGATTATTAATGAGAAACATGAGAATGAAATTTCATGCAGCAAAAGGATATTATAGAGTACAGTAAACAAATTCTTCATAAGTGAAAATGTTTTCAGCCATCTCGGCCAGTGACTATTAGACTGTGGGATGAGTATTTTCACTGTTATCGGTTTAAATAGTTGTTAAAAGTATGCACCTGCTATTCTTAAAGTTTGGTTATGATATTCATATACTACTATCAAAGTTGGATGTGTTACTTCGTCTGTTGATTGTACTAGTGAAAGGTGCTCAATGTATGCTGTGATTTTTGAATAAATAAACAAGTAAGCAAATAGATAAATCATTATATTGTACTTCCAAGGAGTGCACTCGAGTCCTGGTTCATCATCTTGGGAAGCTAACGTCTTGATTTAAATTTCGCTTCAAAATTATAACTTGTAAATTTCAAGAAAGAAACTATCAGGTAGTTGTAATTAAATTCCTTACATCTTAATTAAATTAAAAACATTACAAGGAAGTTTTGTCTCCGTGACTCAGCTGGCACACCGGCCTCTCACTGTTGAGTTCCATGGTTCAAATCCAGGTCATTTGATGTGAGATTTGTGCTGAACAAAGCGGAGGTGGGACAGGTTTTTCTCCGGGTACTCCGGTTTCCCTGCCATCTTTCATTCCAGTAAAACTCTATAATTTCATTCCATTTCACCTGTCAGTCAATAATAATTACCCCAGAGGAGTGCGACAGGCTTCGGTAGGTGGCACAATTCCTATCCTCACTAAATGGGAGCTTCATGCATTCTATTCCTGATCCAGTCGAATGACTGAAAATAGGTTGTAGAGTTTCATTTTCATTTCAAAAGTACGTACTAAACGTCTCCACTAATTTGTTTCGAGTCTCAGGTCAATGAACTCGATAAGCGTTTGACTTCTTCTATACTGATCGTAAATTCTTATTTATTGTGGTAATTGTTTTAGATTACAGCCCTGCTTGTGGCTGCAGCCTTCGCTGGTGATGCCGAACAGGCAGACCAGAAGAAAACAGAGAAGCGTGGAATTGACGGTTTCGGTGGAGGCTACGGAATTGGCCACGGAGGAATTCTTGGAGGTGGCAGCAGCTACAGTTCCATCAGCCTCGGTGGTCATGGAGGTGGTTACGGAGGTGGTCACGGAGGTGGTCACGGAGGTGGTTTTGGATATGGAGGAGGCTTAGGAGGCGGTTACGGCGGAGGAATTGGTGGAGGATTCGGAGGTGGATTCGGAGGTGGAATTGGTGGAGGAGGATTTGGAGGAGGTATTGGAGGAAGCTCTGGAGTAGCAGCTGTGCAGACTGTAACAGTTACTCGTCCAGTGCCAGTTCCTCAACCTGTTCCAGTAACAGTCAATAGACCCGTTCCAGTTCCTGTACCTGCTCCTTACCCTGTATCCGTTCCTCGTGCAGTCCCAGTGCCCGTTCCACGACCTGTACCTGTTGTTGTACCTAGACCATACCCAGTAACTGTTAACCGACCCGTCCCCGTTCCTGTTCCACAAGCTGTACCTGTCTCCGTTCCTCAGCCCGTCGCTGTTCCTGTACCTCAGCCCGTTCCAGTAACCATTCCCCAGGCTGTTCCTGTTCCCGTTGCTCAGCCCGTAGTGGTACCTGTCGCTCAACCTGTGGTCGTCGGAGGTGGTGGAGCAGGAGGATTTGGAGGTGGATTTGGAGGAGGCCTGGGTGGCGGACTAGGAGGAGGCCTTGGCGGCGGACTTGGAGGTGGTTATGGAGGCGGTTATGGAGGTGGATATGGAGGAGGTTATGGAGGAGGCCATGGAGGTGGCTTTGGAGGCGGATATTCTGGTGGCCATGGAGGTGGTATCAGCTACGGAGGATACGGCAAGCACTGATAACACTAGAAGCTCAACATCTGTCAGAAAAGATCACCCATGTTCTTTACTTATTGCGCGCTATCAACTTTTTCACCTTCATCCACAAACTTTTCTTGCCTTCATCTCAGCTGTGATCTCCACTAGTACATGACATGTAAAATAAAAAATATTATGAATATATATTTTTGTATATTGTTGAGATAAAATAAAATGTTTTTAATTTAATAAACATTTAATCATTTTTGTAATAACCAGTTGATAAGTTGTGTACAGCAACCGAACGAGTCCAGAATAATTATTATTCAGGAGAATACAAATTATATTCCCCATCTCCCTTATCTAATGAATTAAATTTTTTATGTTAAAACCATTTCTTAAATAGCAAAACGTAAAGTCAAAAACGTAAAAAAAATAAGTGATTTCCTCAATCGTGCCGAAAGTTGAAGGGCTAAAGGGCCCAGAAGTGTTTAAAATTGTGAGTCTTGTATAGTTCTATCAGACTAAAAAAATATTCGAAAATCACTTCTGGCGCTTTCCGAAGAAACAGTCTAAAATCGCTCGTTTCTTTACTTGTTTTCTTTTTTATCCTAATCCTAACCAAATTATTTGCAAAATTATTTTTGTAATGTGTTCCTTCATTCAATACATCAGGCATTTTTGATTTTTTGAAAAATGTCCCCACGGAATGTAGTTAGAAGGGCTTACTTAACTGGTACTCTTCATTGACTCACGTTAGTGGTAGAAATAGGCAACCCATGCTCGTGACTGAGAAGATGATCATGAAAATAACCAAAAATAAAATTGATGAATTGTTGGACTAGTTTGGTTCTTGTAAAGAACCTCTAAACTGCACCAATTCCACTGCTAGAATCAGATTTCAGTTCATGTAATTCCATTATATTAATTAAGTAAGAAGCTTCTGAGATCGTGAGGAATCATTGTCCATTCCAAGCACGCTGAGCCAAAGTGTGCCTGGTCTGTGAAATGGAAGTTAAACTTCGCCTTTGCCACAGGTCCGAGGCTTTCTTTAAACATTCTGAGATCTCTGTAGATTTCTGTGAACCAGGGTGCTAAGCCTTAGTTTCATATCTTATCAGTGAAAATTGGTCCTCATACGAGTTAGGGACCCCTTGTAGAATTTACAGGCCCAGCCGCTTGAGCACATTGAGAGTCTGAGCTGTCCTCTCCTATTCCATAGTAACTGGTAGGCCTATCCCGACTCGCAGTGCCACTTACTAGGCCACTCAGCCGTTGGACATGCTTCACGAACTAGAATGTGCCTACAGTAATCCCTATCACAAAACAAAATGCTAAGGAGAATAATCAACTTTGCCTTAGAAGGTCGGAGAAATAGAGGGAGGTCAAGGCGATAAAAGTCAGTTTCAAGTTCTATGATAAGATTTGGGGATTGGTGTCCCACCTATCTTATGTCACTGATGAAAGGTCTCTGTGACTGCAGCACTGCACTATAAAGGTAGATGGTGAGATCTCAAAATACCTCACTGTGCCCCGCAGCATCAGAAAACGCTGCATCTTGTTCCCTCAGCTTCACAAAGTCTACGGCGAACCTATCATCAGTATAAATATGAATACATTTATGCTCTAAAAATGTACCTAAATTTTCAACATCAATTTAAGCTAATTTCCATAAACTAAAATTAGCATCTGTAACTTTCGTCATTATTCCATGTATTTGGACGTTCCAGTCTCATCATAGGTGAATTCTTCACTATTGCAGTTAACAAGTAGGCAGTAATGGATGCTTTTCATGGTCAGTCTTCGTCCGTTGTCCCCCCAGCAAAGTTTATAGCGCGAAAAACTCCGTCCTACATCGCACGAGGTGACAGAGGCATTCACAAATTCTGCTGACAGTTCTGTACATAATGATTGTTCTGTTGGTGTTGTGGGTGCTTTGTCTCGTAGAACATCTACGCTTTCAACCAGTACGTTATAGCCAGGATTTTTGGAGAAAACGTTTCTAACTTTCGGTTTCCCTCTTTCTCCTACAACCCGTGGAAATATTTTTAAAGTGAACACATCATCATCATCATCACCATTGTCTAAAGTCTTGTCCCTGCAACCATTGATCTCTTCCCTCTGCGATCCTTTTCATCTCTCCATAACCTTGGCATCCCAACTTCTCAACTACCTTTTCAACGATCTTCTTCCAGGGTTTCCGTCTGCCTTTCCTTCCCATCACTTTGCTTTCGAACAAGTTCTCTATGAAGTCATTATGCCGGAGAACGTGACCAAAAACTGACGCTTTTCTTCTTTTTGTTTGGTTTATTAAATGTCTCTGCGTGTTTATTTCTCTAAGCACTGCTTCATTAGTTTTCTTCTCAATCCAGCTAGTTCTTGTCATCTTCCTCCATAGCCACTGCCTCTGGTCGTTTTACGCCCTCCTTCAAGAGAGTCCATCCTTCACAGCCAGACAGCAGCACACTCCAAATGAATGTTTTGATAAAGAATTTCTTTTGTTCAGTATCTAAGGATTTGTTAATTAAGAGCTGCTTCTTCTCTTCAAAGGCTTTCTTACACAGGGAAATTCTTATTTTAATAAAACTGGTGCACAAGTTCTGCTGCTTAGGATCAGTTATTACCGATAACAACAGATGGCACTGTGGAAAGTTATGTTCTGCTGGCTTCATTTTAGATTTGCTTACAATCATAGCATTAATTTGATTTACATTAATGTTAAGTTTGAAATCTTTTAGGATGGGTGTTAATTTGTTGATCATGATATGCATGTTCTTCTCATTGTCAGCCAGAAGTGCAATGTCGTCGGCAAATCTAATACAGTGTACAGTTGTTCCATTTATTTTAATGTCAGGTGTTTTTTATTTAAAAATTTTCATTGCCTCTTCAATGTACAGATTGAATAAAAATGGTGATAAGGAACACCCCTGTCTTACTCCTTACCCGATCCTCACCTTGCATACTGTTTCATTACTTACACGGCTTTGTCAAATTGATAGACATTTAGTCCGTGCAGTGTAAGTTTTATAGCATCACTAGCAAATGTACCCGTGTTTCGCTACGGTATTCTACATTATATACGGATATCGAAGTAAATTACTGTACATGTAGTGAATAAGATTTTTTAAATTGCATGTCTCTTATCGATATCCATAAACAGCAGGGGGAGGTTCCCATACGTTGTTTCCAATGTAAAGTGCTAGTTGCGGAGTTGTGATGATAACGGCAGGCTCACTTGCTTACTGCCATTCACAATTGGTTAGGTAAGTTTTCATTATAATAGCGGGCACCTTCCCTACTACCAGTCAAGATTGAGCTGTGCTGTCATCATTATAATGATAGGCCCCTTTTCTTAATGCCAGTCACACTAAGTTGGTGAGTTTCCATTATAATAGCAAGGCCACTATGCCTTATGGCATTCACATTTTAGATGGGTAAATTTGTTTATAATGGCGGGCACACTTGCCTTCTCCGAAACACAATTGGTTAGGGGAGTTTTGAACAAAACTGCATGCTCCCTTGAATTCTGACAGTTGAATCGAGAAGGAAATTATTAATTACAATGGTATTCCCTCCTTACTAATGTTAGTTACAAAGAAGATGGAGAAGGATCCCATTCCTACTGCCAGTCGAAGTCCATTTGGAGAGTAATGATTACAATAGCAGACGCCCTCCTACTGAGAGTCACTATTCATGTAAAATATTAATTGTAATGGCAAACGCACCCTTTCTACATCGCTACAAATCTACGTCTATGAATATATATAGATCGATATACGAAGAATATACCTGTTTACTATATTGCAAACTTCATTTACAGATTAACTGCTGCTGGGCGATACATCATATCGCCAAACTGACTGTACCATAAGACGCCTCATTTAACGGTCTAAATGGCTGGTCTTAAGATATTTTCTCCTGTCTCATCTATTTATGGGTAAAATTGAGTTAGAAACGTTGAATAGGGTGAAATATCGCTAAGGTTTTCTCACAGTGTATTACTTTGGGTACTAAAGTGACAGCTACAAACATAGAATTTGGCTCACGTATGGATACTGGGTGGGCCAATGTTCGTGTGGAATTAGATGATTCTATCTTCCATATCATTATAATTTCGTGTGGCTATTTCTAGCCGGGTGCAGCCCTTGTAAGGCAGACACTCCGATGAGGGTGGATGGCACCTGCCATGTTACTGTAATAGAGGTTAGTGTTATGTGTGGTGTCTGAGTTGCAGGGATGCTGAGCACAGCAAAAAACACCCAGTCATAGAGCCAAGGGAATTAACCATTTAAGGCTAAAATCTCCGACCCGCCTGGGAATCGAGACAAATCTAACATATAAGGAATAAAGATACTACGAAACGTCATAGGACCAAAGTTGTAGATCACTCCATATTGAACTAAAATTGTACCATCCGTTTTGTGATACGACTTACAATTAGCCGCGAAATACCTAAAAACGGAGGTCTGCACCGACATTAAAATTGCCTCAATATTCCGATATTTTTCGGGGGTAAGAAATGAAATACTTGAAGATCTTGGAAGCTTTCCATCAATTGCAGGCTGACGTATAATTTTGCAAAATTTCAATTTTATAGCTCGTCGCAGATTCTGCCTCAATCTTGCATTGATGCGGGGGTGGATAAAAATGAGGACTTTCAGGAAACTAAAGCTAGCAAATATGCAGATGGTCATTATTATACCTGAAACGGATAACTGTACGAAAATTTGGTCAAAATAGGCAATGTAGAGACACACGGTCGTTACGATTTCACTCGTAGAGATGGAAACTGCTTTACGTAAACACCTTTTGGGCTATGTCCGCTGGGCTTAGCCTGCAAAACCGACTGTTCATGATATCTCCCTCATTAATCCTCCTATCGAAAAAATTCACGTGAGAAAAAGGTTTTAGAAATGGATTTCCATCAAGGTTGGTCGATTTCCAGTCGGATTGGTCTTGTATATATTGTGGGAGAGTAAAATCACTATTTCGGTTCCCTATAACCCCCTGTCCATTCCGGAAAATTGAAATGGAATGAACGTAAAAACCTACCTTTGGACAGGTGGATGCTAAATATGAAGTTTGTTTGACATGTCTCCATTAGTTTTCAATTTATAAGAAATACGCTTTACACGCACTTGCTTTTGAGTTAAGGGCGGTAGGACTTGTACTGGAACAACGTCCGTTAATGATATCTCCCCTATTAATCTTCCTATCAAAAAATGCACATGAGAAAAGTTTAGAAATGGATTTCCATCAAGGTTGGTCGATTTCCAGTCAGGCTGGTCTTGTATATATTGTGGGAGAGTAAAATCACTGTTTCGGTTCCCTATAAACCCCCAGTCCATTCTGGGAATTTGACATGCTACGGACCTAAAACTTATCTTTGAACAGGAGGATGCAAAATATGAAGTATTGTTGAAATATCTCCAGTAGTTTTCAAGTTATAAGAAATATGCTTTACACGCACCCACTCTTGAGTTAAGTCCGGTGGGACTTGTACCGAAAAACGGTCCGTTAATGATATCTTCCTTATTGATCCTCTTATCAAAATGTTGCATATGAGCAAAAAGGTTTAGAAATTGATTTCCATTAAGTCAGGTAGATTCCCATTAAGTTTGGTTGTGTATATTTTGTGGGAGTGCAAATTCAGCTTTCGCTTTCGTAAAACCCCCAGTCAGCTCAGGGATTTAGAAACAATGTTGACCCTAAAACCTACCCAAGGACATACATACATCATCATTATAGACCGTTATGCCTTTCAGCGTTCAGTCTGCAAGCCTCTGTGAATTCACTAAATGTCGCCACAATCCTCTATTTGCAACTAGTGCTGTGGCCTCATTTAGTTCTATACTTCTTATCTTTAAATCATTAGAAACTGAGTCTAACCATCGTCCTCTTGGTCTCCCTCTACTTCTCTTACCCTTCATAACAGAGTCCATTATTCTCCTAGGTAACCTATCCTCCTCCATTCGCCTCACATGACCCCATAATCGAAGCCGGTTTATGCGTACAGCTTCATCCATCGAGTTCATTCCTAACTTAGCCTTACCGGGCGAGTTGGCCGTGCGCGTAGAGGCGCGCGGCTGTGAGCTTGCATCCGGGAGATAGTAGGTTCGAATCCCACTATCGACAGCCCTGAAAATGGTTTTCCGTGGTTTCCCATTTTCACACCAGGCAAATGCTGGGGCTGTGCCTTAATTAAGGCCACGGCCGCTTCCTTCCAACTCCTAGGCCTTTCCTATCCCATCGTCGCCATAAGACCTATCTGTATCGGTGCGACGTAAAGCCACTAGCAAAAAAAAGCTATTACGTCATTGGATGCAGTTGGGATTCCTCCACTCAAGTCATTTGCAAAATTTGACAGCGAAGGTCCAGTTACTACAGCACGCTTTCAGCGCAGACATCTACGCTCGATTGCACTGCCATTTGTTTCTTTCTTGCTGACTTCTCGTTGTGAACGTGATCGAGCGCTGCATAAGGCTGCCAACTTTTGAACTTACAAACTTGTGACGGCAAGTGACAAAACCATTGGTCTGGATTGGTTAGGGACGGCAAGTGACAAAGCCATTGGTCAGGATTGGTTAGGGACGGCAAGTGACAAAGCCATTGGTCAGGATTGGTTAGGGACGGCAAGTGACAAAGCCATTGGTCAGGATTGGTTAGGGACGGCAAGTGACAAAGCCATTAAGCCATTGGTCAGGATTGGTTAGGGACGGCAAGTGACAAAGCCATTGGTCAGGATTGGTTAGGGACGGCAAGTGACAAAGCCATTGGTCAGGATTGGTTAGGGACGGCAAGTGACAAAGCCATTGGTCAGGATTGGTTAGGGACGGCAAGTGACAAAGCCATTGGTCAGGATTGGTTAGGGACGGCAAGTGACAAAGCCATTGGTCAGGATTGGTTAGGGACGGCAAGTGACAAAGCCATTGGTCAGGATTGGTTATGGACGGCAAGTGACAAAGCCATTGGTCAGGATTGGTTAGGGACGGCAAGTGACAAAGCCATTGGTCAGGATTGGTTAAGTCCGGTTAGTGACAAAATCATTGGACTGGGATCAAGCAAATGGGGTCTTGGGGCGTAAGCTGATGTTAGGTCTCTAGTATCCCGTGCGGTGAGAGCAACGCATTCAAAAAGTTGAAGTAGTTTATCATGCCTGCTAGTGACAGAACTATTGGTCTGTATTGTATATTGTTTCGTAAAATATTACATTTAGTTGTGTTTTTATTGTGCGCGGGTTGGTAACGGAATTCATTTCACTTGATTGCTGGGAATGATATCATATCCGATGGAAATGCTGCAGCGCACTGGAGCAATGAATAATGGCGTGTGATAAATTTATATTAGGTTATCAAGTAAATGTACTTTTAGAGGATGGTGGGTGACTCCCTGGCTGTCGCAGTGAACACACCTCTCCTCTACAAGGCATTCCACATAAGATTTGTAACATTTCAAACTCCTTATCTATATAAATATAATCTACTTGGGCATTCTACTTGGTCATAGAAAACCACGGTCCAGGAACTAGGGTTGGATGATGATAGATTAAATAGAGACTAGAGAACAATGTTGAATTGGCTTCACTAAAAAATGTGGCTATTGTTTTATATATATATATGGATGTCATACCTGCTTAACAACGACGAAACGGACGTGGGGAGTGGAACATCCAGTTTTATAAGCGTTTGATATAAATTGGTTACTTGTGGTTATTATCTAGTGCACCGTAAAACTGTATTGTTGAGGTCTGCTTCTTGGTTGGGTTCAGAGGGACAAGTCTCATTCTGATAATTGATGCGAAATGTCGGCGAGTTAGAGATAGAAGATTGAACCATGGTTTCTCTGGAATGTGTCTCTGGATAACGGTGTAATGCTTCCCTTTCATGTTGTTGCCCATTAATTTGATCATACATTGTAAGCCTGTTCATTGATGTGGCTTTGGAAGTCCGTGTATGGTAAGGGTAGTGTTTGGAATTGGCCTTCTTAAACACTCATTTCTTATTTGAATCCTTCTTATCTATGAGTCACCATTGCCATCAATCAAACTCCTTGCACTCGCGAAAGTTATTATTTAGTAGAAAATGCCAGGGCATGGATTCATAAGCATAATGCAAATGTTAATATATATTTAATATGCCATTTTAGGGCATAAAATCCAAAATATGATGCATCTATTAAAATAGAAAGAATATGCATTTTGTGCAGAATAAAAGTGTTGATATTCTGTTCAGATATTAGTGATTTGCATTAGATAATTTACCAGCATATTCATAAACTGGTGGGAAAAATATATTTAAATGCATGAACTTCTGATCCCTAACCATCAGGAAGTCACTTGATGATTGGGTTGGAGGGATCACAATTAGTGGGAGAAAAATTAATAACTTGCGGGTTGCTGGTGACACCACCCTGATTGCCATCAGTGAGGAAGTGCTTTCAGATATGTTAACAAGAGTGAAGAATGTTAGTCGTTATGTGAGCTCAACCTCCGTAAGTCCAAACTCATGGAGATTGACAAAGCAGCACAGGTAGTTCACAGGTCGTTTGAAAGAGTGGGATGTAGTGCACGACTTCGTATACCCTGGGTCAACTGTCAGTGATTTCGGAAGTTCTGAGAAACAGATAAGGAGAGGGATTTTGCTAGGACGAATCGCTATGATTACATTAACTAAGATCTGAAAGATCAGGGGAATTACTAATAATATAAAGATCCGTCTCGTTGAAACCCTTGTATTGTCCGTTTCCTCATATGGCTGTGAGACCGTAAAGGCTTTGGACAGAAAACGCATCGGTGCCTTTGAAATGTGGTGCTGGCACAGAATGCTACGTGTGCCTTGGACCCCAAGAAGAACAAATCCGTCCATTCTTCAGGAGCTGCTTATTTTAAAAGTCCTTTCTCCTCGTATCAATTAAAGAATACAAAAACAGTCTCTCCTGGAACTGAAAAATCCGACACTACACTACAGTAATCAAATCTCTACGCATCAGAAACTCTCAATCTCCAACACAAAACACAAAAAGGAGAATTAGAACTAAAAGAACGTAAAATAATGAGAAAATCCCAGGACCGGGATGGAGTACATTTTCCAAAACCAAATGCGGATATATAAAAAGAATGTCCAAAATGCGCATGGGAAGAATACAATTCATGGGGCACTTAGAAATAATGGACTCAAACAGACTGACTCACAAAATTTACACTTTATTATAAAGAACAATACCACTAGATCAAATTGGTACAGACGGACAGACAGACAGAGAAAGGCCTGAAGGAACTGGAACCACCAAACCGAGATAAAATCAGAAAAATCACTCTCACACGGGGTTTTGAGGATGATGAGAGAAGGATTAACCGAAATGCAACGTAAACACACGCATTCTCTACGTTTGAAGGAAAATGAAAACCTACAACCTGTTTTACAGTCATTGACCACGTCAGGGATGTAACGAACGAAGCAGATATAGGCTATTAGTACGATAGGGTCACCATTCCAAAAGTGATTTTTTAATGACTGATAGATGCTATGAAATGAGAATCGATAGTGTTGCTGGAATGAAAGATGACAGGAAAACCGGAGTACCCGGAGAGAAACCTGTCCCGCCTCCGCTTTGTCCAGCACAAATCTCACATGGAGTGACCGGGATTTGAACTACGGTATCCAGCGGTGAGAGGTCTACGCGCTGCCGTCTGAGCCACGGGGGCTCACACGAATGAAGGAATATTGGGCTAAAAGGAAAAGCCAACAAATATTGATTGTTTTATTTGCTAGTTGCTTTACGTCGCACCGACACAGATAGGTCTTATGGCGACGATGGAACAGAAAAGGCCTAGGAATGGGAAGGAAGCGGTCGTGGCCTTAATTAAGGTACACCCCGAGTACTTGCCTGGTGTGAAAATGGGAAACCACGGAAAAAATCTTCAGTAGTGTCGACAGTGGGGTACAAACCCACTATCTCCCGGATGCGAGCTCACACAAATATTGATTTCGCGTAGTTCTAAGTGACCCATTCGCGACTAAGAAGAAAGAATACTTCAGTTCTTTGGACACACTGCGTGACGACCTGGAGAAAATCTAGAGAAGTTAATCACGGAAAGGAAAGTTGAGGGCAGTAGCCCACGGGGAAGGTCTGCAACCGGATCGATAACACAAGTGGAGACTGAATATCCAACCCTTATCCTGTTTCCCTGTGGGGATGGGTAAGAAGTGAGATGAATCTTCTTAGGGAGTTTTACTACCGAATGCCCTTCCCGACGTCACTCCATCAGAGAATATAATGAGATGAAATAAGGAACTTGATATATGATAGCAAGGGAGAGGTCTGAAACGCGTTCGCGGCACATAATTTAATACTTAAGAATATCAGCATGCTAACCATTTAGCCATGGAGCCAGACAGTTACGAAATAATACTAATAATAATAATAATAATAATAATAATAATAGGAATAATAATAATCAAGGATGAAGAAGTGAATTTGGAACGTGGTTCTTAGTAGGCCCTAATGCAAGAATAATAATAATAATAATAATAATAATAATATATATATATATATATATATATATATATATATATATATATATTCGTTTACGGCCATTAGAGAGCACGTTAGATAACAATTACATGTTTCTGGAAGCCTTCCTCACAGCCCAGAACTTCAGCATCCTCTCTCTGGCAGCCTGTCTTCTTTCGTCCGTCCACCCACGGTTAAGTTTTGGTTCGTCATGCAATCCCTGAAATCTGTCGATCACTGACCTAAACTTTGTTCGGTTTGAGATGTCTTCCGAATTTAGTCCCACCTGTCTGAGATCCTTTCTCACCTCCCTGAACCATTTGTCCGACACTTTAGGTCTGCTGTCTAGTATTGTGAAAATCCTTTTCGTTAATCTCTTCTCATCCATTCTAAATAAATGCCCATAGAATTTAAGTCTCCGTTTTCTCATGGACTCAGTTAGCCTTTCATTGTCTCGGTAAAGTTCTTGGTATGTCCATTGCTATCCCGACACAGCCTTTGTAATGCAGATCCTTGGACGATGCGTGGGCGGTATCGGCCGTGTATAGGAAAGAGACTGTTATTGTGGTAGACGATAAAGTTGTGTGCGATGTACGAAGCACAAGGATGTTACGAACGGCAAAATACTGCATCCCCGACCAAGGAAATTAACCATTTAAGAGTAGTATCCCTGACCCGTGATGAATCCAATTCAGAGCCGCCGAACCGAAGTTCATTACGCTGAGCATTCAGCCATGCAGATGGACAACGAAACAATCAAGGTGTTACTGATTGTGTATTAGTTATTATTCTAAACAATCCGCGACATACATATCTTCTTAGAAAGATCAGAACTCTTCCAAAAATAATAATAATACAGACATAATAAGGAATCCATATCACGAAATGCAAAATTAAGGCATTGCAACACTGAAACACTGATCATTGATTAAGGATGTAGAAAAGCATAAAGAAGTACCTTAAAGAAAATTTTTGAGACAATCTCTACCGGGAGAATGCTGACGACAAGGAAATCTTATGACTTATACCAACACTCAGAGAAAACCTCAGACACATTTCGGAAAATACATATTCTCAGAGATTCACCAAAAGAATTCTGAACCTTGCCAAATGAATGAAAGTTTTAAAAAAACTGGCTATTCGAAGTTGGAAAAGATCGTCAGGAAATAGACATCAAATGTGACATTGTATTAGACAGATCTACTTTCAGAAAATTAGTCGATAATCACTGCTTTACAGACCATCCAAGAACTAGCGCCAACAAAACCTGGACAGAAGATCGCAAGAAAAGGCACAGCGAGAAGATGAAGAGATTTTGGGAGAAGAGAAAAGGCAATGACATCAGATGAACAAGTTCAACCGCGCTCCTTAGACAGGCATAATGAATAATAATAATAATAATAATAATAATAATAATAATAATAATAATAATAATAGGGTAAACTTGGCAAATATGGGCACCATAAGGTATATCTGAAGAAAAGGAGCACTAAAACAACTTCCATTTTCCCGGTAAAAAATCCTTGAAAACTTACAACCATTTCCATTCGAATAAAGCTTGAACTAGCCTCTATCCCATAGTGGTTGACATACTGTGCAGCTTCGCAGCAAACCCTGCAACTGCCCATATTTGCCAAACTCTTAAGGTAATATGGGCACATTTTCTTGTAATATGGGCACAAGTTATTAAATCACAATTAGAGCCACTGATATGGTTATATTCATTTTGTATTGTAACAAGGTGGTTGTATTGAACATACATATATGAAATAAGGGTAAATATATATTATAATTAAACACTGATCATGAACGAATGCTACCAAGGAAGTAGAACTAATACCATTATTAAGTTATCAACTCGGAATCACTTGAATTGAATTAGAAAATGTAAGTAACATAAAACTGGTCAAAACTGTGTGTAATATGGAAAGTAAAAGGATTAATCTAACAGAAACAGTCACATGAGAGCACTGTGAGTCATAAATACTGACAAGTTTCTTAACTGCCATCATCACAATAGAAAGAATCGACTTTCATCTCTACGCACTCCTCATGGAACCACTTAGCACATGAACCACAACACTTAGCCCACTTCTGCCCTTCATTCTCATCATAATAATTCCCCTTACACACAGGACAAATACAGGAAACTTTGTTGCTCCGTATGGCTTTACGCTTTGCGGCTAAACCTCCTCTACTGACTCCTGCGATAGGCCTAGCCCTTTTCTGCGCTGAAGCCAGATTTTCTTCACTTGCCCGTTCTCTTGCAGAACACTTACGTCTTCCCCGGTTACTAGTGGTCATCTTCAGTTTTGGACTGGACTAATTTTTTCCTTTTTCACATACAACATGGCCACCCCTCGTGTTCAATTGGAGTCCTGACTCGTCGGCATTAAATATTCTGGCCGGCTTGTTTAGCAGATTCAAATCCTTCATCTTTTTTATCAAGAATTTTAAGTTTGTCTAGGCACATTATAAGTTCTAGATGCTTGTAACTGATTACAATCGCAATTTCTTACTGTTATTACAACACGCGACATATCCTCTTTATCCCATTTCTGGAGGATACCCGCTCGTTCATTCCCATTTTGCATCATAATCTGGAAAAAAAAAAGGAAAAATTATTTATTTTTTGCGAAATAGCTACGTGCTATATTAATCGATTAACATGAAAACGTACAGATTGCCGTAGAAATAAAAAAGAATAAGTCTATCTCAGAGCCCGTCACGTAAATACAATGTAATTTGATGATGCCCATATTACCTACAATGTCACTGCCCATTTTTGCCTTAGTGCCACATTTCAGAAGTTGGCATTATTGGGAAAGAACTAACTCCCAAGCGCGTATCCTCTCGCTACAACATACCCTACACTAACCTTGCAAGCTACCCCTAGTAATATTTCTTGAAAAATAAACTTATTTTGCGTGTAGTGCCTTAAGTAAATTAACTGAGTTATTATAACGCCTCGATTTTGGAAGAGTAGACTGGTCTACTTACCTCAAACCATGTTCTTTTCAGCTTCCGTTAGCACAGTACAGTAGAAGACAACCTTTAACATACTGAGCAGGCATGACACTTCAGGATCACCAACCTAGCAGAACGCATGCTTCTACTCGCTACCATTGCGTGAAAAATGAAAAATTTCTTAAATCTGCCCATATTACCTTAGTGCCCATATTTGCCAAGTTTACCCTAATAATAATAATAATAATAATAATAATAATAATAATAATAATAATAATCATCATCATCACTGTTATGAATGGTGTGTAAATGTCATTCATAGGGCCAGTTGGTGCATGCATTTCAATAGGCTTGGCAGACTGATCTGTAATAACAACTTCTGGCTCGGCGAGGAAAGCATCGGAAAACTACCTCACTCCTCATTTCCCTAGTATGCATAATCAGTAACGGCTAAGCTATCTATGACAGCTGTTGGCGGAACTGTGGAGGATCAAACTAGCCTTCGGGCTGAATACCCAACATACACACAATAATAATAATAATAATAATAATAATAATAATAATAATAATAATAATAATAATACCGGGCGAGTTAGCCGTGCGCGTAGAGGCGCGCGGCTGTGAGCTTGCATCCGGGAGATAGGGGGTTCGAATCCCACTGTCGGCAGCCCTGAAGATGGTTTTCCGTGGTTTCCCATTTTCACACCAGGTAAATGCTGGGGCTGTACCTTAATTAAGGCCACGGCCGCTTCCTTCCAACTCCTAGGCCATTCCTATCCCATCGTCGCCATAAGACCTGTCTGTGTTGGTGCGACGTAAAGCCCCTAGCAAAAAAAGATGATAATAATAATAATAATAATAATAATAATAATAATAATAATAATAATAATAATAATAATAATAATAATAATAATAATATGGGCTCAGCTCTCGTGTGCAGGCATTTCAATTTGATGGCGTTTAAGCTGTCTGTGTATAGTTTTCGACGTTCCAATTTACTGTAACAGACGCCAGTGAAATGAATCACGGTTGGGAGACTTATGACTATATTTTAATTTATTTTGTCCGGTAAACTGCAAATGCGTTAGCAGAGGTGTTTAACATGTCTTACGATATTCAAATGGAATGCCGAATATACTTCCTTCAACCCTAAAAAATCGACAGTTGAAAACATCCTAGGGATATGAGCTACGAATTTTAGACAAATAAACTATGAGAATATATTATTTATTTATCCCTGAGAATTACAATTCTTTTCTTAATCATCGTTATTTGGTCGATTAGATTAACAGTTTGCCTTTCTACCACTACGAGCGCTAATACGAATCTATTTGCTTTACGTCGCACCGACACACACGTCTTATGGCGACGATGGGATAGGAAAGGCCTAGGAAGTGGAAGGAATCGGCCGTGGCCTTAATCAAGGTACAGCCCCGGCATTTGCCTGGTGTGAAAATGGGAAACCACGGAAAACCATCTTCAGGACTGTCGACAGTGGGGATCGAACCCACGATCTCCCGACTACTGGATACTGGCCGCACTTAAGCGACTGCAGCTATCGAGCTCGGTCTAATACGAACCAATACAGAGTTTCACTTAAGCCCTTATTCGGTGTGGACATTTTTCAAGAAGTAAAAAAGAAAGCGCCTCAGGGCTTTGAACCAAGAAATACATTGCAGAAAGAATAATGTAAATAAGTGAATTTACCTAGGATTTGAATAAAAAATAAAGCTAGTAAAGAAACAAGCGATTTGAGGCAGTTTTTCCGGAACTGCATTTAGGCCGGAAGTGATTATCAGAATTTGCATTGTTAGTTTGGCAGAACTGTCCAAATCTCGCAATTTGAAACCTTTTCGGGCTCTTGGAATAGCTGAATTTTACGTTTTCCGTGGTATGGCGACCCCTACTTTGTCTGCTAAGAAAATATGTTTTCAACACTAAAAATCCGATTATCTCTGCTGGGTTCAAGCACAGGACTATGGGATAGAGAGACAGAAAAAGGTAGATACTGCCCCTCTCTATCGTACCGTCACATTTTATGGACGCAGATAATCCTTCAAACCATTAATCTCTGGTTCAAGGTGATGAAATTGATGTCTGTAATTTTCCTACGAATGAGCTCCGTTCATTGAACTAGACTACTTGTAGGATAATCTCGATGAGGATGTTCTTCCAAGGATAACTTTTACGGTCTATGATCATGTGAGAGGTGGCAGAAGAAAGCTGCGAGTGGTATAAAAGGAGGAGAACAGCCCGGAATTGTCAGCAGTGCCTAACCAGTGTCCATTAGCAACATCAGAGATGGCGTTCAGGAGACTGCTCGTAAGTACACAGTAGCTAACAGTAAGTGCATCATCGTCCAGGCATAGGCAAATCCAATTCCTAGCAAAGACTTATCATACATTTTTTCAGACATTAAAAAAATATAAATCTATTCAATACAACCTTACTTACATTTTCATACTTTATAACCATATTCTTGAAATTGTCAGAAAATGTACTTGCTAATATAAAAAATACAGTATACTTCATGATTTTCGTTCAAAACCATATTGGGAAATATAGGCCTACATTAAAAATGAAAGAATGTACCTATCTTCGAAGTCTCAACCTATAGAATAACAAATCAGTTAATTCGGGAATATATCTGTCCACACAATACGGAATAACATACACGCTATATCAAGTTACATATCAACATATTTTTTAAAAAATGTCCATGAGGTTGTCGAATATTCAGTCGTGAACTTCATACGGTGATAAATGGGGAATATTGCGATCAAAGAAACTAACCACAATTGTCGTTTTTCACTCGAATGTTGCCATATTGATTTCTCTAGTTATCGATGCCAATTTGTAGAAGCACCTTGATCGGAATTATTAACAAAGTCAGTTTTTTGCAAAACTCCGAACACGACCATTTCAACGGGACTCGTAATTACCTCACCGTACTACTACTAACACGTCGGATACTACTAGCACAGCGAGAACTTAAATAATTACACATTGTAAGTGCTTGAGTGTACAGTAATTTGGATGCAAACCAGTGTAGTTTCAGACCACAGAGGTGCTGTCAGGATCAAATTTTCAGTATGCGTTAGGTAACTGAAAAATGCTACGAAGGAATAGACAGTTATGTTTAACAGAGGGAAAAGATGTTCGCCGGAATGAGGGATTATGGGATTATGGGTAGATTATTAAAATCAATCAAATGAATTTATGCTGACAATTGTGCTTTACTCTTATAACAAGATAATTTTATTGCAACCATTCTATGCAATACAAGATACCATGGATGGAGTGTTTTTATCCATACATGTTTCAACCCTAAACAGTCATTATAAAAACACAATTAGTAGTTAGTGGGACGTAAAACAAATAACATTATTATTATTATTATTAAAACACATACGAATAATACGCTGTGATTACACTGCCACTGATAAATTCCATGTTTCTTAATATAGTATCTAAAAGAGTCCATCTTCGTGTTGTCCTTAGCCGACATAACTGATGTTACCCAATACGGAATGAAGTTCATATGTTGTAATTGGGCTGCAGTGAGAATTGGTGGTAGAATGAGTTCTTGGTTCAAGGTACTTACAGGGATTAGACAAGGCTGTTATCTTTCACCTTTGCTGTTCATAGTTTAAATGGATCATGCACCTAAAGGTATAAAGTGGCAGGGAGGGATTCAGTTAGGTCGAAATGTAGTAAGCAGAATGGCTAAGCCGACGAACTGGTCTTAATGGCAGATTGTACTGAAAGCCTGCAATTTAATATCTTGGAACTTGAAAATAGGTTCAATGAGTATGATATAAAAAATAGCTTTCTCAAGACTAAAGAAATGTCGATAGGGAAAAAAGAAGAGAAACTGCAAATACAAAGCTGTAACAGTATTTCAAGTATATAAAATGTGTGTTCTCCTAGGATGGTAGTATAGTAAGTGAGATTGAATCAAGGTGCAGTAAAGCTAATGCAGTGAGCTCGCAGTTGCGATCAACAGTGTTCTGTAAGATGGAAGTCAGCTCCCGGGTGAAGCTATATTTACATCGGTCTCTTTTCGTACCAACTCAGCTTTACGGGAGTGTAACCTGAAGTAACAGACATGAAAGTAACGAAAATGATTGATGGTACAAACAGGGGGGAACAACGGCAGGAGGTATTCGGAACGAGGAGACAAAAGGCTAAGTTACGAATGAGCTAGATTGATGAAGCCGTACGCATTAACCGCCTTCGGTAGTGGGGTCATGTGAGGCGAATGGAGGAGAATAGGTTACTTAGGGGATGGTGGACTTTATTATGGAGGGAAAGAGAAGTAGAAGTAGTAGATCAAGACGACGGTGGTTGGACTCAGTTTCTAATGATGAAAATATAAGAGGTATGGAAGTAAACAAAGCCACAGAACTAGTTGCTAATAGAGGATTGTGGACGCGTTTAGTAAAATCACAGAGGCTTGCATACTGAAGGATGAAAGGTAAAACAATCTGTAATAAATACGTATGAATGTAAAAATTGTAAGAGCTTAATGTTTTGCGAGTCCTTTGAATTGAAAATCATAGGAATGGAGCTCCCAGATATTATTTCGAATCTGAACCCCTGGAACGCGATTGTCATGTTAAAAATGATTTGAAATTAAATCTCAGTCCCCTTGCTGAAGAGCCAGTGATGATAATACTCGGTTATCCCGCCCTACTGCAACGTTAAGAGTAATCCGGATTTTTCCTTTCCATCTACTTCGTTAATCAAGCAGCCATACAGTACAGTGTTTTACCATCTACTGATTCAAAGTTCAAATTCCGGTGTCGTAATAATAATAACAAAATGTTATTTTTTTTACTGCCCAGTAACTACAACACTTCTAGGGTTATCGGGGAACCTTTTGTCCCTTAGACATTCTCTTTACATGCTGGTAAATCTACAGTAACGACGTTGATGTATTATAGCACTGGAATGAGTCGAAATCGAACGCGCCACCATCAGCTCAGGAAGTCAGTGGTCCACACTCTGAGCCACACAGCCAAACAAATCATTGGCTCTAATATGTGTGGTTTCCCGTAATTTGTTGAGAAAGTAGACTATTATTTCAACTATTAACGGTTAGATGTTTCCTCATCAGCGCATTACTATTATTATTATTATTATTATTATTATTATTATTATTATTATTATTATTACTTTATACCTTACCTAATTCTAGGGTTGCCACTAGGACAAAGTACGCTTCATCTTTTCACTACAAAATCTACCATCACAGTTTAACAGGTTGTAAAAATATACCATGTAATAAATCATATGAGCATGGAATGTGAAACGTCTTTCATATACAGTAAAAGAAATGGAATTAGTAAGCAAAAAGTACGTACACGATGCTATTGACTGAATAAATGGTTTCTTAATATTGAAGCACGGATGGCAGTTGCCGCTTTATTTGTCAACAGATGTTTTTCTAAACCTATTGAAGTCCAAAACTGCGATAAAAATTTAGGAATTGTTCCCGGGCTTCCTCCATCAAGCCTGCGACTGATTTATCCTGCAATCCACACTTTTCTTTATAATACGAGACTGTACGGTCATAAATGCTATTCCTTAAATATGTTACTCTACTCTGAATTCTTCATCTTCTTCTTCTTCATCATCTCCTTCTTCTTCTTCTTATTATTATTATTGTTATTGTTATTATTTGCTAGTTGGATGCATTGCCACTTGAAGTGTGTCAATACTCTTGAAATATGTCCTTCTTGTTACTAGTTGAGCTGCCTGGTAGACACTGTAACGTGGGTTCGTGGCCCACTGTCGGCAGCCCTGAAGATGGTTTTCTGTGGTTTCCCGTCTTCACACCAGGGAAATGCTGCGGGTGAAACTTAATTAACTGTGCCCGACATCCTCAGTAGTCCACTCTCTCCGAAGGCAAGGCTGGGTGTGGATTATGCTACAATTTAGCCAGTGGAAGTGTTTTAATGCCACTCTCTTTCTTTGACCGGATAAATGTAAGGATTACCCCGTTTCTGCATGTGATCTGTAATGTCAGGTGTCATTAATTTAGACCAGAAAATGTTTCTACACCATATTTCGTAATACTGCAGCGAATATTAATCATCATAATACTAAGAATATTTCTCCGCTTCACGTACACGCATAGAATTTTTGGGCTTAGAAGAAGATGGAGCAAGTACATATTCCTTGGCTGTTCCCCTCTTACGACATGCAGGAGATACAGATAATGCATCCCTTGACTCCACCCACAGAGGCAAGTAAAGAGTTCCGATACACCGAAAGAAAAATGTGTGTTTCCACAAGACAATGGTAGGGCTCATAAATTGTGAGAAAATGAAAGACTTTCTAGACCTCGAAAATATACACTGACTGACAGAGCAAATGCAACACCAAGAAGGAGTGGTTCGAAAGGGATGAAAGTTGGGGAAAAAACAGAGACGGCACGGACGAATAATTGATGTTTATTTCAAACCGATATGCATGTTACACAATGCGCACGGCATCGACTCAGTAGGATGTAGGACCACCGCGAGCGGCGATGCACGCAGAAACACGTCGAGGTACAGAGTCAATAAGAGTGCGGATGGTGTCCTGAGGGATGGTTCTCCATTCTCTGTCAACCATTTGCCACAGTTGGTCGTCCGTACGAGGCTGGGGCAGAGTTTGCAAACGGCGTCCAATGAGATCCCACACGTGTTCGATTGGTGAGAGATCTGGAGAGTACACTGGCCACGGAAGCATCTGTACACCTCGTAGAGCCTGTTGGGAGATGCGAGCATTATCCTGCTGAAACAGAGCATTGGGCAGCCCCTGAAGGTACGGGAGTGCCACCGGCCGCAGCACATGCTGCACGTAGCGGTGGGCATTTAACGTGCCTTGAATACGCACTAGAGGTGACGTGGAATCATACGCAATAGCGCCCCAAACCATGATGCCGCGTTGTCTAGCGGTAGGGCGCTCCACAGTTACTGCCGGATTTGACCTTTCTCCACGCCGACGCCACACTCGTCTGCGGTGACTATCACTGACAGAACAGAAGCGTGACTCATCGGAGAACACGACGTTCCGCCATTCCCTCATCCAAGTCGCTCTAGCCCGGCACCATGCCAGGCGTGCACGTCTATGCTGTGGAGTCAATGGTAGTCTTCTGAGCGGACGCCGGGAGTGCAGGCCTCCTTCAACCAATCGACGGGAAATTGTTCTGGTCGATATTGGAACAGCCAGGGTGTCTTGCACATGCTGAAGAATGGCGGTTGACGTGGCGTGCGGGGCTGCCACCTCTTGGCGGCGGATGCGCCGATCCTCGCGTGCTGACGTCACTCGGGCTACGCCTGGACCCCTCGCACGTGCCACATGTCCCTGCGCCAACCATCTTCGCCACAGGCGCTGCACCGTGGACACATCCCTATGGGTATCGGCTGCGATTTGACGAAGCGACCAACCTGCCCTTCTCAGCCCGATCACCATACCCCTCGTAAAGTCGTCTGTCTGCTGGAAATGCCTCCGTTGACGGCGGCCTGGCATTCTTAGCAATACACGTGTCCTGTGGCACACGACAACACGTTCTACAATGACTGTCGGCTGAGAAATCACGGTACGAAGTGGGCCATTCGCCAACGCCGTGTCCCATTTATCGCTCTCTACGTGCGCAGCACACCGGCGCATTTCACATCATGAGCATACCTCAGTGACGTCAGTCTACCCTGCAATTGGCATAAAGTTCTGACCACTCCTTCTTGGTGTTGCATTTGCTCTGTCAGTCAGTGTATTATTATTATTATTATTATTATTATTATTATTATTATTATTATTATTATTATTATTATTATTATTATTATTATTAGCCATCCCCATGCCCATGGTGTAGAAATAGCGTGCCTGACTCTTATTTCAGGGCCCTGGGTTCGCAGGTGCAAACTCCGTCGTTCATACAACTTTGGCTCTGTTTCACGGCTAGATGACCTTCCTGAGGACAACCCAATATGCATTCAAAATTGCGGTGTGTTGTGTATATATACTCAGAGAAGTGTATTAGAACAAACACAAATATCCAGTCCCCGAGTCAGAGGGATTAACAGGACGTGGCTAAAATCCACGTTCCGGCTGACAGTCGAATCCAGGACCCTCTGAACAGAAGGTCTTGACACTGACCTTTCAGCCAAGAATCTGAGATTCGTATTTCTTTATTGATTTCTATTTCTTTTATTAGGTGGTAGCCCTTTTCGTGGCCACTGTCATCGCTGGCGAAACAGAGGAGAAGAAGAAAGAGAAGCGTGGAATTGATGGTTTTGGAGGAGGCTACGGAGGTGGCCACGGAGGAATTCTTGGAGGTGGCAGCAGCTACAGTTCCATCAGCCTCAGTGGTCACGGAGGTGGCTATGGAGGTGGTTACGGAGGTGGCTACGGAGGTGGCTACGGAGGGAGTTACGGTGGAGGTCTTGGATATGGCGGAGGTCTAGGATATGGAGGAGGACTTGGAGGAGGGATCGGAGGTGGTATTGGCGGTGGCGCTGGAGGAGGTTTTGGAGGTGGTATCTCAGGCAGCGCTGGAGTAGCTGCAGTACAGACCGTCACTGTTACTCGCCCCGTTCCTGTTCCACAACCATATCCAGTGACAGTAAACAGACCTGTTGCAGTCCCTGTAGCAGCTCCCTATCCTGTAGCCGTTCCTCGTCCAGTGCCTGTTCCCGTTCCCCGGCCTGTACCAGTCACTGTTCCCAGACCATACCCAGTAACAGTTAACAGACCAGTTCCTGTTCCTGTACCTCAGGCTGTCCCAGTATCTGTTCCTCAACCTGTTGCTGTTCCCGTTCCACAACCCGTCCCTGTTACTATTCCCCAAGCTGTTCCAGTTCCAGTTGCTCAGCCTGTTGTCGTTCCTGTAGCTCAACCTGTTGTCGTCGGAGGTGGCGGTGCAGGAGGATTCGGCGGAGGAATTGGTGGAGGCTTTGGAGGCGGATTTGGAGGAGGCCTTGGAGGCGGCTATGGAGGCGGACTTGGAGGAGGCATTGGCGGTGGATATGGAGGAGGCCTTGGTGGTGGTTATGGTGGATATTCAGGCCATGGAGGTAGCATCAGCTACGGATCCATTGGAAGTTACGGCAAGCACTGAAGACTCACGAGACTCAACACCAGTCTCTCCGTTAGGTACAAAAAAGCTCCATCTACATTTCATCTCCGACTTTCATCTGTGTGATTCTGTTCCTGTATAAAGATATTCTTTTATAAAATACAATAAAAACACCATCATATTTGTCAAATATGGCTTTAATTAATTGTCATTTCCTCTCCATTAACATTGAAAACCGTGTCCAAATATCTCCTGACAGATTAAAGAATACTATTTCATAGTACTTAAGAAGAAACTGTCCGTGTTGTATTAGACAGTTTTTAATAAAACTTGGGTGAATGATCTTATAGCATATATTGAATTCAATGGTAATATAACTTTGAAGATTTTTAATCTGTTGAAAATAATATACCAATAAAAAGATTACACATCGTTAAACAGAGAATGACAGAAACGCATCGGTGCCTTTGAAATGTGGTGCTGGCACAAAATGCTACGTGTGTCTTGGACCCCAAGAAGAACAAATGCGTCCATTTTTCAGGAGCTGCATATTTTAAAACTCCTTTTTTCTCGTATCAATGAAGGAATACAAAAATAGTCTCTTCTGGAACTGCAGAATCCGACACCAAACTACAGTAATCAAATCTCTACGCATCAAAACTCTAAATCTCCAACACAAAACACAAAAGGGAGAGTTAGAAGTAAAAGAACGTAAAATAATGAGAGAATCCTAGGACCGAGATGGAGTACATTTTCCAAAACCACATGCGGAAATGTATAAAAAGAATGTCCAAAATACGCGTGAGAAGAATACAATTCATTGGTCACTTAGAAATAATGGACTCAAACAGTCTGACTCACAAAATTTAATATAAAGAACAATACCACTAGATCAAATTGGTACAGACGGACAGACAGACAGACAGACAGACAGACAGACAGACAGACAGACAGACAGACAGACAGACAGACAGACAGAGAAAGGCCTGAAGGACCTGGTACCACCAAACCGAGATAAAATCAGAAAAATCACGCTCACACGGGGTTTTGAGGATGATGACAGAAGGACTAACCAGGATGATCGTATGGTCGCTGCAATGTAAACACACCCATTCTCTACGTATGAAGAGGAAACGCCAACAAATATTGATTTCGCGTGGTCCTAAGTGACCCATACACGACTAAGAAAAAAGAACACATTGCGTGACGACCTGCAGAAAATCTAGAGAACTAATCACCGAAGAGAAGGTTAAGGGCGGTAGACCACGGAGAAGGAGTTTTACCACCAGATGCCCTTCCCGACGACACTCCATCAGAGAATATAATGAGATGAAACAAGTAACTTGATATATGATAGCAAGGGAGAGGGTGAAACGCGGTGGCGGCACATAATTTAATACTTACGAATATCAGCATGCTCAGCATTTAGCCATGGAGCCAGACAGTTACGAAATAATAATAACAATAATAATAATAATAATAATAATAATAATCAAGGATGAAGAATTGAAATTGGAACGTGATTCCTAGTAGGCCCTAATGTAATAATAATAATAATAATAATAATAATAATAATAATAATAATAATAATAATAATAATAATAATTTCGTATGTCCATTGCTATCCCGACACAGCCTTTGTAATGCAGATCCTCGGACGATGCGTGGGCGGTATCAGCCGTGTATAGGAAAGAGCCTGTTATTGTGGTAGACGATAAAGTTGTGTGCGATGTACGAAGCACAAGGATGTTACGAACGGCAAAATACTGCATCCCCGACCAAGGAAATTAACCATTCAAGAGTAGTATCCCTGACCCGTGATGAATCTAATTCAGAGCCCCCGAACCGAAGTTCATTACGCTGAGCATTCAGCCATGCAGATGGACAACGAAACAAGCAAGGTGTTACTGATTGTGTCTTAGTTATTATTCTAAACAATCCGCGCCATACATATCTCCTTAGAGGGATCAGAACTCTTCCAAAAATAATAATAATACGGACATAATAAGGAATCCATATCACGAAATGCAAAATTAAGACATTGTAACACTAAAACACTGATCATTGATTAAAGATGTAGAAAATCGTAAAGAAATATCTTAAAGAAAATTTTTGAGACAGTCTTTACCGGGAGAATGCTGACGACAAGGAAATCTTATGACTTATACCAACACTCAGAGAAAACCTCAGAGACATTGCGGAGAATACATATTCTCAGAATAAGTAATCAGAGATTCACTAAAAGAATTCTGAACTTTGCCAAATCAATGAAAGTTTTAAAAAAAACTGGCTATTCGAAGTTGGAAAAGATCGTCAGGAAATAGATATCAAATGTGACATTGTATTAGACAGATCTACTCTCAGAAAATTAGTCGATAATCACTGCTTTACAGACCATCCAAGAACTAGCGCCAACTAAACCTGGACAGAAGATCGCAAGAAAAGGCACAGCGAGAAGATGAAGAGATTTTGGGAGAAGAGAAAAGGCAATGACATCAGTTGAACAAGTTCAATCGCACTCCTTAGACAGGCATAATGAAGAATAATATTAATAATATTAATAATAATATTAATATTAATAATATTAATAATAATATTAATATTAATAATATTAATAATAATGATAATGATGATAATAATAATAATAGTCCCTGTTATGAATGGTATGAAGATGTATGCATTTCAATGGGCTTGGCGAACTGACATGTAATAGCAACTTCTGGCTCGGTGAGGAAAGCATCGGAAAACTACCTCACTCCTCATTTCCCTAGTATGCCTCATCAGTGACGCCTAGGCTATCTATGACAGCTGTTGGCGGAACTGTGGAGGATCAAACCAGCCTTCGGGCTGAATACCCAACATACACAATAATAATAATAATAATAATAATAATAATAATAATAATAATAATAATAATAATAATAATAATAATAATAATAATAATAATAATAATAATAATAATAATAGTAATATGGGCTCAGCTATCGTTTGCAGGCATTTCAATTTGTTGGCGTTTAAGCTGCCTCTGTATAGTTTTCGACGTTCCAATTTACTGTAACAGACGCCAGTGAAAGGAATCACAGTTGGGACACCAATGACTGTATTTTAATTTATTTTGTCCGGTAAACTGCAAATGCCTTAGCAGAGGTGTTTAACATGTCTTTACCGAGCTCGATAGCTGCAGTCGCTTAATTGCGTCCAGTGTCCAGTATTCGGGAGATAGTAGGTTCGAACCCCACTCTCGGCAGCCCCGAAAATGGTTTTCCGTGGTTTCCCATTTTCACACCAGGCAAATGCTAGGGCTGTATCTTAATTAAGGCCACGGCCGCTTCCTTCCAACTCCTAGCCATTTCCTATCCCATCGTCGCCATAAGACCGAACTGAGACGGTGCGACGTAAAGCAACTAGCAAAAAAATTACATGTCTTACGATATTCAAACGGAATGCCGAATATATTTCCCTCCACCCTTAAAAATCGACAGTTTAAAACATCCTAGGGATATGAGCTACGAATTTTAGGTAAATAAACTATGAGAATATATTCTTTATTTATCCCTGAGAATTACAATTCTTTTCTTAATCATCGTTATCTGGTCGATTAGATTAACTGTTTGCCTTTTTCTACCACTACGAGCGCTAATACGAATCAATACAGAGTTGTACTTAAGCCCTTATAACTACATTCGGTGTGGACATTTTTCAAGAAGTAAAAAAAAGCCTCAGGGCATTGAACCAATAAATACATTGCAGAAAGAATTATGTAAATAAGTTAATTTACCTAGGATTTGAAAAACAAATAAAGCGAGTAAAGAAAAAAAGCGATTTTAGGCTGTTTTTCCGGAAATGCACTTAGGCCGGAAGTGATTATCAGAATTTTCTTTGTTAGTTCAGCAGAACTGTCCAAGTCTCACAATTTGAAACCTTTCCGGGCTCTTTATCCCTTCAACTCTCGGCACAATTGAAATATTTTAATTTTACGTTTTCCGTAGTATGGCGACCCCTACTTTGTCTGCTATGAAAATATGTTTCCAACATTAAAAATCCGATTATCTCTGCAGCGTTCAAGCACAGGATCATGGGATACAGAGACAGACAGAGGTAGATACTGCCCCTCTCTATCGTACCGTCACATTTTATGGACGCAGATAATCCTTCAAAACATTAATCTCTGGTTCAAGGTGATGAAGTTGATGTCTGTAATTTTCCTACGAATGAGCTCCGTTCATTGAACTAGACTACTTGTAGGATAATCTCGATGAGGATGTTCTTCCAAGGATAACTTTTACGGTCTATGATCATGTGAGAGGTGGCAGAAGAAAGCTGCGAGTGGTATAAAAGGAGGAGAACAGCCCGGAATAGTCAGCAGTGCCTAACCAGTGTCCATTAGCAACATCAGAGATGGCGCTCAGGAGACTGCTCGTAAGTACACAGTAGCTAACAGTAAGTGCATCATCGTCCAGGCATACGCAAATCTATTTCCTAGCAAAGACTTATTATACATTTTTTCAGACATGAAAAAAAATATAAATCTCTTCAATACGACCCTACTTACATTTTCATACTTTATAACCATATTCTTGAAATTGTCAGAAAATGTACTTGTTAATATAAAAAATACAATATACTTTATGATTTTCGTTCAAAACCATATTGGGAAATATAGGCCTACATTAAAAATGAAAGAATGTACCTATCTTGCAAGTCTCAACCCTTAGAATAACAAATCAGTTAATTCGGGAATATATCTGTCCACACAATACGGAATAACATACACGCTATATCAAGTTACATATCAACATATTTAAAAAAAAAATCTCCATGATGTTGTCGAACTTCATACGGTGCAAAATGGGGAATATTGCGATCAAAGAAACTAACCACAATTGTCGTTTTGCACTCGAATGTTGTCATGTTGATTTGTCTAGTTATCGATGCCAATTTGTAGAAGCACCTTGATCGGAATTAGTAACAAAGTCAGTTTTTGCAAAACACCGAATACGACCATTTCAATGGGACTCGTAATTACCTCACCGTACTACTACTAACATAACGAGAACTTAAATAATTACAAAGTGTAAGTGCTTGAGAGTACACGATTTAACAGGTTGTAAAGATATACCATGTAATAAATCATATGAGCATGAAATATGAAACGTCTTTCATATACAGTAAAAAAATGGAATTAGTAAGCAAAAAATACATACACGATGCTATTGACTGAATAAATGGTTTCTTAAAATTAATATTGCAGCGCGGATGGCAGTTACCGCTATATTTGTCAACAGATGTTTTTCTAAACCTATTGAAGTCCAAAACTGCCATAAAAATTTAGGAATTGTTCCCGGGCTCCCTCCATCAAGCCTGTGACCGATATATTCTGCAGCCCAAAGAAACATCTTCAGGGCTGTCGACAGTGGGGTTTGAACCCACCATCTTCCTAATACAAGCTCACGGAGACTGTAGGGTCATAAATGCTCTTCTTTAAATATGTTATTCTTTACTAAATTATTATCATCATTATTATTATTATTATTATTATTATTATTATTATTATTATTATTATTATTATTATTATCGCCTGCTTTAAAGTCTTACTAACTCAAATAGGGATTGAAAGTAATAATACCGAGTGAGTTGGCCATGCGGTTAGGGGCGCGCAGCTGTGAACTTGTATTAGGAAGATGGTGGGTTCAAACCCCACCGTCGACAGCCCTGAAGATGTTTCTTTCCGTGGTTTCTCATTTTCACGCCAGGAAAATGGTGTACCTTAATTAATGCCATGTCCGCTTCCTTCCCAGTTCTAGTCCTGTCTTATCCGATCGTTGTCACAAGACTTATCTGCGTCCGTGCGACATAAAACCAATTGCAAAAAAAAAAGTGCTAGGACTGGGAATTTTGCGGCCATGGCATTTGCCTAGTGCGACAACCATAGGAAACCATCTTCAGGGCAGCCGACAGTGGCATTCGAGCCCATTATCTCCTGTTCCATAATTAAAGTGTTAGCGTGATGGCCTTTAGTGCAAGGAGTTCCAGGTCGCACATTCATTGGTTAATTCCGATGGTTAGGGAGCTGGGGGTGTATGCATCATAGAACTGAATTGTTTTCATTCCTCCCCTGACGGGACGCTGTCTCTCAGGCCAGGATAATTTTTATCGGAGAAGGTGAGGGGGTTGGCGGCCGAGGCCTATACTGGCATTCGCCTTAGTGCAGGGGAATGGAAAACCACGGAGTACCATTCTCAGGACAGCCGACGGAGCAGATCAACCCTCGCCGTTTTCCGAATGCAGAGGTGAGAGTCATGGTAGAGCCATGGCCACCCCTCCTATGCTCGGTTGGCCGGTCGGAGTACAGAGCTGTCGGACCACGGACCAGCCGTGGCCAGTGCTAGGTCGAAGGCTTCTCTGCAACCACCGACCCCTCACAGATGTCAGCTCGGGAAGACCTGCACCAAGTCTCTGCAGATTGCTAGCTCACTGATATTTCTTTTTACACGTTGCTGTTTGTCGCACCGACACAGACAGGTCTTATGGCGACGATGGAATTGGAAAGGGCTAGGAGTGGCAAGGAAGCAGCCGTATCCGTTATTAAGATGCAGCCCCAGCATTTGCCTGATATGAAAATGGGAAACCACGGAAAACCATCTTCAGGGCTACCGACAGTGGAGTTCGAACCCACTATCTCTCGGATGCAAGCTCAAAGCTACGCTCCCCTAACCGCACGGTCAACTCACCCGGTCACTGATTCTTATAATTAGTAATACTGTTATTGTTTTTACGTCCCACTAATTACCTTTTTGACGGTTTTCGGAGACGGCAAGGTACCGAAATTTTGTCCCATACGAGTTCTTTTACGTGCCAATAAATCTACCGACACGAGGCTGACGTATCTGAGCACCTTCAAATACCACCGGACTGAGCCAGAATCGAACCTGCCAAGTTGGGGTCAGAAGGCCAGCCCCTCAACAGTCTGAGCCACTCAGCTCGGCATTATTATTATTATTATTATTATTATTATTATTATTATTATTATTATTATTATTATTATTATTATTATTATTATTTGCTAGTTGGATGCATTGCCACTTGAAGTGTGTCAATATTCTTGAAATATGTCCTTTTTGTTACTGGTTGACCTGCCTGGTAGACACTGTAACGTGGGTTCGTGGCCCACTGTCGGCAGTCCTGAAGATGGTTTTCTGTGGTTTCCCATTTTCACACCAGGGAAATGCTGCGGGTGAACCTTAATTAAGGCCACAGCCGCTTCCTTTCCACTCCTATGGCATTCCTGTCCCATTGTCGCTTTAAGACCTATCTGTGTCGGTGCGAAGTAAAGCAAATTAAAAAAAAATACACTGTAACCCTGGGTTGTGTTATTAAGTTCGATCAATAGTACTGAAAGACAAACTGCAAGAGACGGATGAATGTAAAGGAACCACTTTTCGGGCTGGTAGCATGTAGTCGAATTGGGTTAGAACTCCCAACCTTTCAGGAAAAACTGTGCCTGACATCCTCAGTAACCCACTCTCTCCGAAGGCAAGGCTGGTTGTGGATTATGCTCCAATAGTTTTACAATTCCTCCAGTGGAAGTGTTTTAATGCCACTCTCTCTTCGACCGGATAAATGTAAGGATTAACCCGTTTCTACATGTGATCTGTAATATCAGGTGTCATTAATTTAGACCAGAAAATGTTTCTACACCATATTTCGTAATACTGCCGCAAATATTAATCATCATAATAATAAGAATATTTCTCCGCTTCACGTAAACGCATAGAATTATGGATATCTTTTTGGGCTTAGAAAAAGATGGAGCAAGTCAATATTTTTGGCTGTTCCCCTCTTACGACATGGAGGAGATACAGATAATGCATCCCTTGACTCCACCCACAGGGGCAGGTAAAGAGCTCCGATACACCGAAAGAAAAATGAGTGTTTCCACAAGATAATGGTAGGGCTCATGCATTGTGAGAAAATGAAAGACTTTCTGGACCTCGCAAATATATTATTATTATTATTATTATTATTATTATTATTATTATTATTATTATTATTATTATTAGCCATCCCCATGCCCATAGTGTAGAGATAGCGTGCCTGAATCTTATTTCAGGGCCCTGGGTTCGCAGGTACAAACTCCGTCGTTCATGCAACTTTGGCTCTGTTTCACGGCTAGATGACCTTCCTGAGGACAACCCAATATGCATTCAAAATTGCGGTGTGTTGTGTATATATACTCAGAGAAGTGTATTAGAACAAACACAAATATCCAGTCCCCGAGTCAGAGGGATTAACAGGACGTGGCTAAAATCCACGTTCCGGCTGACAGTCGAATCCAGGACCCTCTGAACAGAAGGTCTTGACACTGACCTTTCAGCCAAGAATCTGAGATTCGTATTTCTTTATTGATTTCTATTTCTTTTATTAGGTGGTAGCCCTTTTCGTGGCCACTGTCATCGCTGGCGAAACAGAGGAGAAGAAGAAAGAGAAGCGTGGAATTGATGGTTTTGGAGGAGGCTACGGAGGTGGCCACGGAGGAATTCTTGGAGGTGGCAGCAGCTACAGTTCCATCAGCCTCAGTGGTCACGGAGGTGGCTATGGAGGTGGTTACGGAGGTGGCTACGGAGGTGGCTACGGAGGGAGTTACGGTGGAGGTCTTGGATATGGCGGAGGTCTAGGATATGGAGGAGGACTTGGAGGAGGGATCGGAGGTGGTATTGGCGGTGGCGCTGGAGGAGGTTTTGGAGGTGGTATCTCAGGCAGCGCTGGAGTAGCTGCAGTACAGACCGTCACTGTTACTCGCCCCGTTCCTGTTCCACAACCATATCCAGTGACAGTAAACAGACCTGTTGCAGTCCCTGTAGCAGCTCCCTATCCTGTAGCCGTTCCTCGTCCAGTGCCTGTTCCCGTTCCCCGGCCTGTACCAGTCACTGTTCCCAGACCATACCCAGTAACAGTTAACAGACCAGTTCCTGTTCCTGTACCTCAGGCTGTCCCAGTATCTGTTCCTCAACCTGTCGCTGTTCCCGTTCCACAACCCGTCCCTGTTACTATTCCCCAAGCTGTTCCAGTTCCAGTTGCTCAGCCTGTTGTCGTTCCTGTAGCTCAACCTGTTGTCGTCGGAGGTGGCGGTGCAGGAGGATTCGGCGGAGGAATTGGTGGAGGCTTTGGAGGCGGATTTGGAGGAGGCCTTGGAGGCGGCTATGGAGGCGGACTTGGAGGAGGCATTGGCGGTGGATATGGAGGAGGCCTTGGTGGTGGTTATGGTGGATATTCAGGCCATGGAGGTAGCATCAGCTACGGATCCATTGGAGGTTACGGCAAGCACTGAAGACTCACGAGACTCAACACCAGTCTCTCCGTTAGGTACAAAAGAGCTCCATCTACATTTCATCTCCGACTTTCATCTGTGTGATTCTATTCCTGTATAATGATATTCTTTTATAAAATGCAATAAAAACACCATCATATTTGTCAAATATGGCTTTAATTAATTGTCATTTCCTCTCCATTAACATTGAGAACCGTGTCCAAATATCTCCTGACAGATTAAAGAATACTATTTCATAGTACTTAAGAAGAAACTGTCCGTGTTGTATTAGACAGTTTTTAATAAAACTTGGGTGAATGATCTTATAGCATATCTTGAATTCAATGATAATATAACTTCGAAGATTTTTAATCTGTTGAAAATACTATACCTATAAAAAGATTACACTCTGTTAAACAGAGAATGACATATTTCATCCTCAGATTCTATCAAGTCACTCTAAATGGTCCTCCAGCCCCGTACTGAAAGCTTCCTAATTGTCTTACTAAATTTACAAACATATAAACGCATTGTGAACATGTTCCTAACTAGCTGACTTATTTTACAACATATGTAAATCTGCATTTTACTTGAAAAATCTGAATATCTGCATTTAAAATGGAAAATCTGAAAATTAACATTCATTAAATAAAATACACACTCGTCGAACCTTGTACTCACACTTACTTGTTACCTGCTTACTTACACATACGTTATTTGAAGGGCGCCAGCTGTCACTCAGTACAGCAATAATAGAATGAGATTCTTGACTATCTCTAGGGTGTGGGGTAATAAGCTTACTTTTGACAACATACCATATAAGTTCTGGGAAAAGGAGATTGGCGTTCGGTTTCCCCATTAATTTTGAGGTTAAGATATTTTACTGTCAATGAAATGAAACTATGAATTCGTTTGATAGAACAATATATATTCTTTAAAAAATATATCAAAATTAGTGAGTCTTGTTGCGATAAAACAGATGAGAATATGAAATTATGACATTGCAACTGACAGAAACTAGGCATGAATTTGAATTCTTCTTGACCGAACATTTAACAATTTATACGAAATATTTCCCTCACTGATTCACTTGACTGTACCTTCAACACTTTGAGTGTAATTACGACGTAATCCATTGCTCTGGTGTTTACTGTAGATGTGTCACGCCTAACGTGGTGATACATCCTTGCGACTGCTTCTTCTCCATATCATCTGACTTCTTTGTAAGTCAATATGGTATGACCTCTTGGTAGGTCCAGGGTTGCCCTCTCTGACTCCTTGGTAAGCCTTGCGTCCGCGTCTTCCACTAAGTGACAGACCAACCATTTGGTCTCACTCTCTCAATGACCAATAATGGCTCACTGAGTCTTCACCATCTCTCGTTCACACTGGTTGGCTGACCACTTAAGGCCTCTTGATCTAGTAGACTACTTCACTGTACTGCATCCGTATAAGTAATGACTGACGCTACAATGTGCACCCACCTTATATAGACTTAGGTTGACACAGCTACGTAATCTCCAAAAATAACAATGACATACTCCCACCTACGCGACAGATATTACATCCAGTGGTGAAATAGCCCCGCAGCGACGAGTCCGTGCGCGCATATTCTAAATAAATACAATGACGTAGCCATGGCTTGGCGATGACTTGGCAGAATCGCCACTAATCTTGCATAATGTCCCAACGTCACACTCAATCTCTGATATATACAACAATTCTCACTGTACAGGTATTGAGTGTTATACTACACATACGTATATATATGCATACATCTAAGTGCAATCTTGCAAGCAACAGGCAATTGCAAAATTGAATAAAACGGATAATTACAATAATAGTACAATATCACAGATAACATAATAATAATACTGACATAATAATAATAATAATAATAATAATAATAATAATAATAATAATAATAATAATAATAATAATAATAATAATAAAATCCAGATAAAATCATACAATAATAAAAATACAGATATCATCTTGTAACGGGATTTGAACCGTTACAATTCGCCTCCCTCATAAATAAATCGAAGAACAAAGAATCGATTGATTTATGAACAAAATTATATATATAACACTGACACAGATAAACACTTTAAATGAGTATACAACAATATTTTTCTTTTTCAGCATCCATACATTTTATAAAATATCACAAATATGAGAATTCTTCTCGCACATTGCCATCGTAGATAACTGTCCAGTGTCCCATTCTCTCTCTTTCTCTCATACAAATCACAAGAGTATAGCACTTGATTTAACACACACAAATAATTTTAAATGATTACACTACATTCTTCTTTTTTTTTTTACATATCAAAACTTTTTGTGAAATATCACTTATATGAGAACTGTTCTCGCATATTGTTATCGCAGATAACTGTCCAATGTCCTGTTCTCCGTTTATTTGTCACACAGTACATGACAATGTAGCACTTATTCTTCCAATACACCAATACGACACTTGGTTCACACGCATATCGCAGATGTTAGTTTTATTTTGCCCGTTTCTCACAAAATTAATCATATTATTATCTCAACAAATCTCACGTGAAGTACTTCTTTAAATATATAATACTATAAATACCGACAATATCCCCTTCCTGATCTTTATAAGAATATGCACACTTCCCGATACGGTTCACAATAGTGAAATACCCCTGATACAAAAGAATAACTTCAAGATATTTCCCGCCTCTGCAGATGATGAAATGGAACTCCGAGTAGCACTCTGTCACTCAAACTGAATCAAGTTTGCCCTTATTAACTTACATATCTGAAAAAAAACACATCCTCCTGGCAACAATAATTAAAGAATGAATACTATGGCTACAAGATGGTTCAATTATTCCGTAATCCAGCATAATGTTTATTTGTTCTTAGACGTCACTAGCATTTTTAAGTTGAATGGGGTACTTACCTCCCACAAACGATCTATGGTCATTTACTACAAATTTATGTTCATATACGTGTTCTTCCTCACTTACCACTAAATACATCTCGATGCTTACCTAACATCGAACACCATTACTCCTCCTGTAATTCACTCAAATTACCTCACGTCACTGCCTCATACCGACGATCCCTCAGATACTGGTCGTTATAGACACCTGACAAAACATTTCCTCTCACTAGGAACAACTTCACTTACCTCTCATATATTTCAAAGAACACACGTCACCAACACACTTACCTCAGACCATCATAATTAACAAGTACTTCTTTGCCAGTTCCCTCACAGAACAAACACACACTACCTAAATTAAAGTCTATTCTACTTCCATGATTTGCAACCAAGTCAGCTCCTAAAACAACTGAATACACAAGTTTTGGTACAACAAGGCATGACTGAAACTTACAATTATCTTCAATTATGACTGGTACCGCTATCATCTTATTTACTCACTTTGACTCACCCAACGGGTTATAAGATCTGATAGTACCTTCACTTACCTTCTTCATATCACAATTTCCATCATCGGAGTTACTACCTCACTACTTACGTCATATTCTCGGCATTACAAGTACTTACATCACTTAACAGAACACTTCTTACGTCTAACTTACTGCTACCATCAATTACATCATTATCTACGACTACGTCGTTACTTAAATATCTCACTTAACATTACTTAGGTCACAATCACACTGTACTCTTAAATCTACTTTCACTACTTAACTACTTATACTAAATACCAGTTCATCTTCTACCTTTGGACTGTTCACTTTATTTACCCGATTCCCTGTGAATCTGAAATACTCTGACTCGATAACGACACCTGGATAACATTCATATTCAAACTATCATAGTCTCTCTGATAACTCAAATCCGTACGCCTCCCATCTTCCGATTCTCTCTGATTACTCCTCTGACCCTCTCTTTCACAACTCAAATACATACGCCTCCCATCTTCCGATTCTCTCTGATTACTCTTCTGATCCTCTCTCTCATAACTCAAATACATACGCCTCCCATCTCCCGATTCTCTCTGATTACTCTTCTGACCTTCTCTCTCATAACTCAAATACATACGCCTCCCATCTTCCGATTCTCTCCGATTACTCTTCTGATCCTCTCTCTCATAACTCAAATACATACGCCTCCCATCTTCCGATTCTCTCTGATTACTCTTCTGATCCTCTCTCTCATAACTCAAATACATACGCCTCCCATCTCCCGATTCTCTCTGATTACTCTTCCGACCACTATCACCTTCAACACAACTATTAATCCTCTGCGGATCATGATTACCCCTTCTCTGATACACGGCTAACATTTTTCCCCTTCTCTCTACAATATTACTTTCCCCAGCCATCATGCGTTCTCTCTCGCGCGCGCGCGCCCTAGCACACATTCCTCCCAAAGCCTATCAATGAACACTTTAAACTCTCCTAAATTAGACATATTATTCCAGTATACTCGAAACCATATTCTACTTTCACCGACAAGAACATTAGACAAAATCTCCAACACATATTCCCATTCATTAACATTATTCCTCAACTTACTTGCAAATCTTTTCTCAACTACTTTTACAAATTCTATAGTGCTGAACTGTCTTCCAGAAAACTTGGTTAAATCACGATCCCTACTGAACAAACCACTCGCTACTATCACGTCTAAACCTGTCTTACCTCTACCTTTCTGCCGTATCACTTCCTGGCAGTTTACAACTTCTTCTTCTTCTTCTTCTTCTTCCGCTGCTCTCTCAGAATTCTCTTCCACTATTCTCACTTCTTCCTTCAATTCTTCCTCTCTTTCTCTTACCTGCTGTGATAGCGTTTCCTGTTCGTTCCGTAGTTCAGTGACCTCCACAAGTTTGCTTTCAACTTGCTCATTTCTACTAATCTGTTCCCCCATCTCTTCCCCAACTGCATTGCAAATCTTGTCCAATCTCTTCTCGACTACCTCATGAATTTCTTCCCGATTACTAGAACTTTTATCACTTAATTCTACGATATTCTCTGTACCAGTTCCTTTACCATGCTTAATTTGAATATGAATATTGCTCCGATTCAACTTCATTTCACCTTCAATTTCAACACATTCTTCATTTGACTTACTTTCTAACTTACATGTTGACTTAGATGTTTGATTATTTATCTCTAATATCTTAGAATCTATTTTACTAATGATCGCATTACAATTTTCGTTATTACTGATAATAAACTGATCCATTTTGCTACATAGAGAGTTACACAGTTTATTAAAATTTTCATTACTACTATCAATTAATTCTTTCATCTCTTTCTTATAATTTTCACTCATCTTTTCCATTCGTTTATTACTATTTTCACTACTACTACTACTAAATAATTCTTTCATCTCTATCATCTCTTTATTATTTTCACTACTAGTATCAATCTGTTCTTCCATTTTGCTACAGCTACCAATCACTTCTTCCATCTGTTTATTATTATTTTCATTACTAGTATCAATCTCTTTCTTCCACTTTTCGAAACTCCTATTCCTTTCTTCCTCGAACTCGTCCATTTTGGCCATCAGCAAATTAAAAAGATCCTGGCTCATCCCCCCCGCGATTTCCTTTTGAGTTTCAGTGTGCTTCTCAATTTCTGCACTTTCCTGAATTATCTCAGAATCTTCCATCATATTCACCTGCTCCCTACTCTGAATTTCACCTTGGATGTCCGCAGAAGCAATGACCTCGTCCTCACATGACTTGTTACTGTCTTCCGTGTCCATCTTTGGTTCACTAGTGATAGTACGCGATCTCAAATTAATTTCCCTCTTCAAATCCCTTGACATATCCCCAAAATACAAATATATATCACAAAATTATAGTCCTGACATTTACCGGTAATAATTTCCGTTGGCTTAAATTGTGCATACTCCTCCCAAATGAACCTATGATATGCTGTCATTCAGACCAAATTCTGAATTTCTTCGTGCACCACGTTGCGGGGCCAAAATGAAAGCTTCCTAATTGTCTTACTAAATTTACAAACATATAAACGCATTGTGAACATGTTCCTAACTAGCTGACTTATTTTACAACATATGTAAATCTGCATTTTACTTGAAAAATCTGAATATCTGCATTTAAAATGGAAAATCTGAAAATTAACATTCATTAAATAAAATACACACTCGTCGAACCTTGTACTCACACTTACTTGTTACCTGCTTACTTACACATACGTTATTTGAAGGGCGCCAGCTGTCACTCAGTACAGCAATAATAGAATGAGATTCTTGACTATCTCTAGGGTGTGGGGTAATAAGCTTACTTTTGACAACATACCATATAAGTTCTGGGAAAAGGAGATTGGCGTTCGGTTTCCCCATTAATTTTGAGGTTAAGATATTTTACTGTCAATGAAATGAAACTATGAATTCGTTTGATAGAACAATATATATTCTTTAAAAAATATATCAAAATTAGTGAGTCTTGTTGCGATAAAACAGATGAGAATATGAAATTATGACATTGCAACTGACAGAAACTAGGCATGAATTTGAATTCTTCTTGACCGAACATTTAACAATTTATACGAAATATTTCCCTCACTGATTCACTTGACTGTACCTTCAACACTTTGAGTGTAATTACGACGTAATCCATTGCTCTGGTGTTTACTGTAGATGTGTCACGCCTAACGTGGTGATACATCCTTGCGACTGCTTCTTCTCCATATCATCTGACTTCTTTGTAAGTCAATATGGTATGACCTCTTGGTAGGTCCAGGGTTGCCCTCTCTGACTCCTTGGTAAGCCTTGCGTCCGCGTCTTCCACTAAGTGACAGACCAACCATTTGGTCTCACTCTCTCAATGACCAATAATGGCTCACTGAGTCTTCACCATCTCTCGTTCACACTGGTTGGCTGACCACTTAAGGCCTCTTGATCTAGTAGACTACTTCACTGTACTGCATCCGTATAAGTAATGACTGACGCTACAATGTGCACCCACCTTATATAGACTTAGGTTGACACAGCTACGTAATCTCCAAAAATAACAATGACATACTCCCACCTACGCGACAGATATTACATCCAGTGGTGAAATAGCCCCGCAGCGACGAGTCCGTGCGCGCATATTCTAAATAAATACAATGACGTAGCCATGGCTTGGCGATGACTTGGCAGAATCGCCACTAATCTTGCATAATGTCCCAACGTCACACTCAATCTCTGATATATACAACAATTCTCACTGTACAGGTATTGAGTGTTATACTACACATACGTATATATATGCATACATCTAAGTGCAATCTTGCAAGCAACAGGCAATTGCAAAATTGAATAAAACGGATAATTACAATAATAGTACAATATCACAGATAACATAATAATAATACTGACATAATAATAATAATAATAATAATAATAATAATAATAATAATAATAATAATAATAATAATAAAATCCAGATAAAATCATACAATAATAAAAATACAGATATCATCTTGTAACGGGATTTGAACCGTTACAGTACTTTCTACTTATAAGTGTTCCGCATGCACTAATGATGAACGGGACGCCTAATAACTGATTTTTACAGGGGTATTACTGCCTGCAGGTAGGTTACTTCAGAATACAAAGAGATAACAACTAGACGGCCGCTCCCTGCATGTTCCTCAGCGCTACCCGTCCAATGCATCCCCTTGCGTTACTAAGTCTCGTTTTTGAACACACAGTAGTAGGCTGGTATTTGTTACAGTAGCTGTCAACATGCCGACAATGGCTAGTATATTCAGCAACGACGAATCTACAGGCATATACAGAACACTTGTAGTAAAATGAGTGCTATTTGTTTTACATCCGAAATACAGCACTTTATAGCTCTCCTTCGTAATCCAGTGATTAGGCATTCCATTCAACATTAGTGTATGCGAGGGTAGAGGTCCACCTGGTTTGTAAAATATCGTTTACCTTGCATAAACTTGTCAATGATTGAGAACTGGCGATGTTATGAACAAATAATGGTTTTAGTAGTGTTCAACTGTCACCTTATTAACTTAAAGAAATGTTTCTGTATTGGTCTATGCTGCTGATCAGTCGTCCGATAATTTCAGCAACTGCGTCTGGACTGCGGTCAGTGGCCTTGTCCAGTCTTGGTTGCTAAGTAGGAGGGTGAGTGGAAAATTCTGTCGCAATGAACTCTGTTCCGCGGAGAGGGGAGGGGAAGTAGGGGGAATGAGGGGAGTATTGTGGGCCATGATTTTGTCTATTGGAGAGGGGCGATAATGTTGCTCCTTCATGTTACAGTGTATTTTTGTTTTATACAGTATTTTTATAACATCAACAGTAGTGTTAAAATGATTTGCTGAAAAGAATGGCTGAGTGGGTCGGAGCAGTTAGGTGATAATGGCGTAAATGACATTGCTTGTGTACTATACCGATTATTCGATTATACGATTATTATAGACTTATATTAAACATTTTATACAGAATATTAGATATTGATAGCACGTTCAGTGGCGAAGCGTGAACTGAGTAAGGGGGTAGACAGATTTTTTAATTTAAACTATTTTAATCATAAGTTATATATTGAATTTATATTTTAATGATTCTGGAACTATGACAACCCCATAACAACCTATAACCCTACCTGCACTCGTTTTACGTTTAAATATAGACTAAAAAGGCAGCGGGGGAGTTGCCAAATAACAACATACTTTTAGAAAAGTAAATAGCAATATAATTCATTGTTATGTAGATTTAAGAGAAATAATAAATAGATTTTTGTACGTCACCTTAAACAATATTATTGAAAATGAGCTCAATTCGCCTGCCTTTCAATTAAGCAAATATATCTATTACTCACCTCTTGAAGTCAGGCGTCTTGCTAGAGTTCCGACGTTGGACAGTTTCTGGTTCGTCATAGAATTTCTTAAATAGGTTCTGATTCGTTTCAAGGCACTCATAGCGCGTTCACTAGAAACTGATGTTTAACGGAATAGACAGCATCAGGTTAAGCGATTTTGTTGTTTCCGTATTCGCACTCAGGAGTTCATTACAGTAGAAATCCATTAGTCCGGCATCCAACAGTCCGGAACGCCCGATGGTCCGGCACCATTCCAGGATTTCTTAAATGTTATTATCTCTTAATAATGATCTCTCGCGAACAATTTGATGTATTATTTGTCGAAACCAATCGAAGTGTATTTTTTATTATTTCAAAGTTAATACTGCAAATGTATCTGATAAAATCCATTTGTTATGAATTTACTTACTTAAATATCTCTACAGTATCTCGGAAAATATTCAGCTAGAAGGCTGTGTGCTATACCGAGTAGGAAAGCCAACCATATGATAAAATACAGATTTCAAAAATAAGAGAATTTGTAGATGGAAAGACTCTAAATGTTAAAGGAAGACTTACAGATAAAATCATCGATGAACTCCGGCATTATTATTGAATGGCAATAAGAAACAACACGTTTGAAAAGGGGAGTGTGTTATTAAACTAATGATTCTGCTGATCAACATTTTACTGCAAAACGCCGTGTTACAGCTGTTCGCTGTACGCCTTAACCTATATCGTAGTAAAAGGTACCGCCCGATAGTCCGGCACGTTCGGGACCGGCTTGGTGCCGGATTACCGAAAATCGGACTTCTACTGTATTAAGAATGTAAGCCAATAGTTATTGGGGTTTTAGTACTGTAACTAATATTGGCGTTCAAGAAACTGCATGTACTTGAAGGGTTTTCATGCTATCATTCATTTATTTGGTGTAAGTTTGCTATACTTCGTAATTGAATATTATTTTATTTTTAAACGTGTCTTACAATAAAGTAAATTCAAATTAATTACATTAAAAGTATGCCTGAGATAGTAGCCAATAAGAACACCTTTATAACTGAGATCCAAATGCTAACCAATGGGAGCCAGAAGAGACGCTGTTAAGTCTGTCTACTGGGCGGAGAAATCTCGCTACAGGAACACGGCCGACTGGATCCCTCGCTGCACTCCAGCTAGCTAGAGCGACGCATCAAGTCGGTCGTGATAGGAAAGTCTTAGTTCCATAGTCAGCACCTATAGATAGCGTTAGTGTTGCTCTATCTGAAAGCCTTAAAAATCAAAGGGAACACCACAGAATGGACAGCGTCTACTTTCGCCTACAGCGCAGCGAGGGATCCAGTCGGCCGTGGCCTACAGTACGTGCTTCGTGTAACTGACGCGAGCCCGAGCATTGCCGAAGTGAGACGAAAATAAGTAAAGCAGGAAATGCAATAAAGTCATGTATGTGGAAATAATTAATGTTCTAAAAATAATTGAATTAACTAGACAATATTTCGTTCACAAAATGTTAAGGGTACACACCGTCTAGCCTGTCTCCCCTGATGCTTCGCTCCTGTTCACGTTCTAAAAACAAACTTACAAACTGAACTCAAAAGTGAAATATTTGCTGGACATGTGAGCAGGATTGACATGGGAGACAATGGGTAGGACGAGAGGAAAGACTAGGAGCGAGTGGGTAGTCGAACTCCGGAAGTACTGGACTGAGATGGAGATCAAGATGGCAGGAACAGAGAACTGAAGAAACAAATACAGGGTCTTTATTTTTGCTTGGCAGGGACTTTCTCGCTCGACCTTGGCCGCCAGTGACGGTTCAGTTGCCGGCTACCGCGCGTGCGTATGTACGGCAGAATGCGGTGCTCAAAATCATTATCATGCATTTTACTCACCATGTACGACTCGTTGGCTGAACGGTCAGCGTACTGGCCTTCGGTTCAGAGGGTCCCGGGTTCGATTCCCGGCCGGGTCGGGGATTTTAACCTTAATTGGTTAATTCCAATGGCACGGGGGCTGGGTGTATGTGTTGTCTTCATCATCATTTCATCCTCATCACGACGCGCAGGTCATCTACGGGAGTCAAATAGAAAGACCTGCACCTGGCGAGCCGAACCCTTCCTGGGATATCCCGGCACTAAAAGCCATACGAAATTTCATTACTCACCATTTTTACAGTTTATGCTGAAAATGTTCACCATGCGCTGCCAAACATAATCGACATCTCCTGATGAAGTTTTCGGTTACTCTACCAAGTTCTTCAGCACTGATGGGTGCAATTGCAGCTCTTATATTATCTTTAAGTTCATCTAGTGTGTGAGGGTTATTCCCATAAACTACATTTTTTAACAATCCCCACAAATAAAAATCACATGGCGTTAAATCTGGACTACGAGGAGGCCACAGATTTTTACTTGGGATCCTAGTACCAAACACGCTTCAGTAAGGAGATAACGACCTTTACGTCTATTTTTATTGTTTACTGAACATGTACGTTTGAATCTATCGGCCAGTTGTTTTATTGTCCGATTGATAGGAATGGGTCACCCTGGAAATTTCTCTCGAAACTTTTGTCTTGTCCTAGCGCACAATTTTCTGCACTTAATGTAAGTATTGTGCAATATACACGTTCACGTAACGAAACGTAACGAATATTTCACATACATTACAGCACTATACACAATCACAATAAAACACTATACAATACGACATACAGTACGCAGTAACTTCATTGAACACCCTGCTATCTCGGAGCTCGGCTCTGCAACTGCAGGAAGTGCCGGAAACCGCGCGCGCCAGCAAAAATAAAGACCCTGGATATACCAACCAATATGCCAGAGCTCAATGACAGAGAAAGATATAGGAACAGGGCAGAGAAGCACCATGGGGCTGGGGAGATCTCATCAGCAGAAGAACGGGAGAGAAGGAGAGGGCATGAAGAGATTCTGCGAGGAGAAGATTAAAACCTGGAAGCCGCAAAACTACCCGAGGTCCTACGGAAGCCATAACGAAATAAAGAAGAATAGGTTTCATCACATCCTATTCTTCCTTGCCGCTTTCTAAATGTTTTGAGGTTGGCGCAGTGTTTGGATTTGGCCCAGTTTTACGGCCGGATGCCCTTCCTGACCTCAAACCTTAGGGTATAATTCATTACTCAGCTTTTATGTGTTAGTTTGTAGTGTACAGTGTTGTATGTTGATGAAGACGACTGCTGAAACAAGTAAAGTCACCCAGTTTCCGAACTAGGGGAATTAACAAGAAGTAGTTAATCTATCTTTACAACAAGCTTCTAGAGACAAGTTACCTCCATCAAATATTTGGAATACTCATTTTCATATGATGATGTAGATGTTGGTGCTTTCAGATCACGGAATTCTTCATTTAATTTTTCCTTTTTGTTTATGCTGTATGAAACAATTAACTTAAAAGTGTCACTAAGTTCTTAGCTTCTCCCTTTTTGAAGACTGACGTAAGCTTTTGTACGAATACGTACATTTAAGACTAGGTATAAAGAAGAATCAGTGAACAACTGGACTTCGTGACGGGAAGATTATAAAAAGATACCTAGTATTATGTGCATTTCTTTGCTACGCGGAAAAGCATAGCATCATGGATATAATTTTAGGTTTAGAAGTCGGTAGAGCAAGTGCAAATTCTATGGTTGTTACCCTCTTAATAGCCTCCCTCGACATTCAGGGGGTACAGAGTAAGCATCCTTTCACCCCACTCACAGGGGAGATGAAGAGTTGTTCTGATAATTCGAAAGATATATGTAACATCATGGTCTACGTCCAACAAAATGGCGGCTATCCAGAACACAACATTCCCATGCCATGTTACAAGGTAGCCCCACCTATGGAGATCGACGTCCAACAACATGGCATCTGATCCAGCACACAACATTCCCATGCCATGCCACAAGATGGCCCCACCTATCAAGATCTACCTCCAACAAAATGGCAGCCGATCCAGCACCCAACATTCCCATGCCATGTTACAAGGTAGCCCCACCTATGGAGATCGACGTCCAACAAAATGACAGCTGATATAGCACACAGCATTCCCATGCCATGTTACAAGGTAGCCCCACTTATCAAGATCGACGTCCAACAACATGGCATCTGATCCAGCACACAACATTCCCATGCCATGCCACAAGATAGCCACACCTATCAAGATCTACGTCCAACAACATGGCAGCTGATCCAGCACACAACATTCCCATGCCATGTTACAAGGTAGCCCCACTTATCAAGATCTACGTCCAACAACATGGCAGCTGATCCAGCACACAACATTCCCATGCCATGTTACAAGGTAGCCCCACCTATGGAGATCTACGTCCAACAAAATGACAGCTGATCCAGCACACAACATTCCCATGCCATTTTACAAGGTAGTCCCACTTATCAAGATCTACGTCCAACAAAATGGCAGCCGATCCAGCACACAACCATTCCCATGCCATGTTACAAGATAGCCACACCTATCAAGATCTACGTCCAACAAAATGGCAGCTGATCCAGCACACATTCCCATGCCATGTTACAAGGTAGCCCCACTTATCAAGATCTACGTCCAACAAAATGGCAGCTGATCCAGCACACAACATTCCCATGCCATTTTACAAGGTAGCCCCACCTATCAAGATCTACGTCCAACAAAATGGCAGCCGATCCAGCACACAACCATTCCCATGCCATGTTACAAGGTAGCCCCACCTATGGAGATCGACGTCCAACAAAATGACAGCTGATCCAGCACACAACATTCCCATGCCATGTTACAAGGTAGCCCCACTTATCAAGATCTACGTCCAACAAAATGGCAGCCGATCCAGCACACAACATTCCCATGCCATGTTACAAGGTAGCCCCACTTATCAAGATCTACGTCCAACAAAATGGCAGCCGATCCAGCACACAACATTCCCATGCCTGACTTCGGTGACGTTACCATGTGTAAGGGGCTTTGCTGTGCCCTAGGCGAATGGTTAGCCAAACACAGTGAAAACTCATTTAAACCACAACGCCACTTGTACTTATTGTATATTGAAGGTGGAGTTCTGTATCGAGAACACCAGTTCATAGATTTACCCCGTAAATATGGTTTCTGGCAGTAAAACTGCGCGATTTTACTGTGTGACGTCATGGCTGACCGATAAACTGTGTGAAGGCGGCTACACGCGTTACTGTATTACTGTGCGATTTAACTGCAACAATGAACTGCGCAGTAAAACTGAAAGCCCTGTAGCTTGCACACGGTACAGATAACTGAGCCGATCGTCAGTAGTAACGTACTAGTGGTGTTGGGCCTATGTGTGTTTATAATGAAAAAGAAAAAGACGACACGCAGCGTGTGGTTTAAAGATTGGCTACTACAGAGAAACCAATATTCACACGTAAATTTATTAAATGAGTTACGCTTCGTACCGAAAGATTGGCACAATTATTTAAGAATGGATGAAGAGACTTATCTACACCTTCTGTAACTGGTTACTCCGTTTATAAGGGAAAAGGATACTGTGATGAGACAAGCTATAACTCCTTGTGAGAGATTGTCCGCTACCTTAAGATATTTAGCCACGGGTTGGTCATCGTTTTTACAACTACGTCTCTGTTGTTTAACTCTTTTTTGTAAGAACTCCTAAGATTATTACTCTTTATTATAGCTACGTCTCTGTCGACTTTACAGTCAATGAATTTCTATTTTTCAATCAACTTATTGTAGGCGGCGTCTTTTCTGTTCCGAATGTGATAATCTTTAGATTTCGTCTGCTAGAGACGAGATTCGTTTCTATAGCATTCAATGAAAGCTTCTAAATGCTCACGATATCCGCTTTGGTCTTCCTGAGACATGTTGTGATAACTTGCAGTGCGCACTATCTTAACGAGTGACTCACTTGAACTGAGCAATCGGCAGTCGCCACGGTCCACACGTTGCGATAAAACTGTGCAAATGCAATCGACACAGTCTTATTGGTTAGAAAAATGAACTTGCTCCGATGAATTGTGCAAGCAGGAATAACTGCAACGATTTACCATCCACACGTGAGGTAAATCTGTGTAGTTCGTTTGGTACAGTTAAATCGCACACTCATACCATAACGTTCGAGCCACCTTAAGGCACCTACTGGAGTCTCTGAGTATGAGAACTATAATGTATAGGGTGTCCTCAATGGGCTGCTGGAACAGCCTCCATATATGAGGAGGTATGGTGTCATGTTCTCTGACGGTCAGCCGTATGGTCTTTTGGAGTGGTTTTGGGAGGATGTTCGACGGATGAGTTTCGTCAATGGATTTGTGGGACAATGTTAACACTGGGGTTTTGGACAAATGTGTTTTGGCTTGGATACATCATTTTTGTTGTTGTATGATTTGTAGTATATTACTGTATAGGATTTGTCAATCAGGTTTACAAGGCATGTTTTGGCTCAGTGGAATGTGTTCATGATCTTGTTGGACCTTGGCCTTGGATGAATATTGGTTGGCTGATGGTGCTCGCAAGGAGGTAGGGGCATGTGCCATGTTGGCAGTTTGATAGGGATGTGGGTACTCATTGGCTTGTTATGTGTTGAATGTATGTTGTTTGGTAGAATTGTAAGAGTCTATATCATAAGTGGTATATTCCGAGCAGTCAGTGGAGGGATGGCGTGGAATGACATCAGTGGACGAATAAGTTTGAGTGGTGTCTTTAAAAGTATGATATGAAGATAAAGTTGGAATTCAAGAGGACAAATTGGGGCAATTATTCGTTTATAGGAAGGGGAATTAGGGATTGGAACAAGGGAGATGTTCAATAAATTTCCTATTTTTGCAATCATTTAAGAAAAGGCTAGGAAAACATCACATAGGGAGTCTGCCACCTGGGCGACTGCCCTAAATGCAGATCAGTATTGATTGATTGATTGATTGATTGATTGATTGATTGATTGATTGATTGATTGATTGATTGATAAACTCTACTTCTTGAAGACGGTAGATCTCTTTGTAATAGGAAATAGTCGGTTCTATGTGGCGTCGATACGTTTTGAGCCCTAAGAAGTCTAAATTATACTATGTTTAATCAGAACATAATGTTCAATGAGCAATTATGTACAATGAAAAAAAGTCTACAATTTACCCACATCCACAAGGTAAAGATCTCACATCAAACTACTTTTGAATTAAGTCTAATTAGAATTAACGTGTACTGAAGTGTGGTCTAGTATTGTGTGTCCAATCCTCGTCTCTACAGGGGCGGGTATGAAATGAGATAACGAGTTTTAACGTAGACCTACGTTCCTTGAAAATGGATACATGGAAAGAAAAATGTTAAGACGTTTTTAGTGTTTGAGTAGAACGCGAGATATCGCTGAGAGTATTTAACTGATAATGTCTCAATTGACAGATAAAGGAGGAGGGTACCTGTTTCAGAAAATTGAAACGTAGTTTTAGTGAAGTAGCTCTTCAAAGTAAGGCAAATTTGTGCTAAATATGTGACGTCACACGCACACTCTGCTGTAAGATGGCGCTGTGTTGAGTCGCGCGATCAGATGGAGGTTAGCTCGTGAATACATCGTGGTCAGTTGTAAAGAATAAAAAATTTAATCATGGAAAAGAAAGACTTGATTACGATTCGACAAAAAAGTGCAAAAAAAGAGTTGACACGAGAACAGTGAATGATGAAAGGATAAAAGAAATAAAACGAAAAGAGCGTAATTAGAGTTACTATGAGAAATTGAAACACCGAAAATAATTTACCAGTAAGTAGCTGGATTTCGACAACGTAGATGTTGTTCAGAACAAATAGCGAATACCCTACTCTTTGCTGACGACTGCAAGATATTTAGGGAGATCAGGAATCCAGCAGATGCAGCTCTGCTACAGTCCTCACTTAACGCCCTCTCGAACTGGTGCCGTACATGGAAACTTATCCCCAGTCCACAAAAATGCAGCCACATGACCATAACACTACGTAAATCTCCTCTACCGACATCATATTACCTACTCGACAAGCCCATCACCGTGGTTACGCAACAGCGTGACCTATGTGTAATATTCGATACAAAATTACAATTTAAGACCCATATAGAAACATATACAACCAAGGCTATGAAATTACTAGGCATTCTCTATCGCTTCACAGAAATTTCTGACCCCATTGCTCTTCGTCACTTCTTCCTCATGATCATTCAACCTCTCTTAAACTACTGCTCTCCGATTTGGACAACAGCCTCCCCCTCCAATACTAAGCAGTTAGACAGAGCAGTGTCCTTCTTTGCTGCAATTGTAAGGAACAGAAACCCCAAGCTCAGAAATCTGTCTACACAGCAGGTATTAATGGCAATTAATATGTCACCGCTGCACATCAGGCGACAGGTAGCTGACCTGAGATTCCTTCACGGGATCTTAAATGGACATTACCGCTCGGAACATCTTGTCTCACTCTTCTCTCTCCGTGTTCCTTCCCGCTCCACCAGAACCAAAGACCTTCTCCACATTCCCCACACTCAGCACTCAATACTTCAACGATCTTTCCTAATCCGCCTCCCAACACTCTTTAACAATATTAATAAGAGACAAGAGCTTGATCTAGCACCAAATAAAAGTGTATTCGAGAGGTGTGTAAATAATATCTTAAAGATAAGTTGATGTGAAGGGATTATACCGCCATCTTGACCCACGACGACTTGGCTATGAACATGGACATTCTCACGGTTTTCGATTTGGACAGTTGTTATTAGTAGGCTGTGTACCTGATCTTGTTATATTTTGTTATGTTTCTTATGTTTTATTATGAAATTTTACGTTTGTTAAATAGTCTGTTGACAGCGCAAGTGAAATTTGTTCAGTGTAGCTGTATCTTGTGCTTCGTGAATAAATAAATAAATAAATTTAAATTAAAATCCATAATTCGCCATAGGATATTGAATTCAAAGGATATTGTTGTGACTTTTGTAGATTTTAAAAAGACCATTGACTCGGTTGATAGAGAAACCGTAGATAAAACAATTCATGAATTTGAAGTGAAAACTAAATTTGCAAACCTAATGCGTGAAACACTTAATGATGCAATTTCAAACTTGAAATGTATCAGAGAGATATCAAAACCTATTAATATAAATACAGAGGAACGGCAAGGTGACGGTTTGTCACCCCTTGTTTTCAACTGTGTTCTAGATAAAATTGTAAGAATTTCGAATGCAAAGCTTAAAGAACATAACTTTTTGCCAGGTAACTTTGGGGAGAAAAAATTGCCTAGCATTTGCAGACTGTTTTACTATATTGTCAGAAAACTTAACAAGTGCAACAACACAAATCAATCTCTTGGAAGAAATAGCCAACAAGACACGTGTGAGAATCTCCATAGAAAAAACAAAATTTATTTCAAACATCAAGAACGCTCCAAAATTTTTGGCAACAGATATTTAATTTTTTAATTTCGTGTGGCTATTTCTGGCCGAGTGCAGCCCTTATAAGGCAGACCCTCCGATGAGGTTGGGCGGCATCTGCCATGTGTAGGTAACTGCGTGTTATTGTGGTGAAGGGTAGTGTTATGTGTGGTGTGTGAGTTGCAGGGATGTTGGGGACAGCACAAAAACTCAGCACCCAGGCTACTGGAATTCACCAATGAAGGTTAAAATCCCCGACCCTGCCAGGAATTGAACCCGGGACCCTCTGAACGGAAGGCCAGTACGCTGACCATGCAGCCAACCAGTCGGACGGCAACAGATATTGGTCCAGTGGAAAGAGTAACGAAATTCAAATATCTGGGAGAAATAATTTAAGAAAATGGTTTAGACAAATCTGCAGTAGAAGAAAGGGTACACAATATGGAAAGAGAGTATGGTATCACACAGAATTTTTATAACAAAAGCTATCTGAAAAATCTTAAAATAAGGCACTACACTACAGTGGTGAAACCGGAATGCCTATATGCAAGTGAATGCCTGGTACTAAACTATAGACTAGGTAAGCTTGAGGGACTAGAAAGGAGAATAATGAGAAAAATCTTAGGCCCTGTGAAAACAATAGAAGTATGGAAATTAAGATTTAATTATGAAATATACAGGAACATGGAAAACAACAGAAACCATAAAAAAGGAGATCACAATTTTTGGACATATTTACAGAATGAATGATTACAGATTAATAAAAAGGATTTTCAAGTACGTTTTGGACAATTCAAGAAGTAAAGAAAGCTTTAGAAAGAAATAATATAAGAGAAGAAGAAACTATGGACAGATAGATTTATAGAAATAGGGTAGTAAGTATGGAAGAATTCCAAGGAAGATCAAACAAGAAACCTGGTGCGAAGTGGACAGAGGACAGAAAGAAACAGCATAGTAAAAGGATGAAAGCATATTGGAAGGAACGGAAGAGAAAACAACAAAGTATGAAGAATTGAACTGAAATTGGTACGTGGTCCTTAGCAGGTCTCATCGGAAAGAATAATAATAATAAGTAACTACTTTGAAGTAAATGAAGGTGTATCTACACCCCGACTTTGTGAGAAGACAGGTTATCCACGTAATATTTATCTCTTATTTCTAATTTCTACGAAACGCTCAAAACACTCGCGAAGATGTGATCGAATAGATGAAGATTGTAAAAGCGTGATTTGACAACATTCGTGAAAGGGAAACCAAATCTCTGCACATTCACTTACTTCAAACACTCACGCGATTTATTCAACACCCAAATGACCCGCCGCCGTAGCTTCTACACAACTCTTCCCATATGCTTTTAAATTTTATCTTAGTATATAAAGTATTTTTTCCTTTAAACTAATCATAATTCTCACAATCAAGATGAACTTCGAGTATATTGTCAGCATTTGCTTGTTTGTTAGTTACTTGTTGTCGTGCCCGGCTTCACTCGGTCTAACGATTAGAAAGGCTCGAAATTTTCCGAAGTCCCTTTCTCTACAACATTGCACATATCTTGTCAAATTACGAAGGTTGGAACTTTAATAGTGGCAACACTGTTGTAGAGACACTATGCTACAGAACCTAATATTGTCGCTGATAGCACACGTTAGTTACATACCTACCATACCTCAGAGCACATGGACTCTCCCTTCCCACATCACGCGCATGCGTGCTGGTGAAAGGAATAGAACCTTTTGTTAGCTGGTGGTCTAAGGTAGTTTTGTCACGATGTTCGCGAAACAGGAACAACGGAGTAGGTTAAGATTGAGGTCGTACAGCACGACAGTCTTCAAGAGGCTGCATTACCTTACAGAACAGTGGCACGGTGGGTAAAAGCCTTCTTCAGGGGACGCCAAAATTGGCAGAATGCGTCGACCAGGTCATCCTCGTGTCAGTAAAGAAGTAGTGCATACTCTTGCCGCGTTACTGGGCGCTGATCGACGCCATACGATTCCTGAACTGGCCCGGGCACCGGATTAGTTCATATGACTGTGCTTCACATTCTGAAAAATTGCATTACGATCGGTTTCGTCTGTTTCGACGGAAATGCAAAAGTGGTTACGATACGACGCTGCTGGAAACCACTTGGAGCGCTATGAGCCTGAAAGAGGGCCTTTCTCATACTGTGTTAATACGCTGGATGAGACGTGTGTCAAATCGTACGAGCTGCAACTGAAACACCAATCGAATGAATGACATCATTATGGGTCACCACTAAGGTCGAAATTTCGTCAGAGCCCCAAGCAGTGTGAAAGTTATATTTATTCTCGTGTACGACTGTGATGTTGTTATCCTAATTCATTACGTTCCTCCACAGCAGACCGTCAATGTGCAGTGTTAATGTTCGTTTTTGCAACACAACCAGCTTTGAGAAGGAAACAGCGACACTTTCCTCAGAACCCACCCACGATGCTGGTCCCCGCGCAGCGCAAACTGTGGCTGATTTTCTCGGACGTTGGGACGGGAAATTGCTGTACCATCCACCATACTCTCCGGACTTACGTCGTTGTGACTTTGACTTTGTTCCGAAGATGAAGAAACCACTTCATGGCATTCGCTTCAGAACTGTTCGAGAGATTCGTCAGGCAGTAGACAGCTTCATACGAACTATCAACACAGCAGGCGCTGATAAAAGTACCCTACGATTTCCACATCGCTTGCAACGGGTTGTACACAGTGTTGGTTAATACTTTGAAGGACTGCAGAACTTGATAACATGTATCTTTTGTATCAGTTGTAATTAAATAGTTGTTACTATTAAACTTCCAACTCTCATATATTGTACAGAATTTAAAATAATATGTCAAAGGGCCTTATGACAATAATTAAAGTAGGAATGGGGTAACTCAGACTGAGGCAATGAAGGGCGACAACATAGAATAAAACTCCTGTTCACACATTAATGTGTATGGCCTTGTAAATAGCGAAAGTAACAACACTGTGCTATTCACAAACTTTATGCTGATAAGAATATGAAAAATTGGTCCCAAACACAATAAGTTTCGGTAGATTAACGCTAGCTATGAGTTAAAAATGTTTAAACAGACCCTCTCTTTGGCCTTGTTTGCATTCGCGCACGTGCCCAGTTCGAACATCAGGCCTGTATTCTACTCTAGAATACCTGAGCTGACGTTGCTGTGGTTACGGTCGGTCAATTCTTCACCAGATTCCTAGAGGGGGAGTAATGTGATGACAATATCTCTCAAACGGTTAGTTTCAGCACCTTAAAACGTGGTTTTCTGAGTCCCGTAGGGTCATACCAAGTGTTGTTCTTCATGACACGAGGCTTAAAATGAGCTTTATAAGGCCCTTGAACGACAAATTCCATATTTCACCTTTATAACCCTATAAGAGGATATAAAATGCATACTAGCACAAGCGAAGAAGGCCTTTCTTAAGAAAAGAAATTTGCTCACTTAGAACATTGGTATAAGAATTGGAAAGATGTTTTTGGAGACTTTCATGTGAAGCGTGGCATTGTATGGAAGTGAAACATGCCGATAACTAGCACAGAAATAAAGAGAATAGAAGCTTTTGAATTGTGGTGTTACAGAAGAATGCTGCAGGTGAGATAGAAAGAAGAATGGTTAGAAGCATACAAGGCAAGGAATCTACGTACATGTGAAAAATATAGTAAACACTATGCGCAAAGTAATATTGCCGTTTTTTGAACATTTCAACGGAATGAATAATGACAGACTGACAAAACAAATTTTTAATAAAATCATAAAGCTTAAAGTACAACCATCATGGTTTACACAGACATTAAATGATCTCAAAGAAGCAAATATTGACATTAAAGATACATATAAGAGGAAGTTGTTTAGGGACAAAATTCAAAAAGTGATATTCAGGGGTGAACAAGAAATAAAAAGAAAGCAATCACATAACATAGAACATCTCCGGAAAATGAGATAAGAACAGATGAAACAAATGTGGATGGAGATGAAGAAGTAACATAACAAGAATTTGAGTATTCATTTAACGTGCTCTGTAAAAGAGCTACTCGTTTAAATAAATAATCATAAAACGAGCTTGTCACAGTTTACTGTAACCTTCCCATGTAATCAGTGTGTGAGGAGGTTGTCTGACAACAGCAATCATCATCATCATCATCATCATCATGTAATCATGGAAGAGCTACCCGATGCCGTTTAAACGACGCATCTCTTAGGAGAGGACTGAATATATGGATTACAAGCAACAAAGGGAGAGGTATATGGCGATAAAACATGGTTAAGATTAAAGGGACAGACAAGTTCAAATACTGGGTGAATGGATCCAACCCGACGGACTGGATAAAGAGGCAAACAAGGCAAGAGCCAGAAAATTAGATCTGGCCTACAAGCTAAAACAGAACTGATATGAGAAACGGGTAATATCCTACAAGGCTAAAATCTGACATTATAACCCTGTAATAAAACCGGAAGAATTGTATGTGCCAGAGTGTCTTATTTTAAATTAAGGAAAAGGGGAGATGAGAGAACTCGTGATGAAGGTAAGGAAGATTCTGAGGAAAATTTGGGGCTGCAGAAGACTATTGAAGGAACTTGAAAGAAAAGGAGAAATGAGGAGCTCTACAAGTACACCGAAAAGGTCACGGGCACAATGTGGAAATGAAGGAAACGTACACGTAGTAAGAGTGGATGACAACTGACTGACCAAAATCTTCAGATACATCACGGGGTTAAAGTTGACCAGTTGGTAGAAAATGTCAATAGTGATGCAGAAGAAGTTTGAAATACGCGACGGATAATCCACAATAGAAGAGAGTTCAGAAGAAGAATCGACAATCTAAAATCATTTGAAGAGAAACCACTAAAACAGAGGCCCAAACAGATCATTTTCGAAGAGGAGAGAATGATGAGAAGCGAAAGAATGAAGAGGATTTAGGAACAGAAGAGAAGAAAGGCAAGAACCCTTAATTTCTATGCAGTCCTCAGTTGGCCAAATCGGAAACAAAATAAATAAATAAATAAATAAATAAATAAATAAATAAATAAATAAATAAATAAATAAATAAATAAATAAATAAATGAATAAATTTGGGATGCACGAAAGGGCCCACTCAGGAAACTAGAACTTAAAGAGGGGAAGATCTTGTGGAGGATATTAGGACCCATAAGAGGAGAAGGTGGCACCTACAGGATCAGGCACAACCACGAGCTCTACGAACATCAGGAAGACATAGTCACATGTATGAGGAAAAGGCGACTGACGTTCTGCGGGCACATGACCCGCCTAAAAGTCTGCAGGCTCACCAACAAAAACCTCACAGTGACAAATAGGAGGAGGGCTTTCAAGGCCAAGTGGATGACCTCAGTAAAATCAGACCTAGAGGACTACAGATCCTCTAAGAGACCAGAGGAAACCAATCTCAGTACCCATAGGAAGACACTGTCTCTGACAAGCAAAAAGAGTACAGGCACCACCAGACCTAAGTGGACGGATAAGAGGAAGCAGGCACACAGCCAGAAAAATGAAACTGTACTGGGTCAAGAAAAAGCAGACCATAGATAAAAGTTAAGATGAGCCCTGTGGTCCTTAGTAGGCTAAAACGAACCCCCAAAAAAGTTGGAACTCAAGGGGACGAATAGGCATTAGGTATTGGAGTAATTTACAAAGCGAGATATTTCCAACTCCGTTCACATCATGCAGTAAAAGACCAGATAAACAAATGATGAGGAATATGCCACTTGGACGACAGCCCTAAATGCAGACCAGTGCTGGTAATTGACTGATAATAATTTTTCTGTTATCCGTGGCAGCATTTAAAAGTAATCTAGTTTTTATTGACATCTCTTCACATTCCAATCCTGTCTTATAACCATCAGATAGGACTGTAATAGTTCTATGTTAATTGTATAATTAGCTAGTCTTCCTGGAGATGAAGATGTTCTATGATGAGGAACTTAACGCTCTGTGATTTTCTGAGTGATAGCGGAAAGAAAGCTGCTTCGTAGTATAAAAAGGCGAGCCTGGCTGTGAATCGTCAGCAGAGTTTTATCAGCCCAACGCAACATCAGACATGGAGCTGAAGAAGCTGCTCGTAAGTACTGCTTCCACTGTATTATTATTATTATTATTATTATTATTATTATTATTATTATTATTATTATTATTATTATTATTATTGCTCCCTCTGTGGAGTTAGTGTCGTTCTACGGATCCCAAAATCGTAAGTTCAAAACGGATTTTTGAAAGACGGAATAAAGTCCATTCGACACTCCATGTTGTACGATGTGGCATGTAAAATATCTCTTGTAACACATTCGATGTTCACCAGACAAAATATATTTTTAAATCAGCCATTGATCCATGATACTCAGCCATCTGATAAAGTAAAACGAGACGTCTAATTTGACCAGCAGGCAGTCAATATGGCGTTAGATCCAAATACCTGCATACGGTACCAGAAACCATATTATTATCATTCATACACTTCGCCACAGGAAATATGGATAGTAACGGGATACGGGATGCACCAAATGCCTTACAATAATTGAAGTATTTACACATTATAACAGAAATATTGATGTACAGGTATATTCAAAACTATAAATCACGGGATCTTCATTCCTGCTTGAGGGACGATCGCACAATGTTGCATGTTGACAGGAGGACAGAACGTTGCATAATTTTAAGACGTTCGGTGGAAGACACAGTTCTTGCAGACTCTTGTGAAGTGTGTGTGGAATGAGGCCGTTGACTGACAGAATCACAGGGACTATCCGTACCAGTTTCATCTTCCAGATTCTCTTGATCTCCTCTGAAAGTTCTTTGTACTGCAGATATTTTCATAGTACTTTCTGTCAATGTTTGTGTCATTGCGGAATGCGATGTCAATAATGAAAGTTATCTCAGTTTTCTGGTTTACCAGTATGATGACTGGTCTGTTATGGTTGACTGTTTTGTCTGTCACTACAGTAGTGTCCCAGTAAAGCTTAATCGACCCATTCTCCAGGAGTGGTGTTGGATGGTACTTGTAATAAGGGATACGCTCCTGAGTTCATTGGTTTTCCTGAGCAAGTGCCTGGTGTATAAATCCCGAGACACGATTGTACGGAACATCGTCTGCATTTATCGGAGAGTACGCTGGTGTCTTTGATTATGCACTTTTTGTAACTGTTTTTAGCTATTACTTGGTCTTGTATAGCAACTGAAAAATTATTACTATTATTATTAGGGCCATGATTACTGCTCTAACCAAACAGCAATTGCAGGAAAATTCCGAGACAAAAGTTTATCTTGAATTATCACGTCTTAGCAAGTATATAGAGACTTAAACACTCGCCAAGTCCAAATTGTGATAAACATCGTTTTGGAAATGCTTTTTAAAATATTTATCCGTACGGATCGTAAGCTGTTCTTGACTCGTAACTTTGGGATATTAAATGTTTGATAGGCGATGTCCTCATCTTAATTCTAAACCATAATAAGGCGCCGGCCATACATAGCCATTGCAAAGGCTGGGTAATTTATACATCCCATAAGAATTCTTTTGTTTTCTTTATTTGAAGTCCAGTTAAAGAATTCATGAGTTAAAATTGGATAGGATTTTACACCCTAAGCCTACAACAATTTTAATTAAAAGTCAGAGTGATTTACAGTGTCCATAAACACACACACACATACATACAAGAAATCTTTGGTAATGGAATGGTGTTCTACTCGTAAAACTGAAATGAGGATGTAAGTGTCTTGAATGTTAATCTTTATACACAATGTCTAATCACTTTAACTTAAGATTTCAAATGTCTTGTTTTCTTTCGAGAGTTGCCTTCACTCTCACTGTAATACTAAAAGCTAATAGTTTAACTTGAATTGTACTTAACTTCAATACTAAAACTTTTACAACCACAGATTAATTTCATAGGGTATCTGTCACACAGAGCGAGGCATACACCCGTTATAACCTCGCTTTCCTTTTGTTTTCTCGTCATTTAAAATGCATCGAGTAACTCTTACAGTTTTCCTAAGTTTACATAATGATGATGATGATGATGATTGCTGTTGTCAGAATGCCTTCTCCCGCACTGATTACATGGGAAGGTTGCAGTAAACTGTGCCAAGCTCGTTTTATGATTAGCTGAAGCAGTCCCAGAAATTGTATTTTACTTCATGACACGGAAACTTGCTCTATGTGTGCATCGAAATAATAAATTATACTCGTCAAAAATTTTAGCCTGAAAATTTTGCAATCCCTGTTTGAGAATAGCTAATTTCGAATCAAAGTCAAGGAAAATTCCAGTCAAAATTGTTATTACTCGTCTGTAGTTTCAAATTTGGAAGTACTTACTTTGTCCATAAAATTAATTCTGAAAATGTTGTGCAAATATAGTGTGCTACTAGATAAATTATTATGGGAATAAACCATTGTTTTAATTCACCTTGACAGGTCGCTGTCCTTTTCGTGGCCGCTGCCATCGCTGGAGAAACAGAGAAGAAATTAGAAAAGCGAGGACTTGATGGTTTTGGTGGAGGCTACGGAGGTGGTCATGGAGGAATTCTTGGAGGTGGCAGCAGCTACAGTTCCATCAGCCTCGGTGGTCTTGGAGGTGGTTACGGAGGAAGTTATGGAGGAGGTCTTGGATATGGCGGAGGATTAGGATACGGAGGAGGTCTTGGAGGAGGCTTCGGAGGTGGTATTGGCGGTGGTGCTGGAGGAGGTTTTGGAGGTGGAATCGGAGGCGGTGCAGGAGTAGCTGCCGTGCAGACTGTGACCGTCACTCGCCCCGTGCCTGTTCCACAGCCCGTTCCAGTAACAGTAACCAGACCTGTTCCAGTTCCTGTAGCAGCTCCCTATCCTGTTGCCGTACCTCGAGCTGTTCCTGTCCCCGTTCCCCGCCCTGTACCAGTGACCGTTCCTAGACCATACCCAGTAACTGTTACCAGACCAGTCCCAGTTCCTGTACCCCAAGCCGTTCCTGTGTCTGTTCCTCAACCTGTCGCTGTTCCTGTTCCACAGCCCGTTCCTGTCACTATTCCCCAGGCTGTCCCAGTTCCAGTTGCTCAGCCAGTAGTGGTTCCTGTAGCTCAACCTGTATTTATTGGAGGTGGAGGTGCAGGAGGCATTGGAGGAGGATTTGGAGGCGGCTTTGGAGGTGGTCTTGGAGGAGGCTTGGGAGGTGGATATGGAGGTGGACTTGGAGGTGGATATGGTGGAGGTTTCGGAGGTGGATATGGTGGATATTCAGGTGGACATGGATCAGTTATCAGCTACGGTTCCCTTGGAGGATATGGTAAACATTAACGATGAATGACGATCGCCATCTACCTCTGTTCCCACCTTGCCTTACCAGCAGCGCCCGTCTATTTTACTCTTACTTGTCTTGATTTCTGAACATGTATTTCAATTCTACCAATAAAAGAAATAAAAACTATTTTTCATGTGAGTTGTGTATAAATCTAAGTTTTAAAAACCGATTCCCCATTTCTGTAAAAATCGATGTTAAAAATTTACTGCGCTTTCTCTCAAGAAATTCCCCTGTGGGTGGGGGCGGTAGAATAACACCCACGGTATCCCCTGCCTGTCGCAAGAGGCGATTAATAGGTGCTCCAGGGACTCTGAACTTGGGATCGTGGTTTGGCGTCCACGGGGCCCTCAGCTGAGTCCTGGCATTGCTTCCACTTACTTGTGGTAGGCTCCTCACTTTCATCTATGCTATCTGACCTCCCTTGGTCAGCTCTTGTTCTCTTCCAACCCCGACGGTATTAGAGCATTCGAGGCCTAGAGAGTCTTTCATTTTCACGCCCTTCGTGGTCCTTGTCTTCCTTTGGCTGATACCTTCATTTTTCGAAGTGTCGGATCACTTCGATTTTTCTCTGTGATTGGTGTAATATTTAGTGTGGTTGCCTCGTTTTACTTCCTCTTAAAACAATAATCACCACCACGTCTTTCAAGAAAACTCTATTATTATTATTATTATTATTATTATTATAGGCATTTCATCAAGTCATGAGGTCGACATTATGCGTGAGTTTTTCCCAGCAGTACGACAAGCTGCCCTTCCTGACATCAATTGTGTATGGGGGTGTATTCATTCTGGAATATATCTGTGGGGGTTGGTTCATTGATATAACATATTTAGATAAAGAGTTGCGTATTGAGACGATATGAAACATAACCTCCCTTAGCCGGAGGAATTATTTATACCCAGCTAAAATACCCGACTCTGGCAGGAATTGAACCTGGGATCCTCTAAACCGAAGACACTTATGCAGATCATTCAGCCAGGAATCTGAACACGCAACAGAATCCCACGAAACTGTAAATTAATATTTTACAATGTTTATTGTTAAAGTATTTTACCTCACACCTACATAGATAGGTCTTATTGCGACGATGGGATAGGAAAGGGCTAGGATTGGGAAGGGAGCGGCCGTGGCCTTAATTAAGGTGTGAACATTTGAAGCCATGGAAAACTTTCTTCAGGGCTGCCGGTAGTCGGGTTTGAACCCACTTAGTCCCGAATACTGGATACTGGTCGCTCTTAAGCGACTGCATCTATCGAGCTCGGTTGACATTTATTAAAGCATCTGTGCTTAATTTGGTATGCTGTTGAAGTCTGACCTACATTACGGTGTGAAACCTGGACAGCCAAAACGTACCAGACTCACAGGGTACACGCGTTCATTAAGAGATATCTGAGGCACATCCTGGAGGTGTGGGGGTCAAATATCAAGCAGTTTATGATAGTCTATGGCTTTCGTAGTTCCTGAGAACCATGCTATCAGAGACTACCGCCCTTGCAGTCTCTCAGAAAGTATGTGTTGCTCCTTCCTGAGGTCATGCCAGTAGTATGGCCAACCATTAGTACCATCCAAATTGCATTTCATTACATCACTAAGGATCACACATTTTTATTATTTCTTCCAAGTCACGTGTACTCTAGCACATATAGCTCTGTCTTTATGCGCTAAATTCAGATGAGATGTTTCTTTCCCTTATTAGTATTTCAAAATGCTACACTGAATATCCATTCTGGATATAGTAGACTTCTGGACGTCCCAACATTGTTCCACCAGTACTAAGTTTCTTAATAACTTGGTCTCTTTTTATCTGAGTGTCAGCTTTCTGTGGTATTCCAAGCGAATTTTCTCTCGTAAAGGCGTGCTCGGTTCACCCGAAAGGACGTGAGTTCAAATCCCCGTCGGGAAGTCGTAAAATTTAAGAAACGAGATTTTCAATTCCGGAGGTGCACGTGGCCCTGAGGTTCACTCAGCCTACACCAAACATGAGTACCAGGTTCATTCCTGGGAGCAAAGGCGGCCGGGCGTAGAGCTAACCACTCTACCCCACCAAGTGCCGAGGTTACGGATGGTGGAAGCCTTTACCTTCCACCACTCCCAGGGCCTTTACGGAGATGACTTTGCCTTGCTGGACAGCATTTATCACTGTAGGTGATATTTCCCAGGAAGATAATCCCTCATAAACTGTCACCAGTCCCTTCTCAAAGTAGGACGTTTATTACTTCCGAATCATTGGCCTATAACATCCGCACGCACTGAAAATTCGCAAGATAGTTCCTGCTACAACTGTAGCCAAGAAGGAATTGAAACAGAATATGCATTCGTAAGAAAGAAACAAAGAAATATGGTGATTTGATCCTATTTTTTAACGGTTACCTGACAACATGTCAATACATTCTCTTACTGAAGTTTACCAACAAGAAATATTGTGACAGTGCTATAATTATTTCCTATGAACAGCGTGTGTTCCAATTTAGTCTGCGTAACCGATTTCATACCAAGATTGTTCACTACGCCAGAACACCACATAAACGTAGTGTACACAACGTACCTTAATAACAATAATATTATAATTATTATAGCATTATTTTCAACAGTTGAAACGATGTCCTTTTAGATGATACCCTCTATTCGTCAGCATTAATGTCCTTACTGGCACGCTGTATGATACGAAGCATCGCAGTGAACGTTCTCTGCTCTGAGAAAAGATTTGAAGGAATCCTGAGTTATGGATCGTACTCCTTTCAAGAATATATCTACTATGTTATTGAACGCGCTATGTTTAACAAGACTGTATGAAATGCAAAGTGGTTTTGGTAAGAATAGCGATGTAATCTGAAGAAAAGATCGCTTTGATGACTGAGGGTTTGCAACTTCTCATACACAAGTGTAAGGCGAGTTGGATACCTAGGGCGAGTATAAAATTAGGGTTTGTTGAAAATCTGGAAGTACTGTAGGTATTGGGAGAGCTCAGTGGATGAACATGTTAAGTGATAATAGAAGAACCTGTTATGCCATGATTTAAGTATACCCCTATACCCCTATTTCGATAAGCCTTCATTGTTTTAAGTGGACAAAGACGGTAAATTCACGAAATCGTGTTGTTTTCCTGGTGTTTTAAAAAAGAAAATTTATTTTCAGGAATATAACAATAAATATCTTCGAAAATTATAAATAATCAAATTAAACAAATCTTATTCAAGTGTTGTTGAAAAGGCAGCATTGCCCTCTGCAAGACTTGTAAATATAAAACATGACAATTGTGAAATAATACACTACGACGTATACAAATTTGAAACAGTTGCACACTAATTTCAAATTAATGAAGCACATTCAGGAGAGTCACTGTTTCTCTATCCTATTTCATTTCCACGTTCGCGCTGTAATATTGTAGCACTCATTTTGTGAAGCCGCACTTACACTTGGTTAACATAAGCGCGGTTTACTGGCATTTGCTGTATTCTGAAGCACTTCTTGGTGATGATGGTTGTTCTGAGAGGAAGTACAACTAGGTAACCATCCAGGGAAAACATGTCAAAGGCTAATGACATGTTCACTTGAATTATGTCGACCTTGAGTAACTCAGCTACGCCATTCCTTTAAAAAAAATATCATTCTTAATCGATATTTTGAAGTGAATGAAAATAAATGTACTGAAGAGGGGCGTTCTTGTCAGGATATCGATTGAGATTTCGGAAGAATTGAAAACAATTTCATGAAACATGAGTCCATATTCCTACACAAGGTCGTTCGGGATCTCCGTTGACAAGTCTGAAGTCCGCTGCCGGCTCTGTTATCAATTTGACCATGTCAAAACGCGGAGTGATGATTCACGCCAGTACTGAGAACGTGTGTGTAGAGTTTCGCGACATTAGCTGCAAAGATGCCGGAGCGGATTGACCCTTATCGCGGGGGGCTACATGATAGCCCTTTCCGATGCTAAATATAGCTATTCTGCGATCCAAGTAATGCGCGGGAAGCGTCATTTGTTGACACCAAAGAACGGAATCAATTCTGTATTGAATCAAAATGGCAAAGGCCGACAGGGCGTAATTCCAGACGAAAAAACAGCAAATCCGCGACCAGTCACCAGCCGTACACCAGAAGTGGTGAGGAAAGTGAAGGTCCTTGTCTGAGGTGGTAATCCTGCCCCCAAAGGACTATCGCACGTAAGTTGGGGATGTCTGTTTCAACAGATAAGGCCATAATCAAAAAGGACCTACGAGGGCACATCAGAAAATAAGTTGCACTTCCCAGTTATGGCCATTTATTACACCACATATACAACAGCAACACGACTATAATGACATGCACTATAACGTCACTTTTTCACATAGTTTCCAAGAGACTCCAAACATTTCTGCGAACGCACAACCAACTTGTTGATGCCGGATGCATAGAAATTTCCTCCAGCGTTCTGCAACCACTCTGAGACAGCGGCCTTCACCTCCTCACCGGTATGGAAACGTCGACCACTGAGCTCCGTTTTGAGCTTACCGAACAGATGAAAGTCACATGGCGCTAGGTCGGGACTGTAGGGTGGATGTTGCCAGACCTCCCACTAGAAACGCTGCAGCAGTTCTCTCGTTTGGCGGGCCTTGTGAGGTGTTGCGTTATCGTGCAACAAAATCACACCGGCGCTCAATTTCCCCCGGCGCTTCTCTTTAATCGCTTTACGCAACCGGTGCAACGTTTGACAATACGACGCCGCGTTGATCGTCATTCCTTTCGGCAAGCATTCCACGTGCAGGAAACCCTCCATGTCAAATAACACTGTCGCCACAACCTTACCGGCTGAAGGTTGAACCTTGGCCTTCTTTCGTTGTGGTGATGAGGGGTGCACCCATTCCATTGATATTCGCTTCGTTTCGGGGATGAAGTAGTGGCCCCACGTTTCGTCGCCTGTGACGATTCGCCGCAGAACCCCGTTGCCGTCGGCGGCATGGCGTTGCAAAAATGCCAGGGAGGATTGGAAAAATTGTCCCTTGTGCTCATCAGTGAGAAGACGTGGGACCCATGCTTGACACAGCTCACGATATCCAAGGTCCTCGTGAACAATGGCGAACACACTGCCATACAACATGTTCAGCTGTGTCGCGATTTCTCTCAGTTTAATGCGCCGGTTCTGTCTAATGATCGCATTCACACTGTTGACCTTTGCACAGGTCCTGGATGTTGCGGGCCTGCCTTCGCGATGGTTGTCCGTGATATCTGTGCGTCCGGCTTCGAATTGCTGTCACCACTTCACGATGCCTTGCCGGGAAATGGCCCGCTCCCCATACAGAAGCACTAATTTCACGATAAATGTCCGTGCAATTCCTCCTTTTGGCCTATAGGCATCGGATTGTCGCACGCACCTCATATTTCGAGTGAACGTCCAGTTGACGCGCCATTGCATTTGGCCGCTATTCACACAATACTGGACGAGACACCACAGCGACCTGCCTAACAGACGTGTGGGCAGTGTCTGTCCCCTTCTCCGCTGTGCCCACTTTTGCGACACACAGCGCGCTGCTACGGCACGTTAGTGCAACTAACCTTTTGATCCACCTACATACATAAGCGCCGAGTTCACAAGCTGTTGCCTTGTCATATTTCGGAATGTCGCACTAAAGCAAAAAAGCTGTATAAGGGCTGTCTGGAAGCGGACAAATGGAAAATGTGGTGACGCTAGACGAAGCATACATGTATCTTAGTGACTGTAACAAACCCCGCTCAATTTACTACCGCGCTAGAGACAAAAATATTTTATCAAAGATTGTATAAAGAATGCCAGGAAAGTTTTCCAAGGGGTTTCATGATCATCGCTGGATACTGCTACAATGGCAAGTTAACCATTCGTCGTGTCGCTAATAATGTGAAGGGGAACTCTACATTCTAACAGCAAGAGGATTTAACACCCATTTACAACATCCCAGCACTGTATGAGAGAGCAAAAAATCAGGTATGGGTACATCAAGATAAAGTATCCAGCCACACCTCTCGTTCGACTTGTCCTTTCTCAGAGAGAATGGAGATGGAAACTGGAATCCGTGCAATTTCTTTTACTGACATTTCGTTAAAGGCACCGGAGGAGTCACCCATGGACTTCTGTGCATTTTGATTCCTAAAAAGGTCCTTAGTAAATAGACGTTTACGCACTATCAATGTAACCTGGAAATCCTGTCAGGAGGAGTGGGATAAGGTAGACATGATAGCTCGGCGAAAAAGTCTACTGTAATGCAAATTACGTTGTTGTGCTATAGCTAGAAATGCTGGCTTTCCAATTCAGCATGATCGTTGGTGGAGACATGGCTTTTCATAAGCTAATTACCCTTCAAACATCATCCCCAGAGATCAGGAACGACCTTCTGTACTAGACCAATGGTCTGAAATAGTACTGAATAGTAGCAGAAAATCGCTTTAGCGATATGGTTCTCCACTTACAAAGATTTATCGACTTAATCTCGTCAATCGAAAGAAGAATCCGCTCAATGAAAATGTGGCTTTCAGAGATAAGATAAAATGGTTTTGAAAACGAGGTTCAACAACCTCAACAGGTTCATGGTACCATTTGGTCCGTCCATGTTGGAGAAGTTGAACTGGAAGTGACCATGGGCACCGGAGCGAAATTATCGCCAGAAAAATGTGGAAACGAGCAATATTAACCTCCTTATATTATATATGGTAGTCCGTCTGAAGGGCACGATCGTGATTGTGAAGGCGTCAAAGTCTGACACCGTGGTTATTTGGTTCAAGTCACATGGTAGAAACAAAGTTCACCATCAGGATGTTGGACGGCAAATATCTGATTAAATTTAGGCGGAGGAGGAAATGTTGTTCAAAATTCAGTGTTCAAGGGAAGAACTACGTATTGGATAAATTTAACACTCGGGAGCAGGTGGTAACAATACGGCCCAGTATGCGTATCTACAAGAATTTGCGTCATCTCATCCCACGGAGAGCGAAGTTTGATGAAGTTTTATCAAATAAAATTAGGGTCCGAGGAGCATATAGTTTGTTTCAAAAGCAGTTTGTACCCTTCATGGTGTGGCAGACACCCATGTAAAAAAAGGTTATACAAGTTGCCGACTTCAGATGTGACATCCGAAGATATGCGTGGGAAACATCGCAATAGGCCAAATGCTGTGAAAACTAATGCACTGGCCTTGATGGACTATCATATTCGTAAATATGCATACAGAGTTACCCATCACAGGAATAGTGCTGTTATCGCGGGAACAACAAAAGAAGAGAGGTGCAATGTGAAAGCCAACATGTGCTGGATTTATTCTACAGATGTTTGGCACTGTCGGTCAAAAGATTGTCAATGTATCTGCTATCACAAGCGAAATTGCGACACTTACAAGTATTGACAGACCTGGAGATTTAAGGCAGTAATGAGTCTGTAAACTTAATACTGGTACAAGTATGGGTATTCCATTCAAAAATGTAATGTGGGCCTAAATTATTCTCTGGAAACCAATTGAGAAAGTTTCTTAATATCACTCTGACAGAACAAAATGGAACTGCTCTCTTGTTATCGAAAGAAAATTGCTCTCCACATCTTCCATGATGTGATGTCTCTTTGAAGTACATGTTTCTTTTTCCGCTTCTTCAACAATGCAACTATATACTCGTCTAGTATTGCTGATTTTTGAAAACTCCCTCCGTTGTCGACTGCAGTCGCCATCACGCGAGCCAATTGCAGGAAGTAGAGAAACAATCGACTCCTTGTGTCCGCAGCAAGCCGCACACCTTATCATCCCTGAGGAGCTGTGGACTGAGTCATTGTTGTTGTATCTGCCCCGCCATCATCGCTAAGGTGCCCACACCATGGTTAGCCAGTTCGAGACGGGAGAGGTGTTGATGGTGATTACTGTTTTAAGAGGAAGTACAATTTGGTAACCATCGTCTATTAGAAAACCTGGAAGGGGTCCGACACCTCGAAAAATAAAGGTATTGGCCGAAGGAAGACAAGGAGGGAATGGCGTGAAAATTAAGAACTCCTAGGGACGAAAAGAACCAGAGTTGACCAAGGGAGGTCGAATAGGATAGATGAAAGTGAGGAGCCTGGCACAAGTAAGTGGAAGCAATGCTACCACTCAAATTATGCCCCAGCTCGCCAACGTACGCTGCCAATTTAAGAGCCCCTGGGGCCCCTTTAAGTCACCTCGTATGACAGGCAGGGGATATCGTGGGTGTTATTGTACCGCCCCACCCAGAGGTGGATGGTGGTATGGTGTCAGATAGAACAATGTACGAGTTATTTCTTCAATTTCCAAACAACTATGTTAAAGGAAAGTTATTCAGTTATCAATAAAATATCAACGATATGGTTGTAGGGCTGTCACCCAGGTGGCAAATTCCTTATCAGCCTTTTCTGAAACATTTTCAAAGAAATTGATCGAACATTTCCAGTTACTAATTCCATTTCCTATAAATTAATATTTGCCCCCAATTTGTCCTCTTGATTTCCAACTTTACCTTCATATTATGATCTTCCCTACCTTTAAAGGCTCTGCTTTCTGGCCTTCTGACCCCAACTTGGCAGGTTCGATCCTGGGTCAGTCCGGTGGTATTTGAAGGTGCTCAAATATGTCAGCCTCGTGTCGGTAGATTTACTGGCACGTAAAAGAACTCCTGCGGGACGAAATTCCGGCACCTCGGGGTCTCAAAAACCTCAGAAAGGTAGTTATTGAGACGTAAAGCAAATAGCATTATTACTATTATTATTATTAAATGATGGCAAAAATGTTGTTACGTATCGGTACTGGTAGGAAAACTGCATAGTGACAACTCACAGGTGCACGCAGTTGTTGGATTACTGTATGTATTTATTAGTGCATGGACTGGTCTGGTGTGTTAGTCCAGCTGTAGAAAAGGAGGCAAGAAAAGAAGAACAGAGAAGAGTGGTTCGTTGCCTGATAACGCAACGCTATGAAGAAACTTTGCAGAAACTGAGACGTGGCATAAAGTCATAGCGTCCTAGAAATCTGTCGGACGGAGTTATCATTTTGCATGATAATGTTCGCGCCCTATACTTCCAATTTGAAAAAGGCTACGCTTCACGATTTGGTTGGAAAACACTTCAAAATCCTCCGTACAGCCCTGACCTTTCACCTTGTGATTTCCGCGTGTTTGGCGACTTTCGTGTACGTCGGTTGCATTCGGACGAGGAAGTGCAAGAGAGGTGCCGTTGCCGATACCTCAGCGACCTATCTCTTTCTACAAAACTGGAATTGATCGTCTCGATTCCCAGTGGAATAAATGTATTAACATTTTAGTGATTCCTTTTGAATAAAACCAGGTCACGTAATAGCGGGTTTTCGGTTATCATTTCACTGGCCCTTACAGAATTGAATTGTACATTTTTACTCAAAGTTAATGAGTTTTGTGAAGAGGACAATAATGATTTTTGAACACAGATTCTGTTAGAAATGGTGATATTACTTTTATTTTGATTCATACACAATTCAAACAAGAAAAAGTTCCATTTCTTCAAGCAATTGAAATTAAAGCTCAGAAGTAGGGACAGGAATAAGTAGTAAATGATGGGGCGCTGCTCGTGAGTTCAAGGTGGAAATGGAGGGAAATGGGGATCTTCACGGATTACCAGTGTTTACCCGATCCACTTGTATATCTGCGACCAAATCCACCACTCAATCCTCATGCAAGACAAATTTCAAAACCACGTCCATTTCCTCAAACAAGCACAAGGTGAGGTACAGGAACCAAAACTGGCTGTTGAATGGAAACTTGGATAGCTTAAGGAACAGTGACAGGGACGTGCTGTGGAACGGTAACAGTGACAGGTTAAGAAACAGAGACAGGAGCGACGCTGGGTACAGGAGCTGGATCTGGTGTGATGATATTCAATATGAACGGTCTATTGAATTTCAGAGGACGTAGTCTGTTAACATTCACTGGATTTTTCACACGTACAGGATGGGGAACAAGTGCATACAATTTATAAGGAGTTATTGGTACTGAAACGGACACTGGAGCAGGCATGGCGCGAATGGTGATGGCATCCCGTACGGTGGCTACTCCAGTACGGTCTCCAGTTCCACTTCCAACACCATTGCCATTGCCACCTCCAGGGCCACCACCAAGTCCTCCATCATGACCAGAACCTCCTCCATAACTTCCTCCTTAACCACCTCCATGAATGATGGAACTGTAGCTTCCGTCAGCTCCAAGAATTCCTAAGTTACCACCTCCGGAGGCTCCTCCAGAACCATCAATAGCTCGCTTTTTCGATTTCTCCTCTGTTTCTCCAGCGATGGCGTTGGCTACGACAAGGACAGCGATCTGTCAAAGTAATCAAATCTTAATCTAATATTCTCATCCTCATTTATTTTATTTAAAGAAATGTAAACTCAGTATACAATAATATGTCTGAAGCCTGCATGAAATGTTTTCCTTCTTTTTAGTTCTTTTAATCATTCAGAGATTTTATAACGAAAATGCAATCTTAGCACTTTTATTTAAGTAACATACAAAACATTTCTTCCAGAAATCCGAGTAATATTTGTAATGCCGTCTTGTATATCTCATAATTCAAGCAACTGTTATTAATAATGCAACGTCACTAATTCGGTTTGATTATGCTGTCAACAATCCAACATACAGTAATATGATTGTAAATTTTGATAATAAATTACTATGTATGTTCAGCCCTCAGTTCGAAGGCTGGTTGGATCCTCAACAGTTTCACCATTAGCTGTTATAGGTGGCCTAGGCATTAATGAATAGGTGTACGAAGGAAATGAGGAGTGAGGTAGTTTCCCGTTGCTTTTCTCACACAGCCAGAAGTTGCTATTACATACCAGTCTGCCAAACCCACTGAAATGCATGCACCACCTGATCCTATGAGCAAAATGTTCACACCATTAATAACATGACAAGGAATGGCACTACTCTTTTTTTTTTTTTTTTTTTTTTTTTGCTAGTTGTTTTACGTCGCACGACACAGATAGGTTTTATGGCGACGATGGGACAGGAAAGGTCTAGGAGTGGGAAGGAAGTGGCCGTGGTCTTAAATAAGATACAGCCCCAGCAATTGCATGGTGTGAAAATGGGAAACCACGGAAAACCATCTTCAGGGCTGCCGACAGTGGGGTTCGAACCTACTATCAAATACAGTAGAGACAATACACGACACTGAGCGAGATATCGAGGGACAACTATTGGAGCACACTCTAGCGGATAGACCTGAACGGTACTGATTCTGTCATAAGAGCACGTGTATTTTTGTGTGAAGTTTTTGGTGTTATTTATGCGTTTTCAGTGAGTTGACATAATTAAATAGTAGCGTGTGTCATTCCTTGATATCTCCTCTCAACATGAGGGGAAAGGTATGTGCTGTGTTTGGCTGCAGTAATTATGAAGTAGAGAAAAATGCGCGGTCGTTCTTCAGGTTCCCTCGTGACAAGAACATGTAAGTAATATTGTGTTTGCATATATATTCTTCCAGTGACAGAGATTTTTATAGTACTTCATAATCTTCTGACCTGCTCGACCCATATTTTAACTGGCATAAAATGTAATACGCATATTTTATTCTATAGTGCAGCAGTTAACCTTCAATACCGATGTGTTGTAGGTGTGATCTGTGGGTTTTGAAATGTCACAGAAGCGATTTGGATAAGGTGTACAAGAAAGAAGGGACGTTACGCTTATATAAGAATTATAAGATCTGTTCTGATCATTTCCAGGCCAGCAACTTTAGAAATCCTCGACAATGTAGCCAAGGGTATGTTACATTTTTGCTCTAAATGTACGTAAATATTCCTTAAAGCATCACTATCGACAACATTTTCATACTTTTCTTTCTTTATTCCTCTTCTCAGTTCGAAAAATGAAGGTATCGGTCAAGGAAAGACAAGGGCTCAAATACGTCAGCCTCGTGTCGGTAGATTTACTGGCACGTAAAAGAACTCCTGCGGGACTGAATTCCGGCACTTCGGCGTCTCCGAAAACCGTAAAAGAGTAGTTAGTGGGACGTAAAACAAAAAACGTTATTATTATTATTATTATTATTATTATTATTATTATTATTATTATTATTATTATTATTATTAAATGTTAATTCATTGCATCATATGTGTAAGGAATGTGCTGATATTTTTATTGACAAGTGTCTTAATGTGATGATACAATGTTTTTAAATGAGAAAAAAGACAAATCCAACCGTAAGAGTTCAGGCAGGAATGCTAAAGCTAAAAAAGTAATGCATAAATGAAAGATCAAGCCATTTGACAGCAGCCCATTTCATATCTTGTTTATGGGTCTAATTTCAGTCTTTGAATAATAACCTTTTAAATAATTCTTCATTCATTTATCCAGAATTGCTTTAGCAACTTCGAAGTTAATATCTCAATACCACTTTCTTTCTAGACGTAATTTATTTATCCATTTCCGTATATACATTTCCATTGATATTTGAATTTAGCGCGATTTGTTCAGGTCAGGTCACTAGGAGCGCCACCGTCGAATTGTCTCCCATTTTAGCAAGGCGAAATCCGTAAGTGTCGTGTATTGTCTCTACTGTATTTGCTACTATCTCCCGAATACTAGATACTGGCCGCGCTTAAACGACTGCAGCTATCGAGCTCGGTGAATGGCAGTACTAACATCACTCATACATCAGTCACTTTCAAATTGTCAAAACCAAGGATGAGACTGAGACAGGTCAATGAAATTAATAAATTTGTACTAGCCCATATCAGAAGACATAGTGCACTGTAAATACTAGTTCTCACCAGCAAGGCATATAAATTACTTAACATTATGGAAGCAAAACAAATCCATCAAAACCCAATAAAGTTCATTACATGTAACAAGCTTTAAAAGCTTCATTTCTAATAATTTCTATCAAAATTAGTCGAATAATAGGAAATATTATGGAAATCAGCGGCCAGCGGGTTGCTGTCTAGCACTTCAAATACGGCGAGTTCGTCAATTTGAATCGCGCTCCCGCAAGTAACAAAATAACTTCTTTTTCTCGAACAAAATGTTCCACACCAATCTCATTGCACGAAAAGTATCCCTAAACTTTTTGTCGATATAATTAATATACACCTTGTATATGTTGCTTTAGAGGTGTGTGATATGGGGTTAAATTATTGTTTGCATCTGAGACATGCAAACACATGTGGTACCAGTTTTTTTTTTAATTGCGACTTAACAATTTACTTAATTAACACGAGTGTAAAATCGTGAAGTGACCTTACTTAACAGCCTCTGATACTTAATGATGATATTTATTTATTTACATCTGATACCATTCCAGGTCTACTACATACGACAGAAATTAGCTAAGTTAATATATTGTGACAATAGTCATGTAATAACTGTGTACGTCATCATCACGTATTTCTTGTTTTCATTTTATATCACATTATTGTTTTTTTTTTTTTTTTTTTGCTGTAATATGTCTAATTTGTAGCCTATTTATTTTTAATTCTGTAATGTAAATATTGTACAGAAGCTCGTTCGGGATCTCTGGTAACGAGTTTGAAGGTCGCTGGCAGCGGTGTTATCAACTTGTGTACGTCAAAACGGGGAGTGATGATTCACGTCAGTACAGAAAACGTGTGTGTAGAGTTTCATGGCATTACCTGCAACGATGCCGAAGCGGATTGACCCTTACTGAAAGGGCTACATAACAGATAAATATAGCAAGTCTGCAATCAAGGAATGTACAAAAAGCGTGATTTCTTGGCATCAAAGAACGAAATCAGTGCTCTGTTAAATAAAAAGGCAAAGGCCGACTGGGCTTAATTCCAGAGGAAAAAGAAACAGGCAAATCCACGGCCAGCAAGCAGCCATACACCAGAAGTGGTGAAGAAAGTGAAGGCTCTTATCTCATGTGTTGACTCTGCTACTCAAAGGACCATAATCAACAAGGACCTGTAATTATAAAAGCGGGATAAGCTCCGAGTTCACAAGTTGTTGCCTCGTCGCATTTCAAAACGTCGCGCTAACCCAAGAAACCTATATGAAGAATATCTGACAGGGGACAGATTGAAAAATGTGGTGACATTAGACGAAGCATATGTGTACCTTAGTGACTGTAACAAACCCCGATCGATTTTCTTCCACTCTGGAGACAAAAAAATGTATCAAACATTGTATAAAGAATGGCAGGAAAGTTTTCCAAGGGATTTCATGACCATCGCTGGATACTGCTACAGTAGTAAATTAAGCATTCGCCGTGTCGCTAATAATGTGAAGGTGAACTCCACATACTATCAGAGTTTTAACACCGATTTACAACACAGATATTCCAGCACTATATGGGAGGGCGAAATCAGGTGGTGTTGGTGATTATTGTTTTAAGAGGCAGTACAACTAGGCAACCATCCTCTATATAACACTAATCAGAGAGAAAAAAAAATGGAAGGGATCCGACATTCCGAAAAATGAAGGTATCGGCCAGAGGAAAAGAAGGGCCACGAAGGGCGTGAAAATGAAAGATTCGCTAGGCCTCGAGTGCTCTAATACCGCCGGGGTCGGTAGAGAACAAGAATTGACCAAGGGAGGTTGGATAGAATAGGTGAAAGTGAGGAGCCGGGCGCAAGTAAGTGGAAGCAATGCCAGAATTCAGCTAAAGGCCCCGTGGTCGCCAACCCACGCTCCAAAGTTCAGAGCCCCTGGGGCCCCCTTTTAATCCCCTCTTAGGACAGGCAGGGGATACCGTGGGTGTTATTCTACCGCCCCTATCCACAGGGGGACGAAAAATCAGGTATAGGTACATCAGGATAAAGCAACCACCCACACGTCTGGTTCGACTCGTCTGTTCTTAGAGAGAATGGAGATGGAATCTGGAATCAGTGCAATTACTGACATTCCGGCGAATGGTCACCCATGGACTTCTGTGCATTTGAACTCCAATAAAGGACCTTACAAACCAGATTTCCACGCACTATCAATGGCCTCTGGAAAGCCTGTCAGGAGGAATGGTATAAGATAGACATGCTAGCTCTGCAAAAACGTCTGCTGGAATGGAAATTACGTTGTTGGACTATAGCTAGAAATGCTGGCTTTACAATTGAGCATGAGCATTGGGGGAGATATGGCTTTTCGTAAGTTACTTACCCTTCTAACATCGTCCCCAGAGATCCCGTATGACGTTCTGTATTTTCTGGTTAGATGGAAGAGAGGGCCTAATGGCCTTTATCTTGCCAGACAAAACAACTCTATTCTATTCTGTTCTGTTCTACATCGTTGTCTATCGCATTCTTTCCTTCAGTATCAAAAAACACCATACTTCACTCCATTTACACCACATCACATTCCACGTCAGTTCTAAACAGCATCGTAAAATAATCTTACATTGTATGTTTAATGTTTTAATAATATACTTACGAGCAGTTTCTTTAGCGTCATGCCTGATGTTGTGTTGGTCTGGTGAAACAATGTTGACAGTGCGCAGTCAGGATCCCCTTTGTGAACTTCTAAATAGTTTTCTTCTCTCAGAAAAATAGAAAGCATGAAGTTATATATCATAAAGCATCTTTGTCGAGATTATACTTCATGAATACTAGATTTTAATTACACACAGCAAAATTAAATAACCCAAATTATGGAGGGTTGCTCCTCAATGTTGCATTACGTAAATATTAATATTAATAATTCAGTTGTCAAAAGTGGGGTTCTCAGCCACAAACCTCTGACGCCGGAAATATGAAATCTAATTTTTATATACAGACACGTGATTAAATTAGTAACAAACATAAACAATTACTGTAACAGATTAATATTTATTTTCTCATTCCTAAAAGACAGTTGTAATCTCGGACGGGAGAGTTACGCGCTTCTTGCACTTACATCTATATAATTCAATAATTCACTCAAAAACATGGTTATTTCCCATTTTAAGTTTAGTAAAAATAATCCTTACATTTAATTAAAGGTTGAGAACGAATACGACAAGATGGTTCCACGCTAATTCATATTTTACAAAGGCAAATTTAATTTAATATTTGACTGGAATTAAATATAATTGAGGGCTAAAGATGGAAAAGGGTGAAAGTGTCAGAAATATGTTTTCGAGCAAACGGTAATAATAAAGTTCCCTAGCAGAATGGCACTTTCACCCTCCTCCACCAAAGGAGACCAGGAATTAATGATTACCTACGGCCTTTGAAGTGCAAGTATACTACATCCAATACATTTTATATAATTACATAACAATATTTAGCTCAGAAATTAGAAAATACATGAGTGATAGCTCACTGATACAATGGACAGCACAGCGCGAGACGCTGGCACATTCACCCTTCTCCACCAAACTCAGCTGGGCACGTTGGATTGTGGATCTACCTGTTGAACTTCCTACCAACTAAACTAATGACCTAAATCACACGCACAAGTTACTACCATACGCGGCATGGCTAATACATCCCCCTATGATAAAAAAATATTCTCTTATTTCGGCACTTACACCCTTTTCCATTTTTGGTCCGCAATTGTTCCACTTCAGATAATGTTTTACGAACGAAAACTTAATTTTGATTGGAAATAAATTAAATTGCTGAATCTACTTCAGCTAATAATGTATTTCACGTACAGTTACTCCTGTTGCGCTAGCCACTGATCATAATGTATCCTATCTGCTGCAAGCAATAACCCCCTAAACGATCAGCAACTACTGTATAATGCGACGTCAAGATTACGGAGTCCCCAATGAAAAACACCAATAAAAAATCCTTACAGATCATTTAAACCAGAAGATCTCTGTTATATTTTCTGATGTTGCTATAAGACGGTCCCAGGTGAACACTAACTGTTGACTATCCTTTGATTTTTGCACTGCACAGTATTGAATTTATCACACGATAATGAGTGGTGATAAGTACACAACCTTGCACCGCCTAATCGGACCTTCTCTATATGCTTGCGATAAAAACACTCCAACGACAATATTTTTTTCGATAATATTGTTCAACGCACAGTCCCTGTGAATATAAACTTTGTACGACTTACTTCTCTTACAAGTTGTTGTCTTTCTTTTATTTTTATTTCTTAAGTCGCACTGGCACAGATAGGTCTTATGGTGACGATGGAATAGGAAATAGCTAGGAGTGGGGAGGTAAAGCCGCAGCTTTACCTGGTGTGAAAATGGGAAACCACAGGAAACCATCCTCAGGGCAGTGGGAATCGAACCCACTATCCCCCGAACACTGGATACTGGCCGCAATTAAGCGACTGCAACTACAGAGCTCGGTGACTTACTTCTGTTATGAACGTTCTGTATTCTCATACCGGGTATAATTAAATCCACTACTCAATCTTCTAGAATCATAGAAAGATAAAAACCAATACGTTTAACTAACTTTTTGCCAGCTAGGAAAGTCTGGGGAACACTATTTTAACACGTAGCATTAAAGTAATGCATCAATTTAAAAACACACAGGGGGAGGGAGGAGGGGTTGGTGAAAGAAGGAAAGGACTGCCCCACTGTGCAATCTGAGAATCGTTCTTTCTTTTAAAATAACCAACAAGTTCAAATAACCGTTATCAATTGGGGTAGCTTTCCTTACATTATTGGAGCGTAAAGTTTTAGGTTATATTCAGATTCGTAAAGGGCCCAATAAAGTAGGATTTATTGGATTACCACAACATCTTGCTGATGCAATTTTTTTTTGCTAGTTGTTTTACGTCGCACCGACACAGATAGGTCTTACGGCGACGATGGGACAGGAAAGGGCTAGGAGTGGGAAGGAACCGGCCGTGGCCTTAATTAAGGTACAGCCCCAGCATTTGCCTGATGTGAAAATGGGAAACCACGGAAAATCAGAGCTGATGCAATTAAGCTATTTTCTAAGGAGGGAACATATCAGGTAGCATCAAATTATTTGATATTATTTTTCTCCTATTTTTAGATTATTTTTAGCTTTGATAAGTTGAATGATTTACCCTTTTATAACTACTTTGTTTACCTTTAACCTGGGGATTTTTTTTGGTATGTACGAGTTTAGGAGTGTATTATACTGTTATAATTGCGGGATGATCTTCTAATTCTAATTAGGCGTTGCTAGGGGGTCTACGGGCTGTTGCTCAAACGATTTCTCTTACAGTTGTGTTTCTAAATATGACATTAATGCCATAATAAATGTTGTAAAATATATGTTTATTATGTGTTATACCAAACCAAACCAAACCCCATGGCACTACAGCCCTTGAAGGGCCTTGGCCTACCAAGCGACCGCTGCTCAGCCCGGAGGCCTGCAGATTACGAGGTGTCGTGTGGTCAGCACGACGAATCCTCTCGGTCGTTATTCTTGGCTTTCTAGACCGGGGCCGCTATCTCACCGTCAGATAGCTCCTCAATTCTAATCACGTAGGCTGAGTGGACCTCGAACCAGCCCTCAGGTCCAGGTAAAAATCCCTGACCTGGCCGGGAATCGAACCCGGGGCCTCCGGGTGAGAGGCAGGCACGCTACCCCTACACCACGGGGCCGGCTTATTATGTGTTATACAACCCATAAATCAATTTTCTTTATAATTGTTGTGTTTCTGTACTTAAAATTATATTTTGTTCATAGTTATTTATTACGGAAATAAAAGAAACAATTTCAGGTTTAAATTAAAACCTATCAACTATCTTTATTTTGATATTCATAATTTGCTTATATTCAGGCTGTAGTGTAATATAAAAATTCAAGATGATCTAATGAAAAACTTGACCATAAAAGTTTTTCCTCTCTCCTAAAAGTGCTGGTTACTAGGAGTTGCTTATTTGTTATTCCTACGATTCAATTATTAATTATAAATTTTAATTCTCTGAGTTCTATTTCCTGGAAATGTAGCCACTTATTACACAACCACTCTTTCGCCAAGTCCAATAGCCCTCAATTCCATCAGCAGTCTCCCATGTTCAAAATCGTTGGATAGGTAAATAGCGAATCACAAAAATTAAACTGATGCTTTACGGAAAGTAGAACGGAGATGGTTAGGAGAGGACAGGAATGATTTTTGAACACAGATTCTGGTAGATTTGGTGATGTTATTCTTATTTTGATTCATACACTATTCACATGAGTAATAGTTTTCAATTTCATTTCTTCACGGATATGAAATACATGTTTTAGAATAGGGACAGATAGAAGTAGTTGTTGGGAAACTGCTGGTAAGTTACAGATGCAAACAGAGGGGAACTGTGATCTTTGTACATTATCAGTGTTTACCATATCCTCCAAGGGAACCGTATCTGATATCACCCGCATATCTACCGCCAAGTCCTCCTCCCACCTCCAAATCCTCTTGCAACCTCATCTCCAAAACGCTCTCCAGTTCCTCCAGCTAGTACAGGTCAAGTTCCAGGAACCACTGCTGGTAAGTTAAAGGTGCAAACAGCAAATCCTCCTCCCACCTCCAAATCCTCTTGCAACATCTTCTCCAAAACGCTCTCCAGTCCCTCCAGCTAGGACAGGTCGAGCTCCAGGAACCACTGCTGGCTGTCGACCAGGCGCGGAGCTTCTGTCACCTCCAAGAATTCCTCCGTTACCACCTCCGTAGGCTCCTCCAAAATCACCAGTGTCTCGCTTTCCCTTTTCTTCTCTGCATCGCCAGCGATTGCGGTGGTCACGACGAGGACAGCAATCAGTCATATAAATTAAAACTATTGTTCTCATCCCCTTTCATTTTATTTTAAAAAAGGAAATGAAATATAAATTAATATCTCTAAACCTGCAAAATAAGTTTTCCTTCGTTTTTAATTGTTATCAGTCCTTCAGAGATTTTATAACGAAAATTCAGCCTGAATACTTTTAGTTATCTCTCTTAATCCGTTTACGCTCCAGGGTTGGTTTTCCCTTCGGACTCAGCGAACGATCCCACTTCTACCGCATCAAGGGCAGTGTCCTGGACCGTGAGACTTTCGGTCCTGGGATACAACTGGGATGGAGGACCAGTATCTCTCCAAGGTGGCCTCACCTTCTATGCTGAACTGTGGCCTAGTGGGGGGATGGGAGGACTGGAAGGGATATACAATGAAGAGGGAAGGAAGAGGCCTTGCCTTACCATCCCGGCATTTGCCTGGAGGAGGAGTGAGAAACCATTGAAAACCAATTAGAGGATATCTGAGGTGGTAATCGAACCTCCCGAGGCTGAGTGGACCCCGTTCGGCCCCTCGTACCACTTTCGAAATTTTGTGGCAGAGCCGGGAATCGAACCCGGGCCTCCGTGGGTGGCAGCTAATCACACTAATCACTACATCACAGGGGCGGGCCAAGCGTTTTATTAAGAAAACAAATATGCTCATCTTGAATATACGGTAAATATAGTAATTAGAATGTCGTTTCTAAAAGCTTTCGTCTAAAGCTTAGCATTGTATGGAAGTAACACATGGACGAGAACTAGCTCACAAAGGAAGAGAACAGAAGCTTTTGAAATATCATGTTAGCGAACAATGCTGAAGGTGGGATGAGTACATAATCACGAATGAAGAGATACTGATGAATCGAATTGTTGAGAGGAGATCGATTTGGCTAAATTTGACGAGAAGAAGAGACAGACCGAGCTCGATAGCTGCAGTCGCTTAAATGCAGCCAGTATCCAGTATTCAGGAGATAGTGCGTTCGAACGCCACTGTCGGCAGTCCTGGAGATGGTTTTCCGTGGTTTCCCATTTTCACAGCAGGCAAATGCTGGAACTATACCTCAATTAAGGCCACAACCGCTTCCTTCCCCCTCTTAGCCCTTTCCTATCTCATCGTCGCCATAAGACGTATCTGTGTCGGCGCGACGTAAAGCCAATCGTAAACTTTAAAAAGGAAGAGATAGAATGATAGGACACATATTAAGAGTGGATTATTGTTTTAGAGGAGGTACAATTAGCCAACCGTCCTCTACATAACACTAATCAGAGAGAAAATATTGAAGGGGTCCGACACTCTGAGAAATGAAGATATCAGCCAAAGGAAGAAAAGGACCACGAACGGCATGAAAATGAAAGACTCCCTAGGATTCGCGGCATTCGAAAAGAAGAAGAGCTGGCCAAGAGAGACCGGATAGGATAGATCAGGGCCTCTCAAACGCCCAAACTCTCACGCGTGCAGAGCACGGTGCATAGGCTCTGTGCACTGTGCATCGGTACGCTTCGCCTCAACTCGGCTTGACTCGGATGGTGTAGTGTGCTGAGAGCGACGAAGCGTTTGGTGGTAGACGACGTGTTTATCAGTGAAATAGACAAGCGCACGACAACATAATAATGGAGCAACCTGTTTCGAAGGAAGCAAAGACTTCCGAAAGTCCATTTCAATCGAACTGGGAACTTCCGTATTTTTTTTTTTGTTTGTTTGTCGTGACGATAACGCCAAATGCTTAATCTGTGGGACGATAATTACGTGCGTAAGAAAATCGTCTATTGAAAGACACTACAACAGACTACATTCGGAAAATTATTGTGAAATCATAGGAGACGTCAGAGAGAAAGAATTAAGGAAGTTGAAACAGCTTGAAGAAGAGCATTCTATATCCACAAATGAGGTTTGTTCCAGTACTGTAGCATTTTCATTTTGGTTACGGGTTCTGCATTTCTTAAAAATTATGTTTACATTCCTCTCAAACATGTATGTGTATTTCTAATTCACTTTTTTAATTTTTTTAATAACACTGGTAACCTTGTCCCATACAACTGTGCGTCTCCGCTCACCACACGTAAACATTTCGCAGTGGGGGAGAAACAGCAGTGAAGGTGAGGAACGCGGAGACAGGCCGAACGGGGAGACAGGTGTAGGGAGAGAGGAGTGGGGGGTCTGCACTCTGGTCAACCAAGCGAAGTCGTCTTTTGCACCGTGCACAGTGCATGCACCACGCGCATGCACCCTGAGAGGCCCTGGGATAGATGAAAAAGAAGAGCTTTGCACCAGTAAATGAAAACAAAGCCAGGACTCAGGTAGGGTCCCAATGGTTGCCTACTCATGCTCCCAAGTGAAGAATTCCTAGGCCCCTTTCGGTCGCCTCTCACGACAGGTAGGGGATACCATGGGTGTTTTTCTACCGCCCCCTCCTACAGGGGACAAATATCTTGAGACATGCAGGATTGTTCAGTTGGTTTTTGAGGAACCTGCAGGTGGTAAGAACGGCAGGGTTACACCATGGTATGAATATAACAAACAGATTAGAGCGGATGTACGATGCAGTAGTTACATAGAATTGTAAAGGTTAGTACAGGATAGGGTGGCATAGATGGCTGCATCAATCCAGTCTATGGACTGATGACTCAAACACAACAACAGCATACTCCTTAGTCTCGTTTCCCACTACGGGATCGGGGAAGAGGCGACATGAAGTTATATGGCATGGCATGGTTTTATGGCCGGATGCCCTTTCTGACGCCATCCTCAGTGAAGGAACTATTGAAAATGAAACGAATGATAGGGTTTTCATTTTCTCTTTTAAGCACTGTTTCAGTGTTATAAAGGCAGAATAATTGGTTTCCGTTTAACTGAATATCCTAATTGGTTGTAAAGCTTTACAAAACTTGATGTGTTATAATGAATAAAAAGGAAGTTTTATGGGAATATGCTATTGAACGAAATGTAATATCATTACAGGTATTTGAAAAATATTTGCAAATTGTACAAATTTGTTTTATTTATATACTTAATCACAATATATACAAGTTAGAGTATAAAAATAATGCTTCCTTAATATAATTTTGAAGTACAATTGAGTATCAGAGTTCTAAACTCCTAGCTTGTAGATGTAAATTAATATGACTTCATAATAAAATCTAAAAATACAGATTTTTGATACAATACAAATATTTGATATGAATAATTCTTTAACTTAGGAAAACAAATAAGCTTTTTGTACATCTTCTTTTGCTATGGATCACGTTTCTTTTATGACTGAGAATACTGGAATGTTCAGTAAGTTACAGTAAACTATACAATTATCATCATTGTGCCACATATACTTCATATTCATTACACAAATTTTGTTGAACAGTTTAGAAGGAAGAGAAACCTTCAACTAGAAGGCTAATTAGACAAAATCAATTAATATAATCACCTATGTACAAGTTAGGCATTTAAAGTACTTTCTGACGTCTTTGTCAGTAAATATGTAGTTCAAATAGATATGATTTGCTTAATTCTTCACTGTACCACCTTTTAGATTTAATTGAGGGTAATTAGGGCTTGTAGTAAGGATGTAAGAGAAATGGCGTTTAAGTGACTGCTAAGACCCCAATTAGATAACTGTTCCAGTGCAGGGACCCTCACCAGGACAACCTGTTATTTGAGCTAGAAAAAATCCAAAGGAAAGCAGCACGATTTGCTCTGGGTGATTTCAGACAAAAGTTTAGCATTACCAAAATGTTGCAAATTTTGTGCTGGGAAGACTTGAGCGTAAGGAGACGAGCTGCTCGACTAAGCGGTATGTTCAGACCTGTCAGTGGAGAGATGGCGTGAAATAACATTAGTAGACGAATAACCTCGAGTGGAGCTTTTAAAGCTGGGGAAGATCATAATATGAAGCTAAAATTTGAATTCGAGAGGACAAATTGGGGTAAATATTCACTTACAGGAGGAGTAGGGAATTGGAATAAGCTATCAGTGGAAATATTCTATAAATATTCTATAAATTTCCAAGTTCTTCCGTGTAAACAATGTATAGGGAATCTGTCACCTAGATTGATTGATTGATTGATTGATTGATTGATTGATTGATTGATTGATTGATTGATTGATTGATTGATTGATTGATTGATTGATTGATTGATTGATTGATTGATTGATTGATTGATTGATTGATTGATTGATTGATTGATTGATTGATTGATTGATTGATTGATTGATTGATTGATTGATTGATTGATTGATTGATTGATTGATTGATTTGCACTGTTCAAAATCCTGTTTACATTTCGGATTTCGTTATATTTTATTTGATAGGCTATGAATTGTGAGCCTCTTGAAATCAAATTTGCAATCGCTGTCATCACTTTACAATTTTGAAGGGAACTATTTACAAATTATTCTCTTTGTCATAACAAATGGCAAGTGAAATTAAATAACTTGCCCTCTTATCACAGATTGATGAAACAACCCCCTTGAGTTTGTTTTTACTCATATAAAGTCTAGGATTCCTGAAAGGAATGGAACTGTCCAAATGAATTGGTTATAAAAAAGACTTGATAACGAATAGAAGAAAGGATGGGAAGTTATAAACGAAGAACTGAGGACAGAAACTGGAAATGACAAATTAGAGATCTCTTTCTTCCTTCCTTCATATTTCTGGACCTGACAGTTGATCTATAGTCGTAAAAATCCTCCTGTTATTAATAATTGTCAAGATTCAGTCGACCAGGACATTGAACTATTTCAAAGTTGATAAGAAATTTATCACAGTGAAACCGAGAAGAATCCCTTGGTAGATCCACGGGAGGGAAAGAAACAGATATTGTTGCAGTCTCGATTATGTCTTCGGGTATTTCCGTATTGTTAGCTCAGTATGGATCAATCGCCTTTAAGCATGAAATTTAATTGCAGACCTTCAACATTCCGTCAACCACAGAACACAAAAATTTCAAACAGACCAACAAGAAAGTGTTATAGTCAACTTATGAACATACTTCCAAGGAAGTAGAGAAATAAATATCACAGCAACGTTGATTTTGTCTTCATATGTTTATGTATTTCTTGCATAGCGATAATATTGTAAGATTCTGGTGTCGTATGGTCCCTCAGTGCGCCCACAGTTCATTCTCCATGCTGGAATGAATAAAGGTATGAGTAATTATAGTAACCCGGAAAACTTCCACTTAAATTTGTTGTTACATAATTAGTTTCCCACTTGCAAACTACTGAAGAAACGTATTATGGAGATCAATGTTTCTATTGCAGTTTGGTCGAGGATTATTAATATTACGGTCTTCTTTCACGTATGTCACAACATTCCAAGCAGTATTTAAGAAAAAGGTTTACATTTCAACTTGAATGAATGGAAGGGGAAGCATGTCAATGTTTTCCGAAACCTCCGTGGCCAAATCCTCCAAATCCTCCAAATCCATGTCCATATCCGCGTCCATATCCGCCAAATCCTCCTGCAACACCGACAGGCTGAGGATCTGGAATGACAACAGGGCTAGGAACGGGAACTGGAACTGGGTTTGGGACATCAACTGGGACAGGCTGTGGAACAGATACAGGAACGGGTTGAGGAACTGGATGAGGAACTGCCTGAGGAACTGGAACAGGAACGGGTCTGTTCACAGTTACCGGGTACGGTCTTGGAACAGAAACTGGGACAGGTTGAGGAACTGGAACGGGAACGGCACGAGGCACGGAGACAGGGTAGGGAGCAGGAACTGGTACTGGTACTTGTCTGGTCACTGTTACAGGATACGGCTGAGGAACAGGTACGGGACGTGGTATCGATATCGTTCGAACAGCAGGACCACCAACGCCAACACCAGTGCCGAAACCGAGGCCCAGTCCACCAAATCCTCCGTACCCACCATATCCTCCGTATCCTCCATATCCTCCGTGCCCACCGAAGCCTCCATATCCACCATGACCTTCAAACCCTCCGTAGCCGAGGCCAATGTTGCCACGTTTCTGGAGTTTCTCAGCGCTGGAGAGGGTCACAGCCAGGAAGCATATCTGTTGGACAAGAAACAACTCTACTAAATATCAACATGAACATGGAGGCTGGCTGAATCCTCAAATGGCACCACCAAAGGTTATGCAGTTACACGAATTCCACAAAACGAAATGATGGTGTTACAAATGAAGTGTTCTATGCTAGATGAGGAGTGAGGTAGTTTCCTGTTGCTTTCCTCCCTGAGTCATAAAGTGATATTGCAGCCCGACCAAGAATATGAATAGGTCCCTTAACCCTTTCGGGTCTAACTGCGAGCAGCGGCCAAAATTACGTTCAAGACGCGCTGCGAACATGGAGCATAGTAAGATTTGACAATTCGCTAAAAATCGAGAACGAGCTATGCATGCATTCTGGTGGCTACATCGTGTTTCTTAAGGTATTAATTACAAAAGTATTTCAACAGATGGCAGTCTTATCTGTGTAAGTCAGAGAATTTACTGTATTAGCGACGAGGGTGCATTGGTAGATATCACTCAATGTGCTCTAAAACATGGCTTCTCCCGGCAAAAAGTGCTGGATGAAAGTGATATTTTATGTAATCGTAATCCCTTATGTCCAGAAAAAACAGAAACTTTACTAATATGTGGATGTTCTTACGTATTCATGCAAATATGAAACGCGCGAGAACGTACGGTAGGCTGTAAGACGAATTCTAATCATAATGAAATGCAAGATTTTGTTTCGAATTCAAATTCGGATGTAAATAATATTTCCATTGTTGCATATAATTATAACTACATACCTTCAGTAGCATCTTCACTCTGAGTACCTTCACTAAAATTACCTTCCGAGCCATTATCGTCACATAAATAAAAATATATAAATAAAATTTCATGAAGGCTCCCATTTTCGCTATTATTATTACTCTTATTACTGAACAATTATTATTTTACATCAGTTTCATTACTGTTGTTGTTTTGTAATTAAAATGCACATTTTACATTATCAAATTAGTGTACAGTAAATATAACAGTATTTCAGAAAACTGTGCTTACTTAGTAATCCGTCTGACTTTCTTTTCGTTCGCAAAATATACAATCAATTTTAAAACCTCAAGTGAAAGCTCACGTGAAACAAACAACAGTTTTCAAAAGTAGATGCTCAAACAAGCACAAAGAAAAAAGAACCATGCAAATATCTACTACAGGTACAGAGATATACAGGGTCTTTCATAAAGAATGAATCAATTTCATCAAGCTATATTTTCCCAACAGTCAGTAGTACAAGCACATGTGTTTGACTGATGTTCAAGTTTAGTCCTACAAGTGTTCAATATTACCACCACCAGCAGTACGGACCACATCAAGGCGATAGGACAATTCCTCCCATACGCGTTGCAGCATATCACGATCCACTGAGTTGATCACACGTGTTATCCGCTCTTGAATGGACAATGTTACCTAGCAACCGTGCAGTATATGTCTTATATGTCATTTGAAATTAGAAGCCATCCATTAACGGCTGTTAATTTCAAATGACATATAAGACATATACTGTACGGTTGCTAGGTAACATTGTCCATCTCTACCATCACTGCCTGCACAGTTGCTACTGTATGGTTACACTTCCGTCACATATTTGGTCGCGTCACGTTATATAAATTTTTGGACGATCACCACCCATAAGACATATTTATGTGAATATGGTTCATGTGTATGGGACCCTCACTGGGGATACTTGATACGAGAACGGGAGAAGATCCAGAGGAAAACATCACCATTTGTTCTGAGTGATTTCCGACAAAGAGTAATGTCACGAAAATTTTGCAATCTTTGGGCTGGGAAGACTTGGGAGTAAGGAGACGAGATGCTCGACTAAGCGGTATGTGCTGATCTGTTAGTGAAAAGATGGCGTGAAATAACATCAGTAGAGGGATAAGCTAGAGTGGAAATTTTAAAAGTAGGAAAGATAATAATATGAAGATAAAGTTGGAATTCAAGAAAACAAAGCTCCAGGGGCTCTGAACTTCGGAGCATGGGTTGGCGACCATGGGGACCTTAGCTAAGTCCTGGCATTGTTTCCACTTACTTGTGCTAGGCTCCTCACTTTAATCTATCCTATTCGACCTCTCTTGGTCAACTCTTGTTCTTTTCCGACCCCAACGGTATTACGTATGGAGGCCTAGGGAGTCTTTCATTTTCACATCCTTCGTGGCTCTTATCTTCTTTTGGCCAGTACCTTCATTTGTCGAAGTGTCGGATCCCTTCCATTTTTTTTTTTTTTTTTTTTTTGCTAGTTGCTTTACGTCGCACTGACGCAGATAGATAGATAGATAGATAGATAGATAGATAGATAAAAGCCTTTATTTTCTGTGGTGAAGTTAGGGCTCTTGGCCCTTTCTTACACTTAACCACACACATATTCTTATTTGTTAATACAATTACACTGATTAACTTAAAATACTAAGAACTACAAATAACATTAATTTTTAAGACAAAAATATGAATATATACACGCAAAGATGAAAGAAAGGAAAAGGAACTGCCTACATAATACAGATTTGAAAAAATATTCATTTCAATACACAACGAAAGAAATACGAACGAAAAATACTAGTAAGCTTAAGAAAAATTTTAGATGAAATGCAACAAATTGTATCCTTGCAATACTAGATCTAAGTTAAATTCAGTTACTACTAGCTATGTTTAGACTACTTCTACTTCGTAAATACAGTACGGATGTTTTTAATTTAATTTAAATTATCATATTAAGTCAATATCTCATTTTAATGTACGATAATCTCTTATCATTTTCACACACACAATCACTCGTTCCACTCATACAGGTACCTTGCTGGAAGCACTTAACGAAGAACTGCTGGTAAGAGGTTTTAAATTTGCTTTTTGATGCAGCATCCTTGATGTCTTTGGGAAGAGCATTCCACCATCCCGAAGCGGTGATAGTAAATAATCTATGGTATGTGGTTGTTCGGTGGGCAGGTATTTCTAGGAGGGACATTGAGCGAGTAGCATGGAGATGTAAAGAGCCAAGGTGACGAAAATTGTTGGAGAGATAAGCAAGGATGTCTTCCGAAAGTACCTGGTACATAAGAGTATTTGAATGTAGTTTACGCCTTTCATCTGGTCGTAACCAATAGGGAGAAACTCGACCGTCATAACGTAAATCCATAGCATATCTAAGACAAGCATTTTGAGTGCGTTGTAGTTTCAAGCTTAATTCATTTGTTATATCCGTAAAAATTACATCACAGTAGTCGAAAATAGGAAATAATAATGACTGAACAAGTTGAATTTTTGGCGATCGAGGGAATACATTTCTGAACCGTTTTAAGGGGTGCGAGCCACAATAAACCTTTTTGCAGATATTCTTAACTTGTGCTGACCAGTTTAGAGTTTGCGTTATAATAACTCCAAAGTTAGAAACTGATTCACAATAAGGTATAACAGTATTATTTAAAGTTATGGGAGGAATGCAGTTTTGTTTTAAAATGTGAAGATTCTTTGATGTACCGATGATAATGGCTTGCGTTTGATGGGGGTTTAATGGTCTTATGGCGACGATGGGATAGGAAAGCCCTAGGAATGGGAAGGAAGCGACCGTGGCCTTAATTAAGGTACAGTCCCAGCATTTGCCTGGTGCGAAAATGGGAAACGACGGAAAACCATCTTCAAGGCTGCCGACAGTGGGTTTCGAACCCACTATCTCCCGGATGCGAGCTCACAGCTGCGGGCTCCTAACCGCACGGCCAACTCGCAAGGTCTTCCATTTTTTCTCTCTGATTGGTGTTATATAGAGGGTGGTTGCCTAGTTGTACTTTCTCTTAAAACAATAATCACCACCACCACCACCACCGTCAAGAAAACAAATATATTGGAGCAAATATTCATTTACTGTTCGAGGAATAAGGGATGGAAATAATGTATCAAGGGAAATGTTCAATAAATTCCCAAAGTTCTAAAAAACATTTAAGATAAACAATTGATAGGGAATCTTCCTTCTGGTGGTGGTGATTATTGTTTTAAGAGGAAGTACAACTAGGCAACCACCCTCTATATAACACTAATCAGAGAAAAAAATGGACGGGATCCGACACTTCGAAAAATGAAGGTATCGGCCAAAGGAAGACAAGGGCCACGAAGGGCGTGAAAATGAAAGACTCCGTAGCCCTCAGAAACCTAATAGCGCCGGGGTCGGGAAAAGCAAGAGTTGACCAAGGGAGAGCGGATAGGATAGATGAAAGTGAGGAGCCTGGCACAAGTAAGGGGAAGTACTGCCAGGACTCAGCAAAGGAAGCCGTTGTCGTTAAGCTACGCTCCAAAGTTTAGAGCCCCTGAGGCCCCTTTTAGTCGCCTCTTAAGGCAGGGGATACCACGGGTGTTTTTCTATCGCCTCTCTTTGAAATACTTCTCTCAGTCATGGCTATCCATCAATACTTCACAGCACAGCCTGAACGGTTACATCGACCATCAGTACCCTAACGCCCCTCTTTGATAATATGTATCGCAGCCACGGTCATCCATAAATACTTCATATTAAAGCCTGCAACATCACATCTACGACCTCAACACTAAATTCCCCTCTTTGATAATATGTATCTCAGTCATAGCCATCAATTCATACTTCGCATCACAGCCTCCAGGATCACACCAACCATCAGTACCCCAACGCCCCTCTTTGATAATATGTATCGCAGCCATGGTCATCCACCAATACTTCACATCACAGCCTGCACGGTCACATCGACCATCAGTACCCTAACGCCCCCCTTTGATAATAGGTATCGCAGCCACGGTCATTCATAAATACTTCACAACACAGCCTGCAAGATCACATCAACCATCTGCACCCTAACGTCTCTCTTTGATAATATGTATCGCAGCCACGGTCATCCATATATACTTCACATCACAGCTTGCTAGCTCACATCGACCATATGTAATCTGAGTCCCCTCTTTGATAATATGTATCGCAGCGATGGTCATCCATCAATACTTCACATCACAGCTTGCAAGATCACATCAAACAACTGCACCCTAACGCCCCTCTTTGAAAATATATATCGCAGCGATGGTCATCCATCAATACTTCACATCACAGCCTGCACGGTCACATACACCATATGTACTCCAACGCCCCTCTGTGATAATATGTCTCTCAGTCATGGCCATCCACCAACACTTCACATCACAGCCTGCACCATTGCTAGGCAACATCGCGTCACACATTTTGTGCCACTGATTTCGTGCCACAAATTTTCAGATGACCCCTAGCCAATGACATATTCATGCCAAAATCGTCTACCAGTCTTAGGAATTCTCCTCTTGAAATGAAATAGGTCGGCCATTGTTTAAGTAAGAGAAAAAGCGTCATTTGTATAAATATTCGCCATTGTAAAGTGAACCGCACCGTTTGGTTATATTCTGTCAGGTACGCGGTGTTGTTTTTCAAACTACGATATACCAGGGACAAGAGAGCTCAACTGATACATTTTTAGCCGAGTAGAATCAAGTTCCTCCTGGAATTAAAGGAAGTAAGTCAAGAATAATCGCACCATGTTCGCTGATGGGTGGAAGTTGAAACGAGTCTAAACCAATACTCCATAAGGTCCGTAGAATATAGACAACAACTAGAACTTGTGAAGAATAGTTATACATTACTCACCAACAACCTCTTCATGTCTGTATGTTCTGAAGTGAATACTGACCCTTTGATATCGCAACAAGCTTTATATACACCCTAGGTCCACTTTCACTGACTTAATACACGGTACGCCCCTCTGGGACTTCCTTCCTCTTGAATAACAGTGAGTGTCACTACCCATGTAGAACAGTCATGTATTACTAACGCAAACTTTTAACAATATTTAAGCGGACTTACATATTATGTCTCTGAAAAGAATTTAGAGAGTTCCAGTAACCGACGAAACAGACCAGGTAAGCTCTATGACCGTAAAACACTGGCGTCTGCTCAATGCAAAAAAAAAGAAAAAGGTCATAGTGGCAATTGTAAAAAATTTAAAAAGTAAACAGAGGCTCACTTCTAAGAGAATATTTGAGGCAGTTCTTCCAAAATCCATTTAGCTACATTTTAGGCACTCAAAAAACTGTCCAGTTATTTGCTCAAGTTCCTGCTGCTAATTCTTGGGTTACCAGAAGAGATGGTTTAACTTGTTCGGAATGGAGGGAGATGTTGAAGATGACAGCGATGGTTGCACCAGTACGTACTCTGCCGGGACGTTCTACCAGCACAGGCCACTGCAGACACTGCAGTGAGTATGAAACCTTACCACATGTGCTGGGGAGTTGCCCTCAAGGAGAACTGCTTAGGATCAAACGCCATAACATCATCAGAAACCTGATTGCTAACGCTCTTCGTCTCAAAAATCTAGAAGTGTACGAAGAAGTCCACTGCCTCGCCGAAGGAGGCAGCACTCGCAGGATTGATATTATAGCGATTGACAGACGGAGGAACGAACCAAAAATTATTGATCCTACGGTACGCTTTGAATCTTTAGCCTCTCAGCCGACTGACGTAGACAATGAGAAAAAGGATATCTATAATCCAACCATCCCTTTCTTTCTTGAGTCGTATAACCTTAAAAAAAATCACTGTGACTGGACTTTTCTTTGGTGCGAGGGGAACAATTCCCAAATCTTTCGTCACATGGCGACAAAAATATAAACTAGCGAGAAGACTAAAAGATGAGATAGTCGTCTCACTCATCAAATACCCCGTTTCGATTCTTCGACACCATTTATATGGAATTCATGCCGTTTAATATGGTTAATTGAAACATATCATTTTTGTAAACCTTAATCTTCTTTATCTTCCCTCAAAATTGTTATTGTGTATTATTATGTGTCTTATTGCAAATCTAGGGTGTTCTAGATCAGACTAAATAAATAATATTCAGAGTAACATATATTTAACTTTAATATATTAAATTAGCCATTTAGCAGAGCATTTTAATGCTGAACATATTTCGAGCCAGAAAAAGTAGAAGACTACGGAAAACGTAAAATTAAGTAATTTCCTCAATTGTGCCGGAAGTTGAAGGGTTAAAGGGCCCGAAAATGTTTCAAATTGTGAATCATGGGTAGCTCTATCAAACTAAAAGACGAATTTCAAAAATAACTTCCGGCCTAAAAGCAGTTCCGGAAGAACAGTCTAAAATTGCTTGTTTCTCTACTCGTTTTCTTTTCGATTCAAATCCTAGACAAACTAACTTATTTACATAATCCTTTCTGTATTGTGTTACTCACATTATCGCTCGTTCTGGTAGAAAAAGGCAAACTGCTTATTTAATCAATCGGATAACGATGATTAAGAAAAGGACCGTCCGCCTCTGTGGTGTAGTGGTTAGTGTGATTAGCTGCCACCCTCGGAGGCCCGGGTTCGATTCCCGACTCTGGCACGAAATTTGAAAAGTGGTACGAGGGCTGGAACGGGGTCCACTCAGCCTCGGGAGGACAACTGAGTAGAGGTGGGTTCGATTCCCACCTCAGCCATCCTGGAAGTGGTTTTCCGTGGTTTCCCACTTCTCCTCCAGGCAAATGCCGGGATGGAACCTAACTTAAGGCCACGGCCGCTTCCTTCCCTCTTCCTTGTCTATCCCTTCCAATCTTCCCATCCCCCCGCAAGGCACCTATTCAGCATAGCAGGTGAGGCCGCCTGGGGCGAGGTACTGGTCATCCTCCCCAGTTGTATCCCCGACCCGATGTCTGAAGCTCCAGGACACTGCCCTTAAGGCGGTAGAGGTGGGATCCCTCGCTGAGTCCGAGGGAAAACCCAATCCTGGAGGGTAAGCAGATTAAGAAGAAGAAGAAGAGGAAGAAGAAGAAGAAGAAGAAGAAGAAGAAAAGGACCATGAGCCCTAACTCCGCCAGTACTAAAGACAAATAAATAAAAAATAATATTCTCATCCTTTATTATATTTTATTTACCTAAAATTCGTAGCTCATATCCCTAGGATGTTTTCAAGAGTTGCTTGCCTGAAGGGCCAGACTGTGTATTTTTAAGTCTTATGGAATATGATTTTTGAAATATTTAAGAAACAAAGATAAGGAAATTTGGACGTGGCGGTGTTTGATATTCATTTTTTTTTTTTTTTTTTTTTTTTTGCGTTCTGAAACAAAGGAATGAATGATTTGAAAATACATGTAACACTATTACGTGAGTAATACAATAATCACTTATAATAATTAATGATTACTAGTTTAAATTAATTCAGGTATCTGAAAACTGAGTTTTATTACCACCTTATAAAGGTGTTACTTTATTACAACACATTTCAAGAAACATTATGAAAATGAAAGAATCGTTTACCCCTTTTTAATTTGCGATACATCTTTATCTCTTATTTCCTCATAAACTGCTACGTCTTCTTCATTTTCTTCAGTCTGAAGACCTAGATCTTCCTAAATCAGAAGAAAAACTGAAGCTGTTCATTATTCCGGCATTCTTCTCGAAAATATTTTGTCATCGTAATTTCGGCACCTCGTTCATACAGAAGAAAATACTTCAACAGCGTGACGTGCGGAGTAACAGTAATTGCATTCGCAGCGCATTCTGTGAACTCACGATAAGTATTGATTGGTTGACAGGGATTTTGTGGACTTTGATATTTTGATGTCACTACAGGCGTTGGATTTGGCGGATATTGAAACTCAGCCTCATATCGGAATACCGTACGTATTTTAATGGAATACGACGGGTTTTGATCCAAAATCACGGTTGCATTGAATTTCTTGGAGTAAAATTTGTCAGTAGCCAGGTTTAGTTACGTTTTGGCGGGAAAAAATCGACTTGGCGGCTTTTGATACTAGGGGCTTCATTTTCAGGACATTTCCCTACTGGTTATTGTGACTCATCTCATCAACCCTGGTTCTAGTATTATTACGACTCTATGTTTCCAGAGCTCCCCTGCGAACCACGTGACCTTACCGCGCTGGGGAGTCTTGCGCTTCCCAGTGAAGCAGATAGCCGAGCCGTAGGTACAACCATATCGGATGGGTGTCTATCGAGAGACCAGACTACCGAGCTCGATAGCTGCAGTCGCTGAAGTGCGGCCAGTATCCTGTATTCGGAAGATAGTGGGTTCGAACCCCACCGTCGGCAGCCCTGGTTTTCCGTGGTTTTCATTTTCATATAAGGCAAATGCTGGGGCTGTCTGTACCTTGAGTAATCCACGGTCGCTTCATTCCCACTCCTAGCCCTTTCCTGTCCCATCGTCGCCATAAGACCTATCTGCGTCGACGCGACGTAAAGCAACTTGTTAAAAAAAGAGAGAAACCATACTAAAGAATGGTTCATCGAAAGGGGGGTAGCAGACTTCCGAAAGTTAAAAGGGCGGCAGTCTAGATGATTGGCTGATACGACCTTGTAATAATACTCAACATGGTTAGCTGTATTGATATTGCTCCACGGCTGAAAGCAACGGGAAATTACAGCCGTAACTAAATCCCCAGAATATGCAGCTCTCTCTGTATGAATGATGTACTTCCTCCCGAGTAAAATATTCCGGAGGTAAAATAGTCCCCATTCGGATCTCCGGGTGGGGATTACACGAGAGGGGACGATCATCAGGAAGATGGATACTAACATTTTTCAAGTCAGAGAGTGGAATGTTAGAAGTTTGAATCGTTGTGGTAGGTTCGAGAATCTGAAGATGGAGATGGATAGACTAAAGTCAGACGTAATTGGTATAATTAAAGTACGTTGGCAGGAAGAGCAGGATTTTTGGTCAAGCGAATACAGAATTATCAACACAAAATCAAACAGGGGAAATGCAGGAGTTGGTTTAATGAATAAGGATATAGGGCAGCGGGTAAGCTACTACGACCAGCATAATGAAAGGATTATTGTTGTCAAGAAAGAAACCAAACTAATGCCCACTACAATAGTGCATACCTATACGCCTATTAGTTCAGCGGATGATGAGGAAATCGAAAGAATATTCAATACAGTATGTAAAAGGTGGCGAGAATCTAATTGTGATGGGAGACTGGAATGCAATGGTAGGCCAAGGAAGAAGAGGTAATGCGATAGGAGAATTCGGATTGGGACAAAGGAATGCAAGAGGAAGTCGGCTGGTTGAATTATGCACCAATCACAATTTAGTTCTTGCCAATACTTGGTTGAAACACCACAAAAACGGCTGTATACGTGGACGAGACCTGGAAACACTAGAAGGTATCAAATAGACTTCATTATGATTAGGCATTTAAGTTCAGAAACAGGTGTTGGATTGCAAAACTTGCCTAGGAGCAGATGTGGATTCTGACCAATAGGCTATCTTGTTGGTCATGAATTGCCAACTGAAGTTGAAAAAAATTGAAGAAAGAGAAGAATGCAAGGAAGTGAGATCCAGACAAGTTGAAAGGAAAGAGTGTGAGGGACTGTTTCAAGGAACATGTTGCCTAAGGACTAAATGAAAAGGCTGAAGGAAACACAATAGAGGAAGAATGGAGAGTTGTGAAAAAGGAGGTCTCTAGGGCTGCTGAAGACATGATAGGAAAAAGGAAAGATCACCTAAGAATGAATGGATTACTCAGGAGATACCAGATCTAACTGAAGAACGACGAAAGTACAAGAATGCAAAAATTTGGATTAAAGAATGAAGTGGATAGAAAGTGCAGGACAGCTAAGGAAGAACGGCTGAGGGAGAAGTGCAAGGAAGTTGAAGGTTTTATGGTCCTGGGAAAGGTAGATGCTGCATACAGGAAAGTCAAGAAAACCTTTGGAGAAAGAAAAACTAGGTCTTTGAATATTAAGAGTTCAGATGGAAAACCACTCCTAGGGAAAGAAGACAAGGAAGGAAGATGGCAGGAACATATCCAACAGTTGTATCAAGGTAAGGAAGTAGATAATATGGTTCTGTGAGCTTGCATCCGGGAGATCGTAGGTTCGAATCCCACTATCGGCAGCCCTGAAAATGGTTTTCCGTGGTTTCCCATTTTCACACCAGGCAAATGCTGGGGCTGTACCTTAATTAAGGCCACGGCCGCTTCCTTCCAACTCCTAGGCCTTTCCTATCCCATCGTCGCCATAAGACCTATCTGTGTCGGTGCGACGTAAAGCCCCTAGCAAAAAAATATGGTTCTGGAACAGGAAGGGGCTGTTGATGCTGATGAACTCGGTGGTCCAATTTTGAGGTCAGAATTTGCCAGAACTTTGAGAGACCTAAATAGGAGAATAGCAGCACAGCACCTGGAATTTATGATATTCCGTCTGAATTGCTGACTGCTTTAGGAGAATCCAGCATGGCGAGGTTTTTCCATTTGTTGAGCAAGACGTATGAGAGAGGAGAAATGCCATCCTATTTTTGGCAGAATGTTGTTATACCTATTCCGAAGAAAGCCGGTGTTGACAAGTGCGAAAACTACGGCACCATTAGTTTAGTATCTCACGCCTGCAAAATTCTAATACGTATTATTTACAGAACAATGGAAAGACAAGGTGAAACTGAGTTGGGAGAAGATCTATTTGGCTTCAGAAGAAGTGCAGAAACACGCGAAGTAATCCTGTCTTTACGTCTGGTCTTAAAGGATCGAATTAAGAAGGACAAGCCCACATAGTCTTCGTAGATCTGGAAAAGGCATTTGATAATGTTGATTGGACGAACTTAATTGGGATTCTGAAGGTGACCGGGATCAGGTACTAAGAGAGAAGTATTATCTACAATCTATATAAAAATCAGTCTGCAGTGATAACAATCGAGGGCTATGAAAAAGAAGCAGCAATTCATAAAGGGGTGAGGTAAGACAGCAGTTTGTTCCCCCTCCTTTTCATTGTTCATATTGAACAGGCAATAAAGGAAATTGAAGAAGAATTTGGAAAAGGAATCACAATCCAAGGAGAGGAAATCAAAACCCTGAGATTTTCCGAAGATATTGTTAATTTATGTGGGACTTCAGAAGATCTGGAGAAGCTGCTGAATGGTAAGGACGGAGTCTTGAGTGAGAAGTACAAGATGAAAATAAATAAGTCCAAAACAAAAGTTATAGAGAGCAGTCGAACGAAGTCAGGTGATGCAGGAAATATTAGATTAGGAAATGAAGTATTAAAGGAAGTGGTTGAATATTTTTACTTGGGTAGTAAAATAACTAACGATGGCAGAAGTAAGGAGGACATAAAATGCAGGCTAGCAAGCAAGGAAGGACTTTCTTGAGAAAAGAAATGTGCTCACTTCGAACATGGATATAGCAATTAGGAAGGTGCTTTTGAAGGCTTTCATAAGGAGCCTGGCGTTGTATGGAAATGAAACATGGACGATAACCAGCTCAGAAAGAAAGAGAATAGAAGCTTTTGAAATGTGGTGTTATAGAAGAAAGCTGAAGGACAAATGGATAGATCAAATCACGAATGAAGGGATACTGAATCAGATTGGTGAGAGGTGTATTATCATAGAAGTCCGCCTCTGTGGTGTAGTGGTTAGTGTGATTAGCTGCCACCCCCGGAGGCCCGGGTTCATTTCTCGGCTCTGCCACGAAATTTGAAAAGTGGTACGAGGACCGGAACGGGATCCACTCAGCCTCTGGGGGTAAACTGAGTAGAGGGGTGTTCGATTCCCACCTCAGTGGTTTCCTACTTCTCCTCCAGGCAAATGCCGGGATGGTACCCAACTTAAGGCCACGGCCGCTTCCCTCTCTCTTCCCTGCCTATCCTTTCCAATCTTCCCATCCCCCTACAAGGCCCCTGTTCAGCATAGCAGTAGAGGCCGCTTGGGCGAGGTACTGATCCTCCTTCCCAGTTACATCCCCCGACCCAAAGTCTCAAGCTCCAGGACACTGCCCTTGAGGCGGTAGAGGTGGGATCCTCGCTGAGTCCGAGGGAAAACCCAACCCTGGAGAGTAAACTGACTAAGAAGTAGAACATTATCATAGAATGCTTAGAATATACTCAAGCTAATGTTCTGAAAGGTGAGTGTGTCCGTTTCAAGTGTGGGGCAAAGTTGCAAGTTAACCCTTCTCTTACCATAGTTAAGGAATGTAAAATGAAATGATGCATAGCCATGAGTTAATTTCAAATTCATGCATTCAGTTACAAGATCTGAAGTGTGGTTTAAAACGGAAAGCAGTAGAAGATTTAAGAACAACGCCTTAAAAATTATTCGAACAGGAAATTATTTATTTATTTATTTATTTATTTATTTATTTATTTATTTATTTATTTATTTATTTATTTATTTATTTATTTATTTATTTACTGCATTTATTCCTGACTTACATTCGTGGCAGAGTTAGGGCTCACGGCCCTCTCTTACACTTAACCGCTTTAAACAATAACATTAAAACTGTAAACATAAAAATAAGATATATTAATTCTATAAAGAAATACTACTACGGACAAATACACTTAGACGAGGTTACAAATCAGTAAGACAATTAGAGTGATAATACTAAAGGTATAAAGAGGGAATATAATAATAATAATAATAATAATAATAATAATAATAATAATAATAATAATAATAATAATAATAACTGAAGTGAATAACACATACAAGAAAACCTATTCACACAACATACACTCAATGACTCATACAACTCAGTTATATGTTCCAGGAAAAACGTTCGGTAGACAGATTTGAATTCATGAGAGAGAGTCGAATGCCGAATGTCCATTGCGTCTCGATGCAGTAACTAAAAATAATTATTGAAGGAATTTGTTCGGTTTAGTAGAATTGAAAGTAACTGGTCTCTTTCAGCACAATAACATGTCTTATTTCCGTTACAGAAAGTTAAGAGGCATCTGAGAAGTAGTATTCCATATAAAAGACTGTCAACATCAATGATCAACAATGCTGCTTCTTTAGTGATTCCTTCGGTTCATGAAAACAGATCAGGTAACTACTGAAAGCTCGCCCATATGATGTAAGGGTATTCGCCAAAATGATACGCAGTATATATTGTGCGACATCGTCCAAAGGAACTTGCCAAGTTTCATTTCAACACCATACGATCGCAATGATGTAGGCATAAAATTTCATGGACACGAGCAAAATAATAATAAAATTTGGCTCGCTTGGTTTCACTAACTGATGATTCAATTTCGGGATGCTACTGTGTAAAATGTATGTTGGTCTTTCCTCATTGTATCCCCGCGCTTCACAGAGTGTCAGTATTTAAAAGAGTTACTCTTTTAAACGTATGATGATGCTACGATCATGCTCGTAATCTAGCATCAAGTACTAGATTTATTATTCTTATGATATTCTCTGCGCGGTCGTATCACATTATACCATTTTTTTAGTTTATGGTAAACCGCTACAAGTTACATACGCTTCTGTTAGAACATATTTTCTGTACATCTGTAAGCAAATACAGCCCCCAAATATCTCCCAATTGTAATATGTTTGTAGAATTTTTAAAACGTATGGCGATCGCTAATACGGCATTGCCAGGTTTTCACCTATGACGCTATTGCAGAAATGATTAGTAGTCTTGAAATATAATGAATACTTATTCGCGTAATTGATTGTTTTTCTTCCACAAGTTGAGCAAGTTGTTATCTGTTGAGTCATGTTTGTCACATTTCATGCTCGCTGACGTAGGGACATTGAAATTGCACGCTTGAGAAGCTAAATGCCATATACTTGTCTTCGTAACATCATAACATTATAGGATATATTACGTGATGAGTTCTAAATATATAAAGCGTTATACCGAATAAGTGTTAAGAAGGTTTATAATATCAAATATTCTGAGGTACTGTATTCATCTAGTACTTTATACGATTATGATTGCAGCATGATTATATGAGTTAAAAGTTATTATGTGATGAATATTAAATATATAAAGCACCGGGCGAGTTGGCAGCGTGGTTAGGGGCGCGCAGCTGTTAGCTTGCATCCGGGAGATACTGGGTTCGAACCCCACTGTCGGCAGCCCTGAAGTAGGTTTCCCGTGGTTTCCCATGTTCTCACCAGGCAAATGCTGGGGCTGTACCTTAATTAAGGCTACGGGCGCTTCCTTCCCATTCCTAGCTCTTTCCTCTCCCATCTTCGCCATAAGACCTATCTGTGTCGGTGCGACGTAATACAAATTGTAATATATATATAAAGCGTCATACTGAATAAGTACTAAGAAGGTTTATAATAGCAATGATTCTGAGTTAACGCATTCATCCCATACTTAATACAAGTATGATCGCAGCACCATCATATGTGTTAAAAAGTTACTTGTTGGGACACTGACTCTCTATGGAGGAAGACCCACGCACATTCATGTTAAGTAAACAAATTAAAATTAATCATTATATGAGTGAATCAGTGTTATAATTTGTTTGTACTCTCTCGTTTTCGACAGTGATATGGAGGAATCAGGATAAGAAATCAAAGAGGAATTCAGAGAACGTTATCCAGTTCAAGAAGAAGAAAATTAAAATTCCATAATTTGACGATGATATTATTATTTTACCTAGTGCCCTAGGTCATGTATGATCTGTTTGGAAGTATGTAAGCTACGGGTCTGGCACTACTGTGTGAACTTGCGATTCGTCCCTATATTGTACGATTGTCCAAAAGTAACCGACCTCACTTTTCCCAATGTGTTGCAATAAGTACGTAATTCCTGAAAGAACATTGTTCATTTTTCAATTTCTCTCATGTCTTTGCAGTTCGTTGATGGTAATAACATTACAAAGTTTGTTAATGCACATGCCTGTTTTTATGGAATCATATGTTCCTAATATACAGTATATTTTTCATGGAATGGACAGAGACTTTCAGGGCACACTCTTTGAGATAGGCTGCTTCAGAGATGTGCTTGTGGTTGAGTTACAGAAGAGGAATAGATTAGTTTGCAGTTGAAGTGTAGACGAATAAAAATTCAGTCAATAAGTACTATATGTTTTTTTATTAAAATAAATTTTACAATATAGGAATGAGAGGTATGGTAAATGATACAAAACAGTGAAATAATGGATAATGACAATTGTGTGAACAATGAGTGCTGCGTTATTTGGTTCAATGTTTGCTGTAGGCGATTGATCCTCCATAGTGTCCCGAACTTAGACTGAGACCATGTCCTCCTCCAAGTGACAGGGAGTTCAAACCATGACCTCCTCCAAGTGACAGGGAACTCAAGCCGTGACCTCCTCCAAGTGACAGGGAACTCAAACCGATGCTGCTTCCGTGGGACAAGGAACTGAGGCCACCTCCGTATCCATAGCCTCCGGCGTAACCTCCTCCAATACCTCCTGCATAACCTCCTCCAAGACCTCCTCCTAAACCTCCTCCCAAACCGCCTCCAAAACCACCGCTAGAGACAGCCACAGGTTGAGCAACAGGAACCACTACAGGCTGTGGAACTGGAACTGGGACAGCCTGGGGAACAGTTACAGGAACGGCCTGTGGAACAGGAACAGCGACAGGTTGAGGAACGGAGACTGGAACGGCTTGAGGTACAGGAACTGGAACAGGTCTGCTAATAGTTACTGGGTATGGCCTAGGAACAGCTACTGGCACAGGATGAGGAACAGCCACGGGAACGGCGCGAGGAACAGAGACTGGGTAGGGAGCAGGAACGGGAACAGGGACAGGTCTGTTAACTGTAACTGGAACAGGTTGAGGTACAGGCACTGGTCGTGAAACTGTTACAGTGTTCACCACTGCAGAACTGACACTGCTTCCAATAGCACCACCACCTCCACCAGCACCTCCAAGTCCAATGCCAGAACCAAGACCGATTCCAGAGCCCAGACCAATTCCAGAGCCAAGGCCGATGCTACTTCCGCCGTAACCAAGACTTCCAGAGCTCAGCCCAACGCTGCCTCCATAACTTCCTCCGTGGCTGCCTCCATAACCTCCTCCGTAGCCGCCTCCATAACCGTAGCCACCTCCATACCCGTGTCCAAGGCCGATAATTCCACGCTTTTCCTGCTTTTTATCCTGAGCATCTTCGGCAAAAGCGCTGGCCACCAGCAAAGTTAAGATCTGGGAAACAAAACGTAAAAAGTACAGAATACAGCTGAGTGTGATTCAATATTTATATAGAACGGGCGGTAAAGGAAATCAAAGAGGAATTTTGAAAGGAACTACAGTCCTAGGACAGGAAATCAAAACTCTGAGATTTGCCGTTTATATTGTTATTTTAAATGAGTCTTCAGAGGGTTTGGAGAATTGCTGAATGGACGGTATCTTGAGGAAGGAGAACAATATGAAAATTAATAAGTTTAAAAAAGTAATGGAATGCAGTCCAACGAAGTGAGGTGATGCAGGAAATATTAGATTAAGAATTTAAGTCTTAAGGGAAGTAGATCAATACTGTTACACGGGTAGTAAAATACGTAACTAACGGTGACAGAAGTAAGGAGGATATAAAATGCAGATTAACACAAACAAGGAAGGTCTTTTTTAGGAGAAGAAATGTACTCACTTCGAACATTTATATAGGAATTAGAAAGATGTTTTTGAAGATTTTCGTCTGGAGTGTGGCACTGAAAAGAATTGAAACATGGACGATAACTAGCTCAGAAAGAAAGAGAAAGGAAGCGTTTGAAATGTGGTGTTACAGAAGAATGCTGAAGGTGAGATGGGTAGATCGAATCACGAATGAAGAGATACCGAACTGAACTAAATTTGACAAGAAGAAGAGATAGAATGATAGGACACATCTCAAGTCACCCAGGTCTTGTTTACTTGGTTTTCGAGGGAAGTTTAGGCTGTAAGGGTGGTAAGAGTAGACCAAGGTACGAATATAACAACCAGATTACAGCAGATGTAGTATTTAAGTAGTTACGTGGAAATGGAAAGGTTAGCAGAGGATAGGGTGACATGGAAAGCTGCATCAAATCAGTCTGTGAATTGATTACTCAAATAAGAACATATTAATGAGAGACTAATAAGTAAATGGTATGATGTTTAATATTTAACTCGAAGGCTGGTTGAATCCTCGTCATATCCACCATAAACTGTCATTAGCCTATAATTTGTGTCATGGGAAACGTTTTGACCTCGAAAGCTTCCTCAGAACTGTCCAACCAAGTGACTGCTATGTTGTTGCGTTATTCCGCCCACACAGTGCATTAAATTTCTAGGGAAATTGTATTGCATTAAATATAACTTATGACAGGCCAAAATATTTTACTTCTTAACAACGACCATATTGAAAACAGCTTCCCTCTTTACACAGATTGTAGGCATCTCTGAATAGGCACATTAGAGAAATGAGGATAAAAGTAGTTTCCCGTTGTTTTCCTCAATGCCATTACATATCAGTCAGGCAAGTCCACTGAAAGGCACAGACTAATAAACACTACTAATGATACTTTCGCACCATTCATCACATAAATTGGCTTCATGTGGAATGGCATTTTTAGCATTGTCATACCTCAACCACTTTGATGTTATTAAAGCCAAAGATTTTATCGAGACAGGTCAAGAAAATTTAGCAAATTTTACAAAAAGACAAGGTGTACTGTAAGCATATAAACACTAGGTCTGACCAGAAATATATCTGGGCTATAAGTAATAATAAATAATAATGTTATTTGCTTTACGTCCCACTAACTACTCTTTTATGGTTTTCGGAGACGCTGAGGTGCCGGAATTTAATCCCGCAGGAGTTCTTTTACGTGCCAGTAAATCTACCGACACGAGGCTGGCGTATTTAAGCACCTTCAAATACCACCGGACTGAGCCAGGATCGAACCTGCCACGTTCCGGTCAGAAGGCCAGCGCCTCAACCGTCTGAGCCACTCAGTCCCGCTGGGCTGTAAAGTGAATGGTATCAGGCTTTCTATAAATTCCTGAGGTATAAAACTACGTGTTCATGAAAAGGCAACCAACGTGTTGTCTAACTATTCGCTTTTAAAGTTACCGAGCAAGTGGCTTGCATTCGGGAGATAGTGGGTTCGAACCCACTTTCCCTTGATCAAGATCATGGTCAGTTCCTTCCTACTCCTAGCTCTTTTATGTCCCACCGTAAATACACTTTAAAATTCAAAACTCTAAACAATAAATATATGATCATAAGTCATGAAGTTAAAATGAATTGTACAAGCCAGCTGACAATCGATAACTTATTTACAGTAGAGCAACAGGGAATAATAAACTATTAACCGAAGCTTAAGACCTTACATAAGGTCAAATTATACCCTGCATGGTGTAGAATGTACTGTAATATTTACATTGATTTACAAACCACAAAATTAACAGACGACAACGGAAGTCTTTGAAATACGGCGTTAAGGAGAGAAAGATGCATGGGATGACGTAAAGATACTGAATTATGTTAGAGAGAGGAAATCACTTTGGTAATATTTCAGACCACAAAAAGAGATTATATTCGTAGGACGTTATTTTGAGTCACACAAGGCTCGTCAGTTGTTTCTCGAGGGAAGTTAAGAAGATATGAATGGTAGGGGTAGGAAAAATAAATTAGAATAGATACACAATGGAATAAGTATATAGATAGTCGTTTACCTATCCGAGATAGTAAAATGAGTCTCTGAGTAATTTCTCTCTACAAAATCAATCAAACAAACAGCTGATCAATGTACTAGACCTAACGTAATGCTCAGATTATGTATGATGCGAGCCTTGAGGAGCCACACATCTTGGGTAAGGTAAGTGAAAAATGTGGTGAAACTGAAAATAATCCTAATTTATTTTGAGACGAAAGACTTATTTCTCAAATAGCTTAGAGGTGATAGTGATAGATAAATAAATAGATAGATAGATAGATAGACAGATAGATAGATAGATAGATAGATATATGGTTTATATTATTAATATGTTGCTTGAAATTTTATCAGCTACTTTATGACATTCAATATCAGAATTAGAGCGAAGAAGAAGAATTTTAAGGTATTTCTTAAACTCTAGTCTCGGGTTGAACTGAATTTCTGTAAACAGTGGAGAAGAAAATATAAAAACTAAACCAAACCCAATGGCACTACAGCCCTTGAAGGGCCTTGGTCTACCAAGCGACCGCTGCTCAGCCCGAAGGCCTGCAGGTTATGAGGTGTCATGTGGTCAGCACGACGAGAGAAGAAAATAATGTTAATGGAATTGTGAGATTAATATGACCGACTATCTCAGTGAAGGTTTTTGTGGCTGTGTAGTATGAAATAATGAAGGCCTCATTGAATTTAAAGTTCATGCTGCGATATAATTGCTACCTTGTCTAGAGTTGTTTTACCACTTTCTGCATGAGCGCAGAACAGAAAAAAAAACTCTATTTGAACGAAAAAGCAGAGGAAGCAGCAGCTGAGAGAGAACTTACCACGAAGGTCCTCATTGCCATGTGTATCGCTGGACTGTTCCGCAGATCACTGCTGGTACAACCCACAAATCAAGAGCCTTATATACGAACCTTGAGGAAGCTCGCACTACTTTCACTAACATATGATCTGCACAACTTCCGTTGTCCACCAAAGAGTCATCTCAGAACCTGTTGTATTACCGCGACAAGGAAGACACATACCTGCAGGCCTTTTTCTTCCAAAGAGTAACGTGATTAGGTCGTATGTAGTACCCAGTTAATAACTGTTAATGAGAAATGCGCACGTGATCAAGTATCACACCCGAACACGGAGGTGTTGATGGGACAACATACTCACTTTCAACCTGATCTGAATGTCACCATAGCAAAGAATTTCACTGATGGTGCAGTAAAGATGTGTCCAAGGAAAGAATCAAAAACTTTCAATATTATTTTTTTTTCTTTCACCCGACGAATTGGCCGTTCTGTTAGAGGCGGGAGGCTGCGAGCTTGCATCCGGGAGATAGTGGGTTCAAATCCCACTGTCGGCAGCCCTGAAGATAGTTTTCCGTGGTTTCCCATTTTCACACCAGGCAAATGCTGTGGCTGTACATTAATTAAGTCCACGGCCACTTCCAAAAAATTCCTAGGCCTTTCCTGTCCCATCGTCGCCATAAGACCTATCTGTGTCGGTGCGACGTAAAGCCATTAGCAAAAAAACTCCTTTCTTTCTTTCTTTCTTTCTTTCTTTCTTTCTTTTCTTTTCTTTTTTTTTCTTCCTTCCTTCCTTCATTTATTTATTTATTTATTTATTTATTTATTTATTTATTTATTTATTTATTTATTTAATGCTTAAGACCTTATTGTAAACGCCTTCTCATTGATAGAGAGTGACTGACATAATGTCGTTTCTGTATGTCATTCCATTTTCCTCTTATAAGAATATTTTAATTAATAATAATTAAGAATGTATTCTGTGAATTTTGCTCTTCTGATCGCTATATATTTCAAATTATTATTATAAGTAATGTATGTAATAATTAAAGTAATGTATTATTGTTACTTTCTTTTTTTTTTACAAGAGTTGACCAGGGAGGATTGTTTAGGATAGATGAAACTGAGGAGCTGTCACCAGTAATTAGAAGCAATGGGACGACTCACCTATGGGCTATGCTCACCAATCCACGCTCCCAGGTTGAGAGCCTCTGGGGCCACTTTTAGTCGCCTCTTACGACAGGCAGGAGTACCGTGGGTGTTGTTCTCTGGCTTTGTTTAGTTCTATACCTTTTAACTAAAAATCGTTACAAACGGTGTCTAACCTTTGTCGTCTTCGTCTCCCTCTACTTCTCTTGTCTTCTATGACCTAATGTATTATTCTCATGGATAACGTATCTTCCTCCATTCACCTCACATGACCCTGCACCGAAGCCGGTTTATGCGTACAGTATCGTCCATCGAGATCATACCTAACTTAGCCTTTACCTCCTCATTCCGAGTACCATCATGCCATTGTTCTAACCTGTTTGTACCAGCAATCATTCTCGTAACTTTCATGTCTGTTACTTCTAACTTATGAATAAGATATCCTGAGTCCACCCAGCTTTAACTCCCGTAAAGCAAAGTTGGTCTGAAAACACTTTTACTTTACTTTGCTAGTTGCTTTACGTCGCACCGACACAGATAGGTCTTATGGCGACTATAGGATAGGAAAGGCCTAGGAATGGGAAGGAAGCGGCCGTGGCCTTAATTAAGGTACAGTCCCAGCATTTGCCTGGTGTGAAAATGGGAAACCACGGAAAACCATCTTCAGGGCTGCCGACAGTGGGGTTCGAACCCACTGTCTCCCGGATGCGAGCTCACAGCTGCGCGCTCCTAAGCGCACGGCCAACTCGCCCGGTGGTCTGAAAACAGACCGAAGTAAAGATAGTTTCGTCTGTGAGCTGACTTCCTTCTTACAGAATACTGTTGATCGCAAGTGCGAGCTCACTGCATTAGCTTTACTGCACCTTGAATCAGTCTCACTTACTATAATACCCTCCTGAAGAATACACATCCTAAATACTGTACTTGTAATTATTTACCTATTCCGCCTTTGTGTTCCCAACGTAATATTTAATTCTCTTGGATTTCTTACTGACCGACATCAATTTAGACTTGGAAACACCGAGCTCGATAGCTGCAGTCGCTTAAATGCGGCCAGTATCCAGTAATCGGGAGATAGTGGGTTCGAGCCCCACTGTCGGCATCCCTGAAGATGGTTTTCCGCGGTTTCCCATTTTCACACCAGGCTGTACCTTAATTAAGGCCACGGCCGCTTCCTTCCAATTACTAGGCATTTCCTATCCCATCGTCGCCATAAGACCTATCTGTGTCGATGCGACGTAAAGCAAATAGTAAAAAAAGACTTGGGAAGGCTAAGTTTGATGTATTCACTGCCCCTATTATCAAGTTGCAAGCAATAATTAAATGAGTGTTCTCGTCCCGAGGTAGTAGGGCTATTTTCCGGCGTAACACCAATACAGGTGAGCTGCATGTACCTTCTTAACAACATACCAACCCTCCTGCCAGTCTCAAGTTCCTGCCAGTATTGGGAATCGATCCCTGGCATCCGAAGACGGCCGCTGATAGTACTAATCGCTAAATGGAAATAATAATAATAAGAAGAAGAAGAATCAATGTACCGGGAGATACACCTCAAACCCGCACGTTTAAAAGAAGCGCTTTAAGGAACGCTATCTTTCATACAAATCTTGAAACAGCTAGTGCATGAAGTTGGGGCATTAATCAGAAGATGTCACTCATAAATAACAGAGTATGGTGTTATCTTAATATTTCCTAAATTGATTGGATTTCTTTGTTTTGTTTTGTTTTGTTTTGTTTTGGTGTACATCAACAAGTCTGAACTTTCCTCTATAGATGTCCTTACAAAAACTGAGGTCATGCACTCTGGTGCAAGGTGGAAGAATGAGTGATTTAAAGCAGTTTTGTTTTTATATGTTTTATCAACTAAACTTTAATTTATTTTGGCATTTCAAGGTTTGCAGACTTTTGAGTCTGACCAATTAGAAATTTTCTGTATTTATTTTTCAACCTATAATAGGCCTCTTGTAACTTTTTATTCTGCCAATAAAAATGAGAGGGTGTGTCCGGATTTAGTCCAGAGCCTTCTCGAACCCTCCCTTCGGGTATGTAAGCTGCGGCTTTTTCAAGCTACCTTGTCTTATTGATCGTCGAAGTTCTGAGTGTGTGTGCTAAGACAGACGGTGGGGTGCATCATTCCTCGGCAGGCAGAACATCAGCCCAGGTAATGGCCACCCGTTTTCTATCTCTGTAGCTATCTCCGCAAACTTACCCGAGGGCAAGGTCCTAATCTTCAACTATGTAACTATCTGTTTTCTAAAATGTAAATTTTCTTCCTGCTAATGTAAAATTTAAGAAAGGCTTAAACTGTAAATTGGGGATAGAGAGTGCGTTACCCTCTGGAGTTCCCCTTCAATTTACCTTGAGGTGACTATGATTTTGTAACTGTTTATCTTACTGTAAAACATTAACTAACCTTCCTTCTAGTCACCTCAGTAGCTTGGGATTAGCCTCAGCAGAGCGTAAGTGTACGCCTCCATACACTTTGAGTTTGGGCCAGTAATTTAACCGGTTCTTCTTTTCCACGAAGGCCCAGTAGTTTGGGTATTAGATACCCCTGTGAAAAAAATTGTAAATTGTAGGTTGGGCATAGAGGGGCCAGAAGTGTAAGGTTTGTGTAATGTTGCCTTGAGTAGGCTGTAAGAAATTGGGAGCACAGCCTCCTAGGTTGAAGTTGGAGAGCATGTAAGCTCTTTCCTGAGATTGCTGGAATATTGAGAGGTGCCTCTGGAAGGCCATAAATTGTAACGGTTTGAGCGAAGTGCTCTGTCGTGGGAGATTCCTCTCCTTGTCTATCTAAACGCTACATTTGCGGCGTTGTAAACTTGTGATTTGGAGCCTGAAGCTAAGAAATTGTAAATTTCGTGTATCAACATTGCTTTGTACCTGTAACCTTGTTATTTGACTAAGTGAATATTTTTGTTAAGTTTGAGATTTGAAAAGAAATATAAACTTTATTTTAAAGTTTTAATTTAATTTTTGATATCGTAGATAAACCCATTCAAGTTCACACCTTCATTCACCTCCCTCTGTTCCACGAATACTCCGTATTATAATAATAATAACAATAATAACAATAATAATTGCCATGTGGAAAATTTCAGACACATGTAGGAAAAGACATTTGAAACTTTATGGACATAATCTGAGAATGAGTAATCAGAGATTGACTAAAAGAATTCTGAACCTTGCCCTAACAATAAAAGTAAAAAACAATTGGCTGCTCGAAGTTGGAAAAGATCTTCAGAAAATAGGCATAAGAGATGACATTGTGTTAAACAGATCCAAGTTCAGAAAATTAGTCGACAAACACCGCTTTAAACATCATCCAAGCACTACCACCAACAAAACTGGTCAGAAGTTCGCAAGAAAAGCGACAGCGAGAAGATGAAGAGATTTTGCGACAAGGAAAAGGCAACGACTTTAGTTAAGTAAGTTCAATCATGCTCCTTAGTTGGGCATAACGAAGAAAGAAGAAGAAAAGCCATGTGGAAACTCAACAATGTTATCATCATTCTAGTAGTGATTGGATGCAACGGTATTATACCAAAGACACTCCGCCGGAGCATTGGGTCACTTAATCTCCACCCTCGCACTTACAGAGAATTACAAAATGTAGCAATCCCAGCCACTTGCATATAGTAAGGAAGTTTATTGGCAACGAACTATCCACCATATATGGAGGACTAATGAAAATCGTTTACCAATAAAAAATGAAAATCCACAGCTGTTTCCAGTCATTCAACTGGGTCAAGAATGGAATGAATAAAGCCCTCATCTAGCGGCGAGGCTGGGAATTGTGCCGGCTGTCGAAGCCTGTCACACTCCCCTGGGGCAATGATTAAAGACTGACAGATGAAATGAAATGATATTGGATAATGTTGTTGGAATGAAAGATGACAGACAAAATCAGAGTATCCGGAGAAAAACCTGTCCCGCCTCCGCTTTGTCCAGCACAAATCTCACATGGAGTGACCGGGATTTGAAGCACGGAACCCAGCGGTGAGCATCTACTAATAATTCTCACTATATATATATTGAAAATACCCTATAGATATCTGTTAAATTTATTTTTCAGTTTAGGTGGAATACAGGGGCGAAGCGTCAGGGGAGACAGGGTAGACAGCGTGTACCCTTAAAATTTTATGAACGAGAACTGTCTAGTAAATTCAATTATTTTTATAGAACATTAATTATTTCCAAATACAAGATATTATTGTATTCCCCGCTTTACTTATTTTCGACTCACTTCGGCAACGCTCGGGCTCGCGTCAGTTACATGCAGCACGTAGACAAAAGTAGACGCTGTACATTCTGTGTATTTTCCCTTTTATTCTCAAAGCTTTCAGATAGAGCAACATTAACGCTATCTGTAGGTGCTGACTGTGAAACTATTACTTTCCTATAGCGAGGATGCTCCGCCCAGTAGACAGACTTACCAGCGTCTCTTCTTGCTCTCATTGGCTAGTATTCGGACCTCAGTTATAAAGGTGCTCTCATTGGCTACCATCTCAGGCATGCTTTAAATGTAATTAATTTGACTTTACTTTATTATAAGACACGTCTAAAAATAAAATACTGATATAATAATATTCAAATACGAAACATAGCAAACTTATACCTATTAAATGAATGATAGCACCAAAATCTTTCAAGTACATCACTGCCTTCGTAATATACATCAATTACGAAGGCAGTAAGTACATGCATTTTTTTTGCCCGCCAATATTTGTTACGGTACGGCATTATAACGGAAACGAACAGTTACAGTTTCAAAGTTACGAATGTGGTGTGAGACGTGAGAGCAAGGTGGCTAATAGGGTATGCGTGTGCTAGTGTCTTATAACAAAGTGATAGGCCTAAGTGTTAATTTTTCATTATACAGTAAAGGAATAGTGAATAGTTACTGGTGATAAAATATAAAGTGCAATTCTTGTTTTCTCGTATGGCAGTTTGTGTTTATTGGTGATAGGCCTATCATGGCTTCTGAATTTAACATCCTGACTTCGATTCAGTTGTGTACTTACTTAACAATGGTATTTCCTCCTTGTCCTTAGAACAAAAGAAAACGATACAAACTTTACAGAAACGGCCTGACCTAACATTATCACAACAGGACGGATAATTTGTTCGAAAATTTCAGAAAAGCTGGTATGATAAACATCAATGATTGTGTGTAACTGGTAAAGGTCGTGAACAAAAGTTATTGTGTTTTTATTGTTTGATGTTTGGCGTTGACGGGGAAGATTCTTGTCGCAGAATGGGTGTAAACTCCATAAACAATTTCGAGAAAAAAAGCTAAAAAGCACGCGGCATCTGAGAATCATATAAAGTGCGCCGATAAATTTCACATGTTGGGGCGGTGCCGTGTCGATCATGCCGTTTCAGAGGGGCAGAGACTACGGACCATTAAACACAATGAAATGGTTTCAAAACATAGTAAAATTGTCAGCAGATTAGTAGACGTTGTTTGCCACTTAAGTAGTCAGGAATTGCCGTTGACGGGTCATCGAGAAAGTCAATGTTCTTCTTTAATATGATTAAATAGCTTTAAAAATATCTGTCTACCCCCTTATTTAGCTCATGCTTCGCCACTGGGTGGAAATGTAGTAAGCAGTTTGGCCTATGCTGACGACTTGATCTTAACGGCAGACTGTGCCGAAAGCCTGCAGTCTAATATCTTGGAACTTGAAAATAGGTGCAATGAGTATGATATGAAAATTAGCCTCTCGAAGACTAAATTGATGTCAGTAGGTAAGAAATTCAACAGAATTGAATGTCAGATTGGTGATACAAAGCTAGAACAGGTCGATCATTTCAAGTATTTAGGTTGCGTGTTCTCCCAGGATGGTAATATAGTAAGTGAGATTGAATCAAGGTGTATTAAAGCTAATGCAGTGAGCTCGCAGTTGCGATCAGCAGTATTCTGTAAGAAGGAAGTCAGCTCCCAGACGAAATTATCTTTACATCAGCCTGTTTTCAGACCAACTTTGCTTTACGGGAGCGAAAGCTGGGTGGACTCAGGATATCTTATTCATAAGTTAGAAGTAACAGACATGAAAGTAGCAAGAATGATTGCTGGTACAAACAGGTGGGAACAATGGCAGGAGGGTACTCGGAACGAGGAGATAAAGGCTAATTTAGGAATTAACTCGATGGATGAAGCTGTACGCATAAACCGGCTTCGGTGGTGGGGTCATGTGATTCGAATGGAGGAGGATAGGTTACCTAGGAGAATAATGGACTCTGCTATGGAGGGTAAGAGAAGTAGAGGGAGACCAAGACGATGACGGTTAGACTCGATTTCTAACGATTTAAAGATAAGAGGTATAGAACTAAATGAGGCCACAACACTAGTTGCAAATCGAGGATTGTGGCGACGTTTAGTAAATTCACAGAGGCTTGCAGACTGAACGCTGAAAGGCATAACACCGAGCTCGATAGCTGCAGTCGCTTAAGTGCGGCCAGTGTCCAGTATTCGGGAGATAGTAGGTTCGAACCCCACTATCGACAGCCCTGAAAATGGTTTTCCGTGGTTTCCCATTTTCACACCAGGCAAATGCTGGGGCTGTACCTTAATTAAGGCCACGGCCGCTTCCTTCCCACTCCTAGCCCTTCCTTGTCCCATCGTCGCCATAAGACCTCTCTGTGTCGGTGCGACGTAAAAGCAACTGGCAAAAAAAAAGGCATAACAGTCTATAATGATAATGTAATGTAATGTATTGTATGTACTGTAAGTGTACTGTGTGATCAAAAGTATCCGGACACCCCCATAAACATACGTTTTTCATCTTAGGTGCATTGTGCTGCCACCTACTGCCAGGTACTCCATAGCAGCGACCTCGGTAGTCATTGGACATTGTGAGAGAGCAGAATGGGAACTCACGGACTTCGAATGTGGTCATGTTATTGGGTGTCATTTGTGTCAGATGTCTGTACGCGAGATTTCCACACTCCTGAACATCCCCAGGTCCACTGTTTCTGATGTGATAGTGAAGTGGAAACGTGAAGGGACACGTACAGCACGAAAGCGTACAGGCAGACCTCGTCTGTTGACTGACAGAGACCGCCGACAGTTGAAGAGGGTCGTAAAGTGTAATAGGCAACCATCTATCCAGACCATCACCCAAGAATTCCAAACTGCATCAGGATCCACTCCAAGTACTATGGCAGTTCGGCGGAAGATGAGAAAACTTCAATCAATCAATCAATACTGATCTGCATTTAGGGCAGTCGCCCAGGTGGCAGATTCCCTAACTGTTGCTTTCCTAGCCTTTTCCGAAATGATTTCAAAGAAATTGGAAATTTATTGAACATCTCCCTTGGTAAGTTATTCCAATCCCTAACTCCCCTTCCTATAAATGAATATTTGCCCCAGTTTGTCCTCTTGAATTCCAACTTTATCTTCATATTGTGATCTTTCCTACTTTTATAGACGCCATTCAAACCTATTCGTATTCGTCGAGCAGGTCTTCTTCTTTCTCTCAATTCTTCCCAACCCAAACATTGCAACATTTTAGTAACGCTACTCTTTTGTCGGAAATCACCCAGAACAAATCGAGCTGCTTTTCTTTGGATTTTTTCCAGTTCTTGAATCAGGTAATCCTGGTGAGGGTCCCATACACTGGAACCATACTCTAGTTGGGGTCTTACCAGAGACTTATATGCCCTCTCCTTTACATCCTTACTACAACCCCTAAACACCCTCATAACCATGTGCAGAGATCGGTACCCTTTATTTACAATCCCATTTATGTGATTACCCCAGTGAAGATCCTTCCTTATATTAACACCTAGATACTTACAATGATCCCCAAAAGGAACTTTCACCCCATCAACGCAGTAATTAAAACTGAGAGGACTTTTCCTATTTGTGAAACTCACAACCTGACTTTTAGCCCCGTTACCTGACTTTTGGATTTCATGGTCGAGCGGCTGCTCATAAGCCACACATCACGCAGGTCAATGCCAAACGATGCCTCGCTTGATGTAAGGAGCGTAAACATTGGACGACTGAACAGTGGGAAAACGTTGTGTGGAGTGACGAATCACGGTACACAATATGACGATCCGATGGCAGGGTGGGGGTATGGCGAATGCCCGGTGAACGTCATCTGCCAGCGTGTGTAGTGCGAACAGTAAAATTCGGAGACGGTGCTGTTATGGTGTGATCGTGCTTTTCATGGAGGGGGCTTGCACCCCTTGTTGTTTTGCATGGCACTATCACAGCACAGACTTACAGTGATGTTTTAAGCACCTTCTTGCTTCCCACTGTTGAAGAGCACTTCGGGGATGGCGATTGCATCTTTCAACACGATCGAGCACCTGTTCATAATGCACGGCCTGTGGCGGAGTGGTTACACGACAATAACATCCTTGTCATGGACTGGCCTACACAGAGTCCCGACCTGAATCCTATAGAACACCTTTGGGATGTTTCGGAAAGAGGACTTCGTGCCAGGCCTCACCGACCGACATCGCTACCTCTCCTCAGCGCAGCGCTTCGTGAAGAATGGGCTGCCATTCCCCAAGCAACCTCCCAGCACCTGATTGAACATATGGCTCGAGAGTGGAAGCTGTCATCAAGGCTAAGGGTGGGCCAACACCATATTGAATTCCAGCATTACCGATAGAGGGCGCCACGAACTTGTACGCCATGTTCAGCCAGGTGTCCGGATACTTTTGATCACATAGTGTATATAGGTATGAAAAATATATGTACGTATATACTGAATAATACTTCCTCCATGTACATTGTGCCGATAAAGTGCATAAACCAAATTGTAAACTTGTGAATAATAATAATAATAATAATAATAATAATAATAATAATAATAATAATAATAATAATAATAATAATAATAATAATAATAATAATAATTGTTCCGAGGTATCTGTGGAACAGCAGAGGTGAAAGAAGGTGCGGGCTGGAATGGGTCTAACTACAAGTCCGAAAGATGAATTAAAAATTTAAATAAAGGTTATATTTTCAATAGACAACAAGATTTAACAAATTTTCACTAGGTGAAATAACAATGAAGAAAATCAAGTACAATTATAACCCCTAATTCCATGGAGCACTTGCTTCCACGTAGTAATGTCAAGCCTCCTAGAGGCACCTTTCAAAATACCAGAAAGAGCTGACCCGCTCTCAATATTTCAAGCCTATTAAAGGCAATACCAGACTTTACAATTAACTGCCATCAAGGCAGAACTTACAAATATAAACAGGAGTATCTCGTACCCAATCTACGGGGCCTTCGCAGGAAGGAAAACAAAACGGGTTAAGTTAAAGGCCCAAAATACAAAGCTGAATGGAGGCGAGTACTTGCACTCCTACATGAAAGCTTGTTAAAACCTAAGTGGCGCTAGGCCGATTCAACAGGGGCTATTCCCACACTAGGGAGGTGACTCGTATAAATTTTAATACATTAGGAAAGAGAAGAAAATCGGTTATGAAAACGTAGTCACCTCAGATCAAAATGAATGGGAGCTCGAGAGGGTATGGCACTCTCTATCCCCGATTTACAGTTAAAGTAACATGAAAATTTTACATCGAAATGGTATAGGTTACATCAAAACAGTTTCGGACCTTCCCCGAGGATTAATCTGCTGAGCTAGCAAGAAAATAAAGATGTTAAACGGCCATTACCTTTTGAAGGGCTGCTGACTGATGAAAGAGGCGCTTCTCGCCTCCTGCCATTCTTCCATACACTAAGCTAGTTGTTGTACGAGTGGCAGAGAGCCAAGAAAATCAGCAGTTTTTATACTCTCGGGAAATATTCGAGACCTTTCATGAATGATTAAGACACACCCACAGTCGTTTATTGGGTAGCTTACAGTTACACATCGACATTGGTAAAGAAAGACGCCATTGGCTGAAAATTAATGACAGAAATTTACGATTGGCTAATTTCAAAACTGGCGGAAAGAAAGATTAATATTGCCAACCCACAAATGAAAGAACAACATTTAGTAAAGAACAAACTTATGAATACAAAATATCTTCAAGAAAAGTTCCATCACTTCGCACCAGGGTGCATGATCATAGTTTTGGGTGGAGACATCTGTGAGAAAATGTCCACACTTCTTGATAATTGTAAACAACAACAATTCGAAATTAACTCAGTGACATCTTCTGATAAACGGTTGAATTAATTCAGTTTTAAAGTTCAGAGTTTCAGCTGTAGAGGAGTACTGTAAGGCGGAAAATTCAAATGTGCGGCGTATAGGTGTACCAGCCGGTACAATAATAATAATTGTTACGGGGATACCGTGGTTTACAGATGTGTAAGAACGTGTGGGTGTGAATTGGTGGAAAGAGAAAATATTAAATTTTAATTTAAAACTCTAAAATTAGAAATTTTATTTCTTTGCTTGTTTTTCTTCTTTCCTTTTCAGATAAATAATCAGGTACAAAAGAGGTGAGTTGGATAGCTCAAACGTTACACTATTACCTTGAGCACTACTGCCCCAATCAATCACAAATAAGGAGACAAGTCTTCAAAATTTATAACATTAGAAAGAGCGTCATTGCTCCACACAATTACTCTGCAAACTTTGCAAGGTCCAGCATTTCAAATGCTTAGTAAGAAAATAGAAAAGGTTATAGTTATTGGCCGGAAATCAAAATGATAGGAGGCGAACACCTGCACTTCTTTGAAATTCACTAGAAAATACCTAAAACAATATGTGGGCTGATGGCCCTAAGTTACCGAGGCTAAGCCTATACTACGGAGGTAGCGATGTAGAGAAAGATTTACATTACAAAAGGAAAATTTTCCGCTTTACGAAACTATAGTCACCTCAATACCAAGTAGAAGGGGAATACATTTGATTTGTTTGAAATATTACATTTAAGATTACGTTACGAAAGAATTTGAAACCTTCCTCTCAAACTAGCTTTCTGAGACTATTACATGATTTCAAGATGTCTACCATTACCTTGAGCTGGAGGGCCTTCCGGAGATGGTTGAGGCGTATCCCCCGCCTCCTCTATGAACACACTCTACTGCTGGACTGGAGCGATCAAACGACAACATGCCCCAAAAGGTCCCAACTTTTATAGCGGAGAGGAAGTTTCCATAATTCTCTGGACCGAAGCCCTGAACAGACCCAAAATTTGATTGCTGATTAAATAAATTTCAAAAATTCCTTATTGGTTAACATCTTACGTCCGCGGGAAGAAATAAAAGTGCTGATAACCTTAGAATACCAAAAACAATCCACAAACAATTCCGTTTCACCATCTAATGAATACAAACTTTCTCATGAAAATTAATTGTTTATCCTCTCACGAGAGCAGCACATAGGCCTAAATCGACAGTAGAGACATCTGACGATAAACGTTCAAACTTATTCCGAAATCACCGTTCATAATATAGACGGCCTTCTAAACGGCCTTCAGTGTGAACCACCGTCGTCTCAGTCCTATACATAGAGATTGAGACGGCGGTGGTGTGAACGTACGGAGTTGGTATAATAATAAATAATAATAATAATAATAATAATAATAATAATAATAATAATAATAATAATAATAATAATAATAATAATAATAATTGTACCCGTTGGTACACCTATACGCCGCACATTTGAATTTTCCGCCTTACAGTACTCCTCTACAGCTGAAATTCTGAACTTTAAAACTGAATTAATTCAACCGTTTATCAAAAGATGTCACTGTGTTAATTTCGAATTGTTTTTGTTTACTAATTATCAAGAAGTGTGGACATTCTCTTACAGATGTCTCTACCAAAAACTATGATCATGCACCCTGGTGCGAAGTGATGGAACTTTTCTCGAAGATATTTTATACTTATATAAGTTTTCCTATAACTAAATTTCGTTCTTTCATTTGTGGGTTGGCAATATAAATCTTTTCTTTCCGCCAGTTTTGAAGTTAGCCAATCAATAATTTCTGTCATTAATTTTCAGCCAATTGTATCTTTCTTCCCCAATTTTTGATGCGTAACTGTAAGCTACCCAATAAACGCATGTGGGTGTGTCTTAACTATTCATAAAAGGTCCCGAATCTTCCCCGAGAGTATAAAAACTGCTGATTTTCCTGGCTCTCGGCCACTTCAACAACATCTAGCTTAGTGTATGAAAATATAGCAGGGGGTGGGTAGCGCCTCTTCCTTCGGGCAGCAGCTCTTCAACAAAGATAATGGCCTTTTAACATCTTCATTTCTTGCTAGCTCAGCAGTTTAGCCATCGGGGAAGGTCCGAAACCTTTTCAATGTAATCTACCTCTCTAAAAATGTAACTTAGTGCCGGCTTATGTAAAAGTTTCCTATTACTTTAACTGTAAATCGGGGATAGAGAGTGCTTTACCCTCTCGAGCTCCCCTTCATTTTGAGTTGAGGTGACTACGTTTTCATAACCGATTTTCTACTCTTAATGTATTAAAATTTTCTTATACGAGTCACCTCCCTAGTTTTGGAATAGCCCCTGTATCATCGGCCTAGTGCCCCTTAGGTTTTATTAAGCTTTCATGTAGGAGTGCAAGCAACGCCTCCATTCATCTTGGTATTTTGGGCCATTTAATTAATCTGTTCTTTTCCACTGAGGCCCAGTAGGTTGGGTACGACATACTCCCGTTTCATTTGATGTAAGCGGTGCCTTGATGGCAATTTGTGTAACAGTCTGGTATTGCCTTTAATAGGCTTGAAAGATTGAGAGCGGCTCAGCTCTTTCTTGTGTTTGAAAAGTGCCTCTGGGAGGCTTGAGGGTAAAAGGTGGGAGCAAGTGCTCCATGTAATGAGGGGTTTTCTGCCCTTTGGTAATTTGTGGTTGTGAGCTGAGGGCTCAGGAATTATAAACTTGGGGCTCGAAGCCCAGATCTTGTAATGATCTCCTAAAACTTGTGATTTCGTTGTACCTGATGTTGGCTTGTTGTTGATTTGTTACTTGTTGAATTTTGAAAGTCTATATGAAAATTGTTAAGTTCTGAAAATATAACCTTTATGAAAATTTTAATTCAATTTTCGGACTTGTAGTTAGAGCCATTCCAGCCCGCACCCTCTTTCACCTCTGCCTTCCACGGATAACTCCGTACCAATAATAATAATAATAATAATAATAATAATAATAATAATAATAATAATAATAATAATAATAATAATAATAATAATAATAATAGGATCTTCATTCTGACACTGAACACCCCCTAAACGAGTGAACAATATAGTCTTCAACTAACCATAGATCCGATTCTGCCAGCCTGTTCACATTTATTCCCAGGAATTATCCTGGTGGTCAATTCCACTTAAGGATCTGGCTGCTTGGCCGAATGGTCAGTTTACGTGTCTTTGGTTCGGATGGCCCCAGGTTTCGACACGCTTTCACTACTAAAAGCCATACGCTAAAATAGGTAATAATGTAGGAAATGTGACAATGTTAAGTGAAAAATTTTCAATAAGGGGACTTCTACATCCCAGTATGTACTTCCTAACCTCACTCGTAATAGAACAGAAAGTACAGTGAAACATGTGCTAATTTATCTGATCGGAATGATGTGAGCTAACATTAAAGCGTGTGTAGCCTTAACGTGCAGATTCATATCCATAAAGATAGCGATGTCAGGAATTGAAAGTGGAGCTTTTTACGCAAGAAGAGCATTCAGTGCAGATATTTCGCATTCCTAAAAGACTCCAAAGAATGAGAACGGATATACATAATATGGGAATGAATGAAAGTTTGTGCAAACATGTGGTTGGTCATAATCACTCAAAATAGCTGAAAATCTAAATTATCATTGTCTTCTATGTATTATTTTAAATAAGAAAACATGAAGACTTCTTTTAGTAAGAAATTGAATAATTTACATCAACTGCAAGTCGTTTTACATATCATTTAATGTACTTTGACACAACGGAAGCATTTTTATGAAGCAATTAAGTTCAAACAAAATGCTAGTACGGGCAAAGTATGTGGAATGCCCTTGTGAAAATGTATACACTTAAACATCTGGTGTGGATTATTAAATACTTAAATGAGGAAAACACTGCAAGTGCTAGAATGAATAGCATCAACTCGCGGAAGGTTTCCTGTGCAATATGGAGTTCTACGAGGATCAATTCGTCCTCCACTTCTGTTCACTATTTACTGGGAATATGTGATATCATCCTTGGACGTATGGAATAGAAGTCTAAGAGTATGTGGTAGGAAGATTATTATTTTAATTTTTGTTTTTAAAGTGGATTTACCTGCCGGGAGGATCCCAGGACATATAGAATGATACGACACACCATAAGAGGTGGTAGTGGTGATTATTGTTTTAAGATGAAGTACAACTAGTCAACCATCCTCTATATAAAACTAATCAGAGGGAAAAATGGAAAGGATCCGACATTTCGAAAAATGAAGATATCGGCCGAAGTAAGACAAGGGCCACGAAGGATGTAAAAATGAAAGACTCCCTAGCCCTCGCAAACCTAATAGCCTCGGAGTCGGAAAAGAACAAGAGTTCACCAAGAGAGGTCGGACAGGATAGATGAAAGTTAGGAGCATGGCACAAGTAAGTGGAAGCTGTGCTAGGACTCAGCTAAGGGCCTCGTGGTCGCCAACGCACGCTCCAAAGTTCAGAGCCCCTGTGGCCCCCTTTAATCGTCTCTTAATACAGTCGGGGGATATCGTGGGTATTATTCTACCGCCCCCACCCACAGGGGGACACATCATAAGACACCCGGGATTTGTGCAGTTGGTTTTTGAGGGAAGTGTAGGCGATAAGAATGGTAGAGGTAGCCCTAGGTATGAATATGACAAGCAGATTAGATGGTAGTGGTGGTGATTATTGTTGTAAGAGGAAGTACAGTTAAACAACCATCCTCTATGTAACACTAATCAAAGAGAAAAATGGAAGGGATCCGACACTTCGAAAATGAAGGTATCGCGAAATGAAAGACAAGGGGCACGAAGGGCGTGAAAATGAAAGAGTTGCTAGGCCTCGAGTGCTCTGATATCGTCGGGGTCGGAAAGGAACAAGAGTTGACCAAGGGAGGTCAGATAGGATAGATGAAAGTGAGGAGCCTACGACAAGTAAGTGGAAGCAATGCCAGGACTCAGCTGAGAGCCCCGTGGTCGCCAACCCACGCTCCAAGTTAAGAGCCCTTCGGACCCCTTTAGTCACCTCTTACGACAGGCAGGGGATATCGTGGGTGTTATTTTCTACTGCCTCCACCCACAGGGGGTTCAGATTGAGACCTTTGTGGAGAATGATCACGACGATTATTGTAAAGATGACTACGTATGCGAAGTAGACGTTTTGCGGCGCTTTCCCTGGTATCAACAAGTGTACTTTCCGGATCTCAAACTAGGATGGGCACCTAGAGTGTATATTTATCAACTCTCTGCAGTAATAAACATGAAGTAGTTTCTGATAATGTTGTTCGAGTCCGGTCCGCGTTCCAATGCCCGTAATTGGCCCACCAAGTGGTCCGTAATAAAGAAACCACCTCCTTGGAACCTTTAATTATTAGCCTTGTATCTTGTAATTAATGACTGGTGTACGGATGCGGAAGGAAAGAAGGCGGTGGCTCAGCGAGAGAAGATTATGTTTCAGGTCTCTGAATGAAATCCGTATCATAAATAGCAGCATCACCTACAATAATTTCACAGATATTTATCTTGGCTATATATTTCTAACCGAACTAGTAGGCTCAGTTTATCGACCCAGGAGGTAAATAGGTCTGCCAAGTTACAAAGGAAAAATACAGGGCGTAAAAATAAGACATGACCAAACTTTCAGTATATTTCTCACACGTACAAGCAGAAAACATTTTATATGAACATGAGTCCAGAAATGTTTCATTTCCATGTTAGAACACATTTTCTACAACTACATAATCAAGAGAGAACATAAAAAGGGCACTAGGAAAGTTTTACAATGTGAGTGAACGCTTTAGACTTTTTCAAAATAATTTCCACCACACTCAATGCACTTCTCCATACGTCGAAATCAGTCACTGAACCAACTCTGCCACTTTTCTTTGGTTACATTTTCACACTCTTAATCCTATGCTGCTACTAGCTCCTCGCCGGATGCAAAACGCCCCCCTTTCAGCTTCATCTTCACTTCTGGGAAGAGTGCGAAGTCGCATGGGGCAGGATCAGGACTCTATGGAGGGTGATCAAGCACAGTCAACCTTGATCTGGCAAGAAAATCCATTGTTACATTAGCACGATGTGCTGGAGCATTGTCGTGATGCAAGAGCCAAGTGTTGAGCCGTGACCTTGGACGGAGCTGCTTGAGGGCCTGGATGACCTGAACAGTGAAAGTTTCCTCAGGCAGATGAAATTATTGTGTTCTCACTTTTAGTACTAATTATATAATTGCTGTTTAGAATAATAGCGTATAATAAAAATTATGTCTCTTCTTAAAATAATACACTGGTTTTCTAAAATATCTAGTGAGCCATAGTCTGTCTTCCAATGGTGTATGATACATCATACCTTGGGAATTTATGACATCGTAACTTGCTGTTGCCGTATGTGGGCTTATCTAATTTGCCAACATGACTAAAGGCGAGAGTTGTGGGCCATACAGTAAATGTAAAGTGTAGGTATCGGCTTCATTTACTCAGTACCTGTCGCCTCACAATACTTCCTGTTCTGGTAGACATTTATTTTACTGTACTTATAACAAACGCGAAGAGCATAAGCATTGGTACAATCAGGGAAGATGAAATTAGAAAAGCACCACTATGCGATCTGAAGAATGCATCGACAGGGCGTTGCTATGCCTTTCAGGATGAGCAAATGATGTGTCTTTACTAAAATGGAATTACAATGCTCATTACTGTATCAACTAACATTGTGATACCTGAAGTAGGAGCATGGGAAACCAGGTACGGGAGTTGTAAACCTAATGGACAAATTGAGAGGCCTGCAAGAAATGAGGATAAACTCCAAGAAGTGATATTGACTACTCTTCTATCTCACATTGTCTATCTTCAAGTTTACAAATGCTATATAAACCATTCTATGATGATATTCCTCTGCTAGAATTGGGTGGAGCACTGTTACTGCACTGCTTGTGCGACCTGAAGATAGGCTGCATAAACCTCTAACATCTAAAGGAAGAAAGTGTAGTTACGGAGACATTAGCTATGATTGAATAGATCACTTTGTTGCTTGGCAGAGCAACAAATTGCGCAGTACATATTGTAAAAAGTGTGCCAAATTTCATTTTCATTGCCATGTTGGTCTCCAACCTGAACTTCGTTTTGGTGTATCTCGCAGTAGTGTCCATTGATCTCGTAACTGAGGCTAAATGCATATCAATGGAGTAATTTTTTAATCATTTACTGGTTTATTATTAAGGGTTATGAACGCCATATTGTTGGTCCGTATTGAACTGAGATAACATATAGATAATCAATCAATCAATACTGATCTGCATTTATGGCAGTCGCCCAGGTGGCAGATTCCCTATCTGTTGTTTTCCTAGCCTTTTCCTAAATGATTTCAAAGAAATTGGAAATTTATTGAATATCTCCCTTGGTAAGTTATTCCAATCTCTATCTCCCCTTCCTATAAATGAATATTTGCCCCAGTTTGTCCTCTTGAATTCCAACTTTATCTTCATATTGTGATCTTTCCTACTCTTATAAACGCCACTCAAATTTATTCGTCTACTAATGTCATTCCACGCTATCTCTCCGCTGACAGCTCGGAACATACCACTTAGTCGAGCAAACTCTCCTTCTATCTCTCAATTCTTCCCAGTCCAAACTTTGCCACATTTTTGTAACGCTACTCTTTTGTCGGAAATCACCCATACCGAGCTCGATAGCTGCAGTCGCTTAAGGGCGGCCAGTATCCAGTAATCGGGAGATAGTGGGTTCGAGCCCCACTGTCGGCAGCCCTGAAGATGGTTTTCCGTGGTTTCCCATTTTCACACCAGGCAAATGCCGGGGCTGTACCTTAATTAAGGCCACGGCCGCTTCCTTCCACTTCCTAGGCCTTTCCCATTCCATCGTCGCCATAAGACATATCTGTGTCGGTGCGACGTAAAACAAATAGCAAAAAAAAAAAAAAAAAAAACACCCAGAACAAATCGAGCTGCTTTTCTTTGGATTTTTTCCAGTTCTTGAATCAGGTAATCCTGGTGAGGGTCCCATACAGTAGAGTTTTCCACCTATTCAATACTAAGTTGTATTTACAATATTTACATTACATGGGACTAGTTTCAACCCTACTCGGGGTCATCATCAGCCATATCAAAACATACACGATATTTGGCGAAATCCTAAAACATGTTTCCTAGCAGTAAGAGTCTTATGGAAATATAATTTTACAATATGAAGTGTGGTTGAACAAAAGAAAATGAAATATTACGTGTGATGTAGGTGAGTAATAATTAATACAAGTACATTACACATGCTAAGAAGCCTGGAACAAAAGTACAAATAAGGTGTTCTGTGTTGTGGTGGGGGTGGAGGGTGAGTGTACGGGTGGGTGAGTAGGTGTGTGTGGGTGCTGAGTTTTACCGGAAGTAATGTACGAATGCCATTATGTAACAAATTTCAACCGCAGGATATTATTGGGCAAGGGAGAATTTATTAATCGGTTAGAGTGTCTGGCTGTTGTATTGGGTGGTACTGAGTTCAATTACGTACCCTTTACAGGGTTCTTCTCGGCTAAGGTGTTGCCTGCTGTGCAGGACTCACACAGCCCAGAATGAAATATTTGAGGTACTACTTAATACAATCAGTACAGAGCTCCAAGGGCGAGCAATGTAGAAGGGTCTATCTATTTATTTGGGGCTGATGACCTGGATGTTAGGCCCCTATTAACGTCATCATCAACATCATCATCATCATCATCATCATCATGAAGAATACCAGCGAAGGATAGCTGAAGAACAGCGGAGATCAGTTTTAAGAATTGCAGAAGCTGGCTTACAGCAAACGAATGGAACGATGGCAGCAAAGATGGCAGGAAGATCCACGAGGAAAATGGACTGGTGAAGTTGATTATTACCTTACGCAGCTCTTGACAGGCCACAGATACTTTAGAAAATATCTACATAGAACAGGCAGAGCGAGCAATCCACTGTGTGTTCATTGTAATGATGCTGACGATATACTTCACACCTTTTTTGTGTGTGTGTATGTGAGCATTTGTCAACACGAAGTGATGTTTAAAATTTGAGCAAGGAGACACGTGTACATTGTTGAAATTGTACAAGTTGGAAACCAAAAATCTGTAGCACTCAAAGTAGAAACAGCATCTACAGTCCTAGTGATGTTACGGAACCAGGAACCAGAAATAATTCTACGAGAGAGAGTACGGTAATTTGAATGCTCATGAACGTCAGTAAAGGGAAGGGAAGAAAGAAGCCTGATATGGTAAAAGCACGATACGGCCCTGAAGTAATGCGAGTTTAAGTTTCTTTAAGCTTCTTCGTATTATACGACACGAGCAGGCGGAGGCGACATATTACACTGGTTGGTCGCCACGCTTCTGGGGGAGCGGGGTGGGGCTCCCCCAGCCACACAACACTCAAAGGTTTTGTGAGTGCTTTCCTCTGAATTTGTATTTGAAGGAAATCCGTTGCTATTTAAAAAGTGGCCCAATCTACTGCTGTACTAAACTGTGAGGTGCAAACCAAACGTAATATTCTCAACATGATTTACACTGTGACAATAAAATTGATTTTATAACTTTAACAAAATGTATTTCTCTTTTGTGGGTAACATATTTGAGTGTAATTAATTCTTATAGAGTGGATGATATTTACAGTTTAAATAAGATGGTTGCTGACAGAATAAAGATGCAAACTATGATACGCTGAACGAATATCGATGACCTAGTTCTAACAACACGTATCCGACAATGCACTTCCTATCCATTATTTTCCTCAAAACTGTTCACGCTTCGAGCCATATATGGATACGCAGACTGTCAGAACAATTTTCGTTGTGTTCATTTTTCTCTGGACACGTGTACATCGTTGAAATTGTACAAGTTGGAAATCAAAAATCTGTAGCACTCAAAGTAGAAACAGGCGTAGTTCAGGGTTCTGTTATAGGACATTTTCCCTTCCTCGTGCATATAAATGATATTGTACCGGTAAGTAATTTACCCTGCAGGTCAGCACTCTATGCAGATGATATCACCATCATTACAAGTGGCAAGGATTAAATAAATGCGGAAAATGAAAGATGAGAGATGCTACAGAAATCATCCAATTGGTAGCAGGCTAATAAACATTTTTCAAATAATGTAGTAACAAAAACGAAACTATTTATTTTCACTTAATTAAATTAAATTTAGATGGGAATGGGCATAGTTCTGTCAAATTATTGTGAATATATTTGGATTCTAAATTAACCTGGTAACTCACACACGAAAGTTATGTAAAAGACCATCTAGACGGTTATTTTTACTTCGAAGACTGAAAGAGTGATTTAGTAGTAATCAAATGTGTGCATACTATATTTTCTTCCATTCTCATTTATCATACGGTACCACATTATGTGTACATTTGACAGGCGCAAAGATGTGTTAAAGTGGCTAAAGAAAGCAATAAGATGTATAAAATGAAAGGCCAATAGGGAGTCATGCAGGCCTACGTTTCAAGAACTTGCTATTATGACTCTCCCATCCCTGTACTGTTACGTGCCAGCCCCGTGGTAGCCCCTTTCAGAACTTCCAGAAAGGGGCTGGTGACTCAGACGACCTGGAATCTCCCAGCTGGCCTGTAGGGTGGGGCCGGCCTTTTCGTGTATTGTGCTCGTCGGCCGGCTTATCTGTGAGTTTCTTGGAGATTCAACGGGAATGCTTTGCCTCTAGTGACATCGCGAAATTTTCGGCTCAAATCACGCGAGCTATAAAAAGGGAGACTAGCCGCGGACAGTCTGTCAGAGTTGGACTCCGTGGTGGCGTCAATGTGACACTCAGTGAGTTGGGGTTTGGTGGCTGGGCTGAGGGTGACAGAGGTGTTGGCTGTCGCCAGTGTCCCACCGAGGTCGGAACGAGGAGCTGTTGTTGTAGTGTCAGAAAGACCATTGTATAGGTGGAGACGACAGAGCGGAAGACTGTACTGAGTGTGCGTGTAATTCTGTGGACTGAGGATTGCCGTGAGCCAACGAGGAAACCCGCTATCGTGAGTGCCAAGATAAATGGACCTGTGTTAATGTTTGCTGTTGTGAGTATCGTCCTGCTGTTGAATACTGTTCACCTGTTTAGTTGTTCTCTGCATATGATTGTGCGAATTACTGGACTATCTGTGGAGTCGAACCTACGAACAGTCATCGTGTATTGTGTAGCCAGTGGCACTGTGTTCAAATCCAGCGGTCTACACACAGCTGTTGACGAGTTGAATGGACTTGAGGAGGTGAAAGTAAGGATTATAGCCGTCCCCAGGTAATTCCTACCGGCCGGGACCCCCGGGTGTGTATACAGAAGAGAGATTTGTAAATAGACAGTATTTAGTAAGTGTGGCCATTCACAGCTGGTTAGAATTGGGTGTGATTTTATATTAGGTGTGTGCATTTATTAGATCATACCGAAACAAATTAGTGTAATGAAACGGATGTAGTTTTATTCGTAACAGTACATATTTCGTTGCATCCTTAATCAAAGAAAATCTCGATGATATGACATCTCGTAGAAATGTGCATTCATACGACACACGGAAAAGGAATGATTTAGATTTACTACACGTTACATTGAAAAAGATACAAGAAAATTGTAGATATAATGGGATTAAATTATTCAATAAGCTACCTACACAGCGGATAGGTATGCCCTTAAGTGACTTCAAAACATATTTCAAAAATGGCTAATATTAAACAGTTTTTAATCACTATCTGAATGTGAAACAAAAGTAACGCTTTTGTCAAGGGGCGAGGTAGGTAACACTGGTAGTTATAATCAGCTCCACGGTTACTATTCAATAGACAAATAGCCCAAAGTGACATGATAAGCTTCAGTTTTACTTTTGAGTGTATATAAACCTTTAATATGTAGGACCCCATTTAATGACATTTAAATGTATTTATATTTTCTTTAACTGTTACATATGTTTTACATTTGACTGTATATTGCAACTGTGTGTTGTCTAATGGCAATAAATTTATTATTATTATTATTATTATTATTATTATTATTATTATTATTATTATTATTATTATTATTATTATTATTATTATTATTATTATTATTATTATTATTATTATTATTATAAGGACAATGCACCTTACCGTACTGCAGTAGTGTATCTTTCTTTGCGTGTTGTATTTACGCACTCCTACAGAATAATGTATTTAAGATTAGTCTTTCTTGTTTCCTTCTTTCCTCTTCTACCGCTTTTCCCACATCGTGTGGGATCGCGGGTGGAAACTGTGTAAGCACCTGAGGATTTGGCGCTGTTTTACGACCGGATGCTCTTTCTGAGGCCAACCCTCTGTATAGAGATGTAATCAATCTTGCGTGTTTCTGTGTTGGTTGACCGTGTGGTGTGCTGTCTGAATATGAACAGGAGAGTGTTGGGACAAACACAAACAACCAGTTCCCGGCCAGAAGAATTGATCAGACGAGATTGAAATTCCCGACCAGCCGGGAATTGAACTCGGGACCCTATGAACTGAATGCTCCAAAGCAGGCCATTCAGCCACGGAATAGGATGGTGATGATGATGGTGATGATGATAATAATAATAATAATAATAATAATAATAATAATAACAATAATAACAATAATAACAATAATAATAAATAATAATCCTTTCTTAATTAGCTACCGTACTAATTTGGTTACTCTGCCTTTCTTTCCTACTCTCTCTCCATTTCATGTCTTCCTTCGTAGTTTTTTGACTCCTTTTTTTTTTACAAATTTATTTACGTCGCACCGACACAGATAGGTCTTACGGCGCCGTTGAACACAAAGCATAGAATTATGGGAAGAATTTTGTAAAGTGGTTATTTGAATCGACTGTCGTCTTCACAGGACACTAACCATCTCTCTGGATGAATGGTTAGCGTGATGACTTTTGGACAAAGGGCCCCGGTTCGAGTCCCGGCCTTCTCAGGCATATTTGACCTTCGTTAGTTAATTCCTTTGTATCGAGAACGAGGTGTTAGTGCCATATTTGTATTGTTCGATTTCATCGTCCTCAGAGATACGCAAGTTGCCCATGGGAGTAAACTCTAAAGACTTTCACCAAGCCTCTGCGGAGGTCATTTATTATTATTATTATTATTATTATTATTATTATTATTATTATTATTATTATTATTATTATTCACAGGGTACTGTCAGAAGAATGTTAAAGACCAATTGGAGAGATAGGATAACATATGAAGAAGTGTATAAGGACATACTTTATGCCTTTTAGTGTTCAGTCTGCAAGCCTCTGTGAATTTACTAACTGCCTTTATAATTCTCTATTTCTCACTAGTTCTATTGCCTCGTTTAGTTCTCTACTTTTTATATTTAAGTCGTCAGAAACTGAGTCTAACCATCGTCGTCTTGGTCTCCCTCTACTTCTCTTACTCTCCATAACATAGTCCAATATTCTCCTAGGTAACCTATCCTCCTCCATTCGCCTCACATGACCCACCATCGAAGCCAGTTTATGCGTACAGCTTCATCCATCGAGTTCATTCCTCACTTATCCTTTATCTCCTCATTCTGAGTACCCTCTTGCCATTGTTCCCACATGTTTGTACCAGCAATAATTCTCGCTATTTTCATGTGTGTTACTTCTAAGTTCCTGAGTCCACCTAGCTTTCAATCTCGTGAAGCAACGTTGGTCTGAAAACAGACCGATGTAAGGATAGTTTCGTCCGCGAGCTAACTTCCTTCTTACATACTACTGTTGATCAACTGCATAAGAAGGCAGGGGAAAATAATGCTATTTAGAGGAGCATAACAACTAGAAGGTCAAACTTAATACTGCGTATACTAAGACATGATATCTTGCTAACGTATCTTGTTTTTGGAAATACATTAGTCGGTCAAGGTAAAAAAAAACTCATTAGAATGGTTTAATTTAGATATTCTGATAATGAGAATTTTAGCAGTTTATTATTAATTGTTGAAAAAATTATTGTTTATTTTCCCACAAAACTTCAAACAAAACATCTCTGCAACCAAGTAAGTTAGAACCACAGACGTTTCACTTTTCTGAAGCTAAAACAGTTGTCTAGTGCCTGATATAGAGAATATGTTTGATTTCACTATTAAGTTTAGAATTATTTCCATTAATGTAAACATTCATAAAGTATTTTGTTGCATGTTAATGAACAAATTTCAGAATATAGTATAATAATTCACTTATCTACCTGTTCTCTATGTCAGACACTGGGAGATAATTTAAGCTTCAAAATGACATCAAGATGTCTATGACATCATATTTATTGGTACAGAAATGATGTTTAAAATTACAGGGCATTGTGAACATTGCAACTTACGGGAAATTGAGGTAGATGGTTGACATCCTTAGCAACCCCCAGCAGAGTAAGTCATCCCTTCCAACGTCTTCTGGTTTGTCAAGTTTCAGCTTCTTTCTGCCTATGAGGTACTTCATCCTTGTCTTTATTTGAGGGGTAGAATGTTTATTGCCACTTATGGTTCTATTTTCTGTTGTCTCAGGGATTCCAAAAATGGTATTTGTTCCAGGATTGATACCTATCCTCTTCATAATTTCAACCTCAGGTCCTCAGGCACACTGCATCATCAGCGCACACCTCCACTATTCTGTGTCCTATATAGACCTCGTTGGGACAGCTATTTGATATGGTTCTATTGAACGCCTCATTCACATTTTGTGTTTTACCATGTAAACATTTCTCCAACATCTTGAAGTCATACCAATATAAATGGTCCGTTACTGGACATTATAGATTTTCCAGCTAACTTATTCCTGGTTGCCAGCATTTCGCCACCGTGTGCTAGGTTGGGCTCATATTTGGTACTTAGCACACCCACCAAGACGCATAACTAGTGCATACCGTGGAGGCCACTTTAGGCACGCATGGCTAGTGCATACCGTGGAGGCCACTTTAGGCACGCATAGCTAGTGCATACCGTGGAGGCCACTTTAGGCACGCATAGCTAGTGCATACCGTGGAGGCCACTTTAGGCACGCATGGCTAGTGCATACCGTGGAGGTCACTTTAGACACGCATAGCTAGTGCATACCGTGGAGGCCACTTGAGGCACGCATAGCTAGTGCATACCGTGGAGGCCACTTGAGGCACGCATGGCTAGTGCATAGGATATCTGCTATATCTTGTTGGAATCCTACAAGTTGACCTCTTGTCAATCTTCCCGATCATTGCATCAATGACCACGCTCACTTCTAGCTGCCAACGATGAAATTCCACTTCATGAAAAGGCCTGAAGGCCTTAATCTTGCCAGGTAAAATAAAACATTACTAAACTAAACTAAACTAAACTAAACTAAACTACCGTGGAGGCCACTGCGTGCCTCAAGTGGCACTAGCCATGCGTCTTGGTGGGTGTGCTAAGTACCAACTGATGAGCCCAACATAGCACACGGGGGCGAAATAAGTTAGCTGGAAAATTTATAATGTCCAATAACGGACCATTTATATTGGTATTATAAATTTACTCATTCGGAACAAATATTTCAGTTTCCCTATGGGAATCAACATTTATACCTTGAGGTCAGCCAGTCTTTCATAAATACTGTAGGTTTTATTGCTTAACAAGCTCAAATTTCATGCCTTGTCCTTTGTGATGATACTCTTCGCCTTTTGCCGTAGCAACTTGGTTTGCACACCAACTTCCTCCCCCGCTGGACACTTTTCATGAAGTGGAATTTCATCGTTGGCAGCTAGAAGTGAGCGTGGTCACTGATGCAATGATCGGCAAGATTGACAAGAGGTCAACTTGTAGGATTCCAACAAGATATGGCAGATATCCTAGGTTCGGGAGGTCAAAAGGACTGTGTCGCGATTGATCTATCCTAGGCATTTGACAGGGTAGATCATGGGGGACTGCTGGCAAAAGTGTATGCAGTTGGACTAGACAAAAGAGTGACTGCATGGGTGGCTTTATTTCTAGGTAACAGAACTCAGAAAATTAGAGTAGGTGAAGCATTATCAGATCCTGAAACCATTAAGAGGGGAATTCCTCAAGGCAGTATTATTGGATCTTTATGGTTTTCTTATATAAAAATTATATGAGTATGATCTGGAATCAGAGGTAAGGCCTTTTGCGGATGATGTTAAACTATATAGAGTAATAAATAAGTTACACGGTTTCACTAATAGGAGAAAGTCCTCTCAGATTTAATTCTGTGTTGATGGGGTGAAAACTCCTTTTGTTGATCATTGTAAGTATCTAGGTCGTTAATATAAGGAAAGATCTTCATTGGGGTAATCACATAAACAGCGCTGTAAATAAAGGGTACAGATCTCTGTACATGGCCGAGGGTATTTAGGGATTTTGTAAGGATGTAAAGGAGAGGACATATAAGTGTCTGGAAAGACCCTCACTAGAGTATGGTTTCTGAGTATGGGTCCTCACCAGGATTACTTGATTCGAGAATTGGAAAAATATCCAAAGAAAAGCAGCTTGAATTGTTCCGGGTGATTTCCGACGAAAGAGTAGCATTACCAAAATGTTGCAAAGTTTGGGCTGGGGAGACTTGGGAAAAAGGAGACGAACTGCTCCCCTAAGAGGTATGTTCCGAGCTGTCAGTGGAGAGATGGCGTGGAATGATATTAGTAGACGAATGAGTTTGAATGGTGTTTTTAAAAGTAGACAAGATCAGAATATGAATATGAAGTTGGATTTCAAGAGAACAAACTGGGGCAAATATTAATTTATAGGTAGAGGAGTTGGGGATTGGAATAATTTACCAAGGGAGATGTTCAATAAATTTCCAAATTCTTTGCAATTATTTACGAAAAGGCTAAGTAAAAACCAGATAGGAAATCTGCAACCTGGACGACTGGCCTTAATGCAGATCAGTGGTGCTTGATGATGTTGAATAACCACAGATATCTCAAAAATGAATTGAATAACCCTTCTCGCATTTTGTTTTGGATGGGAACAACTCCCATCCTCTACCAGATCGTGTCGCTGGATATGTGATCAAGGAAAGAAACTCCAAGAAACCAACGTAACATGTTGATCTCCAGGGTCTTTAGAGATCGCTCGGTGCTTTTGATTACTGTTCAGGTCTCGGCTCCTCACTACGCCGCTGTATGAATGATTTGACGTGGACCGGCAAATGACTATCCCACAGTACTCCTGTAACTCCTCTCCATGTAAACCATGCTGCAAACATTCCAGCCCGCAATTCCTGATCAATGCTACCGTCACCCAGCAGGTGGAATCCTAAATATTGGAAGCATTGATTTTTCACAAGGTCTTGACCATTAATTGTGATGGTGGAATAGCTTGGATTGGCTTCCAGACACTCGGTCTTCTTAACATTAAGATGCATGCCGTATTTGCTTGGACGTTCACCTCATGCTTGAACACAGCCCTGCAGTTCCTCTTTGATTGTATCTGCTAGCAGGATCTCATCGGCGTAAGTCGAAGGAACACTCTCATGGAGGTCGCGTGAGATGGTATCCATAACGATAGCGCTGATCCCTGGTTTACTCCAACACTCACAGAGATGCTCCCAGAGAGGCCAGCAGCGCACCTTACTCTGCTACAAATATTCTCATAAAGCATCCGGACCGAGTCTATAAGCAGCTCTGGCACGCCATGGTAGCGCAACGCGTACCAGATCAGCTGATGCGAAACACGATCGAATGCTTTCCCCACTTGGAGGAATGCCAGGTTTCTGCAGCAGCATGCGAGCCGCAAAGACTGCGTCAAAAGTACTGATTCTCCGTATGAAATCACACTGGTTGATGCGCATTCTGACAATGATCCCAAATTATTTAAGCTTAACAACTTGTAATTATGGTGTCCGGTTGACCATTGCTCTATCGGTTAGTCTACTGACGCGAAATAGGGAGGTTGTGGGTTAGGATCCCACCGGTGTCTGGTTGGCCCTTTTTGTTCTGTACTTAACATCTCTTCAACACGGACTATGTACGTATAACACGACCTAATAGGTCGAGAGTCGAATTCGATTACAATGAGGTCATGAAAATTCAATATTCATTGACTTGGCGCACAACGAGCGACTTACACACACTCTGCAGTGTGATGGCAGTAGTGCTAATCCTGTATCTTAAATCCTTTCTGACAGAGCAAAGATGACCTAGGCCGCCATAGCACAACTGATAGAGCAACCGACGGGAAATTGGGAGACTGTGGGTTTGGATCCCACTAGTGTCCGGTTGGCCATTTTTGTTCTGTACTTAACATCTCTTCAACACGTACATATGACACAACCTAATTGGTTGAAAGTCGAATTCGATATCTTGTACAGTAATTATTCCTTCAGCCGGCTGGTGAGATGAACCTTATAACCAGAAGGCTACACTTGCGCCTGTGATTGACTTAGAAATCATTTTGTATCAGATGATTGTTAGATCATACTCATCTAGCCAATCTCAGGAATGCTTAATAGCTTATGATTGAATTTGTTGTCTTAATGATAGCAGCCTCTCACTTAGCAGGCGACGCCCTCGTGAGTCCAATAAAGTCTTCCTTGCCCAGACTAGCAATATGGCCACAACTAGCTTCCCAATTCTCCCAGGAAACGTTTCAATGAATAAGGAAAAGCATAAAACAATAATTACAAAAGCGTTTCCTTAGATACGATAGCGTTGGTAGGTAATGCACGTTTATTCGTGCCAAAACTTGAGCATTTCAACTGAGATCATCTTAACGAACGGTAAGAGCAGTTTTAAGAGACGTATGAAGTAGTATATAATATTATTAGCACAAACAAGACGTAGCGTATCGCAAAATGAAGAACACACTCCGTGTCATCGTATGTCACAAGAATGCAATGAGGTTAGATTTGATTTTGTTTTAAACAGCTGTGAAGTGTTCAGAATTAGAAGTGACGGAAGATTTTTCTTTATTTTCTGTATTGCTGCAACATTGAATACTGCCACTACAGGGAGATACTGCACGTGCTCAAAAGGTATAACATATTTAAAAGGTTCAATTTTGAAGTAATTAAAGGCTAAATCTTTCTCGTGATGATATTGGAATTAGGATGAGGTGTACATTATACAATATTAACCTAAATGAAGGTACGTGTGTAATCACATACATTTACGTACTGTGCATATATCTTGTTTTTCATTAGATGTCTGAGTAAATGTCACTCCAATTAACTTTTTTCAGTAAAACGTAAAGACTGAAATACTGTATGACATCGAGTAAACTGGCCGTGGACATTCTTAATTTTATGACAATCCTGTTTTTATATAACGTAGCCCGCCTGGTGGCCATGGTCGTTAAAGCGTTGAAGTCTAAACGGTCTGACACCGAAGTTAGCCGGTTCGACTCCCGTTGGTCGAAAACATTTTCACCATCAGAATGTTGGCCGGCAGGGTATGGGGGGGGGGGTGGTGGTACACAATTTCCTATCACTAGACTGAGTGCCAAAAGCCTGGATTAAATTCCAAACCTCTCCGCAGTGCTCATATGGAGTGAGGTCATATGACGCTGTTGACGGTTATTCGTCCGTCGGATGGAGGCGTTAAGCCTTGAGCAGACCCCTTGGTGCTATTTGACAGGAGTAGGCTATGTGCCGGCACCGGGTTTCACCATCTCCCTACTATCCTATATCACGACATTCATTTCATCTCATTAACTCCTCTGATGAGGTTGACGTCAGGAAGGGCATCCGGTCATAAAAACCCGCCACGATAAATTCATCTCACCTCATACCCGACCCCGAAGGGAAACGGGAAAAGGGTTGGACAAACCAGTTTTTATATAACGTACGGCATACATATACAAATTATTACAATTTAATTCCTAAATTAGAAATATTAACAATTAACTGATGTCTTTAGGTACAAACAATTATTTTCATCCCTGAAGGATCGCCAAGCGCAGTGTTGAGTCATATGCTTCTCACTTGCCCAGGTGAAGTTCTTCTTTTCCATTCATACAGGAGATCTCCACTTACCTCGTGATTTGTTTGAATATGATTTATTTAGTCCATTTATCTCGAGGTCCATTAAAATCAGGCACCCTCAGTCTGTGCAAACTACCTGCATTCTCATTCATATGACCACTGCTCACGGGGATCGAGTTAGTAGTTACAAGATTCTCTGTCGTGCAAATAGATGTCTCAATATAAACCCATCAATAACTTACGTAGGTGGTCTGTAACTGGTGGTGGTGGTTATTGTTTTAAGAGGAAGTATAAAAAGGCAACTATCCTCTATATAACACTAATCAGAGAGAAAAAATGGAAGGGATCCGACACCTCGAAAAATGAGGCCTCAAGAGCTTTATACCGTCGGGGTCGGAAAATAACAAGAGTTGACCAAGGGAGGTTGGATAGGACAGATGAAAGTGAGGAGCTTGGAACAAGCATGTGGAAACAATGCCAGGACTCAGCTAAGGCCCCCGGGATCACCAACCCACGTCCCAAAGTTCAGAGCCCATGGGACCCCTTTTAGTTGCCTCTTACGACAGGCAGGGGATACCGTGGGTGATATTCTACCACCCCCACCCACAGGGGGAGATCTTTATCTGTACGACCGAGCAATTGGCTGTGCGGTTTGGGTCACGTAGCTATCAACTTGCATTCTGGAGATAGTGGGTTCGAACCCCACTGTCGGCAGCCCTGAAAGTGGTTTCCTGTGGTTTCCCACTTTCACACCAAGCAAATGCTGGGGCTGTACCTTATTTAAGGCCATGGTCGCTTCATTCCCACTCATAATCCTTTCCTATCCCATCGTCGCCATAAGACCTATCTGTGGTTGTGCGACGTAAAAGGTAAGGTAAGAGTTATTCTGCCCGAAGGCAGGTCCGAACCTCCGCAGAGGTGTTCCTGAGCCGGAGTTTACGTGTGGTAGGGTGGCCAGTTCCTTTCCGCTCCTCCATTCCCTTACCCCCAGCTAACAGCGCGTGGCAAACCATCCAACTCCTGACCACGCCCAATGTTGCTTAACTTCGGAGATCTCAAGGGATCCGGTGTTTCAACACGGCTACGGCCGTTGGCAACGTAAAACAAATTGTAAAAAAAACTGTATCTGTTATTTAGGTTTCATTTTTTAAATATATGAAAAATCCACAGCCAGTTTCCAGTCATTCGACCGGGTCAGGAATAGAATGAATGAATCCCCCATCAGCGGCGAGTGTAGAAATTGTGCCGGCTGCCGAATCCTGCCGCACTCCTCCTCTGGGGCAATGATTAATGACCGACAGATATAAACGGAGTGATATTCGAATGTTGCTGGACTGCAAGATGACAGGAAAAATCGGAGTACCCGGAGAAAAACTGTCTCGCCTCAGCTTTGTTCAGTACAAATCTCACATGGAGTTACCTGGATCGGACTAATACTCGTAACCAGTCGATGTACTTCATGTCAAATTTTCAAATTAAAAGTTGTTATAGGTACAAACGTAGATTAATACTTGTTTAGTAAGGTACAGCAATTATTACCCGTACAATCCTTCGTTCATTCAGGTCACCCCTGTCTATTGTTCACCCACTTAACATGTTATTTATTCAGTTGTAAATTATGGCAGTTCCTTTAAACGATGAGAAATCTACGATTTTTTTATAAAGTAATTATCGTGATGTTGAACGGTAACAAGAAATAGAGTAGGTAGTTAGACTTGGTTTAGATTTTCAAATATCGTCTGGTCGATAACTTTTAGATTAAACCATGGTTTCAAGTTAAATTATTTGAAGATTCAATTGCATTAGAACATAGATTTGCATGTAAAGGTATTAATCAATTGTGTTTATCGTTCATCACTCTTCTGAGGTACATACGGCTTTCGTACCGTCCATGTTTTTCACTCATTGTACTCCAATTTATTGTGTACATTTTACTTCAAAGTTGTTCCATTTTGAGAAAAAAGACTGATATTATCAAGAATTATTTAGAAAAAACATCGCGTACATTTTAGTATAGCGAAAGACCGTTCGGCAGTGTGTAATATGTATAGGCAGTGAGGATAATATCAAGTAATTCAGGGAAATACATAGCAGTGCTCATGTCTTAAGGGCTACACTTTTAACTAATATTTTTAGATGCACCTCATAGATAACGTCGTCCTATTCCTCTGTTTCAATTTTCATGACTCGGTTTTTTTGTTTTTTTTAAATAGATATTTGCATTTTGTTGGAGAGTTGTATTCTCCAGTCCGAATACTGGCCATATTTCTTGAGAGAGAGAGAGAGAGATTTATTAAAGAAATAAATCGTCCGTTCTCCAATGAGGGTGGCCATTTGGATCCGGAATACAGTTTCATTTTCAATGGAGTTTAAAAATATCAAGAAATGAAGACTTAATCGTTGAAGCTGTTATCTTCTTTTTTTCCGGGGTTAGTGGGGGAGAAATGTCAATCACGTTTTCAGGTACAGATGGAAGTGAATGATTTGCAGAGAGTCCCTCAGTATCTGTTTTACTATTTTTTCTAGCTCGCAGAATGGAACTTTCAAGTTTTGTAGGAAGTTCGATGTCTGACTAGGGAGGGCGCCTCTTGCTCCGAATACAAGACCTCTGACAATCCACCGATCGATAGGTATTTTATACTTAGATGAAAGGTAAGGCAAGCATGGAATATAAATAGCTTGCTGTTCTAGGTCCATATCCCGAGCCTGATCCAGGTCCCTTTCAAAGCGAATGGTGGGATCTAAAACCCCGTATTGTGCCGAAAGTCTTCTATGAATTTCCGCTCCTGGTACACCCTCAGACAACAAAAAACGGATTACGGAATGCTGTTCTTCCTTGATGCAAACAGAGAGTGACGCGACCATCTTTACGTCGCAACAGCGCAAGTTGTACCGATCTCATAAAGCTGAAACCTACCAAAGACGTAGACAACGGTGCCATCTAGCGGTTAATGACCACACAACACAATAGAGCCAACCTAAAGATAATTAGAGCAAAATTGCTAATACTTATTGACTTGCCTACGTAGATAAATAAAATGATAAATAAATAAATAAATAAATAAATACATGATCGTATGACCTCTACTGCCGTGTGAGCAAGAATTTTAATTTGATGTCATCTGGCTGCTTTTGCTCGTCAATTTCGACGTTCCATTTTACTCTAGGCCAAATAGAATACACAGTACGCCTCTAGTCTCTTATTGAATTCATTATCTGATTCGGTGAATATATCGACTTCTTTTGTTAGTCTTATAAAGCGTTCTTATTTTTAAGAAAGGTGAATTTGACTGATGTAATGTTTTTGACCTTTGAACGTGTAATAGTTGGTGCTGACGTGGTCTTATTTGCGGAACAAGGAATGAAATGCGTTTCAACAGGTCCAAAGAATCAAATCGTCGAATTAAAATTTGTCTTAGTATTTGTATAGAAATTAAGGACGTCTGGTTTTCAATGGAGGAAATTGAAATATATTCCTCAATAACTGAGTTGATATGTCTAAAGGGCAAAAAGCGTTAAAAGATTTTTTGAAATAAAGATAACGTAGGAACTGGTTTTATACAGTTTCAAGAGCATTCACCCGTTGATCTGTATACGGCTCCAAATTATTATAGAATATTCCAGTATGCTCCTTACTAAGGTAACATATAATTTATTCAGTACAGAGGGCTGGGTAAATGGTCTCGAATTGCTTATCAGTAATCCTAGCATTCGGTTAGCATTCTTTGTTATTGTATTGACATGATCATAGAACGTTACCTTACCGTCAAAAATTATATCAAGGGGTTTAAACGTTAAAACCCTGCCCAGTACTTCCCCCGCGTATATGATAGGCTGAGACTTCAAATTCCTTCCTCCTGGTAAATGTCATGTATTTACAATTACTAACATTCAAAGACAAATTATTAATATCACACCAAGAAATGACGTTATCAATGTCCTTTTGCAACTCATCCTGGTCTTCGTGGTCATTAATGTATTTGTAAACTTTCAAATCATCTGCAAAAGGTAAACAGTTGTATATGAGCTATTTTAGGGCAAGAGCCGATTTGCACTTCTTCTATTGGTGTACTTCATACGGGAGATAAGTAGTGTAAATAGCCATACTGAAATCTTGAGTACATCCCATTGAGTAGTGAATGGATTACCTATAATATTCCCTACTCTTTGAGTTCTTTGCTCCTGTCAAGATGGCTGCCAAGTTAGGCCTAATTCGTGTGCTGTTGTTTCGTTCCCTCTTCGTTGCTATAAATGTAACACGCGTTTATAGTTTTAAGAATAAAATGTAACATTAGTAGTGCGTCCCAAACGGCAAGAAATATGTTAAACATTAAATACGTGAGTCTCTTAAATATCCCCATATAGTCAAGGGTTCAAAGCCATGATAAACGTACCTAACATTTAAGTCTTCATTTTACCCAGAGAAAAAGAAAGTTCTTCCACTCGATACGACATCGCTTCCTTTCTTTTTTTTTTAGATACATTCGGCTCTGGGAAGTGCAACTCTGTACTTCTCACTACAAATAACGAGGATGAAAGTAACGATCTGTTCTTTCCCTCTACCGGGCGAGTTGACCGTGCGGTTAGGAGCGCGCAGCTGTGAGCTTGCAGCCGGGAGATAGCGGATTCGAACCCCACTGTCGGCAGCCCTGAAGATAGTTTTCCGTGGTTTCCCATTTTCACGCCAGGCACCTTAATTACGGCCACGGTCGCTTCCTTCCCACTCCTAGGCCTTTCCTATCCCATCATTGCCATAAGACCTATCTGTGTCGGTGTGACGTAAAACAAATTTAAAAGAATATTTACCTCTAGTACTTTGAATTCCTACTGCTTGCTTTATGTAACTAAGATTTATTGACCCTACACTTCGCATATTCCCGCGATACCTATCAGACAAAGTATACTTGGTTAAAATTTAGAGTGTTTATCTTGGTTTGTTCTTGTTCTTGTTTTGGGGGTTGCTTCTTAGTATAAGTAATTTCTGAAGATGAAAACTGATTCCTTCAAGGCGTTAATAACGTCAAAATAGGGTTTTAGTTTGTCAACATTGTTCATCATATTACTTTGAAAAAGTTATTCTTTTGTATAATGAAGTATTATTGCGTAAAGAGACTCCGTTTTTTTTTTTAAGGCATTTCCTGAAAAACCAATATTTTTGACTTAAAGAGTTTTGGAAACGAGTTATTCACTTACAAAACATTCACAGAATCCAATATCAAATACAATTTAATTTTAAAAATTAATGTTACTTTTTCCTTTCTAGAAGTTTTAATTGCCCTCCCAGAGAGGGGGAGGTGGTGGTGGAGGTGGTGATTATTGTTTTAAGAGGAAGTACAACTGGGCAACCATCCTCTATTAACACTAATCAGAGGGAAAAATGGAAGGGATCCAACACTTCGAAAAACGAAGGTATCGGCTAAAGAAAGAAAAGGTCCACGAAGGGCGTGAAAATGAAAGGCCTCGAGTGCTGTAATACTATCGGGGTTGGAAAAGAACAAGAGTTTACCAAGGGATGTCGGATAGGATAGATGAAAGTGAGGAGCCTGGTACAAGTAAGTGGAAGCAATGCCAGGACTCAGCTAAGGGCCCCGTGGTCGCAACCCACGCTCCAAAGTTTAGAGCCCGTGCGGCCCCTTTTACTCACCTTTTACGACAGACAGGGGATACCGTGGGTGTTATTCTACTGCCCCCACCCACAGAGAGAGAGAGAGGGGGAATAGGAAGGTGGGCTTCCTACTCGGCGACGCCGTCACTCAGGCCAAGAGATTTGTATAGCAGAAGGAGATGAACTGGGGCATTCGCCTCAGTACGGGAGAATGGAAAAACCACGGAAAACTATTTTCAGGACAGATGGGTCGAAGAGTCACGGTAGAGCCATGGTCACCCCTCCTCTATTCGGTTGGCCGGTTGGAGTGCAGAGCACGGACTAGCTGTGGCTAATTGTGGGCCGAGACCCACTCCGCATCCACCGGTCCAGGACACCTTATTTTCTTAAAGCAAGTTTTCATTCCTCCACTGCAAGGGGAGGCGGGCCACCTATAAGGTAACGCCAGGAGATACAGGCGTTTTAAAGCTGCAGTGAGGGATTTAGGAGTTCAATAAGGGATGTATAGAAATTAGGAGATAGAAGGGGTTTGGCCTATTGAATAATCGTATTTTCTTTTTCTTTTTCTTTTATTCTGTATTATTATTGTTATTTACATTTTATGGCCTTCATTGGACCACTCTAGCCAACTTTATAGAAATAATTTTTCAGTTTCCTGTCAGCCCAGTACTTCTTCATTCTCTCTGATCTTATCCTTCTTTCTTCATCGGAAATCACCCTTCCTATTGTCTGTTTGTTGATTCTGGTTTGCAGTCTGGTTTTCTTGTCTGCGAGTTTCCTGATTTTGTTGGTTTTGTTTCTTAGGCCTTCCACTGTAATTTGTAGTTCATCCATATCTTCCTTGATTTCTGTAATCCACTTAATGTTGCACTTACTATTCCATAATTTTTCTATTATTCTCCTGATGATCCTGTTCTCTGGTGTCCCGATTAGATGTCCAAAAAATGAAATGCGTTTCTTCCTGATTGTGCTCATTACTGGTTCTATTTCCTTGTAGACTGTTTCATTAGAAGCTACTCTCCAGTGTCCATCTTTTTGGTATGATTTGTTGATGCACGTTCTAATGATTCTCCTCTCTATCTTGAGTATTGTGTCTATTTGTGTAGTGTTAGTTGTTTTGAAGATGGTTTCACTTGCGTATGTTATTTCTGGTTGAGTAACTGTTTTGTAGTGTTTTAATTTTGTTGCTATTGACAGCCCCTTTTTGTTATTCTTTGGTATTCTTGGTGACATATTGTGCTCTGGTCAATGTATTTATTATGTTATGCCATGCTGGCTTTTCATTGAGGTTATATGTTATGATTTCTCCCAGATATTTAAATTTATCTACAGTTTTGATTTCTTGGTTTCCTATGGCAATTTTGTTTATGATTGGTGGGTTACTAAACATGGTTACTGTCGTTTCAAAAGATATTCGAAGACCAATTTTCTGTGCTATTTCCTGTAGTGATATAACTTGTTGTCTGGTTTCCTGAATATTGTTGGACAAGAGAGCAAGAACATCGGCAAATCCTAGGCAATTTAAACTTATGATTTCTTTGGGTCTTCCAATTCGGATGTTCTTTGGGTTAATCTTGTACCATTCCCTCATTATATATTCCAAGGTACAGTTGAACAGCAGTGGTGACAAGCAACCTCCTTGTCTTAATCCTGTTTTTATGATGAATGGCTCAGAGAATTCCTGTCTGAACTTGACTTTTGATTTAGTGTTGTTATTCATAGTACATAGTTTAGGATATTTACAATATAATTTTTATAATGATGTTGTACATATTACATATTTATTCTTTCTCGAAATATATGTTTTTGTTCTAGATACTAGGAGTGTACTAACGCAGGTCGGGAGTTGTTCTATGGTTACTCAGTTTGACACACATTCTAATCTACTCTAAGCAATCTTGTGTATACATTCCTGTTACAGATGGACAATGCATCCATCACAGATGCCTCGATCACGACGGTGCAAGAGTGTGAGTCTTTGGAAGCGACGCCGACCCAATCTGGTGAAGTGCGTTGCGCAGAAGATGCGGCTGCCACTGAAATTGCCACCAGTGACGTTGCTGGTGAAAATGTGACAGAAACTAATGCACAGGCGGAAGTGAAGGATTCCAAGGAATTTGGTACTCCTAGTTATATCATCGACACTCCATTACCAGTATCTGAAGATATTAAGTGCCCTAATATCGATTTGAGCAATTATCAATCGGTAATTGAAGAAGATCCCAGAGTTGCTTATACAGACTACGATCTCTTAGCAACAAACTTGCAACGTGTGTGCCAGACTCCGGATCTCGGATATAACCTTCCATTGCCAACTTCTACAGAATATTCCACTGTAATACACGACCAAGAGCGTGATGATATTGTCCCAAGTTATGCTCCAGAGTACCTTAAATTGGAAGCATTGAAATGTGTTGCACAACCTGGGTTGTATCAAGGTGCGGATGAAACAGTTTTCCACGATTCGTTACCCTGCGTTGATGGAACCGAAGGACTTGGAGAATCGGTCACAATAACTGAACTACCACCTCAGGATTATTACATGGAGAAAATAGAAGAGGACGTAAATAAGGAAGCTATATCCGAGCAGGAGGACTCTGGTCGGACCGTCAACATGGACCAGCAGGAAAATGGTGCGATGGCATTACCATTGGAGTCTGATGCTGCCACCATGGATGGAGAAAACGCTACCATCGGGATAAGAGAATTCGAAAATGGCCCTATAATGCAGTTTCCGGTCTCAGAAATCTTAGACCACAAGGTGGTGACAGAGGGCATATCCTTTAGCCACCAAGTCGCTGAAGTAACAGACAGCAGGATACAAGAAATGGAGGTAATGCCAATGTCCAATATTTAGTTAGTTTCATAGTACAATTTTTATTATTAGTTTTCTTTATCTCACTTCGTTAGGTGTAAAACTGTGAGACCAAAGTGAAGCAGTTATTTGTACACAGACCATGAGAGCCCTTGGAAGAGGCTCTAACTCAGTGTCTGGCGTTGGAGCGGTTTTTTTTGCTGTTCAACCTCAATTAGCCCAACAATTTAGATTACCTAATCACCTCTCCATTTATTCTGCCGTACGCCAAGCTCTCCTTTATGTTACACAACATAATTGAATCGCTAATTGCAGAAACCACCTAAGTGCACTTTTTCAAACTGTTGAGAAAATGAATAAAACTGTGTGGGAGTATAAGCTGAACTCTGATCTCCTTCTAAATTTTTTAAATTAAACTTTAATGTGCTATAAAAGTGTAGTAAACAAGAAATAAATTTTAAAACATTTTAAATGCCATAAACATTTTTTTTAAAACATTGCACTTAGGTTGTTTCTGAAATAAACAACTTTTCCTGTTAATTTTTGTAGCAATTATTAAAAACACAGCTAATTGATTAATCTATGCAAGTTTTAAGATGAAAGGTTACGTAAATAACACCGTTCTATTCATACAAAATTTAACAGACATCAGTTAATGAACCACAAAATACAAATTAAAACAGTAAAACCCTCTCTGGCTTTATTCAGCCTCTGGCATATCCTCAGCAGGTTCTCTCTCGATTGTTGGCCACTCAATGATGCTGTCATAAAAGTCTTCATATCCAACGGTGTAGTCCATTAATTTTTTCAAGTCTTCTACTTTCTTTTTGTTGATTGGAACCTAAAATCAAAAATTGCGTAGTGCAGAACCCATTAAAAGTTTATACAGTTATTATAGACTACAAAATGTTTTTACTTGCTCAATAATTTTATATCCTTTTGATAATATTATTGTAATCAACTTACCTTTCCCAAGTGATAAGCCTTCTCAGAAGGTAGCTCAGGTGGGCTGTCAGTTTTCAGTTGTTCGAAAGTAGATGAAAATCCTCCAATAAACGCCTTTGTCACAACTTGTCCTGAAGTATCTTTATAGTACAGAAACTGTTTGTAACTAGAAACCTTGAATGGCTTCTTACGTTCTCGTGGTACTTCCCTGCCTGATGTTTCATTAGAGTTTGTTATTCTCCTGTACGATATAGGCTACCAATGTTTAAAACTTAAGGCATCGTCCGAGGTAAGATGATCAACGGTAAAACGTCCTGACACACTTGCCTTGCTCAGGATACTCATCTAGAGTATAAATTCTGGCTACCTTCCTCAAGAGCCGTTTAATACTTTCAAAATCCCTGTCACAAGACAAAAAAGAGTGGCCACGGACAGGGAAGTTATGAGTAATCGTCTCAAACTGACCTCTGTCACAGAGACTCAATAAGAAACGCACAACTGTGTGATTCTGTGTGAGTCACAAAACAGGTTATCCTAACAGGGCCACCAACCGACATGAGTCGAGGAATGAATTTACCGCAGAAAGAACCTAAGCGACGGCGCTTAGGTTCTTTCTGAAATAAACACATTATTTACACAGCTGCCTAACAGCATTTCTTGTATGGAATATGGATTGATTCTGCTAAAAACAATGTATTTATTTCCGAATAGTACAATCCCGTCAAAAACTCAATTTTGATAAAAGTGTCACTTAGGTGGTTTCTGAAATAAACGATTCAATTATGCAAAAGCAACCATCTACACCGATTCTATGAGCGTATTACAATTGCTCTCCTCCACCTCCTTCTCATACAATTGGTACCTATATAACGTACAAACATCTAATTTATACACTCGATCACTCAAACGTCTATCTCACTTTCGTCTGGGTGCCAGCGCATATTGGAATTTTTGGAAATGAACGAGCCGATACTTATGCAAAGCAAGCAGCAGGTCTTCCGCTTCCTGCCTCTACTATAGCCATTCCCCCCACTGATTATTTTATACATGTGAAAAACAAGGCTCATTCTGAATGGCAATCAGAATGACATGATACTGCCAAGTACAAAGGCAACCTCTTATTCCTCTACAACCGTGGTTCATAACAGGCCAGTACTCTAGACGACATATAACTACTATCATCCGTCTAAGATCTAATTATGTCCTTACTCCGCTCTATACATATCGTTTTCATCTGACAACTCACCCCTTTTGCGAATGTGGTTACCCCGACGGATATGCTAATCATATCGTTTTCCAATGTCCTTTATATCGTTCAGCTCGCCGACTACTTTTCTTGATGACTCCAACCTCACTTTATAACTTGATATCATATTACTCTTTCATGTTAACTATTTGTTGTTTTTTATTTCCTGCACATTGTGCGCTTTTCCTCTTTATTATTACCCTTTCATTTCTTTTTGTCGGTATGCTCCTGGCTTCCTTTATGTATATAACCCGATCGTTTGTTTTTTGCTAGGGGCTTTACGTCGCACCGACACAGATAGGTCTTATGGCGACGATACGTTTGTTTTTTGTGGTGACTCTTTCATCATTCTCAGTTTTTTTCTATTTTGTTACTGGAGCTGATTACTACCTTCTCTATGAAGCTTACCCCCTCCATACTATACCGTTACCGCTCTATGAGTTAATCAAGTCTATCATGCGCACCTCTTTTTCCAAACCACCTGCGTTTTCTGTCGTGTGTATAATACAGTGCTCCCATTTGTTTATTTATTTACATTTATACAGATATCTATATAGTGTTTTATAAATCCCATAAGAATATTGACTGGGCGAAAATCACAAGGAGCCCAACACAATATTTCATGAAGAAGAAAAAGTAGAATTTCAGTCTAGGCAGCGCCTGCGGTCAATATAGGCATCGATAGCGGAAATACAATAGGCAACGTCATGTAGAAGAAACACATTGCCCGTCTTAAAAGTAAGGGCAGGGTCTGTGACCTAGGCAACGCCGTAAATAGAAAGTAGAGAGCACATCATCTTCGTGGTTTCCATGGTGTTTGGGTGACAGTAGTAATTAATTAATATATTTCCGTTGATTTTTCAAGAAATGGAACATTTTTTCTGTACTATTGAGACAATTTGGAAGATTTTGGTATAAACCGCGCCTTTTAACTCTCCCTGGTTTAAGAGCTTCTGTTTTGTGAATCATACACGTTAGCATTTTATATATATAAAAAGATTATAGAAGCATTTCTGAGAAAATATTTGGAATAATGGTATCGCGGATTAGGGTGCGGAGGTCACAGGCGGTGGTGATTATTGGTGTAAGAGGAAGTACAACTGGGCAACCATCCGCTATTAACACTAATCAGAGGGGAAATTAGAAGAGGTTCAAAACTTATTAAAGTGAGGTTTCACAAAGGCCCCTTAGGCCTCGAAAGCCTGATGCCGTTGGGGTAGGAAAATAACAAGAGTTAACCAAGAGAGGTCGGGTAGAAAAGACGAAAGGGAGGATTCCTACACACGTAAGCGGAAACAATGCCAGACTCAGCGCCTGCGTCTCGTAAGAAGTGACTAAAAGAGCTCCAGTTGTTCTCAACTTCGGAACGTTGTTTGGTGACAAAGGGGCCCTTAGCTGAGTCCTGGCATTGCTTCCACTTACTTGTGTCAGTCTCCTCACTTCCATCTATCCTATCCGACCTACCTTAGTCAAATCTTGTTATTTTTCGATCCCGACGTTATTACAGCATTCGAGAGCTAGGGAGTCTTTTATTTTCACGCCCTTCGTGGCCCTTGTCTTTTTTGGCCGATACCTTAATTTTTTAAGTGTGTGATACCTTAAATTTTTCCTCTCTATTTAGTGATAATAGATGGTTTCCTAGTTGTAATTCCCCTTAAAAATATAATCACCACCACCACCTGCCATGTTCTTCGTGACCCTTTCGTTCGTATACTGAGAAATACTGTTCTACTTTTTTTCTTTTGTAAGGCTTTTAGTGCCTGGAATGTCCGAAGACATGGGCAATCTGCGCGCCTGGATATGGGATAACGATGATCACGATGATTCATCAGTCGCATGCAGACGTTAAAGCCTTGAACAGACCCCTTGGTGCTATTCGATAGGACGAATCACCATCAACAGCGTCATATGCCCTCACTCCATATGAACACTGTGGAGAGTTAGGAACTGTATCCAGGCATAAAATCTCGAGATTAGAAATATAGTACCACCACCTCTCCTACCCTGCCGGCAAATATTCTAATAAAGAAAACCTTTTCCAGCAACGGAATTCGAACCAGTTAAACCACGATGGCGGATCATTAATGTGAGTCAATGCAGAGTTTCACTTGAGCACCACTACGAGTGTTAATGTGAGTGATTACAGACTTTCACTTAAGCACCACTACGAGTGCTAATGTGAGTATTACAGAGTTTCACTTAAGCACCAGTACGAGTGCTAATGTGAGTGATTACAGAGTTTCACTTAAGCACCAATACGAGCGCTAATTTGAGTCATTACAGAGTTTCACTTAAGCAACACTACGAGTGCTAATGTGACTCATTACAGAGTTTCACTTAAGCACTACTACGAGTGCTACTGTGAGTCATTACAGAGTTTCACTTAAGCACCACTACGAGTGCTAATGTGAGTCATTACAGAGTTTCACTTAAGCACCACTACGAGTGCTAATGTGAGTCATTACAGAGTTTCACTTAGGCACCAGTACGAGCGCTAATGTGAGTCATTAGAGAGTTTCACTTAAGCACCAGTACGAGCGCTAATGTGAGTCATTACAGAGTTTCACTTAAGCACCACTACGAGTGCTAATGTGAGTCATTACAGAGTTTCACTTAAGCACAACTACGAGTGCTAATGTGAGTCATTACAGAGTTTCACTTAAGCACAAGTACGAGCGCTAATGTGAGTCATTACAGAGTTTCACTTAAGCACCACTTCGAGTGCTAATGTGAGTCATTACAGAGTTTCACTTAAGCACCACTACGAGTGCTAATGTGAGTGATTACAGATTTTCACTTAAGCACCACTACGAGTGTTAGTGTGGGCCATTACAGAGTTTCACTTAGGCACCAGTACGAACGCTAATGTGAGTCATTACAGAGTTTCACTTAAGCACCACTACGAGTGCTAATGCGAGTCATTACAGAGTTTCAATTAAGCACCACTTCGAGTGCTAATGTGAGTCATTACAGATTTTCACTTAAGCACCACTACGAGTGTTAGTGTGGGTCATTACAGAGTTTCACTTAGGCACCAGTACGAGTGCTAATGTGAGTCATTAGAGAGTTTCACTTAAGCACCACTACGAGTGCTAATGTGAGCCATTAGACAGTTTCCCATAAGCACCACTACGAGTGCTAATGTGAGTCATTACAGAGTTTCACTTAAGCACCAGTACGAGTGCTAATGTGAGCCATTACACAGTTTCACTTAAGCACCATACGAGTGCAAATGTGAGCCAATACCGAGTTTCACTTAAGCACCACTACGAGTGCTAATGTGAGTCATTACAGAGTTTCACTTAAGCACCACTACGAGTGCTAATGTGAGCCATTACACAGTTTCACTTAAGCACTACTACGAGTGCAAATGTGAGCCAATACAGAGTTTCACTTAAGCACCACTACGAGTGCTAATGTGAGTCATTACAGAGTTTCACTTAAGCACCAGTACGAGCGCTAATGTGAGTCGTTACAGAGTTTCACTTAAGCACCACTACGAGTGCTAATGTGAGCCATTACACAGTTTCACTTAAGCACCACTACGAGTGCAAATGTGAGCCAATACAGAGTTTCACTTAAGCACCACTGCGAGTGCTAATGTGAGTCATTACAGAGTTTCACTTAAGCACCAGTACGAGCGCTAATGTGAGTCATTACAGAGTTTCACTTAAACACCACTACGAGTGCTAATGTGAGTCAATGCAGAGTTTCACTTAAGCACCACTACGAGCGCTAATGTGTATCAAGATTTTTTAGCTTGATAGAGTAATCCAAGACTCAGAATGTCCGACTCCTTGGCTGAATGGTCAGCGTTGAAGCCTTCGGTTCAGTGGGTCCCGGGTTCGATTCCCGCCCGGGTCGGGGATTTTAATAGTCTTTGATTAATTCTTCTGGCCCGGGGGCTGGGTGTTTGTGTTTGTCCCAATACGTTCCTTTTCATATTCAGACAACACACTACACTACCAAACACCACAGAAATACGCAATACCCTCCATATAGGTTTGGCGTCAGGAAGGGCACCCGGCCATAAAACATGGCCAAATCCACATGTGATACACAGTTCGCATCCGCGACCCCAAAGGTGTGGGAAAAGCGGTAGAAAAGGAAGAAAAGAAGAAGGAAATCCAAGACTCAGAATATGAAAGCTTTCCGGGAACTTTAGCCCTTCAACTTACGGCAAAATTGAGGAAATTCCTTAATTTTTCTTTCATCGTAGCATGGAAACCCCCACTTTATCTGCTAAAAAATGTTTTCAATATTTATAAGCATCAAACACGTTATTGTGTGTAGGGCTATGTTTTTAAAGTTTAAATTAGGATAAGCTTTTCTCTTAGTAATTTATTATAATATTGTTCCTTTTGTTCTTTCTGATCTCAAAGCGATGTTCTGTTTGTAATGCTAGTATATACCTACAAATTTCTTACACAGGACTACGAGTCAGGAATGGAGGAGGAGGAAGACGATACCATTCTCACACAGACAGCGGCCGCCATGGAAGAGGTTTCTCTGAGGGAGCCAGACACTGGTGCAGCAGCTGCTGCAGCTTCTGCTGCAGTTCCTGCTGCCGCTTCTTCCTCTGCTGCTGCTGCTGCTACTGCTACCACATCGTCGGTCGTAGCACCTGTAGACGTAGTGGGAAAGAAAGGTAAAGGGCGCAAGTCCCGTCGAGATAAGTTCTTCACCAAACTCTTACTCGGACTTGCATACAAATTTGACTCAAAGAGTCATTCCAGTCGAAAAAATGTTTCCAGATCTGCGGAAGAATCAAGTAGTGCAACTGCAGGAGCCACAGCGGTTGCTACTCCAACCGATAAGAAGGGTAAATCTGGAACATTGCCAAGAACAAAAATGAGAGGCAAAAGTTTGATGGGGAGATTGTTTGGATCTGGACGGTCCGAACAACCTCCTGTAACACCTGGCTCTCCAGCCATACATAGACTACATTCAACAGTTTCAAGACATGTTCTCCCAACAATGCCCAGCTCTACTATGAATAAAGATACAGCGGAAAGCCGTCCGCCCGTTGCAGGTCAACTGCAACAATCTCCTGTCAAACGGGAAGAAGCAACTTCTCGAAAATTCAGACTGCTAACTGGTCTCAAGTTTGGTTCCACACCTGGATCCACCACGGATAATGTTAAGAAAAATAACATCAACTGGTTTGAGATGTTGGATAGTGGAATGCGTCCAACACAACAGAGATCTGGTTCTGAAATTGACAAGCAACCAGGATCAGAAAATGTGGCTAACGCTGCCAATACATGATCACTATATTGTAATCACTGGAGAAATGAATAAAGAGAAAAGACATGTGCATAATTCTTAGAATGGTTTATCAGACATCCCTCTCGGCAGTTACGTTGAGTCTTTCGAGTATCAAAACTTGAAGATGTATCTTTTCAGGGTAGAGTTTTGCAGTTCATTGCAAGTTGACTTTTATCAAAACTTGGGCTAGGAATTCTGGTATCAGGGAAACCAGAGGAACTGGGTTTCTTCACTTCCAGCTCACAGTGTGAAAGTGAGATCATAAAGCTGAATATGTAATAATGTAGTTATAATAATACTTTATGTTGCTTTTTAAAAGAGTGATCTACTTTCATGTGTACTTTTATACTGGCTATTTTACTAAAATGTTAATAATAATAATTTCCAAAGTTTCTAGATGTAGTGATCTATTTTCATTTGTATTTTTTTACTGGTCATCTTGCTAACCTGTCCTTTTTTAAATATATTCGACAATATTCATTTTGATGGACAGGAACGAATATCCAAGAACAAATTAATAAGTTATGTCGACCCAGAAATCTGTAACTATTGCATGGTCTTAGCATTTCAACACGATACCGAAGAAGATTGGTTGTCCAAGAAAAGAAATCGCACTGGTAGCTGGTCTAAACAGATGACAGAATTGGTGGTACCTATTCACAACTGGCAAGAATATGCAAGGGAGTTCATTGTGGATGCTTACTGTCACCAGTTCTCTTCAATTGTTTTTGCTGGCGCAATCCCCAATGAAGCCTTAGGAGGGACAAACATTGTGCGCACATTGAAATTTGCAGATAATCAAGCAATACTAGGAGGTAGCCCTAGAACCCTCAAAGGATGATACTAAGCAAATACGACGTGCCTGAAAAATATAGGTCAATAAACAATATAGCAAAAAGTTATGTTGGTAAGTAAATAAAGGAAACTTGTCAATACATTCATTCATGGTGTGGCACTCGTTCGAACACGTATCTTCCTTTAAAAACTGGGAAGAATAATCTCTGACAATGGCTACTGACACCAAGATGTCAAGATGTGGGGGAATGGCGAGAGCAGTGTTCTACAAATGCCATAAAATGCTGAGCATCACTGCTTTAAGCCTAGAGCTCAGGAAGCGACTTGTTAAGATATTTGTTTAGTCAGTGACGTTGTACTGTGGAGATATGTGGACGCTGAATGCCAGCTTGACTAGTCGTATCCGGGCATTTAAAATGTGGTATTAGAGACGCCTGTTTAAGATCCTTTAGATAGATCGAGTCAAAAATGCGGAGATACTCAATCGAGTTGGTGAATGAAAAGTACTGCTTAGGCAACTTCGTGAAAAACGACTCGCCTGGATTGGACACACCCTGCGACACGGAGGCTTATTACAAGACATAATGGAAGGAGTTCACACTTTTGAATGAATGAATGAATGAATGACTGAATGAATGAATCGAAATATTTTCCAACACACACTGTTTTCGTCGATTTGTTACACTTCAAAATTATATCTTCTTTTGACATGATTATCTCTTAAAACACGCTGCGCCGTTAGGAATAAGGCTAGAATAGTTGACGTAACAAAATTCGATAGGACGTTCTTGAAGGACATAATTCGTTTTAGGTGCGGAGCATTTCCTCCATTGCGTGACTAGGTGTAACACTTTGGAGAGGTGCCGAACACTTGGTGGTAGACGCGTGAATAGCTGGATTACAATCTGGAATACGTTGTCCTATTTAGATACATCAACCAGAATTATTTTGCTTAGGGCTCTCGTCTACCGGTAGCGAAAACCTGCGAAAATTTAGGATCAAGAGATCGTATGTACACGCACAATAACGGTCGAATAATCCAAACCACTGGGACCAAGGTGGACTGCGTCCATTTGCATCGGAATTGTTAGTCAGTGAACACAGGTATATCAGTGAACTGCGAAGTACTTTGTCCATATTGGTTTGGATTTTTCGGACTAAGAGACGTGTTTTGTCTTGGTAGTTTAAAAGCTGATACTTTTGATACCAGATAAGAAGTATTTAAGATCCCAACGAGCATGTAATTATTACACGCGAGATGTTCAGAGGGAGTTGCAGAGTTAGATGGCGAGGGAACTAGATGAACCCGGTAAATATAATTTTATAATAATAATTTATTCACTTTACATCACTTGATTCCTATGTCTGAATATTATTTTAAAAGACACATTTTAAGTGTAATTTACATCTTAGACTTTTATTTGCCCGCCCGGACACTTTACTGCTACATTCGAGAGCTGCTTGCAAATTAATTTTCAAAACCGTACCTTACATCTCTTACATCACAGGCTGAAGCAGTACCATATGTTACCTTTACTTCTATTTTACCATCTGATAACTGTGTTCTTATTCCATTTTATGGGATATATACTAATTAACTCGGCCTATTACGCATAAAAACATATAGCGTATGCATGATTTCGGACGAATTACTGTACACAGGTTCGTCCAAACTCACAGTTCACAAGAATTCTAATCAAACGTATATTCTCAAAAAGTGATTTTAAATAAATTTAGGTGTGGGTGATGTATGCAGTACTGTATATGTAAACGCATTTATTGAAAATTACCATAACATTGAGTTACCTTGTCCTGTTTATCCAAGTCGAAATTGAGGACGTGCTCAAACCGGTAGAATTGAACATGAAGCCTAGGAAAGGTCTGTTATGAAAGTGGCTGAACGGACCAAAACGTGTAGGAAATGTCAGAGAGACGAGTGGATGGTGGCCACTCAGCCCTTATACTTCCAACAATATTATTCTGTACGTCCCAAAGGCGTGATCAGCAAAGATGAACTCACGGCGAATCCAAATTACCATGGTGATAAACGTGTATTTTGAGAATCTTGCTGTTGTTTAACGTTACCACGCCACGTGTCAGAGATACGGCCTAAAACATTTAAAGATGTATGTTGCATTTTTGTAGTTTCATTGGGTTAACCTCGAGTGTAACACAATTACTATACATGCTCGCATTCCTCAAGAGTTGAATGATGCGTCTCAGAGTGTGTATACTTCCTCAAGGATTCCGAGGAGCATGACGTGTTCTCTTGGTTTATGTCAATGTCGCTCTGTAATTTTTAAACTGATCATGATCTTTCGCGATAAACAACACAATGGTTAAATCAGTGTCCAAAGGTTTGTATACTGCACATTCTCATTTTGGGTTTGATGGTGAAATGTATTGTATACTAGATGTGCAAATCACAGCCTTAGGGTTAGCAACACTCTGTTGGTACGAAAACACGTACCACATGCCCAAATGGTATATTTCTGATCAAGTAATAATGTAGGAAAAGAACCGCCAGATGTTATACAAAAACTCCGCAAGTAGAGTTGTTTATCGGCACAAATATAATAGGCTCCGTATGCAAATCCCTTCGTCATGAACAATAATCTGGAAATGGAATTTCATCTGCACACACATAGGCAGGTCAATATAAAGCAACGAAATGAACCCACACGAGGTTGAAAGTGTTCAAGAGGAGACCAAGAAAAGTTGACACCGTGGTGGAGAGGACAGCAATCACTATTGCCTTGATGGCAGAGCAATGTTTCAGTGATGAACTGAAAATTGTATCCGTGAATATCTCTGTTACTGTTCCTCGTACATCCCCCCCCCCCCAGCACCACCACCACCACCATTTTGGGCACGGGAATTAGAATATATCCACGACATGCCCCATCTGTTGTAAGACGTGGTGGTGGTGGTGGTGGTGGTTATTGTTTTAAGAAGGAGTACGACTCTGTATAACACGAATCAGTGAGAAAAAGTGGAAGGTATCCGACATTTCGAAAAATTAAGACATCGGCCAAAGAATGACAAAAGCCACGAAAGGGCGTGAAAATAAATGACTCCCTAGGTCACGAATGCTCTGATACCGTCGGGGTCGGAAAAGAACAAGAGTTGACTAAGGGAGGTCGGATAGGAGCCTGGCACAAGTAAGCGGAAGCAATGCCAGGACTCAGCTAAGAGCCCGTGAACGCCAACCCACACTCCCTAGTTCAGACCCCCTGGGGCCCATTTTGGTCGCTTCCTACGACAGGCAGGAGAACCGTGAGAGTTATTCTTCCACCCCCACCCACAGGGGGATCCTATTGTAAGAGCGACTAAAAAGGGACCAAGCGTTTTTATTTTGGGAGCGTGGGTTGGCGAAGACGGGCCCTCTAGATGAGTCTGGCGTAGTTTACACTTGTGCCAAGCTCCTCGCTATAATATTTCCTATCCGACCTCCCTTGGTCAACTCTTTTTCTTTTCCAACCCCGATGGTTGAAGATGTCCAGGGAGTCTTCCATTTTTACGTCCTTCATGATCCTTGTCTTTCTTTGGCCGATGCCTTCATTCTTCGAAGTGTCGGCCTGTTCCATTTTCCTTCTAATTAGTGTTTTAAGAGGATGGTTGTCTAGTTTTCCTCTTGAAACAGTAATTACTACCACTACTACTCTTTACCTTCTCATTAGTGTTGACTAAGGATGATTACCCAGTTGTTCTTCCTCTTTAAACAGTAATCGCTACCACTAACCCCACCGTCTATTCCTTAGACAATGAAAATACATGAAACATTAACGATCGTAAATTATATTTCGTACAGTTTTCGATACAGTTAACATTCATTATCATCATAATCATCATCATCATCAGTTTACAGTTCCATTTTCCCGGGTACTGTTGATGAGCCTCTTCCACTATGTCTTATTCAGATACGTTCTGTTGTTAATAGCGTCCTGTAGAGTCCTTTCCCGCTCAGCAAGGTTCATCTTTACAATGTTCATCCAGTGGGTTCTTGGTCTTCCTGCTAAATGTCTCTCAAAGTTAATATAAGCTGCCCTTATTTGCTCCATCCTCATTACATGTCCAAACCACCTCAGTCTGGATATACTGACCCGATCTAATAATGATGTCTCACTCGTAGCTCCCTTTCGATCCATGTCATACCTTAACTTGTACAGTTTGTTTTTTTGAATTTTGGATCTCAGGAACTTCATCTCAGATGCCTGCAACCTTGACGAGTCCATCCCAGTGAGGGTGCACGTTTCGATAATATAGGTTAAGATCGATATGAAGCATTCATTGAACATCACGAACTTTGATTTTGTTGATACTCTGGGATCCCAAAGTTGTATTCTTACTTGCTCTGCACTGCTCACCGGAGGAATTCACTTCCAGAATTTATATAACAGATTAAGCTTTCATATAACTGGCAGTATGCATTAAAATACAAAACAATATATCTGTATTTCCACGTTCAACTGGGTAAGATTTTAATACATTTCGCTGAAACGGCATGGATGACAGACCATGTCTGCGACTCTGGAGAGAAAAATAAGCAATGCAAATGATTTTTTTTTTCTTCTGGAAGAAGCATTCCTCCTGTCAAAGCCTTGTATAACCTAGTAGGTTTTGATACAAGGTGGTGAAATTGTCATTTTTTTGCACGCAAGGCACGTGGTAACATGAACACCATCTACTGGAATATAAGTGAACTATGCATTACCGCTCACGGCCGACTGAATCCCTCGCTGCGCTCGCTAACTAGAACGACGCATCAAGTCGGCCATGTACCGCTTCACCGCCCGCTTGCTTTGAAGTTGGAGCAGGGTTGGAGTTGCCATTGTGCTGCCCAAGTTGAAACCGACATGCGTGGCCACCATATTGCTTGGACTAGAAAATTAAGGACCGGTTGCTATCTATAGAATGTATGAATGATAATTTTGCGTAGTGATTTGAGTTTTCTGAGATGCTGAAACAGAAATGAAGGGATGGAACTTAGTCAACGAAATCAGAAATCGACATATAAATGACCGGAAATTAAAAGTGAACGTCAAATTGGATGCACGATTTTTGGTTCACTTCAAACGAGTTCAAACATCAGAGCCCGAGTAATTTTCAAACAAGTTTAAAAAATATTCCACTTTTCAACCCAAAGTAGTTTTAAGCTAAAGAAAAATGAAAGAGCTGTAGACTCTAATTACAGCGAACGACTTCTACACTTGCCAATGGAGAACTAGGGTAAAGTGATACCATCGAGATACCACAAAATTAGATTTCACATTGTACAAAATTGATTATGTTCTTTTATGGAAACAAGTGTTTTTTTTAATTTTCTATTTTATAATTTGCTTTACGTCGCACCGACACAGAAAGGTCTACGCCAGTACAGGAAAGGGCCAGGAGTGGGAAGGAAGTGACAGTGGCCTTAATTAAGGTATGTACAGTATGTATCTGGTATGAAAATGGGAAACCACGTAAAACCACCCTCAGGGTGAACTCACTATCTCCCGAATGCAAGTTGACAAACCGCGCAACCACTTGCTCGGTGGATCTCAGCAATTTGAAGCCCAACGTTAATGTCATCAACCAACAGGACCTGAGCATTCTGAAAGGTGACAAAGCTAATTCCGCAGAATATGGTGATGTGAATGAAGTGGTACATTATCATGCTGATAATGTTTCAACTTCCTTCGTCCTTCAGGCATGCCATCAAACAAGTTAGACCTAAAAATAGTATGCTTCGTAATCCTTCTTCGCTATTTACATATTAAAGTTGGTCATGCAACGAGATTGGCTGTGATGAAGCTAGACAAAATTATTGCTCATGCAGATTTCATAGAACGTTTGCCATCTGTACCTGACGATAAAATAGTGGCCCCGTCCTAGTGTCCAAGAACTACACCCTGTGGATGGGAGCGGTGAAATAACAACCACGGTATCCGCTGCCTGTCGTAAGAGGCGACTAAGAGGGTATTAAATTGGGGGCGCGACCACGGTTCCCTTACCTGAGTTGGGCATTGCTTCCAGTTACTAATACCATTCTCCTCATTTTCTCTTATCTGACCTTCCTTGGTTAACTCTTGTTCTTTTATGACCCCAAAGGTATTAGGTTGGCGAAGGATGGTTGCCCCGTTGTACCTCCTCTTGAAGCAAAATTCACCACCACCTCCGCGTCTAATAGAATTCATTGCACTGACCAAGCATATCTTGTGAACTCCATAGTAGTGGTGGTTGTGATTACTCTTTTAAATAAGGTAACCATCCTCAATTAACAATAATCACAGAAAAATTTAAGGGGTCCGACACTCCAAAAAATGAAGGTATCGGCCAAAGGAAGGCAAAGGGCCATGGAGGGGGTGAAAAATGAAAGACTCCCTAGGCTTCGCAACCTAATACAGTCGGGGCCGGAAAAGGACAAGAGTTGACCAAGGAAGGTGTCGTATGGCTTTTAATGCCGGGATATACCATGACGGGTTCGTCTCGCCAGGTGCAGGTCTTTCTATTTGACTCCCGTAGGCGACCTGCGCGTCGTGATGAGGATGAAATGATGAAGACAACACATACACCCAGCCCCCGTGCCATTGGAATTAACCAATTAAGGTTAAAATCCCTTACCCGGCCGGGAATCGAACCCGGGACCCTCTGAACCGAAGGCCAGTACGCTGACCGTTCAGCCAACGAGTCGGACACCAAGGAAGGTAGGATAGGATAAGTGAAAGTGAGGAGCCTGGTGCAAGTAGGTGGAAAAAATTCGGGGAGTCAGCTAGGGGACCGTAGTCGCCAACTCACGCTCTTGAGTGAAGAGCCCCTGGAGTTGTGAACTTACCTCGTCCAAATGTTTGCCACTCTGCTCTCTTTCAGTGTTGGAAAACATTTCGTAACAAACAGAGTACGGGTTCCATACTACGAAAAACATTAAATTAAGCAATTTCCGGAATTGTGCCGAAAGTTGAAGGGCTGAAGGTTTCAAATTGTGAGTCTTGGATATGTCTATCAAACTAAAAAAAAAAATTCGGAAATTACGTCCGGGCTAAATGCAGTTCTGAAAAAACAGCCTGAAAACGCTTGTTTCTTTACTCGTCTTCCTATTTATTCAAATCCTAGGCAAATTAACTTATTTACATAATTCTTCGTTTAATGTACTCCTTGGTTCAATACCCTCAGGTGTATCATGATAGTTTTTTTTTTAAATGTCCACACTGAATGTACTTATAAGGGTTTAGGTGAAATTTTACATTGAGTCACATTAGCGCTCGTAGTGGTGTTTAAGTGAAATAATCCATTCACTCAGATTAGCGCTCGTATTGGTAGGAAAAAGAAAACTGCTAATCTAATCGACCGGATAACGATGATTAAGAAAAGGATTGTTATGTTTAGGAATAAATAAATAATTCTCTATATTCTTATACTTTAATATATTTTATTTACCTAAACTTCGTAGCTCATATCCTTAGGATGTTTTCAATATTGAGTTGCTTGCCTGAAGAGCTAGAACTGGCGATTTTTCTCTTGCAGGCAATTTTCACTTCTGTGATCTTGAGGAGAAAATTGTTATGTAGTGTGACCATTGAATATTGTCTTTTCCTTTCATGCATTACACATAACAGAGTGCAGTCTTCAGAGACCTCTCAGACCACCTCAACACCTTGTTTAAACCACGCTCCTCGCAGAAAGAAGACACTTGTCTCAACCAGAATAAACAACTCTTGAGGCTGCTAGTCCAGTAATTTGAAAGTCTTAGAGAAATGATTTCTAATGAACCAGTTTTATACAATTTTACCCCCATATGCATCACGCAAGATGGCATGTTGGTGCAGTGAGAAAGTGACTTGTCTGTCTTCAGGGTAGTTCCTTGACCGTGTATTTACTTTCTATGAACGACGGCTTTCATCGATATGAGTGCATAAAAACCCGTCTCACCGTGTGCTGCTTATACAATCAATCCCTGAAGCTCCCTGTCTCCCTTATAACAATAACTTATAGTAATAATAATGCTATACCTGAGACCTAAACCAACGTAATCACCGGGCGAGTTGGGCGTGGGATTAAGGGCGCGCAAGTGTGAGCTTGATCCGGGAGATAGTGGGTTCGAGGCCCACTGTCGGCAACCCTGAAGATAGATAACACACAAGAGGTCGCGCCCGTTTTAGAACGCGAGAGGTCGCGTGAAGGCAAATTGCTCAGGCTTAATATTTTAATGAGCTGCTATTCTCTTTTTGCAGTGAATGCTCTGATAAAAATATAAATATGTACCCTGCTTAACTGCCTTTCAACTAGTACTAACATAATTACAGAGTAAAAAAATTTTCTCAATGTAAAACAATTAATGAATAATTTTTGCAACATCTGGTAAAATTACGTGAGTTTTTAAAGATCGCGAGAGGTCGCGCGTGAGCAAATTGCCCTAACGTTTGCATGTGTACACTTCAATGAATGATTTGGTCACAATTCAAGATAAAACTACAGCACCACACTTCACTCAAAGCCACCATAAACCTCATAAACTTTCTTGGAAACGCAGTCATGTAAGAATGCACTACGCGAGGCGTCGCACGAAGGCAATTTGCCGCGGCAGTTGAGAGAGTGAAAGAAAACTTAAACTACTCCGGAACGCAGCAGGCAATTCACTGACGATTATCAACGTCAGGCGAGAGAGAGGGAGGGGAGGGATGAAACGAGTGCTACAGCGGCTAGCAACGAAATTATTAACAAATATTTTAAAAGTGCGGCAAACTGCCGCGGGCGCGACCTCTCGCATGTTAACCGTAGCTTCCCATTTTCACACCAGATAAATACTGGGGCAGTACCTTAATTAAGGCCACGGCCGCTTTCTTTCAACTCCTAGGCCTTTTCTATTCTATCGTCGCCATAGTTGCCATAAGACCGACTTGTATCGGTGCGACGTTAAGCCAATTAAAAAAGAAACAACCTAAGTCACATTTTATTCATTTTATGAAACATGGAGCCATATAAACGTAAGCCCACTGTCATTTTAATTTTTGTGGCAATACAATAATAATTAACTATTTTAAGCGTAAATTATATTAACGAATGTGATCAGTGATCAAAATTACACAAAATACAGGGTAGTTGGTAACGACGTGAACCGAGTATATGAACGTTAGAGCGTTCGTCATACTGAGAGGGAATTTGAAAACATTACGTAGATATCTCGCCCCATAGTCATTTTATCACCTGCTGAAGTTAGCCAATCAGGTCGCTTCGCGGGCGAATTCAAATGGGCTTTAGGAGGCGGTGTTGCTAAATCTGCGCGTGGCTTGGTCGGGATTGAGAGCCACGCCGAGAAATGAGCTTCAAACACTGACATATCGTCGATTTTAGCCTATCAGCAGGGAGGTCCTTGTTCAAGTCCCACCCCTGGAGAAGTTCATTTCTTGTATTGTTTTCAGATTACCTATGAGTATGACCCACGCTCTAACGCTCATATAACCGGTTCACATTGTTCCCAACCACCCTGCATATCAAGCACAATGATGAACATTTATAGCTTAAGTCACAAAGCAGCAAAAATGCCCTTCAACTAACGTTTCACCTCTCTCCTGTAAAATGACTAAAATGTGACTTGCATTGGTTTAGCTTTAAGGTACAGAATGGACAGATCTGCCAACAGATGGTTTCGAACCCCCTATCTCCCGAATGCAAGCTGACAGCTACGTTACTCAAACACTCAAACATTATTATTATTATTATTATTATTATTATTATTATTATTATTATTATTATTATTATTGACCGCCTCTGTGGTGTAATGGTTAGTGTGACTCGCTGCCACTCCTGGAGGCCCGAGTTTGATTCCCGGCTCTGCCACGAAATATGAAAACTGGTATAAGGGCTGGAACTGTGCCCACTCAGCCTCGGGAGGTCAACTGAGTAGAGAGGGTTCGATTCCCACCTCAACCATTCTCGAAGTGGTTTTCCGTTGTTTCCCCACTTCTCCTCCAGGTAAATACCGAGATGGTACCTAACTTGAGGCCACGGCCACTTCATTCCCTCTTCCTTGTCTATCCCTTCTAATATTCCCATCAATCCACAAGGCCTCTGTTCAGCACAGTATGTGTCCGGCTCCATGTCCAAACGGTTAGCGTGCTGGTCTTTGGTCACAGGGGTCCCGGGTTCGATTCCCGGCAGGGTTGGGGGCTGGGTTTGTCTGTCGTATTCATCATCATTTCATCCTCATTATGGCGCGCAGGTCGCCTGCGGGAATCGAATCCAAAGACCTGCATCTGGCGAGCCGAACATGTCCTCGGACACTCCCGGCACTACAAGCATAGCAGGTGAGGCCGCCTGGGCGAGGTACTGCTCCTCCCCACCATTTGTATCCTCCCGCCCCAAAGGCTCACGCTCCAGGACACTGCCCTTGAGACGGTAAAGGTGGGATCCCTCACTGAGTCCGAGGGTAAACCAACCCTGGAGGGTAAACGAATTAAGAAAGATAGGAATTTATTATTATTATTATTATTATTATTATTATTATTATTATTATTATTATTATTATTATTATTATTATTATTATTATTATTATTATTACTGATATTCAAGAAGAGAGAAACTATGCACATGTACATTCAACACCTGAAAGAAAAACCAATGCAAGTCACATTTTAGTCATTTCACAGGAGAGAGGATAAACGTCCGTTGTAGAGCATTTTGGCTGCATTGTTACTTACGCAATAAATTTTCATCATTGTTCTTGATACATCTCGTGTAATTTTGATCACCGAACATATTCGCTAATAAAATTTACACCTGAAATGATTAATTATTATTTTATTGCATTAAGAATATAATGACGGTGGACTTAAGCTTATATGACTCTAAGTTTCATAAAATGCTCAGGTACGGAATGGTCTTTGACCACCGGAGATGCCTGATGCAGGTCTTTCGAGTTGACGCCTTGTAGGAGACCTGCGCGTCTGTCAGGATGAGGCCATACCAAGGATGAATTCTAATGCTGACAACGTCACAAATATTCAGTGCCTGAGCGAGAAGAATTAACTAATAAAAGTTAATCGAACCCGTTATCCGTCTGTGAAAGGCCAGCATACTAAGCATTTAGCCAGGCATAACTGATGCTGTATCAAACTTAGGGCAGTCGGATTATCAGGAATAGTTACTTTAACCCTCTTTTGGAGGGAGTGCCAGAATATATCCACGTCATACACTGTCTGTCATAAGAGAAGGGGAACTCGCAGTTGATGGTGATGATTATTGTTTTAAGAAGAAGTGAAACCCTAAGGGTTCGAAACTCGGGAGTGTGTGTTGGTGACTTTAGCTGGGTTTAGCATTGATAACTGTCATCACCGAGCTCGATAGCTGCAGTCGCTTAAGAGCGGCCAGTGTCCAGTATTCGGGAGATAGTAGGTTCGAAACCCACTATCGGCAGCCCTGAAAATGGTTTTCCGTGGTTTCCCATTTTCACACTAGGCAAATGCTGGGGCTGTACCTTAAATAAGGCCACGGCCGCTTCCTTCCCACTCCTAGCCCTTCCTGACCCATCGTCGCCATAAGACCTATCTGTGTCGATGCGACGTAAAGCAACTAGCAAAAAAAAAAAAAAAGGATAACTGTCATCTGACTCAATTGGTCTTTCATTTTCTCGCCCTTTCCTTTGTTTTAATGCTGGAAACATTTCTTAGCAGACAAATTAGCGGTTCCCATAGTCCGCAAAACGTAAAATTAAGCAGTTTCCACAATTGTAGCGAATGTTGAAAGGGTAAAGGGCCCAGAAAGGTTTCAAACTGTGAGTCTTGGATAGCTCTAACAAGCTGAAAAATAAAATTCGAAAATCACTTCCAGCCTAAATGCAGTTCCAGAAAACCAACCTGAAATCGCTTCTTTCTTAACTCATTTTTTATTCAAATTTTAGACAAATTATTTACATACTTCTTTCTGTAATGTTTTCCTTGGTTCAATACCCTCAGACATTTTCTTTAGAATTTTTAAAAATATGTAGTTATAAGGGTGTACCGGGAGGTACACCTCAACCCCGTGCATTTAAATGAAGCGCCTGGAAGAACGCTATCTAACACTTAAAGTTTACAACAGCTATTTCAAGAAGTTGGGACTTTTCTCCATAGATGTCTCTAGTTAAGAACAGATGTCATGCACTCTGGTTTAAAGTGGAATAACTAGAAATTTAAAGAAATTTTTTGTTCATAGGTTTTCTGAACTTCCTTTGTTCTTGATACGTCAAGGTTTGCAACACTTCTTATTCATCCCGCCAACTTTGGATTCTGACCAATCAGAAATTTTGTGTATTTATTTTTCAGCCAATCATCGGCTTCTTGTAACTTTTCGACTAACCAATAAAGTGAGAGGGTGTGTCTGGTTTCCGTTCAGAGCCTTCTCGAACCTTCCTCTCGGGTATAAAAGCTGACGCCTTTTCCAGTTAACTTGTAAGGACGAGCTGACTGTCGTAGGGGAAGCACGTACGTGCCTCTCGCTGCGCTCTCTCTCTCCTTTCACCGAGAACTTCGAGAGAATACACTACCTGTCCCAGCCGGTTACCGCCTCTCGGTACCTAGGGTTAGATAGGGAATCTGTAGGCCAGGGACCCGCTTAACAACGGATCATCCCGCGTCTACTAGCTCGAATTCGTATGTCCCAACAGCTACACACACGGAACCAGGCTTGTTATTCAGAAAAGAGCAATGTCACGCTTCGGAAAGAGCAATTTGTCGGCAAGCCTGGAACCACACAGACAAAACTCCGAGAACTTCTAGAAATGACGGAGAGCGAGGAGCTGTCGTTATTACGGCACTCTGACCACTCTACGGCCGTCAGTACATCAGCGGAGGGCATAGCGCAGTTATCACAGCGCCGCCCCCCGCCAAATACCCCAACCGGCAATATATTGTTTAATAATAATATATTGCACTTGTCTGCAGGGTGGAATGCTACAAGCGCGCATAGCTTGTCGCTACCAGTCCTCGCTCGGGTCAATGACCCGGCCGAGCGGGAGCTGGAGGTGACTCAGCGCCTAGCGTGCTCCGAGAGCAGGAAACGAAATGTGCAGGAGCTGGGAGCAGACTTTACCCCTGACTCCCAGCAAATAAACCTGACGGGAAACGTTTACCTGACGGGGCAAGCTGTGCGTAACTATGCGTGCGCCACCACCACCACTACTACATACACCACGACATCTCCGATTACCACCCCGTCAGTACAAGCCAGCTCGCACATACCAGTGCAGCCGCTCCCCAATCGGCCGGCCAGCCACAGGGCTGACCCCCGAAATAAGAGCAGGCGAAGCCTGGAAGCGGAGCTGGAGTGCGTGACGTTGTGCTCGGGCGACCGGGAACCGGGGCTAGCCCCTGATGTGCCGGAACCCGAACACGGGAAGGAACAGTCGTATGGCTCCACTGAGCTAGCGGCTGAGGAGGAACACGAAAACAAAATGGAGGCTACTCCTCCCCCCAACACGAACCGAACCCTCGAACCCAACCCAGTGGTCAGCCAGTCGGACGCCGGGAAAGCGGGACCCAGTTCCGCAAATCCGAGCGCGAAGACAACAGCGCACAAGGGAAGGAATAAGAGGGGGAAACGGACTCGGCAGATGGCGCCAACTACAGTCCAACCCCCACCCGGGCGAGCGGGAAACTCGGACTCGGAGTCGGACGAGGCCCCACTGGTGATCGACCTTTCAGGCGCATCCCGGGAGGCCGAATCTGAGAGCTCCGAGGGAGAGGGACCCAGCCAGCACGGGGTGACCGAACCCGAGGTCCCAGCCACCCAGCCGGGAAACCAGGGTGACGGCTTCAGGGAGGCAAAAGGGAGGAAGAGGGGGAAGGGAAAGGGGAAAGGAAAAGTAACCCAGCCCCTGAGCCGCAAGGCCCAGGCAGGCGGGAGAAATAAGCCAAGTACCCGAGTCGATAGTAGCACCGAAACATCTATCGGCTCAACCCAACCCCAGCACTCCACACACAAGAGGCAGACTCGTCAGAGCCCACCTCCACCACCACAACAAAAGAAACAGATCACCCGTAAGGGGTCAACCCCCCCACCCCTTACGGTATACACCACCAACACCAAGACACTCGAAACGGAGCTCCTCAAAAAGCTGCCGCATGAAGAGAGAAAATATTATTTCTCTAGGCCGAGAGTAGACGCACATTTAGCGATTCGGCTGCACATGACGAGCTTTGAGAGCTACGAAACCGCTATCGAGGTGCTAAAACGGCTGAATATTACATTTGTAAGAATATTGCCCAATAGCACTATGAAGCGGTTCGTAGTGAGGACCCCCGTTAACGGAAGTAATGCGGACGAAATCCAGCTTGCATTGAAAGCTCAGGATATCCCCGCATTCTCCGTTGTGCGGATGCGGGCAGGGAATAGGCCAGCCAAGGGCAACCTATTCCTAGTTGCAGTGGCGGACACCCCAGACGCGGACAATCTGCGGAAAATGCGGATGCTCGCGAACATGCTGGTGTCGGTCGAGCCATACCGCCCCCCAGCCACTGGCCCCCAATGTGGAGTGTGTCAGAGGCATGGCCATCCAGGGGCGGCGTGCCGACTGGAGCGCAGATGCGCCGCCTCCCACTTGTCCCGCGACTGCCCCCACGGCAACGACCCCGCGTACTCTAAGTGCGCTAACTGCGGGGGAAAACACGCGGCCAACTTTAAAGACTGTCCTAGCCGCAAGGACTACGAAGCCGCCCATCAAGGCAAAGGGCCAAAGGGTAATAAGCGTGGCAACCCTAAGGCCCAAGCAGGCCCCTCAGGCACAGGCGCTTCACGCAAGAAGAACCCAGGCCCATCAGGTACAAAGGACCCTTCAGGTCTCGCAGGCCCGTCAGGCACAAAGGGCCAAAAGCAAGGTCCTTCAGACAACCAGCGCCCATCAGGCGGAGGCATTTTAAATTTCAAGCCCGTACGGACGGTAGGCAAGCAAAACCACGGGCCCTCAGCCCAACCAGCCCCCACCACCGTCCGAGCTAAGACCTCAAGTAAGAACAACAAGAAGGCCCAGCCCCAAGAAACCAAACAAAGGCAGGTTAAGTCCACGCCAGCACTTCCCGAGCTACTAGAAGGCCCACCCCAGGCCAGCTCCACCCCCCGCAGAGAACCTGCCGATAGTCAGCCGGCATCCGCACCACCACCCCCCTCGCCCTCACCTCTCACCACACCAATCTCACCAACAACACAGCTACAGGCACAACAGCCAGCGGGGAACATGGCAGTAAAGGCATTCAGGGAAAGGATAGAAGAAATCCTGAAAACCTTCTTTCCGAACCTGAACCTGTCGGTAGCCATAACCACTGGGGTTATGATGGCCAACATGCTCCCCTACCCCTGGCTAAGGGACCTGGCTAATGCAATCTCCGAACTCCTAACCCTGGATGGCTGAACAACCCAACGAAGATAATAATAATAATAATAATAATAATAATAATAATAATAATAACAATAACACGCAGGAGCTTCGAGTTCTAATATGGAATTGCCAGGGCGTCAGGTCCAGGAAATATGAACTCGAAGCCTTCCTAGCCGCGAACTCAATACACGTAGCTCTCCTAACAGAGACCTTCCTCCCTCCGGGGAGGAAGTTCACTATAAGAGGCTACAAAATGCACAGAAGCGATAAGGCTAACAAAGTTGGAGGAGTGGCAGTCCTGGTAAGGAAGGACATCAAGCACATGGAGGTAGACATACCAGAGCTGGTCACGCTAGAGGCATGTGGAATAGCCCTACCAGTGCAGGGAACACTCATAAATGTAATAGCAGCATACTCCAGACCGACAAGCCTTAACACTCAGGACATAGAAACAGTACTAGGGCTAAATCGAAACACAGTGCTAGGAGGCGACTTAAACTCGAAACACGCCACCTGGGGATGCCTGAAACCAAACCCAGCAGGCACAAGGCTGTATGACCACATGCTATCCCAGGACTATGTGGTAACAGCCCCCAGTGAGCCCACGTTCCTAGCACCGAACGATCACGTATCCGACATACTTGACATAGCCCTATTGCGACATATTCCTCAAAGGCATAGCATTAAGGTAGTGAACGACCTGGGGTCGAGGCACCAACCAGTGATATTTACACTAGATGCGAACCCAGAGGAATATGAGAAAAACCCCAGACGCCGGCTCAACTATAAAGCAGCCAACTGGGGCAAATTCGAACGCAAGCTAGACACACTCCTACAGGGAAGCGAAGGCATGCTAATAGACAGCACAGCCCAAATTGACGAAGCAGTCAAAACCCTCGTAGAAGCAATTCAAACAGCCACAACTGCGAGCATACCGCTAAGCAAACACAGAGAAACACCTCTTTTCGAGATTCCAGCGCACATTAAAGAGTTAATACGCAGGCGCAACAGTCACAGGCGTAACTGGGCTCGACATCACAGAGACGAAGACCGCGAGATGAAAAACGAATTAAACACGGAAATACAAAAGCAACTACTCGAATACAGGTCGGAAAAGTGGAACAACCACCTCAAACTTTTCGACACCAACACCAGGCCAGTGTGGAACTTAGCGAGACACTTCACGCGAGAACCACACAACATCCCTACCATCAAGGGACCTAACGGCCCGGTATACGAGAACCGTGACAAAGCCGAAATCATAGCGGACTCCATAGAGGCGGCTTTCACCCCAAACGAAATACCATCTGACCCAGCCTTCATCAGGCAAACTGAGGCAAAGGTAGCAGAATTCCTTGAAAACGCACCTAAGCCGGAGGTTAAGAGGACAAATATACACGAAATTAAGTGGATTATAGGTCATCTTAACTCCAAGAAGGCGCCAGGCCCAGACGAGATCCAGAACATAATAATGAAGAAATTAACTCACAAAGCCCTAACACTACTTACCAGCATCTTCAATGCAATGTTCAGACTACAATACTACCCTGAACAATGGAAAAGGGCTAGGATCCTCGTATTTGGAAAACCAGGCAAAGACAAGTCAGACCCCAACAACTACAGACCCATCAGCCTTCTGGACGCCCTCAGTAAAGTATTCGAGAAAATACTACTGAAAAGGTTAATAGGGCATATCAAGGAAAAAGGCATAATTCGCAACGAGCAGTTTGGCTTTAGGAACGCACATTCTGCCCCACAACTGCTCACTCGATTCATAGAACAAGCCACCATAGGTCTCAACAAACGAAGAGACACAGGAACGGTTTTCCTTGATATCCAGAAAGCATTTGACAAAGTCTGGCACGAAGGCCTACTAGCGAAACTAATAGACCACGAATTCCACCCAGGCTATATAAGACTTATTAAATCTTATCTGGAGGGCCGAGAGTTCAAAGTAGACGTACATAACACGCTGTCAAGTACTCGCAGGATTAGAGCGGGCGTAGCCCAAGGGTCCCTTATCGGCCCAATCCTCTTCGTCCTGTATACAAACGACATGCCTACGACAGAACTCACTACCACACACCTCTACGCTGATGACACCGCTATCTCAGTTCAACATCCACAGCTAGCGTGCGCTCGAAAGAGGCTCCAAGTAGCACTAAGAACTCTCGAGCCTTGGCTAACGAAATGGCGCATCAAGGTCAATGTTGACAAGTGCCAAGCAGTGCTGTTCACTAAGAAGAACAGACTCACACGCAAACCAGTCAACATAAAAGCGCTAAAGCTTTTCAACGAAGATATAGTGTGGCATGACAAAGTCAAATACCTAGGAGTAATCCTAGACAGAAAGCTCACCATGCTACACCACATCAATGATATTCAAAGAAAAGCACACATACGACTTAACCAGCTATATCCTATACTGAACAAAAAGTCCAGTATTAAAACGGAAGTAGCCATAAACATGTATAAGGCCTTAATCAGACCAATAATCATGTACGCGGCCCCAGCGTGGGGGTACACTGCAATGACGAACCTGGATAAGCTGGAATTAATACAAAATAAATGCCTACGAGCAGCGACCAGACTCCCTTTCGACACGCCAATACGCCAACTACGCAGTATTGCGAAAGTCAGCTCAATAAGGCACCAAATACGTAAACAGACACTAAACATGTACAGAAAGTCATGGAGTAATAAGATCAACCCGTTAATAAGCGGGATCGGACGCTACGACGTTGATCTGTACAAAAAGTATCCTACACCGAAGCACATTCTGTTCAGCCACAGGGTTGGGTGGGCGAGGGGCCGATAGCCAACCCACTCCCGCCAAGCTGACACCTATATAACACATACACCCACACACTGCAGACTCCTATGTAAATATGTAAATATGTTTCAGCTGTCCTAGACCCAGGGACCAGGCGAGGAAGATTGACAAAAAAAAAAAAAAATACAACCTAAGAAGACGACGGCAACGCAGCCAGACGGCCAAGGACGTATCAATCCACCCCCGCCCCCCTACAGAGACATGGGAGCGGAACACCAGCCCGCGCCCTATAAACAGCACTAATATCTATCTGTTATCTCTTTCCTATCTAGGTTGTAAGCTGGACATGAGAGCAGGCAAACAGCCGGCACTCCAATGAGAACTTGTATATACATATGTTATTAATAATCTTAGTTTTAGATCTGCAGTGACAAGTGTGTTCAAACAACACCGCATAGAGGGACATCGACAGGAGGAAGAAGATAGCCCCTTGCATGCAAGGCTTGGCTCTAATTCCCCCCTCTCCAAAAGGAGACTTGGCACCAGGGACTGCTGGCTGCTGGACAATGGGACGAACCTGTGGCCCAAAGCCCAGACGCTAGCAGACCCGAGCCGACCCGGCAGTGACAAGAAGGACTGATCCCCATAATAACAAAAATTGCAAGGAATTGGTTTATGTTTGTGCATGTTACCTGTTCC